>NC_134536.1:30193257-31587007 GCF_050624435.1 Tenrec ecaudatus | reverse complement strand
CAAATTGGTGGTGAGGTGGGTGTGGCAGGCCTGGTAGGATATGATCAAGGGTAATTTAACGAAGAGGTATTGCTGAAACCCAGGTGGGGACGGAGCATGATAGTTGGATAGGATGAAAGTCAAGGGAAATAGAGGAAAGAGCTGAGAAGCAAAGGGCATTTATAGAGATCTAGACAAAGACATGTACATATGCAAATATATATATGAGGATGGGGAAATAGATTCATGTGCATATATTTATAGGTTTAGTATTAAGGTGGTGGAAGGACATTGGGTCTCTACTCGAGTACTCCCTCAATGCAAGAATACTTTCTTATTTTAAATTGGCATTCTATGATGCTCACCCTCCTGACACAACTGCTGAAGACAAAGCGGGTGAATAAGCAAATGTGGTGAAGAAAGCTGATGGTGCCCAGCTATCAAAAGATATAGCATCTGGGGTCTTAAAGGCTTGAAGATAAACAAGCAGCTATCTAGCTCAGAAGCAACAAAGCCACATGGAAGAACACACCAGCCTGTGTGATCATGTGGTTCTGAAGGGATCAGTTATCAGGCATCAAAGAACAAAAAATCATATCATTGGTTGCACACCTCCATGATACAATCGCTTAAGACAAATGGGTGCATAAGCAAATGTGGCGAAGAAAGCTGATGGTGCCCGGCTATCAAAAGAGATAGTGTCTGGGGTCTTAAAGGCTTGAAGGTAAACTAGCAGCCATCTAGCTCAGAAGCAGCAAAGCCCACATGGAAGAAGCACACCAGCCTGTGCAATCACGAGGTATTGAAGGGATCAGGTACAAGGCATCATCAGAACAAAAATAATCTTACCATAGTGAATGAAGGGGGAAGTGCAGAGTGGAGAACAAAAGCCCATTTGTGGGCCACTGGAAATCCCCTTGCAGAGAGGTCTAGGGGAGGAGATGAGTCAGTCTGGGTGCGATGTAGCACCAATGAAGAATACAGCTTTCCTCCAGTTCCTAAATGCTTCCTCTCCGCCCCCCCCCCCCCCACTATCATGATCCGAATTCTACCTTGCAAGTCTGGATAGAGCAGAGGTTGTACACTGGTGCAGATAGGAGCTGGAGGCACAGGGAATCCAGGGTGGATGATACCTTCAGGACAAGGAGTGTGAGTGGCGATACTGGGAGGGTAGAGGGAGAGTGGGCTGGAAAAAGGGAACCAATTACAAGGATCTACATGTGACCTCCTCCTTGGGGGACAGACAACAGAAAAGGGGGTGAAGGGAGACATTGGACAGAGCAAGATATGGCAAAATAATAAATTATAAATTATCAAGGATTCATGAGGGAGGGGAGAGCAGGAAGGGAGGGGAAAAAGAGGACCTGATGCAAAGGAATTAAGTGGAGAGCAAATGCTTTTAAAATGATGAGGGCAAAGAATGTACAGATGTGCTTTACACAATTGATGTATGTATGGATTGTGATAAGAGTTGTATGAGCCCCTAATAAAATGTTTTAAAAGAAGAAAAGGAAAAAAAAGAGTACACCAAAGGCAAATCATCAAAGAAAAAGAAAAGACTATGTTTGTAGAACATGTATTCTACTATGATTAGCTTAAATGGCAGATGACCAGCAAACTTTAGCAGAAGGATCGGGGCTGGGGAATATTTGTTGAACAGGCTTCTTATCATCGTTCCTCTCCATTCCTCACAGGTAATAAACTGGGATTCGATAATATTCAACCTGCCATGTCATAGAAAACCCCAAGTTGGTATTTAGTGGATTCTTTTTTTTTTCCCCACATCTCAATCTGCAGCAAACCCCGCTGGTTCTTTCATCAGGCCATACCCAGACTCGGAGCCCCTCGTACGGTGCTGGACCTCTAGCACGCCCACCTTACCCCTGCATCTAGCATCTGCATTCTAGGTATTGTTTCTTTTGGTGCCACCAGCACTGCTTTTATACTGTGGAGTTACAATCTCCACAATTATTTTAGAATGACAAGACGTAATTCAATTATTTAAATGCTTTTGTGAAGCCACTGCACCATACCAGGTACGACTTTAGGCACCGGGAGTTCAACAAGGAGGAAAATAGCACTGCATGCCTTACACCCAATGCCTTGTATTCTCAGGGAGGCCTATTAATGAGTAAGATGCATATTCATTAGTGGTGGCCAAGACTGTGGCAAGAAATAAAACAGGGAGGGAAGCAGGGTGTGCTGCAGGGAAAGGGCTAGGTAACATCGGATCATGTCCATGACGATAGCTGAGAAATGATATTTTGAGACAAGCCTCCAGAAAGATATGATTCGGTCATTTAGATCACTGTGAAGAAAGCCTTCCTAAGTTCTTGAAAATTAGTTGCAAGGCCGAAGAAGCAAGCCTGCATATTAGAAAAATAGCGAGGAGACCGATCTGGTTGAGGTAGAGTCAGTAAAGAAAGAGAGAGTTGAAAAAAATGATGTCAGAGAGAAACCTTGACCTTGGGGACAGCCATGGGAGGTACAGAAAGTATAGAACTTAGTAAGCAACATAGAGGTCTACCCTGGAGAGATTTCCTTTACTCTGAGTAAGTAGGGTCACTGGGGGAGGGTTTCAAGCAAGTGAGAAGTTGAGTGGATGTACACATGAGAAAGTTCACTGTCGTCTACTAAGAATAGGGGCACTGGAACCTGGGCAAAAGTAGGCAAAAGAGTTGTTATTGTTCAGTGCTGTGGAGTTGGTTTTGATACCCAGTGACAGTGTGAAACACTGCCTGGTCCTGCACCGTCCCCAGAAGCCTTGTTATGTTCCAGCCCACTGTTGCAGCCACTAGGTCCGTCTATTTTGTTGAAGGACTTCTTTTTTAAAGATTGTTTTATTGGGGGCTCTTACAGCTCTTATAAAAGTCCATGCATCAATTGTATCAAGCATATTTGTGCATATGTTGCCATCATTCTTTCTTTCTTTTTTAAAAATAATTTTATTGGGGGTTCGTACAATCCTTATCACAATCCATCCATCCATCCATCCATCCATCCATCCATTGTTTCAAGCACATTTGTACATTTGTTGCCATCATCATTCCCAAGACATTTGCTTTCTCCTTGAGCCCTTGGTATCAGCTCCTCCTTCCCCACTGCCCCCTCCATCATTAACCCTTCATAATTCATAAATTATTATTATTTTGTCATATCTTACACTATCCAACATCTCACTTCACCCACTTTCTGTTGTCCATCCCCCAGGGAGGAGGTTAAATGTAGATTCTTGTAATCTGTTCCCCCTTTCTACCCCACCTTCCCTTCACCCTCCAGGTATCACCACTCTCACCACTGGTCCTGAAAGGGTCATCTGTCCTAGATTCCCTGTGTTTCCAGTTGCTATCTGTACCTATGTACATCCTTTGGTCTAGCCAGACTTGTAAGGTAGAATTGGGATCATGATAGTGGGGGGAGGAAGCATTTAAGAACTAGAGGAAAGTTATATGTTTCATCGTTGTTACCCTGCACCCTGACTGGCTCATTTCCTCCCCACAACCCTTCAGTAAGGGGGTGCCCAGTTGGCTACAGATGGCCTTTGAGTCTCCACTCTGCACTCACCCTCATTTAGAATGATATGATTTTTTGTTCTGATGATGCCTGATACCTGATCCCTTCGACACCTCATGGTCACACAGGCTGGTGTGATTCTTCCATGTGGGCTTTGTTGCTTCTGAACTGGATGGCCACTTGTTTACCTTCAAGCCTTTAAGACCCCAGATGCTATACCTTTTGATAGCTGGGCACCATCAGCTTTCTTCACCACATTTCTTTATGCACACATTTGTCTTCAGCAATCATGTCAGGAAGGTGTGCATCATGGAATGCCAATTTAATAGAACAACGTGTTCTTGCATTGAGTAAGTACTTACATGCTAGTCCAATGTCCATCTGCTGCCTTAATACTAAACCTATAATTATATGCACATAGATCTATTTCCCCACCATCCTATATAAACATATTTACATATGTACATGCCTGTGTTTAGACCTCTGTAAATGCCCTTTGCCTCCTAGTTCTTTCCTCTATTTCCTTTTACTTTCCTCTGTCCCACTATCAAGCTCAGCCTTCATTTGCGTTTCAGTAATTTCTCTCAGTTACATTGCCATTGCAGAATCCCTACCAGGCCTCTCACACCCTCCTCGCCACTAATTTTGGATTACTTGTTGCTCCCCTGTCCCTGGGTTGGTCAACACCACCTCCTTTCCCCCACCTTCCCCTCTCTCATGTGCCTCCGGAACCATCAGTCCCATTGTTTCTCCTCCAGACTATTCATCCAGCCTATCTTATTTAGATAGATCTGTAGAGATAATAATCTGCACCAAAAAAAAAAAAAGACATAGCAAGACAGGCAACAAATGAGAACACCGCAATGACAACAAAATAGAAAACCAATGACCCATAAAGGAATATATTAATTAAAAGAAAAAGAAAAAAAATTTAAAGAAAGAAAAACCTGTAAATAGATCAAGGTATGATTTTTGAACTCTAGGTGTGTCCTCCAGGCAAGTCTGATGGGGTGCCCACTCTGGCCCCAGAGTGTCTATCCTGTGCGCTCCCTCAGGAACTCCTTGCTCTGCTCCCTGTCCTCCCGTCCCCACCCTGGCTCTGCTGCATGCCTTTAGTGTTTCACCTTGGTGTTGCGGAGTCAGTCGGGCCAGTCCTGACACCGAGTCTCCAGTGCTGTCCCCCATAGGACCCTGGGCCAGCGAGGGCCAGCGTGTCTCATAGTGGCATCAGCCATATGGTCCACTCTGTGTTGGCTGTTCAGAGCGTGGATATCGTCCTCCAGTGTGCTCCACTCTCTTTTCCTCCCCATTCATTTGCTCCCGAGTGCTCTGATCAGGCATGTCCCTCTTCCCTAGCTGCAGCTTCAGTGCTGTCCTCTAAAGTAAATTCTTTTGGGGGGAGGGCCAGTTATCCACGTAGCTGGTATGGGGGTTGAGCCCTCAGGCCCCTCCATGGGCTTCCCACTCCATGCCGGAGCTGCATTCGCATCCCGGAACACTGCATTTAAGTTCTGTTTAGTAGAATCCAATTGACTTTACCCTGTAGAGAAGCACAATTTGCATGTATTTGTAAATTCATTTCAGAATTTCTCTTTTTAATTTCCTTTAAATTGTGACTTAGATGAAAATGTACAGCGCAAATTGGTTTTTCTCTCAACAATTCATACACATTTTTCTGTGTTTGTATTGAATATAATCTTCATTATATGACCAGTGGAGGCCAGCAAGACAGTGCAACCTATTTTAGCACACATAAGAAGTAAGGGGGGAGCCAGGGTTTGAATTCTTGTCTGTTCCTTCTTCCTACCAGAAAAATTTCTTCATGAGCCTATTAAGGCTGAAGATTTAAATAAGACCCAGATCCAGGAAAGAAGAACCCCTCAGGACCAATGGTGAGAGTGGCTATACCAGGAGGGTGGAGGGAAGGTGGGGTAGAAAGGGGGAACTGATCACAAGGATCTACATATAACCTCCTCCCTGGGCGATGGACAGCAGAAAAGTGGGTGAAGGGAGATATTGTACAGTGTAAGACATGACAAAATAATAATAATTTATAAATTATTAAGGATTCCTGAGGGAAGGTGAGATGGGAAGGGAGGGGGTCAATAAGGAGTTGATACCAAGGGTTCAAGTAAAAAGCAAATGTTTTGAGAATGATGATGGCAACAAACGTACAAATGTGCTTGACACCATGGATGGATTGTGATAAGAATTGTACGAGCCTTCAATAAAATGATTTTAAATAAATAAGACTCAGAATCTCATAAAATAATACCCCAAATGTCCAGGATACAATGCCAGTATCAAGATGACACAGATGCTGGTGTTACCTGACAAGAATCTTAGTCATGATAATCATGCTTCTCTATGCCAGAAAGAAATGAAAAGCAAAGAGTATATTTAAAGAAAATAGAAGCTACAAAGAAAGTCCTAAGGAATTTTAGAGCTCAGAATACAATAGCTGTGTTTCCTTTTGTTCCATTTTTATTTATTTTGCTTTTGTATTGCCACCAAGCACACATGCGCGTGTATGTTTGTGTGTGCATGCACAAGAGTGCGTGGACCCGTCCATGTGTCCATGTGCTCAGACACCCCCCCAAACTAATTTACCAGATAGGTTAAGGAGAGAAGATGGTGTATTCAGGGAATAATCAGCAAAACTGGAGTTGAATAGGAGACAGTACCGATCTAAACAAAGAGAAAATAGAAAAAATATTGCAGGGGAAAAGATATGTAACTTTGTAATGAGCAAATGTTTTGGAGTTTGAGATCAGGTCTTCAGAGCTGGTGCCTTCATGTAAAGAATCTCCAGTTTCAGGTAGCTTATTGAAAAGGCACTTCTTTGTCTGTCTTGTGAAGATGAAAGTGTACCTGTGACTCACACAGGGGCATAGTTGTCTACCTACTATGGTAGGAGAGAACATCAAGGTCATCATCTATCCAAGGATGTTTCCTATGAGACCAAGATCAGATTCACCGCCACCCTCCAGCCTTTCTATCAATTCTCACCCCCACTGCCTCTTCCATAATGCTCTCTATTTCTCTACTGGGTTTGATAAATCATTGCAATGACCACAGAGAGCTCACAAACAAGACTCAAGATTATGGACTTGATTAGAGGAGCAATAAGTTGCATTTCATGTTCAGGCACAACTTAGGATACAGTTCTTCATTAAGACAGTCTCTTTTGAGTAGTGCCCACAGGCATGTCCCTCTCAAGCCCTCGACGTCTCAGGGTAGCATCTGCTCTACTCCAGCGAATGTTGGGAGCAAAGCTGGGGTGAAGCTGGATAAAGCTCTTGTATCTCTGCTCATTAAGCGTGCAAGGCACCCCATTCTACCAGCAAACCTCTTGCACAGACACGCTCGGTTTTGTGGTATGTGGGTCACGAGGCCCACCATCTGCCTTGCCAAGTCTCTGGGTCCTGTTGTCTCTGCTGCTGCCATTGTCCTGCTCCTGCTTCCCGCCATCTCTTGCTGTGTCTCGTGTCATTGGTCTCTGACTCCTGGACCCAGGCTCAGTGCAGGCATCTCAGGTCCAAAGGACCTGCTACACTCTGGCTCTTCTTTCTTGATTTTTGTGAGACTTCCCTGTCTGCCTCTGAGATGGCTCATGTTAAGCCTCGCTGGGGCAAAGCAGATCAGTCTCCATGTGCGGGTTCCATGCACCTTATTTTCATGGCTCTATTCCCCCCAGAATGCCATGTACCTTATTTACATTATTAGTTAATTATCCAATCCCCTTGAAGAGACACAGCACCTCACATTTGCATAACCCTCTCCGTTCATTTAGTGGGACAAAGACTCTAGATGAAGATGATAACCCAAAGCGCGATCGTGACTTATGCAAAGATTGGAGTTGGAAAACCTAAGGAAAGAATAGAGTTAAACCCAAAGGGGGAGGATACATTTAGCATATCTCAAGCTGATAACACTGAAGAAAAATAACTGCAAGCCTTCAGTTGTAATATTAAAGGATTTGATGGACAAAGTATTGAGCAATGCAGAAGCCATCAAAAGAAAACGGAAGGGAATGTATGGTGTCACTTTACCAAAAAGAATTGGTTGACGGTCAAGAACCAATGACCAAGAACTAATGGAACTGAAGTTGCACTGAAGGCATTTGAGAAAAACAAGCCTTCGGGAATTGAAGGACAACCAATCAAAATGCTTCAACAAACTGCTGCAGCATAAGAAGCACCCTCATTCCTTTGTGCCAAGACATTTGGAAGTCAGCTACCTGGCCAGCTGATTGGGAGAGATCCTCATTTGTACCCATTCCAAAGAAAGGTGATCCAACAGAATGTGGGAAATAATAAACAATTTTACATGGAAGCAATATTTTGCTGAAGATAATTAAAAAATGGTTGCAGTAGTACATCAGCAGAGAGTTGCCAGAAATTCAAGGTGGATTCAGAATAAAGGATATCATTATTAATGTCAGATGGATCTTAGCCAAAAGCAGAGACTAGCAAAAAGACTTATACCTGTGCTCTATTGAGGATGCAAAAGCATTCAGTTGTGTGGATCATAACAAACTTTGGAAAACATTGTGAGCAATAGGGGTTCCAGAACACTTCACTGTGCAAATGTGGAACCTGCACACAGACCAAAAAGAAGCTGTTCGAACAGAACAAGGAAGAAACTGCGTGGTTTAAAGTCAAGAAAGGTGCGTGTCAGGCTGGCAGCCTCTCACCAGACCCATTTCTCTGTATGCTGAGCAAATCCTTCAAGAAGCTGGATTTTCTGAAGAAGGAGGAGGCATTAGAGTGAGAGGGAGCCTCATTAACAGCTTAAGCTATGCCGATGACAAAGTCCACTTGCTGAAAGTGAAGAGGACTTGCAACACAATGCAGATCAAATAGGGCAGCCTTCAGTATGAATTACAAACTCAGTGTAAAGAAATAAAAACAAATTTCCCAAGGGAACCAATGGATGGCATGATGCTACATGGAGAAAAGACTAAAGTTGTCACAGATTTTATTTTACTTGGCTCCACAATCAACAGGCGTGGAAGCGGCAGGCGAGAGATCAAATGCAGTTTAGCACTGGGCAAATCTGCAGCACTCAGCCTCTTTAAGGTGTGGCAGAGCTGCGATGTCACTTTGAGGTGTGCCCGAGCCAAACAAATTTGATTTCTTCATAGATGTGCAAAAGCTGCACAATGCATAAGTTCGGAGACCAGTTGTGTTTCATTACAAAGAATATTGAAAATGCCATAGACTGTGAGAAGAAGAAAGCCATCTGTCGGCAGGAAGAGCAGCCAGAATGCTCCATAGACATGAGTGTGTGAGACTTTATCTCATATAATTTGAATAGGTAATCAGGAGAGGTTGGTCTCTGGAAAAGGACGCTGTACTTGGGAGAGCGTTTGTGAAATAATAGAAAGATGGTCCACGAGATAGATGGATAGTGTGGCTGCAATGAGGGGCTCATGTAGACAGCAATTGTGTGGATGTTGCAGAAGCAGGCAGTGTTGTATTAAGTTGTGCCTATGAGTTGAGTCCTCTCTCTGGCCCATAACAGGGGCCACCTAGCTAGAAACAGCATCCTAAGAAATTAGGATGCACTGCAATGACATTGTGCTGTTTTTCCTTCCCAAAATGATTACGAAGGAGACAGAAGGTTGAAACTCAGAAGTAATTTTAATATGTGCCAGTGGTTTGCAATTGCAGAGTTAAGAATGCACATTAGAAAGGTTTGGGGGCCGCCTCTCTATTTTATAGATGAAGCACTTGGGGCCCGCAGAAAAGCAGGGACGTACTTAAGATGGCTTTTGCTGCTGTTGTTGCTGCAGAATCAATTCCCTTTAAAGAAACCCCATCTGGGCAGAGTAGAATAGCTCTCTCTCTCTCTCTCTCTCTCTCTCTCTCTCTCTCTCTCTCTCTCTCTCTCTCTCTCTGTGTGTGTGTGTGTGTGTGTGTGTGTGTGTGTGTGTGTGTGACTGTGACCTCGGGTAAGCAGACTTCCAGGCCTGTGTTCCAGGCCAGCGTCTGTGTGACTGAAGCACCAGCCAAATGCTTAGCCATTAGCACCTCCTAGGAGCTTCCCACTCTAGGGTAGCGTCTAGTTAATGGTAGATTTAGAGCTAGACCCGAGGTCCTATAAGGACGAGTGTAAATGTTTTTCCAGTCATAAAAATTACGAAATAAGTGATATTTACTCAATAAGTGATATTCGTGATAAAATGAATTTTTTTCAGTACTATATTTTCACTAAAACTAAGATCCATAGTTGATGATAAGTAAATCCTTTTCACCCACAGTACGGGGGCGGAGGGAGTCCTGGTGGCCCAGTGGTGGAGGGCTGGGCTGAAAATTGGAAAGGCCACGGTTCAAACTCACCCGCAGCTACCCTGGAGCAAGATGTGGCCAGCTGCTTCTGCACAGAAGTACAGCCTCGGCAACCTGATGGGTAATGCTTCTCCACCCCATGTGTCGCTGTGGCTTGGTATCAGCACGGTTGCAGTGGATTTTGGTTTTTATTAGGAAAGAGGCCAAAGTATCGTCAAAACACGTCAATCTTCTGCCCACGGTACGCTGCTACTAAATAAAGTTTACATTACCTTATCATCCGCAGTGATACGCTCCTTACGGGCTTGCCACCAGTAGCTACAGAGAAAGGGTTGATGCATCTCACCACCTTGTTCCTGCGGCGGCTGTTTCCCAGGGATACTTCGCTCCTTTCTTAGGGAAAACATGACTTTGTAGGAATAGGGAGACCTTGGGTGTTGCAAATGCCTAAGTGGTTCAGACACACCTCAGAAGAAAGATCTAGTGAACTGGAGCCAAAGGTCCCAGCACGAAGCCTTGTGGAGAACATCATTTCTACTCTGAAACACCTGGGCTGCCCGAAGAAAGGCTCCACTGGAAGGCAGCTGGTGATAGGAATGGCAGGCCGACAAAGCATGGGTTGGTATGACCTGAACATGGAAACATGTAACCAGTCGCTCTGTGCCGTGGGACAGGTGCCTACATCTGTCTCCACATCATTCCAAATAAATAAACAAATAAAAGAAACAAATAAATAACTATTCATACTCTGTTGTCAACTTGACACTTAAGAGTGAAGGGGTGGAGTTCAGCCTGACAATCAGGTGGCAGCTTGATGACCTCATTTGGAGGTTATAAGGAGATACATAGCTCACTTTGGTAAGAACACGGCCTGACTCCCTTGGAGACATGCTTGCTGACAAGAGTATGCTAGAGTCCTGGACTGGAGGAGTCACGTGGAGTCCCCCGCCAGCACTGAGATGCCTCTACCGCCACTGGATCCACAAGACCTTCCACCCACTGGCCTGTGATCTTCTGGCATTTGGCATCATTGCATGTGTTGTGTGAGTCTGCAGAAGAAGTTATAGAGTGGTACTGGACATATGGGCTAATATCAGACTTATGGACTTGATCTGGACTGGGCTGGGAGATTTTCTCAATATTCAATTGCTCTGGTATAGAAAGCTCTTATACACATGAGTGTCTATGGATTTGTTTCTGTAGTCTATCCAGACACACACACACACACACACACACACACACACATTTAGATTTTACGTGGAAGTCTACATTTAACTTACTTTCCATTATCGTTACTCGCACCACCACTAGTGAACGAAAGGACAAGTCCAACCTCTGCTCTGGGTGAGAAACAAGAACTTGCGTGTCACTCTCACTCCAGTGCAAATCGAGTTGTGTGTATTTTGCGAGATGCAGAGGGATGTCTGGATGGACGGTCACCGTAGTGATAACAATGGGCTCAGGCAGAGGCACCCTTGGACCCCACAGTGTTTCCTCCTGTGGTGCCACAGAGTCGCTACGGGTCAGAACCGACCCAATGACACCGAACAGCAACAGAAGGGATGTCTACATGTAAAATGGCCAGTCCCCCAGCATGCTCTGGCGGCAGACGTTTGGGATGGCAGAGCATGGGGGCCCTGCTATCGGCTTCCTCTGAGGAGGGGGTTCAGGATGTTAGACTGGACTAAGCCCGAAGAAGACTCTGTTTATTCCCGTCCACTTTAAAGACGAATAAAAAGCACTGTTCCTCTCTTGAAGGTGCTGAATACAAAGCAGGCCCGTTCTCCCTGTCGCTCCTGGTGGCATTGGAAAGTGCAAAGCCTTGAATACCAATTGCTTGAACTGGACATATGTGAATCTCTTCTAATCCTACTAATCCTGTCCCCAAGGGCTTCTTTGTATGTGCAGGCAGCACACATAGATCTAAGCAAAAGGGGCCATAATCCTGGAAATGTGGAAAAATGTCCCAGTGTGAGAGATGCGAGAGGGGAGCGCCCCCCGGCAGAGGGACCTGCTGAAGAAACCATTGTGTCCTTTCCAGGAAAAGGAGTGGGGGCCAGGCCCACAGAGAAGATATGAAGGAGCCCTCTCACCTGCTCTGAGCTCCTGGGAGGAGAGCAAACCCACCCAGCAGGGAGCCTCCCTGGCCAGCAGCCTTCGCACTCTCGAGCAACCTCTCAGAACTGAGACAGCTTCCAAAGGCTTGGACGGTTCACCCAGGGCCTGCTTTCAGTGTTGGGGGCCCAGCAGGCTTTTGCGGGCTCATTATTTCCCAGACTTCCCTTAAAGAACAGCCGGCAGGCTTACTGATGTCAGAGCTGCCCTGTCTCCAAACAGGGGGCAAAGGAAAGTCGCTGCCCCACACCAAGAAATAAAGTCACCCTTCAGACCTCACCTGGCCAGGCTGTTCACAGGGAGCCAGGAGACCTACAGTAATTTTCTAAATTACCTCCCCCTCCCCCCGCCCCCCGAAGCAATGTGGGCAACCTTTAAGATATTGCAATGTTTGAACTTTCAAAACGGGAACACGCTGGCTTTACATCTTTGTCAAGTACACTTGAATCCATCCATGCACGAACAAGAAAGGTTTCTGAGGAGGCAATTTTAAAGTTGGCAGAATACTGGCTTTACTGAATTTTAAAGCAAATTATAGGGACAGGGTGTGGGTTCATATGAAAAGGATTGCCTTTTTTCAAAAGCCATGGTGATTTCTAAATGTATAAGCATGGGAAAGATGATAGAGATGCTGTTATTTTCACCCGGTGGATAACGTGTTAAAATACATTCAATAAAGTTGATCTGAATGTGTGCATTCTATTTTCAACCCCAATGAGCCCAAGTGGTTACTGCCATTTTAAATAATGTCAGGAGATAGAATTCAAGAAACATAGTTTCTTCGGTTTTGTTGTCTTGTTTACTTTTTGTTTGTTATTTTTAAAATGCCCAATTGATATAAAAATTTTGTGACCATAATGTGTATTTACTCAAATACAAGAGAGCTGTGTAAAACAACCACAATGATATCAAATTTCTTCCACATCTGAAAGAAAAGTAGAGATGGCTTTGAATGAAAAATAATAGCTTTGATATTGTTCTAAAAAATGAGATGCACCTAAAGAGACTCATTTAAAAGATCTTAGCTATTTATCTTACTTATTATGTGCCAGGCATATTCTAAGGGACTTGGTAATATCACCCCTTAAAGTTTCAAAACAGTCCCGATAAGGTGGGTGCTATCATGTCTGCCCCCATTTTTCAGATAAGCAAAATGAGTCTTGGAGAAAAGAGGAGAGGATAACTTGATTGAGATACATGGCCACCGGCCACCCCAGTGATGAGGAGGCTGGATTCAGAGACCCACCCTCTTTCCTGACTTCTCTCCGATACTGAATACAGAAGGCATGTTTTCAGAATTAAGGGCAGGAGCCTCGGTGGCCTAGAGGTTATGTGTTGGGCTGCTAACCTAAAGCAATTGTTCTTTTAGAAAAATGTTCCACACCTGGGCGCCTCATTCAGCTTCTATCTCACTGTTTTGCACCACGGTTTGCGTGATGTAAGACTTGGCCTTCTACATGCAAATACCTGGAAGGGTGGGAGACTTTGCACGCAGTACTCCTCGGTCAACGAGAGATGGCCGCTAGGGACCACGTGTGCTCCTCAGCTGTTTGGAGGTGTCCTTCACACAGTTTTTCAGAGCATCCTGGGTAGACAGAACCACAGAAGTGCCCAGGATTAGTCAACACAATTTTTAAATGAGAGAATTTCTTGGACTTGAGGAAACTGCCAAGTCAGTTCAGTACACTTGGCGGGGTTTCAAGTAGAATTTGAGGACACAGAGGGATGCTTTCGAACAAAAGGACTCCAGAGCCTTGGAGGCCTAGTGCTTACGCGGTAGGCTGCTAACCACAAGGCTGGCAAGGTCAGTGGTTTGAAACCACCAGCCACTGAAAGGAAGAAAGACGAGGCTCTCTTCTCCTAGAAAGACCTAGCTCAGAGGTTCTCCACCTTCCTCATGCCGCGACCCTTTCATACAGTTCCTCATGTGGTGGTGACTCCCCAACCATAACATTATTTTTGTTGCTACTTCAGCACTGTCGTGTTGCTACTGGTATGAATAGGGTGACTACTGTGAAAGAGTCATTCGACAACCCCCAAAGGGGTCATGACCCACAGGTTGAGAACCACTGCCCTAGAGTCTCAGGAACCCACAGGGGCAGTTCTATGCTGAACTATTCAGGTGTTAGGAGTCAGAATGGACTCCAGACCAGTGCATTTGGGGGCGGGGGGAGTGGGGTTTGGTTTGGAGGGAACTTTCTGCAATCCGTCTTCGGCTCCTGACATTTCCTCAGGCCGGAAGCTTCAAGCAGACTGCATCGTAAGGAGAAGAGAAAAGGATGGAAGCTGGCTTGTAATTTAATTGGTGACAGCTTTGAATACGCCCAAGTTTATCCTGCCCACCTGCTAAAATAAATGTGATGTTGCTACTTTCAGAAGAGTTCTAGTGTAAAACTGCTTCATCAGACACCGCGCAGCTTTAGAAAACCGGAAGAAGCCGGCAAGCGATATTGATTTTTTTTTATTATCACCTTAATTGTTGATTCTGATGTGTGAAAACTGAAGTCATCCTCCAGCGGCAATGTCTAATGAATTCCAAGATCAAACAAGATCTTGCTAATTACTAAGTTAATGAGGACAAGTTCACAAGCAGAGTTGTGTTCCTAATTACGTGTTTCCAAGCATCTTGAAGCAAAATGAGATCCCAATTTGTGCCTCTAATACTATAGTCTTGACCTCTCTTCCTTCTGTAGAGATCAAGGGGGCACATTTAATATGCTGCACACCATTAATAGTGGAGAACGTGGCAATATGATTTTTTTTTTCAAATGATGAGATTACTGCACATTATCTGGAGCAGAAACCCCAGCTCTTCATCGTCTATGCTAAATGCTAGTGAAAAGAAATTTAAAGAGGACATGGAATGAAAGTGATGGAGCGAAACACCAGTGCTCCCGCTAGCTGGTCATCCATGCCCCTCACATTCAGGCCCAGGAGAATGAGCTGACGGGGAATTTGAGCCTTTTCTGCGCCCCTTACTTCCTTTTACCCACATTTTCTTTAGGTCTGCCTGCACAAGAACATAGCCTTCATCTCAATTGCCCGCCCTCCCCACCAGCAAAGACCTCACCCACAATCTGGAATGGTTTATCACCTCTTGCTGGTGTCATTCGGGCCTTTCTCAGAAATGCTAATGAACAATTCACTTTTTCCGCTTTAGACAAACACAATCTGGTGGAGTTATTTGGGTATTATTCACACTTGCTAATCATCGACTCTCTGGCTTTTATGCCAAAGCCAGACCCAGGACTTCATCAGGGGCCCTTAAAAAGCACTTGTTCACCACCAGTGAAGCCGGGATGTTTATGGGCTTGGTGTTTAATGTTGGTGGCTGTCTACGGCAACCTACCATCATTCTACGGAAGACAGGATGTTGCTCAATGACACAAAATAAATGCTGGCCACCTGCAAGGGTCTACAGCTGAACTCGCTGACCAGGCATTCACTGGTACAGGGTACCAAAAATAACCCCCCAAAAAAACCACCCCAAACTCACTGCCACGGACTCGATGCGGACTGCTACAGCCAGGGTGGACAGAACTGCCCCTGTGTGCTTCCGAGCCTGGGACTGTCCCGGAGTAGAAAGCCCTGCCTTTCTCCCTCCACTGGACACGAGGCATGGTAAACAGGCAGAGTGCTTGACTTTCTGAGGTTCTGTACCCTAAAAGCCTAGAGGCCACAGAGATAAACATATTCCTGCTTACACACCATTATTCTGTGCTCACTAGGTTGAGGGTCTAGTGGAGTCCATTTTCATACTTTTCTTCATGACACTCACTCACATGTGAAGACGATTTCTCTTCTGATGATTTTTTTTTAAGAGGAAAAGAAAAACCAAGCCAACTTACAGGACCCCTCCTTCTGGCCTGTTCGGGTGAGGACCTGGTGCGTTAGCAGTTGTTCATCTCAGGGGTCTTGCGCTCAGAGACCACACTTGTATTTACCAGGCTAAGTCAATGGCTATAATCAGGGCCACGGGGTCGATCCTTAGTTGTGCTCCATGAGCTCCCTTTCCCCGACCATTATGCTCTCTCAGAGCAACCTCTGCTTCCTAATCCCACCCCTTGTGCTTTTAGTTTGCTGCCTGAGAAGAAATGTGCAGCGGTGTGGGGGAGGTGTGCAACTCGCCCACATTATACCTCAACCGTGCTGTTGGGCTTTGGGCATTCGTTGCCAGGAAATTATTCTTGGGGAATTTTCAGCTCCGGAAGGGTCAGCTGATCTCGAAGCCCCCCTCCACCCTCCCCTTAGGGTGGGGGGTGGCCGTGGGGGCCTCTGTGTTTTCAGACCTAGAGGGACCAGCAGGGGGTTAATCCCCTCTACAAACATTTTATTCTCTCCTGCCTTGTGCAGGCCTTGGGATTGAGGCTCAGAAATTTCTTTTGAAGCTTTCCTTTCCTTCTTGATCGGTGTCCCTCAGAATGGAGGCTAACCTTGGTTTTGCAAGGAGGGCTCCCAGGGTGGACAGGTGTGACACCACTTCTCCATGCTTGCAGCAGTTTTTAGTCCCAGTTCTCCCCTGGCCACACGGGGAGGGTTCCATGAGGGTTTGCTGAAGCCTGCAATCTGGGCTGGGAATCTATCTCTTCCTCACTTTTCAAGGAGCTTTTGTTTTAAACAAGGCTGCGATTTGGCCTAATTAGTATTCAATTATGTTTATTAAATTATGAAACAAAGAAGCCCCCCAGAGTCTGATGGGTGACTTTGAGAGACCCATTAGTGTTTCTCAGGCGCCAGTATATCAGAACGCTCAAGTACGGATCCTTATGTCTGTTTTTACTACACAGCATGCTTTGATGGGAACCCGGAGAGCAGAGGCCTCCTACTTGTTTGCATTTAACCAATCTTGGGATGACTTCCACCCAGTAGCATGGAACAGATCAATAAATTCCACCAGCTACTCATTTCTCCAAACTGGATCATAGCACCTTCAACTGAAAAAAAAAATAGATACAAGTTTTATTCCTGAAGCCATGGGATTGCAACCTATATCTCACCTTCCTTATCATGCTTTTTGGCTATTTACTTAAGGTAAAATTTGTAGCAATTCGTCTATTGTGGATTTTTGAATATTTACTTAAGGCAAAATTTGTAGCAATTCCTTTATTGTGGATTTTTGGATATTTATTTAAGGTAAAATTTGTAGCAATTCGTTTATTGTGCAGACATCATAAGTAGGCTGTAGACCTATCACAATGGGTGTGGCACTGGATCTGTGAAGTGAGTGACCTGGCCGTCATTCCTAGTGTCCAGTTTGCGATTATGTCGCACTTGAATCTACTGTGTAAACACAGAGAGCTTTATGATGACAAATGGTGGCAGTTTGTCACTCACTTGGCTTCAGAGGAGGAAACTGCAGCCCCAAAGGGTAGGCCAGTTCCTTGGTTAGTCAGGGAAAGAAACACCCAGTTACAACTGAAATGTAGACTGAACTTTCTCCTTCCAGAATCAAACAGAGCTCTGATCTCTCAATCTTCACCCTTGCAGGCCTCCTCTAAGCCCTAGCACGAATGAATATCCAGAGCAAATAGCAAACAAGACTCCCCCCTCCCAGACTAGATCTCTGGGAGCTCTTTATACCCAAGGAGAAGAGCCAGCAATGGTTTGCATCTGTGGGATGCCTCCTCCATTCTTTATGAGCACCACGAGTCTTACCTTCCAGGTGAAACAGCACAGCTTCCGAGAGAAGTGTCTGCTGCAGTTTTCATAGATGGTCAACCCAATGCTCACGACCCCAGCTTTGACTGCCTGCACCGCCTGGTTTCCTTTGGCTGCAGTGCGGGTCTTTGCTGATGAGGGTCAAGCCCTGCACTGGTTAGCAACAACAAAGTGACAGACAAGGGGTAGTTAGTTACCCTAAGTCAGGATGGTAGAAATGAAAATTTTACCAGCTGCCTCTCTGAAGGGAGACTTTTGATAATGAGTCTGACTGGGAATATTAGATGATCCCTAACTAAGTAGTCTCAGTCATATTGTAGATGCAATGAAGATCCGGGTCACTCTTTTTAATTTTAATTTTAAGAGTTTTACCGACATATGATTCAGGTACCATACATTACATTGAAAAGGGTTGTACAATCACCACTACCATCAATTTTAGACCATTTTCTTCATGTTTGTACTCATTGTTAGCTCCCCATTCCCTGCCAACCTCCCTTGTCATAACCATAAGAAGCTCTTACTCTGGTTAATTTTGTCTCTATTGATGACTGTCATGGATTCCACATGTTCTAAAGTAGGCATGGTGCTGATTGTCCCTTGGAAATGATTGAAATATCAATTGTATGATATGTACATTGTTTTCCAATAAAAATGTTGAAAATATAAATTTTCACATAAAGAAAATTATCGACAATCACTTTTAGGCTCTCATTTTTTAAGCTCTTGTGACCACAGACTCAAATATATATGAGGGGGTACCAACAAAAAACCTGAATTGCACTGGATGGAGCAGAGCATTCATAGTATGAATTTTTCCCTGCTAGGCGAGCATCCAGCAACTTGCTCTGAGTTAGTGCACCAGTGGCATCACCTAGGAAGATTCTCTCTGGTCACAGTGAATTTTTTCACATGAGCAGTTTTACTCAGACTTCGTTTTTTGTGATGGCTGATTTAAGAGAACAGTGTGCATGAAATTTTGTTACCTGCTCAGGAAAAATGCCGCAGAAACTGTTGTGATGTTGAACACAGCTTACAAGGATAGCGCTATGGGAGAAACTCATGTGTACCAGTGGTTTTCTGGTTTCAAAAGAGGTGAAATGTCAACTGATGACAAACCTCCTTCTGAACATCTGTCAATTTCCTGAACAGATGAAAAACTTGACTCATAGTGCATTTGGAGTTTGTTTCACCAGGCCAGGCTGTCAAGCTTTCTATTTAGAGTTCTGAAAAGATTGTGTAACAGTGGGCAACAAAAAAGGCATGATTTATGGCAGACTGGGGACTGGTTTTTCCACTACGACATGCACCTGCTCATGCAGCCACCTCAGCGTGCCAGTTTTTTGGCAAAAAAACAGCATGCCTCTCTTACCCCACACACCTTACTCACCTGACTTCTTTTGCTTCTGCGAATGAAATGGGACATGAAAGGACAACGATTTAATGATGTAGAAGAGATGATGAAGAAGAAAAAAAACGAGGGAAGTGCTGTCAGCCATCCAAAGAGATGACTTTGAAAAATGTTTTCAATAATAGAATTGCAGATTTGACAGATCTGTTGAGTACTTTGAAGGTAATAAGTTTGTTTTGTAAAAATATTAAATACAAAGCTTTGTGGGGATATCCATTTTGGGGGGTACCCCCTAGTATACTGAGTTATTCTTTATTTTCCCTCTCTTGATTGATGACATACTTCAAAAAATTTAAAAAGAACTAATATAACTGGGAAAATGTGTTGGACACTAAAAGAACTACCACACAAAAGATTACAGCTCTCCCCACACAGTTTGATATTCACAACACCTATTGTTTCATGAGATTCACTTGACTCAGGTCAAAATCATTGGAGTATATAAATCTTAGAAGCTGGAGCTACTGAATTTTAATTTACTATGGGTTCTTCGTAGTGCTGTGGGCTAGGTGTTGGGTTGCTAACACCCAGTTGGATGGTTCAGTACACCAGCAGCTCCAAGGAAGGAAGATGAGGCAGTCTGTTTCCCCAAAGGGGAGCTTGAGAAGAGAAGACAAAGTAAAGTATTATGATAAAAATGCAAAGAGTTGGAGTTACAAAGTTCAAGAGGCAGAACATGCTCAAGCGGAAAGAACTGAAGAACAAAAATCAAGTCTTGAGTTGAAATATTGAAGGATACCATGGGCAAAATATTAAACAAAGGAGGAAGCGTAAAAAAGAAGATAGAAGGAATTCACAGAGTCACTGTACCAAAAAGAACTGGTTGACGTTCAACTTTTGCAAGGGGTAGCATATGATTGAGAACTTCGGGCATGAAAAAAAGAAATCCAGACTACATAGAAGGCAATAGTGAAAAACAAAGCTCCAAGAATATTGGAACATCAATGGAAATGTTTCAAAGACTGAAAACTGACTCAAGGTATTTTCAATTGCCTGACAAACATGTGAAGTTGAACAATGAATAAATAAGGAAGACAACAGAAATGATACTTTAAAATTAAGATGTTGGCAAAGAATGCTCTACATTCTATGGATTGCCTGAAGTAGTGAGAGCTATGGCCAGAATATTCCGTAGAGGCAAGAATGGCAAGAGTGTGTCTCGTGTACTTTGTACATGTTATCAGGACCCACTAGTGCCTGGAAGAAAACATCACGCTTCTTAAGGTAGTGGGTCAGTGAAAAAAAGAAAGACCCTCAGCGAGATGGGGTGACACCATAACTCAAACGTAATAACAATCGTGGGGTGCCCTAGGACCGGGCAGCATTCTATCCTGCTGCATTATGAGTGGGAACCATCTCAATGACGCCTAACACCGAGTCAGAATCAGTTCTATGACAGGAAGTTTGCTCTGTTTTTTGGAAATGTTCTAGAAGTGACCCTTGAACTTTTTGTTGTATTTATAGCACCCTCTTAGCATTTTCCAAGGAGGCCTGCTGGCATAGCGGTTATTAGTTGGGCCTGTGGTGAGCAGTTCAAAACCTCCAGGGGTTCCTCAGGAGAAAGATGGGGCTTTCTGCTCCTGGAAACAGTTACAGTCTCGGAAGCTCACCCTGTCCTGTGGGGTTGCTATTAGTTCACCATTGACTTGATAACACTGAGTATTTGGGGTTCTGAAAACATTGTCCAGATGAAAGTGTATTCATTTGACTAGCTTATAACAAAACAGCTACAGAATTTATCCTTAGAAAAGTATGTAACTTTAAAATCTGTTATTTTGAAATCTGTTATTTTGTTGATCTGTTATTCAGAAATGGTGGGAGATCGTTGTGAGAGTATGGACATAATCCAAAGCTAAAGTCTCCTTAAAAGAAACAGTGCAGGTAAGCTGTGTTAAAAGAGAGAAACCGGCATTGACAGGTTCCTCGAGGTGTAGAGGCAATCACACGTCTCTGCTCAGGGTGAAATGTATCGAAGAGCAAAGAAATTTTGTGCATCGAACAATCTTAATTGAAGATACAAATGAACATCCGCAGGTCTGACAAGATTAGTGAGGTATAACTAAGGGCATAATAGTGAGGGGAGAAAATATTAAAGAACTAGAGGGTAGGTATGTGTTTCTTCAGTGCTCTACCGCACCCTGCATACATCATCCCTTCCGTGTGGCCCTTCTGTGAGGGACTGTCCAATTATCTTGTAGGTGGGTTTGGGTCTCACTTTGTCTATGTTCTTTCACGTCAATTTAATTACTTATTTTTGAACTCCTGATACCTATCCCTATGGACACCTCATGATCGCATAGGTTGGAGTGCTGTTCCCAGGGGGCTTTGTTGCTTCCCTTCTAGATGACCTTTTGTTTAACTTCAAACCTTTATGACCCCAGACACTATATCTTTTCACAGACCGGCACCATCAGCTTTCTTCACCACCTTTGCTGATGCACCCATTTTTGTCGTCAGCGATTGCTCAAGTCGGGAAGGTGAGTATCATACAGTGCCACCTTATTAGAACAAACCATTCTTGTACTGAGGTCAGATTTAAGTAGAGGCCCAAAGTCCATCTGCTTCTTTATTTTATATATATATACATGTGTACATATCTATATAGTAATTGTACAACTATGCTAGATCTAATTGAATTATGGATCATTATAATATCTGTACGAGCTCCTAATAAAATGATAAATAAATAGAAGAAAGGAATATTGTGGACACTCACTGACTGACAGACTGCCATTGAGTAAGACTCATACCGAAAACTTAGGGCAGTGTACAACTGCTACTTTGGGTTCTCAAAGTTATAAACCTCTATAAATCTCATCTTTCTGCTGTGCTGGAGGACGCGGACCACTGATCTTGCTGCGGCAGCCCAACAAATGACTATTAGAGAGCAGGCAGTTATAAAACCACAAATCCTCCATTGACAAGACAATTGTGTTAACCATGAAGCTGTTTATCTTGTACTTTGAATTGAACTTTGGTCAATTTCAAATGAATGGGAGCTGATCTCAAGGAGAAAGGCAGACTTCTGATCCTGTTGAAACTGAAAATAGGCTCGCTGCCATTGAGTGGATAAGGACGCTGGGGGACCTATAGGACAGGGCAGAACTTCCTCTATGTGCTTCTGAGAATGTAACGCTTCACAGGAGTAGAGGGTCTCATCTTTCTCCTTCGAGTGGCTGGGGGTTTTGAACAGCTGACTTTGTGCTTAGCCACCCAATCTGTAACCACTATGCCACCACGGATCCAATATTGAGACTAGCCAATGGCTACTTTGCCCTTTAGTTTCTTCTCTTCTCCTTCAAAGCTTCCTGGTAACTAGCTTCCATGAAGTCATTTGAAAATAAAATGGGTTTCCTGCCTGCCTACGGAACAACTGCATGAATAAATCCTTCAAACCTTCCTTTATTTGTACTGCTAGCATTTTCTGAATAGCAGAGATAACAGACCTCCTCGCATGCTTGAGGAAGGTACTCACTGCACGGGAGTCCAGAGCGGGTGGTCCTATTAGGTTTCTCTCTCCGGCCTAAATCTCAGCCTCGGTCCTTAGCTCCACGGGAGAAAGATTTCACGCCGAAGCCGGGCTCGTGATCCAAGTGAATTTAATGAAAGTTCAAAGAAGCATCAGGTTTTACGTGGCACCCATAGGATTCCTTTGACCATGCGGCCTGGCAGAGACTGCTCCGGGACACGCAAGGATCTCTCTCCTCCCACGAAGACGACCAGACCGCCCAAGCAAGACAAGACAAAAGACCAAGAGCCCAAGAGAGCTCTCCCTTCCGGTCCCTGCCTTTACAAGGGTTCCCGGGGGAGGTGTGGTGAACGACCCCAGGTCGATCCCATTGGCTGAATTGCAATCACCCGGCCCAGGTGGGCTGCTCCAGGTGTAACGCCCATCTGGGCCCACCGGCGGGAAAATCCAGCTTTTGTCCTTTGCTGGCTCTCCTGGGCATGCGTAAATGGATTTCCGAATTCCCTAGGCTAAGCTATCAGTCCCTGAGGAACGGACTAGGAGCGCCAGCTGCTGTTCCATCTCGGTTGCCCATGAGGGTGGCAGCCTTCTCTGGAATGCGTGGCCTGGTCGGAATAAATGCAGAAGACATGATTACTCAGGGACAAGCAACAGAGTGTTGGGGACAGTGTTTTCTTGCCAACAGAATCCTGGGAACACAGAAGAACATAGCAATTGAATATTGACCTAATCTCCCAGCCCTGGGCCTGCACTATGAGTCTGTCGAGAGGCCTCTGAAAGGTCATTCTGCTCAACCCTTGAATTCAAATGGATGTTGGAGTGGGGTTCAGAGATTTGTTTTATTCTTGTTGATTTATTTATAAACTCGCTCCTGGACTCGCTTTCAGCCCGTCCCTTCCAGCACCGCTGTTTTCCGGGTGTTCGGTTCACTCCCTTCCAATCAGCTCCAGTCATGTGAAGAAAGAGGTCAGTCGTGGTGGCTGGGTGCAGTTCTTCCCTCCCGACCCTTTGTTTTGCTTTGTCATCCCTGCTCCCCAAGGAGGCGGAAGAGGAAGAAGAATAGATTAAGATGTGCGCTGCCTGCCTAAGCCTGTGCGTGGTTTTATGACTGCTCTGAAAGAGGCCCCAGGGAGATAAAGGAGCCCTGCTTTATTGGGGCCGGAGCCAGGTTGGTGGGAGGCCTGGCTTGATTGTGTGCCCCCTTCGAGGAAGGGTGTTTCATTAATTACACATTAACTATGGGCACTGAGTAGAAGGTAGCAGATAAAAAAGATGCAGATGTTTCTGCAGGCCGGTAGAAAGAGAGCCGCTCTTGATCCTGTCAAAGGAACATTTTGAATCCAAGGGGCTTCAGGGGAGCAAAAGAAAGAGTTTTGTGGCCCGACGCTATGGTGTGGCTTTTTAATCATTAAGCCCTTTTATAGTGGTAAAATGAACATCCATTGTCATGACCACACCAGTGAGGCCTTCCAACCTGTTGGAAAAGGAGGAGGGGTGGGGGGGTGCAGGATGCCCGTCCAGGAGAGGGCACGCAGCCCTGCGGACGGAAACCAGAAGGTAACAGCAGCAGTGGACTATAAAGCCGAGCGAGGGTGCTCCTTGACTGCAGCTGCAGCATCCGCTGACCAGCAGGCAGGCCGGCAGAATGAGCGCGCTGCTGCTCAGGGGCGGTATCCTGCCTTTGTTTCCACGGTGTTTTGCTGGCTTGGTTTAATTTTGACTGTCCTTTCAATGAAGGCTACTTAGGAGAGGGGACTGAAAATGCATTTGTATCTTCTTCACGTAGTCACAGCTGTGGCCAAGCCGTTCCTGTTGTAGGAAGGGCGAGCAGGCCTTTCTCCTGTCTCTTGCAGTTAGCCCAACCATAGGCTCATGCCCAGAGGAGATCCTTGGAAGAAATGGCCTCTTTCCCCACTCGTGGAAAGAAACCTGAATTGTGCTGACTTCGTTCAGTCAGCTCACCTTTTTCTTCCTAAACATACCTGGGGTCTTTTACGTCCTGCCATTCCTTTCTCCTACAGTTGTCTATGAAGAAAAGGGAAACGTTTGGGTCTGCTAACATAGTTTTTAATTGTGAACCATATAGAACTTTTACCAAAGTTCCCCTCCAATCTCAGTCAAGAGAGACTTGGACGCTGAGGCATATAGAAAAGGCTGGCATCTGACTAGGAGCCGCGCCCTAACTGCCGGCCTCTATCAGCCTGGACATGTGGACTCACTCACTCCGGGTGATCCTACTCTGCTCCCAACGAAATGTCAACCCCGAAGGGAGTTTTAAAGCACCCCAGCTTATGTGATCCAAAGATGACAATCATAAAATTCAGATATGACGAAGGGAAAAGTACCAGAGCAAAAATGGTAAACACCCAATTTGTGGAAGGCTGGGGAGGACAGGGTCAACCCAACACCCATCTGTGGAGTAGCTGGTCAGAGGAAGTCGATGGCAGCTCCCTGGTGCATATAAAATAGCCATCCCAGGAGTCTTCTGGGATGCTGGGGCCCACTTCACAAACTTGTTCCTTATGGTTGTGGTGAAGGGTATGTCCTCAGGACGCTGTTCCCTTTTTGGGTCTGTGGGAGTATGCTGACAGATCCATTCCAACATACCAATTCCTTAAGCTTTTGGACACCTTCTTCTACAGTGTAAGTCAGGTACTTCAAGTTGGTCCAATCCAGGCTATCTGGCAGCCCATGCTTCAGTGAACCAACCAAATAAGCAATTAGATCCTTTTGTAACCTCTCTTGTTCTCTGATGATCAGACCAGTGTGCAACTGCCTTAGCTAGATCTCTGCCTTAACTTGCAAGCTACACTACCTGTGGGACACCCAACCCGTGGACCATGTCACTATAGTTTGAGGTTCCTTTGAGATCTGCTTCGCCACAATGCTGGTGTATACATCACTTGAGCTGGGAACTGTTGGACTCTGTCATCTGGCTGACTGCTGGTAACCTACCTTGCTGTTTGCTGCTTGTGGCTGGACTGCCTGCATTGCGCCACAGAAGACTCAGCTGTCTGCTTCCTTGACTTGCACCCAGGAGCCCTCCTGAGTTGAAGGACTGCCAGTGTATTAACTGTCTCATGGAAGTGAGTTGAACCGAGTCATTTGTACTGCTTGTGGACTAACTAGCTGTTTATTTCTTCATGTTGTATCTATCTATCTAATCACAAGTGTCCTGGTTTTGTTTCTCTACAGAACCCTATGTAACACGATTAGACTTCCTATCAAACACAGATCATTATAATCCTGATTATGCTGGATCAAGCTTAATACTGGGTCACTTGACACACACCCCCCACTCAGACATTATTGCTACATCAGAAGTAGTTAGTTCAGACTTAGTTTTATATAAGTCCCATATGTGATGTGAATTTTGAAAAATATTCTAAAGGTAGAAAATGGTTAAGTTAAAAAATGTGAAAGAAAATGAATTTACCTAACTTAAAATTTTCAGCAAATAGTAACAGTTTTGCAAGTAAGTGTACAAATGAAAAGCTTCCCTATTTATAAACTATATGAATAAAATGAAGGGCCTCCTTTATCCTAAGTTATTTTTGGGGGGAGTGGATCATATAGTTTATAAATAGATTTTTTATTGGGGATGAACTTGTTTGTACGAGTCCATTTTTTCACTTTTTCTTGTCTTTTTGCCACTCACATCACTCTTTATGTTTGAGGGATAAGGAATATGGAGGATTTTTGTTTCAAAAGAAATATACTGTATATTTACACAGCTCCTTTCAAAAAATGAAATCAACAAGAATATGTTAAACCCTTCGTATAGTACATGTTTCTCTTTCTCTACCTCACTTCCTCTCCAACATCCTCTCTCTCTTCTCTGAAATATATATTGTCGATATATGTTTCACATCTTATTCCAAGGATGTACCAATATTTATCCAACACTTCCCAATCACAATTTCTACTCTACATCCCAAGAAGGGACAAAGAAAGGATAATTTGTGTGTGTGTGTCCTTTATAAAGTATAGTGGTTAAAGTACTTAACTGCCAATGGAATGATGGGTGGTTTAAGCCTAGCTGGTACCCAGGAGAAAGATTTGGCAGTGGACTTCTCAGGGATTTAAAGTGTTGGGAACCCTATGGGTCAATGTCACTCTGTCCTTACAGAGTTACTAGAAACCTACTCAATGGAAGTAATTGGTCTTTTTGTTCTTGTAATTAGTTATTTATAAAGTCTGCAGGAGAGGGATTGTGGGGGCAAATGCCAAGCCCCCACAACTAATCATGGGTTCTATAGGCACAATTGTACGGTTGATATATAAATATTATAATGAAGTCATGGAAAGCATGAGATATAAAAGAGAGATTGAAATAATGGAGTCAGACACATTTCATAGTAGCATGCTCACCTCAGCCCTGCTTGGTAGTCCACATGGATAGGGGGAGGGGAAGGAGGACAAGGGGAAAGGGGAATTAGGATGGGAAAGGAGAGGGGGAACCCATGAGAGGCCAAGAGAGGAGCCCGAGAGAGCTCTTTATTGCTAACCCAGGCCTATATACCTTTGGGGGAGTACAAGCTCCCTAAATACAGATAAAGACATAAGTCACAGGAAGGGGTTGCACTATAGGTTGTACAGCAATCAGAGGGGACAATCTAGTGATATACACGCAATTGGAAGAGGAGGGACTGGGTGTATACATGGGTCAAGATGGGCGGATCCTAGATTCAGGATGGCAGACTAATTTTGGATGTCACTGAGTGGGTTTGACCTGTCCTCTGGCTCACTATAGAAACCATTATCAGTAGGTGTAAACCCCACCTACAGGAACCAAACTAATAGTCGCAAGCCATTAGGGAGAACCAGCCCATTGTCCTTAACAGCAAGGATCAGGGCCTACCTGTGGTGGGACCAGACAGTAGTCTGGCAACTGACTACCTTCAGGGAGAATGTCTCTAAGCATCGGGCCTCCCACCATATGTTGGCAAATAGCCTCTAGTATTTGTAATATCTTTGGGGGAGACAAAGCTTGGGAAAAGTCTCAACCCACAAGGGATGTTTTTCCTAACACCAGTCTGCCCCACCTCCCAATTTTATCTTGTCTTATGTAATAGTTAAAGTTTTGTGTCAACTTGGTTAGACCTTGTTTCTCAGTGGTTTGGGTAGAAAATACTATGTTTTTGTTTTCCTGCCTTTAGTTCCCGCCCCCCCCCCCTTTGTTTGCTGGTTGATTTGTTGCTGATTCTGGTGTAGTGGGTTTGGAGGGCTGATGTGGTCATAAGATGACTGACAAAGTCAGCCTCAGTCATGCATATTCCATGGACAAGCAGATGGATTCTTTACTTTACTCTAGCCCCAATCCAAGCACAGTAGTTCTAATAACATGACCCTGCTTGATACTCACCTTCATGAAATGATCACTGAAGATAAGGGTGCCACAGTAAAGTGTGGTGAAGAGAGCAAATGGTGCCCAGCTGCCAAATGGAATAGTGGTCAGAGGATTTAAAGGCTTGTATTCAAACACGCAGCCGTTTAAGCAAGGAGGCAACTAAGTCCACACGGAAGAAGCCCACCAGCTGTGTGATCCGAAGATAACCATAACAAAATCCAAATATGGTAAAGGGAAAAATACCAGAGCAAAAATTGTGAACACCCAATTTTTGAAGGCTGTGGAGGACAATGTCAGGCCAACACCTGTCTGGAGCCATGAGGCTCGGTCATTACTTGGAATTCATTAGCCTGAGCCAGTCTACAGCACTGCAGCTGTGTTTGACATACTTATCTTGCCAGACATAGATAAGGAAGTCTCTATCTGTCTGCACGATTCTGTTCTGCGGTCACTATTCCCGGTATGAACTCTGCTCCAACCTTGGGTAAACATGTGTGTAATGATTATATATATACATCTGCATCCTGATTCCCCCCACCATTGTTCTCAGGGAAACATCTGCATTTTGTTTCCCCCCACTATTGTTCTCAGGGAAATACCTGCGGCTTGCTTCCCCCACTATTGTTCTCAGGGAAACATCTGCAGCTTGTTTCCCTTTCCCTGGCCTATATAAGCTATAACTTTCCACTCAATAAACAGGACTTGATCAGGATACTGTCTTGTCCTCATTCTCCGTGCCTCTTGTACCCCCCAATTCCCACTCTCTCCTCCAGGACCCACGGTGAATGTCCCGCGGGACGGGACAAACAACCTTCTGCAGAGTAGCTGGTCAGAGGACGCTGATGACAGCTCCCCTCTAACCACAGGCAAAGGTCTGCAACAGCCTTACTGTTAAACACAGATCACTGTCATTCTGATGATGCTGGATCAAGCTTGATCCTGGGTCAGTTGACCTCTCTCTAGACCCAACCTGAATTTATTCCAGGTGCAAGGATCTCTGGCTTGTTCCATGACCAAAAATTCTTCCCTGGCTTTTAAAATATTGATGGTCGTCTTTTCTTTTTTATTCATTGTTTTTATTATTATCTTTATATTACTGTTGTTTTATCCTTGCCACGTTATTTCATTTTTTAAAATGGTTTCGGTTGGGTTTGTTTACCAATTTGTGCAGCACAGAAGGAGTGGATGCGTAGAGAAAGTAACCGACGCAAGGGTTTGTAGGGGATGTAGGGGTGGCGATGTGGGGGAGATGGGGAGGGTGAGAGAATTTTGTGAGTAGACAATGTAGGCAGGAGGGAGAGGGAGCACTAGAACTGAATGTGATTGCACAACTTATTTTCAAGGTGATTTAATCATGGGGGGGATGTTCTAAAATTGATTGTGGTAATGATTGTACAATTCTTCTTGATGTGCTTGAAAAATCGAATTGTATGATATGTGGATTATGTATCAATAAAACTGTAAAAAAAGAATTACAATCTCAGAAACTCACAAGGGAAGTTCAGCCCGAGTTTACAGGGTTGCTCTAAGTTGGCATTGACTTGATAGCAGTGAGTTTTGATTTGACAGGAATGTCCCTGGGTACATAACTGGAAAAGCCATTCCTTGCTTCCAGTAAAACTTTCACATTTGTTCTTTGATTTAGAAATGAGGGTAAGAGTTGGACATCGAATAAGGAAGACAGAAGAAGAATCAATACACTTGAATTATGGTGCTGGTGAAGAAGCTTGAAATACCATGGACTGCCAAAAGAACAAATGAACATGTTTTGGAAGAAGTACAGCCAGAATGTTCCTTAGAGACAAAGATCGCAGAACTTCACCTTAAGTACTTTGGACATGTTACCAAGAGAGACCAGCCCTGGAGAAGGACATCATGCTTGGTAAAGTGGAGGGGCAACAAAAAGAAGAAGGCTCTTGACGGATGGGTTGGCACAGTGCTTGTAACAGGGGGCTCAAACATAAGAACAATTGGTAGGGTGTTCCCCTGTAAAGATTTGCAGGCGTGGCGACTCATCAATGCAGTTCTGCACTGCCGTTTAGAGTAACTCTGAGCCACATTGACGATGGCAGTGGAAGTGATGGCCCAGGAGGATGATTGACAATGTTCTCTAACATAACATGACAACGATGTCTCTAAGGTGAACCAGAGATATCTATAAACATAAGTGGATTTGGGGCTTTCCCTTCATTCTAGCCCCAATCTAAGAACAATTAGTTCTTATGACGTGGCCCAGCTTGATGCTAGACCTCTTGGAGAGATCGCTGAAGATAAGGGTGCTAGAGCCAAGTGTGGTGAAGAGACGAGATGGGGCCAGTCATCAGGAAAAAAGAAATGGTATTGGTGGTCTTAAAGGATTGTTTTCAAATAAGCAGCCATCAGCTAAGTCCACATGGAAGAAGCACACCAGCCTGTGTGCTCCAAGGATTGTAGATGACAAAATCCAAATCTAAAGGTGGGAATGGCATCAGAGTTTAAATTGTAAACACGTGGTTTGTAGAAGAGTATGGCTGTCAAGGGAAGCCCAAAATCCACTCACGGGGTCAACAGATGGATTAAGTGTCCAATGAACCCCGTCTGATCATAGGTGAAGGATGTGATTAGACAGAGAACATTGTAAAGTTGATTATGGCAGTTGTAGTTAGGTTAAAATCTAATATTTTATCATTTAATTTCCATTTTGACCCATTTTTAAAGCTCTTTCAATTAAAAAAAGTGCAAGAGAAATATAAGTGGATTAAGCCCCTGGTGAATCCCTTCTAACCACGAATCAGGTATGTGAAGAGCCTTGCTATCTTGCAGAATGCATCAGAAAGTGGATTGCTGGACATTGAGTTAGTTAAAGTCTATTGTGCCAACCTGGCTGATAAACACACGTGAGGTTAATTGAAGGGCAGAGAGATAAATGGCTCAGTGAGCCTCACCTTTCTATTTCTCGGGTCTCTTGCTTTGTGATGGTCGGACAAGGTTGCAACTGCCTTAGCCAGTACCCGGCTTCAGCTGGCAAGGCTCACTTCCATCAAGACATCCCTGTGGAAAAGCCACATGGACCTACCCTGATGCAGCCCTGGGTGCTGGAGCAGCCGTGTGGAGACCCCTGCCAGCTCTGAGATGCTTACACGCTCACTGACTCGAATTTCCTCCTGTAGCCGGCATCATAGCATGTGTTTTGTGAGATGGAGGACTTTGTGGACTGGTGTCAGACACGTGGGCTAATGTTGGACTTGTGGGCTTGGCAGCGCTGGGCTGGGATGTTTTCTTGATGTGCACTTACCATGTATTTAAAATGCTCTCATATGTATATGAGTTTCTGTGGATTTCTTTCTTTAATGTACCCAGACTAACACATAGATGCAGCAATTCAGCAGCTTATCATTTTCTCTCCCTTAAGATCCATTTACATTTGTTCTAGTTTTTTACTACGTTCTGCTTTCTTTTTGAGTGAGGTTATTGTCTGTTTTGCTGCTGTTAGTTTTCATTATGTTTTAAAGAATGTTCATGGATGTGACATCTCTAAACATATAGAGAAGGACACGGGAGGAGTGGCTCCTTGGGCGCGTGGCAGGGAAGGTTGGGGGAAGGGGAGCTAATGATAATGAGCATAAGAATGAACAAAATGGTCCAAAATTGATTGTGGTGACGACTGCACCACTCTTTGTTATTAGTTGAGATTTAACCCATATATCGTATAATTCCATATTTCAATCCGAATTTTACAATTGCTATCACCGTGAGTTTCCAAAAGTTCTTTTTCTACATGGGCTCCTTGACATTGCCTCCCTTTTTCCCCACCGCCACCACGACTGAAACCCCTTCCCCCTGAACGCCTTAGCGGTTCCCTATAGGGTCATCAATTGGGTTTCATATACTGAAGAATGGAAAAGCATATATCACAGCTTCAAGAGGGTGATCTCCATTGATATAACACCTCTGAGATATACTCCTATATGAACAAATGAAACAATACAAACTAAAAATACAGAAAAATTTGGAAATCAGATCAGGTCCGTCCTTCATCATAGGGGGATCTACTGACAGCATTTAACAGTTCCGGTCAGATTTATGCCTTTGGTCTTCTATACTTCTCTCTGCTTAGTGACCACTTTCTTCCCTTCCCTCAATTTCAGATAAGGGGGGCGGGCAGTTCTCTGGAAGCTTAATTCCTAGGTAGTTCCACCAATGAACCTTGGGTTCCCACTGCCATCCATCACCTTCTGCACACCGGATTCTCACAATTTAGCTTCTGATACTGATCCCTCCTTTGACTTCGGATTATATGGATTCCAATCCTTCAGTGACTGATGATGGTGTGCCTTCTCCATGTGAACCCAGCTGACATCTCACTTAGATGGTTGCTTGTTTGGAGACAAGACTTTAAGACCTCAGGTGCTATTTTAGCTCATAGCTGGGCACCATCTAAATCCTTTGCCACCTTTTTCTATAACACCTGTATCGTCTGTATTCTCTTCCTGAGGGCGAGTATTGAGCAGGGCCATGATGTAAGAACTAATTGTTCAACTCTTCTTGATGTGATTGAACGATTACATTTTATGATAGATGGATTATATGCCAATAAAACAAAAATAAAATGATTGCATTCCAAAAAAATGGAAAGCACAATTGTGAGGATGATGAAGGGACTCTAGGCACCTGGCAACAACAAAAGATGAGAAAGATCAAGGAGGAGCCCCCTCATTCTGCTCTTCATACCCCTAGTCAGTGGAACAAATCAGAGACAATTCTGGATCCAAGGAGGAATCGCAGAGATCAGCTTTATCATCAATGAATTAAAGACTCCATGGTGGCCCTTATCACATTCTATTCAATTACTTTTCTATTTCCTTTAAAAATCCAGTTGGAGTCTAGCAAATGTGAGTAGTCCCAACTATAACTGCTATTCCAGATATGCTGTCTTTATATATGTAGAAGGTATCAACACAACTTATGGTGGTGTTGTGAAATGTTTTCATATTGCACTCCTACCCAAGTCCCTTTAGTTCACAGCCAACGATTGGGTGGTACCATGCAAACAGGGAACGCACAGTGCTAGCAAAGGGGGGCTGTCAGTTTTCATTACACTCTCCCTGGCTATTAAGATGAACCATCTTTGAAGCATGAAAGAAAAGAAAAAAAAAAACCAAGGACATTGGAAGAACATGCTCAATACAGAGGCCACTAAAATCAGATGCATCAGAGACTTTGACCTGGTGACTCAGAAGAGCAGCATCCAGACTCTGGGCTACCCTCTCCTCATCTGGCCTGTGGAACTATGGCACAGAGTAATGGATGGGCTGCCTTCCTGGGCCAGGGAGGCAAGGCCCAAGGGACCATGTGGCTGATTGACTGAGAAACAGTGAGAGACTTGACTGCTGACTGAGGAGACCAATAACTGTATCCTTACTGCTTGCTGATCCTGACTTAGGGTAATCTATGAACTTCTCTAACAAAACTCCTGAATTGTGAGTCTTATCTGTGGGTTTTATATGATCATTGCAATGAATGATCAAACCCAGCCTGGATGTAGCATAGTGTGGGAGGAATGACTGACTATAACCTTTAGTATGGATTGTGATTTACTGTAAAGAAACCCAAATCCTCCCAATCACTCAGCTATCGAGTCAATGCTGTCTCACAGTCACCCCCTGCGAGTTTTAAGACTGTTACGGTTTATGGAAGCAGACAGCCCAGTCTTTCTCCTTGGAACTGCCAGTGGTTTTGACTGCTGCCCATGAGGACCACAGCCTAATGAGTAACCACTGCACACCCCCAAGACTCCTTTAAAAACCTCCTAACTGGACCAATAAACAATTCTTTATAAATGGAGGAAAGATTGAAGTTGTCAAGGGTTTTCTTTTACTTAGCTCCACCATCAAGGTCAGAGACGCATCAGTCAATAAATCAAATGATGTATTACAATGGGCTGCGCAAGACCTCTTTAAAATGCTGAAGAGGAAGAATGCCACTGTTAAGACTTAAGGTGTGCCTGACCCAAACCACGGAGTTTTCAATGGCTTCATATGCATATGAAAATTGGAGAATGGAAATGCATATGGAAAACTGCAGAAGAATTGATGCATTAGGATTATGGTGTAAGCAAAGGAGGTGGAGTATGCCACAGACTACCAGAAGAACAAACACATCTGTCTGGGAGAGTTACAGCCAGAATGCTCGTTAGATGAGAGGATGGTGCCATCTCCTCTTGCATTTTGGGTGTGTTATCAGGACAGATCAAGCCCTGGAAAAGAACGTCATGCTCGGTAACGTCGAGGGCCAGTAAAAAAGAGGCAGATGCTCAATGGATTTGATTGACAGAGTGGCTGCAACAATGGATTTAAACATAGCAACAATTGTTAGGATGGGTTTCAGGGCCAGGTAGGGTTTCCTTTTGCTGTGCACAGCACTGCTGTGAGTTGGAACCGATTTGATGGGAAAGGGAAGGCCCTCAATGAGAGGGATTGACACCGCGGCTGCATCATGGGCCCAGCCAAAGGAACAATTGTGAGGATGGCCCAGGACCATGCAATGTTTTATTCTATTGTTCAGAGGGTTGCTATGAGTCAGGACCAACTTGATGGCACCAAATAACAACAAAAACAAATATTATATTATTATATAAATATTTCCAGTCTTGGAAATCCTATGGTGGCAGTGGGTGTGGATTTTGGTTAGTCAATGGATGAATCATAGCACTACATCAATATGGAAGATCTTAACTCAATCCCATTGAAGGAAAAAGTAATTTGCCAGAGAGGAAAATTAGTTTCCCAGGAAGATACACTGTGTTATACAGTTACACTAAAACTACAGTTAAGCAGCAAATAGAAAGTAAATGTTTAGAAAATAATATTGGCAACAGATGCACAAATATGCTTGATACAATTGATGTATGGATTGTTACAAGAGCTGTAAAAGTCACCAATAAAATGATCTTAAAAAAATAAACATTCTGCAAACTATTAAAAAAAAGGAAATAATTAACAATCAATCATCTATCAAGGGGCCACAAGGATTGGGAGGGTGGGAGGGAGTGAAAAAATTTAAAAGGAGGAGCTGATCTCAAGAGCTCAATGGAAAGTAAATGTTTAGAAAAGAGCAATGGAATGAATATATGTACTAATATGTCGGATACAATTGATGTATGAATTGTAACAAGAGTTGTAAGAGCCCTCAATAAAATGATCTAAAAACAAAACTAAACAAACAAACAAACAAACAAAAAAGGCTACAGTTAAACAATATACTTTTGGGGAGTACATAGATATAATAAGACTACTGGAAACACTGAAAAGTGGTCAGTATAGCTTTTGACGTGGTTTGGCAGAGAAAAGAGGATATGATGGGAAAGAACTATGATGCTATATAGAAGCCCTTGTTAGTGTTCTTATTTGCATGTTGCGTGGAAGATAGTTGGTGTTCATTATTAAATGCAAATACTTATATAGAAATAAAAGTGGCCAAGCAAATGTGGCAAGAGTCCAGGATTGTGATGATTCTAGTTTTATACAAAATAAACAAGTCCCCTAATGGCACAAGCAGTTAGGCATTGAACGATTAACCAAAGTAGTGATGGTTTGAACCACCCAGAAACAAATCAAAATCAAACTGGGTTATAAGCTTCAAAAACTCTAGTCATTGAGAATCCTGTGGAGCCCACTTCTACTAGGCAGCACATGAGCTATTATGAGTTAGCACTCACTCGGCAGCATCAGGTTTTCATGGCCACTGGCCTATATCTGCCATTTGTTTGGGTTAAGAGATTATGGTATAGAAACTCTCATTTAAAATGAAATATTTAACACGAGCTTTCATTACGCCATTATGCTTCCCTTAACATAAAGGTACATTTAAGTTTACGTACCGTGGCACAGAACAGGACACTGCACGATGGAGACACTATGAGGGGGTAAAGTGTGCTGAGGAAGAAGAACAGTTCAGAGCTTGGGGAGAACTTGCGAGTTGGGGTAGGCTGGGCCTCCATCCTGGGAAATGGAGAAGAAACTGAATAGTAATGAAGAGATTTTTTAAAGAAATGCAAGGTTATCTTCCCTCTGTCCACAAGATCACCTAATCCTAGCGTTGACCCAACGCATTTAGGTTTTCAATGAATTATTCATTTACTAGACATAGGCACTCACAATCTAAAGCAAAAACTTAGTTTTAAAATTCCAAGGTTTAATTTGGATTATTGAGCAAGTATTGAGCAAAAGTGACTCTAACTTAGATTTACAAGGGCAAACGATAGATTAAGTAATACACTTCATACAGGAACTATTATGCAAGTTTGCTCACATATCCTGCCTCCCCCCCCCATTTTATTTATTTATTTTGGTCCTGAAAGTTGAAGAAATTATTTATACATTTTTCTCCTAGACGTTAATTGAGATTGATCTTAAAAAAAAACTATTTCTAGAAATTCTCCTGGGACAAATTTTCTCCTTGGTTCCCGTCTCCACAAAATTAAAGTTCTCTCCTGGATGCCAAAGACTTCCTTGTGAGTACTTCTCTCCCTTCTTTTTCATGTATTATTCAAAGCCTGGAAATAGACTACTTCCCAATAAGTAGATATCCCAAGAACATAAAGATTAAAGAAAAACTTTGAATAATTTTGAAAAGGACAAAAGTCGCTCATACAGAAAAACAAAACAAAACAAAAAAAACCAAGCAACAACAAGAGTCCTTCAAAACATGGTGTTTTGAAGCCGTCTTTGACAATGCTTGCTATCAAGAAGTAAACACATCAACTTCAATTAAGACGTATGTTGTTAATGTTTGGGCTATGGACAGCGCAGCCCTGAGTTTATTAAAGCTGGGGGAATTTGGATTCTCTTTACATTTGGATTCTGGCTGTCGAGGGCAATGTTCCTCTAAGACCTGTAGGAATGGAGACAAAGGGATGAAATCTCTGTGCTTGTTTTACTTTATTCTCTTGTCACCGTTAAAGCAATATTTATTTTCCTCCTCTGCTTCTTGCTGGCGAGCAGTAAATCAAAAAAGTAAACTCTCAGCTTCATTGTGTAAGGGGCTTACTTCTAGGCCTCTACAGTTGCCACAGTAACTAATTAGAAATTTGCATCTCTAAGAGAATTATTTAATGCTGATGTGTGAGCCCTTTTCTTCTTGGGAGCTCGCCTTTTGCTAGGAAGCTTCTGGTAGATGTTGGGCCTCGAGGTCATACTGTACAAGCTCTGAACGTAGGTGGCCCTGGTCCCCCCCTTTTTATCTGGATGATTCATACCCAGTGAAGAAAATGCCTTGCCAGGCCTTTGTTGAATGGGGGGCATCTGAAAGGCAGCTCTTGATTCATTTAGGTGCCATTTGTTTTAACCTGTAACTTCTTCCTCATTGCTCGTTAGCTGCTAACTCTTGTGTAATTGAGTCATGCATGTTAAACTAGTAGAGTTGAGTTATGCCAACCAACCCACTGAGAGGTGCCCCTCATTAAAATTGTTCCGAAGTCCAAGGAGACAATATGGCTGAGAGACAAGCTGTTTTGCAGCCTGGGGCAGTGTGTGATGGGGATGCATAGAAGAGGCACATTTGCCCTAAAATAGCCAGGTTTATTTTCTAAGGTTTAGGCCTGGCTTTTCCTTCCCTAGATGCTCCCATGTAGAAACACAAAGCAGGAGACAAAAGAGGAGGGGATAGGGACTCCCGGGCAACTTGACCAGAAAAAGAGAGGGAGCTGATGGCTGCAGGGCCACCATCCAGTGTGGCTGGGATGCCTGGGAAACTAGGGAGGGTGCCTGTTGTGGCTGCTGTTAGTTACTGCCCTGTCAGCATCTGCTTATGGTAGCACTATCTACAATGGAGCAAAGCATGATCAGGTCCCGAGTCATCTTCAGGATCATAAGCTCAGACGTTGACTTTGGTCCCTTGCCCTCCCCAAATAAATGTTGGCATCCTAACCCGATACCTGTGGATGTAAGCCATTGTGGGAATAGGGGTCTCATTGCTATGTTGAGGAGGTAATTATCACAGTGGGTGTGTCCTAAAGTTTCTGAGTTATAAAAAGTGCAGAGGAGACACAGCTGTCAGGAAAATGGGGGTGGAGGTACCCGGTGGGCGAGTGAGACAAATGTGCCTTGAGGATTGCCGAAGAATTGAGGAACACCAGGGCTGCAGAAGATAAATGAGGCAGGGATCTTCCCTCAAAACTGACAGGGAGAGTTCCCTCCTTAGGGTTCACACGTTGAATTCAGAAAAAAAGATATTCACTCTTAAGTCCTCCACAGAGAAGTAGACTAGGTCCACCCAACATTGGAGAAGGGAGAAGAGGACCAGAAGGGTATGAGTTTCCCCTGTTGGGTGGACAGGAGGGAGAGACCAGGTGGTACCCACTTTAGACCACCTGATGCTGCTGCCCTCGCATCGCTCGTGAGACCACTGAACGCATGCCCTTTTCTGTACAGTTTAAGGAAGATGTCCCGTAACTTCTCAAGACTGGACGACTGAATCCTCTAATTAATATTTTTTTCTGAAATAAAAACTTAAAAAATTTTCTTTAAAACTGTGAACAAAAACATTATCATTTAAGATATTTTCTCTCAAACGTCTCTGACGCAGTGTGAGCTTCCTCACCAGTAGAGCTGCCAGCATGTAGCGCTATGAGTGTCTCCTAATCTTAGAGATTTAAGTGCTCCCTTTAGCTTTAGGATCCAGCACAGTCCTTAGCATATTGACATTACTCTTTTAAAACTTTATAAATTCTATTTTGTACAACCATATTTCTATTATTTTAAATGACATTCTTTTTAAAATTTAACATGCTTAATATCAGTAGATATCATTTATTTCCACCACCTGTTTGTCAGTTTGTTGTACTGTGGTGGCTTGTATGTTGGTGTGATTCCAGAAGCCGTGTTACTGGTATTTCAAATGCCAGGAGGATCATTCAAAGGAAACAGATTTCAAGCGTAGCTTCCAGACTAAGAACAGACAACAAGGAAGAACTGAGATCTCCACTTTGGAGGAAAGAGCTGCTAAAAACATTATGTATAGCTTCAAAACACTGTCAGATCCTGAAGGCTTAGTAAGTGGAAACTGGACATGGTAGGAGCCAGTGCTTGAGGGTGAGCCCCGTCAGAATAGGGCACTCAAATGTGACTGAGAAGGAGCTCATTTCTCTGAATGGTGTCAACCACGGTGACATGCGTGAAGTAAAGTCCGTGGGAGTGGAGCCTTTGGGGTCTTCATTTGCTGATGGGACATGACTCAATGGAAGGAGAAACCATTGCAAAAATCTGCTAATGATCAGAACTTGGAATGTGAGACGCATGAATCCAGGAAAATTGGAAGTCATCAGAAATGAAATAGAACACATAAAGACCAATATCCCAGGCATTAGTGAGCTAAAAAAGGCAAATACTGGCCATTTTCAATCAGAAAATCACATGAATTACTATGCCACGAATAACACAATCGAGAGTAATGGCATGGCATTCACTGTCAAAAAGGACAATGCAAAATCAATCATGAAGTACAATGCTGTCAGTGATAGGCTGAAATCTAATCAATACAATTTCATTCAAATTTATGCATCAGCCACAAAAGGAAAGATGAAGGAATGAAGAATTTTACCAATCACTTCAGTTGGGAACTGTTGAGACTTGTAATCAAGATGCATTGATATTTATTGGCAATTTTAATGCAAAAGATGGAAACAAAGAGGAAGGAACAGTAATGGGGAAATATGGACTTGGTGTGGGAAACAAAGCTGAAGATTGCATGATAGAATTTGCAAAACCAATGACTGGTTTATAGCAAATACCTTTTCCAACAACACAAAAGAGAAGTCCGCACATATACTTCTCTGCATGGCATACACAGATCAAATTAATAACATCTGTGGGAAGAGACAATGGAAAAGCTCAATATCAGCAGGGGCTACTGCACGGTGTAAAATCAGGGAAGATGTGATTCAAGGGTGAATCCTCTCACCATAACTATTCAATCTATATGCTGAGCAAATCATCAGAGAAGCTGGCCTAAAGGAAGAAGAACATGTCATCGAGATTGGAGGAGGTCTTAACAACCTGAAGTACACAGATGGCACCACCTCGTTGGCTGAAAATGAGGAGGAATTGAAGCACTTGCTGATGAAGATCAAGGATTTTGGCCTTCGAGGTGGATGACAAGTCGGTGTAAAGAAGAACCAAGTTGTCAGTGCTTTTGTCTGGCTTTCTCCACAATCAATGCTAATGGGGGCAGTAGGCAAGAGATCAGAAGACAAGTTACATTAAATAAATCTGCTGCATGAGCTATCATTAGAACAAAATGAGGATGGTGCTTTTATCTGACCCAAGTCATGGTATTTTCCATACCGTTATATGCATGTGAAAGATGAACATTGAATAAAGAAGACTGAAGAAAAATCGATGCGTTTGCATGGTGGTGCTGGAGAAGAATATTGAAAGTACCATGGAGTGTGAAAGGGCAAACAGATTTGTCCTGGAAGAAGTAAGGCCAGCGTGCTCCTTAGAGGCCAGGATGGCCAGACTTCATCTGACCTAACTAGAAATGTTGTCTGGAGAGATCAGTCCCTGGAGAGGGACATCATGTTTGGCAAAGTAGAGGGGCAGTGAAAAAGAGGAAGGACGGCCTTCCAGGAGATGGACTGACAGCATGGCTGCAACGGTGGGCTCAGGCCTGGGGACACTTGCCAGGATGGTCCTCATGTGCTTAAGGTTGCTATGGGTCAGAACTGACTCAAAGGGCACCAATAGCAACAACATTGTTTATTTGACCAATTCTATTTGATTTTTAGTTGTAAACTGCTTAAAGCTCATATTTCTTAGATTACATTAATAAACTTCTTACAAACCCACTGCCACTGAATGGATTGTGACTAATGGAGAGCCTATCAGAGAGGGTAAGACTGCTCCTATGGTCTTCTGATACTGAAAATTCTTACAGGATAGAATATTTCTCTTGTGGAGTTGCTGGTGGTTTTGAACTGCTGTCCTTGAGGTTAGCAGCCCAAAGCATAATTCACTACACCACCAGGGTCCTATGAGTCTATGAAGATAGCAAAAAAAAAAAGTTTTAATATAATCTATCTCAAGTGAAATACTTTAGTAATAGCTGAACAAAAACCTTTCATTTTTTCTAATATCCTTTAAAAATAATTTTGATTTTGAATTAGGTGGAGGTTTATATTTCAAATAATCAATTTTGCCTTCAATAACTTAAACTACTTATTAACACGCCCCACCCCATACCTTACCTTATTCCCTACCTCCCTTTGATTCTTCTTTCTCTCATGAAACACGATCTTCCCCATCACCCAAGTGAACACTGTTTAACCTCTGTCCCTGGCCTTATCTTTACTCCTTTGTTCCAGGTCCCTTCTCCTATTAATCACCGAAGCCTGTGTGCCTTGGTATGAAAACCTTTGTCTTGGTGTCTTCTTTTATAATAATAGTGGTCTCATACATTATTTGTCCTTTTGTGATTGACTAGTTCCACTCAGCGTACTGTTCTTCCGTTCCACCCATGCCATGAGGTATTTCATCATTCCTTCTCTTTTTTTAAAGAAAGAAAAACCACTGTTTTAAAATGATCATAATAATCAATAAGTGATTAGGCCAAAATCATCAGTGGGTACTAAAACCTATTGGCAATTGTTCAATAAGGAGCAGTATATTTACACACTCTCAATGTATCTACCTACCAATGACATTTTTTTAAATCCCAAACCATTTTATTAGGAGTTAATCCAGACATCATGCCATTCCAGAGTCCTTAGTGATGCATAGTACCCTAGTGTGTGTGTGTGCCATTCACTCATCTACTAATGGGGATTTAGAGCATTTCCATCTTCTTGCCACTCAATTTGTGTGCTCCTCCCTTAGCTGCTCCAAAGTTGGCCTGAATTGTTAACATTTTCTGAAAGCGTGTTATGATTCCATGGAAGACAAAGAGACATCAGCATATGTCTCTACCAAACACACTTAAGAAAAAATATCCTAATTGTAAAAGTGCTGTTGTGTCCTTGACCAGCTGTTAGTCAATGGCAACAAAGAGGGCACCGTGTGAAAGGAAAGCAGAAAGGGGTTGTAGTGTCTTCGCAGATGAGGAGCAGCATGGGATCCTGGGACCACATATTGAGGAACCCCACATTGGGAACATCTGGCTGTCGGGCTGCTTGAATTATGTTCTCTTTATGGTTCTGCAGATGCACCCCTCACTTCTAAAATGGGCCCAGGTTCGCCTACTGTGTTCTTTTCCAGAGTCTGGGACGAGGATCAGCTGGTGGACACGGCTATAGGGCCTGTGTATGCTCTTGGACCTGGTTCGAGCCGGAAGGACTCTGGGAGCTTGATTGAGAAGAGGGCTTTTAAAGGAAATGTTGCTAACTAGGATATCCAGGATAGAAGACTAAATCATAGCATCCCGGGAGGAAGAGAGACACACCAGAGAGTAATAAAGGAACATTGACGGAGAGTTTCAGAGGGTGCTATTAAGATGTGGCTTTTCAGACTGCGCTGGGTAGAAACGTCCTCATTTCACAGTTGACCACTCGATTTCAATGAGTTGACCGAATCATAAGCTAATAAATGGACAGTTCCCTAAGGGATCACTCAATTACTCCAAGTTCCATCTAAGTCACCCCATGAGCACCTACTTCTTGAGACTCCCTCCGGTGAAAGAAAGAAGCACACAGGTATAATTGATTAGGGTTTTTACTGAAATGTAATACCAGACATTTAAAAAATTGACTAAAGTATGTTTGAATTGTGAGTTGTGTTAACGTATTACTTTTCCAAATACGAAACCATAATTAAGGTGTATTTTTTCTTTTCTTTTTTTTTTTTCACTGTGCAACCCTCTTCAGTGCCTGAAGCCCAATGGGGAAAGCCAGGCAGTGGTCCGGGCTGCAGTATGCTTTAGCCTGGGGTACTGTGAGAGGCCCATGGGATCGGACCTGCCCTAAATCCAAACCCAGGCACAAGATGTATTTTCTACCTAAATACTGTGGGGACCGAAATCCAGCCAATCTCAGAAATGGTCCATTTCAGAAATGGGCACTGTGAGCAAGACTTATGAAGAATGATAAAGATACGCTTTCCCCATGCAATATCTCATAATCCTTATTTTTCTGTGTCTGAACCTGTTGTTTCCTATCAGCATAAAAATACGCATCGTAGCTGCAGAGAGAGGGGACCCAATGTGGAGCATCCATGTTGCCTTGAGTGATCTTGGTCATTTGTATGCGGCTGATGTCCTGAGCAGCGCACGGCTGTTATTTCACCAGGAACCTCAGCACTTGTGAAAGTCTGCCCATAAGCCAGGGCTCCCAGTGCCTGGGGGTCAATGCTAGTCCTCAGTTCCACCATGTTACATACAACAAAAACCAAACTCACTGCTACCGACTGGATTCTGAATCATAGCAAACCTAAAGAGTAGTTTGGGGGAACATCTGTTACTCAGATCCCACCTAGCAAAACCACAGGAAAAGATTCCAAAGCAAAGATTTCAGATCATGCCCACATCATAGATTCAGAACTGTGGACTCCAGGAGAGCAATTCTACTGAAAGCTTTCACTGGAACGCTGGCCATTCAAATAAGGATTCCGGAACACCTTTCCATGGCAATTGCAGCCCGTATTGAGACCTGGCATCTTGAAGTGGGAAAGAGTTCAGAAGATATTTAGGCTGACTTCTTAACTCACCTAGGAACTGGCTCCACCATTGACAGTGTAACATGGAGCGGGGCCACATAGATAGTTCTGTGACAGAGCTCACAAGTCATATGTTAGTGCACTGTGTGGATATAATTCCAGCCTGGAACGATCAACCTGCCTCAGCTTGTCTAAGACTTCTCCATGTCCAGGGAAAAGCTGGGAAGGTTGGTCATCTTCTTCCAGCCAACAGTAAAGATGGGCAGGAAAAAAAGGCATTATAGAGAATGAATTCCATTTCCAAGTTAAGGAGAGATTCGAAAAGAAGGACATTGAATTCTACATTCACTTATGTCACGGAGCTCTTGTGGTCAGAGGTTTGAACCCACCAGCCACTCAGCAGGAGAGAGGTGAGGCCGTCTGCTTCTGTAAAGATTGACAGCCTCAGAAACCTTAGGGCAAAGGTTCTCAACCTGTGGGTTGTGGCCCCTTGGGGGGGGGTGTCAAATGACCCTTTCACAGGGGTCACCTCATTCGTAACAATAGCAAAATTACAGTTATGAGGTAGCAATGAAAATAATTTTATGGTTGGGGTGGGGGGCACAACATGAGGAACTGTATTAAAGAGTCACGGCATTAGGAAGGTTGAGAACCACTGCCCTAGGGAATATTTCAGTTGAAATAGACTTGACAGCAGTGGGCTTGGTTGTGGGGCTTAATTAGCTCGCACAGTCTAACCTCGAATGAGTGTTTTATTTCTAACACAGTCATGCATTTAACATCATGTTCTTAGAGCTCATTTTTGGGAGCCACACTTGTTAGGCAACAGTTAACCACTGGCATTTGCTGGTAGGATTAAAGCAATCTCAAAGATGAAGTAGAAGGAAATGAATCTTGTGATAAGGTATATGGTTATTATGGGAATGTCAGGAGCCAATGTGTAATGGTGTGAGGTGAGACAGCCCTAGGCTGGGATGAACTCACAGAGACGGAGAAGTAACAGGGGAGAAAAATAAAATGTAATTAGGCTAAGGACTAGAAAGGAGAGGAGGAAATGACAGACAAACCGGAGCAGTGATTCTCAGTCCTGAATGCATTGAAGAATAAACTGATTTTTTTAAAACACACTGATGCCCACACCCCCTCACTGAGATCATTATTTGAGGGACCCAGATAGGGTATCATTCAAAAATCCACCAGATCATTCTAACATGCAGCAAGAGTTGAAAACCACAGATTCAATGCTTTCAGAATGGTTTGTAGAAACTTTAGAAAATATTTTTGCTTCTTGAAAAAGTTCAGCTACACATGCTTGTCTTCAAAAAATCATTTCTCAGACTCTTTGCTCAGTATACACTTAGAATAACGATGACTAGCGCACCTTTCACACACCTTTCCTGAGTTTCAACCATACAGTATTCCCTGTTCTGTTCAAATGACTGCCTCTTGGTTCATCAACAGGTTCCCAAGGAGCACAATGAAGTGTGCTGGAAGGCCTATTTCTCTCAATGCTATCCATAGTTGGTTATGACTCACACAGTTCAATGTCTTTGCATAGTCACCCAAACACTAGTTGACGCCTTTCTGGTATTATCCGATTTCAACCAAAATCCATCTGATGTCAGCTATGATATATCTGGCCTCTTCTGAACCCAGCTTGATTTTCTGGCAGCTCTGTGTGGATGTACTGCTGCAATGTTGTGGAATGCTCTTCAGCAACATTTTACCTGCGTGTGGTAACCATCCACGAAGCTAGACTCTGTGATGAAGGGCTCGCTATCAGGATGGGAGAAAGGCTTATTCACAGACTATAATGTGCAAATGGCACAACGTTGCGCGCTGAGGGTGAGGAGGACTTGAAGCATTTGCCAATAAAAATAAAAAATTGTAGCCTTCAGTATGGGCTACAAATCAATGTAAAAAGAAACAACACCCCAAATCTTCACCACTAGACCAATTGGCAACATCAAAATAAATGGAGAAAAAATTGAAGTTGTCAAGGATTTCGTTTTTCTTGGGGATTCACAAGGAGTGCTCATGGAAGCAAGAGTCAAAAAGTGAAAGAATTGTTGCACTGGGCGAATCTGCTGCACAAGACCTCTTTAGAGCACTGAAGAGAGTGGACGTCACTGTGAAGACAAAGGTATGGTTGACTCGAGCCATTTTCTAGATGGTACTCCTAACACATGTGAGATCAACCTCAGCAGAGGAATAATAAACATTATAGATTCTGACTCTTACGATAGAAATTTTAAAGCTGATGTAGGGTGCTTTGGGGGTAAATGGAATGCTTTTTTTATACTGTGTAGCTGTCCACAAATGATTTCGCTTTTCTAGGTTTTGAAAGAGCGGCAATGCTATTTTTGAGCCGCGTTGCTTCTGCAATCAATGTCTGCATCATAGGTATTTCAAACCTTGGACAGACAGAGGTTAGCTCCTAAAATAAGAACTATGAGCTTCATTAGAAAACTGCAGGCCTTAGTTACTACCAGAACCTGGGATCAAGAACATCTCCAAGTCTTGAGTTTCTCTTGGTTGTCTTCAGTAAAAAGCACAGAGAAAAAGTCTGAGGGTGATTTATATTTCTCAGATTATTGTATTCTGTTGTATGTTGAAAGCCATTTGTTGGGCGATTCTTCTTCGGAGAAAAGCTAGCAAGTTTCTCCCATGTGGGTTAGGATCCTCTCAGTCCCAGGGGTAGGGAGACACACATACAAGACATCAGGCGAAGACTGTATTTACTGACAAGACTGACAAGACAAAGAACAAAGAAAGTACGCTTCAATCATGAAGTAGGCTGGCTGACAATTTGATGAAGACCCTATCTAGTTGGTATGACTTTGGATTTTATAAGGGTCGGGTGACAGGACCCCATTGGCTCGTCTCAGCCCTTATCCTGCTTTCCCATTGGCCCATATTCTTGCATCCTGATTGGTTCATATTCCAGCCCGTGATAAATCCCGTAAGCCATGGCTGTGCACCTCTGATTTGAGGCGGTGTTGGGATGAGTCATCCGGACCATCTCTTTGAGCTTTTCCCGTTGGCTTGAAAAGTTCTTCAAAGCAAGGATCCAGGATCTGGATTCTGTTATTAGTATTGTTGCTACTGGAGTGACCTATTGTAAACCTAAGAAGCTAGTTAACCTCATCCCCGTGGCAGTAAAAGCAGAGTATATTTCATTTTTACAAGTGCAAAACTTGAGTTTGTTTTTCTGACTTTGCTCTCTCGGTGTTCATGATGACATCTTTGAAAACATAACTTCCAGGAGCGCTAATTAACCAACGGCAGCACCGCAATATTAATGCAGACACACATTCAAACAAAACAAAAACCAACACAAATAAACAAAAACAAAACCGAACAACAACCAAACCATCAGAGAAATAAGACACATGCGAACCCCAGCTCCTCCCACTTTGTATGTACAGAAGAAATGATGCTGCCTCTCCTTAGAAATCAAGGGTTTGCAATGTGTCCTTCCTTTTCTTTAGGGGTGCCGGGTGCTTATTGATGCTGCATCTGTTTTGTCAGATCGTCAGCTAATGGAGAAAGTTAATTGTGTTGGTTGTAAGGCCACCTGTCACACACATGCCTCATTTCCATACTAATGGTCCAGCAGTGGCAGGCGGCATGCTCTCTGCAGTAACAGCTACTGCTTCTTCGGAAATGCGGGCCAAATGCGCCTATGCAGCAACTGTGGCCCACATATCAGGAGGCCTCTAGTATTGTGTCAGCCGGGCTTGTATTAACCCCTACTGGTGGCTTCTATTGGGAAGTACAGTGCATCTGCCTTCTACAGATATGGTATATCTACGGTAGACTCACTTCTCTGGGGTGAGGATGAGGTCCCTGGTGAACATGCTGGGAGAAGCAACTTTGGGGCTCCTGTGCTCCAAAGATCCTCTGAGTAACCAGCCCAGCCTACTTCACGGGAGAGGAAAAGAGAGAGAGAGAGAGAGAGAGAGAGAGAGAGAGAGAGAGAGAGAGAGAGAGAGAGAGAGAGAGAAAGAGAGAGAGAGAGAGAGAGAAACACAGCCTGGGATTCTGCAGACTCAACTTCTCCCTTCCAGAGTCGCTTCCACGTCATTCCATTACAGAATGTAGTGTTCTTTTCAAAGAGCACTATTAGCCCTTTCACTTGCTTTCTAAAGTCAGTATAGGAGCCCTGGTGGAATAATGAGTTACCTGTCAGGCTGCTAAACTACAAGGTCAGTAATTCAACCCACCAGGTGCTCTGTGGGATAAAGATGAGGCTGTCTGCTCCTGTAAAGACGTAAAGCCTCAGAAACCCAGTGTGGCATTTCTACTCAGTCCTGTAGGGTTGCTATGAGAGCGAATTGACTGGACGATCATTGAGTTTGGAGATGTAGTGAGGGATGCATAGGCAGTCCCTTAGACACCACCTTTATTTGCAAGACAAATATCAATTTGACAGCTCCTGAAATAAGGTTTCCAGTTCTATTGCTAGAATTATCAAAACCAGCATTGACTTGTGATTTTGGCAGACAAGGTTGTACTCCATCCAGCAGAGAGTTGCACAAATTCTTGGAATCTAGGGCATAGTTGAAGAATCAATGCCCCTGAGAAGGGGCTGGTGAGGACTTCAGGGGGGGAAACTGTTAGGTGCAATCTGAGAGGGGGTGGCTATCCCCTAAAAGAGGCAAGCCTATTACAGAGAGCCATTTCTTCACAGCTCCTTCCTAAGCCTGGAGAATGTAGGCAAACACTGGACTTGATTTCTGTGTGACCTGATTTAATATGAATTTCTGCGACCTTAAGCAACCCTCATAAAGGGATGGAGGCTGCTGCCAAATGCTGCCGCACTGACTGCTCTCAGAGAGAGGAGGACATGGCGCTGGGCTGCCTCCATTTTTAATGACTAATTTTGATCGAATTGATGACGGCTTAGGTGAGGCTATCTCCATTCGGTATCCACATCCGTTTTAGAACAGATGTCACAGGCATTTGAAGAAGCTCAAAGTCAGACAAGGAATGACTCGGGTCCCAGAGCAGGTGGACTGTCCTAAGCTGTGATCTTCTCTGGGATTCACTCTGGACATGGGGAAAGCATTCCAGAGGCAGACCTTGAGGTAGATTTTTGGTGTTTTTCAGCCTCAGGGGCGAAGCACACAGAACATCCTGTAGGTAAATGCATTGCCTAAAGTCTGTTAGATCTCATTTGCCAGTGTGCCACAGAGCTTTCTCAGAACAACAAATAAGGATTTTGGTCACAAAGAGGACTCCATGAGGGGCTGGAGACATGATGCATTCAAAGTCTGCGATATCGGTCAAGCCATTGGTACTAGCCAAACGTCTTTCAACTCATCCTGGGTCAACACGTTCTTCCAACCCACCCCCACCCACTTCCTTAATAACAATTTCACATTTTTATCATTTTCCTTATGCTCTCTACTCAAAAGAAAACCTCTCTTTCCACTTCACAGAGAAAAAAAGGTTACCAAAATTAAACTTTCTCTCAACTTTGGTGCCAAGCTACAAAATCTTACCTTATGCCACAGTCATTTCATCTCAGTCCTCCCTTCTTTAGAGAAAGAGATGATCCCGTAGTCTCTCTCTACACACACTCACACTCACACTCACACACACTCACACACACACTCACACACTCACACACACACCACACACACTCACACACACTCACTCACACACACACACACACTCACACTCACACACACGCATGCGCACACACACACACTCACACACACGCACACACACACACTCACACACACGCACACATGCACACACGCACACACACACACTCACACACACACGCACACACGCACACACACACACACGGGGGTGCATTAGCCTGAGGGTTGATGTCCGCAGGCTTAGTGAAGGATGAGTTTAGTAAGTGAGGGTCTCTCAGAAGTCGACAGGAGAGACTGAGAAGTAGACCAGTACTTACAGCTGTCTGACAACAGCTACATCTAGCGTGTGGGAACCCAGGAGTTGTGGCAGCTGTTGTGTGCCATCTCATTGAATTTTGACCCAAGGCAACCCGAGGTGACAGAGTAGAACGACCCCACACTGTTTTCAAAGCTGTGATCTTTATGGCTCCTTGGTGGTGCGATCGATCAAGCATTGGGCTGCTAACTGCAAGGTTGATGGTTCAAATCTGCAAGGTTTCCCACAGAAGAAAGACAAGGCTGTCTGTCCTTGAAAAGATTTACAGTCTCAAAAAGAAGAAAAAATGACAGTCTCAGAAGCCCTAAGAACCAGGTCTACTCTGATCTAGAGGGTTGCTAAGAGTTGAAATAGCTCTTATGGCAGTGGGAGCATATCAGGAGGGACCCTCCCCCTTAGTGGCGGTTTAAGTTCAAACCTTTGGGTTTGTAGCCAAGCACTTAATGGGTGCACCTAGAACCCAAGGACTGGGATGTTTCATTAGACTGAGTGTCAGCAAACACTTCAAAAGGAATAAAATGCGAAGTTCTGAAGGATGTTAGGTGAAAAAACTGGGGAACAGGAACTTTCAGGCAAGTGACATAACTTGAATAAAAGAGTTTGGCCTTGCAGTGGCCACTGATTTGGCTGCTGGATGGTACGTACATGTGGGAAAGTGAGAGACAAGAGAGAGGTTGTCAGGACGGTCCTGAAGGGCACCGTGTAATAAACAAATAAACCTGAGTTTTCCTTTATAATCTATGTGGAGTCATGAGAGGAGGTTAGCCAGAAAACAAAGTGGTAGTAGTACAGAAGGTGAGACGTGAGCAAAGCTGCATCTCGGGGATGAGTCGTTGCAATATCCAGGTAAGAGTATTGATAGGCATAGGAAAAGCACTCTCTGGAACTTAATTCCCTCAGGAATTATATGGCTTATGGCTGACAGAGACTTGCATGAAACAGTCCTCTAGGATGTGTTTTGTAAGCTGGAAGATTCTGCACAAATGTATGTATTAGCTAAAAATGTATTTTCTCACACGTGACTATTTTACAAAGTGGTGCTCATTTTTGGCCTCTGGGGCAGCTTAGCCTCCCCGAGGAAACTAAAAATAAAGTTTTGCAATTTCAACATAAAAATGACTCAGTTGAAGAAAAATCTCCTAGCTTTGTGGAAAATCACTGCTCTCAGCCACCCAGGTCTTCATTATTCTTCCCAAGTATTGAGAGAGAGAGAGAGAGAGAGAGAGAGAGAGAGAGAGAGAGAGAGCACCTGAAGTGAGTATCCCAGTCTTTCAAGAAGGGTCTTTCCATATGTTGAAGTAGCCCATAGTTTTTGCATGCCTTAAGTTAAATCCTTGTGTATGGAAATGAAACTGTTTTCAATGGACTGTTATGAAAAATATGTGAGATTGAGAAGGAGGATTGGTCATTGAGAAGATAAAAACTAAAAGACCATAGTCATTAATTAAATAATTATAAATAATGACAACACAGCTATTGCCATTCTTAGAATTACATATTTTCACACTCCACTATTGACTTGAAATGGATTATTTTCTGTGTTATACAGGGTTTTCTAGAGAGACAAAAATCAGATTGCTAATAATTTTATATATATATATATATATATATATATATATATATATATATATATATATATATATATATATATAGATAGGTACATAACACAAGAAATAAACAGTTAAATTATAAAGCAGTACAAGTGGCTCAGTGCAACTCACTCCCGTGAGACAGTAGTGAGACACTGGCAGTCCTTCAAGTCTTGAGGGCCACCAGATAGTCCTCTGTAGAGAAATTCAGGCTATCTGGGCACAGGCAGCAAACAGCAAGGCAGGTCACCAACAGTCAGTCCCCAGTTTAAGGGATGTAAATTCCAATTGTGTGGCGAAGCAGGTCTTGAAGGAACCTTAAATTACAGTGACACAGTTCACAGGTAGTGTAGCTTGCAAATTGAAGCACAGAACAAGCAAGGCAACCACACACTGGTCCAATGATCAAAGAGCGAGAGACAAGAAAGGCGAGGCTCGCTGAGCCATTTATCTCTCCACCCTTCAATTACTCCCATATGTGTTTATCGGCCAGGCTGGCACAATAAACTAACCACCTCATTTTCAATGACTAGAAGTTTATTTTGTTTGTTGACAGTGAGGATTTGAAGACTTGCTGATGAAGATCAAAGATTGTAGACTTCAGTATGGATTACAACTCAATGTAAAGAAAACCAAAATCTTTACAATTGGACCAACATGATAAATAGAGAAAAGATTGAAGTTGTCAAAGATTTGCTTGAATCCACAATCAATGGATTTCTCCAGCCTGTCTGCAGGAGAACAGCAAGGCTGTTTACTCCCAGAATTCCCGTGGAGCAGTTGTGCTCTGTCCTATTGCGTTGCCATGAGTTGAACTTGGCTCAATGGCAGCGGGTTTAATCTATGTAACTTAGCTCCTATTGATAGACTCTGAGGTTGCTTCTAATTTTTGCATTAACAGTACTGTAAGGAATATCCTCATACATGTGTCACTGTGCACACACCTCTATGGTTTTCTGACATTGTGCTTTTAAAAATGTTTGATGAGAGAGAGAGAAATTAAATGTGGTATTTGTTCTTGATCTATTTACTCATAATCAGAACTAGCCTAGTTACCCATTAAAATATTTACTGAATGTTTACTGTATGACCTGCACCACCATTTAATAAACATCATTAATTGTAATTAAAGATGTGGGGGGGGTTGGTTTTACTCATAAGAACATTTTAACTTCAGAAAGAGATTGTCCATTCATAAAATGAGACAAAGATGCTACAGGAGAACGTGGTACTAAGCCAACCAGAGGCAATGAAAATGAAAATTACCCTGTCTGCGTGTTGTCCCCATATGTGATCGACCTTCGGTGGGTGTTGTTGGGTGCCATCAAGTCAGCTCCAACTCATATCAACCCCATGTGCAGCAGAACAAGCCACTGCAGTCCGGGGCCAGCAACACAATCGTTACACATAAGGCCATCATTTCAGCCACAGTGTCGATTCATTTGGCAAGGATCTTCCTCTTTTGCATGGCCAAGCCTGGTATCCTTTTCCAAAGATTGGTCTCTTCTGATAACACGTTCAAAGTATGAGAGACCAAGGCTCACCATCCTTATTTCTAAGGAGCATTTTGGCTGTACTTCTTCCAAGATGGGTGCTTGTTCTTTTGGCAAGCCATAATCGTTTCAATATTGTTTTAACCAATATCACAATTCAAATGCACTGGTTCTTCTTTGGTCTTCTCTATTCAATGTCCAACTTTTACATGCATATGAGGTGAAAATACCATGACTTGGGTCAGACATGCCTTAACCTTCAAAGTGACATCCTTGCTTCTCAACACTTTAAGGGGATCTTGAGCAGCAGATTTACTCAAAGTAATTTGTCCTTTGATCTCCTGACAGCTGCGTCCATGCCCAGTGCTTAATCCACCGTGCCACCAGGGCTCTTCGGTATGTCAATTACAAGGCATCAGGCATCTCCTCATTAGAACACTGGGCAGAGCTGGCCGTTAACTCATTTAAGTACCTGCCCTGTATTGGAGAGAACTTCCATAGATATTAAGTTATCAAGCAAAAGACATGTGTATATAGTAGAGCAATGGGCATATCATAGGCCACCACTTGTGTTTTCTTAAAGTACACATACATGCACGCAAACTTTGCAAAGTCTCTGGACTCATTGTGAAAGGAAATGCAGTGGTGTTTGCCTTGGTAGGAGTGGAGGTGGTGGTGTGGGGTGTTGGGAGAGGGGACCTTCGGGAACGCTGGTTATCTGGGGACAGTGTTTATGCTTTTCTTACCCTTTGAATTTTTGCCACGTGCATGTGTGATCTGTTCGGAAACTGAATAAAAATGGAAAGGAATTCATGGTAGCGGTGAGGAGGACACAGCAAAGATGACGTGTGGAGAGCACTGCATTAATTGCTCTGCATGTGTTAGGATGTGTTTGTTCACCATGACAGTACCTGGTGGTGTAATGGGTTGTTCTTTGGGCTGCTAACCACAAGGTCAACAGTTTGACTCCAGCAGTCGTTGTGGAGGAGAAAGATGAGGCTTTCTGCTCCTGTAAGGATTTCTGACCACAGAAACCTGAAGGAGCAGTCCCACTTTGTCTTACAGGGTCGCTGTGAGTTGGAATTGAGTCCATGGCAGTGGGTTTGGTTTGGCAGGACCATGGGGAAGACTGAATACTTTCCCCAACACCTCACAGCTGATAGGAGGCAGAGACCTGGCGCTAAATCTTTAGCACCCAGCACCAGTATATTCCGAATTTGGATACTGGCTGATATTTTCCCAACACGAATGCTGGCTGCCCTTTCGGTTTGTGTTAGCAAATAGATGAAAATGGGCCATTGCAGATGCATGTTGGAACTAGATTGGTTCTGTCAGTGCCAGGAGTTATCTTTTTGCTGAAATGGATGACAGTTATGGAATAATGTTTTCTCCATTTTCTTGGTGTGTGTTATTCACAATGGAACACTCATCAAAGCTTTGCATCTAAGCTCGATTACTAGCAGTTCCTTGATCGTTTCATTAAGTCTGTTAAGCCTGGCAATCAACAAAACAAAAATCCAAGTCCCAATTCACAGTTTGTGTTTCCCTGGTGTAAATAAAATCTCACTATGGTAATTTCACACAAGGAAGAATTAGGAAAAATGCAAAGTGTGGCATCTTGACATCGTATTCCACCCCACAGACACAATAGCTACAAATGACTCAAAAACATAGGAAATAAAAAGTAACTGAGAAGGAATGAATTTTGAGTTGATAGTTCCTTTAATGACTAGAAACCAATTTCTCACAGTGTAGGAGACTAGAAGTCTGAATTCCGGGTACCAGCTCTAGGGGAAGGCTTTTCTCTTTGTCCACGCTGAAGAAAGGTCTTTGTTTCTTGGTAAGCTTCTGGCTCTGTCTTTTTAATCTGTGTTTGTTAGGTTGCTTGTTCAAGCTGTTTTTTCCTATATCAAAAGAGATCAACTTAAGACATATTCTACACTAATACTGCCCCATTAAATGATCACAAATGTCATAGTTAAGGTTTAGTCTCAACTTGGCTGGGCCAGAGTTCTCAGTAGTTTGGCAATTAAACCAAGTAATCCCTATGATGAGATCTCCTTGGGGGTGAGTCCTGCTTCCAATATTACTGGATAGTGTGGGAAAAATTGTTTGCTTTTTCCTGGGTGTGGACCCTGAATCTGCCTCATTGACCTTCAGTTCTTTGGAGATGAGCCAGTGGCTTGTCTTATTGCTTGGCAGTCCTTGAACTTGTCAGCACCCTGTCATCTTACCTGCTCCCCTTGGATTCATTCATCTCTGCAGCTAGGGCTTCTCATATGACCTGCTAATCTGGAGCTCATCAGCACTGTAGCTACATGATTCATCTGTTCTATGAACTCAGAACTTGCTTCTACAATGGTGTGACCCATTTTCTTGATATAAATATCTTTATATAATAAATATAATATATATATAGGCTTAACTAGGTTTGCTTCACTAGAAAACCTAGACTAAGACACCAAATAAGATTATAACCACAGGTTTAGGGGTTAGAATTTACATCACATATTTTGGGGGAGGTGGGAACAATTCAATACATAACATCCCCCAACACTGGATTAGGGTCAATGGTTTACTGTGGCCCATGGAACCCTTAGGTCCTGACCTGCTAGCTGACCTGTCTCCCCTCCTCTCATCCACTGCCAGGGCTCCATGATCACTGGCTCTCCATCTTTTTCTTTAACATTTTGGAGAAAGTTTACATAGAAAATGAATAATTTAGCAATTTACATGTATATTTTCCCATGACATTGGTTATACAATGTGCCAGCGTTCTCTTTATATCCATTCTGGTTGCTAAGTGGCCATTAATCCAGCTTTCTACCTTCCCATCTGCACTCTAGGGTAAAAGTTGACCAGTATAGCTCCTTTAGATTATTATTTGGATGAGCACAGTATTCACAGGTACTTTTTGTTTCTTATTTTGGGAGCCATTATGCCTTTTGACTAATAGGCAACCTGCAGAATTGGTTTGAGTTCAAAGTTTAAAGGGTATCCCAAGGTGATAGTTTCAAGGATACTACCAGTCCAGTAGGTCTAGCCGCCAACCCCTCACCCCCCCTTTTTTAAAAAGGAATTCTCACTTTGTTCTACATTTCTCCCCTATTCACCAGAAGGCACCTATTGTGTTCTTGGTCAGAAAGGTCAGTAGTTGTAGCTGGGTACCATCTAGTTCTTCTGGTCTCAGGGTATGTGAGTTCTTGGTTCACATGGACAATTAATTAGTCTTGAAGACTAGTTGCTTCTTCGAGTGTTTGGTTTGCTTCTTTCTCATTTGCTCCAGGTGTACAGAGACCACTAGTTATATCTTAGACAGCTGCTTGCCAGTTTCTTAAGACCAGATGCTACTCACCAAACTAGGATGTAAGACACAATCTTTATCGGATATGCTATGCCAATTGTTAGAGTTACTCTTCAAGATAGCAATTCTAATCCCTCAAGCCCAGTAGTCCAATCTTGTGGAGTGTTTTGTTATGTCTAGACGTATCCTTGTGAGCTTGTTGAGGATTGTTGTCTTTAACTTACAGTCACAGAAGGCTTTGGAGGAGGAGCTAAGGGAAGTTTAAGCATCCCTGGATGGAGTAACTAGTTAATGTGCTCACCGCTAACGGAAAGGTAGTGGTTCAAGCCTACCTAGAGGAACCTCTGAAGCAAGATCCACTTCCCCCAAATGAGCCATTGGAGACCTTAGGGAGCACAGTCCTGGCCCGACTCACAGGGAGTCCCTATGAGAGAGTGACAAGTTTCAATAGGGGTTAATGAGCAATGGTCCTGGCGCCCGACTTCATTCTCCTTGTAGAGAGAGACCCAAGGAGATGCAGAAGTTGGTGAAGCAGATTTCCTTTAATCCAGATGAGGAGTGGAGGCATGTCAGTGGGATGGCGAGATGTATAAAGATTTTAGAGAAATTTATGAGGTCAGTCTGACTGGCCAGAAGTAGTTTGAAAGCTGTAGAGGGATAGAACTGGAGCGATAAAAGTGACAAGCTTCCTGACTTTGTGGTGGCACTTTGCGAGACAGAAACTGCCTCAAAACAGCCTCAGTGATCATGTGCTCTGGGCGGCCAGCTCTGGTACTGCGCCTTTAATGGGAGGGATACCCGGGGAAGGGGAGACCAAGGGTATGACCCTATCACGTGGCAACTCCTTTTCGTTTATGATGCAAAAGAACAGACATATATTTGGAAGGGAAATACTAAAAGAAACAGAGAAGAAAAGAGAGAGGTCTATTGACATGGAGACAAATATCTGAGTAGAGCCGTGCCCTTAGGTTAAGGACATCAGCTGCCTATAGGGACCCCTTCAAGGTAGGAACCAAGGATATCCACTAACTATACTCACCCTGATCCCTTGACAATGCCCTCCATTGGTCAAATCCAACGAGAGGACAAGGGTGCTCCATGCACCAGCCCAGAAAGTCAGGGTGGACAGAGATCAGGGAGGCAGGCCAACATGCGCAGCACAGAAAGCATCCTTGTTTTTGCCTTCAGCCAGAGATGGATGCCTGAGTTTACTCCTGGACAAATAGGTCATAGAAATTGTTCCATGGTCCTCAGAAGGTTCATAAACCCAAACCAAATCAGGTGCTGTCAAGTTGATGCTAATTCGTGGCAACCTCACCTGTGGCAGAGTAGAAGTGTACTCCTAAGAGTTGTTGGTGGCTGATCTTCATGGAGTGGGTCTCCAGGTCTTTCTTCTGAGGGATCTCTGCCTGTGCTCAAACCACCAATTTTTCCATCCGTGACAGAGTGCATCGATAGGGCCACGAGGTCTTTGTGTGTAAACTACAAAATGGACTTGCCATGTCATCTGAGATGGATCATGGTCCTTGCACTGATCGCAGCAATTGGGGCGTATTAAGGGAGCACGTTTTCTGCTCTCATTCCCTCCCTCTCTTTTAAATTAGTGTTAGAAGCTCAGAGAAAACAAGAGCCAGAAAATGGCAACGTGCAAATCCACATGGAAATCAGCACCAGAGGCTTGGATGTAGTGAGAGCTTCATAATTATTTAGTCATTAAATGATTGGCCAAAAATACCCTATGAGGAAGGTGATGTATAAGATGGGTACTTTCAGGGACAGTCTTATAAGTAGTCAGGCATTTGTCTCATCTATACCAAACTAATTCCTTTATCCAAGTATCCCTCCCATCTGTTTGTCACACACCCCATCCTAATGAATTCACGTGGGACTGATGTCTACATACACGCAGGGCTCAAGTACAGAGAGAGTAAATGAGTCAGAAAGCAGTTGCATGCGATTGCTTACCTCTAACCCCACTCTTTGCCGATAGAGTCAAAATTTAATGTCGGCACCAATTGAGAGCATAGCAGCCTTTCTGAAATGTACTATCGATTCTAAAAGGCATTTGCATTTTCAAACACTTACTTTTGGCTTTCATTTTCATTCAATTTTGTTTATATCACTAGGAAATAGGGCAATGTGACTTTTGGTTCCTTTTACGACTCCAATCCAAGGCCCCGAAGGGATGGAGTCAAAACCGTTAAACAAATGGCAGAAAGCGATCCGCGGTCCAAATGAAGGGCCGCGCCGCAAAGAAAGATGAACACGTGGGACCGAACGACAGCGGTCCGAAACCAAACGGCTCTGCTTGTTGATTGAGCGGGCAGAAAACTCTCCGAACCATCAGCAGCGTGTAAGTAAAGCATTGAAAGGAGAACCACGGCTTCAGTTGGCATTGCTTGGTAATGATGACATTTCCACTGCCCGTGACTCGGTGGATGGGTCCCCGTGCCAAACAAATGGCTTTTCCGGAAGAAGAGTAGCCAAGGCCTTTGGTGGAGAGGAGCTGTCCTTCTAGTGACCAGCCACGTATCTCCATCCTGTGAAAGCGCCAGGCTTCTGTCCTAGGATATACTCCATGCAGCCAGATTCGGTGCCACACAGAGACGATATCTGAGTAAACCAGGGAGGTACATTCTACGGCAGAAATAGATATGTCTCAAGGTGTACTCTGGAGCCAGGAGCTTGCCAATAATGTCACCACAATGCACTCGATGACTTCCATGCGTACTTTTCACAAGAACTGTCCGTGGTGCAGTAGGTCAGTGGCTCGGCTACTAGCTGACAAGTTTGCAGGTTGGACCCATGGCTGGTGTGCAGGAGAGGAGACTTGGCGACCTACTCCCGGTAAAGCCCACAGTGCAGACACTCCATCGGCTGTTCTACTCTGTCCCAGGGGGTTGCTGTGAGTAAGAAAGACGAGACGGGACACATCAACAATCTGCTAAGGTTTTTCAAGACCACGATCCCCCCTGATCCAGTCTGGCGAGCAGCCTAACTAAGCGCCTCCTTGTACCATGCCATTGTTCATAATTCCCACTTAGCGTCCGAACAGAATGAAACAAATAAGATGCGGCGATGTCTTTTTCAGCGGCAGATGTCGCCGCATGTGTCGGCACAGAATGCTTGCTCTCTGGTACATCCGTATTGGACTCTTTACAATCAGACTCCCTGTCAGGAGGATGCTACACTGAATTGAAACACTAGGCACATGGGGCACATCAAACACAAATGCAGGCAGGAAGATCACGTGCGATAAACACAATGGAGGATCCTCTGCTTAAGAAGATGGAGAGTCATTGTAAGGCCAACTGCAATCTCTCTTTTATTCCTCCCCCAGGAAACGCTTCGTGTGGGTTGCCAAGGATGGGGTTGTGGTTGTTAGGTGCTGCCGAGTGCTTCTGACTCAGTGTCGCAGGCACAGCAGAACAAAACACTGCGCAGCCCGAGGCATCCTGACCATCACTGACCTGGCCCAGTCCCTTGGTCGAGCCCCAGTGTCATCCATCCCCTGGAGGGTGGCTCCCTTGGGGCTGACTCGATGTCCTTCTCCAGGGACTGCCCCTTCTTGATAACCCCTCTCACGGTGCTCCCTTCTAAGGAGCAGTCCAGTTAGACAACTTCTGAGACATATTTGTTCCTTATTTTAGGGACCCATAGTACACTCAGTGTTCTTCACCAAGTTCATAATCCACAGGCACTGAGTCTTCTCTGGTCTTCCTCTTTTATTGTCCATGCTTATGAGGTCAACAGAAATATCTCGGCTTGAGTCAGGAGCATCTGAGTCCTCAAAGAGCTATCTTTACTTTTTAACACGCGGACGTGGCCTTTTCCAGCAGATTTGCCCAGTGAATCATCCTTTCCTTGCCTGAATGTTGCTTTTATAGTCTCTACACATTGATTGTGGACACACATAAAATGAAATCCTTGGAAATGTTTCGCCTTTTTTGGTTTATCATGTTGTCGTTTACTGATAAGAATAAGGCTGTGGAAAACGAGGAATCTGGATTTTCAAGTGCTAACCATTTTCCCTGGCTCCTCAAGAGATACATCTTGTGAGTTGTCATCGAGCTGCTTCCAACTCATGGTGACCCATGTGGAGAGCAGGCCTGCTCCATAGGGTTTCTACGGATGTGCTTTTGGGAAGCACATTATGGCCCAAACAACCGATTTCTCATCTAGTGGTTGTGTGCTTAGAACACTGGTGGTATAGGGTTTACGTGTTGGATGGATAACCACAAGGTCAACAGTTCAAAACCACCAGCCAGTCCAAGAGAGAAAGATGAAGTTTTTACCGCTATAAAGAGTTACAGTCTTGGGGGAAGAAATGAGTAGCTGATATCAGGGGCTCAAGTGGGAAGAAAATGCTTTGAAAATGATGATGGTGGCATATGTGCAAATGTGCTTGACACACTGGAGGAATGTATGGATTGTGATAAGAAATGTAAGAGCACCCATAAAAGTATTTTTTTAAAAAGAGTTACAGTCTCAGAAACCCTCACGAGCAGTTCTGCCCTGTCCTGTGTGTCCCTGTGAGCCGGACTGGACTCCATGGAAGAGAGTTTGAGATTTGAGCTGAGTGTTTGCCTGGCGTCACCACCTCAGAAAGGCACAGTCATCGTCTAAAAACTTGGAAATGCAAAGGATAGGCAAAGGCATTTTTAGAGATGAGTATTTCTTTCTTACACACAAATTGGGTTCCCTTGGAACAATTTTTATACAGCTTTCTTGGTGCCCTTGGTTACAGTTTTGGCACTGGGTCAGCCTTCTCTCTATGCCCATTGTAATTGTTCTGTTTCCCCTGCTCTAACTTCCCTCCTGGCCACTCCTTCTCACCTCCGTTTTTGGGCTTATACTTCATTGTTTAAGGGAGCATACTGCTCAGAATGCTACTCTTCATTTCACTAGCCATCCATTATTTACCTGAAAGGTGACCTGCAGAAAGAGGAACACACGTTGATGCTTTTCATCTATCTTAAAAAAAAAATAGAGTCCATTATTTTTTAGGAACCCCTGGGTGGTACAAATAATTAACATGCTTGACTGCTAACTTAAAATTGGGGGATTTGAGCATCCCCAGAAGCACAGGCGGCATTGCAGGTTGTGGGAGGTTCTAATAGCCCTCTTGTGTGGGCGCCTGTTTCTTGCTTTCTCTGTTCTTCTCGGAGGCCTATCCTAAATCTTTAGAACTGGTGCCTGATTAGGGATTATTTGTCACAAGGTTGAGACTAGATTTATGCAGAAAAAGATAGAAAAATAGTAGCCATCTTTTTAGCTTTCGTCTTTTGTTAATGAAAAGTCACCTGACAGAATCAGAAAGAAGGCAGCGAACAGCAGACCTAGAACCCAGTGAGATATGATTATAAGCTCCTAAGGTCTACTCTAGTTGAAAAACACAACTACAGGTAAAGGTAATGTTGATCAGTAACCATTGGTTATGGGAGATAAAGCACAATCTACTTCCTTCTATTAGTATAGATGATTTCTAAAAGTATAATTAGTATTTTGTCAAAATTTCCTTTGGTCTGGAAATCAGAATATTTTTCTTAAAAATTTATCTGAACATAATTTTATTTTATTTAAAAAATAATTTTATTGGGGGCTCATACAACTCTTATCACAATCCATATATGCACATTGTGTCAAGCACATTTGCACATTTGTTGCCATCATCATTTTCAAAACATTTTCTTTCTACTTGAGCCCTTGGTATTAGTTCCTCCCCCCCCACACTCCCTCCCTCTCTCATGAACCCTTGAAAATTTATAAATTATTATTATTTTGTCATGTCTTACACTGTCTGACGTTTCCCTTCACCCACTTTTCTGTTGTCTGCCCCATAGGGAAGGGGTTATATGTAGATCATTGTGATTGGTTACCTCTTCCACCCCCACCTTCACCTTCTCCTTCTTGTATCACTACGCTCATTATTTGTCCTGAGGGGTTCATCTGCTTTGGATACCCTGTTTCCAGCTCTTATCTGTACCAGTGTACATCCTCTGGTCTAGAGGCAGCTGTGTAAAGTAGAATTAGGGTCATGATAGTGGGTGGCGGGAGGAAACATTAAAAAACTAGAGCAAAGTTGTATGTTTCATCAGTGCTACACTGCACCCTGACTGGCTTGTCTCCTCCCTGAGACTCTTCTGTAAGGGGATGTCCAGTTGTCTACAGATGGGCTTTGGGTCTCCAATTCGCACTCCCCTTCATTCAAAATGATATAATTTTTTGTTCTTTGGTGTTTGATACCTGATCCTATCAATACCTCATGAGCACACAGGCTGGTGTGCTTCTTCTATGTGGGCTTTGTTGCTTCTCAGCTAGATGGCTGCTTGTTTATCTTCAAGCCTTTAAGACTCCAGATGTTATATCTTTTGATAGCTAAGCACCATCAGCTTTCTTCACCACATTTGCATATGTACCTGCTTTGTCTTCAGCGATCATGTCAGGAAAGGGAGCATCATGGAATGCCAGTTTAATAGAACAAAGTGTTTTTTGCATTGAGGGAGTATTTGAGTAGAGGCCCAATGATGTGGACATAATTTTAATCTAGCAAAATAAAACAAAACAAAAACCCACCCATTGATTGTAATTCATAGTGACTTTATATAGAATATCCAAAATGGGAATCGTCAGTCTCATCTTTCTCCCACAGAGAAGCTGGGGGGGTTGAACCATCAACCTTGGAGTTAGCAGCCTCTAAATACAGCACTTCCAAAAACAAATAACCAACCCACTGCCATCAAGTTGATTGAAACTCATAGTGAACCTAAACAAGATATTCGGGGCAGTAAATCTTTATGGGAGTAGATCTAAAACATACTGCCAACAAGTTAATTCTGACTGGATTCGATCTTACACTCCAGGGCTCCTTAATTTTATTACTTTGCTGATTAGTTATCTCAGGCCAACCCTATCCTGGTGCTGCAGACTCTGAAAACTCATATATTGCTTTCAGGCTCAGAAAGGGTATAAACTAATGTGAATGCAAACACGAGTTAACTTGTAACTAGTCAGCATTGTGCTAAAAGCTTAAAACTCCAAAAAGAACTCATTGCCCCTACTCCATGACACTACAGCACAGAGAACTGCCCCTGTGGGTTTGAGATCGTAAGTCTTTTCAGGAGTAGGAAGCCTCATCTTTCTCTCAGTTATTCATACCCTAATATACATTACAAACAAAACAGACCGAACCAGACCAAAGTAAACAGGGTCCGATGAGTCAGAATTGACTCCCTGGCCTTGAGATGAGCTGTTATAAGACGGCTACACTGACACCTGTTGGTAGGGCCTGGAATTGCAGAAAGAGTGGCTAAGCCTACTACCAAGAAAGATTACTGAGAATCATTCTTCTTGCCGACTCACAAGAAGATTGATAACAAGGCACCTGGGGATCTCCAATAGGCACTTGCTGCACACATGTTGAAAAGAGACAAAAAATATTCTCCTGAGTTGACACAGAGAGGAAGCCTTTCCCTAGAAATTATGCCCTGAATTTGGACATCTAGCCTTCCAGATCACGAGAGAGTAAATGTCTGTGTTGAAACTATCTTCTGTGGTATCTCTGTTGTAGCAGCACTAAAGAACTAGCTCTTTCTGGCAGGCAAGACTTAAAAATTCTAGTGCTTCAAGGAGCACAATTACTGTAAGATCTTTCCACCTTTTGGGTTTCCATGGCATGCAGGCCTGGGTGAGCAGTCATCAAAAATGGTCATCAAAAATAGTTAGCTTATTGTTTTTTGTAATTTTTAAGCATCCGGCAGGCTCACCCAAAGTGAACAGGTTTCAGCAGAGCTTCTAGGATAAGAAAAGACTAGGGAAAAAGAATAGGTTGTTTCATACAATGGGATTAGCCACTGAAAATTCTATGGATAGCATAGAAACATTGTCAGTTCCTGACACTTGTCAGAGACAGTGTCGGAAGATGAGACCCTCAGGTACTGAACATATGACTGAGGAAGAGCTGCCTTTCCAAAGTAGGGTCTACCATAATGACACTGATGGAGTAGAACCTCCCAGACCTTCATTTACTAAATTAAATTGACTGGGAATAGACGAGGCCAGGGGCCGACTGTGGAACAGACCATCAATAGCTCATATGTAAGTTCAGGTTGAAGCTGAAGAACATTAAAACAAGTCCACAAGAACCAAAATATGAACTTGAGGATATCCTAGCTGAGTTTTGAGAACATCTCAGGAACAGAATTGATGCATTCATCACTAATGACAGAAGACGGATGAGCTGTGGGATGACATCAAGAGCATCAGACATGAAGAAAGCAAGGCCATTAAAAAGGCAAGAAAGAAAGAAAAATCAAAGTGAATCTCAGAAGAGGCTCTGAAACGTGCTTGCTCTTAACCTTAGTGTAGCTCAGGCAAATGTAAGAAATGATGACTGAAGTCAAAGAAGTGATCAGAATATTTCAAAGGATGGCCTGGGAATAAAAAGTAAAATATCATAATACAATGTGCAAAGGTCTAGAGTGAGAAAACAAAAAAGGAAGAACATGCTTACCATATCTTATACTGAAATAAGTAACCAAAAAGTCAAGGCCCAAGTTGAAATATTGAAAGATTCTAAGGATAAAATATGGGATGATGCAGGAAGCATCAAAAAAAGATGGAATGAATACACAGTCATTGTAATTAAAAGACCTAATCCGTATTTAGCCATTTCAAGGATAGCATATGATCAAGAACTAATGCTATTACAGGAAGAAGTCCAAGCAGTACAGAATGCATTCGCTGAAAACAAGGCTCCAGGAATTGATGAAGTACCAATTGAAATGTTTCAACAAGCTTATAAGGTACTAGAAACATTTACTTGTCTGTGCCAAGGAATTGGGAAGGTAGTTACTTGGTCAACTGACAGGAAGAGATCCATATTTGTACCCATTCCAAAGAAAGGTGAGTCAATAGAATACTCAAATTATAGAACAATATTGTTGACATCGCATGCATGTAAAATTTTGCTATTATCCAACAACCATTGCAGTAGTACATTAACAGGAGCTTCCAGAGGTTTAGGATGGATCCAGAAGAGGCCATGGAACAAGGACTGATGTCAGCTGGATCTTGGCTAAAAGCAGAAAATACCAGAAAGATGTTTACTTGGGTTTCATTCATTGACGATGCAAAGGCGTTGGACTGTGTGAATCATAACAAACTATGAACAGCCTTGGTGGACATGGGAATTCCAGGGCATTTCCTTGTGCTCGTGCAGAGCCTGTCCATGAATCAAGAGGCAGCTGTGTGAGCAGAACAAGGAGATACTGCATAGTTCAAAATCAGGAAAGGTGCTGGGTTGGGTTGACTAGAGAAACAAATCCAGAGCCACTTAAATAGGTATAAGAAAGAACTTTATCAAAAAGTAATTATATGTCAAGAAGGCATCCAGCCTAGTACCACTCACGTCCATGAGTCCATCTTCTCACTCATGCAGCCATATTCGATGAAGCAGAATGCAGGAAAATGACAGGCCGTTGAGTGGAGTTATGGGAATCCAAGACAGGGCTCCAGCAACTCTCAGGATCAGTAGCAGAGAGAGCAAGCAGGTTCTAGGATCCTCTCTACAAGAAGGCCACCTCCTCTAGGACAGAGCTTCAGGCTGTGACCTGAGTGACGAATCTGACTTCACCCCTAACCAAGAGTATCCAGTTGACATAAAATCATCTAACTACCACAGAGTTCTACTCACATACTTATTCGGTCCATATGCTGACAAAATAATTAGAGAAGCTAGATTATATGAAGAAGCATGCAGCCCCAGGATTGGAGGAAGGCTTATTAGCAAACCTGTGATGGGCACATGACACAACCTTGGCTCACTGAAAGTGAGGAGGACTTGAGGCACTTGCTGATGAAGATCAAGGATTGCAGTCTTCAATATGGATGACAACTCAGTGTAAAGAAAACCAAAGTCCTCACCCCTGGACAGGTAGGTAACAGCATGATAAATGAAGAAAAGATTGAAGTTGTCAAGGATCTCATCTTGCTTGACTCCACAATCAATGCTTATAGAAGCAGCTGTCAAGAGATCAAAGGAAGCATAGCAATTGGTACACCTGCTGCACCAGACCTCTTGCACAAGTGTTGAAAAGCAAGGATATTACTTTGAGGACTAAAGTGTGCCTGACCCAAGTCATAGTGTTTTCAATTGTCCCATCCACATGTGCAAGTTGGACCTTTGAGTAGAAACGACTGAAGAAGAAGGGATGCATTTGAATTCAGGTGCTGGCAAAGAATACTGAAAATACCATGGACTACCAAAATTAAAAACAAAACAAAACAGATGTTTCTTGGAAGAAGTACAGCGAGAGTGCACCTTAGAGGCAAGGTTGCCTAGAGTTGGTCTCAGGAACTTTGGACGTTATTAGGCGAGACCAGCCTCTGGAGAAGAACATCATGCTTAGTAAACTTAAGGGGCAGTGACAAACAGGAAGGCCTCTGACAAGATGGGCTGACACAGTGGCTACAACAATGGGCTCAAACATAAGATCAATTGTGAGGATGGCACCGAATTGCCGGTGTTGTGTTCTGTGCTCCCTATGGTCTCTACGACTTGGACCTGATTGGACAGCTCCTAACAGTGACAATGCAAAGACCTTTAGAAGAGTCCTGGTGGCATACTGGATTATGCACTGGGCTGCTAACTGCAGAGTCAGCAGTTTCAGCTGCTCTGAGAGGGAAAGATGAGGCTTTCTACCCCCGTGAAGCTGGACAGCCTGGAAAATCCACAAGGGCAGTTCAACTCTGACCCATGGGGTCACTGTGAGTCAGCAAAGACTGGACGAAGCAGTGAGTTGACTTGAGGCTCAGTAATGTGCTCAACTCCCAAGCAGGAGCTTGGAGATTCGCGTCTCCTTAGAGACACCCTAGAATAAAGACCTGATGATCTATTTCTAAAACGCCAGCCACTGGAGATGCCAAGAAGCAAGGCTCTGCTCTGACACAGCGGGGGATCCAGGAGGCCAAGTTCACTCACTCATGGTGATCAGGAGAACCTTCGGCGTTTCATTTGTAACTTTAGGAAAGCGGCAACATTTCACAACAAGCAACGGTCCTGGATGGTCGAGCCTTGGAGATTTCAAAGTCCTTTTGAGACTCCAACCAATCTTGTGCAGGAGGCTTCTTTGGAAAGATCCACCCTCCCCAGCCTCCTTGAGCTACAGAGACTTAAATGGGCTGAGTCCTAGTCAGGGCATCTCTTCAACTCTTGTCTGTATCCTTTTGGGGGACTCCTTGAAGGCACACAAACATCTGCATTCCCTACACTACGGAGACAACACAATGTTTTAAAGCCTCTCAGAAAACCTACAGGACAGTTAATATGATTTAAGCCTATATTTAAATTTTATGAGACTCATTTTCAAGGCTAATAACCCAGTTTACTGTGCACAATATCAAATGCAAATTTTATTACTGACTTGGTAAAAACCAAGCTGATCGTCATTAGCATATTTCTCTGAATCACCCTTTTTAACCAAAAGGTGCACCAGGAGTAACAGTGGGGGTTTTTTATTTGTGTTGTAAATTACAGTTACTATCTCATTAGATAAACACATTTAAAACCAGGTTATCATTCACTTATATATCAGAAAGTTGTTTGTTCAATTGCAGCTAGTCTCATATTCTAACATATGGTGCATGAAATTCTTAGACTAATAAAATTTCAAGGTACAGGGAGCTGGTGTCTTGGAGAAAACTGTTTCTGCTCCACAAATGGCTCGATGTAATCTGTAATTGCTTTGAAACAATTATGCAGCAGGCTGTTTTGTACTTAATAGTATTTACATCCTTGGTTTTATTAGCAACAAAATGTGAGTGGAACTTGTGAAAGAGAAATTAATTTTTCCACTAAAAGGTGTAAACTTTTAAATGAAGACTCCAGCCGACCGAGGGAGGTAAAACACATGAAAATCAGTTGGATCCAGCTTCCTCTTTTTCGTGATGTGCTTTCTTTTTTCCCATGAACACATCAGAACATTATTACAAATACGTTTTAAAAACCAGTGGGGCATTTTTCTAAGCCAAACCTACTTTTTAAAGATATTCTAGACTTATAATGTGCTGTTCATATTGTCAAATCTGCGTGGGCACGGAGTGGCTACTGGAAGAACCATTTATGGAACTGTTTCAGAGAAAGGACGCACAGGTGATGTGAGGGTTTGAGTTTTGTGTCAACCCTGCCAGGCCAGGATTCTCAGTGTTTCATCAATGGAGACGTACGAGTCCCTCATGTGCATGGGGAACAAACCTATCTTGGAAGAAGTACGACAAGATTCTTTAGAAGTGAGGATAGTGAGACTTTGTCTCATGTATTTTGCACGTGCTATCAGAAGAGACCAATCAATATGCAAAGATATACCGGGCAAAGTATAAGGTCAACAAAAAGGAGTAAGACCCGCAACAAGATGAGGTGACACAGTGGCTGCAACGGTGGACTCGGGCATACCAATTGGCACAGGACTGGGCAGTGTTTCACTTTGTTGCACATAAGGTCGCTGTGAGTAGGAGCCACCTTGATGTCACCTAACAACAAGCAACATGATCCAATCATTTTCATGATGAGATCTACTATGAGTAGTCAATCCATAGAAAGGAAGTTTCCTCAGGGTTGTGGCTTGTTTCCAAGATAAGTGAACCCTGTAGAAACGCTTGCTTGCTTTTTTCCTGGATTCTCCTCTAACCTCTGGTTCTTTGGATTTGAGTGAGCTGCCTGCCATGTTGACTACTGATTCTGGGAGCCAACATCAGCATCTGCAGCTATGTGAGTTGGGAGAAGTCTCCAGCCTGATGTCTGACTTGTGGAATTGGAACTTGTCTACTTCTACAACTATGTGTGAACCAGTTTCCTTGATGTAAACCTCTGTTTTTATATACATATATAAGTGTCATTGGTTTTACTTCTCTAGAGAATCCAGTCTAAGACAGATGACATCTAAATGCAGACACTCTTCCATGTGGCTTCAGCACCTATCTGAAAACAAGCAAAAAGGTCAACATTCTTCGAACCTCTACAATTATTCTATGTACACTGCACAAAGATAGTTTCTTTTTTTTGTAAAACATTTCCATGATGTTCTTGGGAGCCTTGCAATCAGCTTGGCAATGCTCCCTGTTACCAAGATTTATGAACTTTAAGCTAATTCATCTGTAAAACAAGCACACCCAAACCAAACTCAGCAAGTTTTTATGAGAACTTAATTAACTGCAATTAAAAGCAAATGTATTGCTAAGCTCTAACGCACTACATAAATATTAGTCATGGCAAATGACTCTTACTTTGTTTTCTTTGAAGTCACGTCCAGGTTTAGTAAGGAAGCACAGTGCTTTCATTTCTCAATGCTACTTTAGTAGAAATACTAAAAGTGAGAGGCTTTAATGAAGAGAATGTACAGCTCAGTCAGTATCAGAGGAAACCAGCCTCTAACAACCATAGGGTCAGTAGGTGCAATTTATGGTTATAATATATAAAGATCATAGTAAAGTCATAGAGGATAGGAAAGATAGGAGAGAGTACAATAAAGGAGTCAGACACATTTTATAGTAGCATGCTCACCTCAGCCCCTCATGATGGTCCATGTGGAGCTAGGAGGAGAGCATCTTTACTATCTTGGGATCTTTATAGGTAGCCATAAGACAGGCATAAGTCACAGGTGGGTAGAATCTACAGTAAGGTTTCTGAACTCATAGGTGAGGAAACCTAATACCTACCTTGGGGGGGGGGAAGGGATGAGAGGGCTGGGTGACACAGAGGAAGGGATAGTAATAGAATGTTTGCTTCTATAGGGAGATAAAATCAACCATGTGTTCACTTTAAGGCAGCATACCTGTTAGGGGAGAATCTGTGGGAACCATATTTAAAGTAGAATAATGTACTTGGACTTTATCTCTAACTTAATCAAAGTGGAGGCTTTCATAGTGTGGAAGACTAGCTTTCCAGATTCCCTCTGTTATAAGTTAGGGAATGTAGTCCTCATCAAATTTCCCTCAGTGCTAGTTTCCTGCAGCTCAGGAGCCTGGAAGTCTAAAGGCAGTGCACCAACTCTCAGGGAGGGCTTTCTCTGTTCTGGGAACATTCTAGTCTCCGTTTCGCTGGTATTTGTCTCGGCATCCCTTGAAATCCATTGAGCATGTATGTATCTCCCCCCCTCCTAACCCCACTTGTGCTTACTTGCTTTTGTGCTAATCTACTCCTTTTATATCTCACAAAATTATTGTCATATGACATACCCTACATTGATATAGCCTCATTAATGTACAAAGGGGAGTATATCCACAAACATAGGGGTTAATGAATCTACAATATATATTTGTGACGCAGGTGATGAGAGACATAATTGAATCCATAAGACACGTGATACACAGACTGCACAGTGCTTCTAAATGTTTCTTTTTTACCTGGCTTTAACATTTACCAAATCTTTATCTTTGTCACATGAACTGTTGTGAAAGAGGTTCTATAAATTTATATTGTAGGTTAGGCCTAAGAAAACATTCTCTAACATAAGTGTTTACTGAATGTGGTAGTTACACAATTTTATGCCAACTTGATACAAGAATGAAAGGATGGAGTCTAGCCTGTCAATCAGGTCACAGCCTGATTGATCCTGCCTTGTGGGCATAGCCTTCTCATGAGGATTCTGGGAAGCTCTTCCTCCCTGGAGGCAGGACATACACACTCCCTGCTTCATTCCTGTTGACAAGTCATATGGGCTATGCTGAAGGCAGCCAGAGCCCTGGAGCTGGAAGAGCCATGTGGAGACCCACACCAGTGCTGAGATGCTTCCACCACCATTAGATCCACAAGGCTTTCAACCCACTGGCCTGTGATCTTCCTGCATTTGGCATTATTGCATGTGTTGTGTGAGTCTGAAGAGGAATTTATCAACTGGTATCGGACATATGGGATAACAGACCTATGGACTTGATCTGGACTGAGCTGGGTTGTTTTCATAATACACAATTGCTCTTTTTCATAAAACTCTCTTTTACACATATGTAAGTGTCTCTGGATTTGTTTCTCTGGTTAACCCAGACTAACACACTGAAGTAGAAAGTGAAATTATTTTAGTAACGCTTATGTTTTCTTATTGTATTATAAATTAGTTCTAAAAATAACTTAGAAAATAGAAAAAAATCATTCATAATTCACAACACACCCTGAATGTCAACTCATTTGATGGTGTTTCCTTCTCGAGTGAATAATCGGGTAAATTTAAACAGTACAATTTTCATAGAGAATAACTTAGACAGCAGAGAAGTTTTCATGAATTTAAATATAGAACATAACCCAATTAATATTATGCAATGAAAGATGAACCCTCTTGATGAATTTTTCTATTATGAATAAGCTGTTGCACTGTGATGATAGAAATATTTTCCTCAGTGCACCTTTCCTGGCCTTTTAATCAACGATGTTGTTTCAATTTTCTTAAAAGTTTTTCCTAATAAGTCTTTTTGATCATCTTGTGTCCTTCAAAAGAATCTATCAAGATTCTCCATTAGGAATCTCACAGGAAAAAACAAAACAAAACAAAAAGAAACTATAGCTTTCTGAGCTGACCGCTCTGTCCAGAATTTCACTGGCACAGCAGATGGCTTCAGAAGCCATTGTTTTGATATGATTTCTTTTGAAAGGAAGCCTAGGTCAGCAGTTCGAATCTAGTAGCCCCTCCTCAAGAGAAAGATGAGACTTTCTGATCCTGTAAAGATTTACAGCTTCAGAAACATAAAGGGACCAGCTCGACTCTGTTCTGTAGGGTGGTTAGTACCCCTGTTCAGATAGTGCAGAGGGTGGGCCCCTGTGGTCAGAAGGCCCTTAAAATGCGACTGAAGAGGAGCTTATTTCTTGAAGTGGAATTGACCATGGTGATGTGAGTCCGGGGAAGCCTGTGGGAATGCAGCCTTCGGGATCTTCATTTGCGCATGCGGCACAGCTGTGGGTAAGAAGCCGCAGCTGCAAAAATCTGCTTCCATTCATTGGGGCTTCAGTGTGCAACAATGTTTCAAAGCTCTGCTAATGTATCAAGTGACAATTGTGGGAACAGCACAAAGGAATACTCAATCATTTAAAATCAGAAAAGGTGTATGTCAGGGTTGTATCCTCTCTGTACTTGTCTAATCTGCAAACTGAGCAAATCATCAGAGAAGCTGGCTTATATGAAGAAGAATGTGACGTCAGGATTGGAGGGAGGCTTATTAATAACCTGTGATATGCAGATGACACAACCTCACTTGTTGCCAGTGAGGAGGACTTGAAACTCTGGCTGAAGAAGATCAGGATTTCAGCCTTCAACGTGGATTACAACTCAATGTCGAGAAGATCAAGTTCCTCACAACTGGATCAGTAGGTAACATCATGATAAATGGGGAAAATTGGAAGTCATCAAAAATGAAATGAAACACATAAAGATTGCTATCCTAGGCATTAGTGAGCTGGAGTGGACTGGTATTGGCTATTTTGAATCACAAAATGATATGATTTACCATGTTCAGAAAACGGTTCTTAGAAAACAGTACAATCAAGAGAAACGGTGTGACATTCATTGTCAAAAGGGACCTTGTAAAATCCATGATAAAGTACAATGTTGTCAAGGATTTTGTTTTACTTGGATCCACAATCAATGCTCATGGAAGCAGCAGTCAAGAGACCAAAGGACAAGTTGAATTAGGTAAATCTGCTGCATAAGATCTTTAGAATATTGAAAATCAAGGGTATTATTTTGAGGACTAAGATATGCCTAACATGGCCCATGATATGTTCCATTACCTCCTATGCATGTGGAAGGTGGACAGGAATAGAGACCCAAAAAAACTCCATGCATTTGAATGACGGTACTGGAGAAGATTATTTAAAGTACTGTGCACTGCTAAAAGGACAAAGAAATCTGTCTTGGAAGAAGTACGGCCAGAGTGCTCCTTAGAGTCAAGAATGACAAGACTTCATCTTACATTCTTTGGACACAATACGAAAGGTCAGTCCCTGGAGAAGGACATCATGTTTGCTGAAGTGGAGGGACAGTGTAAAAGAGGAAGGCCCTCAATGAGATGAATTGACACCATGGCTGCAACATCGGAGTAACTATGACCATGAAGTGCTTTGTTCTGTTGTGCATTAGGAGTCCCAACTGACTCAACGGAACCTAACAAAAGCAAGGCAGCACTTTCAATTCCTCTAAAGAGTTACAGCCTTGAAAACCCTCAGGGGCATTTCTACGCTGCCCTATAGGGTTGCTAGGAATTGGGGCCAATTCAATAGCAGTGAGTTTGATTCTGAAGAATGCTCAAAACAATCCTGTCATTTAGGTACTGATGGTATCACCCTTCCACATGCGAGAAGTTTGAGACCAGAGAAAGTAAGGTGCTTGCTTATCCAACCATTTCTTGGAGGAGATGCGTCTTGAACTAGTCTGGCTCACTCCAGAGCCATGCCTTAGGGATAACTGTGCAGAACTGGATGTGAGACAAGTGTTTGAACCACCCTTGGTCTCTATTTTCTGAACAATGTGTTCTCTTTTTTCAATTTTTCTTATGCCTATTTATTATGTGTTGCTGTACTTTTCAAGTTAACTGTAATTTTTAATATGCACAACTTTTAATATGCATAGAGAAAAGTGTGTTAAAAGAGGTGGTAGTTACATAATTTCAAGTCAACTTGAAGATATACAAAACTGCAGGGGTTGAGTCTAGCCTGGCAATCTAGCCTGATGATGATTCCTTGTGGGTGTGGACTTCTCATAAGGCGGAACCTGGGAACCTCACTTCTCTCTCTGCCTTCATCTTCGTGCTGGCTGACCCTGGTTGCTGCGAGACCTATGATTGGCCACCACCATTGAATCCACACCACTTTGCTCCCACCAGCTTGTGATCTTCCTGCATTCTGCACCATTGCATGTGGCTTCGTGAGTCTAAAGAAGGACTCATGGACTAGTATTGAACTGATGGACTTGATCTGGACTGTGCTACAATGTTTGCTTGATATATAAATACTATTAATAGAAAGCTCTCACTTACACATATATGAGTATCACTGGGTTTGTTTCTGTACTCAGCCTGGCCTAACACATAAGAGGGGAGCTGATTAATGAAATTTTAAAATCTGAATATAAATGTAACTCAGGTAACCAGCACTCAGGTAAAGAAGCAGAATATTGCACACCTTAGAAATTGTCCAGTGTCAGTCAGAAAAAAAAGAAAGAACAAATTTTCCAGTATTTTTCATAGATTATACCTGTGCAAGGGGAAGCATTTATACTTTATATAAATCAGAGTCATTTCATAAGTGAGCTTCTGTCTGACTTCATTTTTGCCCTATAAAGGCTATGACTTTCTTTTTAAGCAATGGGTGAGTTACAGCCCACATATTTCAATGTTATCTTTTTACCATGATTTATTTCAAAGTATTTAAAGCCTTTCTTATGATTTCTTCCTTGACACCCATTTATTTAAAATGTTTCCTAATTCTTAGATATAGTTTTAAATTAACGTTTATTAATTATTCATCTTTTTATTAATTTTAGTTTAATTCCATTGGTGCTGGAAATATATGCTATGTATGATTTTAGTCTTTCAAATTTTGTTGAGATTTATTTTTTAAATCATTTTATTGGGGCTCATACAACTCTTATCACAATCCACACATAAAATCCATTGTGTCAAGGCATTTTATAAACCAGAACATGGTGTATCTTGGTGAATGTTTCATGTGCATTTAAAATAAAATGTGTATTCTGCAATGCTTTAGGGTAGTTCATAATTAGCAAAAGATACTGTGATAGTTACATAATGTTTTCAATTTGAGACTTAAGAGTGAAGAGGTGGGGTTTAGCCTGTCAATCAGGTCACAGCATGATGGCATTATTTGGAACCACCACAGAGATAAATAGCTCACTGGAGGTGGGGCACAGGTTCACTCCCTGTGAGACATCCCTGTTGAGAAGACACATGGAGCTACACGAGAACCCTGGACCTGAAGGAGCCATGCAGAGACCCCTGACAGGGCTGAGATGTTTTCACTGCCACTGGATCCAAAAGATTTTCCACCCACTGGCCTGTGATATTCCTACATTTGGTGTAATTGCATGTGTTGTGTGAGACTGAAGGGGAATTTATAGATTGGCATTGGACATATGGACTAATATCGGACTTGTGGACTTGATCTGGACTGGACTGGGATGTTTTCTCAAGATACAATTGCTCTTTTATATAAAGCTCTTTCTTATACACATGAGTGTCTATGACTTTATTCTCTAGTCTACCTGCACAAATCCAGATGCTAATTAAGGAAAGATCAGTTACACCGTCCAAACGTTCCTAATTATTTTTGTTCAACTTGTTCCAGCAAGTACTGAGTGAGAGAAATGTTAACGTTTACACTGGAATTGTAGGTTTGTTTGTTTCTCCTTCTACTTCTTTCTATTTTTGTGTTTTAAAGTTCTCACGGTATCTAAAAGAGAAGAAGCATCGCCTGATGGAGACGAAGAACTCTTGCTAATTAATTTGCTTCTACTTTCAGCAGGCAGATTGGTCAGACACATCCGGCCAACGACATGATTTTTATTTTAGCTTCTATGTGGTCCTGCCAAGTTCACTAGGTCTGAGAGCAGATCAGGATTTGCTAATAATCAGCTTCTCTGATGATTTGCTCAGCATACAGATTGAATGAGCCTGGTGCGGGGACACAGCCCTGATGCACACCTTTTCTGATTTTAAACAAGGCAGCATTCCCTTGTTCTGTATGAACAATTGTCTCTTGACCTCATCTTAGATTGTATCATGTCATCTCCTAAGTGACTCACTTGGCAGAATAGCCAGTCTGCCAAGGTGACTTGATGTGCTCACCTTCTTGACCAGGAAATTCTCGCACCTTTTCTCCCTAAAAATGTTAAGCTTGCTCTGAATAGGCATCTTGTAATATACATTCACACATACATTCATATACTTACATTCACACGCATGGACATTTGTTTGTTTCTCTCCACATTTTTTGGTTTACACATGGGATGAAGGGACACTTTTTAGTAAACCTTGTTAAGCCCTCTGCTACCCCCACACCCACCCCTGCTCTCAATCACAAGTGGGGTTATTTGGAGGCTCTGTAGTAGACCCAGGTCAATTTCTGACCCATGAATCTCATGCACAGTGACCACCCATTTATCAGCAGGGGATTGTGAGTTCCTATGTGCTAAATGGGTTGCCATGACAATGCTAGATTAAGATAGATTCAGAAGAAGGGTCTGGTGTTACATGTCTGAAAATCCGCCCACTGAACATTCATGGAATAATCTGAACTATAACATATCAGGGGCCAGGCCAAGGAAGGCTTCCTTGAGTTGGAGTCTTAATTATGGCGTTACCATAAGTTGGCTATTAATTAACATGGCAGAGCATGGGGCTGGGTCACACTGAACCATAATTGGTTCCATTTTGCATGGAATCACCATAAGTTGGGGTCGACTTAATAGCAGCCAACCACCATCACCATAAGGTGAGGAATTTAAAATGTTTTCCTCTTACTGTTTTATGTAGCTTACAGTTCAGAATTGCAAAGCATTCTATTACGACTTAGACTAAAGTGGAGGCCAAACTTTTAAAGCAAACACATTGTTCAAATGTATCTTCCAACGTAAGAATCGATGGACCATCCAATGTGTACCCATATTAGGACTGGGAGGGTTGGTTTTTCTCATGGTCACTCTACTCGGACAACAATATGCTATCAAAATAGAGAATGGTGAGGCTTCTACTCCAGTAAAGCGTTCCCGAAGGGCCAGTTCTATAAGATCAGAGGAGTCAGAAATGACTCATGGCAGGAAGTGAGCATCCATTAAAATTTATAAGCAGAGGTCTGTTCACAAACCAATTTTTGGAATGCTGCAATTTAACATAAGCACAAGGAATGCTTATTTCAAATATTCGCTTGACAAACGAAGATACTAACAAACGTGTGATCTTTATTCTGAGAGTTATCTTCTGGGGCCAGCTCCTTTCTACTCTCACCATGCCTACATTTCCTCATCCCCCGCCTTGTTCTGAATAAACATGAAGCTTGCTATTCAGAGGCGGTGACTCCCAGGGCGTAGGCTGATCCCCTGTCCGACTAGAAACAATCCCGCCTTCAAAGGGATGTGGTTCTTTTACAATAAGGCAGAATCTGGTTCAAGAATGTGAAAAGGGAGCATTAGTTCTGAAGGAATTAGTCTGTGTCATTTGAGTTTTATGGAGACTATTGTGGAAGGAGCGTTAATGATGAAGCACACTTGGGCACATTGTCTTTTGGCCCTCAACCCACTCTTTGCAAGTTTCATGGACAGAAAAATGAGAAGCATTCCACATTCTCTATTTGGGATGAGGCAATTTGCTTCTAATTCATTTTGAAATGCACCGTCTACATTTTAACAACACGTTAACGCGTTTAGCATTCTGTTGTATGCGAGTGATCTATGAACGAAGAAAGCATCCACGACACTTCAGACTGAGTCGAGGGAACTCAAAGCAAGAGTGGCTCTGGCATCTCCAGGCGGCTCTGCCGCTCCCACCGTGCCCTGCCAGTCGCGTGTGAAAAGAACTCCGATGGCAACCCTGATGAAATTCAAATGAGAATTTCCTGTTTTTGTTGTCTATCAAAATAGAACGATTGCTAAATCAACCTGCAGCCTGCTCCCATACATGGAGAGGCTGTAGCCAATAATAGAAAATTATGGGGGAGTTTGGGGGGGGGATCATCAAACGAGATGGCATTTTAAAATGCAGATCCTGTTTGAAGAACTTCACAAAGGAACCCTGCTTCTGACAAGTGGTGAGGCATCTCCCCTTCACAGCTAATTATGCTATTAAAGGATAAAAGAAAGAAAAATGACAGAGAGCGATTAAAACTAGTTTTATAATGCAGACACACTTTTTCATGGAAACAGTAACAGCAGCCTCCGGGGTCTGCCGAGAGGGGTCTGGTATGAACGAGGGAGGTGGGGGTGGGGGTTCTACCAGATGAATGAACAAATGAATGGATGTCTTAAAAAAAACAAAAACAAGAAAGAAACCCACCAAAAATTGTGGAAGGTGACTAATTAAGACACCCTCTTAGAAAAGTTGTTGCTAGGTAAACAAAACTGTTGAAAACATGTTCATCATTAAAGTGTCCCCCGACAGAAGGATGAGGAGGCAGACTTGGCGACAGAAGGGAGCAGAACAGCGGCATATGTCCCCCAGTTCTGTCCCCTGCTGACAAGCTGCCTCGCTGCAAGCCCCTTTTGCTCTGCGTTCCGCGTACACAGCAGATTGCAATGCCACAACTTTCCCATCTGTACCCCGGATTCATGTCCGACAAGGTGACTACCATGCAGTTCTCAGCCCCGAGCTGGGGGTGGGGGCGGGAGCCAGGGCTTCCCCTTCCCAGGGGGTGGGGAGAGATTAACAACCAATCATCACTGTGCAATTCATAATGCATGGTCTCCACAGGATTCCATGGTATATTTCCAGTGGGGATTTGCCCATCCATCACAGGCCTTTATGGCCCCCCCCTTTTGTTGTTGTATAAAGCCCAAACACTGTCGTAAAATTCTAAACTGCTTAATTGCTGTGCTGTAAAAATTTGCATATTAGAGATATGTCATTCCATCATTAAATGGCACTAAGTATTTGTTACAAGGCCCCAACAACTATGCCAGGGCACCCATGTAGAAAGGTCACCTACGGGCATCACAAAGAATTTGCTGGTGAATTCAAATCAGTAGTAATTAGAGTCTTGGGTGCTATCGGCCTCCCTGCCTTCTGGCTCCTCTGGTTCAAGACTCAGGGCGCCCTGGCCCACTTCTGACATGCTCAGAATTGTCTTCTCTGGGATATTGGTCCTTTCAAATGTTCTCCTTCACCACCCAACATGCACTGGGACAGTCAGGTGATGTTTGCATGTTAAATTTTTGTCTGGATCTGAATGCCAAAATCACATCACCCAGGTAGTTTGCAGTGTCAAACTCAGGCAGATGTGCACCTGGTTTCCTCCTTGCCCTTAAAATAAAAGATGGAGGCAGTGTCTGAGAAAGTTGGACAGGTAGAGTGTTTAGTGAGCGCTTCTCTTCCCACGGGTTCATGGATATTCTGTGAGAGAACGCCCTCACCCACTCCCTGTGGTTGGTATTCCATGTCCCCACCCCACGCCCTCCCACTAGGGCTGGGGGTTGGGGGGAGTGGTAGTGGGTGGAGACAGCAAGGGGATCAGCACCTTGCTCCTTGGCAGAGCCTTTGATCCTGCTCTGCAGGGATGAGTCACAGAGCCCACCCCACAGGACCCCATCACTTAACAGCAGCCTCTGCCGATTCACCCAAGCCTGCACTGTCTCCACCCAGGGTCCGAGCAAGAACTCCTGGGGAACTGACTCCAGTGGAGCTCCCGGGGAGCCCTGGAAGCCAGGAACGCATCCTGGCTTCTGCTGCAATCCAGCCAGGATGCGTACACCCATGAACAGCAGAACTGAGCCAAAACTTTCTGAGACCCCATGATCACACTGTCCTGATTGGTGTCTGTCTCATGTCACCTGCACCCATCAGAAAGAGCAGGCTCGTGATGCAGGTAAGCAGCACATACAAATTCATGCAATGTGTGTGTATTATTAGATGGAGGTAATTCCCACCCCCCTTCCTTATATTGTTTGTCCCCTGCCTCCCCCACCCCACCCATATTGTTATAAGGTGCATGGGATAGAACTATCCGGGTTTCAAAAGCTGTAAATCTATAGAGACAGCCTGCCATTTCTTTCTCCTGCTGAGGGACTGGTGGGTTTGAAGAGCTGATTTTTCAGCTAGCAGCTCCAATCTTTACCCACTGCAGCACCAGGGCTCCTAAACTGGACATGTTGATTTTATGGTTGAGTGCTGTCTAATTAGTTCTGACCCATAAAAATCCCTGTACAACAGAGAAGCTGATGCGTCATCGTCCCAATTGCTGTAAGGTTTGCGCCTACTGGTACAGCCACTGTGTCCATCAGCTCATCGAGGGTCTGCTTTGTTCCTGATCTTCGGCATAATCCAAGCGCAGTGTCCTTCTCCGGGGACTGATTTCTCCTGACAACATGTGATCACCAGCTTCACATCGAAGGAGCATCCTGACTGTTGTTTTTCCAAGACGGCTTTGGTTGTTCTTCTGGGCGTCCATGCTGATGTTAATATTCTTCACCAACACTGCAATCAAAATGCATCCATTCCTCTTCCGTCTTCCTTATTCGTTGTCCAGCGCTCACAAGCATATGAAGCGACTGAAAACACCTTGGCTTGGATCAGGCTCCCCTTCGTTTGTAAAGTGGCCTCGTTGCTCTTTAGTACTTCAGAGAGGCCTCCTGCAGGAGATTTAGCCAATGTAGTATGTAGTTTGATTTCTTGATTGCTGCTTCCATCAGCATTGATTGAGGAGTTCACTAAATAAAATCCTTGACAACATCACTCTTTTCTCTGTTTAGAATTGTGTAATTTCTTGGTCCAGTTCTGAGGACTGTTTTTCACACAATCCATACTGAAGTCTAGAGTCCTTTCATCTTCACCAGCAAGTCGCTTAACTTGCTACGTTCAGCAAGCAAGGCTGTGCCACTGGCAACGCATGGGTCATTAATGACCCTTCCTCCAATCACGATGCTTTCTTCTCCTTCCCATAGTCCAGCTTCTCAGAACATTTGGTCAGCTTCCGTCGAGCTTGGGTAAGTATGGCATAAGGATTCATCCGTGATACACATCCTTTCTGATTTTAAACCAGGCTTCCTTCCCTTGTTTCTATCTGAATCCCACTCTTTTGATCTATGTGCAGTTTCTGTTTGAACACAATTAAGTGTTCTGAATGCCCATTCTTTCTAATGTTCTACGCCCTGTTTTTATGGTCCATAGAGTTCAATGCCTTTGCAATCCCAATAAAATACAAGTAAACATCCTGCTGGTATTCTCTCATTTCAGCCAGGATCCATCTGATGTCGGCAAGAATATAACCCATTCCTATCTTCTTCTAGATATGAGTTGAACTTTTGGCAGCTCGCTGATCATGTACTGCTGAAACTAATTTTTAAATTCATTTTAGTAAAATTTTACTTGCATGTGACATGAATGATATTGTTTCATAACCCCCACATTCTGTTGAGTCATCTTTCTTTTTAATGAGCACAAATATGGTCCTTTACTAGCTGGCTGGTTAGGCAGCTGTCTTCCAAACATCTTGGCATAGACCAGCGAGTGCTTTCAGAGTCACATCCGTTTCTTTAAACATTTCAATTGGCATTCCATCAGCTCCTGGCACCTTATTTATTTTGCTAATGACTTCAGGGCAGTTTGGACTTCCTCCCTCAATATTTTAAGTTCTTGATCATATGCTACCTCCAGAAATGGATCTACATCAACCAACTCTTGATGGTAGTGACTATCTTCTTTTTTGATGATTCTTGTGTCACTCAATATTTTGCCCACAGAATTCTTTACTATTGTAACTTGCATGATTTCTCCTTCGGTTCTTTCAGCTTGAGAAATGTGGAGCCTTTTTTATTTTTTGTCTTTCTAGCTGTAGGTTTCTTTACAATTTCATTGCAATACTTTGCCTTCTCAAGCTGCCCTTGAAAATTCTGTTGCAGCTTTTATGTCACCACTCCTTCCACTTGCTGTCATTACGTATGCTCAAGGGCAAGTGTCAGAGTGTCTTCTGGCATCCACTTTGGTCATGATTTTATTTCCTGTCTTTTTAATTGCCATACACTTTCTGCCCATATGATGTTCTCAATGGTATCCCTCCACCCGTCAGGTCAATATGTTCAGTGCGTCATCTCTGTTCTTGTGGTGGTCTCTGAATTTAGGTGGGATATGCTCAACATCCTATTTTGGCTCTCATGAACTCGTTTACGTTTCTTTGACTGTAGGCTGTACTTCTATATGTGTCCTTAGTGTTCCATACCCCATAGGAGTAACGAGTGGTCTATGTGGCAGTCTCATCCTGGCATCATTCTCGCTGTTGATGCTGAGCTTCTTCATGGACATTTCCTACAGATGTAATCAAACAAATAGTTTGTATTCCATTACATAAGGCTCATGTGTATAGTATCTGCTCAGATTGTTGGAAAAAGTATTTGAAATGAAGAACGATTGGTGTTGCAAGATGTAATGATGCCATCTTCGCTTTGTTTCCATCACCAAGGCCATATTTTCCAACGTTCTTCCTCAAATCACCAACAATGCTTCTGCTTTCATGTTAGGTCAATTTCGGACTAAAGAATCTGGTAGCATTCTTTAATTTCTAAATTACTAGCTTTCGTGGTTGGTATGTTAATTTGAATAACAATGGTATTAACTACACTTTCTTGTGGGTATACAGATATCATCCTATCACATACAGCACTATACTTCAGGATCGATTTTGAAATGTGTTTTTAACTGATGAATGTGACACTATTCTTCTTGAACCCGTCATACCTGGCAGAGTAAATGCTTTGTTACTGGACTCAGGCTCCTGTGTTTTACTGAGACAAAGGAGTGCCTTGATTGGATATTGAGGCAATGTTGGAGAATTTTATTAGGACCTCCGAGGGGAGTCACAACTTGAAAAGTAGTGGAGTAAAAGAAAATGGCTTCCCTCAGCACATGTGCAGAGGGAATATAAGGACTCTCAGAGAGCACCAGGGATTCTGGGAATTTCAGCCCCAGCATGCTCTGCTTCCATTAGGTGACATGGGGCACAAGGGATTCTAAAGAATGTAGAGTCCCAAGGGCAAAATGTAGTCCATAGGAGGACACCAGTTCTCAAACTCTGAGAGAATGTTGGTGTAAAATGACTTAAAAGTTCTGTTCCAAGCGAAGGCCCGACTCTAGGAGCTGCTCTAAGCTTTCGTCCCACTCAGTTATACACGGAACCCGCCCACTCTCACCTCGGCCTCTGGCCATTGCCACATCTCACTTGCTCCCCTGCCCTGTTTCAATGATTGTTTCACGCTCAATGGCCAATACCAAACCAGTTCAGCTCACTAATATCAAGGATATTGATCTGGATGTGTTCCACTTCATTTCTGACAACTTTCAATTCTCCTTTGGTACATTTCCTATTCTGGTTCACACATGGATGTTTGCATCTGGTGCTTCCCATGTTGACTCAGGCGCCATCAGCAAGTGAAGGTCCCCACAGCTTTGTTGCATCCACGTCATTAAGGCCAGTTGTGCTTCGAGAAGGCAGCTCTTCCCCATCACATTTTAAGACCCTGAGGGGCTCACCTTGTGGCACGCTATCGGACAATGTTGCGCTGATCTCAGTAAGGTTTCCAGTGGCTCATCCCTCAGAAGCAGACAGCCTCGTCTTTCGTCTTAGCCCGCTGTTAGCTGGGAAGTTCACCAGTTGTGACCCTGCTCCTGTTTGAAAGAGTGATGACAGCAACACACAGACCATCACAGTAGGACAAATGGACAGACCACGGGTGGGAGTCCCCAGTATGCAACACCAGTTCTCGCGCTCCTCCCAGCTAGGGCTCATTCTGACTTCATTCATTCCAGGAGTAGATCTGTTTTCACTTTGGGCAGTTCACTATTATTTTAATGCACACCCTCATTCAAAGGGGTCAGCTCTTTTCCATTGCCTACCTTTCACATGTGCCGAAGGGCACAGAAGGGACCAGGGGTGGGTTAGGCAGTCTCCAGTTCTCAAAGTGACATCCTTCCTCTTTAACACCCCCCAAAACATCTTTTGCAGTGGATTTGTCCAGTGCAATATATCATTCGACTTCTTTTTCTCTTTCTTTCTTCCGTGTGTGTGACTACATAACTCATTTATTTATTTAATCATGTTCCTGGGGACTCTTCCAGCTCCTATTCCATGCATCGGTTGAATCAAGTGCTTCAATTTCTTGACTGCTCCATCTATGAGCATTGTTTGGGATTTCAAGTACAATGAAATCTTTGAAAATTTCAACAATTTCTTCATTTCTCTTGATGCTCTCTAATGGTCAAGTGGTGATTTTAGTTTTATTTACATTGAGTCATAATCCAAACTGAAAGCTGAAATCTTTTGTCTTTATCAGCAAGTGCCTCAAGACCTTCTCATTTTCAGCAAGCAAGTTTTGCAGGACTTAAAGAGTGAGCAGTTTCTTATTGGGTTGCACACGATAGGTCTTTTATATGATAGCACTAGTCCTTTTTCTTGGTCAGTATTTGTTATCTTGATGAAACATTTGAAAATCTCCACAGACTGGAAGAACAGAAGATGTCTTGCTTCTCCACAGCTGGTTTTATGTATGCTCTTTCTCACAACACACTTACAACTAAGGAAAGATGGAGAGGGACGTGGGTGGTGATGTCTCTGCCAGAGCTCCTTTACATTATGCTTTGGATTACATATACCAAGGACCTTTGAAAATTGATGGACATTTCTCATGATTGTCTCATTCCAGCTCCCCACAAACGTTTTGAAGGTCCTTTGTATTTTGTGTTGGTATGGCCACCATGCAGAAGGACGCTATTCACTGGAGTTACTGGTAGCAAGCAACAGAAAGGGACTTGAGTCATTTGAAAGAGACTGGGAATGAATTGTCAGGCTCTCTGTGGCTCACTCAATGATGGGTGGCTAGAGAACAGGTCACTTCCTTGGAAAACGGGAAGAAATTGAAGCATCTCTAGGGAAAAACTAGAAAAGCTATCCTGTCTCTTCGTGGAGATAATCATTTGGGGTGGGGGTGAGACAAGGGGGACATTCATAGTTTTTTTTTATTTGTTAACACGGAGGCTGACGCTTCTGAACACAATTCAGTTTCTCTGAATCATGTGAGAATTACTAATGGATGAAATAAAACCCAAATCTGCAATCTTTGTTGCAAAGCGAAAGTCTGGGAAACCTGGACTGGCCACCCTGGTGGAGCACGTTGCTGCAGCCTTGATGTCAATCCATTTCTCCTACCTTCGCAGAACTCCCTCGGGATTCAGAGACCAGGTGGTTGAGGTTTAGTCACAGACTTGTTTACTGATTTCCTGAGGGAATAGTAATGGAAATGCTTTAGCTTCTTCCTCCTTAGGAAGATGGACAGGATATGGGGTCATCCATGATGGCACATTATGATGAGAATTTCTCCCAAACAGGATTAGAATGTTAGATATCCCCTAACCCCGAAATGATCCAATGGAAACCCATTTTCTTGTCTGTCACCCTCGGACTAAGGAGGTGATCATGAAGATATGATGTTTAGCCTTTGCTCCTTTATTAAGGAAATGTAAACAATAAGAAGTTAGAGGTGTAGAAGAAAGCAAAAATAAAGTGAGTAATATCTATGATGGAAAGTTAAAAAGTTACACCAGCTGTTCTAGAAAAAAATAAGAGATTTAGAATAACCATTAAGATCAGTCACAATGGTTGAGCCTTGGTTAAAGCCATTTAAACACCCAGAGAACCCCACCCCCACAAAGATTCTGTGAAACATATTTTCCTTGACACAATTCCACATCAAATCAAGGACTGAATCAAATCACTTTGGGATACTATGACTCTTAGAGCACCTATATTTATTTCAACCCTCTCCCACAATATAATAGATGTTTGTGTTAGTCTGGGTTGACTAGAGAAACAAATTCATAGACACTTATATATGTATATAAACAAGAGCTTTATATAAAGAGTTATTGTACATTAAGAAAACAGCCCAGCCCAATCCAGATCAAGTCCATAAGTCCGATATTAGCCTATATGTCTGATATCAATCTATAAAGTCATCTTCAGACTCATGAAACACATGCAATGATGCTGAATGCAGGAAGATCACAGGCCAGTGGATGAGAAGTCTTGTGGATCCAGTGGTGTTGTAAGTATCTCAGAGTTGGCGGAGGTCTCTATTTGGCTCCTCCGGCTCAGGACACTAGCGTAGTTCCATGTGTCTTCTCAACAGGGATGTCTCGCAGGGAGTGAGCATGTGTCCGACCTCCAACGAACTATTTATCTCCTTACTGTTTCCAAATGAGGTCATCAAGCTGTGACCTGATTGACAGGCCAAACTCCACCCTTCACTAGTAAGTCTCAGATGGACAACAGATTATGTAACTACCGCAATGTCCCTAACCTGTGCTGTTGGATTTATCAGATATTTAGGAGCCCTGGCGGTGCTGCAAGGTAAAATGTTAACAATGCCTGCAACTTGAACCCAGCAGCTGCTCCTCAGAAGAAAGTTAAAGCGTTCTGATAGCCTTGGAAACCCTCTACTGGGTCCGCGTTGGCTGGAATCCAATCTATGGCAGTGTGCCTGGCCTTCCTTTTAGGATGAGCTTAGTATTTTCCAAAGTGTGTGAAGAGTAGGGGGTGGGGGGAAGGTTCCTCATCTTCAGGAGCAGAAATGGCGAGGGTGGAGGATGCTATGAATTGGCTCGCTCTAGTTGCCCTATAAATCTATCTGCTCACATGGCTTTATTTGGACACAGGAAGGACCAATCACCAAGAAAGGCATCATGCTTGGTTAAAGCAGCAGGGCCAGCAAAGAGGGATACTTTGAATAAGATGAAATGATACAATGGTTGCAACAAACAATGTGCTTAAATTTAACAACAGGGTGAAAGATTATATTTTCCCAGACATTTTTCTTTGCAACTAAGATTATGGGAATGGAAGTTATTATATCGATTAGAAATTCTCCCAAAAAGTTCTCTCAAGGAAGGGCTCTCCGACTGTGACCTGATTGACAGGTTGGATTCCACCCCTATACTTTCAGACATCTTTAAGTTGACCTAAAATCATCTGACTACCACCCCATGGAAGACTGCCTGTAAGTAAGGCAAATATTTTATCTAAGTCCTTGTGATAGTTTTTTGTGTGCCAACATGGCACCTGTAAGAAGATATGGGTGGAGTCTAGCCTGTCAATCAGGTCGCAGCTTGATGGCCTCCTTTGGAGTCGCAACTGAGATAAATGGCTCTCTGGAGGTTGGCTCCCCTCCTTCGCTGCCTTCACCATCATGCCAGTGAGCCACTCTGGGACCTGTGAGGGCCCTGTGATGCGGCCACTGCCCTTGGATTCACACTCTGCACCCACTGGCCTGTGATCTTCCTGCATCCTGCATCATTGCATGTGGCTGCGTGAGTCTGAAGAGGAACTTCTGGGCTAGTACCGGACTTATGGACTTGATCTGGACGGTGCTGGATATTTTATTGATGCGTAACTACTTCTTGATATAAAGCTGTTGCTTCCACATATATGAGAGTCGCTGGTGTTGCTTCTCTAGTCAACCCAGCCTAACAGAGTCCTTAATTTGTATTTTAGTGTATGAAAAATCCTCTATCTTAAAAGGTTGCTGTATCTTAAAATTCATTAAATAAGATCATGCATGCAAAGGGTTTTGTATGGATCTGGTATAAAGGTAATGACTCAATAAATATTTTCTGTTATTAGGAATTATAATATTAATGCAGGACAAATATGTTAGTTCATTCCTGCTACATGTGTACATTACTAAAAACAAAACCCTTGCATTTGAATCTAAAGAAATCTAGAGGTCCTAACAAAAATGAAAGCTACTCTTGGAGTTACCGTTGACATTAAACCTGAAATCATATACAGGACGGAGGACTGAGCATCAGTTTGTATTGCTATATAAACTCAACCATAACTCTGTAACAACATTGTTATGGCTCAAACAAATTAATCTAGATACAAATTAATCAGGACATCTTCGTCATGTCAGAGAAAGAAGTGATCCAACGCTATTTAACTGCACAATAAATTATTGACTCCACAGATATTTTAATCAAACAGTTACAAAGAATTAACTGACTGTGAAATGTTTATTGTAGGCATAAAATGTGGCTAAAAACAAGACCCTTGCTTTGGCAACCTTATTTATACATCACTATCTTGATCGTTTGGGCAAAAGTCTACCTTAGACCACAGATTTGTAATTTTTTTCTGTTAAAGATCAGATAGTAATGTTTTAGACATTGTATATATTATGGTCCCTGTGACAACTCTTCAACTACCATTGTAGAGCCAGAATACCCAAGGATAATTATAAATAAATGGGTATGATTGTGCTCTTTGGCCCATTTTTCTACTTTTGTCTGAACAATAAGTCACCTGGGCATCACAAGCACTTTGTGTAAGCAAAGGTTTAACCCACCAAAAGTGCCATGAAAGAAAGCCCTGGAGATCCATTTCTGTAAAGATTATAGCCAAGAAAATGTTCTGCTCTGGAGTGCATGGTTTGCCGGGAGTTGGACCCAACGCCCTCGCCATGGGTTTGGATGTTTTGACACGACACAAGGAGCCCTGACAAAGCTTATTACAGTCTGTGTGGGAAGTGAGCCTAGTGTCAACCAGAGGGTGATGGGTTTTATGTCAGAAGCGTGTACAACATCTCAACTGACCACTTTGTAAAACAGGAGGGTGACCTTCCCTAAGAAGCCTCTATGAAACTCACAAATGTACACTCTGGGGAAGGAATTCATTCATTTACCACAAATCAAAATAAACACGTTTTTGTTTTGTTTTTAATTTATGGCAGTAGTGTCAAATTTGAAATATGCCCGACTTTAAAAAAATCTTTATTTTATATTCAATAATGCTTGACCCTGTTTCTGGAAGGTTGGTATCTCTTCAGGAGATTTGTGCTCTAATCTATACTCATTATACTGTCATTATCTCAATAATTTCTTTTCATGTATAAGCACTTCCCCCTCCCCTAAAGAGTCCCATATTAAATTAAGATGAAATGGCAATTAATCCAGAGCATTATCAAAGATGGAAACAAACGTCCGGCTGGATGTCTGTTTAGAAACCTCGGTGGCCTGTTAATGCGCTAATAGTTAGGAGAGCCACATGGTGAACAGCTTCCCCACCTATGTGAGCTCATTTTGTATTAACATATTCCTGTCACCATTAGCCAATTAGGTGAGACACTCCACCACTCTTCTGTCACCTGCGTAATGGCTGAAAGCAGAAAATACCAGAAATGTATTTCCCTGTATTTTATTGGCTATGCAGTCATTTGACTGGAGGATAACATTGCTAGGAATGGGAGTTCCAGAACTCTCCATTGTGCTCCTGTGGAGCCTGTGTGTAGAACAAGAGGCGGCCATTAAAAAGAACAAGGGGCACTGTGTGGTCTACAGTCAGGAAAGGGGTGCATTGGGGTTATTTAATCTGTATGCTGAGCAAATAATTTAAAAAGCTGGCCTCTAGGAAGACAAATGCCGCATAAGGATTGGAGAAAGACTCATTAACAACTTACAATATGCAGGTGACACAACTTGGCTCGCCAAGAGTGAAGACAACCGGAAACACTTACTGCAAAGGTCTAAAGCCGCAGCCCTCACGATCAATTACCTCTCAACAGAAAGTAAACAAAAGTCCTCCCTATTGGACAAGAAGCAGCATCCTGAGGATGAAGAAAAGATTGAAGTTGAAAGTATTAAAGACTGTGCTTTATTGGGATTCCGAATCTATGTTCATGGAAACAACCGTTAAGAAATCAAACCGGTTCGCGGCTGGAAGTCGCTGGTGCCCAGGCCTTCACCATGAGCGTCCCTGCCTTCATCGATATCAGTGAGGAAGACCAGGCCTCTTACACGAGCAGAACATGGCAAAAATGAGACTGCTTACTTTCATGGGAATGGCAGTGGAAAATAAAGAAATTTCCTTTGACACAATGCAGCAAGAGCTTCAGATCGGGGCTGATGATGTTGAAGCATTTGTTATTGATGCTGTAAGAACTAAAATGGTCTACTGCAAAATTGATCAGACCCAGAGAAAAGTAGTTGTCAGCCATGGCACACATCGGACATTTGGAAAACAACAGTGGCAACAACTGTATGACACACTTAATGCCTGGAAACAAAATCTGAACCAAGTGAAAAACAGCCTTCTGAGTCTTTCTGATATCTAAATTTTTATGCATATAATTTTATTCTTTTGGAAAAATTAAATCACAGTAAAACATTATTGACAAATTAAAAAAAAAAGAAATCAAACCAAGTATTGCAGCAGGCACATCCACTGCAAAAGATCTCTTCCATGTGCTACAGGGCAAAAATGCCACATTGAAGACGAAGGCGTGGCCGACCTGAGCTACGGCATCTCAATAGTCTCATGTGCGGGTGAATGCTGGACAATACTGATGCCTTTGAAGCATGGTGAGACTGAAGCATACTGAATATCCCACAGACTGTGAGAATAACAAGCAGAATTGTCTTGGAGGAAGTACAGCCGAAATGCTCCTTTGAAACATGGAAGACGAAACTTCTAACATGCTTATGCATATTTATCAGGAGGAATCAGTCCCCAGTGAAGGCTAAAAAGGAGAAGACCCACCACAGAATGGATTGACCCCGCGGCTGCAGCAATGGACTCAATCATACGACAACAGGATCCGGCAATATTTTAGTCTGTTGTATGTAGGGCCCCCGTGAGTTGAAATTGATTGCTCCACAACTAACCATAATGGCAACAAAGGACTACTAATTGTAGGCTTTCCCATCAACAATTGATGGGTCAAGTTTTTTTTTGCTACAAAATCATAGAAATTTTATTGAACAAAAATATCAAAATGAAGTTATTACATCTTTGACATATCCTATATTACGTCTATACACTTCTTTTTAAAAGTGAGTTTGTATTGGCATGTAATTCACGTATCATGCAGCTCGGTGGCTTAATCATATTAAAGAGTGGTGCAGTCATCACCACAATCCATTTTAGAATCTCCTTTCATTCTTTACTGAACTCATTAGTCTAATTAGCTCCCCGTTTGCCCCCAGCCTCCCGTGTCATAAACCTAAGAAACTATTAATCCAGTTACGGTCTCCATAGAGTTACCGATCTTGGATTCCAAATCCAGGAAACCATACCCAAGCCCCCAAACAAATCATCATAACAACACCAAAATAAAACAGAACAACCTCAATCAAACATAAACCAGAAAATATGAAAAACTAGAACGTATTTTAAGTGGGCCAAAAGGGCGAGCAAATGACAAGATGGTAAGTTTTAATTGAACTACATCTGTCGTTGCCTGCTTTCTGATGCATTCTTTCTGATAGGAAGGCTGTTCACCTCCCTGGTCAAGGGTCAGAGGGATTCACAGAAGGCTTAATCCACATGGAGACGCTGTGTCCCCTATTCCTGGGAACTTGCTCAGTGGATTCCCAACCATTGTAATGCGATAAAGACAACTGATTGCCTCTGAAAACCACACCTCTTTAAATGACGGAGGAAGATTCTTTTCTACATGATGTGCTTATCAATGAAAAAAATTGGTGAAAGTGAGCAGATATTTTAGAAAGAGGAGCATTAAGGATGCAAGAGGGCTCACAGGCAGAATCAAGTTCTACACGGAGGATGACAATTCTGGAGAAAAGCGCAAGACTCGCCATATGTTTATGAAGGTCACATAGCGTTCCCCCAATAGAACCATGCCAAGTAGAGCTCCTGTGAACTGGATAAACTCAGATTACGGTTACCCCCCCGTCACTGACGTGCAGGGAGTTGTGTTGTTAGGCGCCATCTAGTTGGCTCTGAATGCACCGCAGAATGAAACACCCCAGGGTCCTGCGCCATCCTCACACTCATTCCTGTGCCTGAGCCCGCTGTTGCAGCCACTGTGTCCATCCATCTCATTGAGGCCTTCCTCTTTTTGGTTGCCCCATCCACTTTGCGAAGCACGATGTCCTTCTCCAGGGACTGGTCTCTTCTGACAATATATCAAAAATATGTAAGACGAAGCTTTGGCATTTCTGACTTGTAGGAGCACTCTGGCCGTACTTCATCCCGGACAGATTTGTTTGTCCTTTCAGTAGTCGCTGGTATTTTCAATATTCCTTTACCTATTTTATTTTGTGTGATATACTTCTAATGTGTGAATTAAAAAAAAATAAAATCACTTTTCCTAAAAGCAAATTGGGACGAGTTCTTTCACTGAAACCTGGGAGGGAGCACAGCGATGAGGTGGCTCCCAGGCGGTTGGTGGGGACCAGAGAAGAGAAAGAACCAATGGCAAGTCGAGTGACAGGAAGGATGAGTAGCCGGTTAGAGTAACAGCACGAAGACGCAGGAAAAAGTTCCACAACTGTCCTATTAACATACCCGATTTGATTTGACGCCATTATATTTCATCAAATAGTTTAGAAAGCCCCCAGCATAAAACATCATCATAATTGTAATCATATATTTGGAGCTTTAACGTGCACACCATAATGTACCATTAGTTACACAAATAACTAATAATTTGCTAATGACAATATTATGTTAAGTCAGTTTAGGGGCAATTAAAGTGAGTGATATTTACATATGCCTAATGAATCACAGTCGATGGCAGATTAAGAGATTCTAATGAATATTCATCCAGACATTCGCAACCAGCTTCACAGTTTATAAACTGAATTATGGTTGATTTGCCCTTTTAAAAATGAATATGTGAGTATCTTCTGCATGGTGAGAATGAACAATTGGGCCTGACTGTAAAAAATTTTTAAAGCAATGTACTGGTCAGAACACAAAACATTTTTATGCACTCTCATACCCTGGGCTTCGGCACTCCTTTTTATGTCACCGATCAGTGTTGATGAACTATCTCCATTTTCATTCTAATCCATTCCATGAAATACAGAAATTGTTCAGGGCAGGATTAAATAGAATACACGCTTTATGCCTCCCACTCCGGTGTCATTACAGGCAGTTCTTGCCTTGGACCTCGTGGACGCAACTCTCTTTTTATGCTGCAGTCACCCTCCTGCAAGTCAGAGGGCTCTTTCTGCAGCTACTCTTTGTCACGATAAAATGGAGGTCGATTTATGGGGTTCGGTGCCAGGAGCTGCCATCACAGAGGGGCTGGCTTCAAAGAGCAGAGATTTATTGTCTCACTGCTGGAAGCCAGGAGCCCAAATTCAGGACCTCGGCCACGCTGGTGCTCTCTTCCTGCGGGCTCTGGGGAAGAAGATCCTTCCTCCTCGCTTCCAGCTCCTGGTGGAGCCTTCGTTTTCCTTGCTTTGTAATCGCATCTTCCCATGGCGTTCTTCTCCATTTCCCTCTCGTTCCTGAGGGCGCTAGCTAGAGAAGAGTAAGCCCCTCCCTAATTGACTATCTGAGAGCATTCTCATCGACAGCATTTTCAAACAGGAAAAGAGTACCCCAAGTTATCTTTGGAGGGGGTATGGGGGATGGGACAGGAACGGGGCCACATCGTTCAATCCGTAAGATTTGCTGTCTTTGCAACTTGGCCATTTTAACAAATAACAAACCAAAACATGCCATAGCTTTGTCTCTCTTAACTCAAGACCAAACAAGGTTATTATTTGAATGTTTACTTTTTCCAAAAAGGTCTCATTATTTTACTTTTATTCACAAATATTATGAGTTTTATCTCTGTTGCAAAAGTCAAGTCAGGCTCTCCTTGCTTTCGTCAAAATGCCACAGTGGGTTCTAGGAAAGACCAGACATTCTGTTTCTCGTCGAACGTGACCTTGGCTGTTTCTGATGATAAAAGTATTGATCATCAGTGGCGTGTTGTCTGTGTCAGGGGCTAGGGCATAGAACCAGGGTGTCTTGCTTGGACCCCAGGAGTAGTTCAGGATTCTTGAGTAAAAGCATGCTTGGCAGCTGCCCTATCCATAGGAGATGCCTTCCTCTCATTAACAGAACTTTTAAACTTACATTATTTTAAGTAGCAATCTACACAGTCGAGCATACATTCATTCCCAGCTTCTACATGACTCGCTCATTCACACTGGTTACACCACGTAAGATCACCATCCTCACGATCCCCACCCCCATTGTTCCAACACCCTTACAATAGACTGCCCCTTATAGTTCTCATCTGTGCCTTGCAAGAGCTCTGTCAGATTACACACATCTCGATAACTTGTTACAGGAGGCAAACATTTACTTAAGGCAAACATACTTTACCAATTGGGCTACTTGGTTGTTTAATGATGGCGTCGTGGGACAGATTTGGTTCAAGTTGTTAACATATCTATTAAGGGGAAGCTTCAAACGCCGTCAGAAGTGTTTTAAAGGGAAGAGGGGTAAACTTTGAAGTTGACGTTGCAGCTGGCACAGTTCCACGATGCAAAGCCATCCTTGTACTGTCTAGCCTTCGCACGCTGACCGGCGGTCAGTGTGATAATTGTTAACATCAACCAATCTGTTCTCTCCCCTTCTCTTTCCCAATAAGATGCCCCAGGAGTTTATTTCTGTTGTGGTCATGTTCCGTTCACAGCAGCTTGGATGAGAATATCAGATTCCTTGGAGTGCCACGTCCCTAGGCGAGCTCAGCTGGCAAATCCGGGGCCCTGGCACTTTCCAGCAAGGTTTCTAGACCTGATTTTCAGGTGGGCACGTCTCTTGGCTCCGCATTGTATGGTCAAAAATGACAGCATCTTCTACCTTGCCTGGAGCATACCTTTGCTTCTGTAAACCTTTTGCTGTCCAGGTTCAGTTGCACAGAATTTAATCAGTCCGATCCTCCTCCTCAGATCTTTTTAACGATGAGAGAATTAGATAATTTTCTTTCCTTTAGAGATGGCCTCACAGCAAGCAGGCTTCCCAGACTGCTCTGCTCTCCACACAGAGACCTTGGTGGTGGCTTGTCCCTTGGCTGATGGAATCAGGAGGAGGTCTGCGGGGCTGCATCCCACTCACCCCTGGGGCTTCGGAAGGCTTGGCTAGTCACTGTTGGTGAGGTGTGACTATGATCCCCAGGGCACCGGGATTTTGGGGCCTTTGAAGACAGCAAGGGGGAAAGCCCCACAGGCATTGGCTCACACTTCTTAAGACACCTTTAAATCAGGAAGCTTTGCTTTTAATTTAAATATATATATTGGTCACAGAAGAAAACGTGCTTCAACTAAAGTTCTTTTCTGTTTGTGCAGCAGGGACACGAGAACTGAAATTTACCTGCCCCCCATTCTGGAATCTAAGCAACCCAAGCAGGGCCTGAGACACATGAAGGCCTTCTTTACCCAGAGGCCTGAGGCGATCCTCGGTTCTTTGGGATCCTCACATGGCAGTGGCTTCCCGAGTGTGTGGCGGTTTCTGTGTCCAATCTGCTCTTTGTAGAACTCAGAAGTGATTAGGTTTAGAGTACACCCCACGCCCTCACTGATAAGACCTCATGAACATCACGCCCAAGCAAACTGTGGGAAAGGAGTACATGATGCTGCATTGCATACATTGCACCCACAAGTGTGGGTGTCCGTGTGTGTGGGGTGCAGGATTCCAACATGTGTTTAGTGGGGAGACATGACTAACTCCACAATAGAAATCAGTGCTCCAGCATGGGAAAAACACAAGGATTTTGGAATCAAGTCGACCCGGGGTCCAATCCATTGATTATTTACTAATTATGCAACTTTTGGTAAGTTACTTAACGTCGTTGAACCTCTATTTCCTTATCTATAAAAATGGGCATAAGAATATCTACCTCTCAGAGCTATTGCCAAGATGAAACGGAGTTGCGTATTTGTTGTGTTGCTGCACCAAGTAAGTGTTCAAAACGTCATTGTCCTTGTTCTTCTCTTTGTGCTGTGGTTCAAACTCAAGAGTGGTAAATGTGGGAAGGGTGACGGTAGGACAGAGGTTCTCCTCCTTCCTCATGCCATGACCCTTTCATACGGTTCCTCAGGTGGTGGTGACCCCCAACCATAAAATTATTTTCGTTGCTACTTCATCACTGTCATTTTGCTACTGTTATGAATCAGGTGATACCTGTGAAAGGGTCCCAAAAGGGTCACGACCCACAAGTTGAGAACCGCTGTTAGGTCCTGGTTTATCTACAGCAAGTTCAGCTCCTGCCTGGCTTCCTGGGGCATTACTTGGAGTCCCTCTGGCTTTTAACAGTGTCCTGGTTTGGATGGCGAATTAAGAGCTTCTTCTCCTTCCCCTGCAGTTCTAGAAGATTGTGTTAGTTCATACATTGAACTTGGTCTCCCTCCATCCAAGTTTATTGCCCTCGGTAGCCAGTCCTGCTGAGCTGACCTGGACTTTGCGGTTCCATTTAACATTCCTCCCTGAAATCTGTGGCTCTCAGACTATTGCAAATCTGAGGGCACAGACGAAAACCTACCCTTGCTGCTGATAAATAACAATGCGCCTATTTTCAGTTCCTGAATGATATCAGCACACGTATCACATTGAATCCTTATGTCTACTTTCAGAGAAAATGGTTGCTGTCCCCATGGTGCAGATAAGAAAGTGTGGCTCAGAATGGCGAAAGAACAGCTAGGAGGGAGAGGAAATGGGATTCAAGCCTAGTATCTCACCTTTCTGCAGACAGGGAGTAAAATATCTTGGCAGTGCCCTTTTATGTCTTTTTTGATTGTGTGCTCCGGGAGGGTGGAGGGAAGGTGAGGGGGACAGTGGGAACAGATTCCAAGGATCTACATATAACCTCCCGGGGGGGTAGGCAGTGGAGAAGTGGGTGAAGGGAGACGTCAGACGGTGTAAGATATGACAAAATAATAATAATTTATAAATTATCAAGGCTTATGGGGGAGGAGTAGTGGGGAGGGAGGGGGGAAATGAGGAGCTGACACCAAGGGCTCAAGTAGAAAGCAAATGTTTGAGAATGATGAGGGTAACAAATGTACAAAAGTGCTTGACACAATGGATGCATGTGTGGATTGTGACAAGAGTTGTACAAGCCCCAAATAAAATGATTTAATTATTTTTTAAAAAATTACATGCCACTAATCAAGATTTCTTTATTTGCTCTGTTTTGCATCATCTATAACTTGCTTTAGGGGTATGAATCAGGGGACTACACTCTGGCCTTATGTTGTCAGTTTCCCTCATTTGGGTCACCATAGTTGGTTTTCTCTGTACTGTTTAAAGCCTAATAAAAGGGTCTCTAATATCAAATTAAAAACAATCAACTCCATCCCTCTCTGTCCCTTTCTATTCCCGTGCCAGGTGTTCATCCTTTTTACACAAGGCTGGATGCTTCCAAAAATCTTACAGCTATTCCTTAGTTTTATAACATCTTTCTCTGTAAGCTTTATACAACCCTGTGATACTTATGAGTGTTTTGAAGGGACAGGAATCAATGTAACATTCTTTTGCTTTCTGACCTTTCTATCGGAAGAAGAAAGCAATGCCTCCGAGACATCCCCGGGCTGAACCGGAAGGCCTTTCTGCGGGGAGAGTGAGTGGAGATAGCCCGCAGGCCACCGGAGCAGCTTCTTCACCACCCTCCACTTGGAACCACACAGGGAGAGGGCACGCTAGACCAGATTCAGACGTAAACATCTGAGAGCAAGCTCATCTTTTACTATGGCTCAGGACATCCTACAGACGCAGTCACCATTCTCCATCACAGGGCCAAGCTTAGAACAAATGGTATATATGCCGGTCAAAGGAGGCACCACAATTGTGGTCCTGGGACCCCACGGAGCATCAGAAGATGGTGGCCATCGCAGTGACCAGGCGCCTCGGTTGGTGACTATGTAAAGAGGGTGGAAGTGCCCCCGGCCCCCAGGGAGGTGGTGGAGAGGATGGAGGAGAGGTTGCTCCTTCACTCTCATGCACGCTGTCCTGACCGTTCTGCCGCCTTCACGTCTCTGTTGGAAACAGGGTGGCACTGGTTAGAGAGAAGAAAAGAAGGCCGCCACCACCACCACCAAGAACGCACAGAGGTTGACAAGCACGAAGGTAAAAAGCGAGCAAACACTAAGAGGAGAGAGAGATGCATATATAGAAAACTCAAGACTGAACCTACCAGTGGCTGTCAAAAGATAGATAAAAATGTAATTAATGTATCACCTATTACTGAAAAGAAAAAAAATCTCTATCAATCATGAGAGAAAGAAGTCTGGATGCTGACAGAAAGTTGGGGAGTTCAAACCCACCCAGCAGCGCTTCTGTAATGCTGACAGCTTGTTCTCTGTCACGGGCAGTCCCTGTGAGTCAAATGTACTCAACAGGCCAAAGACCTTCTTAGGAGAATTGGAGTCCACCTCCCCATTTGGGGATAATGCTCTTTTGCAGGGAAAAATATAGTGGCAATTTTCTGTCCTCTTACCCACCCACCCCTCACCACACACAAACCCCTCTGACATCTGGTTTCATAGATTCTTCTACTTTTGAGAAAATCACCCATTGAGACTCCAATGCCCCACTGTTCTCATTTGACACACATGGATGGCCATGAATTGGGAGTCAGAATCCACTTGGCAGCTGGTACACGGCTGGTAGTGACACGCTATTGAACAGGCAGCCGGGACTACAGTATCCTCACTATAAGCCTACGATCAGGATGCAGGGAGAGGCTCCTTCTCCGAGCAGCTGGAAAAGCACTAGCAATTTTGAATTGGGGCCCTTGAATTTATTTCTAATCTTTGTCCTGAGAAGTCACCCAAATGTCCTTACCAATTCTGTGAGTAAGTGGCATATTTTAATCTGCGCATGGCCATTCCTGTTTAATGTAAGGGGTTTGCCCAAATACAAGAAGTAGGTAAGGGTGGTCCCAACAGAGAGAGGAAACACAGAGGAACGGGAAAGCAGAGACTCAGAAGTGGCAGCCCTGGCATGTCCCACCCCCAGCATTACAGGTATGTCTGTCCTCTGAGGAGCAGCTCACTGGTCTACACAGTCATCACTCTCAGCTGCTCCGGCAGCTTGAGTCACCGGAGCAGTTTCACAGGTCAAGATAAAGCAGGGTTTGTTCTCCTCCTAACCCTAACCTCAGAACCCCAAAAAGGAAATTCAACAATCCTGGGATGCAGTCATGCCTTCAGATCCTGGGGCTGAAATCCAGATTGGATGACTGCACCAGAAGACTGAAGAGGGGCATTCGAAATTCACTGTGTAAAATTCAGTGCGTTGGTAAGTGAAATTCACACAGTGGACTTTTTTTGTCTTGTCACTTTGTCTTGTCACTGACTCCCTCACCAATCAGTATGTTGATGAGAGAAAGAGGGAACCTTTATTTATGTGGGTGCATTAGAGCAAGAAAGACATCATCATGAGTGGCTTCATCTGGTAGTGTTTCCATGGTTTTATTCCTTAAGTTTATTCATCTGCATTGGCTACATTTTCAATCATCAATACCTATCTTTTTGTTTTTTGTTTTTCAAATACTATTTCATTGTGTTTGGAGTGAAAGCTCATATTGTTTTTTGTTGTTGTTTTTAAATAAAAAGTTACATGAAACTTAATTGCAATATGGGCCACCATTATTTATCCTATTGAAAGGTACATGCTACGGCCGTAATAAGACAATTCCAATTCAACTGTTTAAACTAAGTGGTCTGAGGTGGCACTGAGCCTTCATGAATCATCATTGATCAGCAGCCTGATCTCTTGGAGGGAAGTAATCAGAATTAGACACCAGCAAAGAAAAATGAGTCCCGACTAAGAAAAGAAATTTGCTTGTATTCAGTACTGCACCCATTCTTTATTCATGGGACAAACATCCCTACGTGTGTGCACTATGGTGAACATATCCATTCATTAGATTTGACCCAACCCTCCAAGAACTTAAAGAGGGCAGAGCTGTCAGCTAGGCTTCACAAGTCCTGCGAACACAGGGAAATCTACATCCCTTTCCATGTCAAAAAGAGAGCAGTAATAAGAACATTCTTTTTCACAAAGTTGAAAAATCACATTGTTGAGTAGCGTTTAATTACCGTCTCATTCCCCATGGCATTTCCATCACCTCCTATGCAGGTGCAAGTTGGATTTCAAATAAGGAAGATGGGAAGCAATCGATGCATTTGAATTCTGGGGCTACACCAAGACGGAAAGGATGGACTACACAAAGAACAAACAGGTCTGCCTCGGAACGAGTCCAGCTAGGGTGTTTCCTAGAAGCAAGGATGGCAAGCCTTTGTCGCACACACTTGGCCACGTGTTCAGAGAGTATGTCAGAGGAGGCCACTTGCTGGAAAAGTAGTTCAGGGTAGAGTAGGGCGACAGTGCAAAGGGCGAAGGCCTTCGACAAGACAGATTGGCACTGTGCCCTCAATGGTGGGCTTGAATGGAACAATTGTGAAGATGGCACAGGACCGGGCAGTACTTTGTTCTCTTGTACACAGGCTGCGATGAGTCAGAATGAACCACAACAGCCCGGGACAGAGCAGACCTGACCCACGGGGCTCCTGGCCGTGATCTTTGTGGGAACACGTCTCCAAATCTTTCTCCTCTGGAACAGCTAGGTGCGTCCAAACCTCCCATCTTTCGATGAATTGCTGAGCACTGAACCGCTGATCCACCAGCGTGCATCCCCCCTCAAAAATTAGAGAGCACCCCCTGATTCAGGACAGTATAGTGGAGGCCAGAGACAGTGCCCTCACCTGGGCTCCAGAGGAGGAGGACACAAGCTGCAGCAACTGTGGGAATGCCACCCGCAGCGCGGAGCATGGAGCAGGTGTCTCCCAGGGCGGGGCTTGGCGCTGGGGGCGGGGCTTGGTGCTGGGCTGGCTGTTTGCGGCCAGTGGGAGGCACCTTTCCTAGAAACCAGATCACTTGCTATCAAGTTGAAGCCCTTCCTGGTGACACCCTGTGTGTCCAGAGGAACACGTGGTCAATGTCAAGGTGCTCTAAGGAGCACTTCCTGCTGTCATAAGAGTATGCAGTGGACTTACAGCAGCTGTTCTTCAGGGGCAGATCATAAGCTTTCTTCCAAGGTCCTTCCAGGTGGATTTAAGCCTCTGAATGTTCAGTGAGAAGCTAAGCACATGGAAGTGTTGGCGTCCTGTGAACCGAAAGCCTAGCCAAACGTGTTGCCAGTCAGTAGCACTGTGTTCCACGAGTTTTCCACAGCTGCGACTCTGCTTGGGGCCGTGAGGAGTCGCTGGCGTTACCATGGTGACATAATGGGTTGCTAACTACAAACTCAGCACTTCGCAACCACTAGCCGCTCCACTGGAGAAAGGTGAGACTTTCTACTCCTGTAAAAAGTTACAGTCTTGGAAAACCACAGGGACAGTTCTACCTATGTGGTTGCTATGAGACAGATTTGACTCAATGGCAGTGAGGTTTTTTGGGATGATGGACCACTGGTAACTGCTTGGAGTTGCAGGAAAGCTAAGCTGGGCCCCTCAATTAGACACCTGTGCCAAGGGACACACTGTCCCAGAGGCTGCATCTGCAGGACTCCACACACAGGTGCCCCAAAAGGCCAAGTGAAGATGATAACTTCCGAGGGGACGAGAGGCGAATGAGGGTAGGGGTGAAAATGCCAACAGAAGGACACATCTGTCCAAATGACATTGCAATTACATCTTTCAAACACAGAGTAGACACTCATGTCGCAAGAAATAGCCAAAATGCTCCCCAAGTCAACATTCCTCCAGAAAGAATAGAAATGCCACAGCAATTAGGCAGTGACAGTGGGGGTGGGGTGGAGAAATGTTAAAACCCTCAGTGAACTAAAGGAAAAACATCATATTTCCAAAAATGATAAATAAGAGGAGAGTGATAGACTATAAAAGCAGGTGGATATGAAAAATCAGAAGAGAATCCTGGGAAAGAAAATTACCACCAATGTACTTAGAAAAAACAGAAACAACCTGAACTGGGCAGAGTTGATTCATGAGCTGGAAGAAGGTTTGCTGAAATATTCACTCAGGTCTCAGAGCTGATGAAAGAAAAACCCAAGTGAGACAAGAAAGAGTGGATCCAAGCTTCATCCTAAATATACCAGTTCCCAAAACAGCTGAGGGGTGGGGGTGGTGGCAGGTAGTCAGCACAGCGCAAGATGTCCCTGATTGGAGACATAAGTCCTCAGCCCAGCAACTTTCCTGAACAAACTGGATTTGTGAAGGGGAGGCACGTGCTACCCAACTTCCCAGGAAAAGGAACCATGTGCAATGTCATCTTTCAGAGCTTCTTCACAAATTATGTCTCTTGCATGTTATCCTAGTGCTGTAGTGGGTTATTTGTTGAACTGCTAACAGCAAATCCAACAGATTGAAACTACTTGCTTCCCCGAGGGGAAAAGATGAGGCTTTCTATTCTGATAAAGAGCCACGGTCTCAGAAATCCACAGGGTAGTTCTACTCTGTCCTACAGGGTGCCAGGAGTTGCAATCGCCTTGACAGTAGCGCGTCTGGTTTGGGTTGCATATAATAAGGAGCACTGGCAGTGCTGCTGGTGCTGTGAGCTTTGGACTACCAGAGTTGTGGTTCAAACCCACCAGCCCATTCAAGGGAGAAAGACGAGGCTATCTGCTCCTGGAAACATTCACAGAGCCTTAGAAACCCTATGTAGGGCTTCTGTGTGTCTGATTAGATTCTCTGGCAGTGGTTACATATTCTACTCCGTCTATTGTTGCATTCTGGTATGTCCACATCTAACTGCTTGGAAGAACTTCTGTTTTTACAAAGGAGGGAAGTGAGCCACAAATTAAAAGTTGAGTTTTTACACACAGCACAGAATGACTCCTGGATAGCTGGGCAACATGCGATGATGCCCACCTCCACCCCCACCCATTCCCCACAGCACTTGTGATCTGTGATCAGTGTAGAAAGGGACTAAGAGGTAGCCCAAAGACACCTGAACTGGTGGTGGCAGGTACTGAACACAGTGCAAGATGTGCCTGCAAAGCTTGGGTGTGTCCTTCATTTAGTGACTCTTAATAAGTATGTAAAGTACATTGTTTGACTTAGTTATAACTCAGGTGAAATGCAGTAAATTATTTAATATGGATCTTCTAGCCATAGTCTTTGTTACTACCCCCAGACAACCTCAGTTTTCCTGATGGGTCTGGGTAAGAAGGTGGGAGAAAAGTACTAATTGGATTCTATGATTCCACTGTGAGGGCTTGTAACAGCATTAATCTTGATTTCCATCCTCCTGGGTATAAAATGAACCATCTCAGGGGCAGGAAGGGGGATTTCACTACCAGTAAGAAAGAAGAGTTGGGAGTAGAGCTGGTCCTTTGGACATGCTATTCCTAGGCATTGAAACTCCTTGACTCGGGAGACAGCTTTGACCCCAGAGGATCAGCAGAGGAGTATTAGCAGCAGAACCAGGATCCAGAGAGAGAGTGCAATGGACTCCGAAGCCCACAGAGCATGAAAAGCTGAATGCTTTTGCACAGGAGGCTGGCTTATGGAGTGGGATGCCTCCGGGCACTTAACTGGGGGAGCTAGGTTTGCTGACCCACAGGGCTGCAGCTGAGTGCCTTTCGGTTGAACCATATGATGGAGCGGCATGCCATTTGGGTACATGTTGGAAGCCCTAAAAGAGCTTTGTAACATTACCTGAGTAGAGGCATGACCAATAGGCCAAGGGTTAGAGAGAGGCCTGCCTGTTGCATGGCAGAGAAAACAATTGTATCTGGACTGAATAATTGTATCATGAGCATCATCTGTGAATCCCGTGTTACTGCAATGAGTTCTAGAATGCAGTTACAGAAGCAGCATGCAATGGGCATGATGGTTGGTACCAGAATAGAGTAAAAGGGATGGAGTCTGGAATCATGTCTAATGTCTGAGGCCTGCACTGTGACAGTCAGTTTTGGGAACTAGAAAGGGTCAGATGTGGCCCCCACACCATTACACCATCAGGTTTGAAATGACAATCTTCCCAGCTCATTTTTTCTCTCTCCTCACTTAACCCATTGATGGGCAGTGAATTTCAACGTCTCTACCAAATGAACTTTCCCTGGATGGATCTGGTGACAAGGTGGGGGAAGATACTGATAAGATTCACTGGTGAGTAATTGTTAGCAGGAGTCCCTGGAGTGTCATCCTGCTGTGTAAACAATATCAAAAGCAGGAGGAGGGATCTGATGACCCTCAAGAAGCAGGAGTGGACCAAGTCCTAAGATTGCTGTACAGTGAATCCCTTGGATTCAGAAGACAGCTCTAATAGAGAAACAACAGCAGAACCAGGAGTCAAAGCATGGAGCAGTGGTGAAGCTTCCAACCAAAGGAATAAGCAGAAGAGTGCTTTGCTGTGCCTCTGGACACTTAATTCATAGAGCTGTTTCTTTTGACCCAGGAGCATGGGGTTGAGGCTTCCAGCGGAGTAGTATGCCCTTTGGACAATTATTAGCAGACCTGAAAGAACTTTAGAACACATCCTGATAAACAACTCATGATAGTTGGATTTTATGTCAACTTGAATTTGTATGGAAGTGTAGGGGTGGAGTCCAACCTATCAATCACCCTCATGATGACTCTTTGAGGGGGTGAGTGGCCTTTTTATGAGAAACTGAGACTTTGTATCATTCTCTGCTGCTTCACCTTCCTGCTTGCTTTGGCTTGGTGCCTGCCTCCAGTAGTGGCCCTATGTGGGCTGCCAGACTCGGAGAACTGTGGGTACCCTGCCATGCATCCACGGACCTTGGAGCCGCGAGACTGCATGCCCTGGCCTGTGGCCTTCCTGCGTCACACTGCACCCAGCTGCCATATCAGCCTGAAGCTATGAGAGGCTGAAGAGGGCTCCGGTTAACATCAGACCCAGGGACGTCATTGGACTGGGATGACTTTTCGACATGAGACTACTCCTTGGTAGACTACTTCGTTCTTAGACATTTGTTTGTGCCACTGGTTTTATTTCTCTAGACAACCCATCCTAACACACGACTCTGTCCTGAGCGTTTCTCCCTGGCATTGCAACTTGTTAACTTCCTCAATAAACCCTTTCATCATGAATTTTGCCCGGGAAGTCTGTGTAGCTATTGCAATGGATATTAGAACTCAGAGCAGTAAAATAGAGATCAAGTAGTGAACATTAACGAAAACAGCACATCCTTTTCAGATTTCAAGTCTAGGTTGCCAAGTGAAAACCATAGAAAGGGGCCATATACCGCTGATCAACTACAATTTAGGCCGTGCCGTCGGTAGAGAACCCCTCTCCTTGCTCCCGGCTGCAGCCTGAGCCTGTGGTGCTCACTGGGTGATGTTTACACCTGGCATGCTTCCATGCCAACGAGCAGCAACACTTAAATCTCTTGCTGGTACTTTACTGGCTGGAGGTTGTAAATGTTTTATGAGCCGCTGAGCTTGCACATGACTATTTTATTAGAAGGCTGAATATTCTTGGTTCATAGCTGTTACTTGGGAGGTGATTCTCTCCCTTAAAAATTAACGTTGTGCTTCTCATGAAATGGCAACTGGCAGGAGGTTGGAAGCCAATGTTCAGACAGGAGTTTGGATCATTTGAAAGCAAGCCTGCGTAGCCCAAAGAAGTCCTCTCTAATCTACACATAACTTAGGGAGGGATGGGACTATCTGGACCTTGGACAACTTGATATAAAACAGGTCCCTGGATTTAGTTTGGGGCTTCTGAGATTTAGGATATTCAAACTTGGGAAATGAAGAATCGATTAGGAATCCTGTGAGCACACATCAGGAGGAAGCATGCAAGATAAGGAATCATGCTACCTAAGTGATCTTGGTCCACAGAGTTTGCCCCTGGCTAACTCTCAGAGATCCATCACCAAGCTTTTCTCCCTAGTCATCACAGCCTGGAACCTCTGTGAAACCTTTCCACCTGGAGAGACCCTGCTGGTATTTAACCTACCAGAAGTGTAGCATCCAGGTGTCATCACAGCTCTGAATGGCAGTTTCGGCATCAGTCGTGTCTTTTTGACAGCACTCTGTCTCTCTCCAAAATGGGAAGGAAATAAGTTGTGGGCGATAAGAAGGTAGAAATGACCCCTTTAAAAAACTAGACCCCCTGTTGCCATAAGCAGTGGCTGGTGTGTATGATGTACGCTGCTATTTTAAATACCAGCAGGGTCACTCGTGGTAGGCAGGTTTCAGCAGAGATTTCAGACCAGGGAAGACTAGGAAGAAAGGCTTGGTAATCTGTTTCTAAGAATTCACCCGTGAAAATCCGATGGACGATAATATATTACTGTCTAGTGGAGCCTCCTTGGTTGAAAGTCGCCCAAAGCACTCAGTGGCCATAGAGTGAAGTTGATACGGGAGCAGGTCATATTGTCTTCTGCAATTTCTATTCTACAGGGAGTGACATTCTGAGTTGAAGCTGACTGGATAGCCATGAACAACAACAAGAAAGCTGAAACAAGACTGGCTTCTTGCCCTCCATGGAAGAATAATATGATAAAGAGACAGTAAGCGCTGAATAAATACTGATGTGAAGTCCTGGTTGCTTGGGGGGTTACTGTCGGGCTGCTGACTGCAAGGTCAGCAGTTTGAACCTATCAACCACTCAAAAAGAAAAATGTGTGTGTCTACGCCAATAAAGAATTTCAGCCTCAGAAGCACGAGGGAGCAATTCTACTCTATCCTCTAGGGTTGCTATGAGTTAGAATGAACTGGATAGCAGTGGGTTTGACTTGGTTAACTGTTAAATGTCACCAAGTCAATTCAGTTAACAACTTAACTGCTGTACCACACAGGGCTCCTAACTAGGAATACAAATACGTTCACCAGCTTTCCCAAGGGAACCACCCCAGACCGTGTGATTCTTTCTCCCAAGCCTTTGCTCATACTGCCTCCTCTGGGCTCGGCTGTTGCTTCTCTTTCTTCACCTTCAAGTGTCTTCTGATCTTTAAAACCAAACTCACTGGTCACCTCCAATCTGCAGCCTGTCTAGACCACACCTCTTCTCCTTTATGCATATGTCAAGTGAGAATTACTCCATTGTTTCTGTTCTTATTGTAAGTCAATTCATCCCACCACTCATGTGTTCATTCGAAAGCTGTTCCAACATGTCTGCTGTGTGCCATGGCATTGGAAAGAAAAAGAAGAGCCAAAGATCATCTGTATCACTTGACTCATGTGTCTCTTTTCCGTCATTATATGTGAATTCCCAGATGAGAAACATTGAGATATAAGACTTACTGACGTCATTTTTCTATTGCAGGACTCAACATTGTTTAACACACAGGCATTATTCAAAAGACATTTCTTACATCGAAATAAAGAAATTGGTAGGAAATACAGTGGAAGGTCTTTATAAACTTGGGCCCAAAATATCCTTTCTGTGCTATGAACTCATTGCGTCTTCAAAGCATATTTCTCTAGTTACATTGATCAGAAAATACTTATTGGGAGCTTATTTTGTGACAGACTCTGAGTTGGTCTTGACACTGAGGACAATATAAACATTATATCTATCTATCTATCTATCTATCTATCTATCTATCTATCTATCTATCTAATCTTATTACTACTACATACAATCCAAGACTAAGATGAGCCTGATCCAAGCCATGGTATTTTTAATGACTTCCTCTGCATGTGAAAATTGAGCAATGCATAAGGAAGGCATCAGATGAAGGGCTGTATTGGAATTATAGTGGTGGAGAAGAATATTGAAAATATGGTGGAGTCCCTGAAGAACAAACAATCTGTCTTAATATAGTCAGAATGCTCCTGAAAAGCAAGGCTATGGAAACATTGTTTCACATACTTGGCCATGTTGACAGGAGAGATCAGTGCCTGGAAAAGGCCATGAAGCTTGGTAAAGTTGAAGGTCAATGAAAAAGAGGAAGACCTTCAACGAGGTGGATTTTGACTGCAAAAATGGGCTTGAGGATGGTGCATGGATGGCCAGTGTCTCATTCTGTCACACAGAGCCATTGCTATGAGTCCAAACCTACTTGACAGCACTTAGCAACCATAACATTTGATCCTGAGTATAACAGAATGAAAAAAAATTGTTTAAAGTAAGTTTCTTTTATATAAGCAAAAACAAATAGACTATTTATTTAAGGAACCATAATTTTGAGCTTATACAGGCCATTGAATTTACCTGTCCTTATTATTACATTATACATGCTACTATTGAGCTAGGAAATCTTACAGAGCCCCAGTGTCAAAGGATAGGACAAGATACTTGAGACGGTAAGACTAAAAAGAACTAAAATAATTTTTTAACTAAGCCAACAGTCTTCAAAAATGCCTTCCCACATACTAAGAAGTGACTCAGCACTGCACCAGTAGGAAGTCTGATGGCTCCCCTGTGACTGTCAGATGCATCTAGATCTTTAACATATGTCATGGAGCGTCTCCCCCAAAGACAGCAAATCTTTAAATCAAAAGGAAAGGACTTGACTGCTGCTGGAGTAAAGAGGACTGAAAATATCATCTCCTCCCAGTTCTGCAGCCATTTGGCAAATCCTTGCAGGTCTCATCTTTTTGCACAACAGCATCCCAAGCCCTCAGCAAGATTGAGCTAATGTCTATGAAAATACTTTCACAACCTCTGTTTAGTTGGTTCTTACTATTTCTGTTGCCCTTTGAGATTCTGGTACCTTTTCCTCTGCTTCTGCGGGAAAACTTCCCATTTTCAGCATCCGGTACTTCAGAACTAGATGCAGCATGGTCGTGAAAGGACAATATTAGAAACGTGTCCAGACAAGAAGGGGATTTTCTGAAGGACATAGCCCTCTTGGAGTGTTTAAAGTCCAGGCTATCTGCAGAGCCCCTTGTAATAGGCCATCCAAGCCCCCATAGGCGTGGACATTCAGCTGATGTCATGTCTCAAAAGCTACTCTGTTAAAAAAAGAAAAAAAAACAGCTATATAACAGATGGACAAGTGCCCATTATAGACTTATGCTGCCAGCACATTCTTCTACAACGGCCTTCCTACTTACTCCTGTGACGATACCAGGGCTCAAGGTGGTCAGTGAGGCACTTAGGCAGGACGTGGAAGGTTCTAAGGTGGAGCAATAGTGCCTCTGCTCCTGTTTTTAGGTCTGGAGGAGAGAGGGGCTTGGACATTTTGAAAGCGTAGCATGTGTGCCAGAGCCCAGTCCCCTGCAGCTCCCTCTATAAGGGCGACTGCATTTTTTTCCTACCGCAGCAAGTTGAGGCCAACTGTTTTAGCAGATGGTTTCTAGAGATAATTATTTCTCTAGTGACCTGGAGGAAGTAAGTGCTCAAGAAATAGTTGTTAATTTATTTGCTGCCCTGTAAAGCTACCATTAAAAAGGACAATAATGAAGAAATAACATGCCTTAAACAAGGTAAAATAGGTAGGGAGGTGTCATCAACTCTCTTACTGGTGTTATTTCCTTGAATTAGCCGACCACTTGCATGGAAAGAGCAGGAACCCTAAGGCACCAGAATGCCTCCCCGTCCAGCCCATCCTTAGGGAGAAGTCACAGGTACAGCAGGCTGGGGACTGTGTGAGTGCAGAAGGGAAATACAAGTATTGAATTGGTTTTGAGTGGCATTTTCCCAGTTCTGTGAAGAAGCTGCAAACTACAATTTCTGTCACACAGCTCATTTCCTATGAACTAAATTTAAATTGGCTTTAAACCTGTGCTAATCATTTAAATTTATATTTTTGTTAGAATGGCATTCGATAGCAAACGCAAGGGATTATGACAAGTCAAGAGATGGCAGATGGAAGAGAAAACTTTATGTCTGAGTGCCTTCGATGAGGTCTTTCCCCCACTGTTTGAACGACAGTTCCACATTTCCCTCTTGTGCTGTACCCCACAAATCAAGAAGCCGGTGCCCCAGGGCGAGTGGACATTGGAGCAGCTCTTTGGGCACTTGTTGGGCCCCCTTTGTAATTGCTGTACACAATCCAGTTGGATCTGACTCAGCATGACGCTGTGGGACAGAGAGGAGCAGGCCCATGGGATTTCTTTGGTTGTCGTGTTGATGGGAGCAGATCACCGGGTGGGTTTAAACGACGGGTCTTTTCCATGAGTAGTAGAGTGCCTCGCCATCGCACTGCCAAGAATCTCCAAACCAAAGTCACTGCCGCTGAGTTGGTTCTGACTCTCAGCCACCCTCCAAGACACAGGAGACCAGTCCCTTTGGGTTTCCGAAGCCTTTAAATCTTCGTGGGAGTGGAAAGCCTCCTCTCTCTTTTGTGGCGTGGTGGTGAGTTTGAATTGCTGGCCTTTCAGGTAGTAGCTTAATGCAAGAGCCATGGTACTGCCAGCCCTCCTTTTCCTGCACCACCTGGCCTTCTTCTTATTAATTAATTTATTTTAAAAAAATCATTTTATTGAGGACTCATACAGCTTTTATCACAATCCATCCATCCATCTACTGTGCCAAGCACTTTTGTGAATTTATTGCCATCATCATTTTCAAAATATTTTATTTCTACTTGAGCCTTTGCTATCAGATTCTCATTTTCCCCTTCCTTCCCCACCCTCCCTCTCTCACAAACCCTTGATAATTTATCAATTATTTTTTTCATGTCTTACACTGTCCAATGTCTCCCCCACCCACTTTTCTGTTGTCCATCCCCCTGGGAGGGGGTTATAGGTAGATCATTGTGATCAGTACCCACTTTCTCCCCTGACCTTCCTCTTACCCTCCTGGTATCACTACTCTCATTATTGGTCCTGAAGGGTTTATCTGTCCTGGATTTTCTGTGTTTCCAGCGCTTATCTGTACCAGTGTACATGCTCGGTCTATCTGGATCTGTAAGGTAGAACTGGGGTCATGACAATGGTGGCTAACTGGCCTTCTTAAACATACACAAGTTGTATGACACAGCAATTTTACTCTTAGAGGATGCACCAAACAGAAATGCATGAAGATATTTACAAAAGATATGCATAAGAATGCACATAGCAGTACTATTCATAAAAGGTCCCGAGTGGAAACAACCCAATTGTCCACCAGTGGAAAATGATATAGTAGAATATTCATATAATTGCACACTTCATAGAATGAAAAAGTTACTGTGACATAGAGTATATTGCAGCCTGGACCATCATGATAAAAGGAGAAAAGATTGAAATTATCAAGAACTTAAATTTACGTCAGTTGTCAATCAATGCCCATGAAAACAGTATGGAGAAATCAGTGTATTGTGCTGGGAAACTCTGTAAAAAACTTTTCCTAAGTGTTAAAGACCAAAGATGTCACTTCAAGGAATAAGGTGCCCCGAACCCCAGGCCATGGTATTTTCAATCGCCTCATATGCACGTGGAAGCGGGACCTTGCAGAAGGCCAAAGAAGAATAGATTCATTTCAATCATGGTGCTGTCGAAGAATACTGGAAGTACTGTGATTAAATCAAAATGCATTTATTAAGGACAGACAGCCTTAATATTACCAGACCAGAGGAGAAAGCAATAACCAATGATCTGGAGCATCCATCCAGAGTTTATCTTGGAATTTTTGGAGATGCATGTTCCTGAACATAGTCTCGGCTTCATCTGATTTTACTTTTAGGAAAATAGACTGACCCCATGCAAACTACAGCACAGTTTCATTGCTGCTTCTTCCAGGACATGATATCTGCCTTATTACCTCTGTGTTTCTGTCTTGAGGATCAAGTGCAAAGAATTGGAAGAGAAATAAAAGCTGACCAAACACCTATTAATTCATGTGAAAGTTGAGAGTTGGGATAATATGTCCCCCCACTTTTTATTTTTTTTTTTGCTATTGCCCAAACTTAAATCGGCTCAACAAATCATGTTTCTTTGTCCTGATAATACAACAGAGTTGTATCACAAATTAGGAGTCAAACTAGTCATATGGGAAGAGAAGGAAGCAGAAGGTTTATTTCCCTGGTCCAGACACCGAGCAGGTCTTCATGACACTTTCGAAATAGTTGAAGCCTATCTCTGTTGCCTTTTAAATATCACTCTTCAGTTTCAGTAAAAGACCTTTACCAGATGGTTGGAGATCTCCCAGTCCATTCCCATGGAATCTTGTCTTATAAGTTACCTCTCTTGCTGCCCTTCCTGGAAACAACAGTGGCAACAAATACAAAGCAAATGAAATACCTTTCCCTTTACTATAGTTTATAATAAGACTAATAATTCATAGATACCGATTGTTTTACAGCTTACAAACACGACTCTAAATCCTTCCTCTTCACTAACTCATGACCATAACAGTTCTTTGTGGTAAATTCTCTTATAATTTCCAGTTTGTAAATGAAGAAACTGAGGCATAGAGAGGTTCCACAGCTTACCCAGGATTATACAACCAGCAAATGGTAGAGATGATTTAAAAAATCAAACACTCTAATGTCAATTAATGGTCTGAGACAGTGCACTAGATTCCTCCCAAACACAGTTGAAGAGTTGAGTGGAAACCATGCAAACCTTGAAAAGGGGTGGGTGGGTGGAAGGCAAGAAGAATCGATGCATTTGAACTGTGGTGTTGGCCATGATTATTGGATATACTGTGGGCACCCAGAATAATGGATATATCAGCAAAAAGAAAACCCAGGATGTTCCTCTGACATGGGATGGCAAGACTTTGGTTTGCTCACTTTGGATACATCATTAGGAAAGCCAAATTGTAGACAATGGGCATCTTGTCGGGTAAAGTACAGGTGCAGGGAAAACGAGGTAAGCGCCCAATGAAACAGATCAACCCAACAGCCACAACAATGAGTCAAACATTGCAAAGATCATAATGACCACAGAGGACCAGGCAATGTTTAGTTGTGTTATTAACAAGGCCACCACGAGTCCAAGCCGACTCTTAATTGACAGCAATACCAATCAGATTGAAGTTATGCACATGGTCACGTGAGTAGAAGACTGTCAGCAATACTCCTGAGAAGCTGGCCCCTGTGAAAATTGATCTGAATGATAGGAATTTCAACCATTTCTTTCTCAACAATTTTACATGAAGTGGCTGCTAGGTGTTGGTCTTGTGCCGGATGCTGGAAATCCAATGATGAGTCAGTCACAGTGCAGCTGTGGGTACTGGTGTGAGCCTTTTGTCATCCATACTGGGGTTTGCATCCCAGCTCTGCTATTTGTCAGTGTTCGCCTATGCAAGCTACTAACTTCTTCTGAAAATTTAGATAAGATAGTAGCTTTCTTGGGTGGATTCAATGACATCCTGGTTAATGGGCACTTAGCAAGGAAGTCAGTTCATGGTACAAGTAGTGCTTACTATTTTTTAGAGCTTCCTTTGGGGGTACAATTAAACAAAAATTATGAGTAGTGTAATACATGCTATAGAAGGAATATAGGGTAAGTCAAAAGTATTGCTACGCCTTCTGAGCTGGGAAGTCTCCCTGGGAAGGTCATGAGAAAGGTTCCAGGTGTGGTGAACAGATCTGACCTGTTATAAGCAAGTGGAGAACAAATGTGACATTCTTGCTTCGCCCTGGAATCTCGAGTCAGCATTTTAAACCCTTCTGACTGATTGGAATTCACTTCATTGATCTTTGTCCAAACTGCCAAGTGGCTCTGCTCCCACTCCTAACCTACTCTGTGAAGTGTGCTCTTGACCTCAAGGAACACGCTCAAGAAAACACTCAGAAGCTGGAGCTGGCAATGTTCCCTTGGCTGTGTCCAAGAAAGTGCAGAATGGTAGTTTCTGATACATAAATGTCTGACATAGAACTCTGTAGAGGAGGAGCAACATAAAAATAAATAGGCACAGACCCATGGGGTTTTGAGGGGCTAGGGGCTTTTGGCTTACCTCAGTGGAGGCTGGCTGGGGCTTGACTTTGTCCCCTCCAGTCTCTGCCAGAGTGAGGACTATTTGGAGCCTATAGGGCAGCTTAGTCTCAACACAGCCACAGTTTGCAATCACCTGCCTCGGGGCAGGGACTGGACCCTTACAGCTCCACGAGGGATCAGGGTTCAGCTACATTATTGCTCTTGTTTCCATCTCTTCTCTCTGCCCCCCCCCCCAGTCTTGGAGGGCTGCACAGGGGCTTTATCTCAACAGTTACAGCTTGCTGCTGCCGCCTCGGGGCAGGGACTAAAGCCTTGGAGCTCAGGACTCAGCTATATTGCTGCGTTTGTTTCCATCTCTACACTATATCCTCCCCCTCCCCCCGCCCCCAGGCTCAGTGGGATTGCTTTCTAATTTTTTTCTCCTCTTTGTCTCTTTCTTGGTCTCTCACACACTGCTGCTAATCTCCAGACCACTCACCTTAGCCTAGGACAATTACACCCACACCACATCCAGCTAGGTGAGCTCCTAGCTAGGTGGGGAAAGCCCTGTTAACTTTCACCAGGGGATACTCTTCTCAACTTCTTACAGGGGAATTCCTGCCTGTGTGTCTGGGGTCCTAAGGTAGCTCAGCCAACAATCCTCAATGTAACAAGCTGCTGCAGGAACCTCTGGCCAGCCTCCGTAACACCAAAGCAGGCAACCCACCAGCCTTCTGGGTCACTCCCCTGAGAACGAAAGCACAGGAAGATAAAGTGGTAGGTTAATTTCATAGTGAAATAAGCTGTAGGAAGTTTGAAGAAGCATTCCTACAAGTCTCCCAGAGAGAGCCAGTGCTCTTCGACACTCTAGAAAATGGCACCTGGCTCAAACAGCCATCAGCCCCAACAGCCTCAATGAAAAAATGGGAAAAACAAAAGGCAATGGCAGAAGATGTCCTGAACATAATGACACGCATAGAAGAAGGAGACACTGAGCTGCCACAAAAATAAAATTTCAGAATGCTACTTGGAGTCATCAGGATATGAGGGAAACAATACAGAAAAAGGATGAAATGATAGAGGAGATAAAAGCCATAAACCAAAGGAAAATACAGGAGCTTAGGGAGGAGATAAAAAAAAAGTAGCAGAAACATGGACCTAGAGAAGCGACTGAAGGAAGCAGAGAACCACATCCATGACTTGGAGGACAGCCAAGCAGACTTTAACAAATGTGAACAAAAATCTAATAAGATCATCAGAGAAGCTGAAGAAAACTTAAGAGCTATGTCTGATGCTATGAAGCAGAACAACATTAGAATTATTGGCTTACCAGAGGAAGACACAACAAAGAAGTCATCTGCAACAATAGTGAGAGAAGTCTTGGAGGAAAGCTTCCCCAGCTTAATGAATGAAAACCAGGCAACCATTCAGGAGACTGAAAGAACACCAGCTAGACTGAATCCCAAGAAGTTACCAAGGCACATAATAGTTAAATTATCCAACTTTGAGAAAAAGGAGAAAATCATCAGAGCATCTAAGAAAAAACAAACAATCACATATAAATAAGAATAAGAATATGCTCAAACCTATCAGCAGAAACTATGAAGGAGAGAGTGGAGTAACATATTCCAAAAATTGAAGGAAAACAATGCTCAATGCAAACCCAAGAATACTCTACTCAGCCAAATTATCGATCAAGATAGAAGGAGAAGTAAGAGTCTTCCCAGACAAGGAAAAACTCAAAGAATACATTAGAAGAAACCCAGTCCTACAAAAGATCCTTGCCGACCCAGTATGGGTAGAAGAACAACACTCACCAAACATTAGTGAGAGACCACCACATAGAACAACTTCACCCAGAGGGCAAAAGAGAGAAAACAGACCTCAAGATAGCATTCACTTAAGGTTGGAAAGAATTCAAAGTCTGCTGAGGTAAGCTTTAAAAAAAATGCAAAATGGGCATAGGGAAAAAGCTACGGTATACAAACATTCCTGGGGTGAGGACCAGGTAATGTGGCAGGACCAGACCAAATACAGGGATACACATGGTAGACAACTAAAAAGGAGGTGGGGAAAGGAAAATAATAATATAAAAGAAATAGGTAACGGGGGCACAGAGCACTAATCCACCCAAGCGGAGGGTTATATTGTTTATATCTCCACAGGGAAAGAGGGACCAGACTTCAATCCAGTACTCCAAGATGTGAATGCAACATGCCGGCATGGAGTAAGGAACCAGTGGAGAGGTCTGGGGAGGGCCGGCCCCGACCCCAACTACTAAGTGGATACCTGCCCCTCCTCTCAGAAGAATTTATTTCAAAGGACGGCACTGAATCTGCAGCTCTGGGAGAGGGACATATCTGATTGGAGCACACGGGAGCAGACGAATGGGGAGGAGGAGAGAGTGGAGCACATCCTGACCCACCAGGCCGTGAGGACGATGTTCCCAATTAGGGCAGCCAGTCGACAAAGAGGACCACATGCTGGCCCCACAATGAGACACGACACCCCTCACTGACCCATAACCCTGTAGGGGACAACACCAGAGACACAGTGTGGGAATTGCACCCAATCTGATCCTGCCACACCGAGGCAAAACATTAAGGAGGTGCAACAGAACAGCAAGGGAATGGAGCGACGAGGTCCCCAGGGAATGCTGAAGGTGGACTTTGGGGCTAGGGCATGGTGCCCCAACAGACTGGACTGGAAAACACTCTTAAAGGCCAACAAACAGTCCTTGAACTAACTACAAGCTTCTCTTTCTTGTTTTTTGTTTGGTATTGTCATTGTTTTGTTGTTGTTGTTTTGTTGTATAATGTTACTTGGTTTTGCTCTGTCTTGTTTTTGTGCATGTTACTATCTCTGCAGGCCTGTCTAAATAAGATAGTCTGCATGAACAATGGGAAGAGAAAACAACGGGACTGACAGTTCTACAGGGACATGGGAGAGGGCATGGTGGGGGGAAAGGAAGTGGTGATAATAAACCCAGGGACAAGGGAACAACAAGTGACCCAAATCAGTGGTAAGAAGGGTGTGGGAGGCTTGGTTGGGCATGATCAAGGGTAATGTAGCCAAGAGGAATTGTTGAAAACCTGGTGGGGACTGCGCATGATAGTGGGACAGGAAGAAAGTCAAAGGAAATAGAGGAAAGACCTGGGAGGCAAAGGGCATTTATAGAGGTCTAGATAAACACATGTATATATATATATATATATATATATATATATATATATATATATATATATGGAAATATATTTATAGGTTTAGTATTAAAGTAGCAGGAGGACATTGGGCCTCCACTCAAGTACTCCCTCAATGCAAGAATACTTTCTTCTATTAAATTGGCATTTTATGATGCTCACCTTCCTGACACAACTATTGAAGACAAAAAGGGTGAACAATCAAATGTGGTGAAGAAAGGTGGTGGTGCCCGGCTATCAAAAGATATAGCACGGGGTCTTAAAGGCTTGAAGGTAAACAAGTGGCTATCTGGCTCAGAAGCAACAAAGTCCACATGGAAGAAGCACACCAGCCTGTGTGATCATGAGATGCTGAAGGGATCAGTTATCAGACATCAAAGAACAAAAATCCATATCATTGTGTGCTCACCTCCCTGATACGACCCCTGAAGACACATGGGTGCATAAGCAAATGTGGCAATGAAAGCTGATGGTCAAAAAATATAGCGTCTGGGGTCTTAAAGGCTTGAAGGTAAACAAGCAACCATCTAACTCAGAAGCAACAAAGCCCACATGAAAGAAGCAAACCAGTCTGTGCAATCATAAGGTGTCAAAGGGATCAGGTATCAGGCATCATCAGAAGAAAAAAATCTTACCATCGTGAATGAAGGGGGTAGTGCGAAGTGGAGACCCAAAGCCCATGTGTAGGCGACATACCCTTACAGAAGGCTCTCGGGGAGGAGACGAGCCAGTCAGGGTGCGATGTAGCAATGATGAAAGATACAACTTTCCTTTAGTCCCTAAATGCTTCACCCGCACCCCACCTCCACCATCATGATCCGAATCCTACCTTGCAAGTCTAGCTAGACCAGAGGATGTATACTGGTACAGATGGGAACTGGAAACACAGGGAATCCAGGGCAGATGATCCCCTCAGGACCAGTGGTGTGAACAGCGATACTGGGAGGGTGGATTGGAAAGGGGGAACCTATTACAAGGATCTACATGTGATCTTCTCCCTGAGGGACAGACAACAGAAAAGTGGGTGAAGGGAGGCGTCGGACAGGGTATAATATGACAAAATAATGTATACATTATCAAGGGTTCATGAGGGAGGGGGTAGTGGGGAAGGAAGAGAAAAAATGAGGACCTATGTCAAGGGCTTAAGTGGAAAGCAAATGTTTTGAGAATGATGAGGGCAATGAATGTATAAATGTGCTTTAAAAATTGATGTATGTTGGGCTTCATCACGCACACTTCCTCATTACAATAGCACCTTGCCCAGCTAAATGGTCATTCCATGATACCCACCTTCCTGACATGATCACTGAAGACAGACGTGTGTGTAAGCAAACATGGTGAAGAAAGCTGATGGTGCCTGGCTATCAAAAAGATATAGCGTCTGGGGTCTTAAAGGCTTGAAGGCAAACAAGCGGCCTTCTAGCTCAGAAGCAACAAAGCCCACAAAGAAGCACACAGCCTAAGCGAATACAAGGTGTTGAATGGACCAAGGAGCAGACACCGAGGAACAAAAACAATTATTGTGTGATCTCCTTCCTCACATAAACGCTGAAGACGAATGTGTGCATAAGCAAGTGTGGTGAAGAAGGCTGATGGTGCCCAGCTATTGAGAGATATAGCATCTGGGGACTTAAAGGCTTGAAAGCAAACAGGCGACCATCTAGCCCAGAAGCAACAAAGCCCACACGGAAGGAGCACACCAACATGTGTGATCGTGAAGGGCCGAGGAGAGCAGGTCTCAAACAACAAAGGCAGGGTGGGGTGGGGGGAATCACATCATCATGAATGAGGGGGAGTGTGTGATGGGGACCCAATGCCCATCTGTAGACAGCTGGACATCCCTTGCAGAGGGGTTAGTGGGGAGGAGATGAGTTACTCAGGGTTCAGTGTAGCAACAATGAAACTCAAAACCTTCCTCTAGTTCTTGAATGCTTCCTCCCCTCCTAATTATCATGATGCCAATTCTACCTTTCAGACCTGGTTAGACCAGAGGATGTACAGTGGTGCAGTAGGGATCTGGAAACACAGGGAATCTAGGACAGATGAACCCCTCAGGACCATCGGTGGGAGTGGCGACACCGGGAGGGAAGGGGGTATAGAAAGGGAAAACCGATCTTGGGGATCTATGTGTAACCTCCTCTCTGGGAGATGGGCAATGGGAAGATGGGTGAGGGGAGACGCCGGGCAGTGTAAGAAAAGATAAAATAATTATTTATAAACTATTAAGGGTGCAGGGAGAAAAGGGGAGGGAGTGGGGAGAGAGGGGGAGGGAAAAGAAAAAGGAAAAGGGAAACTGAGTTGATTCCAGGAACCCAAGTAGAAGGCGAATTTTGAGAATGATGAGGGCAATGAATGTATAAGGGTGCTTTACTCAATTGATGTATGTATGGATTGTGATAAGAGTTGTATGAGCCCCCCAAAAAAGATTTATTATTCAAAAATTCAAAATAAAATCCTAGCCAATAAAAAAATTGATGTATGTATGGATTGTGATAAGAGTTGCATAAGCCCCTAAAAAAAGGTTTTTTTTAAAGTATTGCTACAGGAATTGCAGACTGTTTATTAAATAAAAAAACATCATAGTGTAAAGCTGTTGTTTCTGTATATATCCTCTATCTAGGTATATGTGTGTTCTGCGGTGGCATGTCCATCTCTTTGTCCTGAAGAATTCTGCATTCTCAAGAGCAGGGGTCCTCAAACTTTTTAAACAGGGGCCGGTTCACTGTCCCTCAGACCCATTGGAGGGCCGAACTACAGTTTGTTTTAAAAAAAACTATGAAAAATTCCTATGCACACTGCACATATCTTATTTTGAAAAACAAAATGGGACAAAAACACCCAATGGGCCGGATAAATGTCCCCACGGCATGTGGCCCGCAGGCCGTAGTTTGAGGACGCCTGCTCAAGGGGCTTAAATCTTGTTACTTTTAAATATTCTTTGGGTTTGGGGAAGAAAAACAAACCTGAAGGAACAATATCAGGCCTGCTGAGATAAGGTTTCTGAATGGAAATTCTCATAGGACATCTCTTACTACCTTAAAGGGTGAGCGAGTGCAGTGTTATTATGGGGAAAATATTTCTTTGGCACAACTTTCCTCTTTTTTTATTTTCTTATCAATGTAGCCTTCAATTTTCATGAAGTTTCTTCCTAAGAAGTCCCTGTTATCATCTGTGTCCTTCGAAAGCACGCTATCAGGATTGCCCCTGTGGAATATCTCAAAATAGTCACCATACTCTTCTGCGCTGACCTCTCTGTCTTGAATTTGACTAGCCTCACAGATTCCTTCTGGGATCCTGGAGGCAGTTTATTTTTTTAATAAACTGGGGGCCTCAGGGAAGTAAGCCCCTTATCCTCTCTGGGCTTCACCTGCCTCTTGTAGAGAAGGAGGCCATCTGCTTCTTCTGACTGTCCTATCTTGTCCCTTCTAGGTATAAAGTCCTGCCCATTAGGACAATGCAGGGGATAATGTAGGTGCATTGCCTCAAGAAACATCCTTCCATAAACCACATGTCTCGTGTCAACCATATTGGCTGATCATGTTGTTGGATCTTTTGTTTGTACCATGGTTCGCTTTGATCCACACCTGAGCTCAGAGACTCTCCAGCTTCTTGGGGGTCCCCAGCAGCATTCAAGTCAGCCGAGTAGCCGACGACGCTTGGGGATGTCACTCCTGGCAGTCATTCTAAACACTGTTCAATTCGAACGTGAATATTTTTCAGCCAAGCAACAGTTTTGATATCATCAGAATGGCCTTAGTTTTAGTTAATTGCATCCCAAGAGTTCAAGACACAAAGACAGTTTCATCTATTGTTAGCATTTTCCGGGGACTTGACCCTGGCGAACTGAGAAACTCAAGGGAAAACTCCCACATCACACTCCAAAGCTTTCATGCTACTCAGGACATCCTGGTGTTGTCTTAACCATGTCTATCAGGGAATAAGTGCTCTGAGAAGAAACAGGGGTGCGGCCAAGCTGGGGAGAAAAAAACTGTTCATTCTTTGACATCTCCTACATGCTGCCTATGATTGGAGGTGATTAAAAAACCACAAAGAACAAAAAACACACTCAAAAATACTTTCAGAATGTTCTTTGGACACAAACCACTGAGGTTGTGCTAGGATTGGCCCTCATAGCTATAAAACACAATGATGTTCATAACATACTTTATAATATGCCATTTTCACTCTCTTTGTCTGCAAGCAGGATTGCACAAAAATCCCTGCAGTCTCACCTCTCCTCTTAGTGAAAGTCTAACAACTGAATTCATTGGGAAGGGTTTGATCCTCTGGAAAATTCCCAAGCATAGTGTCATGAACACCAAGTAGCTGCATTGATTTTGTTTAATTGTTTAGCTGCCGACTCCGTCACTGAGCCTCTAGGTACCATGGTGACAGAAATGGAGGTAGATGGGTGGGAGTTATGGAAAGACAATGGGTTCCCTGTCTTTAATGGTAATGAGTTGGCCCCTGCCATATATTCCATCTGTTCTCATACTGTGACCTCAACATACATGCTACATGAAGAAAAAGATGAAGAAAAAGAATCAAAAATACATTAAGTACTAATCATCAAATGGGGGGTGTTTAATTATCCAGAAGATTGGGAGTTTTACTTTTTTTCTTGCCCTCTGGAAATTAAATAAAGACATAAAGTAATCACTGAGAAGAGGGTGTTTGTATTTTAGTTGTTGCTCTCCTTCTTTAGGTTTCAGGTATACTTTAGAGGCACATCCCCAGTAACCAGTTACCAGTAACAGTGGCTGTCAAGTGAGTTCTAATCCATGATCACCCCACAGGGCCCTCCATAGAGTTTTCATGGCTGTTTTTAATCAGAAGAAGACAAGCAGGCCTGCATTGCAACATGCTCTGGGCAGATTCAAACTTTCAGCCTTTCCATTAGCAGCCTCCTTTCCGACCCATCAGATATGTGGGTCACAGAATTGGCCCAAGCACCACCGAGGGTTCAGACATTAGGAAAGGCCTGGATTTTTATTTTGCTTAAGTTCATAAACACTAATGGTGTTTCTTGTGATTGATTAGACAGGGGATAACCACAGCGACTGAATTAAGCTGGCTACGCGTCTAGACTTTGAGACACATGCTAGCTGTCGAGTAGATTTGAAAGCTCTATCAGATTTGTGGTCAAGTTTAAAACCGCAGCGTGATGCCCTTGTCCTGGCCCAGTTAAATGGGGCTGTGACTGCATGCATGAACGGTCTCCGGGGGCACAAGTGATGTTGAGGATTAAGGCGCACCCGACTCAAACCATGGTGTTTTCAATGGCTTCCTATGCAAGTCAAAGTCAGATATCGAATAAAGAAGAATAAAGACTAAGTGATGTTTTCGAATGGTGGTGCTGGTGAAGAATTTTGGCTGGTGAAGAATATGGACTGCCAAAAGGACAAACAAATTTATCTTTGGAAGAATGGCCAGAGTGCTCCTAAGAGGCGAGGCTGGTGGCACTTCATCTTACACGCTTTGGGCATGTTGTCAGGAGAGACCCGTCTCTGGAGAAGAACATCAAGCTTGGTAAAGTCGAGGGCAGTGAAAAAGACGGAGGCCCTCGAGGAGGTGGGTGGGCACAGTGGCTGCCACCAGGGGCTCAAGCATAGGAACCATCATGATGTTAGTACAGGATCGGGTTGGTTCTGCTGTGCATGGGGTCGCCGTGAGTTGGAACTGGCTCGATGGCATCTAACAACAGCAACAACAACTCACACAAAGGTGGGTGGTTCGAACCCAGCCAGTGGCTCCATGGGAAGAAAAAAAAAGGCCTGGAAATCTGATTTGAGGAAGATACAGCCAACAAGTCCCACAAGGCAGTTCTGCTCATGGGGTTGCCATGGGGCCGGGGCCAACCTCCTGACCATGGGGTTTGTGTTAGGTCCTTCCTCACCTGAACCTGAGTGCTCTGGGTCTGTGCTTGCTGAGGCTTTATGCATCCAAAGATAAAAGCTAAAGATGGAATTTGAGTGCACATTTTCCTTACTAAAAGGCACTCTACATTTTCTTTCTACTAAGAGACAAAGCTTTCAAAGTTCTCTTCTTTACAGTATTGTCTTGGAATTAGTCTATCGATTTGTCTCTCTCTGCATCCATCTAGCTAGCTGTCATCACAAATGGTAGGATTTACCCAGGATTATGTTTAAAGCTACATGTGCTGTTTCAACATCACCATTTAGTTGGGGCATGACCCCTGTTCTACGGATGGAAATGAAAGAGGAAGAATGGTGGCTGGCAGGGAGACAGTGGAGGAGGAAGGTCTATTATTGTCCAACAGTTGGAGGCAGAGGCCCTGAACTGCAATCTACTGGGATTGAAGCTGATGAATCTCTTAGCCAATGGATATAGTGTGTTTGATAAGCATGTTTTTTTCTGAAGGCAGAGTTCTCAGCTTTGTACTTTAAATCTCTTTCCCCCCCAAATTAGTAAAATCCATTAGGTTAACAACATATGTAAAGACAGGGTGAGAGGAACAAATTTTAGACATTTTTAATATATCTTTGCATTCCATTTATAACTATAGATACCTCCAAATGTTCTGTTTAAATACCCAGGCAATCCAGTTAAAAGGCATTAGCTCCCATCTCAAACTGACACAATTCGAATTTTCTGATGCTTTACTGGAAGCATTTATCTGAATCTCAAACCAAATAATCCTCTCCCTGCCCACTACTTTAATTTGGAAGCTCTTACAGATATAACAATCCATCGTTCAATTGGATCAAGCATAATTGTACAATTTCAGTTCCCATCAGTTTCAAAACATTTTCTTTCTTCTTGAACTCTTTGATATCAGCTTCCCTTAATCGCCCTCCGCCCATCCCCCAGGAACCCTTGCTGTGCCATGATTGATTGATTTAGTGCCATATCTTACACCATCCAATGTATCTGCTCATCTACCATTGTGTATTTGTTCCCTCGAATGGGGTTCTTTAGTCATTGTTGCTATCAGTCGCCACCCCCCCTCCACTCTATCCATACCCTCAGGGAATCATTACTCCTGTTACTCTTTCTGAAGGGTTATCTATCTTGGATTTCATGCACTGAATGATCTTAATTATACAAATGAACATGCATACATAGGTCTAACAAGGCTAATGAGGCAAAACTAAGACCTTGATAGTAGGGAGAGGGAATATTAAAGAACTAGAGGCTAGGTATGCATTTCATGGATGATATACTGACTCCTAGACATATCATCCCTTCCATGTGGCCTTTCTGTGAAATCCTGTCTCTTTATCACATTAAAAATACAAACAAGCTGATTTTTAGGAGGCAATGCCTTACTTACAATAATGTAAAATTCCCTAAATAAACTGCTAGAGACTATAATACTAGAGGCTCAAACAAAAGATTCCTTTCCAAGTAGGCAAAGCTGATTGCTGCATAGTGTCTCTAGGCAAGCAGATGGCTTCCCACAGTGGGTTCACCACTTGACTACTGACCCAGAACATCTCAGAAGAAAGGCCGGGTAAGTTGCTTCTGAAAGATCACAGTCTTGAAATCTTTAGAGTGTAGTTCTGTCCTGCAACACATGAGGGTGCTATGAGTCAGAACCACCTTGAGGGCCACTGGTTTGGTTTGGATTTTGCACTGATCTCTTAAGATAGTGGAAGTAAATTAAAGTCAGGTATTGCCATATCCTCTCATGACAGTCTCATGAAGGTCTGTCTCTCTCAGAAAAATTCTCTCTTGCCTCCCTGCATGCCTTGTTTCTGGCACATGAATATTCTCATCAACTTTCTGAGTCTTACCTAGTTTAGACATTTGTTATCACCACCCTCACCATTTTTGTCACTGGCTGTGTAATCATGGAAGAACCCCTTATAGTGTAAGGGGTTACACGTTGGTCTACTATCCACAGGGTCAGCAGTTTGAAGCCACCAGCCACTCTGAGGAAGAAAGATGAGGACTTCTATTCCCATAAAGCTTTACAGCCTTGGAAACCCAAAGGGGGAGTTCCTCTCTAACTCAGGCAGTCCCTGTGAGTCAAAATTGACTCAATAGCAGTGAGTTTGGATCTTTGGTTTGGTGTCATCATGGAAGCCATGAGGCCAGACTTGCGCCTATGAGACATATGTGCTCTGCGATAAGCCAAAGCCCATGACTATGCCATCCAAATTCCTTAGCATGACGTTAAAAGCCTGCTCAGCTCGGCCTCTTTTCTTCCTCTCCCCACTTTAAAACCTCCCATGTGTTCCTTCCTGCACCCTGTCACCTTCTCCGTCCTGTCCTCACACCAGGCGGGGTGCATGTTCCAGGCACTGCAAACAACCCCTCTATGTTTGCCACACATCCTACCCTACATTTGTGCTTCTACTACTTGAAATTTTGAAAGCCCATCCCACCATCTGCCAGTACCAAAAGTCTACTGGACTCATCTAAAACCCTCAATCCCTGACTCCCCAAGCCAGAAGCCATGTCTCCCTCCTCCTCGTCCTCCAGTCATTTAATGTGTACCTCTGGTTGTCCTGTTGCCGTGGGGCCAATTCCAACTCATAGTGACCCCACAGGACAGAGTAGAACTGACCCCTAGGGCTTCCAAGGCTGCAAATCTTTACTGAAGCTGAGATACCACCCTGTCCCTGCCCCCCCCCCCCCCACCTTGGTTAGCAGCTGAATACTTAACCGTTGCACCACCAGATTCCTCCTGCCAGAATATACTACCAATGAGAGTTTCGTGACATTTGGACATCACAATCCACCTAATTCCTTACCTTTCTTTCTCCCCCCCCCCCCCCCAGGCTCTGCCATATCCACCCATTGAGCTCAATACAGGTGCTCCGTTAACACGAGGGATGTGAACTGAGTCATGTATTGGGCTGTTGTTGTTAAGGAGCCTTGGTGGTGCTGTGGGTTAGGTGTCAGGCCAAAAGGACAGCAAAGTGAACCTATCAGCTTGTCCACAGAGGAAAGGTGAAGCTGTCTGCTCCAATAAAGTTGCACTTCCTACGGCCGCTATGAGTTGGGATTGAAGGGATGAGGCTTGAAAGACCTATAAAGCACCTGCAATTCACAGAAGACACTGCTTGCATGCTGCGAGCGAGGAGGACTAGAGCCACTTGCTGGTGAAGATCAAGGATTGCAGCCTTCAGTCTGGATTACAACTCAAGGTAAATAAAGACCACCCAAATCCTCACAACTGGACCGATAGACAACATCATAATAGATGGGGGAAAGATCGAAGTTGTCAATGATTTCATCTTACTTGGATCCACAAGCAATGCTCATGGAAGTAACAGTCAGGAGTTCAAAGGCTGCACTGCCCTGGATAAGCGTGCGGCACAGACCTCTTTAAATTATGGAAGGAAAGGGATGTTGCTTTGAGGATTAAGGTGTGCCTGACCCGAGCCATGATATTTTCAATGGCCTCACGTGCATGTGAAAGTTCAACATTGAATAAAAGAGACCCCAAAATAATCGAAGCATTTGAAGTGAGGTGCTGGCGAAGAATATTGAAAGTACCATGGACTGCCAACGAGACAAACACATCTGTCGTGGAAGAAGTTGAGCCAGACTATCCTTAGAGGCAAAGATGGTGACATGTTGTTTCATTCTTTCGGTCATGAAAGACCAGCCTTGGGGAAAGGAAAACTTGGTCAAGTAGAAGGGCAGCAAAAAGGAGGAAGGCCCTCAATAAGATGGGATTGACACAGTGCCTTCAACAGTAGGCTCAAATATAAGAACAATTGTGAGCGTCTACCAATATGTAATATATAATTGTATATATATTAGATATAATGGTATATAATATATAATTATTATATATTAATATATAATAATCTCTATAATGGTAGAAGCTCACAATTGTTCTTACACACACACACACACACACACACACATGCTGTTTAACCCTGGAGCTGTGGGCACGCTACCATGCATCTATTCCCCTTGTATCCACTTGATTCTGCACTTACTAGCCTGTGACCTTCCTGCATTCCACATGACCATTTGGTGTCACTAGCCTGCACCTATGGGAATCTGAAGAGGGCCCGGCTTGTATCGCTCATGGACTGGTGGACTTGAGTTAGACTGGGCGCTGGGTTGCCTTCTTTTGATATAAGATTACTTGTTGACATATAGATCTTATTCATATGTGTCACTGGATTTGTTTCTCTAGACCACATGGCCTAACCACATTATGACATGTGTATGTGTCTGTATCTAACTCTAAAATGCCTCATTGCCATCAAGGCTATGCCACCTCATAGCAACCATATGTATGTATGTGTATATAAAGATTGCATTTACTTTAGCATACATTGTTAAATAAGGCCATTCCCCTGTGCCCCCCGCCACCCCCCAAAACAAACAAACGATTGTTTGGATGGTTCCATTCGGGCAGTGTTTCCTTCAGTGTCTGTGGGGTCACTGCGGTTGTGAACCAACTACTACCTAACAGCGGCAGCCTGAGTTGGAATGGCCTTCACGGCGGTGGCTGTGAGCTGCCGTTGTTGTTAGCTGCTTTCCCTGCAGTCTGACTCACAGTGACCCTACGCGCAAAGAACAAGACCCTCCGTGGAAAACACAGCTCCTCACAGAAGGATTGTTTTCTCAGCCAACTCGTTTTCTGTTTTCAATTCATGAGCTTATATTTTCTTCTGGTTCTTGAGAGACCGGTGAATAGAAACATTCACACCTCTCATCCGAATACACCGTCGGCATTGGCGTGTACAGATGTTAGGTACGTGTGGGAGCACACTGCCACTCTCTTCGTTCTCTTTATCAGACACTCACACCCCTGCGTGCTGGCCTGCTGCCATCTGCGAACTCGCGGTGCACAGCCCTCTGATAGTCAGTACTTAGTCTGTTGCCGCCTTGTGCCGTCAATGTTCCTCTCCTAGCAACGCTATGTGATGACGTCAAACTGCTTCATAGAGTTTTCTAGACTTGGAGGAAGCTGATGCCAGATCCTCTTGAGCTGCCTACCTGTGGGTTATGGTGCACCATCAGAACCAAGACTAGTCAGAGGTAGCGCTCTGTTTCCTGTTCTTGGGGGCAGGGATTCTATCTCACGGATTGTAGCAGTCAGCGCAATGCCTGACACTGTGAGGTGCCACCGAGTCGATTCCGACCCATAGCGACCTATGCACAACAGAAAGAATCACTGCCCGGTGGGTCCCGCGCCCTCCTCCCAATTGTCCCCATGCCTGCGTCCATTGTTGGATTGACACTGTGGCTGCAACAATGGGCTCAGACACCTATTAGATCCTTCCCAAATATTTTCTTCCTTCTTCCTTCATCAAGATTTATAAAATTCCCATTTCTTCTTTCTTTCCCCCCTTCCGAGTCACTCTGTGGATGTTGCTTGTTTTGTGATTGTAACAATGAGCTGCAGACCGTTGCAGCCAGAGCACCCACAGATGCGAAGAGCGGGTTCCCGTTTGTTTGGAGAGACTGCCCTCTTCTGGTCGCCGGGCGTGGCTTCTGAATGTCGCCGCAAAAATGCACCTGGCCAGCTGGGAGGCAGTCTGGGGAACAGAACGCCACCAGTGGTCATCCTTTCACGATTCAGCTTTTTTTTTTTTCTTCTCCAAACAGGTGTAGTTTGTTACTATATTTTTTTTAAGTGGGAAAAGTTGCTACTGAATATGGATAATTTCTTATGTACAATTTCTACTGGAGGAGGTACAATTTAGTCAGCTTTTTTAAAGCATTCAGTGATCATTTGTTTTTTTTAATGCCGTGGATGATGACAAACAGTTTTTCAAATATTCTTCAAATGAAGAACTCTTGGCATCTCTATTTCCCCATGCTATTTTAAAATGTGTGAAGTTTGTACTATCTTGACTGACCAAATTCGTTCAGTCAGATTTGGGGCTCAGTTTAATTGGCTGTTTTGCGGTGGCTGGGTTTACTTGATTTCATTAGCTGGTTATACGGAGTCCCTGTCGCCCCGGCTTCAAAGTCAGCCAGAAGATTCACTGTGAAGTCTCACCATCCTTGCCTCCAAGATGGCGGTGCTTCTTCCAAGAGACTGGCTGGTCGTTCTGGCCGTCCATGGTACTTTCGATATTCTTCACCGGCACCATATTTCAAAGGCATGGACTCTTCTTCAGTCTTCCGAAGGCAATGTCCCACTTTCACATGCAAATGAGGCGATGGGAAATGCCGTGGTCAGGCTCACCTTGGGCCTCTTTTCACTGCTTCTGAGAGGACTTGTGCAGTAGATTTCCTCAACGCCAGGCATCATTTGACCTCTTGACTGCTGCTCCCACGAGGATCAATTGTGGGTCCAAGCAAGATGAAATCCTTCACAAGGTTCATCTTTTCTTCATTTACCATGATGCTACCTATTGGCCCTGTGGGACGATTTGGGTCTTCCTTACACGGAATCATGATCCACACTGAAGGCTGCAATCCCGGATTCTTCAGTTAGGGTTTCCAGTCCTTACTTTTAGCAAGCCAGCTGGTGTCATGTGCATATCTCCAGTTGTTCATGAGCCTTCCTCCAATCTTGATGCTCAATTATTCTTCATATAATCCATCTTCTCCGATGATTTGCTCAGCATACCGATGGAATAAGTATGATAAGAGGAGACAACCTTGACACACGTCTTCCTGATCTTAAGGATACAGTATTCCCTTATTCTGCTCCTTGGGCCAAAGGACGACCAAAGAAGAATGGATGCATTTGAATTGTGTGCTGATGAAGACTACTGAAGTAGCACAGACTGCCAAATGGAAACGCAAGTCTGCCTCAGAGAAGTGTTCCTTGGAGGCCAGGGTGGCTAGGTTTCCTCTCACACTTTGGACAGGTTGACAGGAGAGAGGAGTTCTTGGAAAAGGACATCATACTTGGTAAAGCAGAGGGAAGCGGAAAAACAGAGGAAGGCCCTCAAGGCGATGGATGGACACAGCGTCTGCAACAATGGGCTCAGACATGGGAACAATTGGGAAAAGGGTGTGGAATTGGGGAGTGCTTCATTCTGTTGAGCTCAGGGTCACTATGAGATGGAACTGACTCAATGGTACCTAAGGACGACATACATATTGCATAAGTTTGGCGAAAGGGTGTCACCCAGATGCACACCTTTCCTGGTTTTACACCAAGCTGTATGCCCTTGTTCTAGTCACATCACTGTCTTTGATCCATATGCACGTTCCATATGAGCACAATGTAGTGTATCCTCCATGAAAAGACTTTTCAAAGGGAGAATGGAACCCACAAACTCGAGAGAAGGCTGTTTCTCGATGGCAGGCATGTGACCAACACATAGCTGGTGTGGGATGCCCCAGGGTTTTGGAGTGTGAGGCAGGAAACACGTGTCACAAATGGCTGTCAGCAGAAGATGAGGTTCCTTTACGGAGACCTCGTCCTGACCACAACTTCAGAGGCAGGGAAGTGTCATTGGGAAGGGTGAGTGCCCTGAAGCCCTGTGCTGGGAGATGGCTCAGTCACTCCTGAGATTCAGTCCTGCCTAGCCTGCTTAGTTACTACAGGCCCAGACAAGGAGATAAGCCTCAAGATTCTGTTTTCTCCTTTACAAAATGAGAGCCCCCTTCGTGTTTACCACAAAGGGCTGTTGTGAAAATCAAAGGAGAGGCCCCCTCCCTCCAAAGCACACAGCACAGTGTCCAGTGCACAGCTGACTCTTAAAAAGGTGAGCTGTTACCTCTGGACTAGAGGCAGCAAATCTAGAAAATATCCTTTATCACCTGAGAGAGAAGGGAGTAGGAAGGCGGTGGGACCTGGGTGGGAAAAGATAGAGGGGCACTCAGAAGAAACAGAGACTCTATTCATGAAAGCTCTTTGGGAGGAGTTTTCCAGAACATGCACACGAAAGAAACACGCATCCCCACAGAAAACCGATTTGCAGGGCTGAAGCAGAGGGAGAAGAAATCCTGTAAGTTTGAGTCTTGAGCCAGTGCGGAGAAATGGTGCATTCTCTGTAGGCTGCATTAAAGTTAGGCAGGAGGAAGGATATGCTAAATTCAAATGGCAACAGGGGCATAACTTTGTGGGGGTGAAGTAAGGAACTGAACTGTACCCAAAGACTTTGGTGTTTGTCCTTGGTTCCCAAACAATCACCTCTGCCACCTTGGGATTTCCCCAGTGGCTGAAACGCCTTTGATGGGGCCTCCAGACCACAGGTGAAGTTCATGCTAATGAGGTGTGGCAGAAAGACCAGGAAGTCCACCTGAGAGCTATCAGCTGACGTCAGAGGAAAGGCGGCCTTTTCCATCATTCTTCTCTATTGAGGTTCCCATAGGCTGTGGACACGGACGCTCCACGAGCTTCATGGTTGGTGGAAGACATGGACGCACAGGGAGAGGAGCGCAGTTTATGTCCTTTGGGGGCACACCAGTTTCACTTTGGGAGTGCTCCCAGACATCGGCCCATGTATCTCTTTATTTGTGTTATTTGGCTAGGATGAAACCATAATTGTAAGCCGAGCCCTTTCTGTGAGGTCCATGAGCTGTTACAGTAAATCATCCACCTGTGGGGAAAGTGACAGCTGGCAGGGAAAGAGTGAAAGACCTCCCCGGAGCTCTGAGGAACCCTGAGCTTCTGGCTAGCTTCTTCAAGATGCAGGGCTCGTGCCCAAGTTTGAGCCCGTAGGTTGTTGTGAGGCCTCTCAAGTTTGCACCTGGCGTTTGACGTCTTAGGCAGACTTACCCACACGGGGGACTCTTCTCTTTGACTTGTGGGATCTCATCTCCATCTGGGTGAGCAACACCAGAGGAAGAAGTGCTGGAAGTGCTAAATCTCACTTCGCAGACGATGGAAGAAAGGCAAACCGGAGCGGAGCGCCTTGCCCCCACTCATTCTGCAAGGGAAGCATGGGCACAGGGCTCCGAGTTCCAATTCTCCTGATTCGGAACTGGACCGAGTGGACAGATCAGACACAGGAAGAGCTCTTAGACTCTGGACGTTCCCGTCCCCCACTGGAGGAACGAGCGGAAAAGAACTGCTCAGAAGTGCCTGCCCGGGCTATCCACCAGGGTGTTCACCCCACCTGAGGTCAGATGACTCACCCCCATAGAAATCACAGATGAGGAACTGCATGGGATTGTTCTAGGTTCGGACAGCTGAGTCTGGACGCTACTGTGAAGGCTCCCTAAGTCCACAGGAATGACAAACGAGTAGGTGTCAAGCTGGGAGCCAGGCAAGGAGACCAATCTGTAAGGAGCTCTGAGGACAAGCCTAAGCCGGTTGGGTGTAGTAGTGTCACAGCTAGCAAGGATGGTGTGAGTGGTGTTCTTGGTGGTATTTCCCTTCAAATTTCCCTGAATTTCCTATAAGTTTGTATTTAAAGACCCTTGTTTCTTCGGTTCTGTGAGTCATTAAGGAAGTGACACTCTCATGGTTGGGTGAGTAGCGAGGCCACCCCCCTCCCCTTGGCCCCTCCCAAACCAGGGCAGTGATCACTGGGAAAGCTGTGTTCGGGGAGGGAGGGCTCAATTGGGAAGGCGTTCATCCTCAGAGCATCCTTAGATGGCAAAGGTCCAGTAGTAGAAGGAAGTTAGAGCAAAGCATCAGTAGTTTGTCTCTGAGCACACCTGAGCCAGTCAGTGCCCCTTCAGAGAACTCTCAGACAGATCTGGGGATGCCTTGCAAGCTGGCTATTTCTGGCAATCAGTGGGTGGACTGTTATGCTTTCCAGGTGCCCATAGGGTGGCGAGGCTGGCATGCGTGAGCATGATCTTGTTTTTAAAAATAATGCTTGAAAAGAAAAGGAAGGGACATGGAGGTAGGAAGGAGGAAGGGAGGAGGGGGGAGGGGAGGAAAAAGCAATGAACAACAGTTTGGACTAAAGCTGAAGATGCACATAAGTTCAGTGGAATCCTGAGGTCTAGTGATTCCATTCCTAAGCATAAGTACCCAGCAGAAATGGGTACAAAGAAACAGAAATATTCACATCTGTACTATTTGTGATAGCCCCAAACTGGAAACGACTCAACATACACCAACAGTCCAAAACACCATCGAGTCAATTCTGATTCATCATGCCCCTCAACTCAGTGGCAGTGGGTTCAGTTTGGGGAGTTTATACTACTATCCAGTGATGAGATCAAACAATTTATTACTACATGCAATAGCATGGAGGAATCTCACAGACCCAATGCTAAAAAAAGAAAATGAAGCCAGAGTTTACGTTTATGAGGCCATTTCCATAAAGATGAAACAATTGACACAACGAATCTAGGCTGGTAGAAGTCAGTGGGGTGTTGGCCCAAGTAGACGGGAAGGGTTTGGAAGCAGGGCAGGAAAGGGATCTCTGGGTGTAAGTAATGTTCTGCTGCTTGATTGATCCCCTGATATGCATGAAGAGCTGCACAGTGAGAGAGAAGGCAAAAGAAGAATTGATACACACAGTTTGTGAGGCTTGAGAATGTTGCCTCTATGGCGGACTGCCAGAAGAACTCATCAGTCTTCGGAAAAATAAAGCCACCTTGCTCTTCAGAAGTAAGCACTTAGGACACTTCATGAAGAAAGGCCACTAGCCAGAAAAGGATGCCACACTTGGTAGAAGACCATTGACAATGAAGAAAACCTTCAATTAGTTAGATTGACACAGTAGTTGTCCCCACGAATCCAATTATCTCCCCTATCATGGAGATGACACAGGACCAGACAATGTTTTGTTCTGTTACATCAGCACTTCTCAACCTTCCTCATGCTGCGACCCTTTCATATAGTTCCTCATATTGTGGTGACCCCCTCCTCCAACCATGTAATTATTTTTGTCACTACTTCATCACTGCCATTTTGCTCCTGTTATGAATTGTAATGTAAATATCTGATATGCAGGATGTATTTTCATTGTTACAAATTGAACATAATTAAAGCATAGTGATTCATCACAAAACAAGATGCAATTATAGATTATGGAGTATTTATTTCTAATGACAAGTAAAAGTAATTTGTCTTGAAGCATGGTGTAGCATGGGTAACAATCTTCAAGCCAGATGCTCGTAGGTGGATGTCTCTGCATGTAGGTGGACCTGCTGTGTTACATACAATGCTTTCATGAGTCAGAGCTTAGCTCCAAGAGTAACCCAGAAAATCTTGCCACAAAAATGATAAAACCTTTTTATTAAAGAAAGGCATCAAGAGAGTGGAGGGTGAGTGGGTTGGAAAGGGGGAACTGATTACAGGGATCCACATGTGACCTCTTCCCTGGGAGAGGGACAGCACAGATGGGGGGAAGGGAGACTCCGGATAGGGCAAGATATGACAAAATAACGATATATAAATTACCAAGGGCATATGAGGGAGGGGGGAATGGGGAGGGAGGGGGGGGGGGAAGAGGACCTGATGCAAGGGGCTTAAGTGGAGAGCAAATGCCTTGAGAATGATTGGGGCAGGGAATGTATGGATGTGCTTTATACAATTGATGTATGTATATGTATGAACTGTGAAAAGAATTGTATCAGCCCCAATAAATTGTTAAAATAAATAAATTAATTAATTTAAAAAAAAAGAAAGGCATCAAAATGTGAAACTGTTGTTTTTCAACACACCCTCATCTAGAAGTGACTTTTAGTGGGCAGCATCCCCATCTCTCTAGCCCTTCCCTGAATTCTGTGCTCTCGGGTTTACTCCATGTCAAAACGGCAGTGTAACCATCCATGAAGAACTCTAATAGTGTTCCTTTGAAATGTTCTCTGCGTTTTGCAACAACGAAAAAGCCTAAAGGGGCACTGAAGGCTGGGTGACCCTCTCTGCCATGGACTAAACTGACCACCTGGGAAGCCATTGTTTTGATTGCGTCTGCCGGGAGCAAGGCATCCTAAAGAGATGAAGATAAGTGTGTTACTGAGAAAACTTCTCTGTAGCCATCCACTGATCATGAGGCATTTTAAATTATTTTCTTTAGAATAAACTTGTGCAGGTATGAACTGAAAATTCTAGTAGCAAAACTTTTTGACGTATCCTCGTAGATACACAGCATGCAGATCACACTTCAATTAAAAAAGAAAAAGGTTCTTGATCCCGCAGAGAAAGACCAGAATGCCTAGGAAAGTAACATAATCCTGTTATTGGCTAGGCTCTTAGGGAGCATATTAAATTCTGGTGTCAGAGAGGAAAGACGGGCACTTGAAAGCCACCTACTTTTTCTATGATCATATGATGTCCTTAGAGATAAGTGCCATAAGAGGATAAAACCTGGGGTGGTGGGAGTAGAAATAGGGGCATGGAAAGGGGGACAGAATTCTGTAGGTAACTGTGACACCAAGAGCTTGTGGCTTAATACTAGCAGCATGTTAGATCCAGAAAGGTCCTCAGTGTATAATGCTCTTAGCTTACTTTTCAAGGTCACAAACTACTGGAGTCATCTGCCCGAAGACCATCCCAAATGCTTGTGTAGTCTTTTCTTTGCTTGATGACTCTGATAGTTGGGTTTTGTGTCAACTTGGCTAAGTCAGGACTCTCAGTGACTTGGCAGTTGACTCCCAGTATTCCTTCATGATGTGATCAAGCATAATGGAATCAACTCCATGACTGGCTCTTCTGTGAGCTGCCAGAAACTGAGGGTGGAATGCAACCCCCTAACTAACTCAGGTCACAGCGCTAATGCAATTGAAACAAGTCTCTGTTGACCATAAGGTCTGCTTCCTATATAAATAACTGCTGAGGAAAGCTTGCTTAATTTTTGCTGGGTCTGGATCCTGCATCTTACTTGCTGACCACCAGTTTTTTGGGCTCCAGTCAATGGCTGGCCATATTGTTGGCTGATTCTAGGAGCCATCAGTGACCTGCTATCTGACCTATAATCTCACCTGCTGACCTTAGGTTCATTCAGCTCTGCCACGTATGATACTCCTGCTGATCCTGGGTTCAATCAGCCCAGGAAGCGATGTGAGTCAAGAAAAGCCCCCAGCTTAACATCTGACTCACAAACTTGAAACCAGAATGAATCTGTAGAACCAGACTGCTTCTACATCACTTGTCTGTTGGTTTGTTATACTGTGGTGGCTTATGTGGAACTGAGATGCTGGAAGCTGTGGTTATTTTCAAATATCAACAAAGCGAATAGATTTCCGCAGAGTGACCATACGACAAAGAAGGAATAGGTCGTCACTTGGAGGAATTATCCACTGAAGGCCTTATGGATAGCAGCAGAACACTGTCAGATAGTAAAAACCCCATGAGCAGCAGCAGAATAGTGTCAGATATCACGCCAGAAGATGAGTACCTCGGGTGGGAAGACCCTTAAAATTTGACCGAGGAAGAGCTGCCTTCTCAAAGTAACGCTGACCACAATCGATGGAGTCAAACCTGAGGGACTTTCATTTGCTGATGGGGCACAGGGTAAAATGAGAATAAATAGCAGCAAATGTCTTTTACTAAGTGGAACTTGTAAGAAATATGAATCTAGAAAAATTCAAAGTTGTCGGAAACTAAATGGAAGACACAAAGGTCAATATCCTAAGCATTAGTGAACAACAATGGATTGCACTAGTCATTCTGTATCAAGTCGACCTGTGACTATGCCGGGAATGACAGATTCACGAGGACTGGTGTCACATTCATTGTCAAAATGGACATTGCAAGATCTATCTTGAAGTCCAATGCTATCTGTGGTAGGATAATATCTATGTCTATACAAAGAAATCCAGTCAACACAACTATTATACAAATCTATTTATCAACTACTAAAGTGAAGATGAAGAAATAGAGGAATTTTACTGGTATTTAGTGTGACATTCACCAAAGAGACACTCAAGATGAAGGGATAGTTAATGATGATGAATTCAAAAGTTGAAACAAAGAAGAAAGAGAAGTCGGACAATACAGCCTCGAGAGAGAAAAGAAGCTGGCGATCGCATGATAGAATGTGGCAAGACCAGTGACTTCTTCATTGCAAACATATTTTTTTCCTAAAAACACAAAGGTGTCTGTATATGAGGACTTCTCCAGATGAAATACACAGAAACCAAATTAACTGGATTTTGGGTAAAAGATGATGCAGCAGCTCATTATCAACAGCTAAAACCTGGCCAGAGGCTGACTATAGAACAGACTATCAATTGCTCCTATGGAAGTTCAGATTGAAGCCAAAAAGATTTTTTTTTAAAAAGTCCATGAGAGCCAAAATATGACCTTGAGTATATTCCACCTAAATCTTGAGAATGTTTTGAGAACATATTTGACACATTGAACAGAATAGGCAGAAGAGCTGGTGAGATGTGGGAGGACATCAAGAACATCATCCATGAAGAAAGCAAAAGGTCATAAATAAGGCAGGAAAGAAAAAATCTCAGTGGATGTCAGAAGAAACTCTGAAATTTGCTCTTATTTAGGGTAAATACAGCAAGTGGAAGGAATGATAAAGTCAAAGAGCTGAACAGAAAATGTCAAAGGGCAGCTCACAAGACAAAGCCAAATATAATAAACTGTGTAAAGACCTAGCACTAGAAAACCAGAAGGGAAGATCAAGCTCCGCCTATTGTAATCTGAAAGAACTCAAGAAAAAACTTCAAGCCTCAAGTTCTACTATTGAAAGGTTCTATGGGCAAAAGATTAAATGAGGCAGGAAACATCAGGTGAAGACAAAAGAACAGAGTCCCTGAACTCAAAAACCTAGCCCATATTCCACTATTCCAAGAGGTAGCATAGCAAGAACCAATGATACTAAGGAGGAAGGCCAAGCCGACTGAAGGTATTAGCCAAAAACAAGGCTCTAGAATGGATGGAATGCCAATGGAAAGGTTTTAACAAATTGACAAAATATTGGAGGCACTCAGTCTTCTATGCCAGGAAATTTGGAAGACACCTGCCTGGCCAACTGACTGGAAAAGATCCACATTTGTACTCATTCCAAAGAAAGATGACCCAACAGAATGCACAAATTGTAGAACAATATCACTGATATCACATGCAAGCAAAATGTTGCTGAAGATGATCCCACAAAGATTACAGCGATATATTGGCAGGAATTGCAGAGGTTCAGGCTGGATCCAAAAGAGGGTGTGGGATAAACTATATCATCGCTGATGTCGGATGAATCTAGGCTGAAAGAAGAGAATACCAGAAAGACATTTATTTGTGTTTTATTGACTATACAAAGTCTTTGACTGTGTAGACCACAACAAACTATGGATAGCCCTGAGAAGAATAGGAATCCCAGAACACTTAATTGTGCTCATGTGCAACCTATATATGGAACAAGAAACCGTTGTAAGAACATAAGAAAAGAAAACTGCATGGTTTAAAATCAAGAAAGGTGTGTATCAGTGTTGTAGCCTCTCACCATGCTTATTCCATGGGTATGCTGAGCAAATCATCAGAGAGACTGGATTATATAGAGAAGGCTGCAGTATCAGGATTGGCAGATGGGTTATCAACCTGAAATATGAAAATGGCACAACTTTGCTTGCTGAAAGTAAGGAAGACTTGAAATGCTTGCTGATGAAGTTCAAGGATCACAAGGATTACAACTCAAAGTCAAGAAAACCCAAATCCTCCCAGTAGGCGGCATGTCATGATTAACAGAACAGACAGAAGTTATCCAGGATTTCATCCTGCTTGGATCCCCAGTCAACTTTCATGGAAGCAGCAGTCGAGAGGTCAGATGACACAGCACACTGGGTCAATCTCCTGCAAAAGGGCTCTTTGAAGATTTGAAAAGCAAGGATGCTATTTGATGACTGTGTGACTGACTCAAGCCATGGGATGTTCAATTCCCTCCTAGCTATGTACGTTTGACACTGATTAAGGAAGACCATAGAAAATCAACATATTTGAATTAGGGTGCTTTTGAAGAATACTGAAAGTACCAAGGACTGCCAAAAGAACATACTTATCTGTCTTGGAGGAGGTGCAATCTGAATGCTCCTTAGAAGCAAGGATAGAGAGATTGAGTCTTACATATTTCGGACATGTTTTTTTCTGAGAGACTGGTCCCTGGAAAAGGACATGATGCTTGGTAAAGCAGTGGGCGACTCTGGTTTTGTTCTCGAGCGCATGCAGCCTAACACAAAGACCTTTCAACGACCTGACTTTAAAAAGTGACGTCTAAGTGACTCACCATCCCGAAGCCCCTACATTTGCTTATGATAAGAGGGAGTAATCCCAGCAGTTTCTCTAATGAAGCACTTCCTGGTACAATAGGAGTGTACCAGAGTAGGCTTTTTCTGAGTCTTTGCCAGGTCTCATAGACTAACAGTGCTTCTTGTCATCAACCCAGGCTCCTGGAAGACCAGGATCACTGCTGATAGCTCTGATTCTAACACTCTTTCCATTAGTCAGTTAGGACGGGCTGAGGTAGGGGCTTTGCCAGTTAAATGCTGAAACAGAGCTGGAGACACAGCTCCTACAGTTTATCTGTGAATCTGCTCAGGTTGTTGCAAAGAGCCCTTAGCTTAAATCTCAGTATCTGCGGGTGTGACTCATAACCCTGGTCATTTTCTGGAAGGGTTTTGCCAGGAGTGTTAGGGGTGGGGTGTTCTTTTCACATAAAAAAAAAAGAATTAAAAAGAGGAAGGTATTATTTACATACCAAGAGAGTTCAGGGAATAGATGTCATATGTAACACATTTCGAATTCAACACACAGGTGGCCAACCTATTCATAAAAGGAGAAAAGCTGGACTGATCTTGATTTCTTCTTGATGCTAGAATTCGCACGAGACTTCTTCGTCAGCCTTACATTGTACAGTGTTGGCTCAAACCTCCTTAGCATACAATGATGAGCTTAAGGTGTCAGGAATGATAGTGCCCAGGATGAGCCGAGACTTGAAAAGAATACAAAACACAATATTAGGAAAATGTGGAGAGGAATTACAAGGAGGGGTCAGTTTAAGCAAGAAGAACAAGGAAATGATCTGCCCACTGCCTGGGGCAAGTGATGTAATAATGTGATAGATTTCAGAAAGAAAGCCAAACAGCCCCAGTTCCGTATTCCCTGCAGACAAGTCTGCCCAGAGGAGGAAACGCAGGTCAATAGAAGCCTACGATTTGTGAGAAAATTGTGAGACGAAACATAGCTAATCAATGGACTGTTCAATGGACTGTTCAAGTGTGGTCCAGGCAAATTAGGATGAAAACAGACAGGCAACTTCTTTTTTTTTTGAAACAAACTTGCATGTCATACAACTGGTTTTTTGTTTTTTTAATGTGTATGTCATAAAAGAATGCAGGTCTCCTTCAATCCCTTTGTTTCTCTGTCTCTTATAGCCACTTGGACCAATGCTGATTAGTAAGGAGTCTGGAGGGATTTTAATGATGTGAACTTTTTCTCCCTCTATTTAAAAATATTTTAAAACTTAATTTATTTATGGTTATTGTATTTTTTTTACTTTTTCTTTTTGTTTGTGGAGCTAATACACAAAAATACTCACACACCCACATATTCTATGTAGTTCCACAGTCCATCTCGTGAAATCAAATCAGTAACACTATCCAATTAAACACTCCCAAACTGTGGGGATTTGCCCCCTGTCTTTTCCCACCCACCCTCCATAGTTTCCTGTCCCTCCCCTTTCCTCCCCTTCTCTCCACCTTGGCCGCCATGTATTCATTAAAGGCTGGGTTCTTTTCTTTCTTTTCCTATATAATAATAGTGCTGAGTTAGTCTGGGTAGACTAGAGAAACAAAATTCATAGACACTCATGTTTTATAAATGAGAGTCTTACATAAAGGGTTAGTGTACATTAAGAAAGCATCCTAACCCCGTCCAGTCCAAGCCCATAAGTCCGACGTTAGCCTATATGTCTGACACTGGTCTACAAAGTCCTCTTCAAACTCACAAAACACACACAATAATGCCGACAGCAGGAGGAAAGCCGAATCAGTGAGTGTGTACAAATCTCAGCGCTGGCAGGGGTCTCCACACGGCTGCTCCAGCACCCAGGGCTGCATCAGGGTAGGACCATGCGGCTTCTGTTGAGCCATTTATCTCTCCACCCTTCAATTAATCCCACATGTGTTCATTGGCCAGGATAGCACAATAAACCTTAACCATCACAAGTGTCATAACGTATTTAGTTTTATTTTACTTTTCTAAAAGTAATAGTCTCTAATTTTGTCCATGTTTTAAGGTGAAAGAGAGACTCACCGTTGTTCTTAAAAGGCACATACTGTTCTATTGTGGGAGAGTTCATCCATTCCTCTGTAATTAGAGCTTTTGACGCTTTCCATTTTTTGCTGTTATAGTAGTTGTGACAATAAACATATCTCTGTTTGTGTCTTGTTCTTGTTTTTTTTAGAGTATGCACCAAGTAGGGGGATTGCAGGATCATAAGGTATAACTTTAGATTTGGGTACTGCAAAGCATAGAGCAGCGAGACTCCTGTTGGTGTCAGAAAAATTGCTAGGGCAATGAATCAAAAGGGTGATTTGTGATGTAACTGTGTGGTGTGATCCCTGAGAGATCAGGCAATTTCCGTCCAGACAGCACTCATTTCCTTGTTGATAGATTTACTAGAGAAGTAAAGACAGCAGAAGATGAATACTGAAGAAGAGACACAAGCCAAACTGATCATTTCGAACTGTGGCTTTGGGGGAAAACACCGAATATTCCACAGACTGCCCAAAGAGCATGCAAACCCACCTTAGAAGAGAACGAGGAGAATGTGCCTTGGGAGCAGGGATGGGGAGACGTACTTTGGACACATCATTACTCACATTGCTCAAAAGGAACATCGTGCTTGGTAAACTAGAGTGCCAATAGCAAGGCGGGACGCCTTCCATGAGCTGGGTTGACACTACAGTCCCAGCGATGGATTCAAACATAACAGTATTGGATCACACGGGGCTGCCAGGAGCCAGAGCCGATCTCAACAATAACAATAAGAGCAACAAGAACAGTGAATACAGATTGGGACATGGCATTGACCAAGGTTCCCATGGGATCATTGTAGTCAAAAGGGAAAAGCATGGCCCTGTTGTTGACTGATAGTTACACAGTCATTTGTCCTCGTGTAGCCCTAAAATGCTTGTTAATCCATCGCAGATGGATTCCTGAAACCAGTCGGATGATTGGCAGCTTTTGCTCATACCAGGGACCCCAAGGTCAGGGAAGAGGGAGGGTGTCATGCTCCTAAAAGTTCCCAAACCTGATGAAATAGAGTCACCCGAGGAGCCTAATTTCCTTTTTAATTTAAAACCTTTTATTGAGGTGAAATTTGCATAATATAAAGTTAACCATTTTAAATGGAACAATTCAGTAGCATTTAGTACATTCCCAATGTGTACATGCAGCCTCTACCTATATATCTAATTCAAACCTGTTGCCATCCCTCCTAGAGGAAGCTCCACACCCTGAAAGCAGTTGTCCCTGCTCCAAGTGACCCCAATCTCTGCTAAGCACCAATCAGCATTCTGCCTCAGGATTTACCCAATTGGGATATTTCATATACATGGGACATATTTGATCTTTGATCTCCTTTAACTTTCCCTGGTTTCAATGACCATCAATATTTTTTAAAAAATTTAAGAGGGAAAAACCAAACATATCACTTTGAAGACTAACGTGGACCTGCATCAAGCCATGGGATTTTCAACCCCCTCCACTGCTTGCAAAAGCTAGGCAAGGAACCAGGAAATCCAAAGAAGAATGGATGCGTTTCAGTCATAGTACTGATAAAGAAGACTGAATGTGGGCTGCCCGACTATGTACACATGTGTCCTGGGAGAACCACAGCCAGACTGCACTTAGTGCATTGGGTAACACACGGGATTACTATGAGTCACAAGTGATTTGCTAACAAGAATGGTAACTCTAAGTTTAACTTTTTGAGAAATCTGGGGAGCTTTTAAGATGACAAATGTCTGGGTCCTGACCCAGAGTTCTGGGCCTGGGGTTGAAAATCTCTGTTTTACATTAAATATGGACCAATATGAACATTAAAAAAAAGCTATTTAACAATGTGATAGGATTTGAAACCCAGCTATCTGAACATGAATTTAAGAAAGCATCATTGTTTAAGGGAAGTGATGGAATCAACAGAGGTGCCTTCAAACGCTGGACCTAGACGCTGATCTGTTGTAAAAGGAGCGTTGGGATGCGACGCAATCAAGTCGAGTTGATTCTTCCCATAAGAAATACGGAAAACAGATCAATCCTCTTTCAGCCACCAAGTTTTACCCTAACCTTGCCTTTTTATACAAAACATTACACAGAAATTTCAAAGTAAATAAGTTCTGAGTTAAATAATATCATTCCAATAAGAAACACAACATTAAAAAAGTTTTTAACAACTACAGCATGGTTCATACCTTGAGATAGATGCAGATCTGGATCTGTGGACATGGATGTAGAGAGGTGGTATGGAGAGAGAGAGAGAGACATTGTTTGGAAGTGGAATCCCCTTCGATAAAATCAACTGGTAGCTGCTATTCAGGAGTTTTCCCCTTCTTTGCCGTTTTTCACTAGGACCTGGCTGGCTTTATATATATATATATATATATATATATATATATATATATATATATATATATATATATATGTCTAACATGGTCTGCTGTTGGTGTTTCCTTAACTGTTTTCTGAAAGGGGTTACTATATTATCATCAACAATATCGATAACACGGTTAACCAGTTCCTTATCCTGAGGATTCTTTTAACAAAAGTCTTTCATAGGACCCATGTTTTCTATCTAAAAACAGTACAAAAGCCACAAAAACTAAGAAAATTCTAGCAAAAACACTTGAAACATAGCCACCAGTTTAAACAATACCAACTAACGCTGAGTGACCAAAACACAAACAGCTTTTATTTACAAAAATCCCACGTGTCCGGTTGGATTCTGATGCTTTGAGTCCCAATGCAAACTTTTCTTGATCTTTCTTATCGAAATCCGATCGTGTCAAGTGCTGATGCGGTGGAGTAACAGCGTTCTACTGTAATTGAGAGTTGGACAGAGATGAGATTGCTTTCATTTTTCTGGGTCCAGAGGGTAGAAATTAGATTACTGCGTGAGTTACATGGAGACAGCTATGTTTTTAATATAAGAAAAATATTCTAGACAACACAATTTGTTAGAAAATTTAGTTACTTTGGCAAATGATCAAGTTCTCACGTCTTCTGGTGTTCGCTGTTTTGACAGCTACTTCCTAAGGATGTTGCGGGGGAATTTACAGATGAAGGAACCTTTATGTTTTAAGTTAATTAACTTTATTGGAATTTCTCATGTCTTTAGACAATGAAATCAGCCACATTCACAAAGGCAATCTGGGGCCGGACCTTTTAAAACAATCCCCAGACACCTCAATCTTTTCTCAGAATGATCTGGCCCATGGTCCCAGCCCCTGACCAGAAAGCTAGTGATGAGAATCATGTACTATTTAGCCAGGTTCTGTGGGAAATGAGAAACTTCCCGCCATTCATCTTGCACTTAGGAAGAAGGGCTTTCAATTTACCAGGTGACGTTGAATTGACCCTAACTCATAGCATCCCCACGTGTATTCGTGGTTTTTCGTGGCTGATATTTTGGGAAGCAGCTCTCCAGGCCTTTCATGTCCATCAACTTGAACCTTCAACCTTAGCAGCTGAGCATGTTAACTTGTTTTCACACCTAGGCACTGACTTTGGAGATACTTGAGCTTCAATCAGTTAGTCTATAGTTAAGGTAATGAAGTATCGGAGACACCGATGAGAGAGTAAAAAATGGAGTCTGGGTTTTCTCAGTTAATTTTCTATTGTTTTCACCTAACATTCCAATCTCTGGCAGTCAGTTTGTGTCCTGGTAAAGGCAGTTCATGATAAACATAGGTCTTCAGTTTATCACAGAGTGTTTTTGATCCTCTGCCTGTTCACTTGGAAAGAGTTGATACAATTTCTGTGAAGTGGAAGGACTGATGGCCCCGTGGAGGTCATGAAGGTCAAATTTGTACCGCAGGACTCACAGACCCAGAATACCATCTGCATAGTCCACCTCCTTCAGTTCCTATTTTTCATGTGCATTCTCTCTGAATATGAATAACAATTCAGGTCTAATAAGTCTGCCTTGCTGTAGGTAAATGATTATTAGCTCATCAAAAGACAGAAAAACACCTTGGCAGAGAAAAAAGGTTTAGTTCATCCAGGTTATTCATTAGTGATCTGAGAACAAGAGCAATCACGTTAATTGTGTGAAATTCCAACCCATCTCTTTGTTTCACAGCCAAAGATTGAGTGGGAGAAGGGCCTCTCCTTTTAACCATTAATCTCAGTCTCAAGACAATTTGTTGGTAAATTTTAAGAAAAGGCTTTCCAGTCATTAATTGACCCAATGAATAGCAGTAGGGGCAGGCCGGGGGCCGAGGTAAATCTGTTTCAACTTGATTGTTTAACATCTTTGTTTATCCATCTGCTTTATTTCATCCAACATCTTTTAAAAGAGTTGACTGATTCTGACCCATCAGTTACACTCACAAAGGATATTAATATATACTTGTTATTGGGTGCAGGTTTTACTGTCTTGAATCAAAAGGAGCCCAGAGTATCGTTCTTAGACCTAAAGCATTTGGCAAAGTTGCTACCTTGATTGCAGAAGTCCATCAACAGGAACTGCCAGACATTCAAGCTGGCTTCAGAAGAAGGTGTGGAATGACAGATATCATTGCTGACATCAGATGGATCTTGGCTGAAGCCAAAGAATGCCAGGAATATGTCTATGTGTGCTTCGTTAATGCAGCATAAAGGCTGTAGACATTGGGGCAACATTGTGGAAACTGGTAGACCAGAACACTTAATTGTGCTCATGCTGAACTGTACCTAGATTAAGAAGCAATTGTTCGAACTGAACATGAGGACAGTGAATGGGATAAAATCAGGAAAGGTGTGCATCAAAGTTGTATTCTTTCACCCTACCTGTTTAATCTGTAGGCTGAGCAAATCATCAGCTATATGGCACTATATCAAGAAAGAGGAGATATTCGGATTAGGGGAAGACTGATTACCAATCTGGGAGTGGTAAATGACCCAACTTTGCTTATTGAAAGGAAACAACACTTGACACAATTACAAATGAAGATCAAAGACTATACCTTTGAGTTTACAGTACATCTTAACATAAAGAAAACAAAAACACTCACAACTGGACAAATACGCAACACCATGATAAATGGAGTAAAGATTGAAGTTGTCAAGGATTTCATTTTACTGGGATCCAGAATCGACACTTACGGAAGCAACAGCCAAGAAATGCATTGCATTGGGCATGTCTGGGGGAGACTATCTCTCTAAAATGTTAAAAATAAAACAAAACAAAGATGCCATGTTGAAGACTAAGGTGGGCTTTATCCAAGTCATGGTCATTCACCGTTACTTCCTATGTATACAAAAACTAGACCACGAACAAGACAGATGGAAGGAGAATGGTTGTCTTTAAACTATGGAGATGCCCAGTATGTGAAATGCACCATCAACATACACGGACAAATGAGCACATCGGTGTTGGAAGAAGTACAGCCTGTCGGGTTGTGGCCACGTGATCTGGCGGGATCCATCCCTGGAGAAGGCACCGTGGTCAGTCAAGCCGAGGGTCCGTGAAAAGAGAAGGAGATGCCCACCTCGCTGGTGATGACACAGCGGCTGGAACCTTGGGCTCCGAGATGGACACCATCGTGAGGGTGGCACAGGGCCAGAACGTGTTTTGTTCTGAGAGTCATCGGACTGTTGAGTCAGAATTAACTCAAAACAACAGCATACAACTGCTGAGTGAGTGAATGATTCCCGTAATATTTACAACAATTAAAATGTTATTTTTACACCTACATTTGTTACTTGCAAAACCCAGCTGATCCAGGGTAGAAGGATGTGGCAGCCTTGGAAACTCTATGGGGAAGTTCTGCTCTGTCCTACAGGGTCTCCAGGAGTCAAAATCCACTCAACAGGTGGTTCCAGATTATGGAAAATTCATGCATGTGAGAGCAGAACTATGCCCCATAAGGTTTTCAATGGCTGATCGTCCAGAAATAGATAATCAAATACCTTTCTCTCAAAGCATCTCTGGGTGGATTCACACTTCTGACCTTTCAGTCAGCAGCGAAGTGCTTTGACCAATTGCACCACTCCAGGGCGCCACATTGGTTCATCAGATTGACTTTATGCCAAGAGAACTCACCACTGTTAGTTGCTTTTCCTAGAATTACCCTTTTTTCCACAGTGGCTCGCAGAATCCCAGTTCTGTTCAGGGCAGCAATGTGTGCATTAAAAGAAATTGGCCACTAGGAGGAGCCACAGAACACAGTTCTGGCCCATGAGAAATAAACGTAACTGGCTGGCTAGTCCAGAAGTTGAGAGGGAATAGATGTAGTGGGGTCTTTTCCTGTTTGTAGCGGGGTCTTTCTTGATAGTTTTTCTGTTCTTCCTGGCCTGGACTGAGCGACTGGAGCATCTCTCTTGTGATGCTGAGGAAAATGCCGAGAGAGCTGCAAAGATAATGCTATGAACAATGAAGATCTGCTATTTAAAAAATCACAAATATGCTGTCTGCAATACATAGGCGTGTTGTTTCTTGGGGCTTCGACCACCCTCAGTGTTGGCTTGAAATCGGTCGTCAGAAAGTTGATTTAAAACTGTGAATTCAGGTAGACCAAATAAGAGCATTGTGAAAGAATTTACTGACAGGGGTGAGGAAGTATATGTATTCTCAGAAATGTTAACTCCTACTCATGGAGATGAAGCACTCACCCCTGGCCATGGAGTTCATGCCGACTCTCTACTGACCCCATAGGACAGGACAGAGCAGCCCCCATGGGTTTCCCAGGCTGTAACTATGGGAGTCGAAAGACTGGTGGTTTTGAACTGCCAACCTTGTGGTTAGCAGCCCCGTGTGTAACCACAACACGACCATAGTTCATAGCGATAGCACAGGGACATTCCAAGGACAGAAGCTAGGGAAGAACATCACCTACGAGGGCAGCTCATAGTTGAACAAGAATGTGTGGTGGCACCGAGATTAAGTACCCAGTTGCTAAGCAAATCCCTCCAGCTGATGCAGGGTAGAAGGATGTGGCAGCCTCGGAACCTCTGTGGGGCCGTTCTGCTCTGTCCTACAGGGCTGCCAGGAATCAAAATCCACCCAGGGGAAATAGCTTTGGCTTGGTTTATACATAGAGTTCTTGGTTGTTGCAAATGGTCTCCGTTCTTAACTGAGAACCGTGAAGTTGGAGGTTGGAATCCAGGCAGCAACTCCATAGGAAAAGGACCCAGTGGTGACATGCCTCCACAATGGTTATGGCTTAGAAAGCCCTGCAGAACCAACTCAAAGGCACCCAACCACAACAATGGTGAAATGAAAACACACGCTTACTTCACTTGTATGCATCTATTAATTATCTACTTACAAGTATCAGTTTGCGTTGTGATCAATATGATTAAAGGAAGAGAGATGGAAGACCTCGAATTCTTTGTGCGCAGTTAACAATGTGCAGGGAAACACTCATACAGCCGTACTTTTTATCGTTTTATCCAGGAGCTTTTGCCCTGGTTCATGTATCTATCTTGTTGATTTCCTCTTCTGTGCATTCTGTGATCTGTAAGTGGGGAGATAAAAAGAATTTATTTTATCTGAATTCTTTTAGGAACCCTGGCGAGGCAGTGGGCTCTGTGCTGCTCAGAGTCAGCAGCTGCTTTGCTGGGGAAAGACGTTGGCAGTCTACTGCCATAAAGAGCTATGGGCTTGGAATCCTTATGGAGCAGTTCTACTCTGTCCTGTCGGGCTGCTCTGAATTAGAATCGACGCAACACAGTGGTCTCTTTTTCGGAAGGTGTGGCACTTACATTATCTCCTGTCAACTTGTGAATGGGTGGGGTCTAGCCTGTCAATCAGGTCATAGCCAATGAGACCTCTGTGTGGGTGTGGCTTTCTACTGAGGATTCTAGGAATTCCTGTCTTCCTCCCCAGAAGCCAGAAGCACACTCTTTCTGCTTCCTCTTCCTGAAAGATATTCCTGTTGACAAGCCACATAGAGCTATACTGATGTGGCCAGAACCCTGGAATTGAAGGAGCCACGTGGAGACCCACACCAGCTCTGAGATGCTTCTACCTCCACTGGATCCACAAGACTTTTCACCCATTGGCCTGTGATCTTCCTGCATTCAGCATCATTGCATGGCTGCGTGAGTCTAAAGAGGAAATTATGGACTAGTATTGACATATGGGGTAATATCAGATTTATGGACTTGATCGGGACTGGGCTGGAATGTTTTCTTAATATACAATTACTCTTTATACAAAGTTCATTTTTATACACATATGAGTGCAATCTATTTGTTTCTCTAGTCAACCCAGACTAACACAGGAGTGTTTAATTATTTGAAAGAATTACACTTAATTTCTTTAAAGCAAATGTTTTCTGTGAGCTCTCTGTAAAGAGCCAGCTAGTAAATATTTTCTGCTTTTGGATTCATAAGATCCCTGTTAGAATCACTAAACACTATCATTTAGTGGGAAAGCAGATAGAGATGATGCATAAATGAATATATGTGGCTGTGTTCCATTAAAACTTTATTTACCCAAACAGGCAGAGGGTTGAAAGATTAATCTATAAATTGAATTTAGCCACTCCCTACTCTAAAGTAACACCAACAAACAGCTCCAGCTATCACGGTTAAATTAAGCTACAAAGTTTACCCTTAGCAAAAAAAAAAAAGTTTACCCTTAGCTGCTCTATTTCTATATAAACTCACCCAACCAAACCCATTGCCATGAGTCGAATTATACACATAGGGGTTCTCTATAGGGTTTCCAAGGATGTAAATATTTACAGGAGCAGACAGCCTCACCTTTCTCCTGTAGAGTGGCTGGTGAGTTTGAACTGCTGACCATGTGGTTAGCAATCCAATGTTTACTTGACAGGTGAGTTTATAAATATATATATAACATGAAACACATGTGACATCTTTTAATGCTATTTGTGTTGTTGGTTGGCAGCTTTGTTCTTGACCTTTATGTTCCTCAGACTGTGGTCCTAACCCCCCATGTCTGGCATTTCATTCCCTCCAAGTGTTTGATTATGCTTATGAAAGTTAATGTTTTAAGACAAATGAAAAATCAACCATTCGAGTGGTTACTCACTGGGCTGCTCACCGCACGGTCAGCAGTTCAGAGCCACTATGTGCTCCAGGGCCACTAGGAGTTGGCATTGACTCGATGACCATGACTTTTTAAAAAGAGATTCTAGGCCTCTTGACATCATAAGAAGGTAGTCCTCACATACTTTTGCTTAACTGATAACAAGAATGACTTGGTAAGGGTGAGAAACACCTTGGCTGGTCTGAGGGCCTGGTAGCCAGGAATCCCAACTTTGTTCTTTTCAAAGGCCTAGTTCTTTCCTACTGGAAAGAAGTACTCATTAGTAGGAGTAGTACACAGGGAACAAAAGGCAATGGTCCCTGATTTAGAAATTCCTTGGTGCTTTAAGAGGGACTGTTGGCTCCTGTTATTTGCTGAAGTTTCTGGGAACTCGTGACCAACAGGCCTGGATTGTGGTGATCCAGAAGGTTCTCATGGGCTGGTCTGTCTTAGCCTGCATGTGCCGTTGAAACCGGTTCAGCTGACAGATAGGTGGCTGAGGGTGAGGTGCATGGCCCAGGAATGAAATCCTGCGTGGAAGGGGAGAGTTCTGCCACTGGATCATGGACCACCACTGCCTGCACTTTAGAGGAAACATTTATGGAAGATTTGATCAAGATATTTATGTCAGAACACAGTTGCTGCAAATTCTAAGAAGTTTCACTGATGTGACTTTCACTAATCAGAGCTTGCTTGACTTCTTTGAATTTATGGTTATTTTCAGAATAGAACTGAAGTGCACAGATGTATGCAGTTATGCAATCTTCACACCAGGTGGCAAAGACAAGCTCGATTCTCCATTGGGTCTCCCAAAATGTCCATGGGCCTCCTATACCCCCGCAGAGAGAGAGACCCACAGAGCTTCACAGCACAGCCAACTCCTCAGGCCTTCTGCAGAGTTCTTGATGTGGATCTTAGAGAGAGCACCTTTATTCTCAACAGACAAAGGAAGTAGCAGCAAGCAACAGACAATGGCGAATAGCAAGGAGGGCTGGTGGTGTAAACATTACTACATGTTGGGCTGCTAACCACAAGGTCAGCAGTTCCAAACCATTAGGTGCTTCTTGGGAGAAAAACAGGGCTTTCCACTCCTGTAAAGAGTTATCATTTCAGAAGCCCATGGGGGAAATTCTATCCTGTTCTATAGGATTGCTAAGAGCCAGAATTGACTTGATGATGGTGAGTTTTTGAGATAAGCAAACGGAGTCCCTGATTGGTGAAAATGATGTATGCTCTGCTGCTGACCAAAAGATTGGATGCTTGAACCTACCCAATGGTACCATGCAAGAAAGGCCTGACACAATACATTGAGGATGTGGACGGACTTTGGGCCTCTGCTCAAGCCCTCCCTCAATGCAAGAACACTTTGTTCTAACAACTTGGCATTCTGTGATGGTCACCCTCCTGACACAATCACTGAAGACAAAATGTGTGCATAAGCAAATGTGGTGAAGAAAGCGGATGGGGCCCGACTATCAAAAGATACAGCATTTGGGGTCTTAAAGGCTTGAAGATAAACAAGTGGCCATCTAGCAGAGAAGCAACAAGCCCACATGGAAGAAGCACCCCAGCCTGTGTGATCATGTGATGTCAATGGGATCAGGTAGCAGGCACCAGAAGACCCAAAGCAACAACAAATATATATTGTTCATAACAAGGAAGTTTGGAGCAGAGACCCCAAACCCATCTGTAGAAAATAGGACATACCCTCAGAAGGGTCACAAGAAAGGGATGAGTCAACCAGGGTGCAGTATAGCACTGATGAAGCACATAATATTCCTCTGGTTCTTTGAGGCTTCATCACCCACCACCATCATGACCCCAGGCCTGCCTTCCACTTCGGCCTAGACTGGAGTATGTACACTGGTGCAGATAAGAGCTCATGACACATGGAATCCAGATCAGATAAACCCCTCAGGAACAGAAATGGGAGTAGGGATAGCAGGAGGGTAGAGGAAAGGAGGGAGAGGAGGGGAAGAAGGGGGAATTGATCACAATAATCAACACATAACCCCCTTACCCCAGGGGGAAAAACAACAGAAATGTGGGTATAGGGAGACAGTGGTCAGTGTGCGATATGAAAATGATAATAATTTATCAAGGGTTCCTGAGGATGGGAGTGTGGGAGGGAGGGAAAGAAGAGGAGTTGATACCAAGGGCTCAAATAGAAAGTAAATGTTTAGAAAATGATGATGGCAACATATGTACAAATATGCTTGATACAATTGATGCATGGAATGTTATAAGAGCCATAAGAGCCCCCAACAAAATGCTATAAATAAATAGATAAATAAATGTCTGGGAACCTGCTTCTGGTTATCGCACAGTCAAGAAAACCCTATGGCTCTCAGCTTTCCTCACTACCTGCCGGTTGGTGTTGAGTTGGAATTGACTTGACAGCGGCACGTTTGGCTAGGTTGTTAGGTAGACAGAGTTACTGTGTTAACATGCTCAGTGACTTACCCAAAGGCCAGAGGTTTGAGTTTGCTCAGAGATACCTTGAAAGAAAAACCTGAGCATCTACTTCTGAAAAGTCAGCCATAGAAAGCCCTATGATGGTCTACTCTGATGCACATGGGGTGGTCAGGCACTGAAACAGATTCCATAGCAACTGGTTCTAGACTGATGGATGAAAGGCAAGCACAGAGGGATCGCATTGGACTCAATGGTGGATAGGGAATAAAAACGGTGGTCATTTCCTTCCTTTCAGACGGATCCGTAGATCGGTGGCCTTCAGCTCGTTCCTAACTTCCATATGTATGATGCCGGCACTTAGCACTTCAGGGCAGAGTAGAGCCAAGGTGCTGTCTGCATCTCTGCTCGCTGCGGTGGTAGAAATTGAACCTGACATGGCATCTCTGAAGTAGCCTTTACTTTTGTTTCCCTTGCTGGCCAATTCAGTGGACCAGAAAGGTTTCACCTGTGCTCTAGTCCAGCTGCCTTCCCATCGCCTGCTCTGTCAAAGTCTTGAGACTGGCAGGTTGGTTTGGCTTTGCACTCTGTATGGGCAGTTAGAAACGTTGGCAGCGACTCTGATCCTGAAGCCAGCACTTCCTACTTCCTGTAGCAGATGGGCATGAGAAAAGCCCAAGGAGATGAGAGCAAACTTTCTCTTCTGGAAGCGAAATAGACGGTGTGTTAGGCAAGTCGGATCCTCAAGAAGCCTCTTGGTTAGGGCTGAGGGTTCCTTCCAGCAAGCACGACAGCCCCTAAGGAGCTCCACAGAACCAAGCCCCCAGCAGCAGTCACTTTGAAATGGAGCCGTGGAGGTGCTGCTGGGCTGCCAAGTGCAAGGGAACCCCCCCAGCCGCTCCAAGGGGGAAAGATGCGGATGCCTGTCTCAGAAACCCTCTCGAAGGGTTGGGAAACCTTTGTTCTGCCTTGGGGCCATTTGGTTATTTATAGCATCGTAAATTGAGCCATACCGGTAGAACATCCAAATCATTAGTTTTTAATGACCCCTAGAAGGAGCCCTGGTAGCAGACTGGTTATGCATTGGGCACTGCAAGTTCGGCAGTTTAAAACCACCAGCCGCTGCATGGGGGGAAGATCAGCTTTCTATTCCTGTAAAGAGTTAGGGTCTCAGACACCCACGGGGGCAGTTCATAGGGTCCCTATGAATTCGCATCACTCAATGGCAGTGGGTTTGGTTTGGGGTTGGTTATACAGCCCGTGGGCTAGACATCCCCACCCTGCTGTAAAGAGGCACTGCGCTCTGGAATTCACCCCATGCAATGGGTTTGAGTTTTTGTAGGGGATATCTTTGTGTCTGGAGAAACCCCGAGTTCAATCCTTCGCAAATCTCTCTCTGTAATAAAACAAACCAAAACCAAAACTGTGTTTTCATTCATTTCCCAAACATGAAGTATTTTCCCCTTCAAAGCGTTGTGGTATTCATTTCATGACTTTCCCAGGGGTTGGGGGTGGAAGGACATTCTGCCAAATTTAGGCCACAGTGTGACAGTAAGGAGCTTTAAGGCTATTAAGAAACCTTAGTCTGGAACCTGTAGACACTAGAGCAATATGAGTCATCCACACAAGGTGGTCTCTGGCCTGTCTTCTAGTGGGATCCATCTGTATTCACGCACGACACGAGTGATACAAGGTTCTGGGCCCTTTTTGCAAACTCACAAGCTCACTTTTCCCAGGTCTGTCTCTTGGGGCAGACTCCCTAGAAGCAAGAATCAAAATGTCAACTAATTGACGTGTAGTGAAGAATGCAAGAGTGGTACCAAGAATTTCTGGATGCAGGCAGACCTACTGGGTGACTTAGCCAATTACCCAAAGACCAACAGGAACAGACCTGACGTCTGAAACAGGCTCGGGAGCCACTGTCATGAAGGGGACTGCACTCCAGAGGAGCTGGGGACAGCTCTTTGAGCAAAGTGTGTTATTACAGGACTTTGGTCAAGGTGGACTTCTGTGGAATTGAAATGAAGCAGGACATTGATGGATTCAAAGAACAGGAGGCTGTGGGTGAAGAATGCACATGAGGGCTGACCAGTGAAGCAGACTCGGGCCTGTTTCCTTGGAAACTGCAGAGTGAAATAGGTGTGAAACGCTGTGTCCAGAAACCCCTATGTACCGTTCTACACCGGCGTTGGCAACCAGGCCTGCCTCTCTGTGTCAGGGTGACTCCCACGCTCCAGGCAAGCATGGGCTGCTTCATTCTTACAGATAGAATTTCAAAGTTTCTAATGACCTAAATTTGGAGGAAAATGCTTCTCAGAGAGAGCAGGAAATCATCAGCATTTCAGGAGGAGGGTTGCTGGGACCCTTTAGAGCCCAGGCGTGTCTTTTGGGAGATTGTTTCCCAGGAACTCCGCAGCTGTCTGTGGGGTCTGTTACTCTCATTTGATGAGCGACTGGACATAGCCTGACTTTCTCCATCCAAGTTGGTTCTGGCTTTCCCAGATGGTCTCTGGCAAGCAACCATCCACGTCAGCGTGCTCAACACGTGAGCCGGCCAGCAGGACAAGAGAACTGGTGGGTTGAACATCTGAGCGCATTGGGCTCGGCTGGGCAATCCTGCCCACCTCCCATGGGTCTCCGACTCTTCCTTGCCTTCCAACGCTGCTAAAGGCCTTCCCGGTGTTCCTCTGTGGAGAGGTGGGGAGGGGAGGGCACATTGGTCCTTGTTGTCTGCTGTGGAGCTCTTCACGGCAGCCCCAGACCGAGAGAACAAAACCCTGCCCCAGAGCCTGCACCATTCCCATGATGGGCCAGTGAGGAGACCATTGGGATGCGGAGGATTTTCATTGGCTGATCTACCAAAGAAGAGATCCAGGTCTTCCTTGAGTCTGCCTTCGTCAGAAGCTTTGCCAAAACCCATCGAGCCTGGTGGTAACCCACAAGACTCCGCTGACAAGTGGGTGGGAGTTGTGCGTGGGGTGCGTGGGCTGGGAGCCCCATCGTGTTCTGACTTAAAATGTGAGAATTCGACCAATGAAACCCCCCACTCTCCGGTGCTCTTTCTTTAACTGTGCTAATCTTTCCCATCTGACTTTCCTCGTTTGTCATGATCTATTTTACATTATTGTTATCATTTAACTCTGAGAAGTCAAAGTAGGGAGGGGAGGGTAAGTGTTTGGGGCTTGGGAGCAGGTTTGATCAGTACTTGAAACTGTTGAATATAAAACCGATAGCCAGAACTCAGAGTACAAAAAGTACGATTATTTTTTTAAAGAAGCGAATGGGAATCATATCTTATTTTCAAGTTATATGGGTAGAGGGTGCCTTTCAGTTTGTCCTAAAATATAACTGAAAAATAAGAGATGAGTTCAATGTGAGTGAAAGTGAACCCAGTAGCAGTCTTTTATGAGAGGGTTGTTGTTTGGGACGAAGTCATAATTTAGTTGGATTATACATTTGGCGTCCTGGTGGCTCTGGCAGGTAAACACTGGACCATTGAAACCCATGAGCGGACCATGGGAGAAAGCCGAGACTCCCCGCTCCTTAGAGAGTCATAGTCAGGGAGGTCCTCTATGGGGCCACTGAGAGCTGGAGTGGTCTTGACTGCCGTGGGTTGTTTTGATTTCTATTTTAAAAACATTGGAAAATATGACAGAATCTTCTAGTTCACTACCATCTGTTTAGAAACTAAGAAAGTCAAGCCCAGCGAAGCATAACAAGTTGCTTACGGTCAAACTGCAATGTGGCCACATAGCCGGAGACAATGTAGAATACAAGCCTTGATTCCTGGGTGATTCTCTCTCACAGGTGCCCTGGGGAGCAGGGGGTGGGTGGGTGGCATTTTTCATATCACCAAGAAGCTTTAAGGAGCCCTGGTGGTGTGATGGGTAATCACATGGCTGCTAAGTGAAGTTAGTGGTTGGAATCTACCGGATCATTCCAGGATCCCTGGTAGGTGGTGGGTTATGCGCTGGGCTGCTAACCACAAGGTCAGCAGTTTGAAACCACTGGTCACTCCTTGGGGGAAAGGAGGAGGTTTTGCATTGCAAAGATTTACCGTCTTAGGCACCCACGGGGTCAATTCTACACGGTCCTATAAGGTCATTATGAGTTGGAATGGTTGAAAGTGAGTTTGCTTCCTGATTTGAACCATTCCACAAAAGAAAAGACTTGGAGGTCTGCCCCTATACAGATCATAGCCTAGCAAACCCTAGGGAGCTGTTGTGCTCTGTCCTACAGGGTCACCATGAGTTGGAATTCACTCATTGGCACCGAACAGCAGTAATAAGTCACGGGACAGAATAATTATTTACTATAGTGTCTTCTAGGTTTATTTGTTATTAGTTTGAAGGGAGCTAGCCAATTATCTAATGTCCTCCTCAAATGAACCAAAATGGGATACTGGAAACAACTTCTAAGTAGAATTGGCTAGCTTCTATTTACTTAGTAACATGGTAGCTTGTTCATTGTGGCTTCCTTCTTTGCCAAACTAAGTGAAAATGAAAATGGTATTTCCAGCCCGCGGCACTGATTAAGTGGGTGCTTATATGTACACACTTTCCTTTTTAAAAAACCCAAAGCAGAGTTAATACATGACTCTCGATTAACTTGCAAATCAAAGGTTTTCTTGATGTGACTTCGACATAATTTTTCTGAATTTTCCAAGCAAGGTTGATCTAAAATCCCCAGGGCAGTTTCTGCTGCCCGTGAAAAACATGGATAAGTCTGGGCTTCCCAAGTGATGTCACGCTGAGATTTGAGCTTTGATGGAGAATTTCAAGACCAAGCCAACACTTCAAGGGTGCTCTCCTAAGGAACAAACGTGAGAATGGCTTTCTAAGAGGTTCTGTGGCCATGATGTGTCCTTATTTTCATCGTGAGCCATAATTGCATGTTGAAAATAAACTCTTTCAATGAGGTGACATGTAGCATTTGTCTGAATGCCCTGACAAGAATGCTTTTAAAACTATCTTTGAGAAGTGTTTATAACACAACATTGTTACTGATGAAGACAAGTTGCAAAGCCATCCGGACATTGCTCTTCCAATTTTCCTGAAAACTGAAAGGAAGGAAATACTTGTAGGTCACCATGTGCCTGAAGAAAGTTTAAAAGACAAAATACATCAGAAAGGAAACATCTCAAACTGTGATTACACGGGATTAGCTCTTCTTGGAAGGTATAAATTGAGAAAGTGAAAGCTTCTCATTTCTCCCCCTATGTACTTTTGTGTTGTGGAATTGGTTATGATGAGCATGTGGGACATTTATCATTCAAAACCTGAATAAAGGCTTTTTTTTTTTTTTCAAAAAGAAAGAGGCTGCCCTAGTTTTGAGAGCTTCCGGTGTCTTGCTTAATGCCTAGCTTGTTGGGGTTTGAATATCTTTAGCTTTTAGCAGGGGCAAGAATGCGAGTTGCTTTTGAATTCTGATGAGTTGCCAAGTAAAGCGCTCCCTGAACACATTAACGTGTAAAGGAATTGCACTAATCGTTGCCATGCGTAATAAACCACACTCACAGCCATCCAGTCAGACACTGACTTATCGCCACCCTAGAGGACAGGGTAGGACTGCTCCTGTGGGATTCCAAGACCGTAATTCCTTATGGGAGTAGAAAGCCTCATTTTCCTCCCAGATGGAGAGAGGCTGGTGGTTTGGAATTGCTGACCTTACGGTCAGAGCCCATTTTATAACCACCATGTCAAAGGGTCATCTATAACATTAATGTAGAATATCATTATCAGAGGCTCTGAATTTGTCAGTAACTTATTTTATTTGTGAATTTATTCATCTAGTCAATGAATGTTTAGGCACCTTCTATCCTAGGTGTCAAGGAAGCCTGGTGGTCTTATTGGGTAAGCATTGGATTGCTAATCATAAGGTCAGTAGTTCAATCCCACCAGCTTCTCCTCGAGAGAAAGATGGCGCTGTCAGCTCCAGCGGAGATTTGCAAAGTCTCAGAAACCCTTAGTAGGCTAGAAGTTAGAGTTGTCTCCTGGCAGTGCTTTTGTGGGAGGTGCTAGGACTACAAACATGAAGATGACAGGAACCTTAGTCCTGTGGAGCTTAGTCCTGAGTCCTGTGGAGCTTAGTCCTTAATCCTGTGGAGCTTAGTTCTTAGTCCTGTAGAGTTTAGTCCTTAGTCCTGTGGAGCTTAGTCCTTAGACATGTGTTCCCCGGGGACTAGACCAGCACTTAGGAAACAACTGATAAAGCTTGCGAAGTGGTGTGAGAGGGATGTGGAGCTCCATTTGAGGACTGAGGGCAGGGAAGCTCCTAGACCTTATTCCAGCTGACCCTTTAAGGGTAAGCTGGTTTCCAGGCAGAGAGCGTGGGTCGGGCTATTTGATGCAGAATGGATAGCATGGATGAAAGAATGGAGACATCCAAGCTTGTGGTACAACACAGGATAGTGAAGTACTGATTCAAACCTGTAGAAAGACGAAGGAGTCCTTGGTGGTGTAGCCCTGGTGGTGTGTTGGGCTGTTCCCAACAAGATCAGCAGTTCAAAACCCCTAGCCACTCCTGGGGACACAGATGGGACTTTCAACTTCTATAAAGAGTTACAGTCTCAGAAACTCGGAGGGGCAGTCCTCGTCTGTCCAAAAGAGTCACTATGAGTCAGCATGGACTTGATGGCCGTGAGTTTGGTTTTTGAGGGTTTGGGATTAGTTTATAACAACCTCACTTCCTCTGAAGAATGTTTCTAGATACTCTGAACCGGTCCTTGGTATGTGTGCTTGTGTACACATGACTGCATTGAAGAACAGACACATACTTTCACAGCAACATTTTAAATCTATGGTTTTTACATAATTCAGTTGAGTTTTTATGGTGCATGCCAGTGTGGTCAGCCATGCCAGAAAAAAATTACAAAGACAAAAAGTATATGTATTATATACAAATGTATCCATTAAATAAAAATGTACTCTTCTTCCTTTTGCTTTAGCCAAGCTAACAATTATCTTATGACCCAGATTTTCACAAAATTTGGGTTCCATTGACAGTAATTGGAGGATCTCCCTGTGTCATTAAACTTGTCTTTTTTTTAAACTAATTTCAGTTTGAGTGCATTTTACTCTCCTGAAGCCATAGCAATGGGAATTTTTAACAAAATTTGAAACTAACAGAATCAGAATGAACAGTGCAATTTACATATGGTATTTAAGCATTGTGAGGAAGTCACATATGATAAATTACCATGATCCTATAAGATATTATAAATGATTTAACTTCATATGTCCTTTATAGTAGCTTAAACACTGTCCACACAGTATCCTCTTCTTTCAAGAATTCCCCTGCCGAAGTATTTTAAAAAAATAAAGTATCAATAATATGTTGCTTAATCTAGACCTGTAATGTCCAAAAATTAATATTTATAGCATCATGGATCTCAAACTTTCTTCTTCATAGATAGATAGATAGATAGGTTTATACAGCGAGAAAGAATGTAACAGCTAATTAGTTCACACAGAAGTACATTGGGCTCACTTCAACTCACTTTTGGGGAACAGTTAATATACTGAAAGTCCAAGGCTGCCAGTCCAAGGTCAAGGAAGCAGACAACAGGGCCTTCCCTCAGGCAAGACAAGCAGAGTCTGCCCAAAGGCAGCAGACAGCAGAGTGGGTCAGCCACAGTCTACAGCAGCGGTTCTCAACCTGTGGGTGTCGACCTCTTTGGGGCTCAAACAACCCTTTGAAAAGGGTCACCCAATTCATAACAGTAGTAAAATTACAGTGATGAAGTAGCAACAAAAATAATTTTATGATGGGGGGGGACCACAACATGAGGAACTGTATTAAAGGGTCACGGCATTAGGAAGGTTGAGAACCACGGGTCTGTAGCACAGGAGCTTAGCGAAGCAGGCCCTGATGGGATATAAAACTCAAGGGATGTACTGCATCAAGATCCACCAGCCGCTAGCTCAAGCTATGTATGTGCCAGCAGCGTAGAAAAGCAGGTCTGGAAGGTACCTCACCCTCTAGGCACCTCAAAAATGATCCACAGGTTGGCTTGGCCCACAGGTATTGCAGCTTAAGGTTGAGGCAAAGAACTAGCTCAGGCATCAACACACTGGTCCACACCAGGGAGGAAGAGAGAAGAGGGTGGGCCTTGAAAAGCCATTTATCCCATTGATTGCCCGCCAATCAAGCTGTGACCTGATTAAACTCTGACCTCATGTTCCTATTGGCCTAGTTGGTTGGCACAATAAACCTATCACACTGAGTCAAGATGAATTTGGTTCTCAAAGGTACATCTGTCCTTTTTAGTATTTTAAAGAGGTCTTTTTTCCAGCAGACTGGTCCCAATGTAATATGTTTGATTTTTTGACTGCTGGCTTCCATAGGCATTGATTGTGGATCAAAGGAAAATAAAATCCTTGACAACATTGATCTTTCTTTTTGTCTTTTTACCTTTGGAGGGCAAAAAATTAAATATTATATATATAGTTTTCAAAGTAAACAATAAGTAATTGCTTGAATTTTTTGTGTTTGTCAACTTTATTAATAGCAAGCAATAGTTGGTGCCAAATAACTACCTGCAACATGAATTTATCCTTTGTCAAAAAGGAAGGATTTTCTCTTTATGTGGGAGCTTCGATTTTGCTATTTCCCCTGCTAGGACACTGGCCTAACTAAAATCGAATCACTTTAAAAGCATTTAGCTACTGTTCGCACTGTGTGTCTGAGTATACTAGTAAAGTTTTTTTGAGGGGCAAACCCAGGAAGTAGCTAATATAATAACTGACTCATTCCCTAAAATGTCATCCCTATCAAAACTGTTGAGGCCTTGTTTAAGTAACTAATTCCAACTGTGCCTTACCCAATTCCAAGAATGTACTAGGCATGCGGGCCCAAAATTTGACTTGTAGAGTTTGTTAAATCAACTATATTGGCACCCTTATCAAGGACCTGCCTACATAATCTTTCAGATCAATGTCTAGCATTGGATATTGTGCATTTGTGTTTGTTTTGTGGTATCTTCGCTCAAGTAAAAACCTATACTTAATTTTTAAAAAATTAACTTCTGTTGGCTTTGGACGGTTCAAACGTTTTAGAAATTTTGATGGTTCCAACATTCATATAGGAATAACATAACTGTTATTCCTGGTAAATCTGGTTGGCCTTAGTATGCATAATTTTTATTCATACATAAAATTTATTATGAATAAATATTTATTGTATGGATGATGTATTTTCTCATTTTATTATACATAAAGTTTAAAATCTTTGTATGAGTTCTCCTTTCTAAATAGTGATCACTTGTATATTTCTTAATTCATCTATCCTAGCATAAAATTTCGCAATAGTTTCTACCAACACTGGAAATTCTTCATTACTTTCTCTAAATATATTGCTTGTGCTTCTTTGAAAAGCATAGGATGAATGCAGTATATATGAAATTATTATTTTAGATATATCATTCTAATATCTTACATCACAGTTCTTTGTTGAGTACTACCAATATTTTTTCCTGTTTATCCTTTTACACAATTCTAGGGCTTCACATTTTGTTTCATGTGTTCATGGATGTGTGTATACTTAACATTTTGTGCTCTGGTAAATGAGAACCTAAGTGTTTCTAAGGAGCCTGGATGGTAGAGTAGGTTATGAGTTGGGCTACTAACCACAAGGTCAGCAGTTCGAAACCGCTGACCTCTCTGCAGAGAGAAATGAGGCTTTCTGCTCCCTGAAAGACTTACAGCCTCAAAACCCACAGGGCAGTTAGCCTCTGTCCTGTAGGTTTCCTAAAAGTCAGAAATGATTCACGGCAGCAAGAAGTGTTTCTAACAACAAAACCTGCATGTTAAAATTAATCTTCAAAGTTGGTTGTGAAGTATTTTACAATAGTGATATAATATTGCATCCTTGAAACGAACATATTTCTCAATTCCTTTTCCATTTGCGCGAATTTTGATATGAGGTATTAACATCTATACTAGTCAGGCAACAGACACCCAAGTCCATTTATTTGCTTTTTTTTTTTTTTTTGGCAAAAATACATTCTCACACTGTCATGAAGATACATGGACCATTTTCCAGGATTTTCATTTAATAAACAATAAAGCTCCAGAGATTTTTTCTTTCTCATGCAATTCTGGGTTTTAAATTATGACATTTTTTTCTCCTCTTTAAAGGGAAATTCACTTCCTCCCCCCAACTACCATGATCCGAATTCTACCTTGCAGGGCTGGATAGGACAGAGGCTGTACACTGGTGCATATGAGGGTTGGAGGTACAGGGACTCCAGGGTGGATGATACCTTCAGGACCAAGGGTGTGAGGGACGATGCTGGGAGAGTGGAGGGTGAGTGGGTTGGAAAGGGGGAACTGATTACAAGGATCCACATGTGACCTCTTCCCTGGGAGAGGGACAGCAGAGAAGGGGGGAAGGGAGACTCCGGATAGGGCAAGATATGACAAAACAACGATGTATAAATTACCAAGGGCATATGAGGGAGGGGGGAAGGGGGAGGGAGGAGGGGAAAAAAAAGAGGACCTGATGCAAGGGGCTTAAGTGGAGAGCAATGCCTTGAGAATGATTGGGGCAGGGAATGTATGGATGTGCTTTATACAATTGATGTATGTATATGTATGGATTGTGGTAAGAGTTGTATGAGTCCCTAATAAAATGTAAAAGAAGAAAAGAGAAAAAAATGATTAGGGCAAAGACTGTACAGATGTGCTTTATACAATTGATGTATGTATATATATGAACTGTGAAAAGAATTGTATGAGCCCCAATAAATTGTTAAAATTAAAAAAAAAAAGGGAAATGCAGTTACATTTGAGATGTGGATTGTAAAAATTACATGATCAATTCTCTTTCAAATCTCATTGTCCTGTAAGTAATTAAATTTTCATTCAGTCAAGAATACTCATGTTATTCTGTGCAGGGTTTAAAATATTCTTATATTCTTCAGATGCAGGAATTTCATCTATGTATTCAAGATATGGTTTTGATTGAAAATATTTTCTTGTTCATTTTGATTACTTTGGTCAACAGCTATAAAATTCAATTCACAAATTGCATACAGGCTATGCTTAACAAACTGTGTTCAATTTAGTTGTTTTTAACTTTTAAAATGTAAGAATATTGAATTTTGACCATTGCTATTTTTTGCATGTTTCTTCCTTGGGTTTTGGCTCATATTTTATACTTCTTTATGTGTTTGACATGTAATCATGCCTAAAAATCTAAAATACTTAATCACTCAAATGTAATTTTAATACATTTCCATCCAGATATCAATTCAAAATATATGGAAATATTTCAAAATAAGATATAATTTCTCCCCAGAATACTTTTCTTCTAATATTTGATAAATCAACTATTAAATTAAAAGACAAAACAAATTAAATTGATAACCTTCCTTGCTGAAACTAAGACAAAACATTTAATGATGAAGATAATGACTATAGACTTCAGCATAGAATATTCCTCAATATTTTTAAGCAAAAATCTTCACAACTTGACCAATCACAACTTTTAAAGTTATTCAAATTGTTTAAATGCAAAATGCCTCCCTGCCAATATGCCACTATTATACATACATACTACAGTCAAATCATTGGTTCCACAGATGCAACATAAAGTTCAGCACTATTAGGAAACAACATTTCACTATTAGAAATAACTTTGCATGTAGGATCTGAGAAGAAGGATTTGATGAGTCATCTGTCTTTTGCTGGCCCTTGTTGCCCAAGTCGCTTGCTTCTAGCAGTTACCCAAATCCTCCCTGCACGCTCACACACCCTTTGTCTCCGACACCCACAGCAGCTACCGGTCCACTTACTGGCATCTAGTGGCGATCCAGTTGCCTTTCTCTTGAGGTCAAATAGGAAAACACTGCAGAAATGCTTCTCTGAGAACTCAGGGTTACAATTGGTTCCCCACAAATAACTGAAATAACTGAAATAACTACATGCAGGATCTCAGTCTTAATGACATCTCTATGCCCATTAAGGAGATGTGGCATTGTTGGCACTGCTAACCACAAGATTGGCATTTTAAATCCACCAGCCTCCTTTCAGGAAAACGATGCTCCCATAAAGAAGAAAGTAGATGGTGTCTGACTATCAATTGGAATAGTGTCTGGGGTCTTAAAGGGTTGTACTCAAACAAGCAGTCATCTAAGTGCGGAGTCAACTAAGTGTCAATGGAAGAAGCACACCAGCGTGTGTGATCCAAAGATGATAATTGCAATATTCAAGTATGGTAAAAAGCATCAGAGCTAAAGTTATGAACACTCAATTTGTGCAGGCCTTTGGAGGACATTAGGAGCCCCAAACCCATCTGCAGAGTATCTAGTCAGACTGAGCCTCTGGCAGATCCATTCTAACCAAAAGCAAGAGTTTCAAACAGCCTTACTATCAGGCAGAGACTACTGTAATCTTGATCATGTTTGATTGAACTCGATACATGGGCAGTTGTCCTCCAGCCACCACCCCCCACCCCCACTCGCACCATATAGACCCGAGCTGAATTTGTATTGGAGGTAAGTATCTCTTACTTGTTCCGTGACAGAAATGTCCTCCCTGCCCTTTTGAAGGTTGATGGGGACCTTCTCCTTCTTACATATTATTTGTATCTGTGTCTCTATACTATTATGGTTTTAACCTTACCACCTTAGTCCAATTTTGTTTTTTATTGTTTTTCTGTTGGGTTTCCCATCTGTCAAGCACAGGAGGAGCGGATACAAAATGAGAACAACTGACACAAAGGGTTACAGAGAATGCAGGGGTGGGGGTCAAAGGGGATTTCAGGAGTAAGGCGGGAGTGGGTGGGAGCACTAGAACTGACTGTGATTGCGCAGCTCATGTGAAAGGCGATTTGACCATGGGGGAAGACTCTAAGACTGATGTGTTGGTGACTGTCCACTGCCCCTTGATAGAATTGAACCATTGAACTACTGAATTGTATGATATGTAAATTATGTACCAATAAAACTGCTGGGGGGTGGGGAGACTTAAAGCCTTGGAAACCCATGAGTTGGAATCATAGTTTGTTGTATTGTGGTGGCTTGTGTGTTGCTGTGAAGCTGGAAGCTATGTCCCTGGTATTTCAAATTCCAGCAGGGTCACCCAAGGTGAACAGGTTTCAGCAGCACTTCCTGACGAAGAACAGATGACCAAGTTGAATAGGATATCCACTTCAGAGGAGTTGGCCACCAAAAGCTTTAGGGATAGCGTTGAGACGTGATCATTGTCGGAAGATGACACTCTCAGCTCGGAAGGCCCTCAAAATATGACCGAGCAAGAGCTGCCTTCTCAAAGTAGACTCGACCACAGTGAGGTAGAGGGAGTAAAGCTCGCAGGAGGAAAGCCTCTGGGACCTTCATTTGCTAACAGGGCAGGACTCAAAATGAGAAGAAACTGCAAACATCAATTAATAATTACAACTTGGAATTTACGATGTATGAATCTAGGAAAACCAGAGGTCGCCAAAAATGAAGTGAACACATACAAATTGATATGTTAGGTGCTAGTGAGCTGAAATGGACTGGTATTGGCCACTCCGAATCAGAAAACCATACGGTTTACCACGGTGGGTATGGAACAACCAAGAGGAAGGCTGGTGCACTCATCGTAAAAGAGGACACTTCATAATTGATTTTGATGTACAAGGCTATGAGAAAATCCAATCAAAGCCACTATTTTTCAAATGTATGCACCAACCACTAACACTTGTAGGGTAGAAAACGTACAATCCTACCAATGTTTTCAGGCTGAAATTGGTCAAACATACAATCAAGATGCATTGCTAATTATTACTGATAGTAATGCAAAATATGGAAACAAAGAGGAAGTGCAGTAGTTGGGAAATATGGTCTTGGTGATATAAATGAAGCTGGAAATTACATAGAATTTTGCAAAACCAACTATTTCTTCATCAAAAAATACCTTTTTTAAAGAGAGAGAGAGAGAAGTAGGATCCAAAATGAGCTTCCTCACTGAAATCTGCATCCACTAAGGCCCCCTCTTCCCACCACCCGAGCCCTGCTCCTGATCCCATTGTAGGCCAGAGATCTCAATCAGCCAGGCTTATTACCCTCACTCATGGGAGAAATGACCTTAGAAAGGTAAGCTGTCTCCAGTGGAGTAGGGGAAGGGGGAAGAATCGCATTGCTCAGAAGACTGGAAGGCTAGGCTAGGGTACTGGGAAAGGGTATAGAGAGGGAGGGGGAGCAAAAAGGGAAGAGATGGCAAGCAACTGAAGGAAAAAACAAGCTTTTGGATGGAGTCAGATTAGGAATGGGAGAGAAGAAAGGTGGGAGCAGAAGTGGAGATCATGAAAGGGAAATATCAGCATCCACGTTTTTATGTGCAGGTGTTTTAAAGGAGTAGGAAGAAGAGATAAAATCCCAGCATAGGTACCAAGAATATTAATGAACAATGCAGTTTTCCCTTTAAATCTGGTCTTCTGAGGAGACAGGAAAGGAAGGGTCTGGGATTGGAAATATCCATGGCCACCCCCTTAAACCTCCTGCCGATCATCCTGCATTCCTTCTGTCCTTAAACTATGCTCACTGCATTGAGTCAATTCCCACTCATAAAGGTCCTATAGGATAAGGTAAGAAAATATATACATATAGTTTTCAACAACACAAAAGGTGACTGACTATACAGTAGAACCCTGGACCTTGACTCTATTCTAGAAAGAGCCTCGAGATGTGATGCAGTCAAGTTCTGAATCAAATTTTCCCATTAGAAATAACTGAAAATGGATTAATCCATTCTCAACCACCAAGCGTTTACCCTAACCTTGTCTCTTTATACAAAACAGTACACAGAAATTTCAAAGTAAATAAGTTCAGAGTTAAATAACGTCATTTACATAAGAAACACAACATTTAAAAAGTTTTTAACAACTACAGTATGATCCATTCCTTGAGATTGATGAGGATCTGGATCTGTGGACACGGATGTGGAGAGGAGGTATGGAGAGAGTCATTGTTTGGAATCACCTTCCATAAAATCAACCGGTAGCTGATTTTCAGGGGTTCATTTTTCCATTCTTTTGCCTTTTTTTTTCACCAGGAACTGGCTGGCTTTCTCTTTAAAAAAAATTCTGTCCAATGTTGTCTGCTGTTGGCATTTCCTTAGCTGTTTTCTAAAAGGGTTTACTAAATTATCATTAACAATATCGATAACACAGTTAACCCATTCTTTATCATGATGATTCTTTTCAAAAAATTCTTTCTTAGGACTGATGTTGAGTACTGATGCAGTTGGGTACTGGGATTCTACTGTACCTATGGACTTCTCCAGATGGAATACACATTACCCAAATTGAATACCACTGTGGGAAGAGACAATAGAGACGCTCAATATCAGCAGCTAAAACTAGACCAGTGACTGAATGTGGAACAAACCACAAATTGCTCTTCTGTAAGTTTAGGTTGATGCTGAAGAAAATGAAACAAGTAAACAAGAGCCCAAATAGAACCTTGAGTCTATCCCACATGAATTGTAAGACCATCTCAAAAGCAGGTATGCTCCATTGGACATTATGACCATTATGTGGTGTGGGATAACATCAAGAACAAAATTCATGAAGTAAGAAAAAAGTGAATAAAAAGACAGGAAAGAACTACAAGATCAAAATAGATTGCAGAAGAGACTCTGAAACTTGCTCTGATGGGAGAAATTATGACATCAAAGAGCTGAATATAAAACTTCACCAAGTGTAGCTCAAGAACACAAAGTAAAATATGATAATAAAATGTGCAAAAAACTAGAGTTAGAAAACCAAAATCAAATAACACATTGAATATATATTAAAAAGTGGAAGGACTTAAGAAAATATTCAAGTCTCAAATTATACTATTGAAAGATTTGATGGGAAAATATTGAATGATACAGTAATTATCAAAGAAGGTGGAAGATTACACAGAACCACTGTACAAAACAGAAACAATCAACATTTAACTATTTCAAGAGGTAGCATGTGATCAACACACATGGTATTGAAGGTCGAAATTCAAGCTGCACTGAAAACATTTACCAAAAACAAGGCTCAGGAATTGATAGGAAACCAATTGAAATGTTTCAACAAACTGATAAAGCATTGGATGTATTCACTCATCTATGCCAGGAAATTTAGAAAACAGCTACTTGGCCAATGGACTGGAAGACATCAATATTTGTGCCCATTCCAAAGAAAGGTGACCCAACAGAATGCTCAAACTACACAACAATATCATTGCTATCACATGCAAGTAAAATTTTGCTAAAGATGATCTAAAAATGATTACAGCAGTACATTAACAGGGAAGTGCCAGATGTTCACACCATATTCAGAAGAGGACTTGGAATAAAGGATGGCATTGCTGACATCAGGTGGATCTTGGCTGACAGGAGAAAATACCAGAAAGATGTTTATTTGTGTTTTCTTGACTAAAAAATTCACATTGAATTGTGTGGATCATAACTAACTATAGATAGCCTTGATAAGAATGAGTATTCCAGAACAATTCACTGTGCTCATGGGGAACCTGTACATGGATCAAGAGACAGTTCTGTGAACAGAACAAGGGAATACTACATGGTTTAAAATCAGGAAGATGTGTCTCTGGGCTGTATCTTCTCATTGTATTTATTTAATCTGTCTGTTAGGCATACATCATCAGAGAAGCTGGATTATAGTAAGAATGTGTCATTGGGATTGGAGAAAGGCTTATCGACAGTCTGTGATATGCAGATGATGCAACCTTGCTTGATGAGAATGAGGGCCTGAAGCACTTGATGATGAAGATCAAGGATTGCAGCCTTCAGCATGGAAAACAACTCAATGACAAGAAGACTAAATTATTGATAACTGGATCAATGATAAATGGAGAACAGATTGAAGTTGGCAGGGATTTCATCTTGCTTGGATCCACAATCAATGCTCTAGGAAGCTGCAGTCAAGAGATCAAAGGACGCATTGCATTGGGAAAATCTGCTGCACAAGACCTTTTTACAGTGTTGAAAATCAAGAATGTTACTTTAAGCACTAAGGTGCACCTGATCCAAGCTATAGTAATTTCAAGGGCTTCAGATGCATGTGAAAGTTTGACATTGAATAAGGAAGATGGAAGAGCAGTTGACACATTTGAATTATGATGCTGGTGAAGAATACTGAAAGTCCCATGGACTCCTAATAGAATAAACGGATCTGTCTTGGAAGAAGTAGAGTACACCTTGCTCCTCGGGTACAAGGATGGTGAGATTCTTCTCATGTACCTTGGACATATTGTAGTGGGAGACCAGTTCCCAGAGAATGACATTGTACTCAATAAAATGGAGGGGAAGTGAAGGAAGGAGGCTCTGGACAAGAGGGACTGACTCAGTGGCTGCAGCAATGGGCTCATACATAAGAACAATTGTGAGGCTGACGCAGGCCTGGGCGGTGTTTCCTTCTATTGTGCAGAGGGTTTTGTGTACATCTAACAACATGACTGAATGCCATCTAACAACAATGAGTTGGAATCAACTCGATGGCAGTGAGTTTTGGTCCGGGGGTAAATGCCCTTTAATAAGTTCATTTATTTGGGGTTTGTAATGGGCATGGTCCTCTGAAGCGTCTCCCTAACCCTGAAGAGAAGCTGAGCTGTTGCTTCCATGCCAGTTTCTGAAAATTGTAACAATGTTGTGGATTCTTGTAAGTCATAGGGCTAACTACATTTATACATATTTTAGAGATCTCAAAAATCAACAGTCTCATATACAAGTAATAACCAGTTTGAAAGTGCAATGAGGAGGAAAAATCCCAGTTGTAATACCAACCAGCAAGATAAACTCTTTAGGAATAAACTTAACAAAGATATGTGAAAGCTAGTAAATAAGCTGTAAAATTATAAACGTGCAAAGATACCTAGAAAAGCATGGAAAGGGAAGAGCTCTTGTTGGGACCAGTCTTTCAAAACCCAAAATCACACTCGCTGCTGCCATCGAGTCGACTCTGACTGCGAGAGATCCTAGAGGGCAGAAGAGAACTGCTCCTTAGGGGTTCTAAGACTAAATCTTGATGGGAGCAGACAACCGTATCTTTTGGCTATTGAGTGGCTGCTATGTTTGAACGGCCGACCTTGAGGTTAGCAGTCCAATGCTTAACCCGCTGCACCAACAGAACCAGATATGACATCATTATAAACCCTCTGAAGTTTAGAGCAGAGCAGTATTGGTGCATAGACAGATAGAATGTCATAGAAAGCTCAGAAACGCATCCAGCAGCGACACCAGGAAATCTCGAATGGATCATCGGAGTGCCTCAACTCACTGGGGCTAGCATGGGCTTCTAATAAAGGAGTGAGACAGCTGGAAAGGCTTTTGGGAGAAAAGGTCAAATTATGTCTATTTCTCACTCATATAAGAATAAACTCCACATGGGTTAGATATCAGAATGCTGAAATTAAAAATATGCAAGCACCAGAAGAAAACACAGATGAATCTCTGTGAAATTTGAGTGCAGGTAGGAACTTTCTGATTGTAACTAGCAATCCAGGGGTAAGAGAGAAAATAAGAAGACCGATAAAGGAGAGTACAAGAACAGTTTTAACCGCATAAAGCTGTAAGTAAAAAGGCCAGCGACAACTTGAGAGAAAATATTTAGGGTATGTACAAGGTTAGTACCCTAATATACACATTTTACAAACAGAAAAAATATATATTGAAAATCCAATTTTATAATGACAACAAATATAAACCAGTCCCCTAAAGATTTTAACAGTACTTAGACATATGAGAAGGCGCTCAATTTCATTCACGAGAAAATATAATTGAAACTATACTGAGATATTTTGAGTCAACCACCATTTACCACCCATTGAATTGGCAAATATTCAAAAGCTTGGCAATGCACTTGGTTGGCAATCTGGTGGACATAGGCACTCTTATTATATATTGATGTTGGTGATGCAAAATGATTTAACCCCACAAAGGGTACTTTGTCAATATCTAATAAGCATGTGGACAGAGTTGTTGATGCTAGGTGCCATCAAATCTGTTCCAACTCGTAGCAATCTGTGTGTGTGTGTGTGCCTGTATTTTCTCTAGGCCTGCCCACTGAAAGAGAGTAGGAGTCCGAGAATATTTCTAGTGCCCAGAGCTTTCTTTCTAAAGACCATTCTTTATTGAAAGTAAACAAGGTATCCTTGGGGACACAGTCAATTTCAGTGCTAGGTCAAGGAAGGTACACAATCAGTTTGTACTAGGTTGTTGGGTCAAAAATGAGAAAATGTTTTGGAAAAAATGCATGCAGATCAAAAGTAAATGAAGCCAGCTCCAACTTACCAAACTTGGGCTAAATCGAGCATTAACATAAACAAGGTTGGATTAGATTATAATACGGGATAAAACTAAAGCCTATAAATTCATACTAATAATGAATGGATGATGATAATGATAGATAGATAGATAGATGATAGGAAGATAGATAGGGCTTCTCTTATGGAAGAGAATATATCTATAAATGGAACAAGTTCTTGAAGTTGGAAAGTTAACATTTCATAATCAATACAGAAAAGTTATTTAGGACTAGAATTGTCAAACTTCGAAAGGATCGGCTGGTGAAGACCAGGATACTTATACTTGTAGGGGCACAAGGAGCCTACCCATAGGTAGCTTACTAATAATAAGGGGGTTAAAAATAGTAACTAAGTGGGGGGCGCTAGCAAATGGACAATTGCTTGGTTTGATGATCAAAAGTAACATTGCCAGTAAGGTGAAGAAAGATACTACGTGCCAGACATAACGCAAGAAGGACACATTGTTTATGTCATAGCACAGCCAGAGATAACTAACCTGAATATAATCACGAGGAAGCAGCAGCCAAGCTAAGGGGAAGAACAGTCTATAAAATTACTGATCTTTGTCATGAAATGCAAAGAAAGGCTGTTTCTTAGTCAATAAAACTAATTAGCAGGAAACTAAACACAATACTTGGTCTTGGACTCGATTCCAGACCGGAGGGGAAAATATGTCATGAAATAACTGCATGCAATAATTGAACAAATTGGAATATGAATGGCAGAATAGACACTTTGGTCTTAATGTTAAGTGGTTGGAGTTTATAACTATACTGTGGTTATAGAAAATCTTATCCTTAGGAAATATATATGCAAGTGTTACAGGTTAAAACAAAACCCCAAACTCATTACTATCAAGTTGGGACACTCTACAGAGTTCTGAGACTGTGGATGTTGCCAGAAGCAGACAGCCTCATCTCTGAAGATGAAGGGGGTAATAAATGGGAATCTCTTCAATAGTTAAAAACCAAACAAACTTGAGTCTAGGAAATAGATATTTTATGTGTTACTTTTTCCAGTTTTCTGTATTTAAAATTATTACAATGGAGGAACTTTTAAAAAAGTATTTGGTGAAAAGATCTTACTGATTGAGACTTTTCTCCCACCGATTAGTGTGAATTAGTAAGAAATGCTCTAACTTGCTGAGTCGTACCCTGAGGCCTGTGACTAGTTCCTGTGATGGGGCAATACGTAGTCCCGATGGGTGAATCAGAACAGAAACATCTGCTCGAGTGATTTGACTGGGCTTCTGACTTCTATAAATTTGAGGGAGTATATTTGGGAAGAAAAGCAGAAGTTTCCTACTACTTAGGTTTAGAATTAAACAGAACTCTTACATGATATTTCAGAGCTAAACAAGTAGAATTGTCAATGGGGAAATCCAAGTCAACTTTAGTTCCCAGCATGACTACGTGGCATTATGGGGACCTCCTGCAGTCCTTGGAGAAATCACACTCAAATAAGGATTGGTCATTTCCAGGATTCATGGTAATGTTGACTCTGCAGTTCATAATAAACAATAAACAAAACCCCAGTTATCATATATCCTCTGTCTTCTCTAACAAATAGTCCAATGGACAGCCATTTCTCAGGACTGTATGTGGTCGCTTTATCTTGTGAAGAAAGTTAAGTTCAGAAGGAGACACAATTGAGAAAGCATAAAGAGACATGTGTACATCAAGCTTAAAGCTGTTAGGCATTAAAAGGCGCCCTGGTGGCATGGTGCTTACACACAGGGCTATGAACCACAGGGTAAGCAATTTCAAACCATCAGTCAGCTTCACAGGAGAAACACCGGGCTCTCTACTCCCATAAAGAGTTACAAGCTCAGAAACTGTAGGGGCAGGTGTACCTTGTCCTAAAGGGTCACTATGGGTCAGCATTGACGCCATGGCAGTGAGATTTTCAGTTGTGTTGTTGTTGTTAGGTGCCATCAAGTAGGCTCCACCACATAGCGGCCCTCTGCACAACAAAGCGAAGCACTGCCCTGTCCTGCTCCATCCTCACAGTTGTTCACAGTTGTTCCCAAGCCTGAGTCCATTGTTGCAGTCACTTGTCAATCCATCTTGAGGGCCTTCCTCTTTTTTTGCTGCTCCGCCACTGACCAAGTGTGATGTCCTTTCCAGGACCGATCTCGCCTGGCAATATGTCCAAAGCATATAAGACAAATTCTTGCCATTCTTGCCTCTAAGGAGCACTGACCGTACTTCTTCCAAGGCAGATTAGTTTGTCCTTTGAGCAGTCGATGACCCTTCAGTATTCTTCTCCGGCACCACAATTCAAATACCATCAATTATTTTCCAGTCTTCTCTATTCAATGTTCAATTTTCACATGCATATAAGGCAGTGGAAAATCCCATGGCTTGGGTCAGGCACACTCTAGTCCTCAAAGTAACGTATTTGTTTTCTAGTACTTTAAAGAGGTTTTGCGCATCAGATTTACTTAATGTCTCTTAATCTTTCAATCTCTTGACTAATGCTACCATGAGCACGGATTGTGGATTTAAGCAAGACAAACTCCTGGACAACTTCAACCTTTTCTCTGTTTACTATGATGTTACCTATTGGTCCAGTTGTGAGGATTTGTGTCTTTTTTTCATCATAATCAATACTGAAGGCTGCAATCCTTGATTTTCATCAGCAGGTGTTTCTAGTCCGCTTCAATTTTAACAAGTAATGTTGTGTCATCTGCATATTAAAGGTGGTTAATAAGCCTTCTTCCACTCCCGATGCCACAGTCTTCTTCATATAATCTAGCTTCTCTGAGATTTTCTCAGTTGATTGAACAAGAATGGTGATAGGATACACCTCGATGCATATCTTTCCTGACTTTATTTATTTATTATTATTTTTAAATCATTTAATGGGGCTTGTATAACTCTTATCACAATCCATATATCCACCCATTGTGTCAAGCACATTTATTGCCATCATCATTCTCAAGACATTTGCTTTCTGCTTGAGCCCTTGGTATCAGCTCCTCATTTTCCCCCTCCCTCCCTACTGCCCCCTCCTCATGAACCTTGATAATTTATAAATTATTATTATTTTGTCATATCTTACTTACTCCCTTCATCTACTTTTCTATGTCCATCCCCCAGGGAGGAGTTTATATGTAGATCCTTGTAGTCGATTCCCCCTTTCCACCCTACCCTCCCTCCACCCTCTTGGTATTGCCACTCAAACCACTGGTCCTGAAGCGATCATCTGTCCTGGATTCCCTGTGTTTCCAGTTCCTATCTGTACCAGTGCACATCCTCTGGTCTAGCCAGATTTGTAAGGTAGAATTGGGATCATGATAGTGGGGGGGGGGGAGGAGGAGGAAGCATTTAGGAACTAGAGGAAAGTTGTATGTTTCATCATTGCTACACTGCACCCTGATTGGCTCATTTTCTCCTTTCAACCCTTCTGTAAGGGGATGTCCAGTTGCCTACAGATGGGTCTTGGGTCCCCAATCAGCACTCCCCTTCATTCACAATGATTTTATTTTTTGTTATTTTATGCCTGATATCTGATCCCTTCAACAACTCGTGGTCACACAGACTGGTGTGCTTCTTCCATGTGGGCTTTGTTGCTTCTGAGCTAGATGGCCGCTTGTTTACCTTCAAGTCTTTAAGACCCTAGGCCTGGATGCTATATCTTTAGCCAGGCACCATCAGCTTTCTTCACCACATTTGCTTATTAATCAGCTTTGTCTTCAGCGATCGTGTCGGAAAGGTGAGCATCATGGAATGCCAGTTTAATAGAACAAAGTGTTCTTGCATTGGAGGGAGGACTTGAATGGAGGCCCAATGTCCATCGCCTACCTTAATACTAAACCTATACATATATGCATATAGATCAATTTCCCCATCATCATATATAAGTATATTTTTATATGTACATGCCTGTATCTAGACCTCTATAAATACCCTTTGCCTTCTAGTTCTTTCTTCTATTTCCTTTTACTTTCCTCTTGTTCCATGATCATGCTCGGCCTTTATTTGGGTTTCAGTAATTTCTCTTGGTTACATTGCCCTTGATCAAGCCCTACCAAGGCTCCTACACCCTCCTTGCAACTGATTTGGATCACTTGTTGTTTGCTTGTCCCTGGGTTGTTAACACCACTTCCTTTCCTCCCCACCTGCCCCTCTCCCTTGTCGTTCCCATTATTTTCTCCTCCAGATTGTCTATCCAGCGTACCATATCTAGATAGACCTGCAGAGATAATAATATGCACAAAAACAAGACAGATCAGGCGAAATTCCTACACTGCGTTTCCAGTGTTTTCCCCTGTAGGACTATCGTTCAGTGAGGGATGTCCTGTTTCATAGCGGGGCCAGTCATAAAGTTCTCTCTGTGCATTGGCTGCTCTGAGTGGGGATATCATCCTCAAGGTTTGGTACAAGTACATGAGTCCACTGAGGTAGGCTTAAAAAAAATCAAAAGGGGCATAGGGAAAAAGCTACTGTATACAAACATTCCTGAGGTGAGGTCCAGTAGAATGGCAGGGGTCAGACCAAATCCAGGGATACATATGGTAGCCAACTAAAAAGGAGAGGTGGGGGCAGGGGGAGAAAAAAATGGGCAGCATGGGAACAGGGCACTAACCCACCCAAGGGGAGGGTATTGTTTATATCTCCACAGGGAAAGAGGAACCAGACTTCAACCCAATGCTCCAAGATGTGAATGCAACATATCGGCATGAAGCTGGGAACCAGTAGAAAGGTCTGAGGGCCTGGCCCCAATCCCAACTACATGGACAACCACCCCTCCCCGCCCCCCAAAGAATTTACTTCAGAGGACAGCACTGAAGCTACAGCTCAGGGAGAGTGACATGTCTGATCAGAGCACATTGGAGCAAATGAAGGAGGAGGAAGAGAGAGTGGAGCACATCCTGGCCCACCTTTCCTGATTTTAAACCATGCAGCATACCCCTGTTCTGTTCACACAGCTGTTTTGTTTTTTAAATCACTTTATTGGGGACTCTTACAGCTCTTTTTTTTGTGTGACTTTTTTGTTGTTGTTTTCTTTCTTTTTCTTTTTTTTAAAACATTTTATTAGGGGCTCATACAACTCATCACAATCCATACATATACATACATCAATTATATAAAGCACATCTGTACATTCTTTGCCCTGATCATTTTCAAAGCATTTGCTCTCCACTTAAGCCCTTTGCATCAGGTCCTCTCTTTTTATTCCCCTCCCTCCCTACTCCCCCCTCCTTCATGAGTCCTTGATAATTTATAAATTGTTATTTTGTCATATCTTGCCCCATCCAGAGTCTCCCTTCACCCCCTTCTCTGCTGTCAGTCTCCCAGGGAGGAGGTCACATGTAGATCCTTGTAATCAGTTCCCCCTTTCCAACCCACTTACCCTCTACTCTCCCAGTATCGCCCCTCATACCCCTGGTCCTGAAGGTATCATCCACCCTGGATTCCCTGTGCCTCCAGCTCCTATATGCACCAGTGTACAACCTCTGCTCTATCCAGTCTTGCAAGGTAGAATTCGGATCATGGTAGTTGGGGGAAGGAAGCATCCAGGATCTGGGGGAAAGCTGTATTCTTCATCGGTGCTACATCGCACCCTGACTGATCCATCTCCTCCCCTGAGCCCCTCTGTGAGGGGATCTCAAGTGGCCGACAAATGGGCTTTGGGTCTCCACTCTGCACTTCCCCCTTCATTCACTATGGTACATATATATATTTTTGGATGATGCCTTATACCTGGTCCCTTTGGCATCTCGTGATCGCACAGGCTGGTGTGCTTCTTCCATGTGGGCTTTGTTGCTTCTGAGCTAGATGGCCGCTTGTTCACTTTCAAGCCTTTAAGACCCCAGGCACTATCTCTTTTGATAGCCGGGCACCATCAGCTTTCTTCGCCACATTTGCTTATGCACCCGTTTGTCTTCGGCGATCCTATCATGGAGGTGTGCAGCCAATGATATGATATTTTGTTCTTTGATGCCTGATAACTGATCCCTTCGGGACCACGTGATCACACAGGCTGGTGTGTTCTTCCATGTGGGCTTTGTTGCTTCTGAGCTAGATGGCCGCTTGTTTACCTTCAAACCTTTAAGACCCCAGACACTATCTCTTTTGATAGCCGGGCACCATACAGCTTTCTTCACCACATTTACTTGTTCACCCACTTTGGCTTCAGCAGTTGTGTCGGGAGGGTAAGCATCATAGAGTGCCAATTTAATAAAAGAAAGTATTCATGCATTGAGGGAGTGCTTGAGTAGAGGCCCAAGGTCCTTCGGCCACCTTAATACTAAACCTATAAATATAGATACATAGATCTATTTCTCCATCCTCATATATATATATGCATGTACATGTCTTTGTCTAGACCTCTATAAGTGCCCTTTGACTCCTAGCTCTTTCCTCCATCTCCCTTCACTTTCCTCCTGCCCCACTACCATGCTCCGTCCCCACCTGGGTTACAACTACCTCTTCTTTATGTAACCTTACCCTTGATCATGCCCAAACAGGCCTCCCAGCAATTTGGGTCACTTGTTGTTCCCTTGTCCCTGGGTTTATTAACACCAAAATCACTTTATTGGGGACTCTTACAGCTCTTATCACAATCTATACACACATCCATTGTGTCAAGCACATTGGTACAAATGTTGCCATCATCATTTTCAAAATATTCTCTTTCTACTTGAGCCCTTGGTATCAGCTCATTTCCCCCCTCCTTTCTCTACCCTCCTTCCCTCATGAACCCTTGATAAATGATAAATTATTTTTTTTCACATCTTACATCATCTGCTATCTCCCTATCTCCCTTCACCCACTTTTCTGTTGTTTGTCCCCCTGGGAGGGAGTTATATGTCAATCGTTGTGATCGGTTCTCCCTTTCTCCCCGCACCTTCCCCTTACCCTCCGGTATCGCTACTCTCATTATTGGTCCTGGGGGGTTTATCTGTCCTGGATTCCCTATGTTTCTAGCTCTTATCTGTACCAGTGTAAATGATCTGGTCTAGCCAGATTTGTAGGGTAGAATTGGGGTCATGATAGTGGGGGGGGGTATTAAAGAACTAGAGGAATGTTGTAAGTTTCATTGGTGCTATATTGCACGCTGACTAGCTCATTTCTTCCTTGTGGCCCTTCTGTGAGGAGATGTCGAATGGTCTACAGATGGTTCTTGATCCATGTACAAGTTCCATAGGAACACAATGAAGTGTTCTGGAATTCCTATTTTTGTCAAGGTTATGCATAGTTTATTGTGGTTCACACAGTTGCATATCTTTGCATAATCAGTAAAATGCAAGTAAACAACTTTCTGGTATTCTCTAATCCAAGACCCATCTGACATCAGCAATGATATCCTTTGTTGCACATCTTCTTCTGAATTTGGCCTGAACCTCTGGCAGCTCCTTATCAATGTACTGCTACAACCATTGTTGATTGATCTTCAGTAGAATTTTACTTGTGCGTAGTATCAATGATATTGTTCTATATTTTGAGCATAGTGTTGGGTCTTCTTTCTTTGGAATGGGCACCAATATGGATCTCTTCAAGGTGGTTGGCCAAGTAACTGTCTTCCAAATTTCCTGGCATAGATCACTGAGTGCTTCAAGTGCTTCATCACTTTGTTGAAACATTTCAATTGGTATTCCATCAATTCCTGGTGCCTTGTTTTTGACTAATGCATTCAATCCAGGTTGAACTTCTTCCTTCAGCGCTGTTGGCTCTTGCTCAACTTCTATCTCCTGAAATGGTGGAATACCTACTAGTTCATTTTGGTACAGTGACATGGTGGTGTTTTCTTTCTATCTTCTTTTGATATTTCCTGCATCGTTCAATAATTTGCCTATGGAATCTTTCAAGATTGCAATTCGTGGCTTGAATTTTTTCTTGGGTTCTTTCAGTTTCAGATATGTGGCGCATGATCTTCCCTTTTGGTAATCTAACACTAGATCTTGGCACATTTCATTACATTATTTTACTTTGTCTTCTCAAGCTGCCCTTTGAAATTTTCTATTCAGTTCTTTGACTTCATCATTTCTTCCATTTGCTTTACCTACTTTATGATTAAGAGCACATTTTAGAATCTCCTCTGACATCCACTTTGATCTTTTCTTTTCTTCCTACCTTTTAAATGATCTTTAGCTTTCTTCATGAATGATGTTCTTATCTTTCCACAGCTTATCAGATCTTCTTTCATTAGTGATCAGTGCATCACATATGCTTTTAAGATGTTCTCAAAATTCAAGAAGGATAGATCCAAGGTCCTATTTTGACAATGGGGTCTGGTTGCTCTAGATGGCTGAAGAACTTCAGGCAGATAACCTTTAAGCAGTTGACTTCCAAGTGTACAGTCAGTGTTTGAAAATAGCACCTTAGGTTTGGCATATATTATGGGGGGAACAACGGGGGAATAACTTTTCTGTCTCCTGCAGTTTTCAGAGGTTACCTCGTCTGAAGTGGGGAGCCAGTATCTGTTTTTAGTCTGAAAGTTCCACTGCAACCTCTTCACTGTGGTTTGCCCTGCTGGCATTTGAAGCAGCAGTGACACAGCTTCCAGCATCACAGCCATACACCAGCCACCACAGCATGACAAACGGACAGTGGTGGTTTCAGTAGTCATTAAAAAACTGGGATGCTCATGACCTAACTCGGATTTCTTTGCTTTGGGGAAGCAACAAATTCAAGTTTTCATTTTCAGTTACTAAGAAATAGAGACAATATGGACTTCCTTCAGATTTGTTCAATCCTATTGACCATAATGACAGGAACGCTTCATTGGAAAGATATTCAGTAAAATCTGTGGATACTGCAAACTGTGTAAGGCAGAACCCTCTCAGAAAAGGAAAGCTCAAATGTATTCTACTAAATAAAATGAAAGAAAAAAGGTGATGAGTACACCCTGCCAAAGGCAGAAAACTTGAGAGACCAAGAACAAAACAAGGGATTCCTATCAAGTTTTCTCAGTTTCACTGTAAATATCTCAGGTATTATCTGACTTAAATTTGTAGGAATTCTTCTTCAGTATTCTTGTACCCCAGAGGAGGTCTGGTGGAGTCGGGGGTGTGTGCAAAGTATTGGTGTGCTAACCAGAAAGCAAGCGGTTCAAATCCACCAGCCGCTTTTCAGGAGAAAGACGCGGCTTTTTACTTCCATAAGAATTTACAGTCTCTGAAACTCACAGGGGCCATTCTACTCTGCCATATCAGGTTCCAACTATGAGTTGGAATCAACTTGAGGGCAGTGAGGGAGTGAGTGAGTGAGTGAGTGTCAGTGAGTGAGTGAGTGAGTGAGTGATCACTGTCCCTGACTCTTCCCAGCATTGTTCATGCTGGGATCACCTGTGGTTTAGTGATAGAACTCTTGCCTTCCATGGGTGGGGAGCTGGGCTGGGGAGCACTGGTGTTTGCTGGAGTTCCTGCACCCCATGTCTACCTACCACCTATCAGTAAAGGCTGTAAAGTGTTACTCTCCTACTGGGCAGGTTTCCACAGAATGTCCAGCCTAAGGTAGACTAGGGAGAAAGAACTGGCAATCCATTTCTAAATATTAGTTAACAAAATCTTATGAATCACTGAGGGTCTGATAGGCAAATATGGTACAAGATGGAGTGGGGCTTTGATCACTGGGCATGAGGTGCCCTAGTCAACAGCAACTAGCAGCAATAAGTGTTCACAGTAAAGAGAAAGTCAAGTTTCTAGAATGTGAATCAATTTTTTTGCAAATAATGGTGAATACAAATTTCAGCTTTGTGATGACAATTGGTTTTAGGCAAAAACAAAATACATCTCTTTGAGTCGCAGTGTTTTGGGTGAAATGAAACTTCTGGAGAAGGAGAATGAAGCATCTCAAAACGACATGGCTTAGAAAATGGCAAAGCCTATGGTGGAGATGCCAAGTCCAGAGAACAGACTTGGAGGGATGAGTGCTGTATGATAGCCCTTCATCCCTTAGTGATGAAGAAGAATGAGACTTGATGTACATGACTCAATAGGTGATCATGTCAGAGAAATAGACAAAGATTTAAAACACGGGAAACTTTCCCACCAATTCGGCTGTGCTACATGGAGGAAGCTATGTCAGCAGTTCAAATGAGGCCCATTTCTGATAGCAGATTACTGATAGCAGATACCCAGCACCACCCAAGTGACTGTATTTCTGGAGGACAAAAATACCCAACTCTAAGTTAATGTGATTCTTTGTTGTTTAACTTGGTCCAAGTTTGCATTAGTCTGTTAAAGGCATAAAGTCAAGCCGTTGGCTTATATTAAGCTTGAACTCAGTTAAAGCTCCCAGATCTTTTTCACAAGAACTCTAAGTCAGACTTCCCCAAACCTGTACTTGCACAGTGAGCTATTTTCCTGGGTGATGTAAATGGGGAAAGGCTTGGCATAGATAATTGTCAACACATGAAAATTAGGCAACCGACTAGGCAAATTATATAGCCTACACCAGTGATTCATTCACCAACTAATTACATTTGTTATGTTGGTCAAACCTTTTAACTTCTTGAGGTGACTAATCCAGTTTTGCACATTCTTTGGGGGTGACCTTATGGGGGCACACATGGTTACGCACTGGAATTCTAAGTGAAAACTGGGAGGTTCAAACCCACCCCGAGTCTCTTCAGTAGTAAAGGTTTTTTTTAAAATTTGGCTACCTAACGATCTGCCTGGAAAATTCTATGGAGTGCAGTTGGGGTCACCATGAGCTGGAGTCAACTCAACAGCAACCAACAACAATAACAACAATAAACACAACAATTTATACAGTGGCATGGAATCCAGCATTCGCCCGACATTTTATTTAGGTGTCCTATTTTTTTCCATTTGGTTCATCTCGTCAGTGTTATTTCAGGTCAAGGTAACTCCGATTACTCAACAACGACGTGGCCTTGGACTGATGGGCATGGGTTAGTTTCATCAAATCATCAAATGTTTGTTGTCAGTCCAGTGTGTACTTTTTAATTGGTGCAATGGGAAATACAAAAGAGTAAATGAAAATAGTAATACAAAACAGAAATACAAAAGAGTAATAATAATAGTAACAATTCCATCTCTCAAGGAATGTATAATCTTTGGGGGAATTTTGAATCTAAATCACAGTGAAAACCGTCTACCGTGAGTTAAATACATGGAGGAGGTCATAAATATCTGCTGGAATCAAGACAATGCTAGCTCTCAGGTTGCGAGAAGGTTTTTATAGAAGATATGAGTTTGGAGGATGTTCAGACAATGATGAAGTCTGGTTTTAATTGTCCTCTTACTTTCTCTTTCCATTGTCAAGAAGGGGAGATCTACTATGAGAATGGAGGTGTGTCTTAAGAACTCCAAGACGAAAGAAGCAGCTCGCCCAACAGAAAGGACAATAACAGGGTTTGGGAAGCTCCAGGGCTCTCCTTTCCATACCTCCCTGTTGTCTGCTAAACCACCTGCGTATTTTCCATTCCCTTCACGGCTGTCTTTCTGCTTCTGTGGTCTGTGGGGAGGCAATCCCATTGCTCTTGAATGTACATGTCACGATGTCAGCCAGCCTCCAAGACATCATTCCAACTTAAAATATCTGAAGGAAATTGTTAGTTGAGGTTAATTAATCTAAATGATGAAATTAGAAACACTTGTCAAAAGAAAGAGTCACCCCCTCCACAGGTCTGTCTGAATAGGACAGGCTGGATGAACTATCTGGAGGAAAAACAACGGGACCGACAGTTCTGGGGGGACTTGGGGTGGGGGGGTAGGGGGGGTAAGGAAGTGGTGTTAACAAACCCAGGGACAAGGGAAAAACATGGGACCCCAAATGGTAGAGAAGGGGGAGTGGCAGGCCTGGTGGGAAATGATCAAGGGTAAGGTTGCTTAGAGAAGAGGTATACTCTAGCCCAGGTGGCGATGAAGCATGGTAGTAGGGCAGGAGGAAAGTCAAGGGAGATGGAGGAAAGAGCTAGGAGTCAAAGGGCATTCATGGAGGTCTAGACAAAGACATGTACATGCAAATATATATAGGAGGATGGGGAAATAGATCTATGTGTCTATATTTATAGGTCAAGTATTAAGGTGGCGGAAGGACCTTGGGCCTCTACTCAAACACTCCCTCAATGCATGAACACTTTCTTTTATTAAATTGGAACTCTATGATGCTCACTCTCCCGACACAACGGCTGGAGCCAAAGTGGGTGAACAAGTAAATGTGGTGAAGAAAGCTGATGGTGCCCGGCTATCAAAAGAGATAGTGACTGGGGTCCTAAAAGCTTGAAGATAAACAAGTGGCCATCTAGCTCAGAAGCAACAAAGTCCACATGGAAGAACACACCAGCCTGTGTGATCGAGTGGTCCCAAAGGGATCAGTTACCAGGCATCAAAGAACAAAAAATCATATCATTGACTGCACACCTCCATGATAGGATCGCTGAAGACAAATGGGTGCATAAGCAAATGTGGTGAAGAAAGCTGATGATGCCCGGCTATCAAAAGAGATAGTGTCTGGGGTCTTAAAGGCTTGAAGGTGAACAAGCGGCCATCTAGCTCAGAAGCAAATAAGCCCACATGGAAGAAGCACACCGGCCAGTGCGATCACGAGGTGCCCAAGGGACCAGGTATAAGGCATCATGCAAAAAAAAAGATATAAGTGTGTGTATGTATGTGTATATATGTGTATATGTATATATGTATGTACATGTATGTATATATATATCATATTAAATGAAGGGGGAAGTGCAGAGTGGAGACCCAAGGCCCAAGTGTCGACCAATGGAGATCCCCTCATTGAGGGGTTTAGGAGAGGAGATGGGTTAATTAGGGTGTGAGGTAGTATCGATGAAGAACACAGCTTTCCCCCGGATCCTGGATGCTTCCTCCCCCCAACTACCATGATCCGAATTCTAGCTTGAAGGGCTGGATAGGACAGAGGCTGTACACTGGTGCATATGAGGGTTGGAGGTACAGGGAATCCAGGGTGGATGATACCTTCAGGACCAAGGGTGTGAGGGACGATGCTGGGAGAGTGGAGGGTGAGTGGGTTGGAAAGGGGGAACTGATTACAAGGATCCACATGTGACCTCTTCCCTGGGAGAGGGACAGCAGAGAAGGGGGTAAGGGAGACTCCGGATAGGGCAAGATATGACAAAACAACGATGTATAAATTACCAAGGGCATATGAGGGAGGGGGGAATGGGGAGGGAGGGGGGGAAAAAAGAGGACCTGATGCAAGGGCTTAAGTGGAGAGCAAATGCCTTGAGAATGATTGGGGCAGGGAATGTATGGATGTGCTTTATACAATTGATGTATGTATATGTATGGATTGTGGTAAGAGTTGTATGAGTCCCTAATAAAATGTAAAAGAAGAAAAGAGAAAAAAATGATTAGGGCAAAGACTGTACAGATGTGCTTTATATAATTGATGTATGTATATGTATGAACTGTGCAAAGAATTGTATGAGCCCCAATAAATTGTTAAAATAAAAAAAAATAAAATTAATTTTAAAAAAAGAAAGATCTAAAAGGAAAAAAAAAAGAAAGAGTCACTCCTTAGTCTTTCTCCAACCATCTCTCAAAAAGAAATTGCTTCGCCTTTTAATACACACACATATTTAGAGAAAGTCCTTAGAAATTCTACAGTAACAGAGCACATTTCCAAACCCACTGCCAACCAGTCAAGCTGGAGTCAGAGCGACCCGGTAGAGGTTTGTCGAGACTTCATGATGGTAGCCGAGAGCCTCATCTTTCTCCCTCAGAGCAGCAGGTGGGTTTGAACTTGCAGCTCTACGTCTAACTGACAGTGCCGCCAGGCCTGCTTATATCAAATCAAACTCCTGATACTAAACCAAACTCACAGCAGCTCCACAAAACAGGGTAGAACTGCCCCTGCAGCTCTCTGACATGGTAACTCTTGGCAGGATTAGAAAGCATCATCTTTTCCAATGGAGCGGCTGGTGGTTTCAAATTGTTAGCAGCCCCACTGCGCCACCAGGAATCCTTCCTCTTCCACAGCACATTGGTACTCATGAATGAATTACATTTTTCAATTGTTTTCACCTGTTAGCAGAAAATCAATAACGAACTATTCTATCTCTCCACTCACAGTCTGTATCTTATATCAGGATAAAGCACTGAAAAGCAACCACCTATGTAGCTGGTAATGTATTATTCCACTTCACTCTCAACTGATCTTTCAGACCGAGGACTCAAGCTAGTATTTCTAGTTTTCATCTTTGCTTACAAAGGCCTATAAAGACAGAGAACATTTTCATTAGGTGGTTGGTCTGGTGAGCCAACATAGGGTGCTTTCTTGAAGTGGGATGGGGTAAGGGACGCCTAAGAGCTAAAGGGAAAGATTTAGATTATGATGGTTCAGAAAGTTTGAAGTTGGTTTGTGCAACTCAGTATCAAAGCAAAGTGAAAACGTTGTCTGTGGTTGCTGGGATTTGGACGTCACTAAATGGGGCAGCTCATTGCCCACCTCTTTTCCCTCCAACCCTACTCTCCTTATGCCTTTGCTTTATTGAAGATGCTGAGTCAGAAGTGTTTAAGAAGGGATAGTGCATACAGAATGATGACTACGTGGATGGGAATGTAACATTACAGGTGGGGGGAGTGTAGTGAGGTAAGAGGTACTGCTGCTTAGGTTGGAGATGATGGTGATCTGGATTGAGTAACTGAAGGAGGGACTCATCTTACATCCATTTCATAGGACAAAGCCAATCCCTACTGCAAGCATTAGAGATCATTTAAGATCCACAGTAATCCAGTAAGTGAGAGTGATGTTTAATAAACACCTATTCCAACATTTAAGTAGTAGCACTAGGTAGTAATCTCGCCCCCCTTAGTGGTCCAGAAAAAGCGCGCTGAGCTGCCATCAGGGATGACATAACCTTGAGGTGATCGTCCTTGACTTCTTCCACGCTGCAGGATTTAGATTATGATGGCTGAGCAACCTGTAGTGAATGAGTAAGAAGAGACGATGCATTGCTTTCTGAGGCAGGCCATCTTCTGGTTGATCATCTATAATTATTGGATTTTTTCACTCCTGACAAATAGCCCTAAATCTGTTGCATTGTCGTAGTTCTGCTTTAACCATGAAGAGGAAACCCAATTTCATAAGCTCATATCTTTTCCAGGCATATTCCTTTGCTTGATTTCTCGGTTCTTACTTTTCTTTCTGTCCTCCGATCATGTCCCCAATTGCTACCGTCCTTTGTTGGAGTGTGTCCCCAGGACTGAACACCATCTTTGTGGGATGGTTTCACCTGAACAGAAGACAGGGGATGTCAACTGTGTTTTTCCGGCAACTGCTTTTCACTAACGCAGCCAAATGTTATAGTCAAGCACTGGCGGATCCTTCTTACTTTTAACTCATGTGGAGTAAAAACAAACAGTTCCAAAGTCATTCTTTACACGTGCTACTGTTTGAACATGCTTGCCTGTGAAGTTCTCCTTTGAAATGAAATGTAAAACTTCATGTTAGCCACATTACACGTCTCTTTGTTGGATTCAAGTTCTGGTCCGTCAAGTTCATTTTGTTCCCTGACATTCAGGGTTTTAACCAGTCACCTCCGTTTTCAGTCATCGGAAATGTTAGTTGAAAGCCAGTTTGACCCATATCTATTAACATAGAAATGGGGTAAGGATGTGGCTAAAACCCCCCAGTGAGCGCTCTCCAAAATGATGAGTTCATAAGCAGCATTTGCTTGAGTATTGTCCCTTAACCAATTACAAATGCACTGAACTGAGCGTTTCTCTTGATCTCTGTCAAGATTAAAGAAGACACTGTTGCTATTCCCTGCCTATAACAGTCTATTTTATAGCTGAATATGAATTACTGTATATCCTGGAGTATAAGCTGAGTTTTTCCAGCACATTTTTAATGCAGTTTTTGTGGTAAAATTAGGTGCCTCGGCTCATATTCGGGTTGACTTATACTCAAGTATATACGGTATAGTGACCAATCAATGAGTCCAGCGTGGCTTATACTTAGTAAATCTAGTCTGATTCCTATTCTAGAATATGTTTTGAAAATCAAGGTGGCATGTGCCAATCTCGACACTTAGGGATCTGTGTCATTTTACCACATCACAGTGAATGCCTGTAGTGGTAGGATCCTTCTAGTAAGTTCTTCTAGGAAGTTCATGAGTCTCAGTGACATGCGCTCACTTCAGAGAACTGGATTTCAAGAATTCTCTACAGGAGTTCAGCCAGCATTGCAACTCAAGATACTTCTCAAGGCAGAAAATATAAGCAAGGCAACAGCGAAGCAGTTCACTGTCTCCCTGGCTCCTGTGGAGATCACACCCTCTGCCTTCCTCATTCGAACTTCCTGTTTGGACCACCACAGATGTCTCTCTTGTCATGAGCCTCAGCTCCTTCTCAACGTTAGCATTCCAAGACCTGGAATGCTAAGTCTAGAAGAATATTATTTAAGATGCATATTATGCCTCAATTGTGAGCTTGTCTGCCTCTCCTCTGCATCTTCCTCAAATCTGAGCCGTGCTGCCCAGGAGGCGTGGCACCTTCTTTGGCCACCTAGATAATCCAGATTCTCTGCAGGAAGCCTTCATCTCTCAAACCTCTTACCTGCACTGTTTTACAGTTCAAGCCTTAACCAACCTCTTTCAGAAGTCTCTTCTCAGATCCAGCTGAACTCTCTGACGCCGATGAGGAGATGTGGATCGTTTTCTCTGAGGGCTCCCAGGGAAGCAAAGTAGTTGGGGGAAAGGCTGCACTGAGTCCAGATTTTGCTCAAATCCTACAACTGTTCTAACTAGCTGGGTGACCTGAGGCCAGTTACTTAATGTCTTTGAGGCTAAAAGAGGGTGAGCGTGCATGGCCTCACAGACTGCGGAGATAAATAAATGAGTGATATATTTTACGTGCCTGGCATGGTGTTTAGCATCTGATGGGTCTTCAGGAAACGCTGGCCTTCTTCTTTACTTTCCTCTCTCTCCCCTTCAGATCATCATCCTGTGCTCACTTTCCCCCTAGTTTGTCCACCACGGAAGCTCGTGTCAGGGCCGCATTGTTCAACAAGTTAAGTCAGGAAATTACCACACGCCTGCGTTTAGCTGGCACGAATTCAGTTTTACTGGCGTAAGAAAAATGGTCCCCAGATCTTGATTGCCTGTTGCTTTGTCCAACTGATGTGTCAAGATCTCAATCGTGCCCTCTGTCAGGTCAGGTGCTCATCACTATTAACTCTAAAAATTGTTTAGAAATTATTGAAAATATTGACAGCTCTTTATACTTAGCTCTTGTGCTTAACTTGTTATGGTAAAATCAAATAATCTTTTGCATCAGAAGGGTAATTCAACCGCAAGGAATCTGAATGGGGTTTAAATAAAAAACGAAACCATTAAAAATAAAACAAAACCATTAAAAAAACTACATAAAAATGCCAACATAATTCTTTTCACCAGGTTTGGAATGTTGAGTGACAAGTTTGAGCTTGGTAATTGTTGAGTCGGGCCCTCAGGATCCTACTCTTTCTGCATTTCCGAATTGAGGGAGGAGCCAAACATGCCAACTTCCTCAATTGCTTTGACTGTACTGTACTTCCTCCCTTTAGACAGGTCCGCCCTTCTGGGTGTGAGTAAGGACAGGCTTTCCCACTGAACATACAACTCTGCACTTCACTTTCTCTTGGTTCATTTTCTGGTTCATTTTTCTCCTGCTGAGCCTTTCTCACAGTGGATTGATCTAGACATCACAAAAGAACAAAACTTCCCTGACAGACAAAAGATACCCACTTGTCTCTGGCCTACGTGTGCATCACACACGTGACGGAGAAGAAAGCAGGGAATGCAGACAAAGGACGCATGCTTGTTGACTTGGCTTTGCCGCATGAATGCAGACAAAGGACGCATGCTTGTTGACTTGGCTTTGCCACATGTACCACTTCAGTCTTTAAGAGGCCGTGGGTGAAACAAGACCATGTTAAGCCTTATCGACTGGCCTTAATTTGTTTGTCTGGAATTTTCTCTCTTGGGTTAGGTCTAAGCCCTGCTGGCCATATAATAGCTGTTTGATATCATTAGCCCTGGTGAGTATAGACCAGGCTTCTAACTTCAAGGTCAGCAGTTTGAAACCACCAGCTGAGTCTCCTCAGGAGTAAGATGGGGCTTTCTCCTCTCATAAAAAGTGACAGTCTCTCATAAGAAATGCACAGGAGCCATTCCGCCCGTCTTACAGGACGGCAGTGAGTCGGAACCAATTCAATGACAGTGAGTTTGCTTTGCATCTCCCAGATGACTAGAGATCATGAGCATGTCTTTATGTTTGCTGGCTATTTGAGCGTCATCTTTGGCAAACTATCTGTTCACAAGCTTTGCCTACTTTTAATTGGGCTATTTGTCTTTTAAAATCATTACTATTTAAATAATAATTGAATTATTATTAATTAGATTATAATGAATAATTACGGTAACTCTTGAGGGGTTGTAGTTTGCTATAGATTTTAGAGATTAGTCCTTAGTTCATTGTATCTTGGTCAATCCCCACCACCACCCCACCTCCACCCCCACAGTCTGTGGGTTCTCCTTTTACTCTTTCGGTGTCTTATTTTCAGTAGGTCCTACTCATCTATTTTGTCATCTCCTGTGTGCGTGCTTCCTTCATGACCTTTGAGAGTGTGTCTTTGCCCTGCAACAAGGCCCTAAAGTTTGTCACTATTTTCCCATGGGTGATCTTTGTAGTTGTGGGACTTACATTTAAATCTTTGATCATTTTGAGTTTATTTTGGGGTGTGGGATGAGGTATGAGTCCTGTTTCATTCTTCTACTGATGGAAATCCAATTATGCCAGCACCATTTGTTGAAGAGACTATGCCTACTTTATTTAACATTTTTGGCTTACTTAATGCATTTTCCAAAATCTTTCATACAGGCTCCTCGCGTCAAATTATAGTTTTACTCTGGGATGTATCCTAGGCGAGAAGAGAGACCTCAAGTTCAATATAACTTATAGAGACACGTTTATTAAGTCTTAACAGGACAAAGACAGAAGAAGACAAAAACACACCATCCGGATGAAGGAGGCCATCAGCATAAGGCCATGTGGTGTCCAAAGATTCACAGAAATTTGGCCATTTAAAGAAAACATGGAGTTCAGAGGAAACAGTCGCCAAACCATGACTGGAAGCTGATCAACACTTGACAGTTGCAAGCGGGCCTGGAGAATTACAAAAGGGAGCATGATGGGGATACACATACCATTGCCGATAGAAAATCTTTTAAGATTGGTTCAGTAGAGTTAGGGTTTAAAATTTTTTTTAATTAAAAAAAAAAGATTGGTTCAGGGCCCTCCAGTGAAGACCAGGTATGATTAGTGACCATGTGACCCTAATACCCCCAATTCCACCAAGGATACACACAAATAATATCTGAGGCCTAGGCTGCCCCCCCACCCCACCCCCTTGAGCTGGCTAGGGAGCAGTAGCACTCCGCCTTCAAACACCCTCTGCTTGAGGACAGAGCTATTCACATTAATAGTCAATGATCAGAAAAAATTCAATGGAACCTGAATCTGTGCAGAGACTCGACAATGGATTTAAGACCTTCTCTGTAGACAGCAGTCTTGGCAAACCTAGTAGTCAGAATAGAAGCTGTAATAATGGATAATAGGCCACCAAACCGCATGGATTGAAATTAATGATCATAGTATATTTACAACACAGTATAATGTTATTTATTATGGTTTTATTTAGAAGTACAGGCCAGAGGCAGATCATTAGTTTTAATAAAATGTCTACAAAGCAAGGGAATGCATCTATTGAAAGGTGGATGGAGGCACATGGCTTCAGCGAATAAGCCACGCCAGGCCTGGATGGGTGTTTTGTTCTTGGGCTCCATCAGTCGAGCATCGGTGGAAGCACAATAGACATTGGTAGGAAATGGGCATGGAACTCCCCAGTAGCCCATGCCAAGTGGTTAACAGAGCAGATGGGAACAGAATGATAAGGGCAGTGTCCCAGAGCAGTGGAAGCGTGGAAATTTATTTGGAAATAACTGAAGTGGAAAGGTCAGGAAAATAACGTCAGCATCTCTCTGTGGGTGAAAATACGTCTGGGAAACTACTCCAAGAAATGTGAAGGCTAAGGGGAATGCCTTGGAATCAAAGTGGAGAAGTTTCCAGAGCATTCGCCCTAAGTGATCACAGCCGTCTTAGCTTCTCTAAGCCTTGTTAAAGTTGTCTCTTGCCCTCAAAGCATATTTTGGTTACTCTTGTTGCTAATTAGTCTCTGAAGGTTGTGAAAGTTCTTAGCTAATGGAGTTCTTAGGGAAAAAATAACCTATTGGCAATGAAAAATAAAGGAAACAATTTCCTGCCCCTGGATTTTTAAAAAGATACTTTAAAAACATTTGGAAAGCTAGTTGGCGCTGATTATTCCATGTGCATTATTTCCTTTTTGTTTAGTTTGATGTTGTTTACGAATGCATTAACATTTTTGAGTGTTATGTTTTATTGGGTTTGGGGTCAGGCCCATGGGAAGCTTTGATCAGTCATGTTGACCCACGGAGTTCAATATTGAGGAGTTGGCAAACTGGGGGAGTTGGCAAAGTGTTTCATGAGACCAATGATGGAGTGAGGCAATCATGTGGAGAAGAAACTGATAGTATTAAGATGGATATTCACAGCAACATAAAACTGAAACCAAATCTTTCGCTTTGACATTGATTCCAAATCATAACAACCCAACAGTGACCATCTAGGCAAGGGTACAACTCTCCCCACTGGATTTCCAAGACTATGGATGTTTACGGAAGCACACTGCCACATCTTTCCCAGTAGAGCGGTGGCTGGTGGGTTTGAACCGACAATCTTCTGGGTAGCAGTTGAGCTCTTAACCACAAGCAAGTCTTCAAGATTAGATGGGGATGAAACAGTAGGTAGTAAAAGCAGAAAGCCTCAGCGCTTAGTTGCTTTACACTTGTCCCCATTGTGCAACAACTTTTAAGGGTCTGGCTGCTGTACAGTGTTCTTCGAAAGCAATCTGCCACCTTCCCAAATCATACAATAAAGCACCTAAATTTTCCAAATGAGCAATGGAATAAAAATCTTCTGTCCCGAGAAGCAGCAGTGGCCATGCACTGTCCTCACAGCACTGACCAGCTCCTTCCTTCATGCGCTTGTCTAAGCGGGAAACAGACCTGCTGGCTTAATGCCTCTCCCACAGAGCACAGAAAGACCATGAATCTAGATAGTTTCCAGTGTCTCCCACCCTCTCCCTGTCCTATCTCCCAGCTTCTATTTATGATTGGATAGCACCCATATCCATATTCACTACACTCGTACCCCAGTTATAGAAATATCAGCCCATCTTTTACGCACTGGGCATCATGAGTGTTTGTTTAATTCTGAACTTTGGATTTCAGTGCAGGCTTCATGTGAATCTTGGTCAGCTGCACATTTCACTATATGCATTTCATAGAGGGAGAACAGTAAAGTGGTTGTGAAGATTAAATGACAATATTAGAAGTACCCTTGGGACAGGCCTGCCCCAGAGCACATGCTAAATACATCTTGGCTTCAAGATTGTCATTGTTGCTAGATGCTCGTAAGTCAGCACCACTCACAACAGAATGCAACACCGCCTAGTCCTTCACCTTCCTCACAAATATGGCTATAGTTAAGGCAATGCTTGCAACCACCAGACCCATCCTTCTTGTTTAAAGTCCTCCTTTTAGTCACTGACCCCTACTTCACCAAGCACGATGTCCTTTCCAGAGAGCGACATCTGGTAACATGTAAAAAGTACACGAGACTAAGTCTCTTCTGCCAGCCTCCCTTCGAAGGCGTATTCTGGCTGTACTTCTTCTAAGACAGAGTTGGTGATTCTTCCGGAAGTCCATGCTCCTTTCGGTATTCTTCTGCTGCACCATAATTCAAAGGCATCAATTCTCCCCCAGTCTTCCTTGTTCAATGTCCAATTTTCATATGCATTGAAAGCACCAGGGCCTGGAATGGCTGCACCTTAGTCATCAAAGCCACATCCTAGCTCTCTAACAATTTCTATCTTCAACACTTTAAAGAAATCTTGCGCAATAGATTTCCCCAATCCAATACATCCTTCGATTTCTTGTCTCCCTAGGTGTGGATGGTGGATTCATGTAAAATGAAATCCTTGAATCGGTCAATCATCTTCCGTTCCTCGTGATGTTGTCTACTGGTCCAGTTGTGAGGGTTTTTCTCTTTGTTATACTGTGTTGTCGTCAATCCTGAAAGCTGTAGTGTTTGTTCTGCATCAGTAAGCATCTCAAGGGTGTCATCTGAGAATCCCAGGCTGTTCATGAACCTTCCTCAAATCCCAATTTCAACTTGCTGTTCCTGCAGTTTGATTTCTTGGATTATTTGCTCAACATGCAGATCGAACAAGAATGGTGAAAGATACAACCCTGATGCACACCTTTCCTGATGTTACCCCCCTCGTTCTGTTAGAATGACTGCTTTTCCTCGGAAGACGAAGTCTGACGGAGACTAGATAGATGGAGATGCATCGAAAGAAGCACAATCAGCAGGCTGGAGGTGTGTAGCATGAAGAGCCATTTGGGGCTGTGGGTTCAGAGAACATTTGGTATTTTGTGGCGTGAGTTCTCGAGTCTACAGCAGCTGTGTGTCTGACGGGATGGTTCAGAGGAAATGCGACCGTTGTAAGAGTGGCTGTGGTTGTGGTTGTGTATCTGGATCTGGTGCGTAGTTAAAAAGTGAAACCAAACACTGATCACGGAGGAAAGCCATCTTCAAACTTCTTTGGGGTATTGGAATCCGTAGTCTAAGAATGAACAAGGCAAACTTTAACAAAGGATTGGAAAATAAGCTTTGAATGTGAAAATCTGAATGTGTTGGTCTATAGATTCTCAGCTCCTCAAACCCCAAGGCCTTTTCTATTTTCAAACGATGGCCTTCCTGTCATGTTAGAATGCTTATTTCCAAGGGCAAAGTCTCCCCCATTTCCTTCCCTCATCAGTCTCTGCAGGCAGTTTGGCCTCCACACACTCACAGGCTGTTTTCTAAGATGCAACACTGACGGCATTATTTCCAATGCTTTCTCTTCAGGGAGTCCCGGGGGTGGTGGAAAGATTTATGTCCACCCAGCGGAGTCTCAAAAGAAAAGCCAAATGACTTACTGAAAAACCAGCCTCTGGAAGCCCTAGCACACACCACTCTACTCTGCATACACAGTGCCACGCTGACACACAGGAGGCTCCAGGGGCCAGAACAGACTCCAGAGCAGCTGGATGTTCATCTGCTCAGGGCGCCTTCTCCTCTCAAGCAGTCTGGACTTCCCGCGTCTGCGAGAGCTCTGGAACATCCCCAGGAATGGTCCAAACGAGCCTGGCTACTTAGAATGGCCATGCCTTCAAGTAGCTCCTGCTCATGGTTCCTGTCTAAAGCAGGTCAGTCACCCTCCCAATCAGAATTTCTAGGCCTCTGTTGACCAGTTCTCTGGCTGGCTTGGTGCACGCCACCCTCTGGCGGAAGACATAGGCCCCTCTTGACCAGACTAGAGAACATGCAGGACTTAATGGCAGCCCACCCTCCAGTTACCTCTGGGTGGGCAGGGACTCCTTCTACAACCAGCTGCCCTGCCCCTAGCTGCCCTGTGGGCCTGAAGGAATCCCTGCCAGGAACAAGTAGCCTGCCACAGCCACCCTCTGAGCCAGCAAGAGCTCCTTCTGGATCAGTTGTCCCCACCCTGGACACGCTCCAGGACAGCGGGAACCCAATCGAGGAACAGGCATACTAGCCCCTTCTTTTCTCCCCCACCCACAAACTGTGGCCAGCATAGGACACTGCCCATACAGGGTGCCCTGACACCCACGATGCTCTCCTTTCTGGGCCCTGTCCACCCTCCCACTGCCACATTTTTGCCTTTTACCATTTTCACGTCTTTCCTTTTCCATGTCACTGCCCATTTTCTCCTTTGTTCTTTCCCCTTTATGATTTTTTCTTCTGTGTTTTATTTACTAAGGCTCCCCCTTCCTCCCTACTTCTGATTGTTCTTTTTCTGTTCCTCCCCACCCCCTTCTTTATATTTCCTTATTTTTATTTCCTTCTCATCTGTTTTCTCTTTAATTATTAAATGGTTACCTGTTGGTTGTTGTTTGTTTATTTTTGCCCTGCTGGTTTTTTCTTCTTTTTTCCTTTCTTCTTTTACTTGTTGTTGTTTGGCTTTACTTTACCCTCCATTTAGGCTTTCTCCTTGTCCAACCCAGTGGGAGACAGCAACGAAGCCCACATTGCCTAGCCACACCTATGTTTTTGCAGCCCCCCACCAACTGGACTGGGACCACTACCGAGTCTTACATAAAATGACCAAAATATCTTCCTTTTGAATTTCTTATCAGGCAGTTCCAATGGCATTTCTTTCTTACAATGATATCTAGATACTATCTTAGGCTATGTTCACTAGATACACAAAACACAGTGAAGCAAATATATCTCTAGAGCGACTTAGATCAAGAAAATGGTTTGCAAGCCCTCAAATGCAAGGACACTTTTTTCTAATAACCTGACATTTTGTGATGCTCACTGCCTGGGTTAGTCTGGGTAGACAAGAGAAACCTATTCACAGAAATGCATATGTATGTAAGAGAGTGTTTTATATAAAGGGTAAGTATCCATTTAGAAAGCATCCCAACCCAGTGCTGTCCAATCCCATTAGTTCAGCATTAGCCCATATGTCCAACACCAATCCACAAAGTCCTCCTCAATTTCACAAAACACACACAATGACACTGACTGTAGGAGGAAAGCTGAATCAGTGAATGCGTAAGATCTCAGCGCTGGCAGGGTCTCCACATGGCTGCTCCAGCACCCAGGGCTGTATCAGGGTAGGTTCATGTGACTTCTCCTTGGGGATGTCTCACAGGAACTGAGTCTTGCCAGCTGAAGCGGGGAACTGGCTAAGGCTTCTGCACCCTGGTCTGATCATCAGAAAGCAAGAGACTTGAGAACTAGAAGGTGAGGCTCACTGAGCCATTTATCCTTCTGCCTGTCAATTAATCCCACATGTATTTATCAGCCAGGTTGACACAATAAACCTTAACTATCTCACTCACCTTCCCAACATGATCACTGAAGTAAAAATGGGCGCATAAGCAAATGTGATGATGAAGAAAGCTGTTAAAAGATATAGCATCTGGGGTCTTAAAGGCTAGAAGTTATACAAGCAGCCATCTAGCAGGGAAGCAACAAAGTCTACATGGAAGAAGCACACCAGCCTGTGTGATAATGGAGTGTCGACAGGATCAGGTATTAGGCATCAGAAGACCCCAAACAAATAAAATATACTGATACAAATGGTGGGGTTGGACTGGAGACAAAGAGCCCATCTGTAGGCAATTGTACATCCCTCACAGAAGGAAGGGTCACAAGGAAAGACTGAGACAGGCAGGGTGCGGCACAGCACCCACAGAACACACGACAGTCCTCTCGCTTTTTAATGCCTCCTCCACCCCACTAGCATGACCCCAGTTCTACCTTACCAATCCGGCTAGGCTGGAGCATGTACACTGGTACAGATAAGAGCTCTCTACACATGGAATCCAGGACAGATAAACTCCTTAGGCATAGTAATGAGAGTAGCAATACCACGAGGGTAGGGGGAATGTGGCGGGGAGAAGAGGGAGAAATGGGGAATTGACTATGATTGATGTTTTAACAGCTGTCCCCCACCCCACCCCAAGGGAATCAACAACAAAAACATGGGTGGAGAGAGACAGCAGATGGTGTAAGATATGTAAATAATAATAATTTATAATTTATCCAGTGGTCCACGAGAGTGGGAGAGTGGAAGAGGGAGGGAAAAAAAGAGGAGCTAAAACCAAGGGCTCAAGCAGGAAGAGAATGTTTTGAAAACAATGACAACATATGTACAAATGTGTTTGATACAATTGATGCATGGATTGTTCCAGGGGCTGTAAGAACCCCCAATAAAATGAGTTATTAATTTAAAAAAAAGAAAAAGGTTCACACAGTTGTAGAGACAAGCAAGTTCCAAGTCTGTGGATCAGATGTCAGGCTGGAGGCTTCTCTTGTGGCATGTAGCTACAGGGATTCATGAATCAAAGATTTTCAGGTCAAGCCATAGGTTTATGGCCACAGAGTAAATGAATCCAAGGTCAGCAAGATAAGATGGCAGACTACTGATGACTCCCAGGTTCATCAGACCACGCAGTAGGTGCTGGCTCAAGTTTAAAGAACTAGAGGTTGGATGCTGAGCCAGATACAAAATCCAGACCCAAGCAAACAAGCCTTTTGGCAGTGTTGACTTAGAGTTGAAGAAGGCCACTCTTCTGAGGAAGTTTCCTTTTGATTGATAGGCTGCTCATGGCAGATCTCATCATGGAAGTGATTACATTATATTAGATCTCATCATGGACTATTGCTACGTTACCAGTCAAAGCACTGAGAATCCTGACACAGTCAAGTTGACATAAAATCTTAACTATCACAGATACTTTCAATGGCTTGAGAAAAATCGAGAAAGCAGTAGGGAAGAAAACCAAGAAAAACATGGACAAAACTTTAGGAAATTTCAGGAAAATACTACAGTAACTGTGTTAGTCTGGGTAAACTAGAGGAACAAATCCAGAGACACTCATATGTGTACAAGAAAGCGCTTTATATACAAGAACAATATTGAGAAAACATCCCAGCTTAGTCCAGATCAAGTCCATAAGTCTGATACTAGCCCATATGTCTGATACCAATCTATAAATTCCTCTTCAGACTCACAAAACACATGCAATGATGCTGGATGCAGGAAGATCACAGGCCAGTGGGTGGAAAGTCTTTTGTATCTAGTGGTAGTAAAAGCATCTCAGCACTGGTGTGGGTCTCCATGTGACTCTTCCAGCTCCAGGGCTCTGGCTGCATCAGCGTAGCTCTATCAGGCTCTTCATCAGTAATGTCTCACAGGGAATGAGTGTGTGTCCCACCTCCAGCGAGCAATTTATCTCCTTAGCACAGTGGTTCTTAATCTGTGGGTCATGACTCCTTTGGCAGTCGAATGACCCTTTCACAGGGTGGCCTGATTCATAACAGTAGCAAAATTACAGTTATGAAGTAGCAACAAAGATAATTTTATGGTTGGGGGTGGTCACCACAACATGAAGAACTGTATTAAAGGGTCACGGCATTAGGAAGATTGAGAACCACTGCCTTAGCACCTCCAAATGAGGTCATCAATCTGCAACCTGATTGACAGGCTAGACTCCACCCTTCACCCTTAAGTCTCAAATTGACAACAAATTATGCAACTGCCACCATAACAAAGCGAATAAAAGAAATATTAAAAGTCATACAAAAAACATAATACAGAAACCTAGAGGATTAGTATTAAAATTTTAGAAATAGATAATTCATTGAAAGGACAAAGCAGTAGAGTTGAGCAAAGGAAAGGGCACAATGAGTTAAGTCTCTCAATATTAATCTACAAGAGCCTCACATTACACAAATCAAAGCAAAACACTTGAAGTGAAAAATAGGTCTACAGTAACAGTTGGAGACTTTGATATATTTCTTTTAATGAAAGACAAAACAACTCAAAAGAAACTCAACATTGAAGAACTAAATATAATCAACCAACTTGATGAGTAATGGTACAACCACAAACTCACAGACAATGGTGCAGAATTGAGAACTCTGAGGTACACTTTCCGACAGCTGTTCTTTGACAGAGGACAACAGTGCATGAAGTGGGGAAGAGGTAGTCTCTAACAGAGAAACACTGGCAATGGGGGCAAATACTGTTGTCTACACAACCCTGCAGTAACTGTGATCTCTTAAAACATGGGAGGGAGACTGGGGGTCTACTCAAAATTATAGAGAGAATTTTACAGGGTATTTGTACATTGTACATAGTTATTTACCTTTGCAACATATGCTGCAAATATATCCACAAATGTGGTATAGCAGAGAGGGAGAAGAGTTATGAAAACTTCCTAGACATAACCAAACTCCTCAAGGGAATGAGTTACTGGGCATAGGACTGCCATCTTGGGGACACCAAGATCAATCAGCCTAACACAGTTCACAAAGAGACTGCTTTACACTTGACTTTGGTGAAGAGTGACTAAGGTTTTAAAAACTGGTGAGCAGCCATCTAAGGTGTAATTATTGGCCTCTCTTTGAAGAAGAGTTATGAAAATTGGAAACACATGAAAACAATTAGCACAATGGATTAATGGATCACATGAATATCAGTATCCTTGACCCTGATTCTAGAGGAGTGAGATGGTGCTGTTACCCCTACAAACTGCTCTGGAAGGGATCACATCCTGGATACAGTGGGAGAAATATGTGGAATGAAATTCAAAATCACAAAAGAGACCAGACTTACTGGTCAGACAGAGACTGGTGGAACCCTGGACTCTGTGACCCTTCTGTACATTTCAGGTCTGTAATTGGCTCAATTTTGAGCCAATCAATAGACCGAAACACACCTTAAACTAATGAACCATTTGCGATAGAAAGAGCAAGATTTACCGAAGTCCACATTTCAGAAAGATTCGGAAAGGTGAGGGAATGGGAGCAAGAGAGACAGGGAGGAATTGGGATAGGTGATGAATGGGATTGAAATAAATGAAATAAAATAAAATGTGTATGAGTTGTTAAATGTACAATTGACAATGTGCTGTGCAAATCATCAGCAAGCTCACGATGAAAATTGAAAAAAAAAAGATAGATACTTGTAGACTCCCTAAGACTGATTCTTATGGCTTAATTTTTAGCCAATGTTGTTAGGTGATGTGGTGTTGGTTGCAATTTATAAACACCTTATGTACAACGGAATGAAACACCGCCCAGTCCTGTTCCATCTTCATAATCATTTGTATATCTGAGCCCATTGCAGCAGCCTCTGTGTCCATCCATCTCATTACAAGTCTTCTTTTCAGCTGTCCGTCTCCTTTATCGAGCATGATACTATTTCTAGGAGCTAGGCTCTCCTGATATCATGTCTAAAGTGCGTGAGCATTCTGGCTGTACCTTTTCAAAGATGTGTTTGTTCTCTGGTTGCCCATGGTACTTTCAATCGTCTTCGCCAACACCGCAATTCAAATACATTGATCTTCCCCAGGTCTTCCTTACTCTTTGTGCAGCTTTCACATGAATATGAGACTCACCTCAGTACTCCAAGTGACATCCTTGGCCTTCCACCAGTTCTCAACCTGTGGGTCGTGACCCCTTTGGGGGTTGAACAATCCTTTCACAGGGGTCACCTGATTCATAACACTAGCAAAATTACAGTTATGAAGTAGCAACGAAAATACTTTTCTGGTTGGGGCGTCACCACAACATGAGGAACTGTATGAAAGGTTCGCAGCATTAGGAAGGTTGAAGATTCCTGCAGTTTAAAAAGATCTTGTGCCTCAGATTTACCCAATGCAATATATCATTTGATTTCTTGACTGCTGCTTCCATGAGCACTGATTGTAGATCCAAGCAAAATGAAATCCTGACAACCTCAATTTTTCTCCATGTATCATGATGTTACTTATTGGACCAATTATGAGGATTTGGGCTTACACCAAACTGTAATCCATACTGAAAGCCACAGTTCTTGATCTTCACCAGTTAAGTGTTTCAAATCCTCCTTGCTTACAGCGAGCAAGTTTGTGTCATCTGCATATTGAAAGTTGGCAATAAGCCTTCCTCTGATCCTGATCTGGCATTCAATTTCAAATAGTCCAGCTTCTTGAATTATTTGTTCAGTACCCAGATTGAACAAACTGATGAAAGGATACAACTCTGCCACACACCTTTTTATTTATTTTAAACCTTGGTTCGTGTATAGGTTTTGCATAACCACAATGAAGTGTTCTAGAATCCCCAAGCTTCTCAAAATGATCCATAATTGTGGGTGGCCCACACAGTCAAATGTCTTTACATATTCAATAAAACACAAGGCAACATTCTCCCGCTATTTTCTGCTTTGAGTCAAGATCCATCTGGCGTCAGCAATGATATCCCTCCTACCACATCCTCTTTCGAGTCCAACCCGGATTTCTGGCAGCTTCCTGTGAATGCGTTCCTGCAACCGTTGCTGAATACCTGACAACATTTTATTTGTATGTGGTATTTATGACATTGTTTGATAATTCCTGCTTTCTCTTGAAGCCCTTTTCTTTGGAATGGACACAAATGTAGATCTTGTCCTGTTGGTTGGCAGGTAGTTGTCTCCCACATTCCTTGGCATGGGTGAGAGCTTTCAGTACTTCTTCAACCTCTGAAATATTGCAGGTGATCATTTATCAATTCATGGGCCTTTCTTTTTTGCCACTGCCTTCAGTGCTGCTTGGATTTACTCTTTCCATGTCATTGGTTCTTGATCATATGTTACCACTTGAAATGGTTGAATGCCTACCAGTTCTTTTTGGTAGGGTGATTGTCTATTCCTTCCATCTTCTTTTTATGATTCTCACATCAATTCATATTTTGCCTATGGAATCCTTCAAAATTTCAACTCGAACCTTCAACTTTTTCTTTAGTTCTTTCAGCTTGAGATGGGTTGAGTACATTCTTCCTTTCTCGCTGTCTAACTCCAGCACATTTCATAGAATACTTTACTTTTTCTTAAAGTGCTCTTTGAAATTTTCCATTCAGTGCTTTTGCTTCATTGCTTCTTCCATCTGCTTTAGCTATTCTGTGTTCAAGAGCAACTTTCAGAGTATCTTCTTATGTAGACTTTGATCTTTCTTTGTGTCTGTCTTTCTGTCTTTATAGTGGCCTTTTACTTTTTTCATGTAAGATGTTCTTGATGTCACCCCGCAGTCCATCAGGCCTTCTGTCATTAGTGTTCAATGAGTCAAATCTATTCTTGAGGTGTCTTCAGGTAGTATATAATCAAGGTCATATTTTTGTTGTTTTTCACCTTGCCACTTCCTTAAAATCTTTCATTTTAAGAAGAAAATAGAGATCATTAGAAAGCAAACACCAGTAGTGACCTGCCACTGAAACACCATATGCATTTGAAGGCTGATTTCAGTCGCAAGTATGAGAAGTTCTACCTCGACTGGCTTAAACAGTCAGATCATTTCATCAGCTCACATTTCAACAAGTGGCTTGCTGGACCACTGAGTTTTATTTTTCCATTGCTCAGTGATGTCATCAAGGGCCCAGGTTTTTCCCCATCTGCGTTTTCTGGCAGCAGCATCAGGTCAGTAAGCCATCTCCAAATTATAAGCATCATATCCAGATAAACAGTCTTCTGTAGAAAAAAATCTTTCCCAGAGACATGCCCAAACCTTACAGCAAACTTCCCTTCACATCTGCCTTGGCCAGAACTAGTTCACATACCAGTTGCCATTGAGTTGATCACGACTCATCGTGTAGCAGAGGAGAAATGTGCTCTACAGGGTAGTGAAGACTGTGAGTTTTCAGAAGCAGACTGCCAGCCCTTTCTTCTGAGGTACCTCTTAGTGGCTTCATACAATGTTTGTGCTATCCACTCCTACGTCAAACACTGGCCAGTGAGACCCTTCTATGCTTGGCCTACTCTAATTCTGATTAACATTGACCTGAGAATCAGGTGTTCTTGTGAAAGAGGATGATAATGGAACTAAGTTGGAGGGTGGGCCTTCCCTTAAGTCCACCCTTGTTTCTTAACAGGTCCATTCACCGACCTTTCTCTGCTTATCATCTAGTGCTTGAATGGAATGCTTTGATTAAATGGAGCCGACCAGGGATCTAACCACCTGTGTACCTTTTAAAGATTAATTGGGCTTCTTAGGGCCTCCGTTTCCGCTTCTGTTGCTAGCTAAAGGGTTGAGTCCATCCAGAGGCACCTCAGAAAAAAAGGTCTGGCACTCTATTTCTTTAAAAAAAAAAAAAAAGCTAGTGGACACAATCTGGTCCATGACTGTATTTTGGCATTTAGGGGAGTTCCACATTTTGTGTGTGTCATTGTGTGGACTCAGAGCCCTGGTGACTCTCGGTGATAGAGTTCCCATCGGGCTTCCTAGGTTATGTTCTTTTCTTCCTCCCACGGAGAGGCTGGAGTGAAGGGTCAAACGTCTGCTTAACCCTTGCGCACTTAACAACTGCCCCAGAACTCCTGCGATGGACCAGTGGGGCTACTTTAACGTAGTGTAAGGTTCTGTATGATGCAGTTATGCGTGGCCGTGACTCAGAAGTGACTCGATAGCAGGGGGTGGGAGTTAGGCTTTAAGGCTATTCCCAGCTTTATCGCTTTGACTCTTTAGTTCATGAACACAAGCACCCACTCCCTGTGAGTATCTAGACTCTGACTATGAAAATTTGCAGAACTTGCCAACACCACTGATGACAAGCAGTGGGGCAACAGCCCTCCTCTGGCCTGGCTGGGGTTCAGAAGGCAGGAATGTGCGGGCCTGCAGCTGCTCTGGATTTCTGCTCAGCAGCGCTAACAAGCACAAGCCCCTGAGGCATGCTGCTGGGTGCCATCTCCACCGACCCTGCCAGCCTCCCCTCCTCCCAGGTTGCTGTGGTTGAGAGTTTATCTGCTAAGCCATTGTTTTCAGATCAAGGAGAGCTCTGGACTTTCCCAGGAATTCCAGTGGAATGTAAACAATCTTCGATCCCAGGCAGAAGCCAACGGATTTCCTGGCTAGTTGTCATCAAATCACCCAAGTTGGATTTCAAGAATCTGTTGCTTTTTTTGTCTCCACCTCTCTAGCTGTATGTCCTTTCCGATCCCTAATCACATAGGATACGTGACAGCCATTAATCAATAATCTGAAATGAAAATGAGCCAATTGAATAATAATCATTCTGACAAATTATGTCATCCAACCATTTTTACACATTTCGTCAGTCCAAAGATTTAAAAACGCAACTTATCAAATATACACTTTCACTGGCTTGGGTAGGGAATTTCAATCGTGAATCGAGGTTTATTTTTTATTAAATACAGATTCCTTTCATTTACATGCTAGGGGAGAAAGAGAAGGTTTTCTACTCCCATTAAGAGCTACAGTCTCAGGGGAAAAAGAGGAGCTTATACCAAGGGTCCAAGTAGAAAATGATGATGGCAACATATGTACAACTATGCTTGATACAATTGATGTGTGGGATGTTATAAGAGTCCCCAGTAAAATGATTAAATAAATAAAAGTTACCATCTCGGCAGCCATCAGAGGCACATCTGACCTACAGGGTCCCTATGAGTTGGAATCAACTCAATGGCAGTGAGTCTGGTTTGGTTTATGCCCTAGAATCCCTGGATGGCACACATGGCTACGTGTTAGAGACTAGCTGGAAGCTTGGTCTTTCACATCTGTACAGGGGTGTCCCAGAAGCCAGTGAGCTGCTTGCAAAAGGCCACAACCTTGACCTCCTTATGGAATGCAGTTGTACTTCTGCTCTGCAACATGGACTGTCCTCATGAATGGGAGTCAGCTGATGGTAACTGACCAGAACAACAGTGCCCTTCACACGTCATGGGGTCTTTTGTGGTTTAGCTTAGCTCTCTCGCTGCCTTCACATTGGCTCTAACGCTCTACAATCTCCTCGTACAACGGAACAAAATTCAAACATTCAAACTCACCGAGGGAGTTTATTGTGCCTACCTGGCCAATAAACACATGTGGGGTTAATTGAAGGGTGGAGGGATAAATGGCTTGGTGGGCCTCACCTTTCTAGTTCTCAGGTCGCTTGCTTTGTGATGGTCAGATCAGGGCGTAGCTGCCTTGATCAGTTCCCTGCTTCAGCTGGCAAGGCTCACTTCCTGCAAGACATCCCTGAGGAGAAGCCACATGGACCTACCCTGATGCAGCTCTGGGTGCTGGAGCAGCTGTGTGGAGACCCCTGCCAGCACTGAGATGCTTACACATTCACAGATTTGGCTTTCCTCTTGCCGTCCGCATCATTGCGTGTGTTTTGTGAGATGAAGGAGGACTTTGTGGATTGGTGTCAGACATATGGATTAATGTTGGACTTGTGGGCTTGGGCAGCACTGGGTTGGGATGTTTTCTTGATGTGCACTTAACCTTCATATAGAAAACTCTCTCTGATACATGAGTTTCTGTGGATGTTTCCCTAAAGTACCCAGACTAACACACTCACTTCCATCCAGTCTATTCTGTGACCCTATAAGACAATGTAGAACTGCCGCTGTGAGTTTCTGAGACTTTCACTCTTTACAGGAATAGAAGGCCCATAAAAAACAACAAAAAAACCCTTGTGGTTAGCAGCCCAGTGTGTCACCTCTACACCTCCAGAGCTCCAACAACTGAGCAAAACACTGCCCAATCCAGCACCAGCTCTGATCGGACCATTGGGTTTTTAATGATGGAGTTTTGGAAGTAAGCCTTTCTCCCTCATCTGTCTTCCTCTGGAAGCCCCATTGAAACCTCTTCAACACCCCAACAACAGTCAAGCTTCCCGTGACAGATGACTGGTGATGAGTGTACATGGGCTGTGAATTAGACTCGGATTTCTCGCACGAAAGCTAAGAATTCCACTAGTGAACCAAATACTGAAAAGACTGAGGGTCCCAGAAAGCCTGGTCATCCAACCCTAAACCACTGTAGTCAGTCAACTCTAACTCAAAGTGAGCCTAGAGCGTAGTGTACAGCTAGCTACCTGTGGGGTGTCTGAGACGGAAATCTTTACAAAAACAGAAGGCACAGGTTCCTCCCACAGAGGTTGGTGGCTTTGAACCGATGACCTTTCAGTTAGCAGTTGAGTTCTTTAGCCAGTAGGTTACCAGGACTCCTATGCTCACTAGTGTGGGGATAGCATTTATAACTCCAGTGTTTCCATCTCTGCCTCTTCAAGTGTCTCTGTCACAGCATGGCTCAGAAACCATACTCCACTTCCCGTTTCCCCAGTGCATGGTCTGACCAGGGGCAACCCAGCAAGTTATTGTGAACAAGGACTCTGAAGATAAGAATATCTAAGTTTTAACCCTGTGACCTAGGGCAAGCTATCTAACTTCTTTGAATGGCTGTTTCCTTATGTGAGCAAGGAGAATGAGATTATTGGCCACATGGGATTGTTGTAATGAGTAAATGAGAAAGCACTTAGGAAGCTCCCTCGCAAAGTTGTTCACTAGCTGTTAGTTCCTCTGTCTCCGTTGCGGCTGCTTCCTCGAGTTGAGACCACCTGACACAGTCCAACAAAAAGCCAGCCTTATCCTTGGCCAGCAGTCACCTTCCCGCCCGGAAACGTTTATCCCAGGGGAGACTTATCACGTCTCTTACAGTGTGGGGTGGGCAATTGGATGCCACGGAGTTTAACTGGAACGTCAGGCTCTCCTGACACATGTTTACCACATAGTCCTTTCCTGCTTTGATTTCCTTCTCTCTTGCAAAGGTTTTCAGAACACTGAGGTTTCCCACTATGACTTTTCTGTTTTGCAGCTGGTGAGGCCGCTTCATTGGAATTGTCCTCACAGGCTTACCATGTGGACCAGGTACCACAATGGGGCAGTCTGCTTCCAGAAAAATCAGCCACTAAAAGCCTTAGGGAGTACAGTTCTCTGACATACATGACATACTCATACATGAGTCTATAGCCACTCCATCAAAACTGGTTTTGGGCAATTTCACTCACTTCTCAGGTTAATTCTCTGTGTCTTTAGTAACTCTACTAAATGAAAAATATGGCGTTGCAGTTGTCTGGCATACCAGGATAGTTTGGTGGCAATACAAACTTGATACATTTTTTTCTAGTAGCTTGGGGCACCAGTGTCTTAGGGGCAGGAGTGGAACGGGACAGGGATGAAGTATGCATAGGGAGAACTGTTTAGTCTAGCTGCTACACGGATCTCAAGCCTTTCCTTGGACTATGGCCTTTTTTTCTTAAGTAGTTAAGAAAATTGGGAAACTTTAACATGGTTCCTTATACTTTTGGATTACAGGGTGTGAGAGTCAGCTTTTGTGTCAACTTGGCTGGACCAGGATTCTCAGTTCTTTGGAAGTTAAGTCCTCCCCATGTGACCTAACATAGCGCAAACTCCTTGATGTAACCTAACATGAGCAGTAAAGCTGGTTGAGGAGCATCAGAGAGAAGCATGGTCCCCTTACTCAGGCCACCGCCTTGATGCAATTGAAAGGAAATTTCCACAATGGTGTGCCCTACTCTTATTCAAGCAGACTCTATGGAAAGGCTAATCTCTTCTTGCTAGTTCATATCTTGCATTTGGCTCAATAACCTCTAGTTTTTAGGGCTTGAGCCTGGCTTGTCATATTGCCTACCAACCTGTGGCAGTTGCCTAAATTCGTGTCAACTTGATAAATAGAGTGTAAGGGTGGAGTCTAGTCTGTCACTCAGGTTAAAGTCTGATGATGTCTCCTTGTGGGTGTGGCCTTCTTATAAGGAGGATCCTGGGAACGTCCCCTCTCTCTCTGCCTTCACCTTGCTGATGAGCCACATGGAGACCTGTGTTGGGCCCTGTGATACCACTACCATCATTGGATCCACAAGACTTTGCTTCCACCAGCCGGTGATATTCCGATATTCCGTATCATTGCATGTGGTTGTGTGAATCTAAAGAGGGATTTATGAACTAATATCAGACTTATGGACGAGCATTGAACTTATGGGTTTGATCTGGACTATTTACTTGACATATAATTACTTTTTGATATAAAGCTCTCTCATACAGATATGGGTGTCTCTGGATTTGTTTCTCTAGCCAACCCAACTTAATGCACAAACCTAGAAGCTTTTAGTGACTTGCCACATTCCTTGCTAATTTTGAATTCATGTAACTCTGCTATCACACGCTTCACCTGTGGACCTGGGATTTGTCTCTGTCTTCCTCCACCAGCCTTTGGCATTCCTGCTTCCCAGTTCCTATTTTTGCTTCCTGATTCATCAGCCCTGGAAGCTCCATGGATCAGGAAAAGCCTCCAGGTTAACATCTGGCCAGTGGCTTTGAATCACACTGAATCAACCCCCTTCTACAACTGCGTGAGGCATTTCCTTGATATAAATTTCATTCTTTCTTTTCATTACACGATTTGCTTCACTAGAGAACCCAGTCTAACACATAGGGTAAGCTAGAGCCGGAAATAACCAGGAATGACTCAGAGCTGCCCCTCCACCCACTCCAATCCCCCATGCATTCGGGTGACTGGCTCAGAGCAGATGCAGACAATCTTGGTGATCTAGAGCTGCCTCAGATCAGGAGACGTGCCTACTGACTCCAGAAAGCTCTGATTCACTGAGAGATGAGGGAGTGAAGAGTGGAAGAAGGGAGGTTCCAGAGCAGTCCAAGTTGGGGTTATGGGACTGCCTGTGTTCATGGGGAGAAATCACCTTCAAACCTCCGATTGTACACATTTTTTTCCCCTTTCGTTCTGCCTTGCTCTCTAGGAATAAGCCGATCTCTCTTGTTCTTTGTCTCAATATTCTTGGGTTCCCAGATTTGTTTTCATTATAAAGGAAGGTGAATAGTTTCGAGATTGTCAAAATAAGGGCATAAGAAAATGCCCTGAACTCCACATACATTCTGAATCATGGTTTCCTCATAGAAACACGATTTCATCGCCATCAAAGTTGCTGTTGTGACCTTCCTTAGACTCAAAATCCAACTCATACCGACCTTATATGTAACACACCGGTCCTATTTATTCCTGCATCATCTTAAGGGGGGAAAAAGTAGATGATCACAAATCTCAGGATAAAGAACTTAAATATATATAACTAATTCACACTTAGAAACACCTCTGTAAATTGTCCATATTTTTCTCATTTTTTCCATGCATTGATAAAGTAGCGTTATGAATTAGAAAAGAGAATCAGGAGATTTGAGACCAAATTCAGACTCTGGTGTTACTTGTGCCCAGTAGGGAAGACAGTCATTCTCTTTCTGTTTTATTACTTCCGAAAGGAGGGAATGATATCCATGATTCCTTGAGCTCCCAGTTCTCTGATTATAATGTGGGAAATGGAATAGATGTCTTTCCATCTCTACCAAAGCACACATTTTATGCAACATTTATCACAGATTCCGTTTCCCCACTTCCAGTCTACCCACCAAGTCTAGTACGGAGATTAGTGAAGGCTATGAATATCACACAAAACCCACTAATTTTCCCACTCGTTCGGGAGTTTCCCAGGATTTTCTGCCAACGATTATTTTGGCATCTAACTTTTTTGAACTTTCCGTCATCGGTGTTTTCACCAACAAAAAAAATATTTCTAAGGTTCACAATGAAAATAACGAACAAAAACAATAAAGACATGTCGCTATGATAGGTAAAAATTGAAAAAGTACATAGAGGAGTCGCGTACTGTTCTTACAACATTAACAGGTCCGCAATCTGGAATGGGATGTTGCTGATGAAGGTGGCAGCTTCGAGAGTTACATATTGAAGTAGTTATCGCTGCCTTTTCAACCGATCTAAACCCCACAATAGAAAGGATTGCTTCCTGAGTAGGAGCCAGGGGGAAGTCAAGAGAAATAAGAGCAACACAGGGAGGACATCCGCGGATGCGCTGTAAAACACAGCGACATTCTGTTAGACCGGGGTTCTCAGCTGGGAGTGATCTTCTGTTTCAGGTGACATTTGGAAATATCTAAAGATGTTTTTTCGTTGTCACAACTGTGAGGCAGGTTGTGCTTGACCTCTAGAGAGTAGAGGTCAAGTATGCTTCTCAATACCCTACAATGCACATGGTCGCCCCTACAACAAAGAGTTACCTAGCCTTAAATGTCAATAGTATCGAGGTTGAGAAACCCTGTGTTAGATAAACTTGGGAGCAGGAAGTAAGCCAGGAAGGGGGATCACTGTGTGGTAGAGAAAAGGAGAGAAGCAGATATAATCCTTGCTGAAAACTTCAAATTCCCCACCCCCACAGTTCTCGGCAGTACTAACCAGCACTTACCACCAAGTTGATGCCACCTTGTAACTTCATGTGTATCAGAGTAGAGCTGCTCCGTAGGGTTTCAATGGTTGATTTTTCTGAGTAAATCTCTAAGCCCAAGCCCACCCCACCCCCCACGCACACCTTTTTTTTTTTTTTTTGAGCCTCCCCTAGGTAGACTCAACCTTTCAATCTTTCCATTGACAGCTGGGAGTGTTAACCATTTACACTACCCAGAGACTTCTGAGAAGCAGAAATGAAATAAATATGGGATCTGGTGGGGAGCCCAGGTTGAGCTGATAGAGTTAATCATTAGGCCTCTATCCCTCTGACCCCGGCCTCAGACCAGGTCTAAAGTTATACTGGGAGCAGAAGTGGGGTAGAGGATGGGCAGTGGAGAGCAGGAGCTCCCATTGTGGAATGTGCTTGTGAGAAGCCTGTCGTGATCACTTAGGATGAGGAGGAATTGGAGAAGAAAGGCCGAGAGCAAAATCCCAGAGGCATGGGCTGAGTTAAGTCCCTTGGCTCCTCGGGGTAGATGCTAGCCAAGCCTTCATCTCCCTCTGCTCCAAGCAGCTACCCTAAGGGTTGTTGTCGGGTGCCATCAAGTAGGGCAACTTCTGGGGACCTCTGAGCTTCAGGGTGAACCAATGGCCAGTCCCGCATGCTCCTCCCAATTGTTGCTATGCTGGGGTCCTGGGTTTCACCCACTGGGTCAACGCATCTTGTTGAGGGTCTTCCCCCTTCTGTATGCTGACCCTCTACTTGATTGAGCACGATCTCCTTTTACAGGGACGGATCTCCCTCTTGAGAACATATTGGCTTCTAAGGAGTCTTCAGGCAGTACCTCTTCCCAAAATAGATTGGCTTGCACTTCCGATGGTCCCTGATATGTTCGATATGCTCCACCAACACCATCATTCAAATGCATCGGTTCTTCTGTAGTTTTCCTCATTCACTCGCTAGCTTTCACCTGCACACGAGGCAATTGAACAGACCATGACTTGACTCAGGTGCACCTTACTCCTCACACGGCTAGCTTTGCTTTGATAAACTTTCTTGCAGCAAATTAACCCCATGCTATGTGCCATTTGATGTCGTGACTGCTGTTTCCATGAGCATTGATTGTGGATCCAAGTGAAGCAAAATCTTAGATAACTTCAACCTTTTGTCTATACATCGCGATGTTGTTTATCGATCCAGTACCACCCTTTCACTCTAAACTCCTAAGTCACTGCCATCGAGTCAATACTGATGCACAGGGACCCTATAGGACAGGGTAGAACTGCCTCTGTGACTTCTGAGACTGTACTTCTTTATGGGAGTAGAAAGCCCCATCTTTATTCTGAGTAGGTGCTAGTGGTTTCAAACTGCTGACCTTGAGGTTAACAGGTCAATGTGTAACCACTGCCACCAGGGCTTATTTTAGTACCCACCTTTGCCACCCACAAAATTCTTTCCCTTGACATAGGCAAAGCACATCCATCCCATCACGTGGTCCCCCAAACTTAAATCTGCTTCGAGTCAAAAAGGTCGTCTTTTGAATAATCTAAATCAAATATGGATGTGACTTGGGGACATTCTATCCTGGGGCAAAAATCCCTGCTAAACTGGGAACCTTTGAAATCTAGAACACAAGTTGTCTGTTATCATAAAACAATAACGGAGCAAGCGCAGGGACACGCCCATTACAAGTGGGAGAAAGTAGCGGAAAAGAACAGAGAACAGGTACCAAGCAAGTCCAAAACCCAGCAGAATGATTCACATTAACATGCAAGGTTTGAAAACAATCCTCTGCTTTGGGGACCACACAGGAAAGGGGCATGTCCAATATACTCTGGGTGTTAGCCACGCGCCATGTAGAAATCACAAATTTACGTTCCTTATCCCTTGATAACATTCATCTGTGAGGTAGCATATTCTAAGTGCTTGTAGCAATGTGCGTCCCATCCACAGATATAAGAAATTAGATGGAACTATGCTTGTAATATTTATTCATTCATTTCATAAAACTCATTATTCTTTTGATGAAACACTATATTTCTATTCCCTTGTGTTCATTATTTCAGTAAAGAAATACACAATGTAAAAAGAAAATGTAACAAGCAACCAGAACTATACTTTTAATATTTATTCAGTCATTTCGTAAAACTCATTATACTTTTGATGAAACACTAAATTTGTATTCCCTTATGTTTGTTATTTCAGTACAAAAATATACAATATAAAAAGAAAAAGTATCCAACAACCAGAGGGGGGCATTCTCTCATTTGCTTCAGTTTTGTGTTACGTCCAAATTCCCAGGACATATTCTGGGTTATTCAAGAGTTAACCAATTCCTGCAAGTGTTCAAAGAGCTAAAAATATTGTCAGGACAATTACTGTCAGTTCAGCAGAATTGAAAAGAGGTTTTTCAGAGATGAACGTAATATGTTCAGAGAAGTCGCCTGCTCCTAATATAGCAAACACAATGGCGATTGCCTAACTGGCCGGTCGCTAACGGAATGGGATCCTACTGCTGCAGTGAAAAGAAGGTTCAGGATAAGGTCTGCAGTCGGTGATGCTCGAATAAGCATGAAGAATACTCCCAGCAAGCACATCAACCAAGAAGCTCTGTGGAAATATCTCAAATAACAATTTTATTTTGGGGGTCAGGTATATTTTAATATTGTCATTCATTAATAGTTCAAAACTCTTCCTTATAACATAATCTAGTTTTGTGTAACTCTTATTGTTCCTATTTAAGTATGATGTGTATGGAATAATGAATGCCCTTAAGGGATATCATTTTTCTTATACTGAAAATGGTCAGTAGGACATATGTTAAATTATTTGGATCCTACCACTGGGTGAGGCCAATCGTTAATGTGCTCAGCTGTTATCGTAAAAGTTGGACCTTCGATTATACTCAGAGGCACTCAAAAGAAAGGCCTGACAATCTACTTCCCTAAAGTCAGCCAGTTCTACTCTGACAAATACAGGGTTGCTATTGGTTGGAACCATTCAGATCCAGCATTGAAATCCTCTGCCCAGTCCCTTCCCACCACCAAGCTCATGACCAACCAATCTTCTAGTGCTCAACCCAAAAGCTTTGAGCTGTCCTTGGCTCCTCCCTCTCTCATATCTCACAATGGATCTATCTTCAGATTGTTCCAAGAACCTGTTCTCCACGCAAGCCTGTGCAAGCCACCAGCATCCCTCAGCTGAGCCACTGCAATTGTCTCCTTACTACCTTGTCCTTCTGCCTTGCCTCCTTCTACCTGTCCTTAAAAGACAAAAAAACAAACAAACACACAAAACCTGTTCTTTTAAAAATAACGTTTGATCTCATTTCTCTGTATAAACCATTTCTCATTGCACCTAGACTGAAAGCCCAAATCCTTATAGGTCCACAAGACACTACCTTCCCTTAAGATCCTCTTTCCTAGTCGTCCCCCCCCCCACACCCCCCAACACACATAGCTCTAGCTCCAACCACAACGGGCTCTTCTAGAATTTCAGGCACATTCCTGCCTCAGGGCCTTTGCGCAGTCTGCTCTCTCCAGTACCTGGAATGTCCTCTCTCCACATACTCAATGTCTAATTCCCTCAGGAAGGGCACATGTCAGATGCCAGCTTCTCCATAGATGAGCCCTCTCCACCCAATGAAAATTCCCAGCTCCCGTTCTACACACATCTTCTACTTGCCTTCTTCAATCCCTTTTCCATAGAGCATGTTACCATTTCTCGTGCCATATAGTAACTTAATTATCTTATTCATTAAATGTATGCTCATGGCCCCAGAGTCTTAATCCTCTCCATTTATGATCAGGAGCTCTGTTGGCATACTGGTTACACACTGAGCCGCTAACTTCAAGGTCAGAAGTTCTAACTCCACCAAGCACTCTGTGGGAGAAAGATGAGGCTTTCTATTGCTGTAACCAGTTCCAGTCTCAGAAACCCACAGGGGCAGTTCTACCCTGTCCTATAAGGTCATAGGAGTCAGGATAGACTCGATGGCAGCTAGTTTGGCTTGGTATTGAGTTCACCGATGAGTCCCAGCACCAACCAGCATGATAATCATTGATAAATGTAGCGGTTAGGGGGACCGACTTCATGCAAAGTTGAAAATCTGAGCAGTGTACAGTCCACTTATATGTGGATTTTCCTCCCCACTGACTGGTAGCCCTTCATCTTTCCATTCTACTTAACCGAAGAGATTAGCTGCTTACCCCGAGATAATGAGCATCCCACCGTGTTGTAAGCGAATGCCCCCAACATTTGAGTTCACTGTAGTAGCAAAAAAAAAAAAATCAGTGTAATCCCCACCCGCAGCCAGTCCTGGGGCTTTGGGGCTCAGATCAAGGGGAGTCCCTCTGGGTCATGGAGGTACAGTGAATGGTGTGACCCTTTGTTGGGAATGCCTACACAGTAGGGTATGCTGAGCCCCTCTAGGGTTTCCCGTATGGGCTCAAATAAATGTCTTCCATTTTGCTTAAAAACAGACTGTATAAGTGGGCCAGTGTAGTACAAACCCGTGTTCTTCAAGGATCAACTGTATATCTATGTATGCCTATATATGTTCATGGACGAACCATAGAACTTGGTTATCCATCTGTGGCAGTTACATAATCTACTGTCAACTTGAGTGAAAGAATGGAGTCCAGCCTGTCAATCAGGTCATAGCCAACAAGGCCTCTGTGTGGCATGGCCTTCTTCTGAGGAATCTGGAAACTCCGGTCTTCCTCCCAGGAGGCGGGACACACACTCTCCCTGTGAGAAATTCCTATTGACAAGCCACATGAAGCCATGCTGATAGAGCCAGAGCCTTGGAGCGGGAGGAGCCATGTGGAGACCCAAGTCAGCGCTCAGATGCTTCCACCCACACTGGATCCACAAGACTTCCCACCCACTGGCTTGTGATCTTGCGGCATTCGGCATCATTGCATGTGTTGCATGAGTCTGAAGAGGAATTTACAGTCCTGTCGGACATATGGGCTACTATCGGACATATGGACTTGATCTGGACTGGGCTGGGATGTTTTCTTAATATACAATTACTCTTTATATAAAGCTCTTTCTTATACATATATGAGTGTCTATGAACTTGTTTCTCTAGTCAATCCGGACTAACATCTTCTCACAGTTATGGTGTTTTATGGATTAACATTTTAAAATACAATTGTACTATTATTGTACAATTTAACACAACTGAATTGCGGTGTGCTGGTGCGTACCAATTTTTTCCCATCGTGAACATTTTCACCACCAGTGGCCTCCAAGCCCATTCCTACTAGTGGCCACGCCGGTGTAGCTGCGTTGGGCTGTCCCACGGACTTCCTCCAGTGTGTCTGCTGAGGGGCCTCCGCGTGGGCTCCAACCGTGCCAGTGCTGAACGGGTCATGCGGGTCCACGTGGGGACGCAGTAGACACGTCTGTCCAAGACAACGAAGACGATGATGGAGATGGAGATGACGACAGAGACAAAGAATTTTATTATTATTATCATTATTATTATTATTAAACAGGGATCTTTTAAAAATGGAAATATCTACACGTTGGGACCTGGCTTCCTTACTAATAAATCAGCCCAGGGGGCTATTGAAAGTGGTGTAACATTTAGAATCAATACATTTCAAACACTGGGAGGGACTGTTTTGTTTGTTGTTTTTGTTTTGAGGCTGCTCTTTGCACTATCATCTCAGGAGGCCGGGCAAGCACTCAGGAAGATCTGAAAGATGGGAACAGTGTGTTCTTTGAAATTTTTTTCTGACGGAACAGACAGTGCCTCCTTCCCTCAAACCATCCTAAAGGGGAAGTGTGTCGGCTAGGGCAGTAATGAGACGCCCTGGGAATCCCCCTTCCCTCTGGGCTACATCACAGACAAGCTTCATGAGGGTGAACGATGGGTCATTCCTACCCACCAAGCCTTCAACTCGAAGCCAAGACTTCCTGGGAAATGAAATCTTAGAGATTAAGTGAAAACTAACTCTTGTTTCTCCCAAATGCGTTATGGATAAAAGTGAGTGGTATTAAAAATTGCTAAAACCCTAAAGCTGCGGTTCCACAGATTGCCATCAGATGGCGGCACGTGCCTCGTGCTTCCTGTCCACAGGGAGCCTGGAGAGTCCCCCAAGGCCAACGCTGCTTGGCACGAAGGCCCCTTGAAGCTGTCGGCTTCAGCAGATTGCAACTTGGGGTGGACAGTAAGATCTTCTTTATTTTGTTTGAATTTTATGTTTTTCTTCTTTCTAGATTAAACCTCTTGGTGACCTCAAACCACAATCACCAGGTCAACGGTGGCAGAGTGGCCTGAAAAATATGTAAGAAAGCTGAACATAAAGCTGAAACCAAACCGCGCGCTTGTGTGCGTGCATGCGTGCATGTGTGTGCGCGTGCGTGTTTCAATGGAGCGGGGTAGGCAGGTTTTTAAAAGCGAAGTCACATTACTTCTGCTCAGAAAGACCAATGATAAAGGACACAGTTTGCGTGTGTATGAGACGTCCGTGCGCGATCCCTATCTGCAGCATCCAGAAGTTGAACGAACACATGTTTTATTTCAGTGATGTGTACAGACTGTGCCAATCGCCGTGGGGTCTTCCAGGTCCAAGCAATGTGATCTGTGACTGAAACGTTGCAGCTGAGAAGTTCCCTGGAGAACAGAGCTATTTCTCTTGCTATCTGCATGTTTGGAAGAGAAAGAAGCTGCAGAAGGGAAGGGGAAGAGAGGCCTCATGTTCCCCAAGTGTTTGTTCTGAACAAAAAGGAAACTAAAATTGAGTGTGTCCCGTCCACAGAAAGAGAATTTCCAAACAGTGGGCCACAGGTCACGATCAATTCAAGTGTATATCCTGTGTACAAGTTTCTAAAGTACAATTTCTTGCTCTCTTTTTCCTCTTAAAAAGAAAGCTTGCAAAGTTCTGCCTTGCCTGTTTTTCACCTTTGTATTTTCTATAATTAACACTAGTAAGTGACTGGACATAAAAAAATCTAATAAACATAATTTTTGATGGGTAAAAGTAACATTGACTAGCAATCTAAATGAACAGTCTCACCAACCACTGGCCTATAAATGGGGAGAATTATTTATTATCATCCCTGCCTTATGTTGGAGATTTTCCAAATGTTGGATGTTTTATCCTATTCCTACTCTGTGTCCTAAGTTTCCATTCCAAATCCAAATATGCAAAGAAGCCAGGCAGGTAAAGTCAATGAGTGACACCGATGAGCAAAAACTCCAAATGTATAAAATTTAAAAATCTTCATGCCGGAAACTCACTGCTATTGAGTGGATGCCAACTCATAGCAACCCTATAGGACAGCGGTTCTCAACCTGTGAGGCTTGACCCCTTTGGGGGGTCGAACGACCCTTTCACAGGGGTTACCTGAATCATAACAGTAGCAAAATGAGAGTGATGAAGGAGCAATGAAAATAATTTTATGGTTGGGGGCGGGGAGTGTCACCACAACATGAGGAACTGTATTAAAGGGTCTTGGCATTAGGAAGGTTGAGAACCACTGCTATAGGACAAGGTAAAACTCCCATGAGTTTCTGACATCATAATTCTTTACGGGAGTAGAAAACCTCATCTTTTCCCCACAGAGTGGCTAGTGGTTTTGAACTGCTTGCCTTGCAACTAGCAGCCCACCAGGAAAACACTATGCCATTAGGACTCCTTCTCCATCTTACAGGGGGGTATGCATCAACTCACCGCCATTTGGTCCTGGGGGATATGGTCAGCCCATGACAAAGCCCACATCTCCATCAAAAGCCATCTCTCAGAGTATAAGGGAGCCATCTGGGGAGCCCAGAGAGAGAGAGAGAGATCTCCCTGGATCATCTAGCAGAAAGGCCACCAGCAGAGCTCATTCGAACTTCCTGCCTGAAGCGTGGAAGATAAGATCAGAGGCAGAGGCTGAGGTGGGGAGCTCCTGGAACAGAGCAAAGGAGACAGAGAAGAGGGGCTTCACAGCTGAGACTTGGGACATGAGACAGAGAAGTGCTTCTGAGCCCATGGAGGCAAAAGCCCCGGGACTAAGTGCCTGGGAGGTGGAGGGAGAGAGAGAGAGAGAGAGAGAGAGAGAGAGAGAGAGAGAGAGAGAGAGAGAGAGAGAGAGAGAGAGAGAGAGAGAGACAGACTTGGCTGGTAGTTGGTAGTTGCTGTGGTCCAATGGATTATGTCCTTACTAGATACCGATCCAGATTATTAATTTCCCTAATAAACCCCCATAGTTGTGGGTTTGTCTATGAGTTCTGCATAGTCATTGTAATGAATCAGCAGACCCCAAAGAGAAGTAGAGTATATGGGAGGAAGAGTTAGGGTCAAAATAGGGTAAAGAAGGCTGGAGCGTGGAGGCCTGTCTGACCTCCACCTCATGGTCACAGGCCTTGGGCTGGTGAGGACTTGGCTTCTCCTTCTCCCTAATATAGACAAAGGTCAGAGGTGGCCTTCAGGTCATTTTTTCCCCCCACCAGCTTGTACTTGAGCTTGACCGAAGCACAGGTTCCCCAAGGTTAAAATGTGAAGTGGTAATAAGTTTCACTCCTTGCACTGGCTTTGAAGTCCTGAGACAACGGTAACAGTGTACACAGCAGGTATTTATTCACTGAGCTAATATTTCAAGAGCAGGTGATTGAAACCAGTTTGCCCGTGAGTAAAGTTGGCACAGGAAAAGCTCCTTGGAGAGCAGAGAAAGGAAATGTGAGCGTTTCCAGAAGGGCAGGGGACCTCCAGAGTCTCAGATGGAGTACCTGGGGACCCAGAGAGCCCTTGGCATTCAGGGGAGCCGGGCCACAGCCTAGAGCTTTCAGTTTCATGTTCTCCCTGTGCCAACATGCTGCCCCTCCTGTTCTACATGTCATTCACACAATGTTTTATCTAATCCTGCAGCTTTTCAGCAATTATTTCTTAAGTGTTTACTCTGTGCCAAGAGACATCAGAGAAGAAAGAGGATTAAAAATGTCATCTGTCTTCATGGCACTTCTAGTTCTAGTTGGGCAAGACAAACAATAAACATCGAAGAGGGCTATAAGATGCATTTGGCCCATTGGTTTGAAACATGCAATTGGCTACATTGTTGTTGCTAGGCAGTTTGCATAGAAGAAAAGCATTGGATGGATGCAACTCATACTCAGGCCCACAGAAGCAGATTAGAAAGCCTGAGCAGGAACTCTGATAGCACAATGGGTAAAGCACACAGTTGTTAACTTAATGATCAATGGTTCAAACCCACCAAGCCCTCCTCTGGTGGTGTGGCAGTGAACATAGATATACCAGTCTGCCTCCATATTTTAATTTTTTTAATTAATTTAAAAAATGTTAATATATCATTTAATTGGCGGCTCTTACAGTTCTTATAACAATCTATACATCCATTGTATCAAGCACATTTGTACATGCTTTCTGCCTGAGCCCTTGGTATCAGCTCCTCTTTTCTGCTTCCATGAAGATGTTCAGCACTGGAAACTCTATAAGGCATTTCTGTGAATGTGTTAGATAAGATTGAGCATACATGCATTCATCTAGACAGGAGGAGATTGAATATTTGACATTCATGGCATACTACGTACCCACGAGACACTCAATATTCATGAGCTCTTAATTTGCCATTCATTTAAGAAACTCTGGGCCCCGAGTGACCTTTGCCCAGGAAGCACGAATAAAGTCCTAAGTGCTCACGAGGCTAATTGCTGAACAACAGCTTTGGCCAAAGGTTGACTGCAGACACTTACCTACTTAGACCCTGAGAACATGTTTGAGTTCAACTCTGGTCCTGGTAGCCAGCAGAGAAAATGAGTGTGGTAGCCAGAAAGACAGAGCTTACTTGTATTAACACCCTGTGTGTGATGTGCAGATGATGATACAACCTTGCTTGCCTGAAGCAAAGGAGATTGGAAGCACTTAACTGATGAAGAGCAGATGACAGCCTCCAAATGGGTTATGTAACTCAGCCTAAGTGGCATAAATCCACTGCTAAACATAAGAAAACACACAGAGCAGCAGAAGACAAAGTAGATGAATGAAACCTCCTGAAAATAAGACACCAATGGGCATCAAAATATTTCATAAAAAGAGAATCTGTGGACTTAGGAAACATTTTTTTGAAATGACATATCAGACAAGAAACTCTTCTCTAGAATGGGTAGAAAACTTCAACACCTCAACAAGAACACGATCCACTAAGAAATAGGCAGAAGATAGGAACAGGATGTTTAGGCAGCCAGCAAACCTATGAAGAAATGCTCATGCTCACTAGTCATTCAAGAGAGGCAAGTGAAAACAATAATGAGATGCCACTTCACCCCATAACTGTATTTTACTCATTGATTAGTGAACTTTAAGCGAGCCTCAACAGAAAGCAAGAGAGGCCGAGAGGGTGTGGAAAGCTCAGTGCCATGGACACTGCTGGTGGGCCTGGAAGAGAACACACACAGCGTGGTGGAGAGCAGTACAGTGCTTCCTCAAACAATTGGGAGTAGAAATAACACGGCCCAGCAATCTCTCTACTTAGTATACACTCAAAAGAAATAAGGAATATGACAGGAACAGATACACACACACCCTGTTCATTGCAGTACCATTCACAATCGCGAGGAGCCAGACACAAGTTAAATGCCTGTGGATGGGAGAATGGATAAGTGAACTTGGACAAATACACACAACTGACTACTGCTAAGTGTTCAAGAATCATGATGATTCTGTGAAAGACCTCTTGGCATGGATGGATTCAGAGGACATCCTGACGAATTAAGTTAGGCAACCATAAAAGGAGATATATCCTATGAGACCACTGCTATTAAAAATAAAATTCAAGAAGATTTCATTTCACTTGGATCCACAGTCAGTGCTCAGGAAAGCAGCAGTTAAGAAAGGAGATGATGTTTTGCATCGGGCAAATTGGCTACAGGAGATGTCTATAAAGGGTTAAAAAATTAAGATGTCTCTTTGAGGACTAGGGCATACCTGACCTAAGCCATAATATTTTCACCCACCCCATAGGCATGTGAAGGCTGGACCTTGAATAAGGAAGATTGGAGAAGAATCTATTTGAATGTGTTTGTTGAAGAATGTTGGGAGGACCATCAACTGCCAGAAGAAAATCAAGTCTGTCTTAGAAACAGTACAGCCATAGTGCTCCTTTGAACAGAGGCTAGCGAGACGTAGTCCCATATTCTTTGGACATATTGTCAGGAGTGACGTAGAAACCACCACCGTGCTTGGTAAAGTAGTGTGGGAAACAAAGATTTCTCCCAGGTTGTCTCCCCCAAGCATATGCCAAATTGAATGACTATACACTTCCAGGTCAACAGAAGTAGGTCAGGGGCTATTCTCCCTGAAGGTTATCAGCCATCCAGAGCAAGCAGATACCACTGTTTATCCCACAACAAGGCCCACTGCCTTCTGATAAGGATAGTAGTAGATTGTTTCCCTGAAGGAGAGCTCAGTGAGGTCAAGCCCACCCTAGGGTGGCCAAGGTTAGGCCGCCATCATGAATCTTGGGTCCGCCCTTCTTGTCACATGTATACCTCTAGTCCCTCCCCTTCCTATCATGTGTACACACCTAGCTCATCCCCTTCCTGTTACGCCTATGCCCATTGTATATCCCCCTCCTATTGCTTGTATTGTCTATTGTACAGCCCCATCCTATGATGTGTGTGGTTATCTGTAATCATATCCCTTAAGTAGATATATGCCTTGGTTAGCAATAAACTGGGTCTCCGCCCTACCTCACCTCCGGCCCTCTTGACCCATGCTGTGCTCGGACCTGGTTGGTAAGATCATGGCCACCCAGGAGATGAGCATGCTACCATGAAATGTGTCTGACTTCTTTACTTTAGTCTCTCTCCTATCTCTCTCATTCTCTATGACTTTATTATAATCTTTATATTTCTCAACAGTACAATTGCGCTTACTGAGCCTGTGATTAGTTGTGGGGGGCTGGCCTTTCCCCCACAAAGTAGAAGGACAACAACAAATAGGAAGACCCTCAATGAAAGGGACTGGCACAGTGGCTGCAACCATGAGCTCCAACAACAATTGTGAGACTGGCATGGGATTGGGGGTTATTTTGCTCTGTTGTATGTAGTGTTGCTATGTATCACAACCAACTTGATGGCTCTTAACAACAACTTGCACCCAATCTAAGCATGTTCATGTGCTTCCCACAGTGGGCTTTGCATTGATTATATAAGCGATCGGATTCAAACATCTCAGTGTGATCTGTGAGCCTTTCTCTCGCTTGACCTCTGGGAGCACTTGCCTGGTTGTAGACTTAGAGGATACCATTGCAATGAAATCATCCCCCAGTGATTCAAGTTACAGCTGGAAAAGGGGATATCATTGCTGATGTCAAAGGAACCTTGGCTGACAGTAGATAGTACCAGAAAGATGCTTAGCTCTGTTTTGTTGACTACACAAAGACATTTGACAGTATAGATCATATAAAATTAAGTCAGAACCAGGGTTGTATCCTTTCATCTTACTTATTCAATCTCTATGATTAGCAAATAACCCATAGCTTTGATTCAGGAACAGTGCATATCAGAGTTGTATTCCATTGCCACATTTATTCAATCTGTATGCTGAGCCATAATCCAAAAAGCTAGACAATAAAAGAGTGTAACTTCAGGATTGTCGGAAGCCTCACTAACAACCTGTGCTGTGCAGATGACATAACCTTGACCGCTGACAGCAAAGAACGCTTCCAGCACTTGCTGATGAAGCCCAGGCTCCATCCTTCAGTCTGGTTTGCACCTCAAATAAAGAGATAAAAGTTCTTGCAACTAGATCAACGGGCAGTAAAGGGAGAAAGGTTGAAATCATCGAGGATTTTATTTTACTTGGACCCCCAGTCAGTCCAATGACCGCAGGAGTAAAGAAATAAAATGCTGAATCACGGCCGGACTCTGAGGCAAAGCAGCGCTTCAAAGTGTTCAACAGCAAGGATGTCACAAAGGAGCGCTTCAAAGTGTTCAACAGCAAGGACGTCACCTTGAGGACTCCCGTGCACTTGACTGAAACGCTGGTATTTTCAGCCACCTCATTGCCCGAGAAAGCCAAACGATGAATAAGGAAGACTAAAGAAAAATGGATACCTTTGAATTATGGTATTGCTGAAAAGTGTGGTATGTAGTTTGGGAAAATATTGTGTCCCACAGACTGCCAGAAGAATGAATGCATCTGTTCTTTGATGAGTTCAGTCTGAATGTTCCTTAGAAATGAGTATCGTGCTATGGAATGAATTCTGAATGTTCCTTAGAAATGAGTGTGGTGCTATGGAATGAATTGGCTATTAGATTAGATTTTATGTCAACTGTACCCGGGTGAAAGTGTAGGGGTGGAGTCCAAATAATCAGTCAGGTCACAGCCTGATAGTGCGTCTTTGGGGTTGGAGACACTGGGAACTGCTCGTTCTCTTGCCTTAAGACTTCTTGCTTGACTGGGTCTGTGTCTCATGCCTGGGACTGGCAGCCCAAGTGGGGCTCCGACCCTGGGAGCCATCAGCTCCTTACCATGTTCCTCATGACCTTGGATCCATTTGACTCTCCATCCACTGGATTGTGAACTTCCTGCTTCCCACCTACCTTCCTGCTTCCTCAGCCTTCATGAACCTGAAGAGGGTTTCTGTTAGTATTGGGCCCAGGGTCTTGAAATGAACTTGGCTGGGACACATACTTGATATAAAATTACTTCTTGATATAAAGTCCTTTCTTAACCATAGGTGTGCATCACTGATTTTGTTTCTCTACACAACCAGCCTAGTGTGGTGCTCTTGAGTTGGTTATAACTCGTACAGCAGTGCTGTGCACTCTGACTGAACCCGGCCTGGTCCTATGTCGTCCTCACAGCTAGTGTCGTGCTTGAGCCCATGTTGCGGCCACTGCAGTAGTCCATCTTATTGAGGGCCTTTCCCTCCTCTGCTGACCCTCTACTTTTCCAACACGATGTCCTTTTCCAGGGACTGATCTCTCCTGTTTGAATTAAGGGTTGAATTCTATGCCCTAAAAATATATGTTATAGATTCGATACTTATGGTTATAATCCCATTTGGGAGTGGGTTGTTGAACTTTGTTCATGAGGCAAGATTAGAGTGTCTTGAGCTGATCTGTTTTCAGCTATAAACAGAGATTACGCAAACCAGCAGAAAGGGAGATGGAATAAGATAGATGCAAGACACAAGGGGATCTCCAGGCAACCAGGGAGCAGATGCTAAAGAAACTAAGACCTTCCTTCAGAGTCTACAGAGAGAAATCTTTCCCCTAGGGCTGGCACTCCAAATGTGAACATCTTAAACTGTGGAAAAATAAATGTATGTTTGCTGAAGCTACCTTCGCCTCACGTACGTGGGACATGCTATCAGGAGAGAGGAGTCCCTGGAGGAAGACATCATGCTTGGTGAGGCGGAGGGGCAGCGAAGAGCAGGAAGGCCTTCCCTGAGATGGATTGACACAGTGGCTGCAACCATGGGCTCAAATACAAGGACAATTGTGAGGGTTGTGCTCGTTCTAGTGTCCATCGGGCTTCGAGCAGTCAGAACTGCCTCGATGGCACCGAACAACAACAAAGCCACCTACTTGTGCTATGACTCCGTAAGAGGGCGAGACAATAGAAACAGAGTTGGTGCCCTGTCCTTTGCACCTGTTACCAGAAGGGGTCGGTCCCTGGAGAAGGACATCATGCTTGGTAAAGTCGAGGGTCAACTCGAAAAAGGAAACCTCTCAGTGAGGTGAATTGACACGGGTGCTGCAACGATGGACTGAAACAGCAGGAATTGTGAGGGTGGCTTCGGTCTGGGCAGTGTTTCATTCTATTGTTTACAGGATCGCTATGAGTCGGAACTGACTTGGCAACATGGAATAACAACAAAAATGAAAATACACCGTGACACGAAAAATAGATCATGGATGGGAGAGAGAAGTATTAAAGATGTGTTGCAATTTTGAATAGAACCCTGGGGGAAATCATTATGGAGAATGTCTTCAAGCAAGAACTTGAAAGAGCTGAGAGAGTAAAATACACAGATATCTTGAAAAGAATCTAAGCAGAGGCACAACAAAGGCAAAGAGCCTGTGGGGTGAGCTTGCCCAGTGAGCTCTGGGAACAGGCAGTGTGGGCAGAATGGAGGGGAAGGGCAGGAGGCCATGAAGGTAGTGGTAGCCTAGTGCCTGTCTGTGCAGGCCACAGAAAGAAGCTGGACTTTTACTCTAAGAAGGGTAGTTCAGAATAGGAGATTTAGTTTGATCTATGTTTTAATATGATCAGCCTGGCTGCTATATTACAAGTATATACCAAGGGAATGTCCTTCTCAATTGTTAAAATGCATACAAATAAGGCAATGCAAGTTATGATTCAGTAAGTTTGAAATGGGGCCTGAGAGCCTGCTTTGCTAATAGTTTCTCAGGGGAGGCAATATTATATTATATATGCATTGTTGCTGGTGAATACAATATATATAAAAAATTAATATATTATTTTATACAGTATTTCCGGTGACAGTTTACACAGCAAGATGGGTGACTATTGGACAATTTCCAAACAAATTGATCGGTTGTATTAGTTAATGTAATTCTGTGTCAACGTTCTCTTTTACTGCATCTTGGTTGCTCCATTTCTAAAAGCCTGGTTCCTCTTACCCCTCGCCTTCTGATCTTTGCTTTGGATAAACTGATGTCATTGGCTCATAAAGTTTTGTTGGTTTGTTTTTTTAACCGAGAACTGATCTAATGGGTACTATCCTTTTAATGGGTGTCACTTTACCTGTCTGCTAAAAGTAGACCAAAGGCTAGGTTTGGTTCAGTGTTTAAATACAATGATCACATTTGGAGTAGTGAGGGGCCAACCCTCTGTAAAGTGCTCCAAAGTCAATGAGTGCCACGAAACAGAAAGACCAGTGTCCTAGAAAATAGGACTTTTGAATTCTGGTCCAGAATGTTAAATAACAGTACAGATTATAAGTCAATTTATTGCTTTAAGGGAAGAGAAAGTATCAAAAGGCACAGAAATAAGAAAAACATATTCAGGTCAATGAGATCCTGAAGCAAAACAAAATGAGGAGGAGGAGCCCTGCAGGTACAGTGGTTATATGTTGGGCTGTGACCCACAAGGTCACCAGTTTGAAACTGCCAGCTGCTCCTGGGGAGAAAGTTGGGTCTTTTTACTCCTGTAAACAGTTAACACAGGGGCAGTTCTGTCCTGTCCTATAGGGTTGTTATGAGTTGATATTGACTCAACGTCAGAGATAGAGAGAGAGAGAGATAGAGATAGAGATAGAGAAGAAGAAGAAGAAGAAGAAGAAGAAGAAGAAGAAGAAGAAGAAGATGAAGAAGAAGAAGAAGAAGAAGAAATAGAAATTTGTGGTAGCTGCCTTCTTGCTGCCACTAAAGCAGGATGAGCCAAGAAGCTTGCTGGAGTTGGACCAAGTGGAGCTGAAGAACAGCCTGACACTGACTGGAGCATGGATTCCCCCTGCTGCCTGTGGGATGGACCCTCCCTGATCCCACATATTGTCCAGAGAAGGACCACATGAACATGAAGCAAGCTTTAATTGCCGTCTAACTAAGCATGCTTTGCTACTGTTTCCATAGGCATTTGAGACATGCTTGTTTAGTAGAGGATGAAATCATGAGAAAAATACTTTAATTATGCAGAGTTAACTGGGACTGCGTGTCTCTGAGGTTCTTTGCTACATACATCACAAGACACGCTAAGAGCTTTGGTCATAGACACTAAATGATGGTGGATCCATGTTGCAACACCTGTTTTGTCTTTTGCAGCCATTACCTAGAAAGAAACTTTTAGCTATATAGCTACCACTGTCTGCTAGCTATGTCACTGTTAAGAGGTTGAATTATGTCCCTCCAAAATATATATTGGAGTCCTAAGCCCTAGGACCTCAGAACATGACCTTACTCAGTAATTAGTTAGGATGACACCATTCTGGAGTTGTGGGCTCCAACCCAAGAGGACAGATATTCTTAAAAGAAGAGGAAACGGGACCCAAAGACACAGAGAAAGAAAACCAGGTGAGGACAAAGGCAGAGAGTGGAGTTGTTAGGTAGCTTAGCATAAGGTCTGGGGCATCCATTACGCATGCTCAAAGGTTCGAGCTTCCAGCCAGAAAGGGGTGGTACACCTAGGTGGGCGTCACACTTGTATTGACCCATCTAAGCCAGGTGAATTTGATTCAGCCAATGGGGTCAACCAGTATTGTTGACATGCTTCCCAACGGGGCCCTTGCAAAGGCCAGGGGTTTTACTGTGGCACTCTTTCACAACATAGCACAGCAGGGCTGCAGTCCAGAGCGGCCAGGCTCAGTCCTGCCACTGTGCTGCGGACTCTGTCTGGCTTGTGTTCCATTTGCTATGGAACCTGAGACTACTACTCTCTATAAACCCACTGGGATCACAAAGCAGGTTTCGGCATGAATTCTTTCTCTCGCGAAGCCAAGGACTAAGGTATATCTCTCCCATAAGAGATCTAACAGAATGACACGTCTATAAGCCAGAGAACATCAAGAACTATCAGGAAGAAGCAAGGGAAGGATTGGGTGATCTTTTAGAGCTGTGGTTCTCAACCTTCCTCAGGCCGCGACCCTTTCATACAGTTCCTCATGTGGAGGTGACCCCCAACCATAACATGATTTTCGTTGCTACTTCATCACTGTGATTTTGCTACTGTTATGAATCAGGCGACCTCTGTGAAAGAGTTGTTCAACCCCCAAAGGGCTTGTGACCCACAGGTTGAGAACCGCTGTTTTAGAACCTTGGTACAAATCATGGCCTTGCCAGCACTTTAATTTCAAAATTAATTTCTCATTTCTGTAACTGTGAGACAATAATTTTTTTTTTTGCATTAACCTAACTAGTTGCTGGTAGTTTTTTCAGCAACTCAAGGAAACTAATACAGTCTCTATGGACCCACACACTCAACTGGGGGACTTGGTTTCATAAAAATGACTCATGATTCTTAACACCATTTTGTAGTTACAGCAGGGATTCTGATGGTAGATTTTGACTCAGAGTCAGGGTGTGAGTCCAGCTCCATCACCTTGTAGCTGTGAGAGCTTAAACAAATTAGTTAACTTCATTGTGCCAGCGTTTCTTCCTCTCAGCAAATGACCAACCTACCTCATACCACTGTGCAATCATTAAATAAGCTCAGAATCATAAAGTGCTTAGAGAAGAGTCTAGCATGATGTGTAGATGCCACTGAGTCAGTTAAAATTCCTAACAACCCCAGGAACAATGGAAGGCCCCAGGCCATCCTCACAAGGTCTTTTGGTTAGGCCATTGTTGCAGCCACTACATATCTTTTGTTAAAAGGTCTTCCTCTTTTTCACTGACCCTCTACTTTTCCAAGCATGACTCCCTGACTGCGGTCCTCTAATCACATGTCTAGCACGGTAAGTACTACCTAAGCATTTAGTAAATGAAACAGGAGCATATAGACTCCTAGGTCTAAGAGTAGCAAATTCTAACTGGGATGAGGAGTCAAAGGTTTCCCAGCTTGACCTTTCAAGGTGATCATATTCAGGAGACAACAGTGTTGTAGGTTGAGTTCCCTAGAGAAGTGAACCCTATGAAGCTTACACACACACACACACGCACGCATACATAAAAGGGATTCAAAAAGCTTATGGAAAAATGGAATTAAAATATAATAGAATTTTTCCACTTTTTTTTTTAAGAAGAGAAAGATGTAATTCAAGGAAATGGCTTACACCAAGGTGGAGAATGGAAAATCTAAATCCTAGGAGTCAAGTGTCAAGCTGGAGATGTCTCTGGCCGAATGTTGTTACAGGGACTGGTGAATTCATGAGCAACAGGTCAGAGGGCAGGCTGTTGGCTCACGGAATTAAAGATGTTAACAAATCCCCGAATCAGCAGATCAGATGGAAGGATATTGGCTCACAGAGCTGCAGAAGTTGGTGAATTCACGAATGGACTGGTCAGAGGATGACAAACCAGACACAAGATGCACAAAAGAGAAATTTGACAAAGCATCCCTCCAGGGCGCTTGTATCAGATCGGGTTAAGGGTGTGTGACTCAAGATACACCCGTCCCCATTCCTGCCTCATTAGCATGTAGAGGTTAGAATTTACAACACAGAAAATACAGGATAGTTACATAACATCACAAAATAATTATATCAGATCACCAATGATGGATACTTACATAGAACTGGTAATCGTGGCCTACCCAAGTTGCCACATAACACTCATCATGATTGGATGGTATTCCAGACAGAAAATAAACAGCAATATCTAGTAGGGGGGAAATTCAAGGAATTACAAGTTAGTCAGCATATGAAAACATTGAGTTCTACCATTTCAATCACTATATTTTAGGAAACTATTATATGGAAATGCATTCATATTTCAGAGCTTGGACTTCTTAAAATGCTTCTCTTCTTATCGGTCTCATTCATGAACCTAAACATCTTTATTTCTTAAGTAATGGATTTCTTCCTACAAATAAAAATGCAGCAAATTGTCAGTGATCAAAATCTTTCATTCTGGTGGGAGTGAAAGAAACAGGGGGTTATTGAGGAGTAATAATAACGGCAGTTGGGTAGCACATAGTGAGATTATTAATACTCCAAAGGAGAGAAAACGAGAATGGTTTGCTACAAAGGAGACGTCTAGGGAAACAGTAACCATCTATAGGAGTAAGCCCCGAACATACATCTGTTCATCCACTTAAGTGTCCTGGAACCAGCTTGTGAAAGCAGTTTGCATAAATCTACTTGCTTTTCAAGGACAGGGCAATTTGTACAAAAGCATTTTATTCCACAGATAGCCTCAGTCGTGTCCCTTCCCCTGGTTCCCTCAGAGACGAAGCAGATTCTCCTGCTACTGTGAGGTTGGCCTGAGCCCTCTCATGCTCAGGTCTGCTAGCACCCACTCCAGACACAAAGTAGACAGCATCACAACTAGCATCCACTGCTTGCTTCCCTTGAAGCCTGTCAGTTCTTCCCTGGTCCCCCTCACCATGGTCCCTGTGGACCACCAAAATCAAAACCCATTTCCATTGAGTCAATTCCAACTCCTAGCACCCTAAAAAATACAGTAGAGTGCCCATGGGACTTTTTATATTTAGGATTGATTGCTGCATTTTGCTCCTGACTAGCACTTGGTGGGGACCAAGCACTGACCTTTATGTTAGTAGCTGAGCACTGAATCACTGCACCACCGGGACTCAAAGATGGTAGCCAGACAGTGCTGCTAAGGTTCTACAAAGGGCTCAAAGGCAGCGTGTAGAAGAAAAAGCCACACCAAGGCCACCGTTCTTATTTGTCTTCACCTTAATTTCATGATTTCCTAGGGTCATTGGAATAGCCATCTTGTTACTGAGCACTGCCAATCTGTTCCAAGGTCCTAAGGTGCACCTGTGTGTTCAGAGAAGTGTGGTTGTTAGTTTGCAACCCTCACACTTCTCAACAGAGGAGCTGTGGCCAATGCTCTGGTTTGCTCTCAGGTGAACACTTCCCCTACTTATGTGAGAAACCGATGGATAGGATGGAGCCCAGATTTGTACACATTCCTGTGCATCATAATAAAAACACCATTTTATTCTCATTTCCAACAACAATTGGATTAGAGTCCTCCTTAATATATATGAGTGGGGGGGAGGGGGCGGGATGCTGATTCAGAAACAGGCAGAGCTGGTAATAGTATCCAGGGGAAAATGAAGAGTAGACGTCTTATCTGAATTGAGACACATAATCTGAATCATCCAAAGGCAAATGTAGCAGGCTCAGGTTTCAGTGAGTGAGTTTGGTGACATTTGGTCCCCAGTCATTGAAGTATGCCTGAATTAACTGAATGGACATGGGCACAAACTCTGGAATAGTCTCTAGAATTTATGAAAATGAACAAAGTCATATTTATAGATACTCCTTCAGTGGTTGCACTGTAGACTCTTGATTTGATGAAGAAATACTTTCCACTCCACATGCCAAGAAAAAGTAATCACTTCTAATTTGCTTTTAAAGGGATTTGCTCAGCATTAATATTAAGGGAAGATTAAGTCGTTAGCTCATACTGGGAAAGAGTAGTAAATATAGACATTGTCACTCAACTTGATCATGGCGTGGCTTCTAGCAGTAATTTATTTTCAACTAATTTGGGATTAATAGAGAAAAAAATATTGTCGTAACGTGAAAAGCCCCATTGATGATGTAGGTGGAGGAAAATAAAACTGGGCGATTAGAGATTAGACTTTGACACATTGTGTTAGGCAGAGTTTCTAAAGAAACAAAACCAGGACACTTAAGATATGGATATATTTATATAGCAGAGAGGAATATAACAGCAAATTAGTCCACACAGCAGTACAAAGGGCTCAGTTCAAGCTATGAGGGCTGCTGCGTCCAAGGTCAAGGAGGCTGACAGCTGATTCTTCCCTCAGGCAACGCTGGCAGTCTGCCCACAGGCAGCAAACAAGAGGGTGGGCTACCAACAGTCACCAGCTCAGGAGCTTAGTAGGCCCGGATGGGATATTGAACTAAAGTAATGCAAGACAACAGAATCCACCAGCCTCAAGCTCAAGTGATGTACACACCAGCAGCGTGGTGAAGCAGGTCTCGAAGGAATCTCCAGCTCTGGCAACACATCCACAGTTTGGCTGTCCCACGGGTAGTATGACTCACAAGTTTGGAACTAGCTAAAAGCAGTCTCAGGCTGGTCCAATCACCAGAGAGCAAGAGAGAGAGGGCAGGGCTTGCTGAGACATTTATCTCTTTGCCCTCCAGTAAAACTGCGACCTTATTAATCCCACATGTTCCTACTGGCCAGGTTGTCACAATTAACTGATCTATCACATCCATCATAAGCTTTGTTTGTGGAGAGGTAGCTTAATGGATCAAAGCACAGATTCAGCAGGCCCACTTTGTGGGTTTGAATCCCAGCACCTCTCCATGTAACCCACTTTCTGGTTGTTGTTAAGGGTTAATAGACTAAATAAATTGCCTAAAGCGACTCCATTTTGAAAAAACCTAAGAGCCATTTTAGAAAAACATGTTATTTTAGAGAAATATCACTGTGACCCACTCCCGCTAATCGCTTGGAACGTCAGCAAAAGGGTTTTGCTGACGTACATCTGGTCCAGGACAAGTTGAGCAGGACATGTCGACCTAACCGCATTCTGTTATCTTGTGAAAACCCCCTTTCCCGTTCCTTGCTCAACCCCTCCCCGCCGCACTAGCTTCGATTATAAAAAGAAAAGAAAAATTTGACTCAGGGCTGCAGTGTTGGACCCTGCGTGGCCATGCTGTAGCCCAAACCCGGGTTTGCTTTTTGTCTATTTGTCTTTTTGTCTTTCTGTAATAAAGTTTTGCTTTGTTATTTTACAACTGCTTGTGGGTCAGTGGTCTATGTTGGGCACAACTCCGTATCAGTTGTGTGATCTTCAAGCTCGTCAACTCTCTGTTCCTATGTTCCCCTGTTTATAATATGTGCATAATTCTCTGCCAATTCCTGTGTAATAACCAGAATGTAGAACTTCTACAACTCAAGAACTTCTACAAGTCAACAGTAAAAAGACAGTCTGATTTAAAAATGTGCTAAGCACTTGAATAGATATTTCTGCAAAGAAATATATGAATGGCCAATAAGCACATAAAACTATGCTCAATGTCATTCTTTATTATCGTTGTGGTTGTGTGTCATTCAGTTGATGGCGGCTCACAGGGACCTTACATGAGGGAGTAGAACTCTTCCATAGGATTTCCTAGGCAGTAATCTCCGTGGGAGCGGGCCTTTTCTCCTGCAGATCCACTGGTTGGTTTAAACCACTCACCAACCAGCCAGCAGCACAAAGCGTAATCACTGTGCCACCACGGCCCCTTGTCATTAATCAAGGAACTGAAGATCATAACCACAAATGACAAGTGCTACCAGATGTGAAGGAATTAGAATCCTAGTTTATTACTGGTAGGAATGTAAAACAATGCAACTTTTATGGAAACAGTTTGGTGATTCCACAAAACGTTCAACTATAGATTTGCCATATGAACTAGCAAATTCCACTCCTAACTGTATACCCAAGGGACTTGAAAGAAAGGACTCCCCACCCCCACCCTCACCCCAGGGGGATGAACAACAGAAATGTGGGTGACAGGAGACAACAGTCAGTGTAAGACAAGAAAGCAATAATAATTTGTAAGTTGTCAATGGGTCACGAGGGTGGTGAGGAGATGGGGAGGGAGGGAAAAAGGAGGAGCTGGTACCAAGCGCTCAAATAGAAAGCAAATATTAAGAAAATGATGATGGCTACATATGTACAAATATGCTTGAAACAACTGGTGCATGGAATATTATAAGAGCCCCCAATACAGTGATTTAAATAAAAGAAAAGAAAAAAAGGACTCAAACAGATATTTGTACACTGATGCTCATTATAACATTATTCACAATAGACTAAGTGCCCCACGTGTTCACCAGCAGATGCGCACGGATAAACAAAAGGTGGGATCTCCATACAATAGCACAGTGTTCCGTTATAGCTAGAAACAAAGCTCTGATACACATTTGCCCTAGATAATCACAGTGGAAAGCATTCGCTGAGTGAACAAGTCAGGTGCCAAAGGACAAATACTGTAGGGTATCACTGACATGAAATCCCTACAATAGGCAAATGCACAGAGGCAAACATTTATCAGTGGTGGCTAGGAGTGTTGGGGGAGATAGGAAAGGGTAGTCCTGTTTAAGGGGTACTGAGTTTCTGGGGGGGGGGATGGAAAAGTTTCCAAAATATATAGTGGTGATGACAGCATGGCGCGGTCAAGGTGATTCACGTCCCTGAATTGCTAAAAGCGTAATCTCTTTGTTATACATACCTTACGATAACTTTTTAAATCAGTTTATTCCTGGGATCATTGTATGAGTTCAATGAGTTAATATTTATACAAAGCTCATTATATGTATTAACACACCAAGCATACTCTGAGTGGCCGCGCTCCCTGTGGCGCACGTCTGGGTTTTAGCTGTTCATAAACGAGCCACAGGAGGATGTGGTAACTTGACAAATGAAAGGCCCTAAGAACAAATGCTTCTACCAGTCCTTTAAAAGCCATTCCCGGGTTATGTTAGAACCCAAACTAACGGCTTGAAAAGAGCCATCTTGCAAGGAACTTGATAAAGTTGAGTCTCTGAATTTAATTTTTTGTTCTCTCTCTCTTTTTTTTTTTAGCTGATGGGTGGCATCCAAGTTAGAGATGCTTATTCCATTTAAGTACTATTTGAGGAACTTTGAAAAGTAACATATTATAACTGATATGCTCACATTAACTTAATCTTTATCAGGAATCAATAATATGCAAAACACTTTGCTAAGTCTTAAAATGTCTTTGGTCCCACCAAAGTAATTGACACCCTGGTGGAAAAGGTAAATCTACATATTGATAAAAACAACTGAATGTAGCCACTTGCATAATAACACTGAATGTATCTGAAATTAAAGGAAGACACCTTCTGGCTCCAGATGATAACCTTGGAATTGGAGTCAAGCAGTCATGACAGTGGGGTGTGGAGTAGTCGGGAAGGAGCAGGAAAGGCGGGATTTCAGACGCGCCTGCCTTGGGATTGAATGTTAGGATGTCACAGTGGTGAAGGGTCTTACTGGTCGGGCTTGGTAAGAAGGTTAAATGGTGCACATGAAGATTTCATTGTTTCATCAGAGAGATAAGACAGATGCAAAAAAATATCGATCCGATTAAAACTTCTTAATGTCCTTCAGGACAAAAATGAAAGCTCTGAGTCAAGCATACAGGTTGTTCATGCCTTGGTGCCTACTTCTCAGTATAACTGGAATGCTTTCAGCTGCGATGAATGGGGATACAGCCGTTAGCTGCAAGGAAGAGAGCACACAATCAACGGCGGCATTCACCAGAACTCCTCGTGACCTAAGGCACTTTCCAAGCTCGGGGTTTCTGGTTAAAAATGCACATTCTCCTTTAGGAGCTCCAGGTAGGGACTCACGAGGCTGCATTTCTAACAAGCTCCTAGGCAATCCTGTGCCGCTCCAGGGCCTACCTCTTGGGTGGCAAGAGCTAAGGACGTGGAGTTCTCCACCTGGAATGTACCAAGAAGCCTGAAGTCCACAGCTCCACGCCTGGCTTAGGAGAGCAACCATGTCGATTCTTTTGGTCTGAGGAAATGGAAAAGGAGCTTTCATCACATGGAGAAGAAAATCTTTACCAAAAGACTTTCTCTGCAGGGACCTGGTAAAGAAGGGCAAGATTGCCAAGGTTTGCTTAAATCAGGAATTGGCAAGTTATGAGCACTATCTATCCCACTGTTTTTTAATCAATAAAGGTTTATTAGAACACTCAAACCCAATTGAACTTTCTGCCATCAAGTTAACTCTGATGACAATTCTGATGGGGACCTGGTGGGGTGCGGTACAACTGCCCTTGTGGATTTCTGAGATTGTAAATCTTTATGGGAGTAAAAAGCATTATCTTTCTCCGGTGGGTGGTTTCAAGCGGCTAACCTTGGAGGTAGCAGCTCAATGCATAACCCACGACACCATCAACACTCCTCATTAGAACACAGCCAGGCTTATTTGTCTCTATGTCGCCTAGGACTGCTTTCATGAGACAATGACAGGGTCATATCAGAGACCATACAGCCCATAACGTCTGAAATACTCAGTGCCTGGGTTTGTTTGGGGAAAAGGTTTGCTGACCCCTGGCATGGATGTTGTGAGTCACTCTGAATCTGGGAACATTGCCTCTTCCAAACGGGGTGGGGACTCTGTTGACAAGGAATAGAGGGGTTGGAGGAAGCCATCACGTCTGCAGCATGACTCCTCTCCCCACATCCTGCCATCTCCTGCTGTGCATGCAGCGCACCGTCTAGGCAGGGCACACAACCAGCGGTTAGTTTCCCCAGTGGCATTGGGATTCCTTGTGGCTTGAGAACATATCAAGTCTGTTTTGAGGACAGTGGGAAGCCCACGACAGCAGGATGTTTGACAAACCAATGCAGAGCCGCACGGAGTTGGGCAGTAGCAATGGAATGACACAATGGACCGGCTTGGGTTCCAGGCTGGAGATGTGGGACCAGGAATGTTTTCAAAACATGGTTTAGGGTTTTATATCATTCTGATGACACGTATCATAAAGAACTAAGGGGGAGAGGAAGGATGCAAGGAGACAAGCTGGACAATCCAGTACATTGCTGCTGAATAGACTCCATCAATAGAGACCCATGTGTGATAGAGTAGGACTAGGTCCATGGGGTTTTCAATGAATTTTCTTTTTTCACGAGTCCCGCAGGCCTTTCTTCCATGGAGTCTCAGGGTGGCCCTTACACCAGACTTCCAATCAGGAGCACAATTTATCAGTTGTGCCACTCATAGACTCCCATGAATTATTAAAAACCAAACTTACTGCCACTGAGTCAATGCTGGCTCGCAGGGACACTATAGAATGAGATAGAACTGCCCTGTGGGTTTCCAAGCTTGTAACTCTTTACAGAAGTAAAAAGCCCAATCCTTTTACCAAGGAGCAGCTGGTGGGTTCGAACTGTTGACCTTGTGGTTAGCAGTCCACTGTACAACCACGACACAAGCAGGGCTCCTTTCCTGCATCTTAAGAGGCTGATCATGACTTAGAGTGGTTGGCCGTAGAAACAGAAAGGCAGTGCTGAGTGGGAAAAGGAAGGCTGCAAAAATATGTGACACTCACGTGACTGAGCAAAGGGTGACTGTTTTGATTACTACTACAAATCTTATCAATTTGGAAATGGAACCACAGTTTACAGAAATATGAGGAGGTAAGAGCAAGAGCTTTGGGGGACAAATGTGGCCAACTTGGTTTGGAACCTATTCCCCTTGAGGTCCTGTGAGGTTTGCTGGGAATACGTGGAGGGCATTAATTCATCTTCCCATAAGCATGTGTTGCCTGAAACCAAGTCAGAAAGTCGGTGAATATGAGTTTTCAAAATTTTGGGGAGATGCCATCCATATTGTTCTTGACACACATCTTCCCCCCACCCCCACCAAGGATAACTGTCATGTTCTTCATTAAATAACCCGGATCATTCTTGTTAGGATTTAAGTCAAGTTCATTTGTTCTGACCAGTGGGGATAGTTCTATCACCCCAATATTTTAGCCATAGCATCATCTACAAAATATTTAGTGGACACTCATTCATTCAGAGACCACATTTACAGTAAATGTAACCTGATCAGATGGCCAAGTTCTTTCATTCAAAGACCATGTTTACAGTAAATGTAACCTGATCAGAAGGCCAAGTTCCAGGCACTAGAAATGATCCTGGCTGAATTAGATGTGTGCGTAATGGTTCTGTTCCAGAAACACACACTCATTTTCTCGCCTGGGCTTTCACTTTCTTCTTGTAATGTCAGAAAATGTGACATAAGATAGCTTTCTAAGCAGGAGTGCCGATGCCTGCACAGAGGAGCTGCCGGTGACTGACCAAAGAGATGAGTGACATGGCAAGAATATGAGAGGAGGGTTTGGCAGCCTGGAGCAGTGGAAGCAGACTTTCTCGAGTGTCAGGACAGAGGTGTGGCCTGCCGATTGGATGCAAAACCCTGCAATACTTGTGGCTTACCTTGCATGTCTCTCAGCACCGTAAGAAAAAGAACGAGACAGAACAAATGGGCTTTTGGATCCTTCTAGCTTTTTCCTATGATTTCTTATCAAATAGAAGTGAGGATGGTGAGACTTCATCTCACATACATTGATCCTTGGAGAAGCATATCATTCTTAGTAAGTATAAGGTCCATGAAAAAGGGAAGTTAATTCTTCTCCTTCCCAGTGGCTGCAACAATGGCTACAAACATAGGAATGCTGGTGGGGGCAGCACAGGACACCGTGTGTCACTGATGTGACATGGGGCTGCCGTGAGACAGAACCTACTGGAGGGCATCCAACATCCAGATGAAACACTCTAACATAGTCTTTCAGTGTGATGCTAGCAACCCAAGCACGTCATGACATTGTCTTCCTTTCGTAGGACATGTGATCTCTGTGTCTCTCTGATTTCCTGCTGTGGCTCTTGGACTTTGCTTGCACACATCCTGTTTCCTAGTAGAATAATGCTAGCCTGGTGCTTTCTGCCTGTCTTCACTTTTCAGCAGATGTTTACTGTATCCAAATGGCATGCATGATACTCTAGGGCCAGGCGCTGTGAGTTCAACCAAGGTGAATGAGATGTGGACTTCATCCTTAAGTATTCAAACCCAGCCATCCAGGCTAGTAATTAAGCTTTTAGTACTTAAGACAGATCTGGGGTGACTTCTAGCTTCTTTGCCTACCAGCATGGGCAAGATATTTAAATGCTTCCAAATTCCGTTTCCCCTCCCTAATAAATGGGGATGATAGCGACAGTGTATGCCACATAGGCTTGTTCTCAGGCTCGTTACAAACACAAATTGCCATCAAGTCACTTCCAACTCATGACGACTCTGGAGCGTTGAGGGTCATATGTTGTAGACAAGGGACAGGGAAACAAGGTGATCAGCCCGAGGTATTCACCAACACATACTTATTCTGCACTTCCTGCGCCTCAGAGTAGGATACGCTCAGCAGGGTTTGCGACGGCGGCTATAGTTTTGTTTCTTGGAAGCACATACCAGGCTTTTTCTTCCCGCATGGCTCAAAGTCTGGGTGGACTCTGACCATCGACATTTGCTTCGCAGCTGGGTATGCCAAATGTCTGCACCACTCAGGGCTCCTGCCGACCTACAGGGTGTTTAGCACCATTTAATCACTATGTTCATGATGTCAGTCATGTGTCCACTGAGAAGAGAATGTGGAGACTTTTACTCCCAAACTTCTTTTCTTTGTCATCCTACCCCAGAAGTACACAGGGTTCCTGGGTGTTGCTTTGTTTGGGTTTAGAAACAGGAGAACAGACACTCTGATGAGAAGCTGAGATCTGGGTAGAAGCCTGCACTGCGGATATATCCGGACTGTAGGTGACTGCTCTGTGACGATCTAATCTGCCCTGGGCCAGCGTTGGTCATCTCCTTCTGGAGCTTTCCATGTGTTGTAAAAAGGGACAGGGGATACAATTCAATCAGTCTGAGATATTCACTCGACAAATAACTATCCTACAGTTTCTGTGCCCATGACTGGGCACCAGTGGTGGTAGTTATGTAGTCTGTTGTCAATTCGAGAGGATTAAGAATGAAGGGGTGGAATTTAGTCTGTCAATCAGGTTGCAGCTTGATGACCTCATTTGGTGGCGCTAAAGAGATACCTACCTCACTGGAGGCGGGACGCAGGCTCACTCCCTGGGAGACATTGCAACTGCAGACACATGGAGCTACCTAGTGTCCTGAGCTGGAGGAGCCATGTGGAGACCCTGGCCAGTGCTGAGATGCTTACAACGCCACTGGATCCACAAGACATATCCTAGCAGACAGCAGGCAACCCAAACAAAAGCAGAGGTTCTGAACATGGAGGGAGGAGAGCTTAGCACAGCAAGTGAGTCATCACCATGATCACAGACCCTATTAGAAGTCTCAGCTGCCCAAACTGGAAACAGAGTGAAATGAATAACTGAACACAAAGGATCAAAGGGGGATATGGAAGGACCATGATAACATTGGTTTTTAATCCCAAAAGGATGTGGGTTAAGAGGCAATTTTAACCCCATCAAACTACTTTTGGTCAAGAATGTTAACTCTCCGCAACAATCCATCAATGGAAGGGAATGCAGTGGTATTCCCTGCATCTTGTCATGGTTCTCAGGATGATGATATTCAGGAAAGTACCAAACCGCAAACCAAACTCATGTCATAGAGTCAATGCCGACTCATCGTGACCCTATAGTTCAGGGCAGAGCTGCCCTTGTGAGTTTCCAAGACAGGAGTAGAAAGCGTCCTCTTTCTCCCTTGGAGTGGCTGGTAGTTTTGAACCACCAGCTTTGCAGTTAGCAGCCCCATGCATAACCACTCTGCCACCATGGCTCCTCAGGAAAACACAAGTGGAGAGTCAATAATGGATTTGGACTCAAAGCAAGGGAGCACTACAGGAGAGCACCGTCTTCCCCAACTGGGTGAACTGTGAGAGGCCTTGTGAGTTGGCAAAGTTGATTAGGCTCCGCCAGTCTCCATGTGATGGACACTCTAATGGTCACAGGCACTGTGGTGACTTTATAAGAAAACAGCCTCCAGCTGCCTAGCCATCTGGCTGTCATGTCTTGGGATTCAGGAGACCTTAACTGTGAACAGGATGCTGGTCACACAGGCATATTTCATGACATTGTCTTTCTTTTTTCGGACACCACACCCTGCGTCTCCCTGGTGTCCTGCTCGTGGTCTTGGGATTTCCTTGCACACATGGCAGTAGTTGGGGTGGGCCTTGAGTCTGGCCTTGAATCTACCCTTCCTGATGAAATGAGTCAGCTCCTGTGTCAAGATCCAGCTGACCTTCAGATTCAATGCCTCATCCCCAAATGACCCTAAAAAGGCAGAGGCTAGGCTTATCCACAAATGCAAGATGCCCCAAATGGTGGGCAATGCAAGCCTCTAGCATTCCAGGATAGGAAATGCTTACACACCCAGACAGAAATAAAAATAGCTAGCATTGATTGAACACTTGATGCCCTACATCAGCAGTTCTCAACCTGTGGGTCTCAACCCCTTTGGGGGTCAAATGACCCATTCACAGCAGGTGCCCGATTCATAACAGTAGCAAAATTACAGTGATGAAGTAGCAATGAAAATAATTTTGTGGTTGGGGTTCACCACAACATGAGGAACTATATGAAAGGGTCGTAGCATGAGAAAAGTTGAGAACCACTGCCCTATATAGTGCTCAATTTTACCTGCAGCATCTCATAGCCACTAGGATGACTTGTTAACAGGAGCATAGTCCTGCAGTGTCTGACTACTCTATAAGCAAGGTAAGCATGAGCTTACTTGTGCTTACTATTCCATAGTGACCAGTTCCACTTTTTATTTCATCCTATCACATTCTGCTTCTCCCTCCCAATACTGTAGAACTTTTCCCCAGATCAAAGCCTCTTTTCAAATGTACAGCCCATGACAAGAACTAAATTAGTAAGCATACCAGGTGACCTCACCTTGTTCACTGGGTAATCTGCCCGAGCCTGCAGGGCAGGGCCTAAGTACAGGGTGCTGGGAAAGTAAGACAGGGTCTCTGTCCCAAGAAGATCTTGGGGGTTACACAGAAGACTAAACTAGAAGGCTAGTTTCCAGAAACCAAGATCAAGAAAGGCAAAGACCAAGTGTGGTGAAAGGGTGTCTTCGAAGAGGGGTTAGCATTCTATGGGTTACCCCACATAAGAATCATACAAAGAGCCAAGGCAAAGGGGGTCCTAAAGGAGGGGAATAGAGGGACTTTGAAAATGAGAATGAACTTTGGGTTCTAGATTCCAGGTCAGTCTCTGAGAGAGGGCAACTCAGATCCACCTGCTTCTTCCAGAGCTCCTGCTGCTTGAGAAGGGGGCTCGGCGTGTCAAGGGCTTCTTGATTCCCGGCTCTGGGTTTGGGGCGTGGGACCCACAAACTGAACGGGAAAGAGATAGGATAAACAGGCAGGTTCACAAGACATTAGTTTACTGGAAAGTCACTTACTAGAGTTCCTGGAAAGGAAACACTGCTTTCCACCTAAGATTAAAGCCCTAATCTGAGAGGGAAAAAGAAAGTGAGAAGATTATCTCAGGTTTGGGGCGAGACGGTGCTTTCCCTTTGCCCAGGTAGCATTCCGTTCCCTCCCCTGCTCAAACAGCCCTCCCTCCTGTTCTCATCCAGAACAGGCCCCCGACAGCTCTGCCAAGCTTCTGCCAAGCTCCGTGGTTCCTGGGAAAGGAAGTGAATTAATCCCTCCTGGGTCATTAATGAAATGGAGCTGAACAGTCAGAGTATGTCAGGCTGGTCAGGCATTTTTGACAGCTGGAGAGCCAACAATTGTACCATGGACAAATCACAGAGGTTCTCACGGCCCACTGATCCAGGAGTCCTGGTAGTATGGGCCACAGCAAGGACACTGTTACGAGCTTTGGGACCAAAGACTTGCTCTCCCTCAGCCTCCACCTTCACAGCTCTATAGCGAGGGGGTTGTGCTGTATGATACTGAGGTTTGTTAAGAACGGATATGGTGGTAAGAAATTCTGCTCCTCCCCCATCCTCCTTCCCAGACACAAGCAGACACCAAGGAGTCTACACCTCTCTTGAATCCATCCCTTCTTTCTTCAATTGCCCCTCTACTGTCAGGCACTCATGCGTTCTCACCGAGATAGACTAGCTCCCAGTGTCCAGTTGTTGTTTTTTTGTCAAAAGAAGGACAGGCACTGTTTCTGGCCCCAAATGTGGCCTGAGCATGCTCCTGCTGATCCTCTTTGAGCAGTTATGTCCCCGCTCTCCGGTCCTCTCCTTGAATGCCCGCGCTGATGCATGAGTATTCCTAGGAATCGGGTTTTTTTCTCATCTCTCAGAAAATACGTTGTTGCCTGTGATAGCCAATGTCTTGTGACACATTGTTTTACATATTTTATGTTGGGATGAGTGGGAATGGGTCCTCAGAAATGACTTTGCGATTGTGGAAAATATTAATGACAGAGGACACAAGGACTCCTTGTCCCATGTCAGAATTGAGAGTGAGCATGTATTTTTCCAATGGGTATATGTAACGGATATACATAATGGGTACATATAATGGGTATATATAACGGGTACATATAGCAGGTATATATAATGGGGCCTACAGAGCTTTCATAGGCATGCATGTCATACAGCTAACACCAGTCGTAAGCAATAGATAATACCATAAACAGATAACACAATAAATAGGTAATAAGATGAGTCAGCATCTAGACCTAGTGCTAGTTGACCTTGACTCTCCCTGAGCCCTCTCCAGGGGGAGTAATTTCTGATCGGTACCAGAAGGAGTTGTCAAAACAGAGTTTGCTGCATTTGAAGGTGGATTAGCTATAGAACGTGATTGCTATTGTATACAGATACCCTTTAGGCACTGTGAAGTAGCCAGACACAGAACTGATTCATCTTACATGGTAGCTCCTCTATGACAGTTCCTTTGGCGGGGGGTGGGGGTTGGCGGGATGTTATTGGAGGGAGGGTTTCCAGTCATGAGAATGTATATGAAGATTTATGTATATCTCATCACCATGAGAGTCTTCCTCCACCAGAGTCAGCGTTCCAGACCCATCATGATGGGGATGATTTAGCCTGCATCACACTCCCATCCAGTCCCTCAGTGTACCAGTAGGCTATTCAACTTAAATAATCTGTTGTCTCATGGGAGGAACAACATGAACTTGTTCCATCTTGGCAAGTCAGAGGAAATGGGCTCCATTACATAATAGATAATAATACTATCTAATACGAAAACTTACATTCCCCCCACCCCCACACTCCCCATCAAGCCAGCTCCTACTTACGGCTGCCCATAGATGCCACAGCAACACGGGCCCCACTGGGCTTTCAGTGGCTTGTTGTTAGCAGCAGGTTGCAGAAGGGCAAGAGGACAGTGAAAGTCCTAAATCCATTTGCAGTTTCCCCATGGATTCAACCTCCATTAAATTTCCCAGGGCACTGACCAGGGAAATGAGTAATCTGGTCCATGGACAGAGTGGATTGGAAAGTGAATTACTACAGATTCAGTGGTTTAAATCTAACATCTTATCATTCGTTTTCTTTTTTTATCAGTGTTTAACTTGCACTAGTTTTTATTACTTTTTGCTTTCTTTTGGAGTCAGATTTTTCTGTGTTTTAGCTTATTAGTGTTGCTGTGTTTTTGGTGTTTTCTTTTCTTGTTGTTGTATGGTTTTATTTTTATGAAATCCAGGCTAACTCAACCTATAGCGACAGCAACTAGATCAACAGTTTCTCGAGGTTATAGCTGGGGAGGCTAGGGGGTCAAGAGATGCCAGTAGCAATGGATGCAAGAATAAAGAAAAAGTTCCCAAATGGACTGTGATTATCATTGTTTTTCATTTATTTGAATTATTTATTGGAGTGATTTTATTTGGCCAATAAAATGATTTCTGGGGGTGAGGGCAACCCAGGTGGTAGAGGTAGCGGCCGAGAAGAAGTCATGGGCCAGAGGTTTCACTAAAGAGGAAAGTCCAAGAAGACAAAGTGAATTTGCTAATATGGAAGTGGAGCACTTCTGAGTGGTGATTGACTGTAACATGATGTCTTGCTAGAGAGCTGACCAAAATATGATGGAGCCAGAGATCATCCAAGCAGAAGATACGAAAGGATGATGAATCTGGCCGTCACCAGGAAAGGCGGCAGAGAATCAAAAGGGAGTTGAGTCAGAACTCCAGAGACAGAGACCATTGAGAAAAGAGAGAAATCATCCTCCAAAGCAGAGTGAAGCATAGAGAAGGCAGACGCTTATCATCCCAGGACACAGAAACCTTGACTGGTACGTTAACCTGTCGTCACAGGAGGTGATCGCATTCGGAAAAAAACAAAAACAAACTCACCTCTAGGCAAGTCACTTAGAGCTGCACATCTTTAACTTAAAAATTAGAAGAAGTAAAAAACCGAGTTATTCGAGAGTCGTGTAAATAATTAAAATGTCCACATTTGCTGGCAAGAAAGCCATATGAGGCAACCGATGGTGTCTGTTCACCTTGCCATGAAGCCTCACCTCTCCTGTGGCCTGCCCAGTTTGCTTGAACGATAGCCCAATAAGGAGAATAAGACTAGAAACGGATCAGATTTCTCCCCATGCATGCTGAGTCAACCATGAGCTGTCACTGGAGCCCACTTGCCCATTCAAGGCCACCCTGCCCATCTGTATCACTTGTGATGTCGAGGTGAATGGGCAAGTGTGTATGTGTGTAATATGCGGGAAGACAAGGGGCCTGGCTGAATAGCTGCGAATCAGCATGAGGTGTGAGAGGGAAGTATCCAGCTTGGAAGCAGGAGCTGCATTCCAGCCCTGTGAGCGAGCATCTGGTTAGGCAACTGGGCCAACAATGGTCCTCCAGTTGCTTTGTCTATCCCCTAGAAGGTTTTGCAAGCCTTGAACTTCCACCCATCCAGAGCAGGTTACTGAAGCTTACCTGGCTTTGTTAGTACAGAGCTCATGGAATGGTCATGCACTGTCTGGTTTAGACTTGACTTAAGTGTCACATCACCCAGGGGGAAAATAAAGAGCTGTACATGCTGATCTCCACGTAATCCCAATTTTTCTCTTGCTAGTGCATTGCCTGCTAAGGGATTCCAGAGAGTGTTGCTTAATGAGTATGTGTTAGGTGAGAGAAAAGACACGAAGGGTGTAGCCGTCAGCCCTAAGGGAAGACTAGAGGGGTGGGGGGTGTGCAGTCCTAGCTGCTGGCAACCAACAGGATACACTTGCTCTGTGCTGACGTTAGACTCTCACTCAGAAATAACCTGGGAGGTCACTGAGTCCAATTGCTCGTTCAAAGCAACATCCTTGGAATATGATCTTTCAGGCTCAGGGACGTGGCTACCACATGGGGCATAGCTGTATCATCAAAGCTGAAATGTGCTTCCTGCCTTTCCTACCCATTGGCTCCAGCTCTTACCCATATAAGGAGCTAATCTTCGCTACAAACCTATTGTGTGCCAGGTACTGTGCCGGTTCTTTGAATGCATTATCTTGAATAGCCATCATGGCAAGCCTTCAGATAGGAACTCTCATTTGCATTTTTCAGGTGGCAACAGATTCCCGTCTTGTGAGTTTGAGGCTTGGAGGAGTCCGGGGGGCACAAAAGACAGGCACTCAGGGGCTGACACAAATGTTGTCTACTCAAACAATTCTGTAAGTGACTTGGAGCTCTGCTGCCATAAAGATCTGAGCCAGAACCCCCCATGGTGCAGTTCTACTGTGTCACAGGGTCTGGGTGACTCTTAGCTGAAAGTTGACTTCATAGGATCTCAAAACAGCAGCAACTTGAGGTCTGGAGGACCGCAAGACCCAGGCTCTTTGATTCTGCCTGTGCTGTCCCCCAGGCGTCCTGTGCTACACAGTCACTAGGAGCTCTGCTTCCCAGCCATGTACAGCTAAAAGTGTCTGCTCCAATCTGGAGTGATCAAATCCCTCACTGCCATCAAGTCCATGCTGACCCATAGCAACCCCATGTAGGTTTCCAAGCCTATCCCTGGTTATGAGCAGAAAGCCCCATCTTTCTCCCATGGGGCTGCTGGTGGTTTTGAATTGCCGGCCATGCAGCTTACAGCCCAACATGCAACGGACTGTACCACCAGGGCTCCGATAAACTAAACCTCGTATTAATTATAACAAGGAATCCTGGTTGCATAGTGGTTACCTGTTAGACTGCAATTCCTAAGGCTGGCAGTTCAAAACCACCAGCCTATCCTCGGGATAAAGAGCTACAGTTTCGGAACCTGCCGGGAGCAGTTCGACTCATTGCGTCCCTGTGTGTAATTATCTACCTGAAGGCCGGGAGGAAGGACAATAATCATGAGTTTAAATTGATCTGCATACATTTGATTGCAGTCTCACAAAAGTCCTTCGAAACAGATACAACAGAGAAGGTGATCTTTAGCTGCCGGTAAGAAACCAAGACTCAGATAACGAACTGAAAGCTCCTAGGTCATTGCTACTAAGACGAGACATCCAAAAGTCAATGTCAAAGACTAGGGTTCACAGAGGTAGGTGTCTGGACCACCAGCATCAGCAATATCTGGGAATTTGTCTGAAAGTCAAATTCTTAGAACCCCTCCACAGACTTACTGAACCGGACACTCTGGGGTTGGGTCCAGCCTTCTGTGTGTGACCAAGCCTGGGTTCACAATGCACCTTCAAGTTTGGGAACTACTGGCTCTGGTGAGTGCATCTTTCATTGACCAGCATGATGTCCATTCCACTGTCCCTTGCTGGGACAAATGCAATGGCCTAATATGAACTTTTGTACCCAAAATGAAATTCCCTTGGTTATTTCTTTAGAACTATATTTGGGATGCTGGGAGCAAAACAATTGATAATCCATCCTTCCTTAAAAGAAGGTCAGGCAAGCCTGCCATTGAACATAGTTTGTTTCCTCAAAGAGCTCAAACCTACACAAGTCCTACTGTATTGATTTTTCTCCTACTAAGAGTTTTATTTTATCTGTGCAATATTGCATCGGTGAAATCTAACACCATCCTGCTCAACGATGCTTCTCTGGTGATTTTTGGTTTAAGATTCTTTTCCCGATCCCTCAAACAAACACTGCCATTGAGTCGATGCCAACTCAAAGTGACTGCTTATGGCAAGGTAGAACTGCCCCTTTGAGTTTCCAAGACTGTAATAGTTTTACTAAAGTAGAAAGCCCTGTCTTTCTCCTGCACAGCAGCTGGTGGTTTCAAACTGCTGACCTTGCAGATCACAGCCCAACTCGTAACCACTATACCACGAGGGCTCCGATGATCATTAGAGACAGAATGTATTGTCATTATAATTTGTGGGGGTTCTTTTAAAAGAAATCCATGATCGGTGAATGCATGGAAACAGTAACTAAATGAAGAGTTTCTTAGGAGGATGGCAGTGGGGGCTGGGGGGTGTAATTGGGGCTAATAATAACAATGGGTACAAGAATTAAGAAAATGACTTAAAATTGATTGTGGCAATGATCGCACAACTGTTTTAAATGTATTTCAACCATGGAATTGTATAGTACATGAATTACATGTCAATAGAACTGTTAAAATATCTTTCCAGTGGGCTGATGATTACAAATTGGCACTAGTGATCTACATATTACATTCCAGATGGCCATTTAATTAGGACCAGTGGAGACTCAGAGGCCAGGAAAGTGGTTGATAAATTTGACCATCTCTGAAGAAAGCTGGCTGGACAGTAGCAACAACTTTGACCAAACAAACGGCCATCAGTTTCCGTGAGAATATCACTTATTCAAAATACAAGTACACTGGGGAGAAAGGATTGCATCGAGCAGGTGCCGGTGGACTTTGAAGTGATGAGACCTGGGCCAAGCCACAGGTCTGCCACTTAGTGACAGGCCTTCGACAACCCAGCTTCAGCTCTTCATTTTCTACTTCTGAAAAATGGTGATCCGAGTTGAGCCCTCCTCCGAGTTGTCCTGAGAATTCATTGAGCTCATATAAGAAAACGTCTTCAAACACAAGGACTCACACAGGGTAAGAACTCAGAATCTGGAGTCCGTCGGGTTTATGTAGTGAGCGACTAAGACGTGCCAGGAACCGATGCCAGTGGGGTAACAGTGAACCCTACCTCCTTGCCTCTGTGCCCTTCAAATCGGGTCCTCTCACTCTCATGCGGCACACTCTGCTTTGGCATATTTGTATTGCACCCTTTGGAACACGTGCGGGATTACCCCTACGACCTCGCCACCAGGAGAACTTCTTCCAGAAGAACCCCATATCAACAAATCCAAGGTACCAGCAATGTACCAGGTATCATTGCAGGGAACATTCGTAAAAATCAAATACAACGCTGCCAGACCTAATTGTAAGATGATCTTCGTTGTGAAATGCTATCAAATTTAAATTCAAGGGGTGAAAAAATGTTGCGTTTTAAAAGTATTGCAATATGGTATTTTCATTTCCCTGTCATTGCCTGGAACCCACAAAGGAACATTCTGCCTGAGCTATGTGTGGATTTGAAGGGAATGGAAGGGGAAGTGGCTCAAGAAAGATGTTTCACAATAGTCCAGGACTAGTTTTGAGGGAAACTTACTGGCCAAGAAAAAAAGTAACATTTCGGTGAGGTACACCTTGGGTGAGTTACACCTTTCACTAAAAGAGCAGCAAATTTCTGGAATTGCTTTATCAGCGTGACTGCAGTCAAGCATTCTACCCGATATTATTAGTGCTAAGGAGCCCTGGCAGCAGTTCGAAACTCCAGTCTCTCCTCGGGAGAAAGATGAGGCTTTCTACTCCTGTGAAGAGTGACAGCCTCAGAAACCCACAGAGGCAGTTCTGCCACATCCTCTAGGGGCACCATGAGTCAGCATCGACTGGATGGCAGTGGATTGTCTTTTAGAAGTTCTGGTGGCATGTTGGACTGCTAACCAGGATGATTCAACACAGGGAGATAGTTCAATCTCACCAGTAGTTCTACAGGAGGAAGATGAGGCGAGCCGCTACAGAAAGAGGATTCCGACATCTTTCTACAAATATTCACAGATTCGGAAACCCTGTTTCGGGTCACTGTGAGTCAGAATCAAGTCGATTGCAATGTGTTTGGTTTGGGGGTCCTAGGTGTAGAAGGAGCCCTGGGGACACAGTGGTTGAAACACTTGGTTGTTAACTAAAAAAGCTGCGAGGTTTGCTTCCATCAAGAATTATAGCCTGGGAAACCCCATAGGGCAGCTTGACTGTCCTGTAGGATCAGTGTGCGTCAGAATGCATTCAGTGGCAATGGGTTTGGTTAGGCTTGGGTGTGGAGCGACTGGCAAACCTCCTGCACCCTGCTCTCTTGCTTAATGGCTCCTGTCCACAGAGCTATCTCCTGCCAATGTCCTGGTTTTACCATCTCTGCTGTTACCTTTTCTCTGTTTCAATTTCCCGCCACCTCTGGTCATCTCCAGTGCTACCACTTTCTTTCTCTGTCTCCTGAGTCCAGAAGATTCTCAGTGCAGGGATCTCAGCTCCACAGGATGCACTCGCTCCCGGTTCTTTTTCTTGAACGTGGTGAGGTACCCCCGTACCGCCTCTGGGATAGCTCGTTTTACACCTAGCTGCATGATAAAATGGACCAATCCCCTTATGAGGGTTCTCATACTCTTTATTTGCATGATTCTGCCCCATAAGCATGTCATGCACCTTATTTGCATAATTCGCAAGCTGTTCAATCCCCTTGTTGGGCCACCAGCACCTTATTTGCAGTCTCACTGTGTTAGTCTGGGTACTTTAGAGAAACAAATCTATAGACACTCATGTATAAGAGAGAGTTTTATATAAAGGTTAAGTGTGCATCAAGAAAACATCCCAACCCAGTGCTGCTCAAGCCCACAAGTCCAACATTAACCCATATGTCCAACACAAATCTACAAACTCCTCTACCATCTCACAAAACAGAAGCAATGATGCCGACTGCAGGAGGAAAGCAGAGTCAGTGAAAGTGCAAACATCTCTGTGCTGGCAGGGGTCTCTACACGGCTGCTCCAGCACCCAGGGCTGCTTTGGGGTAGGTCCATGTGGCTTCTCCTCGGGGATGTCTTGCAAGAAGTAAGCCTTGCCAGCTGAAGCAGGAACTGGCTAAGGCAGCTGTACCCTGGTCCAACTGTCAGAAAGAAAGGAGACCCAAGAACTGAAAAAGCAAGGTTCCCTGAGCCATTTATCCCTCTGCCTTTCAATTAACCCCATGTGTTTATCAGCCAGGTTGGCACAATAAACTAACTACCTCACTCACCTAGTCATGTGATGGGAACTGAAAAACCAGAGCAAGCACAAGTGTATGAAAGTAATCCATCATGCCTAATCTGGGCACCAGTCCAACTCCATCTCCTTTTGTGAGTCTGTCATAATCAACATTGACAGTGCAGTAAAGCTTTTAATATTTTATTATTATGTACTCCGGACAGCTCTGGCCTTTCTAGTGTTAGCAATTCATTTCTTATTTTCAGTTTTGCCCCTGATAAGACAAGGCCCCTTCTCACTCGACATGGTTGTTTGAGGCTGTGGGGTCCACTTTGATTCATCCCAATCTTAATGGACAACAGAAGGAAATGCTGCCCGGTCCTGCCCCATCCGCACAAGCATTTTTCTCACACGACAGAAACAACGTAAGTCACAAATTTCCTGCAGCTTCTTCTTTGTTTCATCAACTTGGAGCCCTGGTGGTGCAATGATTGTGTGTTGGATTGCTAACCAAAAGGCCAGCGGCTCAAAACCACCAGCTACTCTGAAGGAGAAAGATGGGGTCTTCTACTCCTATAGAGAAACACACAGGGACTGCCCTACCCTGTCCTATAGAGTTGTTATGAGTTGATATCAACTTGTTGGCAGGGAATTTTACGTTTGAATTATTTATCAATTGTCTTCTTCCTCCATGTGCTATCTATTACACACCCACATTTACATTCTGGTCAACACACCAGATAACACTGGAGTGATGACACTTCCCTGTAAACTAATACACGGACTGTGGGGAATTTCAGAAAGAGTATGTGCATAACCCGTATTTCCTCTCAAATAAAGTCCTGGATCGGTCTCACAATTTCCTGGACATTGATGATGCAGAAGTAGAGAAAGCCAGCAACATAAGGCTACAGCTCCTATCAAGAAGACTCACCCCAGAGAAATAGCTGTGTGTGGTGATTAGCATAGGGTCAATCTATCAAACACCTGGTTTCCCAGGTGTAGGGCTTATTTGCATAATTAGAAAATCACTCAATCCCTTTAGTGGGTTCTCAGCACCTTGTTTGCAGCATAGCAGCCCTGCTCATGATGGCGGTATTTGGAAAAGACCTAAACTAGAAAAGAAGAGAAACATTGAGGGTCGGGGAATTGTTTGTTTGGGGTTTATCAGAAGTTGTGTCAATGTGATGAGAGAAAAGTCAAGTCATTACAACAAAAACAAAGAGAGCCTCATTTGAAGTAGACTTTGATAGGGAAAGAAGTCCCGGGGTGTCATAAATGGTTACATACTCAACAACTAATTGAAAAGTTGTCTGTTCAGACTTTGGGCCTCTACTCAAGTCCTCCTCAACTCAAGAACATTTTGTTCTAATAACCTGGCATTCCATGATGCTCACCTTTCCAACATGATTGATCACAGAAGACAAAACGGGTGCATAAGCAAGTGTTCTGACGAAACTGATGGTGCCCAGCTTTCAAAATATATAGCGTCTGGAGTCTTAAAGGCTTGAAGGTAAACAAGTGGCCATCTAGATGAGAAGCAACAAAGCCCACATGGACAAAGCACACCAGCCTGTGCGATCATGAGGTGTCAAAGGGATCAAGTATCAGGCATCAAAGACTCAGAACAAAAAATATCATTGTGAATGAGGGGGAGTGTGGCGTGGAGACCCAAAGTCCCTCTGTAGACAATTAGACATCCTCTTACAGAACGGTCACAAGAAAGAGAAGAGCCAGTCAGGGTGCAGTATAGCACTGATGAAACTTACATCTTTCATCTAGTTCTTTTTTTTAATCATTTTATTTGGGGGGGCTCATACAACTTTTATCACAATCACATCCATCCATTGTGTCAAGCACATTTGTACATTTGTTGCCATCATTATTCTCAAAACATTTGCTTTCTACTCGAGCCCTTGGCATCAGCTCCTCTTTTTTTCCCTTCCTCCCGCTTCCCCCTCCCTCATGAACCCTTGATAATTTACAAATTATTATTTTGTCATATCTTACACTGTCCAATGTCTCTCCTAACCCACTTTTCTCTTGTCCATCCCCCAGGGAGGAGGTTATATGTAGATACTTGTAATCGGTTCCCCCTTTCTATCCCACCCTCCCTCCACCTTCCCAGTGTCACCACTCTCACCACTGGTCCTGAGAGGTTTTTCGGTCCTGGATTCCCTGTATTTCCAGTTCCTGTCTGTACCAGTGTACATCCTCTGGTCTAGCTGGATTTGTAAGGTAGAATTGGGATCATGATAGAGGAGGGGAGGAAGCATTTAAGAACTAGAGGAAAGTTGTATGTTTCATCGTTGCTGCACTGCACCCTGACTGGCTTGTCTCCTCCCTGTGACTCTTCCATATGGGGATGTCCAGTTGTCTACAGATGGGCTTTGGGTCCCCACTGCACACTGCCCCTCATTTTCAATGATATGATTTTTGTTCTTTGATGCCTGATACCTGATCCTTTTGACAATTTGTGATCACACAGGCTGGTGTGCTTCCACCATGTGGGCTTTGTTGCTTCTCAGCTAGATGGCTGCTTGTTTACCTTCAAGCCTGTAAGACCCCAGATGCTATATATTTTGATAGCTGGGCACCATCAGCTTTCTTTTTTTAAAAACATTTTATTAGGGGCTCATACAACTCTTATCACAATCCATACATATACATACATCAATTGTATAAAGCACATCCGCACATTCCCTGCCCCAATCATTTTCAAAGCATTTGCTCTCCACTTAAGCCCTTTGCATCAGGTCCTCTTTTTTTTCCCCCTCCTTCCCCGCTCCCCTTCCCTCATGTGCCCTTGGTAATTTATACATTGTTATTTTGTCATATCTTGCCATATCTTGCCCATCAGCTTTCTTGACCACATTTACTTATGCATCCACTTTGTCTTCTGAGATCGTGTAGGAAAGGTGAGCATCATGGAATGTCAGTTTAATGGAACAAAGTGTTCTTGCATTGAGGAAGTACTTGAGTAGAGGTCCAATGTCCATCTGCAACCTTAATACTAAGCCTATAAATATATGCACATAGATCTATTTCCCCATCATATAAAAATATATTTACATGTGCACATACCTGTATTTAGACCTCTATAAATGTCCTTTGCTCCCCAGCCTCCTATCATGACTTCAGTTCTACCTTACAAATCCGGCTAGACCAGACCATATACACAGGTACAGATAAGAGCTGGAAACACAGGGAATCCAGGACAGATAACTGCCTCAGGACCAATAATGAGAGTAGGGCTACCAGGAGGCTAAGGGGAAGGTGTGGGGAGAAAAGGGGAACCAATCACCATTATCTACATATAACCCCGTCCCAGGGGGGATGAACAACAGAAAAGTGGGTGAAGGGAGATAGCGGTTGGTGTAAAACATGGAAAAAATGATAAATTATCAGGGGTTCATGAGGGTGAGTGAGGGGATGAGGAGCTGATATCAAGGGGTCAAGTAGAAAGAAAATATTTTGAAAATGATGATGGCAACATATGTATAAATGTGCTTAACACAATATATATGTGTGTGTGTGTGTGTGTGTTGTATTAAGAGCTATAAGAGGCCCCAATAAAATGATTTATTTGTTTTAAAAACGGTCCCAGCCTTTGAAAAACCTATGGAGCACAGTTCTACTCTGCACGTATTGGGGGGGGGGCAGGGGGGGAACCATGAGTCCAAATCTTCTGCACAGAGAGTGATTTGATTTTTGTTTTTGTTTGGGTAGACAAAGGAATGCAAATCATGCTCCACATCAATGGAATTTTGAAATCTACTTATTATTAACCACCTTCAAGGTACAGCTGTCACAACCTTACTTGCTGAAAGCAAGGAAGACTTGAAACACTTGCTGATGAAATGCAGAAACTGCCACCTTCAATACGAATTGCAACTCAATGTAAAGAACATAAAAATCCTCACAACTAGAGAACATTTTTTTAAAAGGAAAAAAGATGGAAGTTTTCTAGGATTTCATCTTGCTTGGATTAACAATCAATGGTCACGGAGACAGAAGTTCAGAAATCAAATTACATCTTGCATTGGGCAGATCTGCTGCACAAGAACTTTTTAAAGTATGAAAGAGCAAGAATGCCACTTTGAAGACTAGGCTGTACCTGGCCCCAGCCATGATGTTTCCTTTCCTTTTTTTTTTTTTATTGACTTGTGTTTTGTTGACTACACACGGGCATTTGACTATGGCATGTTAGTAGGTGCTGTTAGGTCAGTTCCGCCTCGTGGCAATGCTGTGTACAATAGAATGAAACACTGCCCTGTCCTGGGCCATCCTCACCATTGCTCTTTATTTGAGCCCCTTGTAGCAGCCACTGTGTCGATCCATCTCACTGTGGGTCTTCCTACTTTACCTTAACCCTCTATTTTACTGAGCCTGGTGTTCTTTTCCAGGGACTGGTCTCTTCTGAAAATATGTCCAAACGATGTGAGACGAAGTCTCACTATCCTCCCTTCCAAGGAAAATTTTTGCATGTACTTCTTCCCTGACAAAGGTGCTGGCTCTTCTGGCAGTCCAGGCTGCTTTCCATATTCTGTGCCAGCATGATGTTTTCAAGGGTCTCCTGTGCAAGTGCAAGTTGAACTTTGACTAAGGAAGAGAGAAGAAGAACTGAGACCTTGGAATAAGGGTGACGAGGAAGGACACTGAAATCCATGGGTTACTGGAAGAGCGAAAAATCTGCCTTGGAAGAAAGAAAGTATGGTGAGACTTTACCACACATCCTTTGTACATGTCTCAGGAGAGACCAGTCCCTGGAAAAGCACATCTTGCCTGACAAGGCAGAAGAGCAGTGCAAAAGATGAATGCCCTCAAAGAGCTGGGTTGACACAGTGGGTGTAACCATGGACTCGAGCATGACAATTAGTGTGACAGCGCTCTGTTGTGTTGTTCATAGGCCACTGGGGGTAGGAAAGGACTTGAAGGCACATATATTTGTATGAAGCAAAGAGAATTTTATGTTCATTAAAAGCTTTCATTAAGTCATTGCCTAACTTTCTCTTCCTCCTCTGTCTGCTATAAGATCATCTTGTTTCAAAATTAGGCTCACTGGGGAAATAATGAGAGATGAAAACAATAGAGGAACTGATGGGTTTTGATTTGTTTATGATACATAGGTAACTCATATCTGTCTCAACTACACTTCCTCCTAGGAGTACAAGTGGGTGGTGAAGGTGATGGTGGGGAAGAACAATTATAAAGGAAGGAATTAAATAGGAATATTTATTTATCACTTCTCCTCTTGTACCCCAACAAAGCGTATCACTTTCCACCAGGGTTCCAAATGAAGACTTCCATACCTCTCTGAAGACAAAGCTGTGAATCAGTGGTGGAATTCTTCCCTTCCATATGGAAAACTCGGGCTTATTTCGTGGTCAATGTACCTCAGACACATAACCGTCTAATCGACAACCAATGAGGGAGCTGGCATAGCTGAACGGCTTTTGCCCTGCTGTACAGGGAGACCCAGGAGTCGGGGCCCAACTTCAGAGTAGCTGATGAAACAGCATGGCTGTCAGAACTAAAAACAAGTTGTGAGAAGACCATCATGGTGTGGCGTTCCTAGCAGAAATGATCTTTTTGTTCTTTTTGGAAATTTTAGGGATCTTAACGGTATAATTCATACATTTCAGCCTTCATAAATAAGCTAGTTATTAAAATATCAAGACTTTGATATCAATTATTGAGCACATAACAAGCTATCTTGAGACATTTGAAGTATAATCATAGAGAGAAGTTGGTCTTAGACCTTTTTAAAGTGAAAAAGCACTCTGAATATTTGTGTGTTTTTTCAGAATCACTTAAATATAACATTATAACATTTTAGAAATTAGAAGAATCTTCACTTCACATAACAAGTCTATTTGCTTATCCTAACAAGACGTAATGCTTCTTTCTAAAAGCAACCAACCAGATAGTGACAGATTCAGAAAAAAAGGAACACATTAAGGAGTCTCTCTACCAGTTATGATACTCCTGACTTGTGTTTCATGGCTAAATTAAGTCATAAATATCTTATGATACATTTGGGAAAATAAAGTCAAAGGATCTTGTCCATCTTAAGTACAATTCCCCCATGTTTGCTGACAGAAAGATCCAATTAACAATTATTTCTTCATATTGTACTTTTGTAGATGTCTAGCCACCTTGATTACTAACTGTGGTGTTACCCTTTATAATCTCAACAAGTGCCAGGGTTTGACTCATGACCATGTCTCTTTCCTGGATCTGTTTTTATGCTCCCTCTTGCCATTCCTCAGTTACTACATCTTGCTAAAGCTGTTTCTTGGCTACCCAAAAGAAGCTGGAACCCCACCAACACTGCCTAAGTAGAGGCAAAAGTTTCTTTGAATTTTTCATTTGTTAGTTTGATGGCACAAATTCAATTACTCACTCATTTGATCAATTAAAGCTTCGTTCTCAGACATATCTCATGTCATATACTGAATCGAGTGCTGGGGAGAATATGAACTCAAGGAGACCCTGTTCTTCGATCTGCTGGACCCACTGTCTGGTCAAGGGGAGGTGTGTGGCCACACGCTGTCCATACAGGGCAGGGGGAACCAATTCCTAGATGGACAAGCAAGGCACTTTGAGAGCAGAGATAAAAGTGTCATATATGGGAAGCATAAGGAAAAACCTTGTCCAAATATGTAAAATCCAAGAACTCGAGGTATTTAACACTGTCAAGTTGATTCTGACTCATAGTGACCCTACAGGATAGAGTAGAACAGTCTCATGGATTGTGATGGTTAAGGTTTATGTCAACTGGACATATTTGAGTGAAGGTAAGGGTGGAGCCCAACCTATCAATCAGGTCACAGTTAATGATACCTCCGTGGGGATGTGATCTTTTGTCTAAGAGAAAGATCCTGATAAGAGCAGAGCATTCTTGCCCCTTCACCTTCTCCTGCATCAGGATCGTGGTCTGATTCATTGATCTCATGTTGTGCCACCTGCTGACCCCTGGATCTGCCAATGGACTGCCAACCTAGGATTCATTCAGCTGACCTTGGGTTCATTTACCTTTGCATCTTCTAGCCTGTGGACTTCCTGCTTTGCCAATCCTGCTGCTTATTTGTCAGCTTCCATGGCTACACGAATCAAGAGAAGCCTTCCGCTTACTTCTGATCTATGAACTATGGACTGAATTTGCCTATTTCAACAGTTGTGTCAACCATTTTATTGATATAATCTCTGTCTACAGACACAGACATAAACGTGTCACTGGTTTTACTTCTGTAGCCAGCTCCACCTAACACATGGGGTTTCCAAGGGTTTAATCTTTCGGGAAGCTGACTTCAGAGCAGCTGGTGTATGATTGAGAATTGAGCCCTTCACCACTCTCAGAACCAATAACTTGGCACCCGTATCTTGAGAACATCAAAAAACATTACCAGATCACCAAAATGGAACAGGGAGAGCGGTCTCAGATCCTTAAGTCTCTGCCAGAGTAGGAAGGCTCTTGCTAGTTTCTGTCAAGTCAGCCTCAATGGTTGGCAACCGTTTCTTTAACAGAATTAAATAACACCCAGTCCTGTGGTATCTTCATGACCTTTGAGACAATGTGAGCCCATTGTTATGGTTGTGTGTCAGTCTATTTAATCAAAGGTTTCCCTTGTTCTCATTGACCCTCTGCTTCACTAACCACGGTGCCATTTTTCTAGGATTGATGTTTCATGATGATGTGTGATAGCTAAGTTTCTATAAACTCGACTCAGCCAGGATTCACAATGGTTTGGCAATGCAGGTCTAATAATCCCTCATGATGTAACCTAACACAATATAATCAGCTCCATAATGGTATCTGCTGTGAGCAGCCAATCAGTTGAAAGAAGATCGAGCCTTGATGATGTTTCCTGGAGATGTGGCCTATTTCCTATGTAAAAAGAGGCTATAGGGAGCTTTTGGCCTTCTTGTTGGATCTGGGTCTTCCATCTGGCTCATCGACTTCTGCCTTTTTCGGACTGGAGGCAATGGTTCCCCATAGTGCCTGTGTGCCAGTACTGGGAGCCTACCATCTATGCTGCTGACCTTGGATTTATCGATCTCAGCCTCCACCAGCCTGCTGTCTTTCTGCTTTGTCTTCCTGCTTCCTGGTTCATCAATTCCTATAGCCACATGAGTCAGGAAAAGCCTCCTGCTTCACATCTGGCCCATGGACTTGAACGAGCCTGGGCTTACACACTTCTTCAATTTTACGAACCATATTCTTGATATACATTTTTCTCTTTATGTGGTAAACTAACAAATCTCATTCCCACAGATTCTCCCCTAGCATCTATGCTGCCTTAAAGTGAGTACATGGTTGATTCTGTCTCCCTGTAGAGGCAGACATTCCCTGTTTATCTCCTACCACTATGGGGCTCATCCCCCCTCATGTCTTCCCCCAATGCAGGTATTAGGTTTCCTCACCTGTGAGCTCAGGGACTTTAATGTGATTCCCACCCACCTTGTGATGTATGTAACTCCTGAATATGCGTGATTAATGGCTATCTATAAAAGCCCCCAAACAATAAAGAGACCCTCTCTCTTCTGCCCCTCTCCCTTCTCCTCTAGTCTCCTCTCTCCTGCCCTCTTTGCCCAAGCTGTGTGTGGACCTGGCTGTTGAGATCATGGCCATCCAGGAGGCAAGCATGCTACCATGAAATGTTTCTGACTCCTTTATTTCACAATCTCTCCTATCTCTCCTATCTTCCATCACTTTACTATGATTTCTATATATTATATCCATACAATTGCACCCATTGGACATGTGATATAGTTGTGAGGGGCTGGTTTCCCCAAAAAAATGGCACCCAATGTGGGACTGTACAATTGTTACATGGGGTATAACTCAAAAGAGTTCTTTTCCTACTGCCACGAAATGGGCTACCATGTATATCCTTGGTTTTGCTTCTCTAAAGAACCCAGACTAACGTATTGTGCTAAAAGCAAACAAGTGAGCATAGAAGGTCAGATTTAGCAAAAATAGATCCAAAGAATCTGCTCCTGGATTGGCACAGCCATTTGAAAATCACATGAGAAAAAAATTGAACAAAACAATTCTGGACACATCCTCACCTGCTCCAGTAGACAGATCCACCTGGGAAGACTCCGGGAGATCTAACCAGTCACAAGTGCATTTTGGTCACAAGAGTTAATTGTCATTTCACACAGTCAAGGTTGAGGCCCACCAAATAGCACTTTATCTTTACCAATGCAGCACCCAAGCCGATGTTCTCCTGCATACATACATGTGCTTGTGGGGGGAGTGGGGGGTGGAAAAAGTATACTGCCTAAATTCCAGCCCTCTCAAGACAACAGTGGGTGCCTCATGGGTCTAGAACAAGGATGAGAGAAGTGAAGCTTCTATCAAAAAAATTAAAATGTAAAAACAGAATCCGTATCTTCAGTGATCTCTTCATGGGCCAAGTATCAAGTAGGACCACATCATAAGAACTGATTGTTCTTAGATTAGGGCTTACAATTAGATTCAAGCTCCAAGTTCATTAACATGTGCATGGTTTATATAAACCGTGGTCCACTTGAGAGACAGCATTATCATTTTATTGGAGAATATTCAAAATAATCCCATGGGGCATATAGTAATTCTATTAACAGTATCACTAATTTAGTCAATATAGAATTTAAATTACTGTTGAGGGGAAGAAAAGTATACATGTATAGGACAGTTTTTTAAGCTAAAACACATGACTTGCTGATTTGTGTAGATTAAAAACTTAAGTAACTAAACACTAGTTGTACAAACAAGAAGGGTTGGAGATTGGCCAAACTTTTAGTAACACTCATTGACCAAGGCATCACTCTTTATGCCTGCACTAAGATATGTCATAAAAAAGCAAAGAGAGCATGAAAATATCAAATATATGGTAGTCTTAAGTTACCAATTACTGGGAACCATCAAAGCAAGAAGTTTGAGCCCAAATCCACTTATTTCCAAGGCCACAACCTTGGGAGAACAGTTATCTGGTTCTTCTCACAATAGAGCATTTCAGTCTTAAGTACCATGGAGTATTTCAGTTTCTTTAATCTGCTACAAGTATGTTTAAGGTAAAGTCCCATTTATTTAGTAGAATTTCTAAGTCAGATCTTTCTGGTGTGGCTTATAAAAGATGCTGTGCTCCTCAACAGGACAAAGTCTAAAGTGCTGGTAATCTAAAGCATACACCTAGCTCATCAGGAACTGGATAGAAAGAGGTCAAAAGTATCTGCTTAGGAACTTTGTACAGGGTGTATTCTCCCATTGGGGACTACATAAATTATGTTAAGCATTTTCCCCAATAACAGGTTGCTTCTCCTGGTTTACCCACCAACAGAAACGAAATCACCTTCTCTGAGACTCCCTCCCACCCCACCCCACTAGACTTTAATTTCCATTAAAGTTTACAGAATAGCTTTGTGGCGTGTCTATTTATTTGGGGTGATCGTGGAAGAATGCTATATGCTATAGCAGGAACGGATTGGTCTTTCCCATCTTCCTCCAGCATGAGAAACGGCCCGGGAGGGGTGAGGCCTCCTATTACCAACTGGTTTTTAAGATGCCCAAATAAGGCAGTGCTGTGTGACTCACAAGCATTCAGCAAAGACACCACCTTGTTGCTTGGGAAACGGAATTAGATTACATGCCCCGAGGCAGAGGTTGGTGCTTACCCTGTTAGTGGTGGTCTCATACAATATTTGTCCTTTGGTGATTGACTAGCCACAGCATAATGGCTCCAGGTCCATCCATGGTATGAAGTGCTTTGTGATTTTTGTTATGTTTATAATGTGTAAGAAAGAGCTGCATATCACGAAGCTTTATAGTTCAGGAAAACATCTCAGCCAGTCCACAAATGCGACACTAGTCTATAAGTCCCTCTTTAGCCTCATACAGTCACAGTCAATGATGCAGAATGCAGGAAGATCACAGGATAGTGGTGGAACGTCTTGTGGATCCAGTGGTAGTGGAAGCATTAGAGGCCTGGGGCACGTCTCAGCGTGGCTCGCCAACAAAAAGGTGGAGGCAGAGAGCTCATCAATGTTTTTTATAAGGACACATAGTATTCCATTGTGTGCATGTTGCATAGTTGTTTCTAATCCATTCCTCTACTGATGAGCATTTGGACTGTTACTAGCTTCTTGTTATTGTGAACTGTGCTGTGTTGAGCATGGGATAGCTTATATCTGTTTGTGTCATGTCTCTTACTTCTTTGGGGTGTATATGCAGCAGAGATATTGCTGGGTTGTATGGCTTTACTATTCCTAGTTGTTTTAAGTAGCACCTATAGAGTTCCACAATGGTTGTACATGTTTACAAACCCGCCAGCGGTATATGAGTTCCTATTTCTTGGCACCCTTCCCAGCAGTGGCTATTTTCTGATTTGAATTGGGCTATCATTTTTACATCATTGATGCTTTGATTTTCATCTCTGCAGATGGCTAGTGACCATGGGCCATTCAAAAACCATTTTTGGTGAGCTGTTTGTTCATGCCTTTTGCCCACTTTTTAATTTAATTTTTTATTGAGATGTTGTCTAATTCTATAGATTTTAGGAATTAATCCCTTGTTCATGTTTCCTTGCTAAAGATTTTTTCCTGTCAGAATACTGTCTTTTCTGTCCATTCGTGTGCACAAGCGCCTTATTTCTAGTAGGTTTCAGTACTCTATTTTGTCTTTTAGGTGCGCTTCCCTTATTATATTTAGCTGTATGACTACACCTTGAACTTCAGTTTGATCCTGTCTTTCCACTGATGACCCCAATAAATCTGGAAAGCACATTTAAGTCTCTGATCCATCTTGAGTTCATTTTTGTGCGTGGGGTGAGATATGGGTCCTGTTTCATTCGTCGGCAGATAGAGAGCTCTTTTTGCTAGGGCCATTTATAGAGGTTATCTCTTTACCATTTAATGGGTTTGGGCCCTTGATCAATGGTCAGTTGCCTCTAGGTGGATGGATTTATTTCTGGGGCTTCTATTCTGTTCCATTGGTCTATGTATCTATCATTGTACCAGTAGCAGGCTGTTTTGACTACTGTGGCTGTGTAAAAGGTCCCTTTTATTTTTCTTCTTAAGTAATTCTTTGCTTATCCTAGGCCTATTTCCTCTCTATATGACGTTGGTAATTAGTTTTCCCATTAATTTGAAGAATGAATTTGCGTTCAAATTGCAATTGCATTTTATTGATTGATTGCTTTGGGTAATATTGACCTTTTCAGAATATTAGGTTTTCTTGCTGCTGAGCATGAGCTATTCTTCCATTTGTGTAGGTGTCCTTGGGTTTCTTGTAGTAGTGATCTGTAGTTTTCTTTGTACAGGTGTTCTGTCTGTTTGTTTCCCTTTGTGGTCAAGTTTATTGATCAGCATTTCACTGTTGTGTGGCTATTACAGATGGGATTGTTTTCTTGATTTTTTTTTTTATAGTGCTCTTTCCTGGTATTCGGGAATCCAGTTGAATTCTGCTTGTTAATCTTGTACGCTACTTAAGTTTAACAAATCCCTCAATTATTTCCAACAATCCTTTTGTAAAGTGTTTGAGGTTTTCTACATATAAAATCACAAGAACAACAAGATAAGCCCTCAGTCAACTTCTTATCTCCTTGATGTTTTCCATTGTTTTTGTTTTTCAAGTCATTTATTTCTGCTCTAATCCATATGATTTTTTTTTTCTTGTTGACTGAGGGCTTATCTTGTTGCTCTGGTTCTAGTTGTTGGAGGTGTTGTGGTAAGGGGTTGACCTGAATGTTTCCTATTTTATCACGTGTCCATTGATTGTTATCAATTGCCCTCTGATAACTGCTTTTATTGTGTCCCAAAGGTTCTCATATGTTGCATTATCCTACTCAATTATCTCAAGTAATTTCTTTTAAGCAATATGCTGTTCAGTCTCCATATATTTGGCTTTATGTTCTTGTTCTTTCTATTGTTGTTTTCTTTCTTTATAATGTTGGGGCCTGAGAAAATGGATGCTCAGATCTCAATTTTAGAAATTTATTAAGGTTTGCTTTGGGCCTAACATGTGGTCTATTCTAGAGTATTTTAAAATTAATTATTTTTAATTTAAAATTTTAAGTGAAAGAGAGGATATTTCAACTGTTCCAATAGAAATAACAAATTAGGGCAGATTGGAGAAACAACTCTATGCCAACAAACTGGATTACCTAGATGATATAGGAAGATTCTCAGAAGCAGACAACCTACCCAAATTGATTCAAGAGGAAACACAAAATTTCAACAGACCCACCACAAGGGAAGAGATCAACATTTTGAGAAAAACAATCCAGGACTAGATTACTTCACGGGATAATTCTACGAAACATTTAGAAAAGAATTGACATTATTTAAACTCTTCCAAAAGATAGTGAATAAAGGAATCCTTACTTTATGAAGCAAACATAATCTTGAAACTCAAACTAGACAAAGTTGCCACAGGATACCGAGGACCACTATCTTTTAAAAATCTGAATGTGAAAACTCTCAACAAATACAGGCATACCTCAGTGATTCTGTAGCCTTGGATACAGACCACTGCCAAAATATGAATATATCAATAAAGTGATTCATACACATTTTCTGGTCTCCAGGCATATATAAAAGTTATGCCTACATGAAGCTGTAGTCTATGAAGTGTGCAACAGTACTAAAGGTGATGCAGAGACATGAAGTGGGTACACACTATTGAAAAAATGGTGATGGTGTACTTGGACACAAAGTTTCCACAAATGATAAAACTGATAAAAATGCAATAAAACAAAGTGCAGTAAAATGAACTATGCCTGGACTAATATCCAGAATCCAAAAGCATTGGTAAAAAGTGACACACCATGACAGAGGGAGATTCATTCCAGAAATGCAGGAATGATGATTCAACAGTAGTAGACCAATAAAAGTAATACTCCATGTTCTTCTGGCCATGCAAAAAAAAAATCTAATAAGCTTTTGCATTAAGTTGAATGCACTAAAGAAAATGATACACATTTAGTAATAAATATCAATCAAAAGAAAAAATATGTATATATATGTATATGTAAATGAAAACATTTGTGAGCAGATCCTATGTGTCAGGCACTATAAAAAGGGTATGTGGATGGAATTTGACCTGGTCTAACTTCACAAGGGGGAAGAATCATCGTTAAAAGCCTGAGACTGATTTTAATTCTCACACTAGCAGTTTCTCCAACAACATCCCCTATGGTTTGATCCTTCCTTGCCGTGGCCACATTTGCCTTCATCGCATAGGACAGCTCTCTCAGCTCCTCTGAGCCACTGACGGGACTCCTCTCTTGATCCTTGGTCCTTGGTCTCACTTGATAACTTAACACTTGGCCCTTCACCCTTGACCTTGTACTAGCTTGATCTCTGCCCTGCACAGGCAAGTGTTATAAAGTCTAGCTCTGTTGACAAATGTCCAAGGCGCCCCACTCTGTGAGGAAACCTCCTGCTCAAGGACTCTAAGCTCCTTCACTTCAGCTGCACGAGTTGGCATGCCCACTGTCCCTACCGTGCTCCCTGGGCCAGGAAGCCCCTCACACCGGTTCATGCTGTTTTTCTGGTTCTGCTGTTTCTGCTCCTCTGCTGCCGCTTTTGATCTGTGTCCCGTGTCAGGACAAGGGCCCTGCATCCAAAATGCTCTCCGTCTTTTAATCTTCATTATTGTTGGTACTGAGGAGGGCCCAGATTCCCACTTCTGGGATGGCTTATTTTAAGATCAGAAGAATGACAAAACGGCTTTACGGTTTCATCTTCCTTATTTGCTCTGCCCCGCCTTCATAAGGATGTCGCACGTCTTATTTGCATTATTAGCAGGTCGTCCGATCCCTTGGTGACCACAAACACCATATCTGCATGTTCCCACCCAATACTTGTAAGACTATGAGTGGTGATAAAGTGACCCGAGCTTAGCTCTTTGCAGTGCAATACCAAGAGCTACCTTTTACGCGCCAGACCAGACTTTTGTTTTTCATAATTTTAACTTTTCTGAAATTACTGTCAAAATTAAGAGAAAAGTGAGTCAAATCTTAAGAAAACCATCGAAGTTTATTCTTACCATGTTGTGGTAGTTATATAATTGTCCATTTGAGAGGATTATGAGTGAAAGGGTGGAGTCTAGTCTGTCAATCGGATCATAGCCAATGAGGATTCTGCGTGGGCATGGCCTTCTCTTGAGAATTCTGGGAAATCTGGTATTTTCTCCTTGGGGGTGGGAGAGACTCTCTGCTCACACCCTGGGAGACATAGCAGCTGACACGACACATGGACCCACCCTAATGAAGAGACTCCTGCCAGCGCTGAGATGTTTCAATGACACTGGATGCAAGGACTTTCTACCCAATGGCCTGTGATCTTCCACATTCAGCATCATTGCATGCGTTTCATGAGTCTGAAGAGGACTTTATAGATTGGTATCGGACATATGGGCTAATATCGGACATATGGATCTGATCTAAACTGGGCCGGGATGTTTTCTCAATGTCCAATTGCTCTTGTATATAAATATCTTTCTTATTCACATATGTGTGTCCATGGATTTGTTTCTCTAGTCTACCCAGACCAACACACATGGTTTGCAACCCAAGAAAGCAATCTGCAGTCAAAGTTGGAAATTCTCTTGAAAAGAGGGTTTTGCATGTTGTTGTTGCTGTGCGGGGCCAGCAGGTCAGCTCAGATCCACAGTCATCCTATGTACAACAGAATGAAATACTGTAAGGTGCTGAATCATCCTTACAATTTTTCCTATATCTAAGCCCATCGATGCAGCCCCTGTGTCAGTCCACCTCATTGAGGGCCTTCTTTTTCACTGCCCCTCCACATTACCAAACATGATGAACTTCTCCAGCGGCTGGTCTCTCCTGACAATATGCCCAAAATATGTAAGATGAAGTCATGCCATCCTTGCCCCAAAGGAGCACTCTGGCCTTATTTCACCCAAAGCAGATTTCGTTTGTCCTTTTATCAGTCCATGGTACTTTCTATATTCTTCTCCAGCACCACCATTCAAATGCACTGATTCTTTTACAGCCTTCTTTTTTAGTGTACAACTTTCAAATGCATATGATGCAGTGGAGAATAGCATGGCTTGAGTCAGGTGCACCCTAGTCCTCAAAGGAACATCCTTGCTTTTCAGTAATCTAAAGAGGTCTCGTGCAGCAAATTTACCTAATGCAATACATCTTTTGATCTCTTGGCTGCTGCTCCCATGAGCCTTGATCATGGATTCAAGCAAGACAAAATCCTTGACAACTTCAGACTGTTCTCCATTTATGCTGATGTTTTCTATTGGTCCAGTTGTGAGGATCTGGGTCTTCTTTACACTGCATTCTAATCCTTACTGATGGCTACAATCCTTGATCTTCATCAGCAAGTGCTTCAATTCCTCCTCCCTTTCAGCAAGCAAGATTTTTTTACATATCAAAGGTTTTGCATAGGTTTTTATTATCAAAGTCAGTAGCAATATAGGTTTACTCACAACAGAACAGGAAGTTGTTGGTTTCTTATACAAGTAACACACATGCTATAAGTTGTTTGCCAACCATGCAGTCCCTGATGCAATAGCTCCCTAGTACATTATGTTCATTATATGTGTGAGTTTTAGCCTCCTATGTAGAAAATACAAAACATATCTCTCGGAAAAGTGATCAAGTGAACTAGTTACAGAACAAAATGTAACACATCTCTGCAGGGGGAGAGCAGTATGTTTGGTCAAGGCAAACCCAATATACCATTATGTGATTATCTTGTTAAGAAAGTAGAGCTTCTTCTATTTTAAATATTTGATTAATCAACCATCACAGGTTCTATGTGATGGGAAAGTGTTTGCAGTATTGAGTCCTAAGGTTAAGACACATTTAGATAACGACTCATGAGCTATTGCTCTCAGAGGGTCCAGAAAGGCTGGTATCTGTGAGAAATTTCATGTTATTCTTCCAATCAATTACATTAGAACAGACTGTGCTCCTCCCCCAAGATGAATTTACTTTAGAGGACGGCACTGAAACTGCAGCTAGGGGAGAAGGGCATGTCTGATCAGAGCACATGGGAGCAAGTGAAGGGGGAGGCAGAGAGAGTGGAGCACATACTGGCCTACTAGGCCTAGAGGATGATATCCCCACTCTGAACAGCCAATGCACAGAGTGGACCATAAAGCTGATCCCACTATGAGACACACCGTTCTTTGTTGGCCCAGGACCCTAAGGGGGACAGCACTGGAGATACAGTGTCAGGACTGGCCCCGACTGATGACCCCATGACACTGTGGCAAACCACTAAAGGTGTGCAGCAGAGCAACCATGGGAGCAGAGCAGGGAGCCCCTGAGGGAGTACACAGGACAGACTCTGGGAGCAAGCGGTCATGTAGCTCAGAAGCAACAAAGCCCACATGGAAGAACACACCAGCCTGTGTGATCACATGGTCCCAATGGGATCAGTTATCAGGCATCCAAGAACAAAAAAGTCATATCATTGGCTGCACACCTCCATGATACGATCGCCGAAGACAAACGGGTGCATAAGCAAATGTTGCGAAGAAAATTGATGGTGCCCGGCTATCAAAAGAGATACTGCCTGGGGTCTTAAAGACTTGAAGGTGAACAAGCAGCCATCTTGCTCAGAAGCAACAAAGCCCACATGGAAGAAGCACACCGGCCTGTGCAATCATGAGGTGCCAAAGGGATCAGGGATAAGGCATCATCAAAAAAAATCTTACCACAGTGAATGAAGGGGGAAGTGCAGAGTGGAGACCCAAAGCCCATTTGTCGGCCACTGGAGACCCCTCACAGAGGGGTTTAGGGGAGGAGATGAGTCAGTCAGGGGGTTATGTAGCACCAATGAAGAATACAGCTTTCCCCCAGATCCTGGATGCTTTCTTCCCCCCCCAACTACCATGATCCGAATTCTACCTTGCAGGACTGGCTAGGGCAGAGGTTGTACACTGCTGCATATAGGAGCTGGAGACACAGGGAATCCAGGGTGGATGATACCTTCAGAAACAGGGGGTGAGGGGCGATACTGGGAGAGTAGAGGGTGAGTGGGTTGGAAAGGGGGAATTGATTACAAGGATCTACATGTGACCTTCTTCCTGGGGGATGGACAACAGAGAAGGGGGTGAAGGGAGACTCCGGATAGGGAAAGATATGACAAAATAATAATCTATAAATTATCAAGGGCTCATGAGGGAGTGGGTAGCGGGGAGGGAGGGGGAACAACAAAGGAGGACCTGATGCAAAGGGCTTACGTGGAGAGAAAATGCTTTGAAAATGATTAGGGCAAAGAATGTACAGATGTGCGTTATATAATTGATGTATGTATATGTATGGATTGTGATAAGAGTTGTTTGAGGCCCTAATAAAATGTTTAAATTTTTTTTTCTTTTAATTAATTTATTCTTCTATGGGTCATTGAGTTTCTTTTTTGCTGTCATCGCTGTGTTCTCATTCATCCCCTATCTTGCTATGGCTTGATTTTTGGTGCATATTATTATCTCTACAGAGCTATCTAGATAAGATAGGCTGGATGAATACTCAAAAGGAGAAAACAACGGGACCAAGGGTTCCGGGGGTACATGGGAGATGGGGAGGCGGTGGTACAGATGTGGTGCTGACCAACCCAGGGACAGGGGAGCAACAAGTGATCCAAAATCAGTGGCAAGGAGGGTGTTAGAGGCCTGGTAGGGATTCAGCAAGGGCAATGTAACCGAAAGAAATTATTGACACCCAAATGAAGGCTGTGCATGATAGTGGGACAAGAGGAAAGTAAAAGGAAATAGAGGAAAGAACTAGTTGACAAAGGGTATTTATAGAGCTCTAAATACTGGCATGTACATATGTAAATATATTTATATAGGAGAGTAAGGAAATAGATCTACGTGCATATATCTATAGGTTTAGTATTAAGGCACCAGGTGGACATTGGGCCTCCACTCAAGTACTTACTCAATTCAAGAACATGTTGTTCTATTAAATTGGCATTCCTTGATGCAAACCTTCCCAACACGATCGCTGATGAAAAATGTGTGGTGAAGAAAGCTGATGATGCCTGGCCATCAAAAGATATAGTGTCTGGGGTCTTAAAGGCTTGAAGGTAAAGCAAGCGGCCATGTAGCTGAGAAACATCAAGCCCACATGAAAGAAGCACACCAGCCTGTCTGATCAGAAGGTGTAGAAGGGACCAGTTATCAGACATCAAGAACTAAAAATCATATCAGTGTGTGCTCACCTTCCTGATATGATCACTGAAGACAAACGTGTACATAAGCAAGCGTGGTGAAGAAAGCTGATGGTGCCCGGTTATCCAAAGAGATAGCATCTGGGGTCTTAAAGGCTTGAAGGTAAACAAGTGGCCATCTAGCTCAGAAGCAACAAAGTCCACATGAAACCAGCCTGTGTGGCCCCAAACTGTCGAAGAGATCAGGTATCAAGCATCAAAGAACAAAAATCATATCATTGTAAATGTGGGTGAGTGCAGAGTGGAGACTCAAAGCCCATTGGTGGTCAACTGGACACCCCCTTACTGAAGGGTTGTGGGGAGGATATGAGCCAGTCAAGGGGCAGGGTAGCAACAATGAAACATAAAACTTTCCTCTAGTTCTTAAATGCTTCCTTCCGCCTTCCCCCCACTATCATGATCCCAATTCTACCTTACAAAACTGGCTAGACCAGAGGATGTACACTGGTACAGATAGCAACTGGAAACACAGAGAATCCAGGACAGATGACCCCTTCAGGACCAGTGGTGAGAGTGGCAATGCCTGGAGGGTGGGGGGAATGTGGGGTGGAAAGGGGGAACCGATTACAAGAATCTACATATTACCTCCTCCCTGGGGAATAGACAGCAGAGAAGAGGGCAGGGGGAGATGTCAGACAGTAACATATGACAAAATAATTTCTAAATTATGAAGGGTTCATGAGGGAGGGGGAGCAGGGAAGGAGGGGGAAAATGAGGAGCCAATATTAAGGGTTCAAGTAGAAGGCAAATGCTTTGAGAATGATGATGGCAACAATTGTACATATGTGCTTGGCACAATGGATAGATGTACGGATTGTGATAAGAGTTGTACGAGCCCCCAATAAAATGATTCAAGAAAAAAGGAACAGAGTGACCCTTTCTTTTAGTCAGCTTCCCTCGGCCTCCCAACAATAACAACAAACGCGATTTTCAAGTCAAGAAAACGAGGTGACCTCTGTGGTACCTTAAATTATTAAGAATATGACTTTCTCTGATGTGCCCATACCCCAAGTAGACTGATATACCTGATTTCTAAATATCTTTGTAAGTTTTACAGCACTACCAATTACATTGAGAATAATACTCCTAATTTAACTAAAACATTTCAGATAGGCTTGCAGACTTTTCTCTGATGATCAAAGCTTCCTTTCAAGATTGGCTGACAACCGAACCTTCCTCCAAATTTTCTCAAAGCTTCGCAGGTTCTCACAGAGGCATCTCACATTCCACATGATTCTGCACAAATACTGATTGCAATTCAGCTGTCCGGCCTGTCAGGAGCATCTTCACAAGCCAGAAGGTGTACACCCCATTGAGTCTGTAGTCAGTGCTTTTTGGAGGCTGGCAGGTTCTTGAGGGAACAGAAGAATTTTAGGGGTTTCCCTATAATTTGCACCCCTGAGTAAACCATTCAATCTATTGGAAACCCCCTCGCAAGAGAAGCATTTTAGCCTCTGAAAACAAACAGTTTTTTGTATCTGCCCTGGTACAGAACCTTGACATTTCAGAAGCGAAACGAACAAAACTCAATGACCCAAGAAAAACAATGGTGAGAAAAGAAATAAACCAAGTCCTGTGTGAACATAAGGAGAAAAAAATTTTAATTACAGAAATAAAACTTTTTTAAAAGGCCAGCAAGGGTTAGGTAAAACATAAAAGTGGGAGATATTTCAAGAGGGAAAACAAACAAACAAACAAACAACTTGGCAAGATCTCCCAAGAAAATTTCTACTAGCTAACAATTGACTTCAGGTCCTTTGAAGTTACGGACTTGCCTCAAGATTTCCATCAATACGTCTAGAAATTATCAAATGAGAATACACCTAAGTTTTCTATCGAAATTATCCAGTGTTTACTCCTGCTGTTACCAGATATACATATGTTATCAGACATACATACGGACTCCGTGGAAGGAGGTATTTGTGAGTAGGCTACATAATTTTAAAAACTATTATTATATTTGTTAAACTGCAAGAAAGCAAACCTAAGTACAAAGGTGAGAACAAATATGACTTTATTTATTCTCACAGATCCGTCAGTGGCTGAGGGCAGCTGGAATGGTTTCAGCTGCCCAGTACGGCCAGGCCAGTGGCTCTGCAATTCCCTCAACTGGACGTTTCCCTCATCATTACAACATGGTGCTAAAGCTCCAGCTACCAGGTCTGTGTTACCCCAAAGGGTAGGTGTGTGTCTTCAGTAATCATGGAAATGAAATTTCCCCAAAATACCCGACAAAATTTTACTTTCATCTCATTAGAAAGGTCTGTCCCACATGGCCACCCTGAAGGGCAAGGAAGGATGGATTTGGGATAGAGGTAATCAAGGGAGAAGATTAGATAAACAGTGATGGACCAGCCAACTGACATTGTCTGCCAGGAACTTTTTTTTAATTTAATCATTTTATTAGGGGCTTATACAACTCCTATCACAATCCATACATACATCAATTGTGTAAAGCACATTGGTATATTCATTGCCCTCATCATTCTCAAAACATTTGCTTTCCACTTAAGCCCCTGCCAGGAACTTTTGCCCACATTTGAAAGCACAATGGATTGTGAGTTAAGATTTAGAAAACAGATAATCATTTTAATACTCAGATATTCATCTAAATTTTGTTTCATCTAATTAATTACAATTCCCTCAACATGACATCACTTATCCTACTTCCCCCCAGTGTTTCCTGCCCCCAGTTCTCCTTTCCTGAACCTTCTGGATGTTGTCCTTGGGCTAATACTTCCCTTTTAATCTCGGATGGCTGGTCAGTATTATTGTTCCCCTTACATACTTGTCTACTGCTTGGTTAAAAATTCATCCAGGGGGTGAGTTCATTTCTACACTTAAAGGGTGAGTAGGGGCTATATAATTCTGGCAATTCCACTTGTCTCTATCTGACCAGTAAGTTGGGTCTCTTTTGTGGTGTTTGAATTTTGTTCTGAATTTTTCTCCCACTATATCTAAGACCTTGTAATGTGACCACTTTTAGAATAAGTGGTAGTGGTATCTGGGTACCATTTAATTCTTCTGACCTCAAGGTCACAGACAATGCTATTCATGTGGTCCATCAGTCCATCACAATAATGGCTTCCATAGCTCTTCCATTTTTATCATTTTTCTTTTTTCCAGACAATGCAAGACCACTAGTTGCACTTTAGATGGCCGCTCACAAGTTTGTAAGACCAAGGCCACTACTGACATTTTATGCCAGTTGATCTTGTTTCCAATTGACACGGTCCTGAGACTCCAGGTCCAGTAACTCATTCCTCCAATGTGTTTGGTCTAGGAAGTTTCTGTTACTTTGCTCCCTGTCTACTCCAACATGCTAAGGGATATACAGCAAAGGTAGACGTTCTCGTTAGGTGGCTTCGAGCCAGTCCCTTCGCACAGCAGCCCTTTGTGCAGCAGAAGGAAACCCTCCCCGTGCGACCTCATCCTCATGATTGTTGTTACGTTCAGACCAACTGTTTCAGCCATTGTGTCCATCCATCGATTGGGCAGCCCTCTGCTTTATTGCTGACCCTCTACTTTACCAAGCACCCTCTCCTGTTGCCGCCTCACAATATAACCAAGTCCATGAGATGAAGTCTTCCTTCTAAGAAGCATCTGGCTGTACTTATTCTAAATGAGATTTGATTATGCTTCTGACAGTCCATGGTATATTCAGTTTTATTTGCCAACACCATAATTTGAAGGCATAGATTCTTCTTTGTTTTCCTTATAGTTTTCACATGCCGATGAGACTATTGAAAATACCATGGCTTGGATTAGGTGGGCCTTAGTCCTCAAAGTGATAGATTTCCTTTTTGACCATCTAATTTGGTTTCAGCAGATTTGTCCATTACAATGTCACTTGACTTATTGACTGCTATGCACAATGTGTTCATTGTGTAGCCACGTAAACCCTTGACAACTCCAATCTTTTCTCCTTTCTTATGATGTTTTTATTGGCCCGGTTGTAAGGATTTTTGTTTTCTTTAGTTCAAGTGTAATCCATACTGACGGCTGTAGTCTTTGATCTTCATCAGTAAAAGGCTTCAAGTGTTCTATACTTTCAACAAAGAAGATTGTATCACATGCATATCCAGCTCCTTACGAGATTCCTCGGATCCTGATGCCACTTTCTTCTTGATATAGTCCAAGTTCTCAGATAATTTGCTCAGCATACTCACTGCCAGAGTAAATTCTGATGCATAGAGACCCTTTAGAACAGGGTAGAACTGCATCAGTGGGTTTCTGAGACTGTAACTTTTATGGGAGTAAAAAGCCTCATCTTTCTTCTGTAAAGCAGCTGATGAGTTCAAACTGCTGACTTTGTGGTCAACCCAACATGCAAAGACTATGCCACCAGGACTCCTGCTCAGTGCACAGATTGAGTAAATACAGTGAATAATACAAATGTGGTACAAACTTCTTCTGATTTCAACACTCACAGCATTCCCCTAATCTGTCCAAATGACTGCCCCTTGGTGTGGAATAGGTTCTTCATGTGCACAATGACTTGTTTTAGAACTGGAAGTGTCTTCGGCTGGCTTCCATGGAGAAGTAAAACCAGTGACTCACACAACTGTAGAGGTTCACAGAATCCAAGTCCATGGTCATATGTCATGCTGGCGGCTTCTTCTGATTTGTGTAGCTGCAGGAGCTGATGGACCCAAGATAGGCAGGTCAGACCAGAGGCTTCTGCCTGCGAGGCAAATGAATCAAAGGTCAGAGGTAAGAAGGTAGACTGTTGACAACTCCAATGATCAACGGGCAATATGACAGACCACTGGCTCAGGTTCAAAGAACTAGAGGTCTTTGAGCCAGAGCAGAATCCACACTCAGCAAAACAAAAACAATGTTTGTGCAGTCTACACTAATATTGGAGGAGATTACATCTTGGAGGATAACCAGGTCTTGCTTACCAAAAACTTGACAATGCTGGCCCAGTGAAGTTGACACAAAGCCTTAACAATCACAGGCTACTTCTTGGCAGCTTGGCACCTGCACACATCTGTTTAAACTATATATGAAATAAAGACAATGACAATGTAATACTTGTGCCAAGCATGCACAATTATCATGAAAACACACTAATTCCTTTACATTTTATACTTTATAAGTGAGTAAAACCGAAATATTTGATACAGACATACAAAGATAAAATATTCATAACAATTAAGAGACATTCTAAGGAATCTCCTTTATTCCAAATATATTCTTTTCAACCACCATTATGTCATATCAATCTTATTACTCCATAGTCATCAGGATCAATCACACCACTCAAGATAGTAAATCCTTTTTTTGCCTGTTGGTCCCGGGCTTATTTTTAACTTCCAGTTTAATGGGATCAGTGTTGTACCTTCCAGTGGGTGCATTCCTCTCTTTGGAACTAAGACTTCAAGACTGGATGAGTGTAGAGTATCGGAGACAGGAAGTCAAAATGTTGTGAGTGGGTCACCAAGAGTCATAATCAGTGGTACCCCTCCCATTTCCACCCCCTGGTTCCTGGACTCAGGCATTCTCTCTGTTGAAGAAATGGAACCATATATTGGATGCTGGTTTAGGGCACACACAGCCTTCTAGTCAATGACAGGAGTGGCCCAGGAAAGAAGATGACTTGTTTCCAGGGAATATGTCATCCTTCCTCTTGATTGTTAAAAACCCTCCTCCGCTGAGGTCACCTCTTCTGGTAAGCAGTCATATGAGACACAAATATCTTGCCTTTTTTTTGCCAATTCAGAGAGATCTATCCACATATCTCTGCTCTACTCCTGATACCAAACATCTTATTGCTGGGATATCTAGAGAAGCAAAACCAGTGTAGCTTGTATATGCCTATACATGAAGATGTTTACATCAAGGAAATGGTTCACACAGTTAGAGAGGCAGGTGCATTCTAAGTACATGGGTCAGATGCCAGGCTGGAGGTTGTGACTGATTTGTGTGGCTGCAGACACTGATGAACTCAAGATCTGTAGGTAAGACAACAGGCTTCAGGTTACAGAGGTGAATGAATCCAAGGTCAGTAGGTAAGATGGCTGCTGACCGCTCCCAGGACTAACAAACTTGAGCAGGGCACTGGCTCAAGTTCAAAGAACCAGAGGTCCCTGAGTCAGATGCAGGGTCCAAACCAACCAAATGAACAAGCATGCTTTTGCACAGGAGGAGGAGATCTTATCATGGGTTATAATGAAATCTTCATTTCCAAGGGACTGAGAATCCTGGCCCAGTCAAGTTGATGCAAACTCTTAACGATCACAGCAATATTATCCATAATTTGTTATGATCCACACAACCGAATGCCTACTTAGAGTCTATAAAAGACAGGTAAACATCTTTTTTATATTCTTTACTTTCCATGGTCCCTCTGACATCAACAATGATAAGCCTGCTGCATGTCCTCTTGTGAATATAGTTTGAATGTCCGGTACTTCCTTGTCCATTTATTGTGGCAATTGTTTTTATATTATCATCAACATATTTCTCTCAAGGGTGATATTGTTCCTTTATCCCTCATTTTGTCGGCATACCTTTCTTTGGAAAGGAGCACACTTATGAATCTACTCCAATCAGTTGACTAGGTAACTGTGCTTCCAATTTCTTGCATAGACAAGTGTTCCTAGCAGTGCATCTGTTTGATGAAGCATTTCAGTTTGTATTGTCGGTTCCTGAAGCCTTGTTTTTTGCCAATGCCTTCAGTGTAGCTGTATACTCTTTCTTCAATACAGTGTCTAAAAAACATCATACTAGCATAGGAAATAGTTGAGTGTCAACCAGTTCTCCTTGGTGTGGTGACTTGTGTGTCCTTACCCTTTTCTTTGGAAGCTCTGTGTATTGTTTGATATTTTGCTCATCCCACTGCCATCGAGTCAATGCCGACTCATAGGGACTCTATAGGACAGGGTGGAACTCCTCCTGACAGTTGCCAAAATTGTCACTATAGGAGTAGAAAGCCTCTTCTTTCTCCCACAGAGTGGCTGGGGGTTTTGAACCGTGGACCTCGCTGTTAGCTGCCCAATGTGTAATTACTATACCACCAGGATTTTGACTATAGAATCTTTCAATATTACAACATGTGGCCTGCATTTTTTTTTCTTCAGCTCCTTCAGGTTAAGAAATACAGAGTGTTCTTCCCTGCTCTTTTTTGTAACTCCAGGTCTTTGAATATTTCGTTATAATTTTTGTCTTCTTAAACTGCTCTTTGAATCATGGTGTGCCACTCATTTACCTCATCATTTTTTCCATTAGATTTAACTACTCTACATTCAAAGCAAGTTTTAGACTCTCTCCTAGTTCACATTGGTCTTTTAAAAAATTATTTCAATTAACCTACTTAAAAATTCAAACTCACTACTACCAATTATGACTCATATCCATCCTATAGGTCAGGGTAGAACTTCCCCCATGGGTTTCCAAGACTGAACTCTTTTTTTTTCCTTCCAAAAAGAAAACATAAAATATTAAAAATCGAAACACCTTTAAAATGGGTCAAAAGGGAAATCACACTTGATAAGGAAATTGCATTCTAACCTAACTCCCTCTACCATAATCAGTTTTACAATGTCCTCCCTGTCATATCACAAGCCTATTCGCATCCCTCGACTACATTCAGAGGGGAGGACGCGCTGGAGGCCAGTTCCACGTGAGGCCCCTGGAAACTTGTGCTTCTACTGTCATCCATAGCTGTCTGCAAACTGGGTGCTCACAATTTAAGTTCCAACACCATTTCCTCTTGGGGACCTTGTTATTTATAATCCTTGGCTCACAAAAACTGTTGTTCTTCTTCCATGCAAACTTGCTTGATATCTCATGTCGTTGGCTGCTTGTTTAAAGACAAGACTTAAGATCCCAGACCTTATTCTCTCTGATAGCCGGATGCCACGTGATTTCTTAACACTTTGCTATAGCACTCATACCTTCAGTGATCTCTCCGAGGGTGGGCATTGAGGAGGGTCATGTCATAAGAACTAATTGTTCTTAGGTTGGGGCTAGACTTAAGTGTGAGCCCAAGTCCATTCACATATCTCTGTTTCACTTTAGAGATATGATTACCCAATTTTATGATAAAGATGTAAATTTGAGTGGGAGTAGTAAGATTCAAAGGAACCAAGAATAATTGATGCTATGTCAGGTGGAGGGGAGTAGTCTAATCCCATCGGATCCCAAAACTCATCCCAACTGGGGCAAGGCAGGGGGAGTGAATGGAATGTGTTTCTCATTCCCAGAAAACAAAAGAGGATGTATCTCCAAGGGTGTTGCGCCATGTTAGATCAAGGTTCAAAAATAAATCAGATGAGGTGTCATGCAGGCCATTTCTATGACATCGGAGTGACTGAGATCTTTATAGGCTGTTTCATATCATTGTCCTTGGTCTTAACGACGACAGTTCCTTGCTGTCCTGAAGATGACTTCCTGTTTTCATGGAGGAGGATGAAAGGGGTGATGCATAACCGGCCGCCTCATCCTTGCTTCCTCGCATTCCCGGTCCCATTCAGACTCAGACCATGCTTTCCAGAACCTGCTGCTATTTCTGGCAATGCCTCCGGCATGGACAATGGGAAGCTTGGAATTAGACAGTCCTTTTCCACCTTGACAGGCCTCTTTGTCATTTCCAACTCTCCTCACTTCTACTTGGGTTTAAGATGTACTTGAAGGGTCTTTCCTGCCCATTTGTAGAATGTTCCAGTGCCAAAATTCAGAGCGAGAATTTTAGGCATACATTGGAAAAGGTGAATACACGCTAATCAAAACTCAACAAACCAGAAATGATCAATCACCACACAGCCACCCACACTGCATAACATCACCTGTGTGTAATAACATGCCTCTGTCTGCCTTCTAGGTAGAATCATTGTGGGATAAGCTGTGTTCTATTGGATTGATTGTATCCTCATAATGAATCACAAGAGTCACTGGATGATGACATCCACCCACTACGAACTAAATGGTTAGCAGTTCAAATCCACCCAGACAAAGCTTAGAAAAAATCAGCCACTGAAAATTCTATGTAGCGCAGTTTTCCTTTGACACACATGGGGAAAGTAAGGGCAACTGGCTACCAGTAAAATATGGAAGCTGGAACCTTTGAAAAGTGAGAATCTGTCAAGGAGGGAAAACGTCGATTTTTCTCCCCGGCAATGAAATGATAGAAATGTAACCAGGAGGGCAGATTGCTTGCAAGTTCGGTCAGGTTTCAGTGCTCACAGGTTTCACTGTGGAAGCGTGGATAGATGTAGCTATAGATCCTATCTCAGGAATATCCTGGATGTGCAGACTACTAGCTCACAGATGGGCTGCTCAACCCCCTCTGGAGGTACCATGGAAGCCAGGTCTGATCATCTGCTTCCAGGAGGTTGCAGCAGCCTTGCAAATAAACCCTCTGGAGCAGTTTTCCTCGGAACATACTGGGCTACCATGCGTTGGCATCAGCCTTCTGGCAATTAAAAACACACACAAGAAGACTTACGACAGTTTGTGGCAAAATGGGCTGAAAATATAAAAATAGGAACTTTTCTTCTCCATCTGTGCTCCATCAAGTTCAAGACACTTTTATAAGCAATGAGACCAGCCGTGTGATCCACCCATAGGTGGGTGGATAGACAGAGAGAGAGAGGAGAGGAAGGTGTTGTGATTATCTCCATGGAAGACCCACAGCTGAGGCACAGAGACGGTGCGTCACGTGCCAAGGACAACAAAGAAGAGCCATGATCTGACGGGAGTTTCCATTGAGCAGTATTCTGTTCTGTTACACATACAGACGAAGGCCAACAAACAGCCCACTGCCGTCGAGTCAATGCCAACTCATAGTGACCCTATAGGGCAGGGAGGGCGTGTCCCTGGGAGATTCTGAGACTGTAACTCTTTGAAGGACCGGGAAGGCTCCGAAGGGAGCTGTACATCAGGCTATTCTATGGCAACCAGGAACGCCATCCTGCCCACCGTCTTCAGGCTTGGACTTAGAAAACTGGACGGAAAGAGGTCCTCCTCTCCGTAAGCAAAGGACTCTCTTTGAAGGGGAAGCTGGAGAAGAGGGAGCTTACTGTACAGGGATTGGCGACAGGCATGTAGCGCCTATGAAGGAGCACTCTTCCAGGGCCTGAACAGGGAGCCGAGGAGCTGTGGAGATGGGAAACTCTACAGCAAAGCGCCAGGCCCGCAGCAGGGCTGGACCAGGAGAGCCGCCCATGGATGAGTAATGAAATAAGTCTGGCTTTGCCTCCCAGGAAAGTGATTTGGGAACTGGAACCAAATAAAGCCAAGTCATCAAAACGAGGATACCAGATAAGCACAGAGCTAAGGAAGAACCAGGGGACCGGCTGGTTATCCAGAGCTGAAAGCACGCCAAAGCAGTCTGGGTCTGTGGAAGCAGAGCTGGGCCCATTTCTATCCTTCCTGATCCCGTTCAAGTGGTCCAGCTCAAGAAGGAGAGAACAGACATGCCCAGACTGCTGAAAACCCGACCGCTTCCCACGACACTCTCACTACCAATGTGGACAGGACAAACCTGTCCCGTAGTGGCTTTTAAATTTTGTCTTAGCCTGGTATCATGGTCTTTCGAGGTGTGGGGGCAGGATCAGGGAATGATTTTCTGAGCTCAAGAGATCCAAAAGTGTTTTTTGAAAAAGGAAATTTAAGAATCAGAATCCTAATAAGAGCTATGATGATGACATACTGTTTCAGCTCTGGCTTTTTCATAGCTCAAGTAGTATGTCATCATCAAACCTCACGAGTCCATGTAATATTTAATATCAGAGGGAAATACTCAGCAACATAAGGGTGTGACAAAAAGTGAAGAATCTCTGGTGGTGCGTGGTTAATTACATGGATGCTAACTGCAAGGTCGGCAGTTCGAACCTCTGTCGGTGGGAGATGTGGCAGTCTGCTTCTCTAAAGATTATAGCTTTAGAAACCCGGTGGGACAGGCATCCTCTGTCCTGTAGGTCAGACAGGGCTTTGCATCACACAGAATATGACAAAAAAGCAGGGTTCTCTGGAGTCACTGAGTCACAAGTGATCACTGGTCTCAATTCAGAAACCTTGCTGAAAAATAGAGCCTTGTCTGCGTACTCAGTGAATCGCCACCTTTCATGCAATATTGGATGTACTACTATAACTATAGTTGAGATTTATAGACTGTGTAAGTGTAATATTTTTCATAAAATTTAGTTTTAAAGTTGACTTTCAATGACTTTCAGATGTTCTGAAGTGTTTGCAGAATTTGAAAACAACAGAATTCTAATCTATTAGAATCGAATCTAATAGTCTAATAGATTAGATCTAATCTACTAAAGCCGTATATTTTTTAAATATCTATTTTAGCAATAGAGGTGGGGGTGGGGCATGGAGTTGCTATGAACATTTCATTTCAGTTTATATAGACAAAAATAGTCCAATGTATTTAAAGATTGTATCTGATCTGATTATCTGCTGAGGGAGGGGGGGAAAGACTCTGAACCTAATTCATTTGTTTCGACCTGTTTTGAATGGTGACAACTATCTGTTAGTATAGACTGAGAATCAACCTTTTTTTTTTTAACTATAAAGCAAAGATATGGAACTGCCACACTACTGGTTTGTTTTGTTTTTCTGCTACCCTGTGCAAGTGCTTTGTGCATGAAAATAAATGCCTTGGACTAGAGGCATTAAAGTGACACTCAGCAGTCCTCAAACATTTGATACTTGAAATGCCATGGGTGCTGTGGATGATAACGAAAGCGCTTTGATTTTCCTAGAGGCTATGGAGGCTATAGGAGTACATGATGTAAAGGGAAGCATAGACTACAGTGAGAATGTCCAGATGGCGTAGGGCGGGGGTGGGGGGTTCTCTCCCACACACTGTCTCCAAGAGACACGGCCAGACAGGGCTTTGCGCAATATGGAACCTGAGAATAACTAGACAGTTTGACAGGTGAGTAGGATGGAAGCCTCCCGCCACCCCCCAAAGCCAAGCCCACTGCCATCCAGCGATCCTGTAGGACAAGATAGAACTGCCCAACAGGGTTTCCAAGCCTATAAATCATGACAGAAACCAACTGACACATCACTATCTCACCGAGAAGCTGGTAGTTTCAATCCATCATTAATACTGGTTAGAAGCCAAGTGCTTTAACTACTCAACCACCAGGGCTCCTTGGGGAGGAGGCAGAACACAGCTCGTGCCCTGGAACCTCTGTGCATGCACACAGGTGTGTAGGAGCATGTGGCAGGAAGCTGAGCAGGAAGAAGGTAGGAGGAGGAAATGGACAAGATGTAGGGCATCGGGGTGCCTGGGGGAAACCCTAGTATGGCCTCTGGGTTTCTTTCCATATTTTGACGAGGAAGTGTCAGGCCTTCCTTATTTTCTCTCCTATATTCCCTTCCCTGCCGCCTCCTCGGAGGCTCATGAGGATGCAGGCCTCTAGGGAGCCGCTGGGTCCTGGGTCTCAATCATGTGCTCAGGCAGCGATGGGAAAGCTGAAAAGATGTTGGAGAGGGTTTACGTGTTCTAGGGCCAGGTGAGGAATGGGGAAAGGGCTACCGGGCCCTCTGCTTGCTCTAGTTCCCTCTGTTCTGAAAAATTCTTACTAGGGGTCAGATTTTGTCAACTTATTCCTGAGGTCCTAGTCAGAATAGTGTTACCCAATGGCTACGGCAGTTCCAAATACATGTATTCATCTACCCTTCATATTTCCAGTTCCTCTCACTACTCACATCCGTGTTCAAAAAGGATATGGGACATATAAATCGATGATCTACATAAATGGAAATCAAAAATGAGAAACTGTGTGGAGAAAACCATAAAAAGCCAAACTCACTGCCATTGAGTCAATGATTCATAGCAACCCTACAGGGCAGGGTGAAGTGCTCCTGGGACCTTCTGAGACTGACTTTTACAGGAGCAGAAAGCCTCCTCTTCCTCCACGTGAAGAAAGGGAAGGGGATATCCTAGCTGATGTCACTACTGTAATAGAGACCATCCCAATAAATTGAAGGAATTAAAACAAATCAGCATTATTTTTAACATCTACAAATACTTCGAAGACAAAGTGCTCATAAATCTAATTAACATTGATTTTAAAATTGTTATTAAGATATTGAGAAGTGTATCTTGTCTACATGAAGGAAATCAAGATAAAAAATGAATAAATTTACTACTACCAATCTCGGGGGAAAGGGCCTAGATGTGAATCATTGCACAAAGGCAATCATTTGTCAAAAAGCAAATATGAGAGACACATATGAGAGGGCTTAGTCACAAATGGAGTATCTCAAAATCAAATCGAGTGACACAGTCTTTAGCAGCAAAGAAAATATGACTTTGAAATCAGAGGGACCTCTTGGATTCAACTTAGCTTCACACTATCATATTGGCTTCCCATGAGTCAACATATTCATAGCTAAACATTGGAAAATTAATTGTGGAAAGTAGAGATCTGAAAGACTTGAGGCCAACGAAGAAGTTTGAGGGAGCAGAGTCCACAGAAGGAGGATTGTTCAGGACACCCTCCAGACCACGTCTCCAGATAGACTCCTAGAACTCACTGGAAGCTGTTGTGTTCACAGCTAGAGCTGATTATAGGGAAAGGATGGAGACTGAGATCAAGCAAAGGAAGAGATGCATTGGACAGAGTGCAGAGAAGTACCCAAAGCCACTGTCCTCTCCCAACACAATCAGGATGTGTTACTCCCCCAAAGCGCCCCCCCCACACACACACTGACCACTGGAGAAATGCACGTGAACCTCAGTGTTCAGAATTTTTATTTGGGCTTATTAGAGGTTGAGGTATAACCCCTCCAAAACATGTGTGATGATGTCTAACCCCTGGTGCAGCGGGTGACACCTTCAGCTGTGAAGCACAAGGTCAAGGGCTCAAACCCACCCGGGAGAAAGATGAGTCTGTTCACTCTTGCAAAGAGTTCAAGTCTGGGATACCCAAGGCAGCTCTCCTCCGTTGCACTAGCTGAGGACCCAGCAAGAGGTAAGGTCTTACTGATGGAACTGGGAGTAGCAAGAGTAGGACATATACAGTGGACATGGTTCTTGAAACCACTCCCGGCTCTCTGGAGCCGAGGGAGACCCAAGCCATTGCCAAATCTCCCACCAAATCCACGAAGCGTTTCTTAGTCTCTCTCACTCTGGCTTCCTTGCTATTTCTCCTACCCTCTCCGGTGTACCCTGGCCCCTTCTCCTCAGAGGCCTATTCCCTTGGCATTCGTAAAGATGCTCGCAGATCACTGAACCACAATAGAACTGCTTGTCCTTTCACACTTGAGCCCTTTGGCTATCTCCCTCCTTTATCTGGGAGGTGACTGAGCAGTCCTGGACTTCCTGATATCCTCAGCAAGAAAAGGAACCAAGTTGTTCCCTTCTCAGAGAACCTGTAATGGGACCTCCTTCTCAGAACAAAGAGATAAGAGGCATGGGGTTTTTATTTACTGGCCTTAAGCCACACATTACATTAATTTTACAGATGCCGAGAAAGCAAAGAAAACAAACAAACAAATGGAAACCTCAAAGAGAAAGAATATTTTATAAGACATGTTATAAGAAAAACCTCTTAGCATGTCTCGAAATCAGGAGACAAGGATAAGACACCCGATTCTGCGGACTGCCAGGAATTTCCTGAGATGCATCAAAGCGAGCTATTAACATAAATCCCCCTGCGGAGACTGAGGGTGTGGAGGAGGCAGTACCTTCTCAGGCAGGCAGAGTGCTTTGGTTTACATAAGACTTTCATTTTTGCAATCTTTTTTGATCTACATAATTCCATGAGATAGTCAGACCATAGTTTATTATAATTCCAATTTTCCAGATGACAGATGAATGGAGAGGAAGGTGAAGTGACTTCTACAATCATCTAGGTACAGAAGAGATTAAATGGAGTAGACTTTGCTCTCTTAGAAGTCCCTGTGGGTGGCGAACCATTAACACACTTGCTGCTCATTGAGGAGTTGCAGGTTCTAGTCCACCAGAGGCACTTTGAAAGAAAGGCCAGGGGATGGACTTCGGCCGGATCACAGCCATGGAAACCGCATGGAACTCAGTTCTACTCTGGCACACATGGGTCACGTGAAGCTGGAGTTGGCTCAAGGGTGGCAATTACTATCCTCTTCTCTCTCTCTGAGCCTCTTATCCTAAAGAACTAGATTCGAAGGTAGTGGAAACACAGAGAACGGGAGAATGCTATCAACAACTCTGTCTAAAGAAAGAGCTTCTTCAGCCATCATTTCTAGACCCTCTAACACCTGTTCAATGAGGCAAGCAGAGGCTTTCTGACTGGTCTGGCACAGAATGACTCCCCAGGGGCTGCAGTTTTGCCTAGAAGTCTCCTTTTAATAGTCCCCCCCTCAATAGTTTTCAAAAGAGAAGGAATTCCCAGCACTGGGGAGGCAGGGGGGCAGGAGAGAGCATGGGCTGGGATGGCCAGGATATGTGCCCAACCCTGACAAATGACTGAGTGGACCCTTAAAGTGACCTGAGAATCCAGCTGAGGTCCTGGTTGGATCACAAGGACACAGCCTGAACTTGGGGTACAAAGGCCACATCTAGAAAGGAAAGGAACATTAGGAAATCCAGCCAATAACAGACAATCCACCACCAGCAGAAGACAAATCTTACTCTTCCATCCAGCGGTGCACTCTCCCACCTTCACAATTACAAGAGACTCAATGATTTAATAAATCATTTCATTCCATTCAAACCTTTTTCCTGAATGCCTTATGAAATAAAAGAGGAGTGGCCTGAAACTCTGAGTTCCCTCCCACTCATAGTCCCTACTTGTGAATTGAATGGTGTCCCGTCAAAAATCTATGTTGAAATCCTAACCCTTGTATCTGTTTTTATATGGCAAGATGAGTATATATAACTATGTAGGCATAATCTATAATGCATTTGTGTACAGATAACCTCAACAGCCGAACCCACTGACATCGAGTGATGTCAACTTACAATGACCTTATAGGACAGAGCAGAACTGCCTTTGGGGTTTCTGAGGGTATGACACCTTTATAGGAGAGGAAAATCGCATCTTTCTCCCAAGGAGCTGTTGGGCGGTTTGATCTTGCAGTTAGCAGCCCAATGTGTAATCGACTACCCCACCGGGGCTCCTGCATACCAACAGCCCTAACTCCCTGCCACTGAGTTGATGCTGACTCTATTGTATTAAAAAGTAAATTTCTAAAGACGTGTACTCTCATCTGTCGAATATTGTATTGTTTCATTGAGTAACAAGGGAACCTGTAAGATATTACAAGTAGTTCAAAGGAGAATTCAACGCACATATACATAAGCCATTCACCCACTCACTGCCATCGAGTCAATGCTGACTTACTTCTAAAGACTCTATAGCAGAGGGTAGAACTGTCCCAGAGAGTTTCTGAGTAGAAAGCTCCATCTTTCTCTTTCAGAGATGACTGGTGGTTTTGAACTGCTGACCTTGCAGCTAATAGCCAAACGTGTAAAACCTACACCACCAGGGCCATTAGGAAAGCTGAAATGAATTCCACAAAGGTGGTCAATATCCAGAGGGCATTACTTACCTGCATCTCTTACTTACCTACTCACTCACTGCACTTGAGTAGATGCTGGCTCATAGTGACCCTATAGCACGGGTGGAACTGTCCCCTGAGGATTTCCAACACTGTAATTCTTTATGGGAGCAGAAATTCTTGCCCTTCTCCCAAGGAGCAGTGGGGGATTCAAGCTGCTGACCTTTCAGTTATCAGCCTAATTCATAACCAGTATGGCACCAGGGCTCCTTTTGTGTTTCTATGGCCACAATCATGTGTAGTATAATCTGTTTCTACAACATGTTAGTTGCCATGAGCGACCAAAATGCTGCCCTGTCTTCAGAACGTTAGCAGGGGTGGGGAGGTGGAGAGGGGGGAAGAGAAGGCCCACAGTGGGGCTGCGGGAGACAGGGGCTTGAATCTTAGTGAATATGGGTCCACTGTGATGGCTCCCTAAGGATTTCCCTCCTTTTCCTTGGCCCTTTGCTACACCAGACTCGATGTTCTTTTCCAGTGGCTGCTCTTACCTATTGCTGTGTCCAAAGAAAGTGAGTCAGAGTCTTGCAACCTTTGCTTCAAAAGCACATTCTGGTTGCATTCCCTCTGAGACAGATTGGGTTCTTCCCTGGGTGGTCCACAGTGGAGTTCAGGAATTCCACAACTACCAAATTTCAAAATAGCTCAAAGTCAGTGAAAGGCAGGCATACGTCAGAAGAACTAAGACATAACTCTGAAAAGGATCGCCCTCATTTTTGACCGGATACCTGCCATCCATGGAGTGAGACTCTCACAGAAGCACAAATCAGTTCTAGGAAATGAAGATATATATTTTAGTATATTTTAGAAGCAATACGTACAGTTTACAACTCTCTCGGATGCCACCTTCCAGGGCCACTACTATAAACGACACGAACATGTAGCTGCATGGTTTCTCGTTGCTGCACTGAAGGACAGAAGCATTAGCGAAAAGTTGGGGACTTTCAGAACCTGAAGTCTTAGTGGACCAAGCACCTTGGTAGCCAGTATGACCAGGGACCAGTCGGCGAGGAAAGGGGAATATCTCGCTGCCATCAGAGGCTCAGCCCTCTATATCGGAGGGATTCCAAAATCACGCTCCTCGGCTGACATCATCTCAGAATCTGCCTTTTCTATTGCACTTGGATCGACTCTCTCTCAGACTTGAACATCATACGGAAGGGCCAGCGAAGGAATAGGAAGTGATTAGATCTACACTCGCTTTCTCTGACAATCTTGAAAGCTTCCTGTTGGTGATGTCATTTCATTCATTCATTCATCTAGCTAACCATTCAGTCTTCTAACACTCAAACCAGGTCAGACACGTGATTAGGCTTATCATGAGCCAGCAGAAGGCTCCTCAGTCCTAACTACTGTCATTCCAGGGAATTCTCTCTCCTGATCTAGGTAAGAAGTATTCCTGGAGGAATCAGCAAGGTCAAGGAAACCAAGACAACTAGCTCTTGCTCCTTAGGGAAAGTATTTTTAATTGTGACACATGGGGGTGTTTGTTCCCACCACCTGATGAGATTGTCATAATAATGAGGGACACATTTAACAAATAATGATCAATCATTGGGTGTCAATTCCCTTAGTCCACCATATCCACCAGGTGGCTAGGTGTCAAGTCAATTGTGATGAACACTTTCTCCCTCACAGTTACATGCCTACTTCATTTTACATCTGTCATAAATTCAAATTTTATAGTTCAAGTCTTTCTGATTGGTTGACTTGCAAAATATCATCTCCTAATTATTATAATCAGTATTGTAATGTCATAGTCCATTAACCTACTTTCGCTTTGCTAACCTAACTGCTTTGGGCTATAATGCTTTCATTTCTCCTCTCTCACCGTTCACGCTGCAGCAAATGGCAATGGCTGAGGACATGTCTGATGTCCTCAGGCCCCACTATTGTCACCAGGCGTGCCTGCATGCATCATTCTTCCTTCCTCCGTCTGATGCCAACCATTCTTGCCACTCTTGCCTACTTCTATTCTGGGTTCGCTAGTTCATTGCAAGGGCCACCCAGAACTTAGAGACAATCTTCACCATTAGGAGGAAGGTTATTAGGGAAGGTGATGGGTTACCACAAGTCAGGATCAGCAAATAGTAGGGATCTAGTCATCGGTATCCTCAGCCAGTAGCCAAGTCCAGTTCTTCTTTGAGCCTCAGGAATGTGATCCCTTGGCCTTTGCCTCCCAATCACTTGTCACTCTGTCGCACCACCATTCCAGTAGCTAGGCAGACAAGGAGAAGGTACCCCAGTCTGTGTGCTGCTCCTCTGAACCTCCACATCACAGCCTGCAATGCACCTGGTCTTGGCATCCTCTGCCACATCAAAGAGAGATCTTTAATGGGTTCTTCCAATTTCCTCAGGTTCCTCTCTTCTCTCCCACTGCTCCAAAGAATGGCTCATCCTTAGAGCCGGGGGATGGTACCACAAAGGGACCAGTTCCCTCTATTAGTGCTACACAGGCCCTATTGACATCATCTCACCCAATCATTTGGTAGGAATGCCAGAGACTTGGGTGGAAGAGCCAGATTAAGAAATTTCACTCCACCATATACTCACCATGAGGGATTTCATCTAATACTTAGTTTTTCTTAATCATTTCTTCTTTGACTTTCAGTTGGCTGGCAGCGTTTTATAGCTTGTGATTTTAACTTGGATCATATGTTAACCTTAACTGCCCCATAATCTGTTCCTTTGACTCTAAGCACCATTTTGGGGGGACCCAGATGGCCTCCCAACTTCTCAAGTTATTCAAAGCCTGGCCTCTTTCCAGCTTTCTAATGTTCTATAAGCATTGTTCTTTATCAAGCGAGTGCTAAGGACTAGAGAAACAAGGGGGATATAATGCCCATCTGAAGTTCAAAGCCAAAGTATCAAGATTAAAATGAGACGTTTAATTAAATGTATAGAATAACTTGCTTTTCTCTTTTAAAGAATTGAATAGCCTATTCCAGGAAATGATCAACTTTTTATTACTGTGACTATTCAAGCCAAGACTAAAAGGTCATCTTATTGAAAGGACGATGACAAGTTATATGACCTCTAATCACCAATATTTCCAGTTACAGATGGGGGCAATGGTTAGGTCCAACCAGAAAAAGGAGGCCAACCATGACAGCTGGCTCCTTCCTCCTCCTGCCCCTTTCCCTCCATCCAAGGACCCACGAAGTCAAGAATAGGATTGTTGTTAATTGGCACTGAGTTGGCCCCAAGCTCATGGTGACACCATGCACAGTGGATTAAAGATGCCTCTTGTCCTTGTGCTATCCTCCCGATCAGTTGAGGATTGACTCTGTTTGATCCATAGGGCTCCCACTGTGATTCATAGGGTTTTCCGGGGCTGGTTTTCAGAAGCAGATCACCAGGTCTTTCTTCCATGTCCATTCCAGCAAATGATTTAAATGTATAGACCTTATTATGACTGTGAGAGGTGGCTCCCACAGTGACCTACTAACCATAAGACCAGCAGTTGGAAATCACCAGCCACCCCTGGTGGCTGGAAGATGAGGCTTTCTACACCCATGAAGAGGGAACCGTCTTGGAAACCCACCAGGGCAGCTCGACTCTGCTACTCTAGTCACCATGAGTCGAAATCCACTCAATAGAAGTCAATGGGTGATGCTCATTAAACAAGTATTTCTTCCATGCGTGTAAAGGCAAAGTGCCTAGTGACGACTCAAGAAGTAACTATAAAGGACAAACCACATGGGCATCAAGTGTTGTTGTTAGCTACCGTGGAGTTGACCTACTCAGGGGGACTTCCTGCACAACCTTCCACGACACACTGGGCACTGGAGCCCTGGGATCCATAGACTAGTCATTGGTTGGGTGTCACAGTGAAAGCACTGGGACTTTCTTTCTATCCTCTTCGTGTGGACACTGAAAGCCTGTTCAGCATCACATTCAAGTCTCCACAGTCAGATCCATGATAGCCACACATGACGTCCACTGAATAGCTGTGACAGCCACACATGACGTCCACTGAATAGCTGTGACAGCCACACATGACATCCACTGGACAGGAATGAGACCTGGGAGTAGAATCCAACAAGGGATGCAAGGATGTGGCCACGGAACCAACAAGGATTCAATACACAGCGAACAGAAGTTTCCTTCGACTCCCAGGATGTTTTTATACTTACATGAAGTTAGAAATTGCCTGCTGGTTAACTTGAGGATTAGTAAAATCCCTGTCTCCGTTCTGTTCTTCAAATTAACATGAAATGCTCCGCTTGATCTTTAATGCATCATTTTTATAGCCTAATAAATATCTGCACATCTTGTATGGGTGGCATATTCGGTACCTGCTCTGGACAGCCCCGTTGGCAGTGAGGAGTAATCTGTGTGTGTTCCCTTCCAAGGTTTAGGTACAATGCTACTGCCCTGAGGTCAAGGATTAGCTTTGAATTTGCTCTAAGTCTGTCACAGAGCCAAGTGTGCTAAACGCTTATAAAGATGTTCATAAAAATGACAAAGCAGGGACTTTCCTTCATGTAATAGTTGTCATTTTTCAGCCTTGTTCTACTTAGAGCTGAAGAACAAAGTGTTCAGTCAGACTTCACTGCATTTTGTACCGAAGAAAATAGAATATAGGTGAAGACACGAGAGTTAGCTTTTGCGTAAGGAACTCTTATCTGTAAAGGAAGATGACAATGCTAACGATAAATTTACCGAGGAAATGTGTTCGATAAACTAGATTGCCATCTTTTGCTTTGACTCGTGTGAAAGGATTGGGCAAGAAGTCTTACCATCGTGTGTCAACCAAGAGGGTATTTTACGGGTTCTCAGATATGATATTAATGATTAGGCCTTTTCCCAGCAGTCTGTAATCACTGACTTAAAAAAAAAAAGATGTGTCTTTTTTTTAATTAACTTTATGCATGATCTCCAGCACCTCTCCTGCAATAAGTCCTTCAGGTACAACAGCCTGGATCACCCTTGTGTTCCCCGGACTCCTCCAAGAGGATCACAGATGCCAAAGATAGGATATCAGCAAACAGCACCAATGCCTGGTCACCAGCTTCAGAGGAAAGAAGCCTGAGTCAGCAGCAGCCCCCACTAGATGGGGTTATTGAAGAACCACAGCAGAGGAGGCTGCAAAACCTGGGTCGAGAAGCCAGGGGAGAGGTCCAAAATGCCATGGCTCCTGATGTCCCCCAAGGCCAGCTCCCAAAGCAAAGTTAAGAGGAACCACATTAAGACCTGACTTGTTGCCACGCTGAGGCTTCTGCTGGTTTGATCAAGTCCATGAAAATGGGAGAACTTTTCTAGTCTCTCTGGGCTTTGCTCTTCCATTCTGACGTCGCTATCTCCTGACTAACTCCCAATCAGCTGCAAAAGAATGGGCTCTGAGGGAAACGGACATATAAGGAGCTCTTCTAGGGCAGGACTGTGTGACTGCATGAAGCCAGCCCAGCTCCCAGCGTCCCACCTATGGGTTCAGTGGCTGTACCCTGCTGAAGCCTGCACGGGCACCTCACTCTGGCTGCTCCAGGGTCACTGTTCTCCCCACAGAGCCCCAACGGCCACCTGTCCCCTCTTAGTCTCTTCCTCTAGTATCTTGCTGTCCACCTCCACTCAGCTGAGCTCATCGGGGCTGAGGTGCTATTGGCAAGAGTGGAGTCGCGAGGAGTGGGAGAGTGTGCTTTAACCAACTGAAGAAGAGTCTCCGGTGGAAGGAGTTTAGGGTCTATGATAAGCGCCAGAAAGAAGATAGCAAAGCCTTTTCAATCACCTCACCCATCTCTTGCCCTTTCCCACCTGTGGTTTGGCATTCAGTGTTGGGGTGCGTTTAATCATAGTTTCTTCTACAATTTACTGAACACATTCCACCTCCAGGCATTGTGCTAAGGCCTGGAAAAGCCAAGGCGACTGACCTTTCCTCCAGCCTGTCAAGGAACCACACAGGAGCCAATTATACAATGCAGTGATATCAAGTGGGCGATTTGTTTAGTGACAAAGAGAATCAGGTACGAAGTGTTCAGAAAGACGGGATCACAAGGAACTGTGCTTTATTTTCAGCCACTCTAGTAGGCAAAGGAGTAGCCCTCGGATAGCGTAGTGAAGTACACATTGGGCGGTTCGGTCCTTCCATTCCCATAAAGATTGACCCTCTTAGAAGCCCTTCACAAAGGTCCTACTCTCTCCTGTAGGGTGAGGATAAGCTGGAACGACTTGATGGCGGTGAGCCTGGAGTAAGCAAATGCAGTGATAACGCAGACAGAAACACATCTTAGTTTTACTTCTGGAAAAGACTCAATTGTCCATGAACCTCATCCTTGGTTTAGACGAGACGTCTTGTTCACTATACCTGATTCAACATACTCAGGGTAGGCTTAATTCACATATTTCATCTCATTCATTGTCCAGTTCAGTCACAGTCCCCCAAAGGTAAATATTTGATTATTTAGGAATTCTCCTGGTTAGAAATAATACCGATATTAGTCAGTAATAGAAAATAACCAAACTTTATTTCCCACACGATTTGAAAAATGAGGCAATGCTTTTGATTAAGCCCATTCAGTAGATTCAGACGTACAGTGGCTCTAAAGGACAAAGTAAGACTGCCCCATCGGCCCACATGTCTACAGAGCAGACTGACATACCATGTTTCTCCCACCGAGTGACTAGTGGTCTATGACTGAGTGCTTATCTACCAGTGGTCTATAGCTGAGTGCTTATCTACCAGCCAAACGCTTAAGTACAAAATGTTCTAGAGACAAAAATAAAACTAAACAAAAGCTTTACAGGAATGGAGGAGAAGGAAGCAGAGTAATCTCCAGGCTTCATGGGGTGGACTGGTGAGCTCAGAAAAGCAGTAAGCAAGTAAATTAAAAAGTGTCTGGCCTGACTCTGTGGTAGAAGCCTCTCCTTACCCGAAGTGCCTGGACTGTTTGAGCTCCTTCATGCTAGAAAACCCCATGGAGGCAGTTCTGGTCCGTCACATGGGGTCTCTGAGTTAAAAAAGCCAACAACAGCAGTCATCTGCTTTTAGGGTACATAAATGACCTGAGTCAGTCCCCGAAAGCATGTTCATGATGTTAGGGTCTTCCTGCCAAGGCAATCGGGATGCCAGGCTAACAGGCCAATTTTCATTAAAGGGACAAATAGGCAAGTCCCTAAGAGCCTTCTTGGAGTGGCTGAGGGAGGGGCAGCAATCTACTCTCTGAAGCTCTGTCTGAAGGCATTCTTGCTGCTGGTTAATTGTCAGCAGGACTTCCATGGAGATTGAGCCTATGTGGAGACTCATCAATAGTGTGCTCAGTAATTGAAGCTCCATTACAAAACTAATCTTTGACTTAAAGATGGGCTTTCAGGGAACAGCTTCAAATTAAGACTTACATTTAAGAATTAAAGATGACCTCTGGTCAATGGTTTAAGTGGGGCATTTCAATCTCAATGACTCCAGACCGTTTGAATTTCAAGAGAAAGAAATTTTATCCACATCCCCCCACCTCCCTCTCTACTTGCTTGTATCTGGTCAGGGATTGTCCTGAATGAGAGAGAGAGATTTGCCAGCTCCCACACACAGCTGCCTTAGCTGCCTTGGTCCTCAGATCTGCTTTAGGATGTTAAAGCACCGACATTCCAGAGAGGCTTAGCACTGGGCCTCAGGTTCTATCCCAAGTGGCCTGAGAGCAGACGTCTTCAGACCTCACGGAGCCAGAGCGTCTACACACGTCTAATCCTTGGAATCTCCTAGGTTTCCTCAGAGGGCTGGCTCTGAGAGTGAGCTTGAGCTCCCCTTGCTTGGGTTGTGACCTTGACAGGAGAAACAAAGGATTCTCTCTTTTCCTGCCTCCACCCTGCCCTCTCCAACACAGCTTCCTTAAAGGATTGTCTCCTGTTAGGAAGGAACTTCCCCATCTCTCAAATTCCTCCCAGATCTATAGTGGGACAGTTTCTTGATATGCAGAAATAAACCTGTGGGAACTGTTCGTCTTTCTCTTGAAAGTCAGATTTCCAAAATCATTGCCTTCCTCATGCACTTGAACATCTTGGTAGAAAATATATATATTTGTACATTTAAAAATGAGTAAAGGTCTAGAAACCTTAACAGGACTATTGGTCAGTTTGTGCTTACAAAAAAGGTATGTCCCAAATAACAAGATATTCATTATCTTCAAGTGCACCAGGAATATTCTGTAACTCAAACACTGCTCTTGTTAGATGCCATCAAGTCAACTCTAGTTCACGGCAATCCTATGATCCTGCTCCAGCCTCACAATTGTTCTTGTTTGAGCTCACTGGGGTAGCTACTGTATCATTCCATCTGGTTGGGGACATTCCTCTTTATCGATGCCTCTCCACCTTACCAAGAATTATGTTTCCCTTGACAACATGCCCAAAGGACCCAAAGTACATGAGACGAAGTCTCATCATCATTGCCTCTAAGGAGCATTCTGGGTGTACTTATTCCAAGAAAGCTCTCGTTGGTCTTTTGGTTGTGGTGATATTTTCAATATTCTTCAGCAGCAGCACAACTCAAATGTATCGATTCCTCTGGGTCTTCTTTTTTTAATGTGTGATTTTCACAGGCATATGAGGCAATTGAAAATATCATGGCTTCGGTAGGGTTGATATCAATTCAGTGTCAGTTTTCGTTTTGGGTTGGGTGCACCTTAGTCCTGAAAGTAAGATCCATGCTTTTCAACACTTTAAAGAGGTCCTGTGCAGCAGACTTGCCCAGTGCAACGTATCATTTGATCTCATGACGGCTGCTGCTATGATCATTGATTGTGGATTCAAGGGAGACAAAGTCCTTGTCAACTTCAATCTTTTCTCCGTTTATTATGATGTTACCTAATGGCATTAGCGAGGATTGTAGAGTTCTTTACATTGAGTGGTACTCTATACAAGTGCTTCAAGTCCTGCTCACTTGCAGCAAACAAGATCGTGTCATCTGCATATCTGAGGTTGTTAATAAGCCTTCTTCGAATTCTGATACCACATTCTTCTTTATATAAGACAGATTCTCTGATTATTTTCTCAGCATACAGATTGTATAAATATGGTGAGAGATACAACCCTGATGTATACTTCTCTTGATTTTAAACCATGCAGTGCTGCCTTGTTCTGTTGACACAACTGCCTCTTGATCCCTGTACAAGTTCCCTAGAGCAAAATTCACTCTTCTGGAATTCCCATTCTTCTCCATTGGGTGTTATGGGTCGCGCAGTTTGATGTCTTTCTTTAGTCAATCAAACAAAATAAATATCTTTCTGATATTCTCTATTTTCAACAAAGATCCACCTGATATTAGGAATGATATCCCTTGTTCTACATCCTCTTTTGAAGCCAACCTGAACCCCCCGGCAGCTCCCTGTTGATGGACTTGCATGTGGCATGAATGGGAGTGATCTGTATTTGGAGCATTCTGTTGGGTCACCTTCTTTTGGAATGGGCACACATATGGATCCTTTCCTCCAGTTGGCCAAGTAGCTGTCTTCCAGATTTGCTCTTATAGGCAATTGAGTGCTTCAAGTACGTCATCAATTTGTTGACACATTTCAGTTGCTGTTCCATCAGTGCCCGGAGCCTGGTTTTTGGTTAATGCCTTCATTGCACCTTGGACTTTGCCCTTCAGTTCCAACTGTTCTTGAGCACGTGATCAAGAAATGGTTGAAATGGTTGAACACTGACTATTTCTTTTTTGTTATGGGGGTTCTGTGTTTTCTTTACATTTCTTTTTTTTTTTTACATTTCCTTTTGATACTTCCTGCATGAGTCAATATTTTGCCATACAATCTTTCGACTTGCAACTTGAGGCTTGGATTTTTTTTTTTCCCTCGAGTTCTTCAGTTTAAGGTAGATGGAGTGTGTCCTTTTGTGTTGTTTTGTTTTTTAACTTCTGTTCTTTGCACAATTCTTTAAATATTTCCTTTGTCTTCTCCAGCTGCCTTTTGAAAATTGTGGTTCAACTCTTTTTTTTAAGGTAATTTTATTGGGGGCTGTTATAATAATCCAAATAGCAATTGTATCAAGCATATTTGTACGCATGTTGCCATCATCATTTTCAAAACATTTACTTTGTATTTGAGCCCTTGGTATCAGCTCCTCTTTTTTCCTTCCTTCCCCACCCTCCCACCCTTGTGAACCCTTGAGAAATTATAAATTATTATTATTTTCATATCCTATGCCAACCACTCTCTCCCCTTTACCCACATTTCTGTTGTTCATTCCTCGTGGGGCAGAGGTGTGTGAGTGATGCATGGATCATTTTGATTGGCTCCCCTTCCTCCCCTTCTTCCCCCACTTTCCTCCTACCCTGCTTGCATTGATATTCCTATTTCTGTGCCTGAGGGGATTTATCTGACCTGGATTCTGTGTGTTGTGAGCTCCTGTCCATATGAGTGCACATGTTCTGGCCTCACCAGAACTGAAAGGTGGGACTGGGGTCATGATAGTAGGGGTTGAGGAAGCCTCAAAGAACCAGAGGAATATTGTGTGTTTCATTGGTGCTATACTACACCTTGGTTGACTCATCCCTACCTTGTGACCCTACTGTGAAGAAATGTCCTATTGTCTTCAGTTGGGTTTCCGGTCTCTACTCTGAAGCCCCTTACTCTCAACAATATGTTTTTTGTTTTGGGTCTCCTGATACCTGTTACCTGATCCTGTCAACACCACGTGATCACACAGGTTGGTATGCTTCTTCCATGCGGTGTGTTGCTTCTCTGCTCGATGGCCACCTGCTTAACTTCAAGCTTTAAGACTCCAGTTGCTATACCCTTTGATAGCCAGACACCATAAGCTTTCTTTATCACGTTAACTTATGCAGCCATTTTGTCTTCAGCAATCTGTTGGGAAGGTGAGCATCACAGAATGTCAGGTTGTTAGAACAAAGTGTTCTTGCATTGAGGGAGGGCTTGAGCAGCGGCCCCAAATATGTCCACCTCCTCAATGTATTGCCATATGACTGTATGTACATAGAAGGCCATATTTTTAAACTACTGTTCCTCTTTGTTTCTAACTTTTGCATTCCAGTTGCCAATAATTATCAATGAACTTGATTATATGCTTGATCAATTTCAGACATTTGTAGAATTTGTCAAGCTCTTCATCATTAGCTTTTGTAGTTGGTGCATAAATATGAATAATAGCTGTATTGAGTGAATTTCCTTTTATGTGGACAGATATTATTCTACCACAGACAGCACTGTACTTCAAGATCAATCTTGAAGTTTCCTTTTGGATGAGTCATGTGATTCCATTCCCCCTTGAATCTGTCATTCCCAATAGAGTGCATGATTCAGCATCGCCAATACCAGTCTATTTCAACTCACCAGTGCCTAGAAATTGATATTTATCATTCTATTGCATTTTCAACAACTTCCAATTATTGTACATTCATATTTCTTACATTCCAAGTTCCAATTATTAACTGATATTTCAACTGTTTCTTCTCATTTTGATTTGTGCTCCACCAGCGAAGGAAGGCCCCAAAGCCTTTATTCCCACAGGATTTACTCTGTCCACATCATGATGGCGTACTCTACTTTGAGAAGACAGATCTTCCTCATTCATGTTTTGTGTGTCTTCTGCCCCAAGGGACTCATCTTCTGACTCTGGCTCTGACAATGTTCTACATCTATTCATGAAGTTATTAGGATCTGACAATTTTTTGATGCTCTTGATAAGGTTTTCAGGGGTAATCCCTCCAATGTGGACAGTCTATTATTTTCACAGTCTTTTCTCAGACTGGAAACTCTGTGGAACTGGTTACTTTGGGTGCCTCACTCATATGTGAAACACCAGTGACATTTCTTCCATCATCACAGCCACACAAGCCCTCATCTTAGATAAACTGGCAGACAGCTGGTTGTCTCTAACACTAGACTGTTAAATAAATCTCCATATAGTTAAAAGAACTTAAATTGTACATAGCATGTTAATGCCCACAATTTAACTAAAATAAAATACAATGACAAAATGATGTACAAAAATTACAAATAGTTAGAAAGTAAACAGTACATTTCAAGTAACCTATGAGTCAGAGACAAAATCCAGAAAGAAAGAAAACACAGTGGAGGCAATCCTTGGTTCCCACAGAGTCTTATATGGACAGATTTCAGTTACCATGAATAATACCATCTCCGCAACAGCACTGCACAAAATTTAGTTACTACACACCAGTTATCATGATTGTGTCATCTGTAAGTAATTATACACCACATATCACTTACCGTGGTCTATTACCTATCAGTAAAAATATACAATATAAACTTCATTGTTGGCTTTTAAAAAGTCTCACTGCCACTGAGTCAATTCAAACTCATAGTGATCCTACAGGACAATGTAGAACTGCTACTTTGGGTTTTCCAAACTGTAAATCTTCATGGGAGTAGAAAGTTTTATCTTTCTCCCTTGCATCAACTGATGGTTTTGAACTGCTGACCTTGAGGTTAACAGCCCAAGGCAATAACCCACTATACTACTAGGTCTCCTTGTTACCCCTTGGCCCATAAAATTCCATGCACTTGGACCAATAGCAACAATGTCCTGTAGTGAACAATCACATCATTTCTTTCAAAGTCTCTTGGTGTCTGATCCTGGCCCACTAGTTGTTTAGCTCGTATTGTTAATGGTAAGTGTCCTTACATAGGTTCTAATTTATAATGACCCAGCAGAAATACTGCCCCATCCTGTGCCATCTTCAGAATCACTGCTATGTTTGAGCCCATTGTTGCAGCCTGGTGTCAATCAGTGATGATCTGCTACTCTACCCAGGATGGTGTTCTTCATCTGGGACTGACCCTTCCTAATAAAATATCCAAAGTAAATGAAACAAAAGTCTCATCTTTGCTTCTAAGGGGCATTCTGGTTGGACTTATTCCAAGACAGATTCGTTCTTTCACGGTGCATTCAGGATGAGTTGCCCTATCCATAATTCAAAGGTGTCACTTCTTCTATTGTCTTTCTTATTCACTGTCCAGTTTTCACATGCATAAGACATGAAAATGCCATGTCTTGGGGAAAGCACGCCTTAGCCTTGAAAGTGACATATTTGCTTTTAACACTCCAGAGAGGTCTTTAACAACAGACTTGTTCAATGCAATACGTCATTTGATTTCTTGAATGGCACTTCCGTGAGCATTGATGGTGGATTCAAATAAAATGTCGTTCCTGATCATTTCAATCTTCTCTCCATTACCAGATATTGCTTATTGATTCAGTTGGAAGGGGTTTTGTTTTTTCTTTACCTTAAGGGCACTACCTATGCTGAAAGCTACCATCTTTGATCTTCAGCAGTGTGTGCGTCAAGTCCTCTTCCCTTTCAGTAAGTGAAAGAGCCATCTGCCTGTGACAGATTATTAATGAATCTCCCTCCAATCTTGATGAGGCATCTTTCTGTATGTAGTCCGGTGTTTTACTATGTGATCAGCACGTCGATTGACTAAGTATGGCACACACAAAAAATGCAACCTTGTCCTAACTCCATTTGTGGGGTCTACACATGAATGAAGTCTCTTGTGAACCTGCTCCGATCATAGGTGAAGGATGTGAATAGCCGTGTTATCAGACAGAGAGCCTTCATACGGAGATGGTGGCAGACCTAGTTAAGTCAAAATATAATATCTTACCACTTGATCTCCTTTTTGACCCATTTTAAAGCTGTTTCGGTTTTGAGGAAAATAAGCGAAGGGGAAATAAACATGAATTAATTCCCTGGGGAATCCCCTCTAACCATGGACCAGGGATGTGAATAGTCTTGCTAACATGCAAAATGCATCAGAGAGTAGATTGTTGCAGATGCAGTTAGGTTAAAATTTTGCAATCTATCATTTGATCTCCCTGTGATCCATTTAAATTTGTTCTAGTTTTTAATATTTTCTGCTTGCTTTTAAATTGATATTTTTATGTTTTACTTTGTTATTCTTGTTGATTTTTTTTGTTAATTTAAAAATATTTTTCCATGTATGAAATCCAGGATAATTAAATCTATAGCAACGGTAGCTGGAATAATGGTTCCTTGGGAGTATGACAGGGGAAGTTGGGGAGAATGGGAATTAATAACAAGCATAAAATAATGAAAACAATATTCAAAACCTGATTATGGTGATGATTGTACACCTCTTCTTGAAGTGATTTAACTATTGAATTATAGGCTATGTTAACTTTATGCCAATCAAACTGTTGAAAAAATAAAATAAACTATGTGGGTATAGAAATGATAACTTGAATGGGACATATTATAGGACAACATGCTGCTGGAAACTTAATCTTTTTCGGAAACAACACACATGCTACACAGCAACCACGTTTCTTGCCCAGCTGTTGGGAAACACTAGTGCCCAGCTCAAAGACGGCGGCCACTGCACTGCTTTGAATACTTTGCAAAGTCCTGTCGTAAGCTAGTCTCCAGAATCAACCTCCTGAAAGCGTTCACTACCAAGTCTCACATTCCAGGACTTTGACCTGTAGTTTTCCCCCATTCCAGTTATCATCTCAGTATACCCACATTTCACAAAATAAAAATTTTAAAGAGCACAACCCTGGTACACACCTTCCTTTACTTTACATTTTTGTCTTGTTCGTATACTATGCTATCTGTCCTTGTTTTGTCTGAGGAACTCTTTCTTGGTTTAGGCGCAGATTCTAAAAGGCACACAATGAATTGTTCTAGGATTTCCATTCTTTTCAGTGCTACCATACTTTTTTTAATCCAACAGGTCAAATATGCATAGTCAATAAAGATAGATAAATGTCCTCTGGTGTTCTTTGCTTTTAGCCAAGCTCCATCTGACACCAGTCATGATACCCCTCATCCCTTGACACTGCCTTCTGAATCCCGCCTGAATTTCTGGCAGCTCCATGTTGATGCACTGCTGAAACCATTTTAATCATCTTCAGCAACATTTCACTTGTGCTGTGATATTAATTATATTTGATCATTTATGAATTCAGTCGCATCGTCTTTCTTTGGAAAGGGAACAGACAGAGCTCTCTTCTGGGTGGCTGTCTATATAACTGTGTTCCTCATTTCTTGGCAGAGATGAGTCAGCTCTTCCACTGCTGCATCGTGTTGAAGCACCTCAGTTGGTATTCCATCAAGTCCCGGAGCCTGGTGTCTTGCCGATCCTTAAAGTGCAGATTCAAGTTTAAAGGTCATAGAACACTACAAATGCTTCTCAGGGATTTCTCACCGATACTTGGCACCACTTCAGCTTGTCCAGCCATTCTTGAGCTTCTATAATACAGTATAAAACAAGAACTGACTGTTTATTAAAATATTGGAGGTGTAGTCAAAGCAGTGGTCAGTGGGAATTTTATAGATTTAAATACTTACATTAGATAAGAGAGAACTTCCTTTTTGTCCCATCTCTTAGTGTTCTACCTTTCGTCTGCGCCCACTTTCCCTCCGCTGCTGCCCACCTCCTGGTCCAGCCAGCGCCATGGGTTTCAGAGACTTGAAGAGCCCTGCCGGCCTTCAGGTGCTCAATGACTCCCTGGCCGACAAGAGCTACATCGAGGGGTATGTGCCATCACAAGCAGACGTGACAGTGTTTGAAGCAATCTCCGGCCCTCCACCGGCTGACTTGTATCATGACCTACGTTGGTATAATCACATCAAGTTGTATGAAAGGGAAAAGGCCGGTTTGCCAGGAGTCAAGAAAGCTTTGGGCAAGTGTGGCCCTACTGATGTGGACAACAGCACAGGGAGTGGCGCTGCAGACAGTAAGGATGACGACGACCTCGCTCTCTTTGGATCTGAGAGGAGGAAAGTGAAGAAGCAAAGAGGCTAAGAACTCCCTGCACAGCATGAGTCAAAGAAAACCAAGAAACCTGCACTTGTTGCCAAGCCTCCCGTCTCACTATATGAGAAACCGTGGGACAATGAGACCGATATGGCAAAATTGGACGAGTGTGTCAGAAGCATTCAAGCAGACGGCCTGGTCTGGGGCTCATCCAAGCTCGTTCCGGTGGGGTATGGAATTAATAAACGTCAAATACAGTGTGTAGTTGAAGATGATAAAGTTGGTACAGATATGCTGGAAGAACAAATATCTGCTTTTGAAGACTGTGTGCAGTCCATGGATGTGGCTGCTTTCAACAAGATCTAAACTCCCTCCTGGATAGTTGCACTTAAATAAATGACTAGAGGACAAAAAAATAAAAAGAGAGAACTTCTGAAGTTAGTAATCTGAGCGAATTGAATCCACAGTAAGTAGAAGAAATTAAGTCTTAAAGAGTAGAAACCAGTGCAATGGGAACATGCATAATTTACAGAGAAAAATCATTGAAATTAAATGTTCCAGTTATTTTTACAGTTAGTAGCTGCTGAGTGGGCTCCATCCAACTTCTGACCACAACGTGATGTACTCTCTCATGAAATGTTGCCTGAGTCTGTGCCGTCTTCATAAATATCAGCACATTTGATTTCATTGCTGTAGCCCTTGGGGAGGGCATTCCAGTCTGGGGAGCTTATCTTCTAGGACTATATGGGCCAATCTTTCCCGGGGAATTACAGAGTTTGACAACCATCTACTTTCCAGAAATAGATGGCCAAGTCTTTCTTCAAACTCCGCCTTCGCCTGGGAGTTCCACTGAAGCCTGTCCACCGTGGATGTCCCTGAGGTTATTTGAAACGCCAGCGACACAGTTCCCAGTGTCATAGCAGCACACAGGCACCACAGTACAACAAAGTGACAGACAGACGGTGGCTACTCGATACTTATCACTGATCCCTACAAAGATTGGTCCATTCATATGCATAGACACTTTAATTAATATTAATCCCAAACTCGATCTAACATAAATGAATGTCAGCAAGAAGGGAATGGATAAATAAAGGGTGGTGTCTTCATCTACGCAGTAATAAAAAGAAATGAAATAGTAGTCTATACAACAACATAGATGTTAGCACTTCAAAAAGATTACCCAGCGTGCCCCCCCAAAATATGCATTGTAAATCCTAACCTTTGTACCTGTGGTTGAGTAGTCCTGCTGGCACAGCAGTTAAGCGCTCAGTTGTTGACCCAAAGGTCAGCAATTTAAACTCACCATTCACTCTATGGAAGAAAGATGAAGCAGTCTGCTTCTATAAAGTTACAGCCTGGAAATTGTTATGGTCCAGTTCTACTCTGTCCTATAGGATCACTATATATTCATGTCAGAATAGACATGGCAGTAACTGGTATGGGGACACCTGTGAATCTAATTGCATTTGAGGGCAGGCTTTCTTTTTTTTAAGAGTCCATATCAGTGTAAATATGTTTTAAAGCCTATCAACTTTGAGGAGGTTAAGAAAGTAGAGACGGGGGAAGATAGATACTACCCTGTATGGAGGTTATCCATTAACCAAGGAAGAAGGACATTCTCCCTTAGCTGACATACAGATAAAGCCTTCCCCTAGAGCCAGCACTTTGATTTTGAACTACTTGCCTCCTAAACTATGAAAAAATAAATTTCTATTTGGTAATGTCACATATTTGTGGGGTTTCTGTTGCAGAGCACTAGATAACTCTGTAACTGCTGTTGAGTTAATTATGACTCGGAGTTACCTTATTGGACCGAGTAGATCTACCCCTTGGGGGTTTCCAAAACTTCGAATCTCTACAGGAGTACACAGCCTCCTGCTTCTCCAGTGGAGCAGCCAGTGGGTAAGAACCAGGATGTGTGATTAGCAGCTCACTGTGTAACCCACCGCGTCACCATCCACATTGACCCAAAAGAGATCAATCATTGCCTGGTGTGTGGAGTGAGGTAGGAGGAGCCATTTCAAAAGGGGGCACAAGGGAAGTTTTACAGGCAACAGAAATGCTCTGTTTTTATTTTTATGGTATTTAGTGTTTCTATGAGGAGACTTCAAAAAGTTCATGAATAAAAAGGAATGCAAAGCACTTTCCCATGAACTGTGTGAGGCACCCTCGGATTCTTCAACAATGAACTGCACAATGTGCGTGCATTTTATTGCTAAGAAGATACATAATACTCTTCATGAAGAATGCTAAAATGGGAATTGGGGAGATATTTACATATAACTTTGGATTCTGTTGCCCAAGAGGAAGATGCTGGGGGGAGGACCCGATCTGCATGAGTATATGTGTGAGTAGGGTAAAAGTCGTAGGGATTTCCTTTTTCTGCCTCCCACCATTCTGGCCCTCTTATAGGTTGAATTAAGATTTCTCCCCCAAAATATCAAGTCTCATCCCCCAGGATCTGTAAACGTGAACTTGATTGGATATTGGTCTTTGCAGATGTTACCAGATGCATTAACATGAGGCTATACTTGTGTAGGGTGGGGTGGACCACAGTCTGGCTGATGTTCTCATAAAAGAGGAGATGGAGGGAAGACAGATAAGTCACATTAGAGGTAGATTTGGAGATACACTGCAGCTGCAAGTCAAGGGACATCTGGCGACACCCAAAGCTGAGTGGGGCAACAAGGGATCTTCTTGTAGAGCCTTCAGGCAGAGTATGACGCCCAGACTGGTTGATTTGTACTTCTGGCCTTTAGATACTAAATGGGGTTGTTATGAGACACTCCATTTATACCAGCGCCAGGGGGAGCACCCCTTCTTTTGCTTTGCTTTCACTATCTTTTTACTTGTATATTATCTTTTGGATGCTTATTTCCCAGTAAGTATGACTATAATTGTGCACATACTCACAACACAGAATTCCAGTCAGGGTGTTGGGATTTTAACGCACAGCTTCGGAGTCCTCCTCTGCAGGAAAAGCACAGAAGACACCGTCTCAGCCCAAGCATAATGTACAGCCTAATGCTTCACTACCAAGGGGGTGTTTCTCTTTTCAGTTCCCAAACAACAAGCCACCTGCTTCCTCAGGGTTTGGGTTTTTTTTCCAGGAACTACGTCTTTGAAGCAGTTGATGGGTGACAGTTCCCTCCTCCCCAGCACTCTACACACACACACACACACACACACACACACACACACACACACACACACAATGCTGCACTTCCTGGGGGAATTCAGACTCACTCAGAACTAGTTATAGGCGTCTGGCAGCTTCTCCACAGCCTGCGGTCTAAGAGGATGTGGGGCAGCTACTAGCAACCAGAAGCAGAATGGCAGGCAGAGGGGGGCTCATAAATTGCCCTAGAAAGTGTCAGATGGTTCCCACATGAACTATGCCAATGTTTTCTTTGGAGGTTGGCCCCAGAGCAAAGAATAAAAGCTTCATTTCACTGGCCCACCATCTGAGTACGCTAAACCTCTTGCTCAATACACCACTTCTAAAGCATAGGCCAGAGAAAGATGAGGCTTTCTACTCTCATTAAGAATTATAGTCTCAAAAAAAAAGAGTTATAGTCTCAGAAACCCACATGGGACCGTGCTATCCTGTCCTATAGGATCACTATGAGTCAGAATCTACTCCATGACAGTGAGTTGTTTAGTGAAGGAGTGAACCAGGTAGACCCTGGTGGGCCAAAGCAGCCCCTGACCAGACCATGCACCGTCCTCACAATTGTTCCTAAGTCTGAGCCCAGTGTTGCAGCCCCTGCATCAACCCATCTGGTCAAGGGTTTTCCTCTTTCCCTGGCCCCTCAACTTGACCAAGCAGGATGTTCTCCTCCAGGGATTGCTCTCTCCTGATAACATATCAAAGTATGTGATACAAAGTCTGGCCATCCTTGCTCCAAAAAAGCATTCTGGCTATACTTCTGCCAAAACAGATTGGGTTTTTTGGTTTTGGTAGGTTTTGGTATTTTCAGTATTCTTCACCAGTATCGGAAGTATATGATCCATTAAGCTTTGGCATTCAAATTGATAATATCTCATATCAAATATTTTAAAAATCCACATGGTCTTTTTGTTTTCCAAATTCTGGCCTCTGGGTGCTGCCGTCACTAATCTCAGATGGATCTTGAGGGCGGAGAATGCTGCTTATCTGCACTTCATTGGCTGCAAAGACAATCAGTTGTGTAGATTAAAACACATTCTGGATAACTTTTCAAAGAATGGGGATTTCAGAACACTTTATGCTATACAAAGCACGTGTATCGGCTACGAGGCAGTCATTTAAATAGAACAAGGATGTGCGACATGGTTTGAAATCAGGAAAGGCGGGCACCAGGATTTTACTTCTTTACCATGTTTATTGTATAAGCAAATCATCTGAGAAGCTGGACTATATCAAGAAGAATGCAGCATCAGAATTGGAAAAAGATTAACAACCTGAAACATGAGGATGACATAACTTTATGTAATGAAATTTAAGAGGACTTGAAGTACTTAATAATGATGACCAAAGACCGTAACTTTTAGCATGGGTTACAACTCAGTATAAAGGAAGAAAGTCCTACAAAGAAGAAACATGATAAATTGAGAAAGAACTGAAGTTGTCAAGGAGTTCATTTTTCTTGGACCTATAATCAATGCCTATGGAAGCAGAAATCAACAAGTCAAACGACATATTGTGTTGAGAAAATGTGCTGTGTAGGACTTCTCCAAAAGGTTAAACAACCAAGGATATCATTTTCTAAGTGACTAAGGATTAAGGTGCACCTGACCCACACCATACTATTTTCTTTAAAAAAAAACAAACATTTTATTAGGGACTCATACAACTCTTATCCCAATCCATCCATACATCAATTGTATAAAGCACATCTGTACATTCTTTGCCCTCATCATTTTCAAAGCATTTGCTCTCCACCACCATACTATTTTCAATCACCTCATATGCATGTAAAATCTGGCCAATGAGTAAGGTATCCTGGAGAATCAGTACATTTAGGTGATGGTGTTGGTAGAGAACATCGAATAATAATCAACTGCCAGAAGAACAAACAAGCTTCCTTAGAAGCAGCACAGCCAGGATATTTCTTAGAAGTGAGGAGTGCAAGATTTCATCTCTCATCCTTTGCACACGTTATGGGAGAGACTAGTTCCTTGAGAAGGACTTCATGGCTGGTGAAGTTGAGAGTGAGCAAAAAAAGAAACAACACAGAAACCCCTAACGAGATGGACTGATAATCTGATCACAACAATTGTCTCCAATATAGCGATGAGACTGTGTTAGTCCAGGTAGACTAGAGAAACCAATTCAAAGACAGTCATATGTGTGTAAGAAAGAGCTTCATGTACATGAACAATTGAATATTGAGAAAACGTCCCAGCCCAGTCCACATCAAGACCATAAGTGTGATATTAGCCCCTATGTCTGATATCAATCTATAAATTTCTCTTCAGACTCAAGAAACATGTGCAATGATGCTGAATGCAGGATGATCACAGGCCAGTGGGTGGAAAGCCTTGTGGATCCAGTGGTGGTGGAAGCATCTCTGTTCTTGCAAGGGTCTCCACATGGCTCCTTCAACTCCAGAGCTCTAGCATAGCTCAATGTGACTTGTCTGCAGAAATGTCTCACAGGGAGTCCACATATGTCCCACCTCCAGTGAGCTATTTATCTCCCTAGAGCCTCCAAATGAGGTCACCAAGCTGAGACCTGATTGACAGGCCAAACTCCACCCCTTCACGCTTCCATCTCAAATTGACAACAGATTATGGAACTACCACAGAGACGAAGAACAGGTGGTATTTCATTCTGTTGCGCACGTGGTTGTTATGTATCAGAACTTACTCGATGACACCTAATAAACAACAACAACCTGAAATGATAAAATAAGGAATGTTTGGTAATTTGTATAAGTAGGTGCTGTCCCTGAGAAATCATCAACCCTCTAAGATCACAGGGAAGCATTTCCCCCAAGGACAAAGTTCAGGGTGTGAGCACAAAAGGAGGAATGAGAATGGGAAAGACAGGGAAGAAGCGGGGTAAGTGATGGCACAGTATAGGGATTAAAATGAATGAAATGAAACATAAAGTGTATGAATTGCTGAATGTAAAAGAGATGATATGCTCTGTAAACCTTCGGCTAATTAACAGTAAAACGTTTCTTGAATAAATAAACTACAGTTTAAAAAAAGCTTAAGAATCAACATAATCAAAACCTGCAAAGGCTGTGAAGAGACACTTTACCACAGTATCTATTCAAATAGCCACTAGACACATAGACAATGCTAAGTATCATTAGTCATCAGCCATCAATGAAATGAAAACTACAGTGAGATACCATTTTACTCCCACTAGGAGGGCTAAGATTTTAAAAGGAAAATGCTGGGAAAGATATGGAGAAATTAAAACCTTTATCCAACGTTGATAGGAACGTAAAATGATACAGCCTTTCTAGAAAATACTCCGGAAATACTTCAAAATACTAGAAGTAGAGCTGCCAGCAATTCCACAAGAATATGCACTAGAAACCTAATCGATGTGGCATAACTAGACATAACTAAACTTATAAATACTTGTATTCATTGCAGCACTATTTGCAACAGCAAACAAATTAGAACAGCCTAAATGAATCACTGTTGGTGTCAGACGGACCTTGGCTGAAAGCAGAGGAAGCCGAGAACACCAGGACTATGTTTACTTTATTGGCCGTGAAAGGCACTTGACTACGTGAATCATAGCAAAATATGGATAACCTTGAGACGAATGAGAATTCCAGAAGACTTAACCATGCTCACGCAGAACCTGTACATGCTGTTGTTTGAAAAGAACCAGGGAATACTGCATAACTTCGAATCAGGAGAGAGGTCCATCAGGGTTGTATCTGCTTACCATCCTTATTCAATCTGAACACAGAGTCTGAACTAGAGATATAGAATACTTTGGTAACAGGATTGGAGGAAGGCTTATTAAAAACCCATGAGATGCAGGTGACACAACCTTGCTTGCTGAAAGCAAAGAGGGCTTAAAACGCTGGCTGATGAAGACCGAGGATTGCAGCCTTCAGTGTAGATCATGAGTCAATGAAGGGCAACCAAGATCCTCACAGCTGGACCAACAAGTAACATCATGATGTATGAGAAAAGCTTGACATTGTCAAGGGTTTTGTCGTACTTGGATCCCCAATCAAGGCTCATGGAAGCATCAATCAAGAGGTCAAACGATACATTGCACAGGGTCAATCAGCTGCACACAATCCGTTTAACGTGTTGACGAGCGAGGATGTTCCTTGGAGAACTGAGGTGTGCCTGGCTATTTTCAATCTCCTCATGTGACTTTTGGACACTGAATCCGGAAGCCCAAAGAAGAATGCACACGCCATCTAGCTCAAAAGCAAAAAAGCCCACATGGAAGAAGCACACCGGCCAGTGCGATCACAAGGTGCCAAAGGGACCGGGTATACATGCAAAAAAAAAGATGTATGTGTGTATATGTATATATATGTGTGTGTGTATATATGTATGTATATATATATATATATATATATATAAAATATTGAATGAAGGGGGAAGTGCAGAGTGGAGACCCAGGGCCCAAGTGTCGGCCAATGGAGATCCCCTCACAGAGGGGTTCAGGAGAGGAGATGGGTCAATGAGGGTGCGAGGTAGTACCGATGAAGAACACAGCTTTCCTCCAGATCCTGGATGCTTCCTCCCCCCAACTACCATGATCCGAATTCTACCTTGCAGGACTGGATAGGGCAGAGGTTGTACACTGGTACATATGAGGGCTGGAGGCACAGGGAATCCAGGGTGGATGATACCTTCAGGACCAAGGGTGTGAGGGGCGATGCTGGGAGCGTGGAGGGCGAGTGGGTTGGAAAGGGGGAACTGATTACAAGGATCCACATGTGACCTCCTCCCTGGGAGAGGGACAGCAGAGAAGGGGGGCGGAGGGAGACTCCGGATAGGGCAAGATATGACAGAATAACGATGTATAAATTACCAAGGGCACATTAGGGAGGGGGGAGCAGGGAGGGAAGGAAAAAAAAAGAGGACCTGATGCAAAGGGCTTAAGTGGAGAGCAAATGCTTTGAGAATGATTGGGGCAGGGAATGTATGGATGTGCTTTATACAATTGATGTATGTATATGTATGGATTGTGATAAGAGTTGTATGAGTCCCTAATAAAATGTAAAAAAAGAAAGAAAAAAAAAAGAAGAATGCACACATCTGAATTGTGGTGCTGGCAAAGAATACTGTCCAAAGAACAAACAGATCTGCTTTAGAAGAAATACAGCCAGAATGCTCCTTAGAGGTAAGGATGGCGAGACTTCATCTTGTGTCCTTCGGACGTGTCATCAGCAGAGGGCAGACCCTGGAAAAGGACGTCATGCTTGACAAAGGGGAGTGAAAAAGGGGAAGACGCTTCCACCAGACGGATCGACAGTGATGGTAACAACGGGCTCAAGCACAGGAACAATTGTAAGGATGGCGCAGGACTGGGCCTTCTGCTGTACAAAAGGAGACATCAGCCCCCAGAAAAGGACATCATGTTGGTCAAAGTGAGAGTCGGCACAGAAGAGGAAGACTTTGACCAGGCGGTGGACTGACACAATGGCTACAACAATGGGCTCAAACTTAGCCAGGACTGTGAGAACGGGGCAGGACTGGGTCAGGTTGGCTCAGAGTACGCAGTACTGTGCAAGTCAGAAAAAAGCCAAGGGCGTGGCAACACCACTTTCATAATGAAGTGCTCTTGGTAGAGCAAATGGTCAAGGACTCAACTGCTAATTAAAAAGTAGGTGGTTTTAATTCATCTGAAGGCACCTCAGAAAACAAGTCTGGTGATCTCTTCCTGAAAAGTCACGGCCTTGAAACCCTCTGGGACAATTGTACTCTGCGTCCATGACCCCATGTACTGGGGTCACCATGAATTTATAAGGAACTTGATGGCAGTCAACAGCTAACTACATTTTCCAAAAGATCATTTACCGTCAATGTTACTGAATCCATTTTTAGCCAAGTTAAATAATAAATTAATACCATATTCATAAGACAGGAAATATTCCCCCTCAGCATAGTACATTAGCTACATTACTGAAAGGCTTTCTTGCCCTGGAAATTTTTCAGACTGAACATGAATGGTCTTGCACATGGAAACCACTGTAAATGTAATACAGTGGGGATTTTCTCAGTCATCCCCCGCCCCCCGCAATGATGTTAAAATTTTCCTCAAACTCATATATGCATTGATTTCACCACTACTTCTAAAATAAGAATTCTCTAATATTATACTGACATCTAGCTCTGTTTGATTTAGTTGTCGTCGTTAGGTGCCATGGAGTCAGTTCCAATGAAGCGACCCTGTGTACAATAGAGGGAGAGTCTGCCTGATCCTGTGTCATCCTCACCATCTGGTTGAGCTCATTGTTACAGTCACTGTATCAATCCATCTTGACGAAGGCCTTCATCTTTTTCACTACACCTTCACTTTATCAAGCATGATGTCCTTCTCCAGGGACTGGTCTCTCCTGATAGCAGGTCCAAAGTATGTGAAATGAAAACTAACCACCCGTACCTCCAAGGAGCATTCTGGCTGCATTTCTCCCAAGACAGACTGTGTTAGGCAGGATTCTAGAAAGAAAAAAACCAGGACACTAGAAGTATATATATGTGTGCGTGTGTGTGTTTATACAGCAAGAAGGAACATGACTAATTAGTCCACACAGAAGTACAGAGGGCTCAGTTCAGCTCACTTTTGTGGAATAGTTAATATACTGAAGGTCCTTCCAACTCATGAGCTGCTGGTCCAAGGTCAAGGAAGCAGACAGTGAAGTCTGCCCTCAGGCAAAACAGGCAAAGGCAGCAGACTGCAGGTGGGGCAGCAAGAGTCAGTAGTTCAGGAGCTTAGCAAGGCAGCCCTGATGGGGTCTTGAGATGTTCAAATGGCAACAGGATCCACCATACTTGAGCTCAAGTGATGTACGCATCAGCAGCAGGTGAAGCAGGTCTCGGTGGAACCTCAGTGATGCACTGAACGACAATGCAACACAATCGACTGATCAGATGGGTTGGCTCAGCCCACAGAAAACAGCACTGCACACGGTTGAGGCAAAGGACTTGCTCAGGCAGCAGAGTGCTGGTAGAGAGGGGGGAGGGCCTTGGAAAGACATTTATCCCCTTGCCCTCCAATCAAGTTGCGACCTGATTCAAGTCTGTCCAGGTGTTCCTATGGAGGCCTAGTTGGCACAACAAGCCTAACTATCACACAGACTTGTTTGTTCTTTTGGCAGCCATGGTATCTTATGGAAGAGGCTGATGGAGGAGAGAAAGGAAGCACCCAACCCCCCAACTTAAGCACTGATAACTGATGATCTTTGTGTTAGTGTGGGTTGACTAGAGAAACAAATCCAGAGACAACTCAAAGGTGTGTAAGAGAGCGTTTTATATCTGAGAGTAACTGTATATTAAGAAAACATCCAGGCCCAGTTCAGAGCAAGTCCATAAGTTCGAGATTAGCTGTGAGTCCGACATTAGTTCCTATATCTGACAGTACCCCATAAATTCTTCTAGAGTCACACAGAACATGCAATGATGCTGAAAGCAGGAAGGTCACAGGCCAGTGGGTGGAAAGTCCTGTGGATCCAATGGTGGTGCATACATCTTCAGAGCACTGGCTGCCATCAGCATGGCTCCATGTGGCTTGTCAACAGGAATGTCAACTAGAGAGAGCGTGCCCTGACTACAGGGAGGAAGACAGGAGTTCCCAGAATCCTCAGGAGAAGGCAATGCCCACAAGGAGGGATCAGTTAGGCTGTGACCTGATTGACAGGCTAGACTCCATCCCTTCACTCAAGCTGACAGGAGGTAATCTTCTAAATTTTCTTGAAATATGAGGACTGTTGATAGAAGGTACCATCCTGTTGGTTTTGGCTCAAACCAATTGTATATACAACAAAATGAAATACCACCTAGCCCATATCGCCCTCACAACCATTGCTACATTGTTGCGGCAATTGTGTCAATTTGTCTCATTGACCTTCTTCCTCTTTTTTGCTCACCCTCTACATAACCAAGGCTGGGTTCTCTAGAGAAGCAAGACCAGCAATGCATGTATGTCTTTATATATAGAAAGATATCTATATCAAGAAATGGCTTACACAATTGTAGAAGTGGGTAAGGACAGTCCTGTCCTAGTTCCTGAGACAGATGTAAATTAGGAGCTTCTCCTGATCCGTGTGGCAGCAGAGGCTGATGAATACAAAGCAAGAAGATGAAGCACAAAGACCTCAGACTGGTGGATGCAAAGCTAACTAAATCCGAGATTGGCCAAATGAACCCAAGGCCGGAAACCCACCAGTGACTGCTGGGATTGGTAAACAATATAGCAGGAAATCGATGAGATACACCAGTAAAAGTGAGTTAGCTTCTGACAATATCAGTTTATGTCAAGAGTAGGCCACACCCTGAATAAAACTTTCCTCAGTTATATCAAGGCCGTGGCCAAATTAAGGGGATGGTACTCTCCCTTATTCTTCTTACACCTATATGGCAATTTCACAGAAGAAATCACAGAAGATTCCATCATGAAGTTAACCATCTGTATTAAATCATGTCATGGATCACATATTAAATCATCATGAGCAGATCTTGGCCCACTATGTTAGATCATATTATGATCATCTGAATCCTGGTGCACCCAAATTGACATAAAATCTAACTATTGCACCAAGTACGTTCTTAATCTTCAGAATGATCTCTCCTGTTAACATGTCCAAAGTACAGGGGCCATCCGTCTTTCTAAGGAACATTCTGACTGTACTACCACCAGGACAGATGTGTTCTTTCTTCTGACCAAAAACCAAACCAGACCCACTGCCACTGAGTCCTTTCTGACTCATAGTGACCCTATGGGGCAAATTAGAACTGTCCTGTGGGCTTTTGAGACTGTAACTCTTTATGGGAGTAGGAAGCGTCATCTTTCTCCAGCAGAGTGACCAGAGGTTTCAAACTGCTGACCCTGTGGTTTGCAGCCCAATGAGTAACCCTCTCGCCACCAGCGCTCCTTTCTTCTGACTGTCCAGGGTATATCAGTATTTCACCAACATCATAATTCAATTCCTCTTAAAGCTTCCGTATCCACTGTCCAGCTTTACATGCAGATGGGGTTGCATGGTCAATACCATGACTTGGGTCCAGTACACCTTATTCCTTAAAATAACATCTTTGCTTTTTGATACTTTAAAAAGGTCTTTTATAGGAGAATTGCCCAATACAATATGATTTGAAGGGAAAAAGCAACCAGAATTTCTGTGAAGAAAGGCTGAATGTCTCAGCCAGAATCCCGTTACTGAGTAAGACTCTCTTGAGCCTTATGATAAATGAAGAACCTCATGAAAGTAATGCTGTTACAGGGTCAAAACTATACTCTACTTGAGCTAGTAGGTGGGAACATTCACTTAAGTGTGTTTTCACCATCTGCTCTTTTAGAGTGGAAACCATCAGGCTGCTCTCTGTAAAACATCCTCATCTCACCAGAGTAAAACGCATCCTCCTGCCACTTGTACCCAAATGGCCAAGATGACAGCCAAAACCTTGAACGTATTTTAAATTCATTTCCCAGTTGAATTTGATGGTAGAAAACATAACTTCAACCCATTTCTAGAAAGCAGCAACATTGATCCAGTCCTTTAAGCTGATGCCACCTCCATTGAATGTGACAACATGTAGGAAAGCCACCTTGCATGTCTAGAACATGTGTGGCTCCCGCTGTGATCCAGAGAGGGAAACTGGTTGGAGGTGAGAGGGACAGGAATTCCTCTAAAACCCGAAGTCCCCAGAAACTTTTCCCTGTAGTTGTAAAAGTAATGGTAATTTTTAGTGAATCTACTCTACGTCTTACAAACACTGCTCTTGGGAGCTTTGTCACACAAGAAGCAGAAGTACCAAGGACTGCAGGCCAACAAGGCCCCTGGGTATTTCCAGTCGGACCAGCAGTGAGAAGCAGTACCATCATCTAGTGAGGGAAATATCACTTTCATGCATTTCCTAAACGCTGCGTTCAGCCCCGAGCACCTTAAATAGAGTGGATAAGCTGGCAAGAACTCTGTGGGAAGTGGCCCCAGATGGACCCCACAAACCAGCATTTACTGAGGTGCGTTGATCACGTCTCAGAATCTGGCCCAGAATCTTGTAGATGCAGCGTGGCTCTTGTACGTTTCGCAAGCTTGCTTTGACTTGAGATAGTGGCGCTCTTAAAGACCAATCTGCAACTTGACACTGTTGGCGGCTGGAGTAGCTCCTCTGCTTTCAGAAAAGGGACTCTGTCATACTGGTAAAATGACTTAGTTAGCATGGCATAACAACAAAGGCAGCCAAGGCACAGTGGCCTTGGGCTCTAACGGCCTATGAGTCTCTCTTCACTCTGAGACAGTTTCCCAGACACACTGACTGTGGGGACACTCACACTGGGCCTCTTCTCAGAGATGTCCTTCTGCCCCTATCCGTTTTCCTCCGTGCCCACTGCCGGCTAATCCTCTTTCTGGGAGAGGCTTCTTTTCCCTTTAACCTTGTTCTTATTTGTCCTTAAGTTTGCCAATAGTCTTTCCTTAGTTCTTGCTGATTTCTTCATTTAACTCACATAGTCTTATTTCAGCTGGTCAGGGGGTACACATTCAAGTGCCAAGGCCATTCTGAAAAAAGATGAAGACGCTTTGATTAGACACATGAAAACGTGTCTCTTGGGGAGTTGGTGGCTCACTGGAAAAGGCAGTGTTGTCGAATACAACCGAAAAGCTGTTCTGAAGACCACTGAGTAGTTGGGGCAGAGGGAGGGTGTTCGCATTTGGTTCTAGGACAGCTAAGGTGCGAGAGTGGGAGGAGGAAGGAGGACGGGGAAGAGAGACAAATCTGGACTTGCCGTGTGGAGGTGTGGCCACAGTCTGACAGTTCCTATTTGGCAGCTCCCAGCCAAGTTTGGTCACTCGTTGAGCATCAAGCATATTCCAGGTGCAAATCTTGACTTGATAAGTTGGATTTTGGGGTTTTTTGGAGGGGGAGCGTGGGATGAGGGCAATGTGTTGTAAATGATGGATGGACTTGGCTTTTTCTTAGCTTTGCCAGTAGATCAATTTTTCTTCACTCACCTGGACTTTCCATATAGCGCTGATAGAGAGCACAGAGTGGGGAGCATAGGGCAGGACTAGAGATGGAATTCAAAGACAATTCTGACATTGCTGTAATAGGACTTTGCAGCACAACATTGCTCTCATAAACTGGCCTAGAACTTAGAGAAAAGATTGTTGACACAACTTTATCAGTTCCCTGCATGGCATGAATGGTTTTCACTCAGCTGCTAACCAAGAGGTTGATTCAAACCCACCCAGGGCATCATAGAAGAAAGGCCTGGTCATCATCAGAACAAAAAATCTTACTATAGTGAATGAGGTGGGGAGTGCGGAGTAGAGACCCAAAGCCCATTTGTAGGCCACTGGAGATTCCCTGGAAGACGGGTCTCAGGGAGGAGATGAACCAGTCAGGGTGTGATATAGCAATGATGAAACATACAACTTTCCTCAAGTCTCCCCCTCCACCCCCACTATCATTATCCCAATTCTACCTTACAAAACTGGCAACTAGACCAGAGGATGTACACTGGTACAGATAGGAGCTGGAGGCACAGGGAATCCAGGGCGGATGATCCCTTCAGGACCAGTGGTGTGAGTAGCGATACTAGGAGGGTGGAGGGAGGGTGGGTTGGAAAGGGGGAACCGATTACAAGGATCTACATGTGACCTCCTCCCTGGGGTACAGACAATAGAAAAGTGGGTAAAGGTAGATGTCGGACAGGTCAAGATATGACAAAATAATAATTTCTAAATTATCAAGGGTTCATGAGGGAGGGGGAGCCAGGAGGGAGGTGGAAAATGAGGAGCTGATGCCAGGGGCTTACGTGGAAAGCAAATGTATTAAGAATGATGAGGGCAATGAATGTACAAATGTGTTTTACACAATTGATGTATATATGGATTGTGATAGGAGTTGCATGAGCCCCTAATAAAATGATTAAAATAATAATAATAAAAGAAAGAAAGACCTGGTGATCTAGTCCTGTAAAATTGGAGCCAAGAAAAGCTAATGGCACTCGGTTGTACTCCATAACTCACCATGAGTCAGAATTGACTTGGTGATAACAGGTATGTCTTTGTCGTTCCCTTTGTCTCCTCAGTGAGCCTGACCAGCAAGATGAGTGAGCTCATGTAAAAGGTGGTGAGGAAGAGCAGGTCAGGCTGGATGTGTGTGTGTGTGTGTGTGTGTGTGTGTGGTGGGAATGCGCATAAGGAAAGAAGCATGGTCTCCTCCAGTCCACGGTTAAATGGGAAGAAACAGAAGAAAAGAAAGGAGGTAAATGGGGGGGGGGGCAAGATGGCCAGATGAGTGCTCTCTGTTCCCCTTTCTGGCTTTTCACCTGGAGTGGCGGGGAGACGTGTTAGGTAAATTGAGGGAATTGCTGTAAAAAAGACTGCCCAAGATGCCCATTTGGAGCTTAGAGAGAAGGGCACAATTCCGACAAGACCATGCCAACTTGCTCTGTCGGTGCTGGAGTGCGGAAGGACATGGACAGGCAGAGGAAGGGTCTAGACGGACCTCGCTTTGTTCTCAGGGAGCTGAGGTGAAACCCAGGGCACTCTGCCTAGGTCTCAATGTGACAATGCAGGGTGATCTCACAGCAGAGCTGCAGGTAAGCAGCCAGACCAAAGCGTGGGAGGCAAAACAAAGCAGAAACCCAGGAGTCTGCAGATGGTAACTGCTACGGAAATAGAGACGATGCACGGGGGAACAAAGGGAAAGTCCTTTTGAACGCTGGAGAAGTCGGAAGATTAAATCAGGAGCTCACCTGGCATTCACCAGCTGAAGTCTTTCAGTCCTGAAGGCTGATGGAATACCTAGTGACAAGGACAAAGGCCAGCCCATTGGAGATGCAGGGATGCCCACCAGTGGAGCCCATAAATCCTCATGAGGCCAGGGGCCTGTCCATCTCTCATCAAAACAGGGAACTAGTAAGCCACGTTCCTTCAGCAACCTACATCCAGGTACCACCTGAGGTTGAGATGCGAGGGGAAGGCCAGGCTCACTGAGAGAATGAGCAACTTCATCCAGTAGTGACTTCACACAGCCTAAACTGTTAAACTACTTGAACTCTAATCTTGAATCCACGCTGGGCATTGTAAGCTTTAAACCAGATTGCACACACCTAGCGTTTTCTCTAAAGGCATGCGGAGCCATTACAAATAAAGACAAAATAATGTCATTACTTTTCCTCTGTATACTTGAGTTAACTTATGTGGTTCAGCTACATTACAACAAGCAAACAAACAAAAAGATTTAAGAACAAAAAGTCCTTCTCTTAATGGTGTTCATAACTTAGTGAAGAAAACAGATGTTTCACAAGCACTCATAATGACAAGACAGTTTCTGGTGAGTGTTCCAAGTGTGGGTTATATTGATGTCTTTTACCCAGAGGGCAGCAGTGAGCTTTAGCAACCTCCTTAGCAGAGATACTGCTGCTGTCTTCCTCCACCTGCAAAGGGACTTTTGACGGGTGCTCAGCAGGGTGGCTTGCATGTTGCCTGAATGTCTTTGGAAGGGTACTGGGGTCCACTGAGATGCCCTTCGCATGTTTGCAGAGAGCACTGCAAAGGATCCCGCGGTGAGTTCAATTGGGGCCAAAGCCATGCCTTACCATCGTCTTTCTCATGCAACCAAGTGCCCCCACATTTCCATCCTGATTCCAAGGCCTGAGATGGCTCCTCTAAGGGCTCCCATTGGGCGCAACCATTGCTTCTATTTTGATCTACTCCTTGATTTCATCGCCTAGCAATTTGTTACATTAGTGATTTTTGATCTGGAGATTTAAAACATGCTGATTATTCTCCACTATTAGCTTCTCCAACTTTCCACCCATCACTGTCACCTCCCATCCATTTACTGGCCTTCTCTGTCCTTTTCCATGCCCCGGGGGAAGAATAGGTGGCTTCCTTGTTGGGGGCCAGCTAGTGGAAAGGTATCAGCAGGGGTTACACAGGTGAGAGAAGAGCAAGATCCGAGTACTTTTTTCATACTGAAGGCACTTTCTGGTTTCTTCCTTGACTGCAGCCTCTGCTGGAGCTCATCCTGACACCACGTCTCAATGGGTTTCCAACCCACTACTGCACTATCTTCACTCCGCTGCTTCAAGCCTATGGATGGTGATGGATTTTGCCAGGCTTCTGTGCCTACATGTCTCCTATGGTCTCCCTTGAATCTGCTCACCCTCCTGCAATTCAATCACAAAAAATGATCCCTTTAATCATCTGAGTTGGACTCTGTTTCCTACTGGAAACTTCCTTCCCAATACTCAACAAAATCTGCAAGCTACTCTGTACAATGCTTCCTTGTTTGAATTTTTCATAGTTTAGACCACAGACCACCTGCTTTCAGAATTGTCATCACGAATCCCTGGAGCTTTTCCCATCACCTTCTGAATCAGGTGGGCTGTAAGAGGGTAGGGTTGAACCAGGAAAGCTCATTTAGACAAGTCCCTGAAATGTCCGTATGGCCATGAAGCCACGGCACCCTTGAACAGAGGGAGGCCCATTTCAGCTATGAGTTCAGCAGCTCTTGAGAACATGTTCATAGGTATGTTGATATCTTCCCCAAACCCTCAGATAAAGCCCCTCTTTATTCTTTTAGGATGAATCAAAGATTAATTACATGTGTTCCAAGTGATTTAAACATCTAAGAGAAAAAAGGTTTCTATAAATAAGACATTCTGGAGCCAAACCCACTAAATGTTTGGAGGTTTGCCTAACATGAATCCCTGTCTGCATTCTCATGAACACCCAAAGCGGGTATATCAAAGGGAATCGGAAATGTTCAGCCCAGTTTGCTCAGGCTCGAGATGGTCGCTGCTGCAAAACCACTGTGTGTATTCTGCACTCACTGCTTGGCATCTTGAGGGAGTTCAGATTGGAAGAAAAGAGAGGAGCCCAGTTCAGCATGGTTTAATTGACTATTTTCCCCCAAAACTATTTTATTAGGAGCTAATAAAGACATCATGCCATTTCCTAGTTCAATCACTTCAATCATTTCCTAGTTCAATCATTTCCTAGTACATTTGCTACCCAAATCCGTTTCAAAACATTTTCTTCCTTCTTGAACTCCTTGATAACAGCTCTCCCTTACTCCCGGACCTCCCACACCATGCCCCCAAGGAGCCCTGATTCCAGTTGTTATCTCTATTCATTTACTAATTTTGCAGATAGGAACTTGAGCTAAGGGCCCTTGCCCAGTCGCACTCCCAGTCAGTAGTTTGCTTAATGTATTGATTGATGTTTGCTGGCTCCTAAATGGGCTTCAGGTTACAAGGGGACTGTGACAGAAGATGACAGAGTTGATATTCTGGGTCAGGTCTTTCCACTTAGTGGGTCACGTGAGATTAAAATGTCACCTTTTTTGCAGTCTTTATTGGTTCCCTAATTCTTATAAAACATTACCACAAATATAGTAGCTTCAGTGAACAGTCACTTATTATCTCGGAGTGTCTGTAGGTCAGGTGTCCAGGTACAGCAGAGAGGGACCCTCTACTATGGTCTCACACATCGGAAGGGAAGGTGTAGGTTGTGTTCTGCTCCTTTCTGGAGCATCAGGTGTGATTGTTGGCCTAACTCAGCTCCATTGGGGTGTAGGACAGGGGCCCTGCTCTCTTACTGATTGTCTGCTGGGGGCACTCTCAGCGGGGACAGGCAGCCTGTAGTTCCTTGTCATGTGGCCTCCTCTACAGCTCCCTTTCCCCCACATTGTTTGAATCTCTCTTACTTCTGTCTCTGACTTTCAGATAGAGATTTCAACCACTCATGTGATTAGATCAGGTCTACTTGGAGAATCTCCCTTTGAATAAGCTCAAAGTCAACTGATGAGTAACTTCATCACAAGACTGATAACAGCTCATGTTCTCAGGCTCCACCCACACTCAAGGGGAGGAAATTACCTATGCAAGGTGTGCACATCAGAGACAGGAATGTTGTAGCCATATGAAAATTCTACTGACCACAAAATCTTAAGACAACCTATCTATAGTGAGTCATTATCGAGTGCCAGAATGTCCCTGGCTGGTACAAACAGTTAAGTGGTTGGATACTAACTAAAGGGTTGATAGTTTAAATCTTCCCAGAGGTTCCTGATGATCTATTTCTGAAAAAGGATTCATTGAACACCTTATGGAGCACAGATCTACACACAAACGCACACACACACACGGAATCCATGAGTCAGAATTGACAGCAACTGTCTTTATTGCACACTGAATACCTGAACCCCATATATCCATTAACTCACATGGTACAACAGCCCCTTGAAAAACAAGCAAAAGAAACTCACTGCCTGGAGTCAATTCTGACTCATTGTGACCCTTGTGGGTTTCCAAGACAGTAAATATTTACAAGAGGAGGGAGACTCATCTTTCTCCTGAAACTCTAGGAAACAGCTATTAATCTGATATCTTCCTCATTGTATAGATAGGTAACTTGAGGTGCAAAGAAGTTAAGTAATTTGCTAGGAACACCTGGCTACTGAGTGGCAGAGCCTAAAAGGGAAGCTCAGGGAACTGGCTCCCAAACCCTTGTGCATAGCTACCCAACTTGTTCTCTTGCTATCGTTTCAACAGGATCAAGAGTAACTTTTAATTTTTCTTTAACTGAGGCTTCTGCAGACACTTTTCTATAACCAATGAGACCTCCACAGTTAATCCTTTAGATGAACATTTCTCAATGTTCGATGAGATGAGCCTTAGTTGTGTGGGCTGCCCTGTGCGTGGTAGGATATTGAGCAGCATCTCTAGCCCCTAGCCACTGAAAGCAGTAACACCATCAAACTTGTCCCCAGACCTTAGCAGCCATTCCCCGAGGGGCGACATTGCCCTAGCTAGGGAAGCACACCTTGACTGGAAGGAAGGGAAGCAAACATAGTTGGCAGGGAGAAGGAGCAAGGGGGAGAACAGAAGCCATAAGTAGGACACTGGCTAGACCAACTATCTGGTATGGATGTTGCTGCTTTCTGAATCTTACTTTTCAAACATGAATAGAGCTAGAGATTGATAAGCAGTAGCCTCAACCTAATTCTTTCATCTTACTCCTTTTTAAAAAAAATAAAAATATATTTTAAAACATTTTATTGGGAGCTCTCACAGATAGTCTAACAATCCATAAATTCAATTAGATCAAGCATAATGGCACAATGACTGCTTCCATTAGTCTTAAGACATTTTTTTCTTCTGAAACTCTTTGATATCAGCTCCCCTTTATCCTCTCCCCCCACCACCACCCAGAGGAACCCTTATTGTTATGTATTATGATTGTTACTTTTACATATCTCATACCATCCAATGTCTCCATTCACACTCCTTTCCTGGCTGGATTAAAGACACTAAATGTCTGAGAAGAGCCAATTGTAATATTTCTTCTTCCTAAATACTAGTAATTAGACTGCTGTCATTTGTATTGTATTTCCCCACTTTTTAGAAAAAATTAAAGGTTAAGTATATATCTTGAAAGATTTCAGTGGGGAGAGGAGGCCTGGGGAACGATTGAGTTTGGGCAAAGGCTGTTCTTCAAACTTTAAACGGCTGCAAATCTCAGTACAAAGGCAACTTTTCCCCACATGATTCTCTTTCGGAACTAGGTCATTTATCAACGGCTAACCAAGTCGGTGCATGTTCACCCTTAGCCTGAACATGCTGTCCTGTAAATGGCCTTCAGAACCCGCCGTCTTTGTGCTGCTGCTATTTCCTTCCAAACTGGGTGAAGGACATTTTTTTCACACAGTCAGCAAAGAGCAATGTCTCTCAGATCTGCTATCTCACTAGTCCCTCAGGAAGGACTCAGAATCACAAGATTCAGTCTCTCAACTCTTCAGTTGTGTCACAGTTGGGGCAAACAGGTTTCATAGTTCTTGTGGGGAAAGAGCCTTTTGCAAACTTTCTTAATCTTGGAGCTCTTTTGCTTATTCATGAACGCTTTTGATTATTAGTCAAAAGAGGACTACAGGGATGTACTCTTGTGTTGCCCCTCCATGTTTTCCCCACTTGCCTGAGTGTGAGTGAATTTTCCCCATGCTTTAGAATCCAGGAACTTGACTCTTCTTGGGTATGTTACATTCAACGTCTTTCCCCACCTCCACCCGTTTCCTTTCCTAGAATAAACCAGCTTTGATTACAATGAAAATCCATCGAGGGAAATAATCTACTTGATGATGTTTCCAGGGTGATTAGCAACTATAGTTTGATGTGATGGGATGCCAATGGCATTGAACCTGTGGCAGCACCCCCAAACTTTTTCCATAGGGTCACGGTGTGTCCTTCTTGACTCCATGTCAGTGAATTTCTTTGAGACATCTGAATTTATCTGCAGTTGTTACGTGCCTTGGTTGGGTGGCCTGTTAGACCTTGTTTTATTCCTGTCACTACAGCCTAATGCAAAGCCTGACACTAGTTCTTCCAGTACTTTCCAGCACTCAGCTGCCAAGGTCAAAGGGTTTCAAAGCCTCTAAGACAAGAGTCGTGGGAACCTTCTAACCTTGGGAAAATCCCTACTGGATTGAATATGGCATTACAGAAGTTAACATGAGGGGAAGCTGACTTGGCCTCTCTACCTTTTAAAAGCCTTAGTTCTCAGAGAGTATTATGTGGGCACCATGAATCCCCTGCTAGGCCTCCCATTGCTCTCCCCAGCTAGGAAGCCAGCCTGGCCAAAGCCTATCATGGTCATTGGTGGCTCCAAGGACTACACTTCTGGATTCACTTGTCATATTTTAGTGGAGGAAATGGTATGGATAGTAGGCATGGACATACTCAAGAGTAGCCCTCCCATTTGTATACCCCATCCTATTCTTTCTATGACTGACTAGTAAGGTGTGCACAATGGATCACTTTCCATGTGTTACATGATTTGTTTTTTGTCTTATGGAGTAATTCCCACTGTTCAACAATTCGCCCAACTTGTCCGTGAATATTTGCCATTTTAATGAATATTTGCCAGATTAAGTGTGCTATAGACATGTTCTTATAGAATTATAACACTGTCATATTTATTCTAGATAACAATCCAAAAATATGTCTGTCTGTAGCTGAAGTTTGCCATTAAAAGGGGAGGAGGGTAGCCAAATCCTGACTGTGCACAACAGCCAATAGCATACTTTGAAAGGGCCTCTTAAAACTTCTCTTTGGAATACAGTTATTTTATATAAGTTTATACAGGATTTAATAGTGAGACTTCGGGTTTAATTTGGAAGTAAATATACCTATAATTCTGTGTATAGTTTCTTCTCTCTGAGAAGATTGTATGATGTAAGAGAAACAGGAATGGGTTATGAAACAAGGTTCAGGTCTATTTTGTTGCTTATTTATTCTCTGACAGAGTTCTCTTACCCTTGAAAAGAGAGAAGATGGGAATTTCAGTATTTACATTATATAAGATGCTATGCAGATGATGCATTCTGTCCATTCATAACATTTTTGTGTGCATCATTCAGTAATGGGCATGGTGGGTAATCCATAGATGAATCAGACAGATACCACCTTTTGAGAGTCCACAGCCCAGTGGAATATATTAAGCATTGGTAGTTCAGTTGTAAGATTCTCATCTTTTATAAGGAAAATTAGGGTTTGATTCCCAGACAATCAACCTCAGGTGCTTCCACCACCCATTTCGTTAGTGGTGGCTTATATGTTGCTATCATACTGAACAAATTTCTATAGAAATTCCAGACTAAGATAAACTAGGAAGAAATGCCTGATGATCTACTTCCAAACATCAGCCCATGGAAGCCCTCTGGATCACAATAATCCTGTCCCATTTCATACGGGGCTACAATGAGTCAGGATCAACTGGGTGGCAGCTAACAATAACCTTTGATTTTTTTTAAAGCTCATTTTAAAATATCCGGTTAGGATACTGCCAATAAGTGAGATTGCTTGTGTAAATGAGATTACAGGGAGGCATAAAGTGACTAAATTAATTTTGTTTGTTTAAATAGTAGTTGCTATGCTTACAAAAATAATGACTGAAAAATGGGTGAGAGACATGAACAGGCACGTCCTGTGAGGTGCAGTCGAGTCAGTTCAGACTCATCGTGGCCCTCTGTATAAAAGACCAAAAGGCTGCTCGTCCCATGCCAGCCTCACCACACTAGGGATGTTTGAGCCCATTGTTACCGTCACTGTGTTCACTCATCTTGTTGAGGATATTCCTCTTTTTTTTTTTTTTTTTTTGCTGACCTACTCCTTCACCAAAGTGGTTAAAACACTTGGCTGCTAACCAAAAGGTCGGCAGTGGAATTCACCAGCGCCATGGGAGCAAGAGGAGGCCGTCTACTTCCACAGAGATGTCAGCCTTGGAAACTCTGTGAGGCAGGACTCCTGTCCTATAGCGTTGCTATGAGTCACAGCTGTTTTAATGACAATGGGTTGTACTTCACTCAACAGCATGGCTTTCCCCAGGGATTGGTCCCTCTTAATAATATGCCCAAAGTCAGTGAGATGATGTTGCTTCTAAGGGGTATTCTGAGAAACAGGCACTTACAAAAGATCGATCGATATCTGAAAATGGTCTTAACCTCGTTAGTCAATAGAGAAATGCAATTAACCATATTAAGATACTGTTAGGACACACCCACCTAAATGATTAAGATTTAAAGAATAATAATGCCTAGTACTAGTTAAAAGGTAGAACAATGGAATGTCTCATAAACTGCTAGGGAGGGCCTCATTCCACAAAATCCCTTAGGAAAATTCTGTGGCATTTTACTAACTAAAACAGGTGAGAACATACACAGGACCCCAAACATGTGGACTTGTGACTCAAAGGACACAGACCAGACTGTCCATAGCAGCATTGTGCATAATGACAGAGAACAGTTCACATCTCCATTAATGGTAAAATGTGTAGGCTCTAGGAGAGGTATAAATATATTCATATAATGTTACCATTTAGGGATTCTGTGATATAAAGAATTTTGTGTTTCTCCTGGATTCCTGAGAGATCACCTGTAACTCTGAACTTTTCTGAATGATGGATGTCTTTGAAACCACACCTGAGGGGTTATGACTCATATTGGGTGGGACTGAAAAAGCCAGAAAGGGCCACTCTGTGCCATCCGCCCATATCAGAGGGAGGGAAAAATTGAGCTTTATCAAAATGTCTATGTAATGAGACCCCCAATAAAGGACACAGACAATCCATAAGTTTCCTGGTTGGTGTTAGGCATTGGCTTGCATAAGAAGCTTCCCGTTTGAGGACCTGAGGGTTCTATATTGGGAACCCTTCTAGACCTCACCTTATAAATCTCTTAATTTGTATCATTTTTGGCATAACAAAAATGTAATTGGCATGCATCCTGTGATTCATTGTAGAAAATCACTACACGAGAAAGTAGTGAGGGTGAGCAGGACAGAGTGGGCTTGGAGACCCCTGAATTTATAGCTGGTATCCAGAGGTGGTAGAATTCTTGAGTTGGTAAACAGTAGATCAGATTGAGGGTGTGTGGTAGTTACATAATCTTTTGTCCATTTGAGACTTAAGGGGTGGAGTTTAGTCTGTCAATCAGTAGCAGCTTGAAGACCTCATTCGGAGGTGCTAAGGAGCTAAATAGCTCGCTTGAGGTGGGACACACACTCACTCCCTGAGAGACACTCCTGTGGCCAAGACACATGGAGCTACGCTAGAGCCCTGGACCTGAAGGAGCCACGTGGAGACCCTTGAGAGCGCTGAGATGCTTCCACTGCCATTGGATCCACAAGACTTTCCACCCACTGGCCTGTGATCTCCCTGCATTAGGCACCATTGCACATGTTGTAGGGATCTGAAGAGGACTTTATAGATCGGTATCAGTATGGCTAATATTGGACGTATGGATTTGATCTGTACCGGGCTGGGATGTTTTCTTAATATTTAATTGCTCTTGTATATAAAACTCTTTCTTATATACATATGAATGTCTATCAATTTGTTCCTCTAGTCTACCCAGACTAACACAGGGTGTCATGAGGACCCCAAGCTTGCCATTGATGTCTGAAGTCTTGGGAAAACTAGACAGTCAAAATGACTGTGCCCTTCAACTTGTGATTGCTAATGTAGTTCAAAGAAAGAACAATTACATGGGCAAATGAATCGAAAATGAATTAAATCAAATAGGCTGCATGAATAACATATTAGACTATGTAGACTGATATTTTCATGTGGTGTCAGAGGAGGATTTCATTTCCAAGTCCATACACTGCTAATATAATATTTCTCTGTAGTCATTTTTGGGCATAGTTAATATTAAAGACACACCTTTTACTTCTTTTTTTTTAAAAAAATGTACTAGCATAACCAAAAGGAGGAAGGCCCTCAACAAGATGGACTGACAAAACAATGAGTTTAAATATAACATTTGTGAGTGTGGTACAGAATCAGGCAGTATGTTGTTCTGCTGTGCACAGGATTGTTATGAGGCAGAGCTGACTAGCTGGCACCAAACAATAACAACTCAGCAGTTTCCCAAAAGATAAGAAAAATTATTTGTAAACATTTTAATAGTTCACTTATTCTTGTCATTATAGTAACAATCAACAGTCACTGAGTTCCAAGCACTGTGTTAAGTACTTTAATTTCTCAGAGGTTCACGTTAGCTACGTGTCCTAATCCCTTAGTCCTCATCTTCAGCCCATCCTCCCTCGGCCTGGTTGAAGTCCATGGCCTGGTCATTTGCTCACGGCTCCTAGCAATGAGGCTTCAGGTCCGCTCAGCACTCCTTTCCGAGGTTGCATGAATAGGAGGTCAGCAACCAGGGCCACCACGTCTGTCCACTGTATGAGGCCACCCATCGCCATGGCAATGCTGAGACAAAGGCACACCGTGCCATGTTCTCTACTAGCCCTCCTGTTCCTCTCTGGAAGTTTCTGTCAAAATATCTCACTCCTGCCTCCACAATTCTGTCTCAAAAATGTGATCTGTCTGGGGAACGAACATCCTGCCATGTTATGCCCACACTCCCTCCGTCCAACCCTCCTCCACCAGAAAGGTGCCAGCTCGCTGCCCTCTTCTCGGTGAGACTCTACTTCCCTTGAACAATAAAAATGTTATCAACTAACTGTGATAGGGAACAAAGGTATTTTCCCCCTCATATTCTGAAACCATTAATATGTCCTGAGTTCTCCAGGCTCAGTCCTTGATGTGGTGTGAGAGGACAATTAGTAACTTGACACCTCCATTTCTCTAACATTTTCGGAGGAATTCAGGGCTCGTTGACTTATACCACATCCAAACAACAGTTTGAGTATCCTCCAGGGACTCAAATGCTGCGCTTTTGGGATGCTTTTGAGTTCTGGGGACAGAAATATCTGCACAAGATCAGGGCATCCGGGTGGTCGGGGTAAGGTTTCCAATGAAATTCTTTGAGCATAGTATTTACTATATCCATGATGGAACAAAGGCATTGATGTGATGGGGAAACTTTTTTTTTTTCATGGCAAAAACATTTCTGGTCTTTTATTCTCACCACTTCAGTTTTCAATTTTATGAAAATTTTTTTCCTACTAAACCCCTAGAATGTTCTTATATTCTTTGAGAAAAGATGTCAAGATGACCCTTTGGGAGTCTCAGAAACACCATTGTGATAAAGCTTCTGAGCTGACATCTCTGCCTTGCATTGAATCAGCCCCCTTTTTAAGGCACTCAAATGAGATTACGCTAAGTGTATTCTGGAGAGAACCTGTCTACAGTCATTCACTGATTGCAGAGATGTTTAAACATACTGTATATACTTATAAGCCGACCTGAATATCAGCCAAGGTGCCTAATTTTACCATAAAAACTGCATAACGAATATGCTGAAAACTCGACTTATGCACGAGTATATACGGTACATTGTTGGGATAAAACTGTGCAGGTCTGAACTGGAACCCTCGGAGCGATGCTTTCGCCTTGCCCGTATACATAAAACATTGACAAACAAAAGCAGAAAAAAATCCAGCCATAAGCTTGGCAAAGGACTTAATAGACATTTCACTGGAGAAGACCATAATTAAACAGGAATGGCCACCAAACCCATTAAACGATTCTCAACATCATTAACCATCAGAGAGAGGCAAATTAGAACCACAGTAAGATTCTATTTCATTCCCGTAAGTATAGTGAAGGTAGGAAAACAGGCAAATGAACAGAAAATAACAAATGTTGGTGAGGAGATGGGTAAACTTGAATGCCAACGTCTTCATTACTAGTTGAGATGCAAAATTGTATAGCTCTTGTGGAAAACAGCATGGAAGTTCTTTAAAAAACCATATTGGAACTACCAGATGACCATGCGTTTGCATACCTACGTATATGCCCAAGAACATGAAAGCTGAGAGTCAGAGATCTGGACACCAATGTTCATTCATTGCACTCTTCATCACAGCCAAAAAGTGGAACGAACCTAAGTGTTCCTCAACAGATGAAAGAAAATGGAATATTACTCAGCCAGGAAGAGAAACAAGGTCTCGATACATTCTACAATATGGATGAAGCTCGAAAGACATTATGCTAAGTAAAATAAATCAATCAAAAAGGGGCAAATATTGTGTGTTAGGCCGACAAATCCAGTGACACTCATCTTCGTATACGACAGAGATTTCTATCAAGAAGTAGTTATATATTGAGAAGGCATCTAAGTCCATTCCAACTCATGTCCATAAGTCTGATGCTAGTCCACAAGTCCCTGTTATGACTCATGAAGCCTCATGCAGGTGACACAGAATGATGAACTGGAAGCAGGAAGATCACAGGCTGGTGGGCGTGGAAGTTTCATGGATCCAAAGTCAATGACAACATGGCGGGGCACTGACAGCTCATAAGGTTGGTAGCCTACATGGGGCCATGGAGGCAGGTACAGTTCTAGTAGGCAGGAAGGCACAGAGGTAGAGAGGGAGGGAGATTCCCAGACCTGCCACAACCCCCTTTATACGAAGGCCACACCCTCAAGGAGGCCTCACCAGGCTATGACTTGATGGTCAGGTTGAATTCCACCCCTACACTTTCATACATCTTCAAGTTGACATAAAATCATCTAGCCACCACATATCATATGACCTCACATATAAAAATCAAGAACAAGCAACTGCATAAAGACCAAAGGTTGTTAGTAGCTAGCAAGGGCAGGAGGGAGAGGGAAATAGGAGCAATTTCTTAAGGATCAGGCAGCTTGGTGGCCTAGTGGGTTAAATGCTGGGCTGCTGACTGTGAGGTGCGTAGTTTGAAACTACCAGCAGCTCCTAGGGAGAAAGATGAAGCTTTCTACTCCCATGAAGAGTTGCAGCTTGGAAACCCACAGGTGGAGTTCTATCCTGTCCTACAAGGCTGCTATGGGTCAGAATCGACTTGATGGCAATATGTTTTTGTTTTATTTTGTTTTTTGCTTAAGGATGACTGAGTTTCCATTTACAGAGATTAATTCTTTTCTTTTTTTAATTAATAAATCTTTTTATTGGGGCTCATATAACTCTTATCACAATCCATACATACATCAATTGAGCAAAGCACCCTTATACATTCGTTGCACTCATCATTCTCATAATTCACCTTCCACTTGGGTTCCTGGAATCAGTTCGGTTTCCTTTTTTTCCCCTCCTCCTCCCTCCCCACTACCCCCTTCCCCCTGGTCTCTTAATAGTCTATAAATAATTATTTTATCTTATCTTACACTGCCCGGCGTCTCCCCTCCTTTTCATTGATTAAATAAATATACCATTTCACAGCTGATGAGTATAATTATCAGTAAGGATACACCTATAAAAAGATGTATTGGTGAAATCTATATCATAAATATGTTTAACAACAACAAAAAGACTTTAAAAAGCAAGCAAGAACACAAACATAAAAGTTGTTAAGACTGCTTATGTGCTACCAAACATCCCATGGCATTTGATTCTTTGGTTTGGAGGTGCAGGGTGATCGTTTCATGAGGCATTCGAGTTAATTGACCTAAGAGCATGTTCAGTGCCTCTGCTGTTCCACCGAGAGGTCTTAAGCGCCTGCAAGTGTCCATCAGAAGGTGAAACAACCGGTTTCTGTTCTGGAGCAGTGGAGGAAGAGATCAGCATTAGGACGCGAAGAAGGAGCACATGGCTAATTGCCTCCATGAAACACAGTCTCCTTTGCCATGAGACCAAAGGAAGGAGATGGAGCCTGGCTACCTTTATTGAATGCTTTGATCAAAGCTTTTGTAGAATAATCCTGATCAAAATGGGAACACACAGAGCAGAAGTTTAAATGAGCCCTGGTGGTGCTTGATGACAGCCTCTGAACTGCTAACTACAAGGCCAGGAGTTGAGAGCCACCAGCTGAACCTCAGGATAAGGATGAGAGGAGAATTTTAAATTCTCATAGAATCTAGACAGTATGAGGCCATGGAGGCTGGGCAAACTATTGAAACTGTTACCTTAAGACCATCTCTATTATTTATTTATTTATTTTTAAAAATAATTAAATGATTTTATTGGGGGCGTAAACAACTCTTATCACAATCCACACATACATCCATTACATCCATTGTGTCGAGCACTTTTGTACATTTGTTTCCCTCATCATTCTCAAAACATTTGCTTTCTACTTAAGCCCTTGGTATCAGCTCTTCATGTTTTTCCCTCCCTCCCCGCTCCCCCCTTCCCCCTTAATTTTAACAGGAAAAAAGGGGAAGAATTTATTTTCTAAACTTTTCATTGTAATTTCGGTGAAGGTTTATAGAGCAGATCATGTGTTTTACATTCGACACATTTTATCTCAATTTATCCATTGCAATCCTCTCAATGTACCATCTCATAACCCACTTCCTCCCAGAATTTCCTGTTTCTATTCCTCTTTCTTTCCTAATTCTATGTCCTTCAGTAAATGCTGTCATTTCACTCTTAAATGGTTGACTATTCTCACACAGGGGTGAGTTCCGTTCCATACCTGAAAGGTGTCTAAGGGTCATAGTCTCTCTCTGAGCAATAAAGTATGATGTCTGCCAGGCTTTTGAGGTGTCCCATCTTTCTCTCACTCTCTCTAGGCCTTTATAATGTGATCCAAGTTGTGGTAGCTGGGTACCATCTACTTCTTCTGATCTCAGGATTGTAGAAACTGATGTGTACATGGCTCAGTGACCCATCGGACTCATTGTTTCCATGTCTTTTGATTATCATCTCTCTCTTTGTTTCACATGGGAGAGACTAGAAATTGTGCCTTAGAGGGATGCTCATGAGCTTTGGAGACCCAAGCAGTTAATCACACCAAAGTGGAGTATAGAACCTTGTCTTTGTGAACTGTTATTGTAGTTGCTGTTAGGAGCCATTGGGTCGGTTCTGACCCATAGGGACCCTGTGCACACAGAATTAAACACTCCCCAGTCGTGTGCCTTCAGCATAATTCCTCCCATGTCTGAGCTCATTGTTGCAGCCACTACGGCAATCCATCTCCTGAAGGGCTTTGCTCTTTTTTGCTGACCTTCCACTTTACCAAGCATGATGTCCTTCTCCAGGGATGGGTCTCTTCTGACAACGTGTTCAAAGTATAGAAGGGGAAGTCTTGCTTTCCTTGCCTCTAAGGAGCACTCTGGCTGTACTTCTTCCAAGGCAGGTCAGCTTGTTCTTCAAGCAGTCCATGGGACTTTCAACAGTCTTCCCCAGCACCACAATTCAAATGCATCCATTCTTCCCTCTTCCTTATTCGATGTCCAACTTTCACATGCACATGAGGCAACTGAAAACACTATGGATTGGATCAGGCACACTTTAGTCTCCAAGTAACATCTTTGCTTTTCAATACTCTTAAGAGGTCTCCTGTGGGATATTTATCTGATGCAACATGTCTTTTGATTTCTTGACTTCTGACACCATGAGCACATAAGTTTTTGTGGTAAAATTAAGTGCCTCGGCTGATATTCTGATATTCAGGTCGGCTCATACTTGAGTCTATACGGTAACCCAACTTCTCTGATATTTGCTCTACATAAAGATTGAGCAAGTATGGTGAGAGGCCCTAACCCTGACGCACAGCTTTCCTGAGTTTAAACCACGCAGCATTTCCTTGTTCTGTTCGCACGACTGTCTCTTGATCCATGTACAAGTTCCTCATAAGCACAATAAAGTGCTCTGGAATTCCCATTCTTCTCAAGGCTATCCATAGTTTATGACCCATGGTTTGTGAACTATGTTATGCCAATTGGCATGGCATCCCCCAGACTATGGTCCCTAAGCCCAAAGATGCAGTGTAGAATTTACTTTCATTTAATGTCTTCCGATCAGGCAATTACTGAATGTAGTGTTTGTTTGAAGGTTTGTTCAGCTATACGCAAATTTCAGTAGTTATGCAGTGGCTGAACACTTGGCTGACAGGTTGGTGGATCAAACCGACAAGCTGCTGCCTGGGACAAAGATGTGGCTGTCTGCTTATGCAATGATGACAACCTTGGAAACCCTGTGGGGCCGTGCTAGACTGACCTAGAAGGTTGCTGGGTGTTGAAATCTACGCAACAGCAAGGGATTTGGCTTAGTTGAGCAGACGAGCACACTGCTGAGTGTAACTGTCCACCAGTTTGTTTGTTTTTTACAGTTAAGTAATTTGTTAAGGAAATAACAGGCTACAACTCAGGATCAGGACTGGAAAGCACAGAGGCAAGTTTTCTAAGGTTTCCTTAAAACCTCCCTTCTTCAGTGCAGGACAGCTCTCTTAGCTCCTCTTGGCATGCAAGCGAGGAGGATCTTCTCTTGGCTATGGAGATAGGCAGGCTCTTCTATCGCTGTGCAGGTCTCCTCGTGGCTTTGCATGCCTCCACAGGATAGGGCCCCTCTGGGCACCCCCATTCCCCCAGGACAGTTCTACTCTTAGCCTTAGGGTTACAGTGCTCAGCATAGCTGGGGTCTTCTGCTGCTCCTGCACTCAGACCAGCTCAGGCCACTCCAGCCCCACTCCCACCCTTAAGGTCCCTTCACTGCTAACTGGCCCAGTTCACAGCCCACGTGGCAGCTCGCTCAGTTCTCATAGGCATTCCTCCAGTGGCAGCTTTCTGCCATCGCTGCTGCCTCTGTCCCTCAGATCATCTTTAAACCTTAAACCAAAAATATACCCCGAAGTCTTCATAAAGCCAAGCAAAGTGTCACTTCACTAGTAAAGAACGGCTGCATTGAGAACCTTCAGGATCCTTCTCTGTGGGAGCAAATCGACAACAGCTACTCGACAGATCAGAGAGGGAATTTAGGGGACAGTGAGTGTATGGTAACGGGGAGGTGAAGAATGGCTGGATACGACAAAGAATGTGATTAGTGTCACCAAATTGGACATGTGTTCTGCTGTGTTCACTTTCAACAGCAAAAAGAAAACAATTTCAAGAACAAAGAAAATCCTATGGATCACAATGGTACGATTCAATTGGCCATCGCAGAGTCACCATGAGTTCAAATTCACAAGAACATCAACCTAAGGCTTTTAGTTAAACTTCTACATTGGAAAAAGATACATTTTGTTGGGTCCTTGTTAGGTGTCGGGTATTTTATATGCAAGTTCACTTGCTCCAGGCCACAATATGTGTGCCTGGGCAACATGACCTTCCCCTTAGCAGTGATATGACTAAAGTTCAGAAGAGTCAATGAACTTGCCCAGAGTCACGCAGATAGTAAATTGTGGAGTCGGGCACTGTCCTAGCTAGAAAGCATGTGTTACTTGTTGGGGCCAAGGCCTCATTTCTAAAGCCAGCTCATGGCTCCTAATGTTTAGAGGTAGCTGTTCTCCAACGTCTTTTTGGGTTCCAGACTCACAAAGCCACTCAACATAATTTAAAGGGAAGGTAACCTAAGCTCTGTGTTGCTGGGAATGATGGCGATGTTTTTCTCCACCTTGGGTGGCCAGTCCACTCTCAACCACTATTAAAATAGCTATATCTCCGTAGCGCTCAAGTACCCCCTCAATGCAAGAAAACTTTGTTCTATTAAACTGGCATTCCATGATGCTCATCTTCCTGATAGGATCACTGAAGACAAACCAGGTGCATAAGCAAATGTGGTGAAGAAAGCTGATGGTGCCTGGCTGTCAAAAGATACAGCGTCTGGGGTCTTAAAGGCTTGAAGATAAATAAGCAGCCATCTAGCTGAGAAGCAACAAAGCCCACATGGAAAAAGCACACCAGCCTGTGTGATCATGAGGTGTTGAAGGATCAGGTATCAGGTATCAAAGAACAAAAAAATCATATCATTGTGAGTGAGGGGGGGGTGCGGAATGGAGACCCAAAGCCCATCTGTAGGCAACTGGACATCCTCGTACAGAAGGGTCATGGGGAGGAGATGAGCCAGTCAGGGTGCAGTATAGCAACACTGAAACATACGACTTTCCTCTAGTTCTTTAATATTTCCTCCCCACCACTACAATGATCTCAGTTCTACCTTACAAATCCAGCTAGACCAGAGGATGCACACTGGTACAGATAGCAACTTGAAACACAGGGAATCCAGGACAGATGAACCCCTCAGGAGATAAACAATAATGAGAGTAGCGATACCAGGAGGGGAAGGGGAAGGTGGGGTAGAAAGGGGGAACAGATCACAATGATCTACATATAACATCCTCCCTGGGGGATGGACAACAGAAAAGTGGATGAAGGTAGATATTATATTGGATATATTGTAAGATATGACAAAATAATAATAATTTATAAATTATCAAGGGTTCATGAGGGAGGAAGAGGGGTAGGGGGAGAGGAAAAATGAGGAGCTGATACCAAGGGCTCAAGTAGAAAATGTTTTGATGATGGCAACAAACGTACAAATGTGATTGACACTATGGGCGGATGTATGGATTATGATAAAAGCTGTAGGAGCCCCCAATAAAATGATGTAAAAACTAATAATTAAAAATAACCACACCTAAGATGTCAGGAACAATTGTTCTCTGCTTCCCCCAACAGTCATATTATTGCACAAAGGAATATGTTCCAATAGAACTTTCTGTGATGACCAACATTTCCACATTTGCATCACCCAATCCAGTTGCTGCTGGTCACATGCGGCTGCTGAGCACATGCATATGGCTGGTGTGACTGACGAACTGAATTTAAAATTGAATTCACTTTTAATAGCTATGATGGCCAGTGGCTACTACAAGGGACAGAGCAGGTCTACAGATTAATAACTTGTAAGTACACAAGATTTTCCATAACTAAGTACCAGAGGATTTTCAAGCTCCACATTTTAAACAGCAAAAATCTTCCCCCAAATAAGTCCATTGTGGATGAAACTCACTGCCATCAAATTGATGATGACTTTGGGAGGCAGGACAGACTGTTTTTGTCGATTGGGAGTCGGTAACTCTACGGGAATAGAAGCTCCTCTTTGTCCCCTCTTGTGGACGGAGTAACTGAATTTAGCATCTGTTGCCCAATACAAGGATTCATCGTGTTTACGAGAATGGGCTGGTAGAAAGTCTGTGAATTCTTCTCTATGGGTTTACTGAAGCAGGACTCATTCTAAGAAAGGAAATGTGGAAACTGCATGCCCCCAAGCATGAGCGGTGCTGGAAAGGCTCGTAAGTGGTTACCCAGGTGGGAAGGTTCACATCATCCATCCTTGTTAAAATCCATACTTTTTCTCTTCCTTCTTCCATAAACTCCTGGATTCCTTAGCAAAAAAAAACCAAACAAACAAAACATCCCAGAATAATCTGGGGACTTAGAGACTCCTGTTTTGCCTCAAATGCTTACCAGTGCCTTCAAACTGATGGAACGCAAAAGTAGGCAAAATAAAAAACACAAACAAGCAAGCTCTAAACAACACAACAACAAGAAACTTAAAAATTAAGTCAGCAAAAATATATATACAGATTTCAGAACTGGACCGGTTATCGACAACATCTTCGAATTCAAAACAGGGAAGGTTCGGCACTACTTTGGGGCTAGTTTTCGCCTTTGCCTCTCTTATCCTGCTTCCAGCCAGGCCCTCCAGCGCTTCCACTCATGGAGACACGCTTATGTGCAGCGGAGAACTGCTCCCTAGAGTTTTCAAGACTGAGGCCTCCTAAGCAGATCACCAGGCTTGTGTTCAGAGCAGATACCAACCATCAACTTTTCAGTTGGTAACGAAGAGCTTATCCTTTTGTGTCATCCGGGAGGTGGGGGGGGGGGTGCTCCGATATAAACTGTGTGTCGCCATGCTTTCTGCTCCGCTGATGCCCACGGTCTGTTCGATTCAACTGTGGCTGTGGCCCCTGCAGGGAAAAACCACCACCTCGATGTTTCTCTCTGGTTCCCACAGGGTCCTTTGTCCAGCGTCCAATTGTGGTGTACAGTGCTTTGAAGGCCTCCCGGGACTCTTTCCCAAGGCTTTCCACTGTTTAGGGGTCCCTAAAATTCCACTCCTCCTCCTGACGGTATTCCGGATGGTGTACCTAAAGGCGATGTCACAGCTGACTGCAAAAACCTGGCTCTGCTTCATCCATGTTTGGAATGATGCCAGTACTGAACAAACACTCTATGAAGCACTCAGAACCTGGCAACACAGATGTTGTGGGGGGATCGTGTGCCCCTCCCAAAAGGGAGCTGAGGTGATCAATACCCACCTCACGGTAGTGTCACAAATACCAAAGTTCTTTGAACATCTGCAACAAGCATAACGTTTTTGGGACATTAAGTCAATACCTTTTGGGTTTTCTTAGTTGCCACAGAGTCCACTCCCATTTAGGGCAACCCCACGGGAAGGACTCTGTGGGGTTTGAATGCTGGGACCTTTTGAAAACAGATCCCCAGACCTATCTTTGTAGGCCTCTGGGGATGGGTTCATATCACCAACCTCTTTGGGCTAGTGGCTCAGTACATCATCCTCCCCAGGTACTATGGGTAAATGAGAGTCTAAAAAGAAATATTTCCCTCTGGCGAAAGCAAAGCTTTGCTGAAAGAAGATTTTCCAAACAAATGGGAGTGAGCTGATGAGCTGCATGTTGAAGGGTCGACCAGAAGGCAGGCAGGACACAGAAATGAGCTGAATTGGCAGATGGCTGTTTCAAGGGCGATCCCTCTGTAGCCTTTCTAGGATGCAGAGAAGGGGAGGAAGGGTCCCATTGGGGCAGTCAGAGAGTTTTCGAGGATCTGAGAACATCATACAGTGTAAGCAGGGAAACAGCTAGCTTATCATGAATTTCCAGCAATCTAGGGCAGATTTAATGGGAGGCCCCACCCACCCAGCCCTGCCAAGGTCATATACTGTGGCATGGCACCTGGATGACAAGAAAGAGAGGGAGGCAGGGGTGGAGGGGGGGAAAGTTCAAGGGCCCAAGAGGCCCATCTGACTGGTGCAGTGTCCAGAGACACATAGAGACTGTGTGACCAGGCTTTGCACCACAGGGCCCACCACCACAATGGCAACAGGGACCAGAGTCCCCAGCAGAAGCAGGCCGTCGGTAGAAGGCATCCTGGAGCCCAGAGGTTCTTCCCACTATACCCAGCAGTACAACCACCCTCTAATCTAGGACAAGAGGAGAGGGAGGGGAAGTTCTTGAGAGAGGAGAAAACCCAACCCAACCCATTGCCATGGAGTTGATTACAACCCCCTGTGACCCTATAGGAGAGCATAGAAATGCCCCTACCCCCTACCCCCCCCCGGATTCTATGGATGTACATCTGTACAGAGGCAAACTGCCGCATCTATGTCTCTCTCTGGTGGGTCACCTAGTGGGTGTGAACTACCCACCTTCTGGACAGCAGCTGAGTACTTCACCACAGCCACCACAGCGCTCCTTGAGAAAGGAGAGGCTGCCCTGCAAGTGGGTCTGAAGTTTGAATTCATGGAATGCTTACCCCAAAGAACTTCGCTAGCCTAGAACAAATTCAAAGATGGCAAGGATGGATGCTAGTTCAAAAGATAACACATGTACTGTGGGAAACAGAAAGCTTTCTCCCAAGTTGTCTCCCCAAAATATATGCCAAACATAGCTGCTTGCTACTTGTGGCGAATGACTATATACTTGGAGGTCAACAGAAGTAGGTCAGGGGTTATTCTCCCTAAGAGTTATCAGCCATCTAGAGCAAGCAGTCACCACAGTTTATCCCATAACAAGTAGGACCCACTCCCATCTGAGTAGGACAGTGATAGATTGTTTCCCTGAAGGAGAACCCAGAGAGGTCAAGCCAACCCAAAGGTGACCAAGGTTAGGCTGCATCATGAATCTAGGGTCGACCCATCTTGTCACATGTATACCTCTAATCCCTCCCTTTCCTGTGTGTACACCCCTAGCTCATCCTCTTCCTGATACACCTATGCCCATTACATAACCCCCTCCTGTTGCTTGTATGCCTATTGTACTGCCCCTTCCTATGACATATGGTTACCAGTAATTATGACCCCCTCAGGAGATATAACCCTTGATTAGCAATAAACAGGGTCTCCGGCCCGCCAACTGTCTCCGCCCCACCTCGCTCTGGCCCATGCTGTGCTCGGACCTGGCTGGTAAGATTATGGCCATCCAGAAGGTGAGCATGCTACCATGAAATGTGTCTGACTCCATTATTTCAATCTCTCTTCTATCTCTCATGCTCTCTATGCCTTTACTATAATCTTTATGTATCTTAACCATATAATTGTGCCTATTGAACCCATGGTTAGTTGTGGGGGGCTGGCATTTCCCCCCACAGAAAGTGGGTCTGAAGTTTTGAATTCATGGGATGCTTATCCCAAAGAACTTCCCTAGCCTAGAACAAATTCAAAGATGGCAAGGATGGGTGCTAGTTCAAAAGATAACACCTGTACCAGTTATTATGTCAAAGCCATCTGTCCTTGGGGTGCTTCTAACAAGCTCCCAGGCCAGCCTTATCCATGTGTATCTTGGTTGTGATTGAATATTCACAGCGCCTCTACCTCCAGCTCTGCCTCTAAACGCATTCCTGGGTGTCCCGGTTAACATTTTCGGCTTCGGAGTTGAGCAGCATCTCTGTGTGCAACACTGTCAGTGTGTCCAGCTGCCATCAAGTTGGCTCACTCCGAGCCACCTTATGCAACAGAAAGAAGCACTGCCTGGTCCGACACTGTCCTCACAACTAGTGTGATGTCAACGTGCATGGTCGTGGCCGCTGTGACAATCCATCTTGCAGAGCATCTGTTTGGGGTTGACCCTCCACTTTACCAAGCATGGTGGGATTGGTTTCTGCGGCTACCACGACCACAGTACATGAGATGAAGTCTCGCCATCTGCACTTCGAAGGAGCATTCTGGCTGTACTTCTTCCGAGACAGATTTGTCTGTTCTGGTAGTCCCTGGCGCTTTCCATACGCGTCACCAACACCATAATCCACATACATCTGTTCTTCTACATCGATTCAATGTCCAGCTTTCACATACGTACGAGGCGATAGAGAATACCATGGCTTGGCCCTCAAAGTGGCATCTCTGCTTTTCAACACTTTGAGGACGTTTTAATGCAGCAGATTTGCCCAATCCATCTCAGTCATGTGCCAGCTGATTGATTGACAGCCACTTCCATGAGCATTCATTGTCATGCCAAGTGAGATGCAGTCCTAAAATCATGATATATTTCTATCATAACATATGTATTCTGTGGGTTATAGTTGTATCATGAATCACACTGTCCCATCTAATCTGAATGGCTACTCAAAGAAACAAAAAGCCTCACTGCCATCAAGTCGATGCTCTTAGTGACCATATAGACAGGGCAGAACTTCCCTGTGAGTTTCTGAGAATTTTTTTTCTTTTTTGGAGTAGAAAGCCTGTCTATCTCCTGTGGAGCACCTGGTTTCCTACTTCAGACCCTGAGGAGCACAGTGCAGTGCTTAACCACGATATCAGCAGTATGCCTGACTGCCACTGGACATTGTTATAGATTCAATTGTGCCTTCCCACTCCCACCTCCAATGTACATGGGATGTCTGGCTGTTGTACCTGTGGATATATAGAATCCTGTTTATTTGGAAACAGAGATTTTCTTTCTTTCCTTCTTTCTTTTTTTAGCATCATGATAATAATATCGTACCATTGGAGGGTAGATCCCAAACCTAATAACTTCTGTGTTATAAAAAGGCCAATATAGACACACACTAGAGACAAGAGACACCAGGTGGGAATTATCTACAAGGCAAGGGAGCTAATGAATACCTGGAGCTACTGACAAGGAAGGCATTGACACAACTGAGACCCAGATTTGGACTTTCAGCCTCCAGAATAGTGAGAAACCGAATGTCCATTATTTAAGGCAACCGAGTTATATAATACTTATATTACAGAAGCACCTATAGAGCCCTGGTGGCATAGTGGTTGTGCCTAGAGCTGTGAGCTGCATAGTTCGCAGTTCAAAACCTCCAGCAACTTCTTGGGAGAGAGACGGGGCTGTCTACTCCCATAAACAATTACAGTCTCAGAAACCCATAGGGGTCACTATGAGTCAGTATTGACTGGATGGCAGCAAGTTGGGTTTTTTTCTGAGGGAACTAACAGGCATTAATTATACCCACTGTGTACATGAAGAAATTGAGGCTTCTGTGTTCAACATAAGGAACCCTGGTGGTGTCGTGAGCTATATATTGAACTGCTAACCTCAAGATCAGCAGTTCAAAACTACCAGCCTCTCCATGGGAGGAAGGTGAGACTATTCCTATAGGGAGTTACAGTCCTGGAAACTCACAGGGCCATGTCTATTCTGTCCTATAGGGTCACCGAGTAGGAACCAACTGAATGGAAGGAGGATTTTGGTTCACTGTTCAGCATTCCATCCAAACCAAGACTAAGCTAGTATTCTCGTACCAAACCACCTCCCCCAGTCACGCGATAGATCCCTGCTGCTCCTGGATCACTAATTCTGTCCTGGCTGCTTATTCACAATCCCTCTAGGCTTTGCAGCCTTCCCTGCTCACCCCTCCCTCATGAACCCTTGTTTTTTTGTTTGTTTGTAGTCTTTTTAAAAAATCATTTTATTGGGGGCTCATACAACGCTTATCTCCATCCATCCATCCATTGTGTCAAGCATATTTGTACATTTGTTGCCATCTTCATTCTCAAAACATTTGCTTTCTATTTGAGTCCTTGCTATCAGCTCCTCAAACAACAACAACAAAAACCCCAGTTGCAGGCTGGTACTAAGTACCTTATTGGACAGGTTTGATGCAGTCCTTGGTGACCCAGGCCGTGTGCCATAGATGACTAGGAGTTGAGGCTGCTCCTTCGAGGTACGCAACATCTTTCATAGACCACGCCAGAAGGACTTGATGTGGACACACCACTAACTGAACTGGGCTCTACCTCAATTTTGCCTATAGCCCTTGGACGTAAAGCTTCCCCCTAATCTGAGGGGAAGCAGATGACTGCCATCCCAGGGACAGCGATGAGCTTTGGTTTGAATCTCTCGCCTTGAGGGTGCCCAATGATTGGTGGCCCAGTACTATAGACTTACTATTTTGATGCCCTCCTTGCTTTATTATGATATGTTTTAATCTGGTAGGCATGGCTCTCCCATTGTGAAAGAATATGATTGAAAGTACAGCCCTATCACCAACCCCCATTGTTTGTGTAAATAGTGTCTAGTCACTTAAGAGTTAAAATTTTTTAAAAAGAGAGAAAAAAAACCAACGTAATTGCAGATCCACTGTTTCTACAAAGGCTTTCCAGAGCATCCTGGCCCACCTTGACCTTGCCTTCCTGGGGACATCACCAGCATATCCTCTTGTTGACATCATCACAAGGAAGAATACATCCCATAACAATTCTTACTCTGCTCTTCCCCTTTCAGTGTGGCTTGCCTTGTTGCCCTCCACGAGGCCAAGCCCTTGGGCCATGGTCTCTTTTCTTGCCTCCCCAGACTGCCTGGCCAAGTAGTTGGCACCCCAACACACAAGCAAACCTGTTGCATTCCAGCCAAGTCCCAAACCCGGTGCCTCGGGTGTGCCAGGGTTAAACCCGGCCTCCCTGAGATGCACAATGGCTGTGATCTTTTGGAATTAGGTCAACGGGCTTTCTTCATCATTACCACTAGGGAAGATTTGAAGAGTCAGCGTTTAGCCTGGTAACGATTTGCTTGACAAGTCATAGATCTTCATATGTTTCCACATTTGTGGAATAACTTAAAACTCTTCCGTTCCATTCTGACAAAAAGAAAGGGGGCCTCATGCAAGGGAAGAACCCCACAATGCAGGCAGGCAGCCTAGACTGGGAGCTGTCTTGCTTCATAATTCTTACAACCATCTGCCGAGATGCTGGGAGCCCTCCCTGGTGCCATACTGGGCTGCTTACTATTAATTAGGTTAGTGGTTCAAAAGCACCGGCTGCTCCACTTGAGAAAGATGAGGCTTTCCATTTCTGTACAGTTGCCGTCTCAGAAACTCACAGGAACTGTTCTACCCTGTCCTGTGGGACCACTATGAGTCGGAATCCATGGGGCAATAGGGAGCTTGGTTTGGGGAGTTTTAATCTTAGGGAGAACGCATCGCCCCACCTGTTCCCCTTGGAACAGCTGGTGGGTTCAGACTACCAACCAACCTTTCAGTTAGCAGCCGAGCACGTTATGATCTGGGTAACCTGTATCTGAGCGTAATGACTTTATATACAGACCGTGCATTCCCAGGCTAAGGCTTCCCACAGATCTCTGCAACACAATTGGGCTTTCTAACCTTGTGACACAAGGCGAAGGAGCTACAAAGTGCCTGCATATTTCCTTTGCTTAAAAAGTACATTCAATCTCCTCTGGACTTTCCCCCTCTGTCAGTGCAGCTTGAGGTTACTTCCTGCCCTGTCAGCTGACCATGAGTCACGTAGAAGCACTTCAGAGAGGCTGCTTCTGTCTCGAAGGGGAGCAGGGAGAGAGAAGGGGAGCAGGGAGCTACCAGGCTTCTGTCGGGGCCAAGGCCTGCCTTTTTTGGGTTCTTTGAAGACCTCACAGTGAAAAAAACTTTGCTCTTCAGCCTCTTCGTGATGATGGTTCAAAAGGCAGGATAACCACTCTGCTAAATTCCTGAACAAACAATGACACTTGAGAAAGTCCATTTTTGTAATCCATGAATCATATCTCTGGGCAATCCCTTCCCCCGCACACCCCCCAGGGGTCCTTCCTTTGAGCCACAAGCATGCAAGCATTTCGGGGATGTCTTCAATAAGGGAAATCGGAATGACAGCAGGCCTAGTGAGTTCTGGGATTCCAAGTGATGTAAGCAGAGCTTCGGAGGAATTTCAAAATCACAGGAAAGGAGCTCGCAGGGTAGACAGGGTGAGTCTGAACACAAATAAGGATATTTCCTTGATTCAGGAAGTCATTGGAGCGAAACCATAGGGAAGTTGAGAGGCTCAAAAGTAAGCAACCTCTAGGAAGCTAGAGGAGGTCAGAGCCCACTTCTGCCTTCTGCAAGCAGCGTGCCAATTCTTTAACGACTTGGGGGTTTAAAGGCTTCTTATTCAACAAAGATAAGGGCGCCTATAACACTAGCCTATCTAGTGGCTTCAGGACGCACCAACAACTTATTATTGCAATGCACTCTGCAAATGGAGAAAACAGTTTTCCACAGTGGGTTCAGTGCCTGGGCAATCCTGTCTCACTATCGTCTCCTCTGATTTGATCCAGAAAATGCCGGCTGCGCACAAGGCTCGTTAGCAGTGCCAGGATAATACATCGCTTTGTTCCCTCGTCCATGAGTTGTTGGCATGGAAATGATTTGGAAAAGGCAGAATGTTAAGTACATTGGGTGGGAGGTGGAAATAAGGAACTCTATCCTCATTTACAGATCATAACCATTAGTCTGAGAACAGAAGTGGCTCAGTTGTAGAATTCTTGCCTTCCATACAGGTGATCTAAGTTCAATCCCAGGCCCATGCCCCCCATGCACAGCCAGCAGTGTAAATAAAACAGAGGCTGGTGTGTTACTCTGATCTGAGCAGTTTTCCAAGGAACTTCCAGGCCTGGCAACCTGCCTTTACAAGGTCAGCCACTGAGAACCCTACTGGACCCCCATCGTCCAATCCCATTATTCACAGCATCACCAAGACAGCTGGAAACACCAACAGAAAGCATGAAGGATGGGGGTCAGGGGGTAGACTGGTCAGCCTAAGCCTTCTGAGATTGAAGAAGGGTGAGTCACTGATCTCAACATAGTGATGCTTAGGAAAGAGCTATTCTTTTTTTCACATTAGAATGCTCCATTAGCATGCCCACTTATTTCAGTATCACCAATGATGAAATTGCCTATAAGAAATTTACATACCCCCTACCCCACCCCGCCCCAGCCCCAACGATTGAAGCATATATATATTATAAAATGTGGCAGGCTGACATTGTGAAATTTAAAGCTGTAATCTCAGCGGAAGCGTTCTTGTCCACTAGCTGGACCACGCATGAGAGTCTTTCTCTGTGTATTGATTTCAGAGAGAATATATATATATATATATATATATATATATATATCAGGCCTTTGTCTATATATATATTTGTGTGTGTGTGTGTGTGTGTGTGTGTGTGTGTATCAGGCCTTTTTTCAAGAAAAGTCAGGTTAGGGCCCATCAAAGGAATAGGCTCTAAGTCATGGAGACAAAACCTAATGATGTTTTGAAGGAATAAAAGTTTCGCTTTCTTAACTAAGTCTGAAGGTACAAGCCTGGGACTAGTGTCACAATTCTACTTCCCAAATGTCTCAGAGACCAAAGCTCCTTCCAGCTGTGTTTTTTTCTTCTCCTGTTCCCAAACTATGGTCCTAAGGCTCACAGCCATGAGGGACAAACATGCCAAGTAGCAAAAGGACCCCAGGTAACATAGTAGTTACTCGTTGGGGTGCTAATGGCCAGGTCAGCGATTTGAAAGCACAAGATGCTCCCAGGGAGAAAGATGAGCTTTCTACTCCCGTGAAGAGTTAGCATCTCGGAAACTCTGAGGCAGTTCTGCCCTACCTATAAGATCACTGTGAATGGGCAAAGGCTAGAGAGTGAGTGAGCAGGAGGAAGGGTAGAGCAGGAGGGAGACTTGGCTTGCATACTGTTGGTCTGAGCAGGAACATTCTCAGAAGCTACCACGTGGCTCATCTTCTATCCTAATTGTCAGAAGTTCATAGAAGGCTAAGAAATGCACTGTGTGTGTGTGTGTGTGTGTGTGTGTGTGTATAATGATGGGCCCAGGGAAGAGCCTTCACTGATGGCAGGAAAGATAGATATAGGGGATTATTTGCTATCTGAGTCGCAGAAGGAAAGGTCATGGAATATCACAGCCTGGATCAACACTTCCACTTAATCTGCTAATAAGTCATCAGAATCTAGGTTTTAAAAAATGGAAATGAGGATGAAAAAATCATTTGTTTATTAACTGACTGACTGAAGATTTTGGACAGGACATGGGCACCCATGAGCTCTGTAGTATCACATCTTTATCTAACCAGCTTAACTTTTATCCCAGCTGCTCTAGATTGGTGATATAATTAGAGAAATCCATGTACACATTTACATTTTGGATCAGCCTCTTTGGTGGAAAGAGGTGTATGTAGGCTGACATCCACGGAGGTTGTGCCTGGAAATGGATTGTGGAGAAATTTTGATCTGCACTTATCTGTCTGCCTACACATCTTATTTAAATAAACACATTTCCATTTTCTCTCTACCTTTCCCCAAGGGTGAGTCTGGGCGTATGGGCCCTCCTCAAACATCCACTCAATCAGCTGGGAATTGTCAGTGAGGTACTTTGGGAGGCTTGTACTTAAAGAATAACTTAGAAAACTAGTTCCAGAGAGTAAACCTCCAAATCGGGCAAAAAAATGAAAATTCTGTCCTGACTCAAAGGCAGAATTCCAGTGCCTGAGTCACCTACAACACCCTGGGTTTTCCTGAAAGGATCCCCAGACAAGGACTAGGCAGGTTTAATCATGTATCCTTATGAAACCTGCTGATGACACAGCACGAGAACTAGGGCTCAAAGGTTATGGGTTGGGCAAGTGCCAAGCCTAGCGCCATGGCTGCATTCAGTACAGAGAGTGTCAGTCCTCTTAATTACAATGACCCTCTTCTCGGACCAGCTATATTCTCTACACATGGTAGACTGTTGGTACATTTAGTTCTCCCACTGCAGCGAAGTCTTAGTTCATACACCTTGGCTCAGTTCTATCTTCTCTCGAAATATATAGAAAATACGTGGTCCTTTTCAGCTGCATTAATCATTCTTTTCTCTCTGACTTCCTTCTAAGGAGAGAATTCTTCCCAAAATTGCAGAATAAAATCCACCCAAAGTCATCACCATCCAGAGGAGCCTTCACTGCCATCAAGTGGATGTTGACTCACACAACCTCATAGGACAGGAACGAACTGTCCCTGTGGATTTCCAAGACTGCCATTCTCTGCAGGAGTAGAAAGCCTGGCCATTCTCCAGCAGAGTGGTGGTGGTTTTGAACTGCTGACCTTGCAGATCAATGTATTAACCAATGCCTAAGCCAATGTTTAACCTCTATGCCACCAGTTTCCTCAGAGCCATTTATAAAACGTGTCTCATCCAAACTGACATAAAAGAAACCAGGATGCCCACGTCAACAAAGGCAAGCACACATGCAGTCAGAATCTGCCCTTTGACATTTTTGAAGAAACACGTACGTTTTGCCCTACCAATTGCACAGATAATTGGACTTTAGTCTACAGATAAACCAACAACGAAACCCACTGCTGGGGAGTCAAGTCTGAGTCATAGCGACCCTAGATAAAGATAAAACAAACCTCCAAACCCACGGTCATGGAGCTTGTTGCTACTCACAGCAACCCTGTGGGGCAGAGCAGAACTGTTCTCGAAGATGCCTGTGACCGAATCCTTATGGAAGCAGACAGCCTCATCCTGAGGAGCGGCGAGTAGCTTTGAACCACAGGCATTCTGGTTAGCGGGCCAATGAGCCCCAACGCCTTTGCCATTAGAGTTCCTATGTAGAGATTTTGCAAACTCCCAACAGTTCTCACACTTGATCTTAGCCAAAAGGCCGAGAAGTGATAACAGTTCTCAACCTGTGAGTCACGACCCCTTTGGGGGTTGAACGACCCTTTCACAGGGGTCACCCAATCCATAACAGTAGCAAAATGACAGTTATGAAATAGCAATGGAAATAAGTTTATGGTTGGGGGGTCACCACCACACGAGGAACTGCATGAAACGATATTAGGAAGGTTGAGAACCACTGATCTAACAGATTCGAACTCACAGTGACCTGATACAGGGTTCTGAGACTGTCAGTCTCTATGGGAACAGATAGCCTCATATTTCTCCTGCAGAGTTGGTGATGGGTTTGAACCACCAACTGTATGGTTAGCAGTCCAGTGCTTACCCAAGAGTCCGACCAGGTCTCCTTAGAAACTGCACAAAGATGCACACATAAGGACATTCATTGTCGTCTTCGCTGGTCATATAGAACTATGGACACAACCTAGAAAAGATGATCATATGAAGTGCAGTATCCAAACACAGGACACTACAGGGCTACGAAGAAGACACGGCAGCTCCTGCACTGGAGAGGGTGAAGAAGGTGTCTCCATATGGCTAGTCCCCTTAAAATTCTCCTGTGTATGTGGAACCCTGATGGCATAATGGTTGTGTTCGGTTGCCAACTGCCAGATCAGCAGTTTGCAACCCCCAGTCCCTCAGAAGGAAAAAGGTAGGCTGGATGAACAATCTGGAGGAGAAAACCACAGTACCGACAGTTCTGGGGGGCATGGGAAAGGGGAAGTGGGAGGAAAGGAAGTGGTGTTAACAAATCCAGGGACAAGGGAACAACAAGAGATCCAAATCGGTGATGAGGAAGGTATAGGATGCTTAGTAGGGTGTGACCAAGGGTAATGTAACCGAGGGGAATTACTGAAACCCAAATGAAGGGTGAACATGACAGTGGGACAAGAGGAAAGTCCAAGGAAATAGAGGAAAGAGCTAGGAATCAAAAGGGCATTTATAGAGGTCTAAATAAACACATGTACATATGTAAATATATTTATATGTGAGGATGTGGAAATAGATCTATGTGCATATATGTATAGATTTAGTATTAAGGTAGCAGATAGACATTGGGCCTCCACTCAAGTACTCCATCAATGCAAGAATACTTTGTTCTATTAAACTGGCATTTCATGATGCTCACCTTCCTGACAGAATCTCGGAAGACAAAGTGGGTGAATAAGCAAATGTGAAGAAAGCTGATGTTGCCCAGCTATCAAAAGATATAGCGTCTGGGGTCTTAAAGGCTAAAGGTAAACAAGCAGTCATCTAGCTTAGAAGCAACAAAACCCACATAGAAGAAGCACACCAGCCTGTGTGATCACCAGGTGTCAAAGGGGTCAGGTATCAGGCATCATCAGAACAAAAAATTCATATCGTTGTGAATGAGGGGGAATGTAGAGTGGAGACCCAAAGCCCATCTGTAGGCAATTGGACATCCCCTTACAGAAGGGTCACGCGGAAGAGATGAGCCAGTCAGGGTGCAGTGTAGCAATGATGAAACATACAACTTTCCTCTAGTTCCTAAATGCTTCCTTCCCCCACTATCATGGTCCCAATTCTACCTTACAAATCTGGCTAAACCAGATTATGTAGACTGGTACAGAGAGGAACTGGAAACACAGGGAATCCAGGGCAGATGATCCCTTCAGGACCAGTTGTGAGAGTGGAGATACTGGGAGGGTTTGGGGAGAGTGGGGTGGAAAGGGGGAACCGATTACAAGGATCTACATATAATCTACATATAACATGGACAGCAGAAAAGTGGATGGGGGGAGACGTCGGACAGTGTAAGATATGACAAAATAATAATTTATAAATCATCAAGGGTTCATGACGAAGGGGGGAGTGCGGAGGGAGGGGAAAAAATCAGGAGCTGATGCCAGGAGCTTAAGTGGAGAGCAAATGTTTTGAGAATGATGAGGGCAATGAATGTACAAATGTGCTTTACACTATTGGTATATGTATGGATTGAGATAAGAGTTGCATGAGCCCCTAATAAAATGATATTTTTTAAGTTACAGTCTCAGAAACTTACATGGGGCAGGGCTACCATGTCCAATAAGGTCTCTAGGAACCATCATCCAATGGATGACAGTGAGTTTGGTTTTTGCTGTTGGTATATGGGTGTTGAAGGGGTGTCTCACTCACAGTTCTCTAGAGCAACAGAGCTAGTAAATATGTGTTTTTAGATAGAGAAATTTACTTCAAGGGATTCTTTCACATGGCAATTCATTGACTGGCAAGTCAAAAGTCTCTCGCGTCAGGAGCAGGCTGGAAACTCCTGCTGGCTAACGTTCACCGGATTGTAAGGTGTTGGCAACTTCAATTCCTGTAGGTCCTGCTGAAAGCTGGAGAACCCTGCAGGCTGCATCCCAAGATTCACAGGCCAGGAGCTGTGAAAGGTACACAGCAGAGAGGGACCCGGTTCCACTAGATCACCTAGTTAGAGCACGAAGGCAGGACATCCCTAAGTGATTGATCACATTACATTTAATTACAAGATGGAACAGCAACTAGTCTAGTGTTTGGCTAAACTGCTGGGAACCAGAGCTTAGCCAAGTCGTTGTTGTTAGGTACTGCTGGGCTGTTTCAGTGCAGAGTGCCTCTACAGATACCAGAATGAAACACCACCATGTAATCAACCATCATAGAGGACTCTATAATGCATCCAAACTTAGAAAAAGTAAAAAACAAAAAGCAAACAGCCCCAGCCCGAGGTCCATAATGAATAGGAGGGGCGGAGCAGTGGGACAGGGGAAGTGTCTCTCACATTTTTTTTCATGCACACTTTTTGTAAGTTTTAAAAACAGAAGTTTTCGGTGGGGGTTGGGGGGTGGGGAGGATATCGGCTTCCTGGTTCTCGGGTCATAGTCATCTCCATGAAAGCATCTTAGCATAAAAGGTTTCCCATTAAATATGTTGATAGCGTTCCCCCCCCCCACCCCGATGTTCAGATACTAATTGATAAACATACCGATACCTTTTGCTTGTGGCTAGCACTGGAAATGCGACGGTTGAAAAAGAGCTCAGTGTGACTTTGACACTTCCCATTTTACCCAATTACACTCTGAGCAGCCTGGTCAGGCCATAGCCCAGATGGAGGCTGTGCTGACGATCATTAGCGGTATTGAAACAACGAAGCGCTTTCTTCCTGTTATGCCACACTCCACCAAGGCTCTAGATCTACACCTCGGATGGAGTGTGTCTCTCTCTGAACCTGGCACGTGCGCGGGAATGAGCCCTGGCCAGGAATGTGTTCTTACTGCATTTCAAGTTTCCCCAGGCCTTACCAGACTACAGAGAACAGGAAAATACAAGCTCAAGTTTCCCTGGTTCTTTCCATAGCCCGGGGACAATGAACTTTCAGCCCCCTGGAAAGTATCTTTCATCTATTTCTGGAGGTTCCTAGAAGGTCTCTCCCATATGCTGGCAAATTAGACCACTCTACCAAACCAGTGGATGGTTCTTCCCTGCCATTGTCTGACCACTAGAGTCTCATGCTTGGCACTGCCACCTGGTTCTGCAGCTCGGGCCCTAGGTCAGAGGGAAGCTTCTATCTTCCAATCACACCGTGCCCAACCCCAGTGGGTGGTACGCTAAGTCCCCTTACCCCTTACATGCTGCACTTAACAGTCTAAGATAGAATGATTGTTGTTGTTGGCTGCTGTTGGGACAACCCCTGACTCATGATGACTCCAGGCACAAAGGCATCTCTGGGTCCTGGGCCATCCCCACCATCAGTTGTGGATCAGACCATTGTGGCCATAGGGTTTTCACTGGCTGGTTTTGAGAAGTAAATCTGTAAGTCTTTCTCCCTAAGTGGTTTTAACCCAGAAGCTCTGCTGACACCTGACGAGTATCATAGCAACCCCTAAGTTTCCATGAGTTGAGTGTGGCTCGTAATACCAGAAAGCAAGTCTAGGTTGTACTGGCAGAAAGCAAGAATTCTACCACTAAATCACCACTGCCCACCATTCATGGCTAGAGGGTACATATTTGCTTCTCAGAGCAGAAGAAAACAATTTCAGCGGAGAAGAGGTGCCCAGATGAGAGGTCCATTTTGGAGGAAGGGGTCACCAGGTTGCCATTTGACTGGATGATGAGCAGACCTTCTGTATAGCACAGCCCACCCACTGCTTCGCTTCCTAGTCACAGTAACTCTGTGATGAACTAGTGTCCCTACTTACAAACGACAGATTTCAAATGTTCAAACAATTGAGGCACAAAGAAATTAAGGAACCGGGGTCAAGATCACTGAATTGTTATATGGAAGAATTGGACCTCAAAATCAATTCTTCTGATTCCAAGTTGAAGTTTTCTCCCATCCAAGAAGATAAGAGTGAGACATGGGTAAAGTACAAAGCAGAGCCGAGAGAGTGGACATTTATTGGACTTTAGAGGATACTTTTGGATTATTTTTAAAGGGTATTTTTTACTGCAATCAGCCCCACTTCACTGGGTAAGACAGGACTTGCAAAGACAGGCAACTCCTAATGTTGACATGCAAGAAACCCAGTGAAATGAAGCATAGTAACTGGATATCTGAAAAAGAGATTGGAGGTACTGGGTAGAGTTTCTGTATAACAGAAAAGCACTTCTTATATTGGGAAATACCAAGCCAAGGATCTCCTGACCTTAACCTCTCTTCCTTTGTGTGTCTGTTCTTTGGGGGTCTCCAAAAGAAACTGGTGATAAGGTAATGAGAGAGAGACAGATTGATTCACATTCACATTGCTTCAAAAGAACAGTATGATACGTAAGAATCAGCTCTGGTCATGTAAATAATGATAATTTATACTGTATTTATAAAGTGGAGGTGTTAGAGAAATGTGAGGGCAGGGACTAAGGTCCTGGTAGTTGAATTACACTTTCTGGTAGGGATCATGACTTGATACATATATAAGTTAGGAAATTGAACCATCTCTTAGTATTTACCTGCAGTGACACATTCTCTATACTGTACAACTGTGTATGGTCAAAAGAAAGAACACACTAGTTGGAGATGAATACTGAGCTTCTACATAGAGGCATGAGGAAGGGCAAAGGGAAAAGGTCAGTTATCAACGGCGGCTGGACCTCTCCAGATGGGATGTTCGGTTTTCCCCGGAGCAGCTCTGGGAGACGCCCTCGTCCTGGCCTTGGACTCTGACTCTCGGTTACTTCACCAGACAATGAGCATCTAAAGCTAAAGAAAGACAAAGGAAGAGTGTGCCCAGAGGAGAATGGTAATAAAGAGGGGTAGGGGGACTTTGCTTTTCTTACAACTCAGGCAAATTAGGGAGCAACAACTCATTTCATCTTTTGCTTTCCCCAATCCTTTTAGAGAGCTCCTTCTACATCTAAAAAAAAAAAAAAAAAAGCTCAAATTTGCAAACAAATAAATAAAACAACTGAGTTTATTAATTCAATGTAACCCATAGATGATCAAACCTTGCTCTAGTCACATATGCCTTAGGAAGAATGGAGACAGGATATCTCAAATTCTGGTTCCTCCACATGACAAACTCCCATTGATGGTTGTGTCTCGCTTTGGGTAGGACCAGTGGACATCCAGGTTCCCTTTCCAGCAGAGCTCCTCCATGTCTAATGGATAATCCACGTGACTCCTAGCAGGTTCATCCCATCCTTGTGGTAAGAGTGGTCATGTGCCCTGGCCTAATTCACCAGTACATTTTCTCCCCTCACTGTAGAGACTGCCACCTAAACCACTTTCTTCAGAAAGGAAACGAGGTTTTAGCTGAGAATGTAGATGAAACTTTGCAGCCCCTCCTGCTGTATTTGAACCAGAAGCCCAGGATCAAAATCTGTCATGGCACCGCAAGAAGTGTCTGGCTTAGGAAAGGGTCAATACCAAGAAAAACAGAGAGGACAAAACTGGATTCTGAATAACATCATTAAGACAATGGACCCCCACCTCACGAGAAACAGCCCTACCCTGAACTCTTTAGGCACATGAACTGACTAAACTTGTTTCAGTAACTATTTGAGTGTCTACTTATATGCCAGACATTGTCTTAGGCACTTGGACTCCATTAGTGCATGGCATAGACAAGGCCCCTGTTCCTTATGGAGAAAGACAGAGGTAGCAGACAATGAGCATCGCAGCTAAAACAATAGCAGGCTATTGCTGTCAGTGCTGACCAATGGAAACAAGTAGGACAGAACAATGTGCTGCCTGGTGCTGCACCACCTCCATGATCTTTGGCATATCTGAGCCCACTGTTGGGGCCGTTCTGTCGAACCATCCCATTCAGGGTGTTCTTCACCGATGACAGATGATATGGAAAAGCAGGGGGATGGAGAATGGGAGAGCGGGAGCTGGGGAATAGCTTCTCTTTATGACTTCAGTTGGGATGGGTCAAGTTTCTGGAACTATCTTCTACTTATTGATCGAGTGAAATTTTAAAAGATTTTAACTACTTCTAACCCCCCATTTGGCATGATTGGTTATGAACAGGGCCTCTAACCACAAGGTCAACAGTCTAACTCACTAGCTGCTCTGCAGGTGAAAGATGAGATTTTGGACTTCCATAAAAATTACAGCTTCAGAAACTCTATATAGGGTCTCTAGGAGTCAGGGTTGACTGATGGCAGCAGGTAACTCTTACCATCACTATACATACATCCAGACCCAGAAATCTTCATTTTTCAAAATACATAAAAAATGATAAATAGATTTGTCTATGAGTGTATATGAGTGGGGGGCAGAGATTGAACAAGTTTATTTAAAAATTCAAACCCACTTATTTGGGGTTTGGACATGGAGTCTTAAGATACTTCCATTTATATATTGAAGCACTTTGATATAAATAATTATACTTGCTCCTCTGAAATAGCAAGATAATTTTATTTCCATTATTTCTGCTTCTTGAAATATAAAACTAAACACTTGTTTCTGTTTCCAGTGTTGATTTGGGGAACATGCAGCCAATTAATACTGATAAAGCTTTATAATTTGATATGCGAAATTTTGCAACTTACAAATATTATGACGTATAGCGCAATCGAAAACAAAACAAACAAGAGATAAGGTCGGCAGAAGGTGGGAAGGCAAGAAGGAAGGAAAGCGGGAAGAAAGGAAAGAAGAGGAAAGAGAAAAAATAAAATAATTTTATAGAAAGAGTCCCATCCCAGGTCCCACCCACCTTTCGGAGGACGTGGCTAGCAGCTTCCTGTAAGAGAAACACTTTGTTGACTCTTGGGTTAGTTAGTAAAGACTGGCATTCCCCTCTTGTACAACCGCACAATGTTGTGTAAAAGAAGAAACCATCACCATAGAGACTCTGGGTCTCTTGAACACTAGGAACCGCAGATAATCTGTCTCTTCGCACTTACTTCGTAGTGGTCATCTATGTGTTTTTTGGTCTAATGCCAGACAAACTAAAGCTATGTTCTGATCTTTCAAGGACACATTTATAAGTATGACTGTATTAGCCTGATCCGTTTTCATGCAAAGGAATTGTGTCTTTACTAGTTTGTTTCAGGGCTTGCGTCCAACTTCCACTGGATGCCTCAGAAGTAAGTCTTGGTTTTTGAAGAGAAACCCTCAGGAGGGTGAGCCAGGGGAGAGTGAGTGGGGAAGAGGAACAAAAGCAGAAAAAGCTACTGTTAAAGTTTCTCCTTCTATGGTATTTAATGGCACACATGGCTAATGCATTCAAATGCTAATTGAAAGGTTGGAAGTTTGAGTCCACAAAAAGTCTATCTCAGAAGAATGGTCTGTGAACTGCTTCCCAAAAATTAGATATTGAAAATCTATGAAGCATAGCTCTACACTGACACACATAGAGTTACCGTGAGTGAGGGTTGATTCCATGGAAATCAGTATTTGAAAGCCCAGAGTGATGAAAGGATGGATGTTGAGACACTGTCTCACCTACTTTGGGCTTGCTATCAGGAAAGGTCAGTCCTTGGCCAAGGACATCATACCTGGTAAAGTAGAAAAGTAGGTGAAAAAAAGGAGAGCGAATACCATCAAGGAGTTATATTGGCACAGTGGCTACACCAATGGGCTCAAGCATTACAATGATTGTGAAGATGGTGCAGGACTGGACAATGTTTAGTTCTGCTGTTCATAGGGTTGCTATTTATCAGAACAGACTCTATGGAACAGACTACTTATCACAACAGCAACAGAATGATGAATGAGAACCTGGAACACTCCAAGAAGTACACTGACACTATAATAGCATTGATTATTTTGATTTATTGAATATTTCACAGGTGATGAAGATGGAGAACATTTTAAGTGTAAGGGTAATATATGAAAAGTCAAATGAAATAAGAACAAAGCTAATCACACAAAATTGTGGAATTTCTGAACATTAGGAAAGCCGTAAGGTTAAAGTATAAATATTTACATAAAGGGAAAAGCTGGAAAAGATGTCATCACAATGGAATATTTTTATGATATAAAAAGCTATAAAAATTGACCAGAAACACGTGAAATTTTCAGGACAAAGATCATGAGATAATTCTTAGTAGAGGAAATATAAATTAATTTAAAATAGAAAATAATTTTAATCGATGTAGTCAAGAATATATGTGACCTATTGAATGTTAATGACCAAAGACCAGATGAGTTGCTGGGGGGGGGGGTCACATAAAGAACAAAACAAAAGGTCACTAAAAGACAGGAAAGGGAGAAGTAGACACCAGAAGAGACTGTGAAACTTGCTCTTTAACATATATTTGCTAGAGCAAATGCGAGAGATGAAGTAAGAACTGAAGAGAAGATTGCAGTGTTTTACTTGAGAAGCCAAAGTACTATAATGAAATATGCAAAGACCTGGAGTTACAAAACCGGAAAGGAACAACACTTGGCATTTCTCAGGTTGAAAGAACTGATGAAAAAAGTCAAGCCTTGAGTTGCACCATTGAAGGATTCTATGGACAAATTTAACAGCGCTCTGGTAGAGCAGTAGTTTACACAATGAGCTGCTAACCACAAGGTCAGCAGTTTGAACACACCAGTCACTCCACAGGAGAGAGATGAGGTTGTCTACTCATTTAAACAGAACAAGGATATGGTGTGTGGTGTGCAATAGGAAGGGCATGCATTAGTTTGTAATTAAATCTGTATGTTGAGCAAATATCAGAAGCTGGACTAGATGCAGATTAACTCCCCATAAGGATGGGAGAAAGACTCGTTAACAACCTGCGATACAGGTGATACAAACTTGCTTGCTGAAAACAAACCAAAAAAAGACTTCTAAAGTCTTAAAAAGCTAAGATGTCCCTTTCAGGACTAAATACCGTGGTAGTTTCCTGATACTCACATGCAGGTGAAAGCTGAAGAATAAATAAACCAGTCTGAGGAATAATTGACGCCTTTGTGTTACACGACAGGCAAGTAATCTTGAAGATACCATGACGGGCAGAAGAATGAACATATTTGCTTGTAATCAGTACAGAAAGAATGCTCCTTAGAAATAAGTTTGGCAAGAATTCTTCACATACATGTTAGACGTGCTGTCAGGAGAGACTAGTCCCTGGAAAAGGACCTCACGTTTGGTAAAGCAGAGGGTGAGCCCCGAGGAGGAAGATCCTCCAGAAGATGGATCGGCAAAAGAGCTGCAGCAGTGGGCTCAAGCCTGGCAATCCAGGGGGTGGTGACACAGGACTGGCAGTGTTTTATGCTGCAAATTGAAGGCCCCCAATATCACAACTACTTAAGGAAGGCAGAATTGAAATAGCAAAAAGAACTCTTCTTATTATGAAGTCAGCAACAATGCTTTCCTTGCCTCGCCGGGCTAACACAAGTACAAGGCAAAAGGCAATCTCATATCCTGCTGATAGGAGGATAAAGCAATAGGTTTTTCTCAAGAGGCTTCAAAGCATTTATCATCACACAATAATTTAAACATGATGAAAGATGGACAAATGATCATTCCGAAAGGTTGTGCATTTCAGCAAAATGGGATTATAATCACAAGCATAGAAATGAGTGTTTAGAACCTAGAGCACAAGGGATTATGGGTAGATGGGCCAGATCAGTTGCCTACAACTCAAGTGTCTAGTATAGACTGAACCAAAATCGATTTGGTTTTGACCCATGGTGAACACCAGTGTGCCACAAGAGAACTGCTCCAAAGGGTTTTGGGCTAGCATCTTTTGGAAGGTATTGCCCGACCTATTCTTCCAAGGCCTCCCTGAGTGGGTTTGAACCGCAAAGTTCTGTGCTAGTGGTTGATACTTGACTATCTGCACCAGTGAGGGACTCAGCATGTAATACTACTACATGAATACCTTTTGATGAAATTAATGAAATGAATCAAGTTTACCACTAGAGTATACACAAGTTATTAAAACTATTACAATGACCTCAACCTACAAGGTAGGCATGAGCCCATTCATTGATCCTGACCAATGCACAGGCTGCCTTGTTCACACTTTCCTATCTTGGGGGCTGGTGAAAGGTGAGGGCTGTTGTCAGTTAGAATCCATGCAACGATCATGAGGCTGGCTTATGTTGGGAGCCCTCTATCTCTCTCAGCCAGGCAAACCCACCTGGACGTGGTGAAGGAAGTCCTGCCAACCAGGTGTAAACAACAAAACATCAAAATCTTTTTCTTTAAAGTCTTCACTTCTTTGGTGTTGCCTCCACGGTAAATCTATTGTTCCAGCTTTAGGAATGCCGGCATGTTTTTCTACTGACTTGCTTTTCTAGATGACTTGCCATGTGGAAATGCAACCAAGTTAATCAAGAATATTCTATCATACACATCAACATCTTTTCTTTCAGGATCCTCTCATACTAAGCTAAATTCACACACACACACGCAACAGGAGGCTGCTGTTAAAATTGACAACTTCGAGATGGATGGATGGTTGCCTACAAGATGAGGAACAGGAAACAGTGCTCACTGCACCGAGAAAGTTGTTATGTAGGAAGTCAAGATCAGAGACAGAGGACAAAGGTAGTGTTCAAGAGCAAACCAGTCTGCGGTGACGAGCAGTGACGCGTGGCTGTGTTGATGTAGATACAAACCGTCCCGTCCCAAATCTGGTGCCTAGAGTTTTTCTCCCACCAAGACAACCTTATTGTCAAAATAAAACCACCATGTTATTAATTGTGGAAGCATGTTCTGTCACTATTAACGTATCAAACACAGGACTTGATAGTATCTGCTGCTGATCAGTAGATTCGGTTTTACCCACAGGAAGAGCCTGACCGAGACCTACCACAGGACAGCCACACATGACGCGCAGAAGGGCCTCTTTCGCACCCCAGACAAGTACTCACTGCTGGAGTGATGCAGGCGAAAAACACACCTGATCCCATCAGGTCTCTATGACAACAGGGCTGCTTATCTGGACAGAAGATGACAGTCCAGCATCTGGAAGAGGCTTATCCTGCAGCTACAGGGAGTTTTGAAAGGTGATATGTCAATGATACTTCCTGAGCAACAGCTGTTTGTTATTGCGGTAGACCAGGAAACAGAGAGAGGCTGTCAACACCACTGTCATCTGGAGCAGCTGATTCTCCGGTCCTTGGAATATCAATGTGTTGTACATCCTGGAGGAAGGTGGTAGGTTAAGCAATGCTGCACTGGGACATCTATTCATTGATAACTTACTTATTAGATGATTATATCTTTTGAATATCCCAATACCCCCGCGGGAGGGAACTTGGAAGTGTCTTCTATGTAGACTTGAATATTGTGTTGAACCTTGAAGTCTTATCCTCTAGGCTCCCCTGACTGGATGGGAGATAACCTTGCTTTCGCTCACAGCAGGCCTTTAGACCAGCGGTTCTCAACCTGTGGGTTTCAACCATGTTGGCGGTCGAACAACACTTTCACAGGGTCGCCTAAGACCATCGGAAAACACATATTTCCGGCAGTCTTAGGAACCACGACACCACTTCTCTATCCATCTCCAGGTGGGTCTGCCCACATGGAGATACGCCCACCTACGAGTACCCTGCATGAAGACTGTTACCCATGTTACCCCATGCTTCAAGACAAAATTTCATTGATTTGTCGTTAGAAATAAATATTTCACAATATATAATTACATATTGTTTTGTGATTAATCACTATGCTTTAATTATGTTCAATTTGTAACAATGAAAATACATCCTGCATATCAGATATTTACATGACGATTCATAAGCGTAACAAAATTGCAGTTAGGAAGTAGCAATGAAAATAATTTTATGGTTGGGGGGGTCACTACAACATGAGGAACTGTATTACAGGGTCGAGGTATGAGGAAGGTGGAGAAGCCCTGCTCTAGACCATTGCCAGTCTCCAGAAGTGCTTCTACTTTCCTTGCTTATCTCCCACCAACGTACAGTGAAGTCACTTCAAAAGAAAAGATAAACGGTCTGATCCATTCCACTGTAAGGGTACATGGGCATTTATTTTGTGCTGGAGTTATTATGACTCCCTTAATATATAGGCTTGCTACTCATTATCATGACACTTGACAGATAACGTGAGTGTAGAAGCAATCAACATCCAAAGCCAGCCTGGGGACACCACGTTATCTCGACCAGTGAGCACTTGCGAGTACCCACAGAGCAGCATGCTCAGAGCGCCGAGGTCATCCGGTTCTTCAACTGCGAGCACACATTGCACAAAGAATATGTTAGCATTTTCAGGAAGTAGATGGGGGGATTTGAAGCCAGATAATCCACAGCCAAAACTAGCAACAAAAGGATCTCCGTTCAGTCCACCTAAGTATGACCTCGGGCAACTGCAAAAAAGGAGAGGGCCTTGAGAAAGGTCTACTAAACATGCTGGAAATCTTTTACTAAGAGTTTGAGGGCATTACCACACATACTTTGCTTAACTAGGTTGCACACATATGTACTACATACACACAACCTTAAAATTCCTTTGGAAGTCACACACAAAAACTTAAGTCATAGAAATCATTCTCTTATCAAGATAAGACTTTGATGAGTCCCTAATAAAATGTTTTTTTAAAAAAAAGACTTTGTAAAAACTAGTAAGATAGTTCCTGATTGTTTTTCCTTAAAATTCTTCAAACATAAGAACTGTCATTGACTCTAGGAACGATTTGCATGGTAACGAGGAGAGGTTCTTTTTGTCGTGAGGGAGGTGTAAGTTCCTGTACACGCTCCTCTCATTGCCGTCTGATGTTATTGCCGTTAGATGCTACTGAGTCTGTGCCGACTCATAGTGACGCCATCTACTACACACAGGAACCAGGTTTCCATGGCTTCTTCCTCAGAAGTGGATTGACTGGTCCTTCTTCCAGATGGCGCCTAATAGTAACAATAGTTTGTCTCAGACTGGAAGATCCAAGGAACCTTGTCCACTATGGGTGACCCTACAGATCTCTGAAATACTGGCGACATCGCTTCCAGCACCACAGCAGTGCACAAGTCCCCACAGTAGGGCACACCGGCAAAGGAGAGGGATAGTGTCCTATGGTGTTGCTGTTAGGTGCTGTCAAGTCTTCTGACTCATAGTGACCCCACGTACAACAGATTGAAGCACTGCCCAGTCTCACACCATCCTCATCACTGCTAGGTTTGAGGCCATTGTTGGAGCCAATCCATCTTGTTGAAAGTTTTCCTATTTTTTGTGGTCCTTCAACTTTTCCAAACATGACGTCCTTCTCCAGGAACTGGTCTCTCTTGATAACATGTCCAAAGTCCCTGAGACAAAGTCTCACCAACCTTGCTCCTGAATCTTACATTAGGAAGGTACATGGTCCCAATTAATTAATCAATATTGATAGATTCTTATTAGTGAAAGTCAATATTTATTCAAATTTCTTCTGTTTTCCTCTGATATTTTTTTTCTGGTCCAGGATTCCACCCAGAAGATCGCGAAACATTTGACTAGTCATCTGTCCGTAGCCTTCTCTTGGTTATGACAGCTTCTCAGACCTTCTTAATGACCTGGGCAGTTTTGAGGCTTATTGAGCAGGGAGGTTGCAGCCTCTCCTGACACGGGATTGGGCCGATGCTTTTCTCCATAGAGGTACAGGGCCACTCTCATTACATCATATCAAGGGTATATACTATCTATATATGATCTGTCAGAAGGTTCTTAATAATGGTTAACATAAATACCTTTGACCCCCCCCCAAATCAGCATCATCTCCATCACCTCGAAACTTGCTAGTAATGCAGGTTCTTGGTGCTACCACACACAGACCTACTAAACCACAAGCTCATGGTAGAGCCAGGCAACCTGTGTAGACAAGTCTCAGGAGGTTCTCATGCACCTCAAGTTTAAGAACCCCTATGATGGAGGTAAGACACCCCGGTGGTGTTGTGGTTTAGACATTGGACAGTTAACTGAAAGGTTCAAGCCCATCAGCAGCTCCAAGAGAGAATAATGTGGTGTATGTGCCCGAAAAGTTTAACAGCTTCAGACTCAACTGAACGGCAGTGGGTTTTGATTGGTATTGAGGATGAGGAATTCTGTTGGTGCGGTAGGTTAAGTGATGGGCTGTGTTTTATTCTGGGTTGACTACAGAAACAAATTCATGGAATCACATATGAGTAAGAAAGAGCTTTATATACAAGAGCAATTAAGTATTGAGAAACTATCCCAACCCAGTCCAGATCAAGTCCATAAGTTCTATATTAGCCATTATGTCTGATACCAATCTATAAAGTACTCTTCAAACTCATGAAACACATGCAATGATGCTGAATGCAGGATGATCACAGGCCAGTGGGTGGGAAGTCTTGTGGATCCAGTGGCGTGGTAAGCATCTCAGAGCTGGCAGGGGTCTCCACATGACTCCTTCACTCCAAGGCTCTGGCTGCCATCAGCCTGTCACCATGTGGCTTGTCAGCTACAATGTCTCCCAGGGAGTAAGCCAAGTGGGAGAGAGAGAGAGAGAGAGAGAGAGAGAATCTCCCACCTCTAAGGAGGAATACAGGAGTTCCCAGAATCCTCAAGAGAAGGCCATGACCACACAGAGGCCTCATTGGCTATGACCTAATTGACAGGCTAGACTCCACCCCTTGACTCTGAATCCTCAAATTGACATCAGATTATGTAGCTACCACAGGTTGCTAACCTAAAAGATGGTGGTTCAAACACACCGACCACTCTGAGGGGATAAAAGACAGTCTGCTCACTCCTGTAAAGATATGCCTTGGAAGCCCGATGGGGCAGTTATTTTCTGCCTTATCAGGTAACACGCGGCTCAAGCACAGGGACAATTGTGAGGGTGATGCAGGACTGGCCATTATTTCATTCTGTTGCACAAAGGTTACCACAGACTGGACCAGACTCAATGGCACCTAGTAACAGTAACAATACCAGGTGACAGTGACTTTGGTTGTAGTTTGGTGTTGGAGGATGTCTGACATGTTTGCTCTCAATATACACAAAAGTATATTTTTTACTGCCCAACCATTAAATCAGAACAGTAGAACCCCAGGCCTGGACCCTAATCTGTTCTAGAAGGAGCATTGAGATATGATGCAGTTGAGTTCCAAATCAACTTTTCCCATAAGAAATAACTGAAAATGGATTAATCCAATATTTACCACCAAGTTTTTGCCCTAATCTTACCTTTTTTTGCAAAACATTACACAGATATTTCTTTTTATGCAAAACATTACACAGTAAATAAGTTCATAGTTAAATAATACAATTTAAAAGGTTTTTAACAGCTATAGTACGGCACATCCCTTGAGATGGATGCAGATCTGGATCTGTGGACACGATTGCGGAGAGGAGGGATGGAGAGAGAGTGTCCTTGTTTGGAAGGGGAATCCCCTTCCGTAAAATCAACTGGTAGCTGCTTTTCAGGAGTTTTTCCCCTTCTTTGCCTTTTTTCACGAGGACCTAGCTGGCTTTCTATATATATATATATATATAAATCTGTCTAATGTGGTCAGCTGTTGGCGTTTCCTTAACTGTTTTCTAAAAGGGTTTACTGAATTATCAACAATATCGATAACACAGTTAACCAGTTCCTTATCATGATGATTCTTTTCAAAAAACTCTTTCTTAGGACCCATGTTTTTTATCTGAAAACAGTACAAAAAGCCACAAAAATTAAGAAAAGTGTAGCAAAATGCTTGGAACACAGACGCAAAAGGTTTAACAATGCGTACTAACAATAACAACAACGCATACTGACAACAATGCCAACTGACGCAGAGTGCCGAAACATGGACTGCTTTTGTTGGCAAAAATCACATGTGTTGGGTCAGATTCCAACGTTTCGTCCGAGCTCCAATGCAAAATTTTCTCGACATTTCACGTCAAAACGTGATTATGTGGAATACTGATACAGTCGGGTCTGGGGTTCTACTGTCAGTCTTAACTTGGATTCTACAAACACTGACACCAGTAACTAACCCCAGAGACTCTGATTTAATTGGTTTGGGAGAAGGTAGTTTTGTTCTGCTTTTTAACAAGCCCTCAGGCAACTCCAAGCCAACAAAGGGGTGAGGGGGTCCCAGTCAAGAGAGGTCCTGCTTCTATTCACATTTTTCATGCTTTTTATGTTTTCCGGTCATTGGCCCTCAGACTTCAAAGAATGGTTCTATCAGTAGACTGTTTCTTAGAAAACATCAAACAGTATGTAATAATGTAGAATTTCAAAGTTGGTTATAGTCATAAAGGTCAATTAGTTAAGTGGTTTTAAAATTCTTTTTTTGAGCTGAACTCTTTCTTCAAAGGAAATCTCATGGGGAAACCCAATATAGAGAAACACAGAGAGAGACTCTTTCTGAGGAAGGGGCTTGAGGCTGCATCTGGTCTTCCTGGTACAATTAGTTCAACACTCCCAGTCAGTGACTGTACAGCTTCGCCTGATCAACGTCAGTGTTTGAAGCTGCTTCGTCTTTTTTTCATTTTCAGTTGGAATCATTTTCAATATTTAAATACAAAAAGTGATTGCTGTCATTTTTTATACACACAATACAGGGTTATCAGCCAAAATGCAGAGATACCAGCTCCTCCCAACACATGGATACACAGTGGGGGGTTTGTGCCATGCCACTGTAATGCATTGTGCCTATTTCATGTTGTGTGTCTTTCCCCCACCTCTCCACTGAAACAGCCACGTCACGAATGCTCGGGGACATTCCTCCCAGGGTCTCAGGTCTGACCTCACCATGGAAGAGTGAGGGCGGTCTCGGGAGGAATTTAGTGAGGTGTGGGGCGGTGGGTAACCATCTGCATTGCTGCACTTGGGTTGGCGTGTGGACAGAAGAGGTATCCTGACCGAGTGGAGGGCACAGGTGCAAGGTGGGATTATCTGTAGGGTAGAGGGATTCTCCCTCTGGTTCCAGACAGATCGATGTACCAAACTTTGACCGAAAATAACAGAAACAATTGAAATTCAAACTTCTCCCACTAAGCTCAATCCAGATTAAAGCTAGACCTTCCCAGGCAGTGAAGGCAGAGGCCCTGGCAGTGAAGGCAGAGGCCCAGGCAGTGAAGGCAGAGGCCCTGGCAGTGAAGGCAGAGGCCCAGGCAGTGAAGGCAGAGGCCCAGGCCGTGAAAGCAGTCCTGTTGGGGCCCTGGGAGTATCTGTCCTGTTGGAGTTGCTGCTGTTGCTCCATTTGCAACTTCTCTGTCTCCAAGACAACAGGGAGAAGCAGAACCATCAAGGAAGTGGTCCTGCTCCATAAGGCTGCCCTGGAAAACCTGTACATTTTTTGAGCCACATAAAAGGAGAGATCAAAAGTGGCTCCGGCCGCGGACCATCTCTCTCAGGGAATATCTCTGTCAGACTCGAGTCTCTCTGACAGGGTCTCCTCTAGCTCCTCGAGTTCATCCTCCTCTAGCTCTTCCTCAGTCCTCTCCACATCGTCTTTTGGGAGTAACTCGTCCGGGGATGCTGGCGCCCCAGGGTCAGCGGCGGCCATGGCTGTAGGGGACACCTGCGTTTGAAGCTTCTTGACCCACTAAGCGACTTCCATTTTCTTTTCTTTTTTTTTATCTCCATCATTTCTATTTATTTATTTAAATTAATAAATCTTTTTATTGGGGCTCATACAACTCTTATCACAATGTGACTTCCATTTTCAACACAGCTCAAAACATTCTAAAGTTTGAGCTCAAATCTAACTCTCAATTATTTCCTACCCTAGTGCTGGTTCTTTTCTTAGGACTTGAAAGAACGGATCCCGTCACTTCCTACCAGAACGTTCTCCCCATTTAGTCCCCACACCACCCTCCTGAAGAGCTTTTTAAAAACCTTAGTATGTGCAATACGAGTGAATAATTTAACATGGCCTTTAGCCATAGCTTTTATCATTCCCATCAAATAACCTTAGTTTACCTGATTGATCTGGATAAGAAAGTTGGGGAAGGTATTTAAGAGGTTAAACGATTCAGCTGTGAGGGACTGTTAATGGGCTTGTGATTGCCGTCTTGCTGTGTATAAAATGAGCCATCTCCCAAGCAGGAGGGGAGATTTTATTACCAGCAACAGAGGAGAACTAGGAATAGAGTGTGTCCTTTGGAGCCAGTTTTGGCACCAGAGGGTAGCAGTGGAGCAGCAGCCAAACCGTGAGACAGAGCAGTGGCCTCCCCAGTCCACAAAGCTAGTGCGGCTGAATGCTTTTTCACAGGAGAGTAAATTATGGAGCGGGATGACTCTGAGCCATGAATTGAGGGAGCTGGGTTGACCATGAAGCTGGAGGGCTTCAGGCTGAGTCGTATGACACAGTGGCATGCCCTTTGGGCAATTATTGACCCGCATGAAAGAGCTTTGTAACATTGCCAGAGCAGGGCAGAGGCCTGGTCTAGAGGCTCAGGGCCAGAGAGGTCACAGCAGAGAAGAAACTGTCCTGATGAAGCAACTGTATCCTGAGCATTTCTCCCCTGAGTTGTAACCTGTTAACGTCCCTAATAAACTTCATAATCAAGAGCATTTTCTGGTGAATTCTCTTTGGCCACTGCAAAGAATTACCGAACCCAGCCACCGAAGTGGAGTTCCAGGAGAGAGATACAGCTGGTGGCAGACCGAGTGAGGAAGGCTGCCGGGTAAGAGCATGTCCCTTAAAATTCAAAAAACCCACAAACAACTGCCCCTGGTTTGCCTCAGAGCTATGGAGTAGGACAGAGTAGAACCGCCCCCCAGGGATTCCAGGACTAGAAAGCTTCATCTTCTCTTGCAAGGTGCCTAGAGGTAATGTGTTGGAACCTACCACTAGGCTTCCAGGGCTCTGACTTCAGCCTCGTAGAAATCAGTTTTGTGCATTGCTGACGTGGATTTTGACACCCCCCCTTTCCTTCTTGCGCAGCGAGAGGAGATCAAACGTCATTTCTTCTCTGTTTTTACATTCCAGATCTCCTCAGATTTTGTACAAACCAGATTAGGAGCATCTAATGAGCTCCTTTTGCTTCAGACAAAACTCAAAGAAGCTTCTCTTTTACTTGTTCTTCAAATGATGGCATTTTTGAATGTTCTCTCCATCATCTTCTCTGCCTCCTTTTATGATTGCTCCATTGCCAGACCCCCAAAATAGCTCAAGTGTCACAAACTGCTTTTTCAGACTGCATGTGAAGACAATCAGGACTGGGCTGGTAAACCATTCTTTCCCAGGGTGGTTAAGCATTGGGCTGCTCACCGGAAGGGTTGACAGTTCTAATCTACCAGCCGCTCCCGGGGAGGAAGATGTGACCCTCTGCTCCCATAAAGATTACAACCTGGGAAACGTTATCTCTGTCCCATAGGATCACTGTGAGTTGGAACTGGCTCAGCGACCACGAGAATTTATTTCATCATGAAGGTCCCTGAGCAGTTCAAACTGTGTGCATTTGACTACTAACCTAAAGGTTTGGGGTTCAAGTTCACTTAGCAGTGCTTCTGAGGAAAGGTCCGGGAATCTGCTTTCGAAAAGATGAGAGTCAAGAAAACCCTGCCCCACCCGGGGTGGCCATGAGTCAGGATTGTCAAACCAGCAATAGATTTGCTGGTTTAGGTTTGATTCATAACTCATCAATCATTCCACTCCTATACACCTCTCTCTTTCCCCTCTATTGGAAAGATTGCTCAAATCCTTCCACTTTTCTCTAAGCAGCCTCGGGCTTGATAAAAAAGGAGCAGAGTTCGCTTCCACAGCTCAGATGTTTGCCCTGTCCTGGTTACTTGATAGCTAGTGTGATCAAAATTGCTGCAGCTCCAAGCAACTCCACCCAAATGGCCAAGTTGTTTGTTTGGTGAGGGTTCCTCTTTCCTCTTTTAACCCCGACACCCATTAGTCAGCAAAGAACTCGGCTGTGTAAAGCAGGATGCATAGGTTGTTAAGTTCACCAGCCTCTAAAGGGCCCCTCCCTAATCCTCTTAACCAGTAATTCCTGAATGAAGTTAAGGATTAGGCCAGATGCCAGGAGGTTTAGCTAAAGAGGGTGGTACATAGCACAGGCAGACTGTATTTTGATGTATCTCAAGTACTTAGGATCCAATAGCAAAGACTTGTCTCCACAAGGCTGAAGAACAGAGTTGGGTTGTGCCTATCACCGTGCAAACGTCTGTCCCTGATACTACAGCACCTGACTTCTTTATTGCATGACTCTCATATTCAAGAGGATGTACGGAGCACCAATGGAATTATGCTTGCCTAACCATTTGATTCTAAGTCGAAAGAAAACCAATGGCTCCTTGACTTTGGATAAAGCTGATAGAAACACCATAGTTGTGCTGAGAATGTCACCCCATACACACCCCATACATCCTCAGTTGGACCTTCCGAAGATGCCTCAGAAGAGAGTCCCGATGACCTATTTCCAAAGACTGCAGCCATTGAAAGCCCAAGGCAATATGTTTATATCATGACGCACATGGGTTGTTTGTCATGAGTTGTAATCAGTGTGACAGCAGCTGGTTTGGGATGTTATTGTTGGTGTTCATTACTTATATATTGAACTGTGACCTGCAAAATTTAGTGTTATAAATCCTAAGGATTTACAAGACAAGGAACCACTTATCTGTTATTTGTCATACTGTGGTGGTGTGTGTGTTACTGGAAACTGTGTCACTGATAGTGCAAACGCCAGAGGGTCATCCAAAGTGAAAGGTTTCAGCAGAGCTGGCAGACAAATAACAGACTACCACAAAAAGAATTTCCATCCACTCAGAAGTCTATCCACTTCTACTCATAATCTTATGAATAGCAGCGTAGCATTGTCAGATACAGTGCCAGAAGATGAACCTCTCAGGCCAGAGACACTCAAAATATAACAGAGGAAGCACTTCTGAAACGTTCATTTGCTGATGGTGCACAATTCTAAATGAAAAGAAACAGATTCAAAATCAAGTAGTTGGAACTTGAAATGTATGAAGGATGAAGCTAGAAAAGCTAGAAGTTGTCATAAATGAAATGGAATATATAAAAACTGATATCCTAAGCAGTAGTGAACTGAAATGGGTTGATACTGACCATTTTGAACTTAAAAAAATCATATAGTTTACTGTGCCTTGAATGATAAATTCAACAAAAAAGGCATCATATTCATTGCAAAAGAAAAAGGGGAAGCATTTCAAAATACATTATGAAATTGGACTTTGGGCCTCTACTTAAATCTTACCTCAGCATAAGGTTTGTTCTTGGGCTTCTACTCAAGAACTCCCTCAATGCAAGAACACTTTGTTCTAATAACCTGGCATTCTGTGATGCTCACCTTCCCTACACGATCACTGATGACAAAATGGGTACATAAGCAAATGTGGTAAAGAAAACTGAGGGTTCCTGGCTATTAAAAATTATAGCATCTGGGGTTTAAAAGGCTTGAAGAAAAAAAAAGGCTTGAAGATAGGCAGCCATCTAGCTGGAAAGCAACAAAGCTCACATGGAGAAAGCACACCAGCCAGTGTAATTATGAGTTGTCGACAGGATCAGGAATCAAGCATCAGAAGACTCAAAACAAATAATTATATTGATTTGAATGAGGGGGGTGCAGAGTAGAGACCCAAAGCCCATCTGTAGACAATTGGAGATCCCTTCACAGAAGGGTCGCAAGGAAGGGATGAACCAGCCAGGGCACAGTATAACACCGAGGAAACGTACAACATTCCTTTAGTTCTTTAATGTGCCCCCCACCACACACACACACACACAAATTATCATGACCCCAGTTCTACCTTACAAATCTGGTTGGACCAGAGCATGTACACTGGTACAGCTAAGAGCTCTTGACACATGGAATTCAGGACAGACAAACACCTCAGGAACAATAATGGGAGTAGCAATACCATGAGAGTTGGCGGTTGGTGGGGGGGAAAGAGGGGACTTATCACAATGATCGACATATAACCACCACCACCAGGTGGTGATGAACAACAGAAACAGGAGACAGCAGATGGTGTAAGATATGAAAATAATAATTCGTGATTTATCAAGGATTCAGTGGGTGGGAGGGTGGGAGAGGAAGAATTAAAAAAAAGTGCTGATACCAAGGGCTCAATTAGAAAGAAAATGTTTTGAAAAGGATGATGGCAACATATGTACAAATATGCTGGACATAATAGATGTATGGATTGTTTTAAGAGCTGTAAGAGTCCACAATAAAATGATTTTTTTTAAAAGAAGAACAGTTTGTTCTAATAATGTGGCACTGTATGGTTCTCAACTTCCCAACATGATTGCTGAAGACAAAATGGGTACATAAGCAAAGGTGGTGTAGAAAGCTGTTGGTTCCAGGCTATTAAAAGATCTGGGGTCTTAGAGGCTTGAAGTTAAACAGCCCTTTAGCAGGTAAGCAACAAAGCCCACATGGAAGAATCACACCAGTCTTAGTGATCATGAGGTGTCAATGGGAATAGGTATCAGAAGATCAAAAACAAGCAATCAAATTGACATGAAAGATCACAGACAGAGTGGAAACCCCAAGCCCAGCTGTAAGACAATTGAACAGTCCCTCACAGAAGGGCCCCATGGAAGAGATGATATATCCAGGGTGTAGTAGAGCACTGATAAAACACATAACTATCCTCTAGTTCTTTAATATTTCCTCCCCTTGCTATTATGGTCTTTGTTTTACCTCATTAATCTTGTTAGACCTGCATATGTTCAGTTGTATAAATAAGAGTATTCGATGCATGAAAGCCAATGTAGATAAACCCTTCAGAAACAGTAATGGAAGTAATGATTCCCTGAGGGTACAGGAAGAAAGGGGGAAAAGGGAACTGATAGCAATGATGACTGTATAACCCCACTCTAGGGGAATGAATAACAGAATTGTAGGTGAATGAATACATTGGATGGTGTAAGAGACAGCAAATAACAATAATATATAATTTAATATAATACTATGGATTTGTGGGGGAGGGAGGGGATAAAGAGGAGCTGATATCAAAGAGTTCAAGAAGAAAGAAAATGTTGTGAAACTGATGGTGGTAGCAATTAGATAATTATGCTTGATCTAATTATAGATTGTTATAATATCTATAAGAACTCCCAATAAAATGATTTTTTAAAAATCTATCATGAAGTACAGTTCTGGCAGTGATAGGGTAATATCTACTGGAATACAAGGAAATCCAATCAATACAATTATTATTCAAACTTATGTACCAACCACTAATGGTAGTTATGAAGAAGTTAAAGACTTTTTACCAACATCTGCAATCTGAAATTGATTAAGCATGCAATCAAGATGCATGGATAATTATTACCAATTGGCATGCAAAAGTTGGAAACGAAGTAGTTGGAAAATATCTTGGTGATAGAAATGAAACTCTAGATCACATAATAGAATTTTGGAAGACCACGGACAACATCATCGCAAATACCTTACCTTTTTCAACAACACAAAAAGTGACTATACACCTGAATTTTTCCAGATGGAATACACAAAAAACAAATGGACCACATCTGTAGCAAGAGATTGTGGTGAAGCTCAAAGCAGCAGCTAAAACCAGGCCAGGAGCTGACTGTAGAACATAGCACCAACTGCTCATCTGTAAATTGGTACTGAAGCAGACAAAAATTAAATTTGTTCTTGAGATGGTCTAAAAATTCAGGTGGGTGCATTCCAGGTTGTGTTCTGGCTCTTGTGGACTTGTTTTAATTTTCTTTCTTAAAACAAGTCCACAAGAGCCCAAATACAACCTGGAACACATCCATCTGGATTTCTAGACCATCTCAAGAACAGATTTAATGCAAAGAACACTAATGAAAGGAGACCCGATGTGCTGTGGGAGGACAGCAAGGGCATCATTCGTGAAGAAAGCCAAAGGCCATTAAAAGTGCGAGGGGGAAAGAAAGCTTCCTCTAGAGCAGGCACCCCAGCTTCAAACGTCTAGCTTCCTACATCATCGTGAGACAATGAATTTCCGTGTGTTAGAGCCACACTGCGTAACAGAGATCACCGTGAAGAAAGAGGTGCGGATTGCTTTGGTGTTAACAAAACCCTTTGTTACCTCTTCTCTCAAGACCCTAACTCCTTCCCACTCTCTCTCATCTTACGGTCTTCTCCTTTCTTAAGGATCAGAGACAATGTGTGGCAAGTCCTTGATGTTCGCTTTACCGCAGAATCTGTTATAAAAATTCTTGTTTGTCTTCCTTCTCTGCTTCACCCTAATGCTCAAACCCTCCCACCCCCAGTGCAGTGCCCCATGGGGAATTCCCCTGCAGCCTCCACTGTGAGCTTTGAGCACTGCACTATCAGAAGGTTTAAAAACTGGGTCCTTGCGCTTGAAAAGAGTCGAACAGAGTTAAAGTGAGGGGGGAAGGGCCTACAAGGTAGCTCATAACAAGTGCCACATGAGTTGAGAAAAAAAATGCTCTAGCCTTGTTAAAATTCTGTAAAAAAAAAAAAACAAAAACACCTCCCACCAGGGAAAAACATTCACTCCTGAAATTCTGTAATCACATGGTAAAATAGCAGAAATAATAGTTATTACAGCAAGGTTCATTGCCAACCTGCCACATGCAGTGATACAATCTTGCTTACTGAAACAAAGAGGAGTTGAAGCACTTAGTGATGAAGGTCAAGGATTTCAGTAGGGTACGGATTATGCCTCAATTTAAAGAAAACAAAAATCCTCACAGCTGGAACAATAAGTAACATCATAATAAACAGAGAAGAGATAGACATTGTCAAGGATTTAATATTATTTTGATTTATAATCAACATCCCTAGAAGCAGGAGACAGGAAATCAAATGATGTGTTGTTTCAGGCAGATCTGCTACAAAAGACCTCTTTAAATGATTAAAAAGCAAATTAGTCATTTTGAGAATTAAGGTGTAACTGACCTAAACCAGGCTATTTTCAATTGCTTTATGTGCATGTAAAATTTGAACAATGAATAAGCAAGACCAAAGGAGAATGATGTACTTAAATTGTTAATGATGATACTTACCTGGCAGGGGAGATACCATGATCACGAAGGTGTTTTTCCCAGGGCGAGGCTCACCCATTGCACTCCGGATGGGCTGACCCCTTTGATTTCCCCAAATGTGGGAAACTTGACTGCATAATTTGTGGTAGTGGGGGACTGTGTTTGCGCTCTCCCCTGTTAAGAAAGAAAGAGAGAGAGAGAAGTTGTTAATGATGGATATCAAATATACCTTGACCTGACAAAAAGATGAATGACTGTGTCTTGGAAGATGGAAGGGCGACATGATGCCTTCTTACATAATTTGGATGAATTATCAGGAGGGACCAGTCCCTGAAGAAGGACATCATGCTTGGTAAAAGAGAGGGTCAGTGCAAAAGAAGACGCTTGATGAGATGGACTGACAGAGTGACAGAAACAATTGGCTCAAATAGAGCAATGATTGCGAGGTTGTCACAAGACTAGGCATAGGTTGACTATGAATTGGAACCAACGTGATAGCACCTAACAATGACAGGAATAGCATTCGAACCTGTCTAACAACTGGGGGTATAATAATCAGGATCCCGATGAAGTGAAGGTCAAATATACCTCCATCTTTCCCTTCTACAGCACCCTCTGCTTTTTATTGTTTGGCAATCCATTGCAGTGGCCACACAGCTCACAGACTAACTTCACAGCTTGTGTGGCTTATTAAGGAACAGGATACAACTCAGGATCAGACTGAAGAACCATGTATGCAAAATATGCCCCTTTCTGTGCCAGGACAGCTCTCTGGGCTCCTGTCAGCAAGACAAGCCTCCTCTCTGACTTGAGTGCAAGCCCCCGTTTAAGCCCTACTCAAAACAGATTCCACTTACTCTCCTCAGAAAAGGCTCCTCTGAACGCTGGCACTTGTAGCAGCTGGCTCGGCCACTGGCCCCTTCCATGTCTCTCACTGTCTGCAGTATTCAGACCTCAATTCGTGTTGCAGCTTTTCTAAGAGATCCCTTGCATCCTCGCTCCACTTCTTCCATCTCCATTCTGCTTTTTTTCCTGCTTCTTTCTGTCTCCAAAACCTCTGTGGGACTGGCTATAGAGGAGAGTGAGTACAAAAGTATTACTACAAAGTCACCTCGCTCACTGTCACGGAGCTGATTCTGACTTACTGGACCCTATAGGGCAGAATAGAACGGCTCCTGTGAGTTTCCGAGAGATAACTCCTTATGGGAGTCGAAACCCTCATCTTGCTCCCAGAGGGCTGCTGGTGTTTGTGAACTGCTAATCTTGTGGTTAGTAGCCCAATGTGTAGCCCACTACATGACTAGGGGTCCTCACAAAATCAAAGCACACTTTATTAAAGGAAAATATGGAGGTTTTGTTTCTCAAATTATCCTTCATTGACATCTATAAACTTCTTTCTAACCATTGACTGCAGAATTCCACACTTTAATAAGTTTTTTTTCTTTCTTTTTTTATTAATCATTTTACCAGGAGCTCTTACGGATATTATAACAATCCATAATTCAGTTAGATCAGCATAATTTTACACTTGCTACCATTGTCAGTTTCAAAACATTTTCTTTCTTCTGGAACTCTTTGATATCAGCTCCCTTTATCCCCTCCTTCTCCCACCTTACCCCCCCCCCCGGAACCCTCATTATTATAGTTATTATTATTATTTGCCATATCTTACACCATCCAAAGTGTCCTTTCACCGGCAGTTCATTCTCCTGGAGTGGGGTTATACAGTCATCATTGCTATCAGCCACCCCTTCCCTCCCCTTTCCTGTCCCCACTTCCCATACACTCAGGGAATCATTACTTCTGGTACTGTTTCTTATGGGTTATCTATCTTGGCTTTCGTGCATCAAATGCTCTTAATTATACAAATGGGCATATGCAGGTCTAATATGATTAATGAGGTAAACAAAGACCATAATAGTAAGGGGAGGAAATATTAAAGAACTAGAGGATAGTTAAGGGTTTCATCAGAGCTATACCACTCCCTAGATTTATCATCCCTTCCATGTGGCCCTTCTGTGAGGGCCTTTTTTATTTACACTATGTCAAAGGGGCAGTTTTAGCATCCTTAAGGAATGCCAATGTGTTCATTTTCAATAATTTTGTTTGTTTGGGGAACAAAATGAAAACAAAAGGGACAGTATCAGGGTTGTAGGGTGAATGGGGTATGATCTAGTCAGTTCCCACTTACGGCGAGCCTGTGTCCAACAGAATGAAACACTCAGTGTCTGCTCCTGCCCCATTCTCACAATTGTTCTTATGTTTGAGCCGCTGTGATAGCCACCGTGTTGCTCTATCTTGCTAAGGGTCTTCCTCTTTTGTGCTGCCCTTCTACTTTGCCGAGCATAAAGTCCTTCTCCAGGGTCAAGTTCAGAAGATTAAGATTGAAGGGGTGGCGTTAAGCCTTTTAATCAGTATGACCTCGTTTGGAGTCGTTAAGGAGATAAATAGCTCACCGGAAGCAGGAAGCAGTCTGACTCGCTGGGAGACACACGGAACTACACTAGTGCCCTGAGCTGAGGGAGTCACATGGAGACCCCTGCCAGCACTGAGATGCTTACAATGCAACTGGATCCACAAGACTTCCCGCCCACTGGCCTGTGATCTTCCTGCATGCGGCGTCACTGCATGTGTTTCATGAATCTGAAGAGGACTTTATACATTTGTATCAAACATATGGGCTAATATCGGACTTGTGGACTTGATCTTGACTGGGCTGGGATGTTTTCTCAATATTCAATTGCTCTTGTATATAAACCTCTTTCTTATATACATATGAGTGTCTATGAATTTGTTTCTCTAGTCTACCCGGACTAACACAACTGGTCTCTCCTGATAACATGAGCAAAGTACCTAAGACAAAGTCTCACCATCCTTACTTCTAAGGAGCATTCAGGCTGTACTGCCTTCAAGACAGATCTGCTTGTTCTCAGCAGTACATGGTACTTTCAATATTCTTCCCCAGCACCATAATTCAAAAGCATTGATTTTTCTTTAGTCCTACTTATTCAGTGTCCAATTTTCAGATGCTCATGAGGCAATTGAAAATGCCATGGTGTGAGTTAGGAGCACCTTAGTCCTCAAAGTAACATCCGTGCTTTTCAACACTTTAAAGAGGTCTTGTGCCACAGATTTACCTAATGCAATATGTGATTTGAACTCTTGGCTGCTGCTTCCATGAACATTCGTTGTGGATGCAAGCAAGATGAAACCCTTGACAATTTCAATCTTTTCTCCATTTACCACGACACTACCTAATCGTCCAGTTGTGAGGATTCTGGCTTCTTTACACTGAGTTGTAACCCATACTGACAGCTGCAATTCTTACAGCAAGTACTTCTAGTCCTGCTCACATCCAGCAAGCAAGGTTGTCTCATCTGCATATTGCAGATTATAAATGATCCTTCCTCCAATCCCGATGCCACATTTTTCTTCATCTAATTCAGCTTTTCTGTTGATTTGCTCAGCAGACAGACTGACTAAGAGTGATGAGAAGATACAACCCTGACAAACACACTTCCTGCTTTTAAACTAAACAGTATCCCCTTGTTCTGTTTGCCCAACTGCCTCTTGATCCATATACAGGTGCCCCAGGAGCATAATAAAGAGTTCTGGAATTCTCGATCATCTCAAGGCTGCCCATAATTTGTTGTGGTCCACACAGTGGAATGCTTTGCATAGTCAATGAAACACAGGTAAACATCTTTCTGTTACGCTCTGCTTCCTGGAGTCAGCCATGAGTGGATGTGGCCAGGTTTCCTAATGAGACTCTCACAGGACAGCCTTTGCTGGCCTCAAAGAACGAGCAGGTGCATTGTCATGATAGGACCAAATGTCTCAGTGCAACTTCCTGGCCTTTTACTCACCAAGGAAGCTTTTAATTTTCTTAAAACTCCTTGCTAATAAGGGCCCATGATTGTCCTATAAATTTAGAGGAAATATGTGAAGATTACCCTTTGGGGACCCCCAGAATCAGGTGTCATAACCTAAATTGACCGCTCTGCCTTGAATTGAACTGGTCCACTGCATCTCTTTGAAAGTTTCTGTTTTAAATGAACCTTAAAATAACAATTAAGCCACCTAATGAGACTAACACATATGAGTCCGTTACTGAGAGAATTGTCTGGAGCCATCCACCGTTTGCCGAGACATGTAGAAACATGTCTGGTTTGGAAAAAAACCTATGCAAATATGAACTGGTACACTATTAAGCACACACACACACTTGCCTCCTTATGGATTTTAAGGCTTGGCCCTAACCAACAGGGGCTCCCAAGCCCCTCTCTGTAAGCCATAGACAATTCATTTTCATAGTAGGCTACAATGGATCTAACTGCCTAGTCTATTGATCAGTCTCTCCAAGGTGTATGCCAATTACAGGGCAGGCTTCAAACATAGACCTGGGAAAAAAGTATCAAACTAAGTTGTTTACAATTTACCCAGGAAGTGACAATCAACCTAGACAAAAATATCAAGTTCTCTGGGTTAGGAAAGTAGGGCAACTGTATGTAACTCCTCACAGTTAGAGAGGGGGAAATCTCTCAAAATGTTTTCCAAAGAACCAAAGTGAAAGGTCAAATACGGAACTCGCATCACCGCACGTATTTAATAGCATTTTAATATCTTATTGCCTTTATAACTTCGTTTCACAAAAACTACTTCCACTAAGCTACTTAGCCTAGTGAGGTGCACCCAGTAAGAAGCAACCCCATTGTTCTCAAGTTGATTCTGAGTCATGTAGATCATCTGAAGCTGTGATTCTTTCTAAAATCATTTTATTGGGGACTCACACAACTCTTATCTCAATCCACACATACATCAATTGTATAAAGCACATCTGTACATTCATTGCCCTCATCATTCTCAAAACATTTGCTCTTCACTTAAGCCCTTGGCATCAGCTCCTCATTTTCCCCCTGCCTCCCCTGTCCCCCCTCTCTCATGAACCATTGATAATTTATAAATTATTATTATTTTGTCATATCTTGCACTGTACGACGTCTCCCTCCACCCACTTTTCTGTTGTCCGTCCCCTAGGGAGGAGGTTATATATAGATCCTTGTAAGCGGTTCCCCCTTTCCACCACCCCCTCCCTCCACCCTCCCGGTGTCGCCACTTGCAGCCCTGGTCCTGGCCGCTGTAGCTAGTTTCGTCTCTCTCCTTCAGAGCCGCTGGTGGGTTTGAACGGCCCAGCTTGCGGTTAGCAGGCTAACACGGCCTGACAGTGCCAAGGAAGAGGAATAGTCAGTCCATTTTACAAATGAAAAGATTAAAAGACCGAGGCTGAGATTGCCTAGGAAAATTCCCCAGATGTGCACCTAGTAAGTGGCAGAGCCAGGGCTTGAACCTGGGTGTTAGGTCTTGTGGTGAAGTAAAAGTACTTGGCCTGGCTCGCCTATTCATAACCTTTGTAACTCCTGCACAGTGCGTGTGTGGGAGAAGGCAAATAAAGTGCTGCAACCTACCTTGGGTAAAAGAGTGAGCTACTTCAGAATCACTGGAAGATGATCCCAAGACCAAGAAAGGAGAGCCACTGGTGGGGCGCCTGTAAGATCTCTGTTGGAAGTAGCAGAGGCAGCAGAGGCCTCAACACCAAGCCCATGAAACTGAGCAGAGAAGTCACCCCAAGACAGTGAGGGAAAGCGGAGGAGCTGTGCTTAGAGCAGGAGGCAGAGGGGTAGCCTTCCAGAAAAAGGCAGGCCTCAAGGGATCACGTGGCTGAGAGACTGAGGCCCAGAGAAGAGATGCCTACCCACATGGCTGAGAAGAGGCATTGCAGGCAGAGGACTATATCTTTAACATGTTTCCACTTGTCCCTTCCCTAATAAACCCCATCATCATGAGTATTGAGGTGAATTCTGTGTGGCCATTGTCATGGAGTATGAACCCAGCATGGAAGTCAAGTGTCCTGGAGGAGATGGTGGGTGTCAGAATAAGGCAGAGAAGGATGGAGAGTGGAGGCTTGTCTGGCTTCTGCTTCATGGCAATCATCCTGGGACTGGTGTGGGGTTGGATTCGCCTCCCTGGTGTAGCCAGAGGGGGTCCCCATGCCAGCTACTCAGGTCCTTTCTTCTTTTCAACTCTCGGCCTTTGAGTCGATCCACCTCACAGGGATGCTACAGGACAAAGCAGACCTGTTTCGTGGGGTTTCCAAGTCGATACATCTTTATGGAAGCAGGCCGCCTCATCGTTCTCCCCAGGAGGCACTGTGGGCTCCGATTGCTGACGTCCCAGTTAGCAGTTAGTTGAGCACCAAACCACTGTGCCACTAGGGATCCTTTTTCTGCTGAAGGGGGTTAGCATTGGTTCGCCTACTACTTAACAGGTTTACGTTGAGAATTTAACTTGCTGTATCATCTACCCTTTACAACTACTCGGGGAGAGAAAAAACAAATGAAAACCAAAAGGGGAGGACCGCGTGAGGAGGAGGCCCACAGGGGTCTAAGTGGACCCATTGCAGTGGAGTGGATCCGGGCTCCTGATGACTCCACACGCTTCAGCGTAGACCGTGCTCCATGGCCTTCAGTGGCTGGTTTTTCAGCAGTAATCACCAAGCCTTTCTTGCACAGCACTTCAGCGCGGACTCATATCTCCAACCCTATGGTTAGTGGCCAACCACGCTAGCTGTTCATGCCACCCAAAGATGCCACCTGTCAAGCCACTTTCCCCAAACCCGTCTATTAGGATACGGTAGAGTTTGCATGTAAACCCAGAATAGTTTTCATTCCACTGTATTCCATACGTGCTTAGGAATGTTGCTCATGAGATCAAGAGATGATATCAAAAACACAATAAAAGCAAGTTGAGTTTGGAACAGGTGAAACTGACATCAGCAACTATCTCATCAAGGTTAGGCAGCTCTCTGGCAGCTCACACTGGTCCAGGGTACGGAACCGAGAGCAAAAGGGCATCATGGGCTAGTGGTCGGAGCTACTTAACTGTCCACACTAGATGCTCTTTTTTTTAAATGGCTATGATTGTTTGAAAGTAGATGACTTAACCTTTCTTGTGAAGTGTCTCTGGGTAGATTTGAACCATTAACCTTTGTATTCATAGCTGATCTCTGAACTGTTTACACTAGCCAGGGGCTTTGGTTATTTTAATAAACACTAATTACTAATCTATTTAGGAAAGGAACAAGATTGGATGTAAGTATCTTTCTTGGTCCTTATTGCTCTCCATTATAACAAAAGACTCCTTCTAGAATCAGTGAGGGGTTAATGTGCAGGGGAATTCAAATAAGCCCACAGACACCCTCTAACAAATTATTTATCCCTTATGTTTTTAAAATGCATTCATTCTTTGTATTGCTTTAGACATGTAGAAACAGCTTTAAAAAGAACTTTCATTTAAAGCTTGGGATGTAAGCAAAAGTCCCTTTAGAAGAAAAACATTGAGGAAAGCGTTCAGAAATAGTTTAAAGAATGCGTGTTCACCAAAACATATGAAAGTAAACATATTTAACATCAGGTGGGAAAGTTTATAGCAGCCACGTGAGATGGCAGCCCCTTTGGAGGCTTCAGTTTAAGAATCGTTCGCTATTTTGACACATGACTGAATGATTTTCTCCTGGGTGCACTGGACTTTTGTGAGAATTTCTTTCCTTTCCCCTGAATGATGTTCACACTGACCTGGTTCATGACGCTGACTCAGATGATAGACTGACTGTGGTTTGAAGAGGTTACTTCATAATTCGAACATCTTTGTCATTGACCATCCCTGGGGATTCCAAAGTATTTCTACCCTGAAAGGAACTCCCCTTTCCTCAATAAACCCCAGCTCCCAATAAGAAATTAGCCACTTCTGTTAGTGAAAATGGGACGTTTTTAAAGTACTAACTAATAGTAAAACCAGGTCAAGGAAACTCTCTCTGAAATGCATTATTGACCATATTAGGAAAAGACACACGAGAGAGAAAAAAAGCTTCATAAAACATAAACTGGAATCATGTTATTAAAAGCTAACTACCGGGGGTGGGGTGGGAGGAGCATGGAGTGGACACCCAATGCCCATCTATAGACAATTGGACATCCCCTCACAGAGGGGTTACAGGGAAGAGATGAGCCAGTCAGGGTGCTGTACATCACTGATGAAACACACAACTTTCCTCTAGTTCTTTGGTGCTTCCTCCCCCCACTATCACGACCGCAGTTCTACCTTACAAATCGGATTAGTCCAGAACATGCACACTGCTACAGACAAGAGCCCGAAACACAGGGAACCTAAGATTGATAAACCCCTCAGGGCTTACAAAGAGAATAGAGATACCAGGGAGGTTAGGGAAGGGTGGGGATAGAAAGCAGGAATCGATCACAAGGATCAATTAGAACCCCCTCCCAAGGGGACAAATAATGGAAAAGTGGGTGAGGAGCGATGGAGGACAATGTAGGATATGGAAATAATCATCTACAGCTTATCAAGGGTTCATGAGGGAGGACGGGTGGGAAGGGAGGGGGAAGAAATGGGGAGCTGACATCAGGGGCTCAAGTAGGAAGAGAATGCTTTGAAAATGATGATGGTGGCATATTACAGAATGAATGTATGGATTGTGATAAGAGATGTAAAACCCCCAAATAAAAGGTTTTTTTTTTTTTAAATAGTGCCTGCTTCGGGGGCACATATACTTAAAAAAAAAAAATTGGAACAATACAGAGAAGATTAGCCTGGCACCTATGCAAGGATGACACGCAAATTTGTGAAGCGTTCCATATTAAATAAATAAAAAATAAAAATTTACTATCCAAATGGTTGTTGTTATTACTGCTTTTATCAATAAAATAAATTCAAGTTAGGGTGAGAGGGAAGAAAACAACAACCAAACTAATTGCCCACAAGTCGATTCCAACTCCTATGGGATGGAGTAGAACTGCCCCCGGGGGGTTCTGAGACTGAAGCTCTTCGGGAGCAGAAAGCTTCTTCTTCCTCCCTCGGATCGTCCGGGGTTTCAGACTGCTGACCTTACGGTTCACAGCACAACTAGTAACCCGCGACACCCCCAGGGTTCCTAGAAAATAAAAAACGATAGCTGATAATCTACCTAAGGACTCTTGCTCCGCTTTGAAGATAATTCACAGGTAAAGCATCTATTTCTGGGCAGTCTTTACTCAAATTCATCATAGATAAACACTGACATACACTGCACTTCCTGTGTGCTATCTTGCAACAACGGGCATGGGACACCCAGCAGTTAGAAAGCTCACTGTTGAATGGAGGAGTTCATACTATAGTGATAACCCTTTATACTGATTACAGATTATTATGCACGGACTCCCGGAGGGCTGTGCTCTGTCCTCAGATGGCATAAATGAGGGGACACAGGAGCCTATGGACAGGCTCACATAGCCCATGTTCAATGTATTTCCTGATGACAGACTTTCATGGGAGGTTTTCTATTTATTTTTCAAGTAGAGACTGTATTTATTTTTCAAATGGATTCACTTACACTCACGCCTCACTTATCAATCTAGCTAGAGTCCAAAGACTAGGTCATTATGTAACAACTGGTATTATGGGGAAAAACAGTTAAGATGATCAAAATAGAGGATGATTACATCACTACTTAACTGCTAAGTGACATCATTTCTGCCAAGCCACTGAAAATCACAGTGCAACCAAGCTGATAACTCACCTTAACCTTCGCACCCAGTATTTCTTTTGCTTTGAACCTTGGTATTTGTTAAAAAACCAAAATGTTATTCTTAGTACATTGTCTATGTACAACATAGTCAGATAGCTGATTTTTTGCTATTATCATAAATGTGTAATGTCAGATAATGAGATAGTTGATAAGTAAGGAGTAGGTGTAGTAACTTACTGGCCAAGGTGGATTAGTCAGTACATCCTGAAAAAATACAATGCACTCATTTTTAACCCAGAAACATTTTTTTAAAGTAAGAGCCTAATTAAGATTTTTAAAAAAGAAGAAATCTATCTGAAAATTAAAAGGGTACTGGTCAAAAATTCAACAGTGGTTGACGTTATACCAAAATCGAGCCCAAGGTTTCTTCGATGCTATATTACAGTAGTTACGGTGAATTTACAGAGTGAAAATAGTGTGGCGCTTTGTGCAAATCACAGTGGTTTTGTTTGATTGTGTGTTTTTTACTTTTTATGTGAATTGTGTCAAGGTTTCAAGGGAGATTAATTTTCCATTCAACAATTCATACACATTTTGTTTCATCTTATTGATTGCAATCCCCACAATGAAAATAATTTGGTATGAAACAACATACTATAGATAAAATACTTGAACTTTTCAGATTTAAAATTCCCAAGTAGAACAATGAATAATGGGACTTTTTAAGGGATTAAATGATTCAGCTTCACTATTTAGCTTTATTCAGTGTTCGAAAACAAACAAAAAGGGTACACATAAAATGTCATGGCTGTGTGCTTAGGGAGTGTACTCAATTTATCCTGGGTCAGTCATCCACTTTTCCCTACCCTCACCCCTCAAACAAGGACGTGCACAATCTGATTCTTTTCACAGAACCTCACCAAATGCCTTGGGCATGAACGATTCCATCAATCAGTGCTTCTAAGTGTCCATGTGAGGTCTGGGAACAGATGACTGGCTACTCTCTAAAGACAGCATTGGGAAGTGTCAATGAACCAATTCAATATTTTCTAAACTCACCTACTTATAAGAATCACAAGGCCAACGTGGAACGAACACATTTCCAGGACTCTGTTCAAGCAATTATGAGTTGTGAGGAGCCTAGGAACCTCAATTCTTAACAAGTAATTCCTGCTGATTACTATTGACCAAACAGATTTAGGAAATACTAAGCAAGGTGACTGACTTTGCTATTTACAATATTTCATTTGGTTGATTATGGCCTCTCTACCAAGGACATTCTCAATGGTCCTATTGTCAACTCCCATCCTCATTTTCCTCTTGGAATCTCACCTGCTCCCTTAAATGAAGATGGTTGAAAATCGTATCCCAGTCTGCCCTCCTCACAGGAAATTCCAATCCATTCGTGCCTGAAGTTATCATTGATAAACCATTCACTAAAATCCTAGTAAGTAGAGTGATACGTGTTCGGTGCAAGAACTTCTAAAACTATGGGGAGATGGCATAAATGTATCATTCAAACGGGCTTCAGGGCAAAAACAAAACACTTGGAGAAGTGAAAATGTCTGAGGCCTGAAGTTAGGGAGTATACCAAAGAAACGAACTTCCCAATCTCTTGTTCACACTTCCTCCAGACAAAATGATTTGCACATTCCTACTTCAGAAGATATTAGGTTCTACTGTGATCAAAGTTTGTGATATGATATTTGTGTATTTTGAGCATAAATGGTCAGGTATGTGAATATGGTAACTCCCACTAATGCAGGAACCACATGAAGAACTCTATTCATTCAGCAGCAGTCTACAAAATGCCTATTCTAGGCCACATGGCACTTTTTAAGCCAATCTACAGAGACTAACCAGTCCTGGTGGCTTCGTGGGTAACATGTTGGCCTCTTAGTCCAAAGGTCAGCATTTCATACCCATCAGCCACTCCTCAGGAGAAAGAGCTGTCATTTCGGAAACGCCAAGGAACAGTTCTGCTCTGTCCTGTAGGGTTGTTATGGGCTGAAATTCAGTTGTTGTTCACACTGGAGGAAGTGTGAACAAATTAGATGCTGGTCTCTAAGATACAACAGCTGAGCTTCAAGGGGCTCCTCACTAATTGGGATAACGTCTGTTATACGAATAATAATAATAATACGAATATTTGTTAAGACACATATATAGTATATATGACATATATATGTTTAAATACATCTGTGGACATACATATAGACATACACATACTTATATATGAAAAATGCTATGAGAGCAGAGAAAACAACACCATAGGTGTGAGGAAGAATCACTATAACAAAGGAAATGGCACATATTTTTGTACGTGTCTATTTTTTATCTTCTGCGAACACCGTTCTAAGCCTAGTAAGAGGACATTTGCACTACTTTGCACATCGGCTCTTGTTCCCTTTGCAGTTGTCATTGGTGTGGCTCCTCCCAGGCGTCTGGAGAATGGTGCCCAGGCAGGTCCTGGGGAACTGCGAGCCTTCCCATTCCAGGGAGTTAGGAATTTGAGTTGTACTTTAAGCTAGTTGTAGACTTGAAGTATGTAGTACAGAGAACATTCATAGATCTGCACTTCAGGTTTATTTTCAGAGTTGAATACGTGCAAGTAAACTTCTTTGACTATCAAAGTGTTCGGTGATTAGGTGGAAAGGTATCTCTCTATTCTATCCTCTTCCTATACCTGTTACATTTCAAATGAAAACAAACAAACAACTTCCACTCCCACTCAAGACTTCAGGTCCATCCACAATATAATCCCAACTGAATTTTTCTACCTTAATCCTTCATTTATTAGTGAAATGGAAATCCATATATATAAGAAAATTGAAATGGTATCGTCCATTAATGAAAGTCTAGACACAACAGAAGGAGTGTCTTCTTTTTTGCTCACACATTCCAAAAGTCGGTGCACATTTGGCTGTTTGAAATCTGAATTGTGCTGCCTTATAAAATGAAAAGTATTCAAGATTGTTGGATTTCCCAAAATGGCAACGCAGTGCTTGCTGCCAGGTAAGCAGTGGACTGCTAGTGACAAGATCAGCAGGTCAGACCACAGGCTGCTCTGCAGGAGATAGTCTAACTATCTGCTCCCGAACAGATTCTAAGCCTCAGGCTCCCAGCAGAGCATTGCTATAAGTCAGAGACTGACTCATTCTCAGTGGGGATTTTTTGAGGGGAGTGTTAACCCTATTATTCCATCATTTGTCTATCAGTTTGTCAGACTGTGGTGGCTTGCATGCTGCTGTGATGCTGGAAGCTGTGTCACCAGTAGGGTCACCTACTGGTTCAAATGCCAGCCAGGTTACTCAAGGTGAACACGTTCCAGTGGGGTTTCCAGACTAAGGAACAGATTATGAAAAGGGACTATCCTGCTTCTGTGGGATGAGCTACTGAAGGCCTTATGGATAGCAGAGGAAAATTGTCAGATATAGTGCTAGACGATGAGCCCCTGAGGTTGGAAGGCACTCAAAATCAGCGGCTGTAGGAATGGGCTCAAACACAACAATTGTGAGGATGGCACAGGACCTGGCATTGTTTCCTTGTGTTGTTCATGGGTTGCTATGGGTTGGAACCAACTCGATGGCATCTAGCCACACCACCTTGTTATTATACTACTGCTCTTGTAGAGCAATCAGGTAATTATGGAGTACTTAGGAAAATGTATTCCTTTATAATAAACTTCTCTAGTAAAAAATAAAACAATATAGTGTTAAAAAAATTTTTAATGTCATCCAAAGGCTGATCTCTGTGGGACATCAACCAGATGCGAGCAATGGACAGTTCTAATTCCCTTTGGTAACAGTATAGCTGAGGACCATGGCTTCTAAATCCAAAAATGAGTGGATGAGAGCAGCCAGCAAAGTGTATTTTTCTAATCTGGAGAAAGCCGTTCTCTCTGTGATAGGGACACATATGAGCATAGGAGGATCTAGCTCTCTTCTAGTGAGCTGAGAAAACTTGGATCCCGAAAAAGCCAGGCATCCTGGGGAGCACAAGCAGTGTACACTCAACTGCTAACCTAAAGGATGATGGTTCAAACCCACACCGCAGAAGACAGGCTTTTAACAATCTCCTTCCGGAAAGATTAGAGCCAAGAAAATGCTCTGGTCAATTCTACTCCATAGCACATCGGGCAGCCAGGAGCCAGCTTTGACTTTATGGCAATGGGCTTGGTTTTGAGTTCACAGAGCGACTGTGGGAGAGAGAGAGGAAGGCAGTGAACAGGCCCACCCTGGAGATGAGCGACTGGTCCATGAAGCTATTTGCTCTACTTGCCTGAGACGCGACACTCAGGAAGAACTGCAAACTGTCCGCCACACTGTAGGCGCTGGACCCGGACATCAACTGATTTTTGAACAGGAGTCCAATAGCAAATTAGCCAGACAAGCAGGATCTGGAAAATGGTACCCAGGCAGGTCCTAGGGAACTGCGAGTCTTCCCATTCCAGGGAGTTAGGAATTTGAGTTGTACTTTCTACCTTAATTCTTCGTTTATTAGTGCAGTGGAAAATATACATGTATAAGAAAATTGAAATGATAGCATTGAGAACTGAAATTGTAAACTTTGTTTGTAGTACACAGAACATTCATAGATCTGTACTTCAGGTTTATTTTCAGTAAAGTTATTTGACAACCAAACTTTAAGGTAATTAAATTCAATGGTATCTCTCTATTCCACAAATGTGTTACTAAATCAGTTCAATCTCAAATTTAAAAAAAAGATATGCCTGTTTAAGGAATAATTCATTTCACTAATAAATTAAGGTAGAAAGAAGAATTAAGGTAGAAAAGTCCAGTTAGGATGATATTGTGGATGGACCTGAGGCCCTGAGTGGAAGAGTTGAAAAAATTAAATTGTTAGAGGTAGCAAGAGATATTTTTAATGAGTTTTTGTACAGCTGTAATACGTTACGCTCATGAGACAAAACTCCGAGAACGTGCTTTTTAAATGAATTCTTCCAAAGGTTGTCTATACAATCACAGGATTTTGAGGCTGGTTACAAAGGGCAAGCAAAGATTGAGACTAGAGGCAGAGATTTTTCAACAGGAGCAGCACCACAATATGGTGCCTCTAACCAGTGGGAGGTGTCAGAGATAAGGGACAGAACCGATGCCAATGATTGAAGTCTGTGGGAATTGGAGGACTAAACTCTCGTTTATTGAAAATACGGAGTCCAGAAGGAGGAAAATTTCTGATGTTTTGAGGTTAAGGTGAGTTTGAGATCACCAGCAGGAACTTCATTTGGAAATCGGCCAGTGGGAGCCCTGGAAAAGCCCAAGGATAGAGTGGCAGGCTAGCAGTTCATTCACTTGGACATCTCCATCGAGTCCTCTGCAGGGGGTGAGCTGTAACGGGCTGTGGAGAGTTAGAAAAGACTTCCTCCTAGAAAACAATTCACAAGTTGAGTGGAGAAGATGAGCCAGTGAAAGTGATGGAGAAAAATAACCAGAAGTAGGCGCATAAGCAAAAAAACCAGGTTAGTGTATTCTCCCAGAAAGTAATACAGAGAATTTCAAGAAAAGTCTATAAATACCACAGAAATGTCAAGGTCATTGGGTTTGGTACTAAAGGGGCCACTGGCAAACTCTGAATGAGAAGTTTCAGTACAGCAGTGGGGTTAGAAACCCGAATGGATTGGGGAGAGCAGGGCAAGTGCAGAATTCAAGGGGGGTTGGCAATAAAGAGACAGGAAGTACATTTGCCCCTTTAATCATGTATCTAGTCACTCAACAATAATTACTGAGGGCCAATCTTGGCACAAGACATGGTATCAGATATTAAGGAAACTGTCTATCCCCTTGTGGGGCTCACGTTCTAGTAAAGTTTGGGGATTTTTTTAAAGAGTTCCCAGAAAAATAAAACAAGGGTGTTGTGAAAAGTGCAATTAAGAAAATAAGGAAGACAACGAGGCATTCAAGTGATACATAGTCCCTGTCTTTCAAAAGTTTCCACTAATGTTGAAGAGAAGAAAGTTGAAAACAAAGTATTGCAACTATGTAAAATATGCACTCATATCAAAATATGCTGAGCGGAGTGAGAGCCTGAAGAAAGAGCAGCACCATTCACCAGAAAGCAGCATAAGATGCCTCAGAAAAAGCTCTCTGATTCTTGAGCCGAATCTCAAGAACCATCAGCCATCAGAGAAGTGACCTGGATGGGGAAAGGCACTACTGGCCAGAGGCAGCACCTGCCTCGAGACAAGGTGGGTTAGAGGAAGAAGAGCAATTTTGAATGACTAGACTATAAGGTTCAATGTTGGAACGGGAGAGGAGGTGAAAGAGAGGTCGCAGAGGCCAAGACACAGAGAGTCCTATTTTTCCAAAAAAGAAGTCGGATTTCCTCCTACAGATCATGGTGGTCATTGGAGGGCTTTAAAGAAAGGCATGGCAAAGCTAGATACTGTAGTCTGAGACCAGATGGAGGAGGGATTGGAAAAATCCCAGATGCGAGGGAAGAAAACCAAGGCAAGGAAAGCAGTGATGGTCTGAATTTGGGAAACAACTATGGGGTAGAGAGAATGAAACTGAAAGAGGCTAAGCAGGTGCACTTTTGGAGCTTTGGCCACTGTGTAAACATGAGAGTAAGAAAGGAGAACCCCGGGACAGTGCTCATCCCTGAACTTCGAAACAGTGAGGCTAGGAAGCAGGCTGGAGCAAAGCAGGAGACAACTGGAAAGTGGCCAATGAAGTGGCATAAAGCTGGAATGAAGGAAGCGACCAATGATAAACGAACGCAATGGTTATCAAGTAGCATGGAGGTCAAGCTGAGACTAGGCGTGAGAATCAGTAGTCAAGTACACTGGCGGCCACGTGAGTTTGCTAGGGGCATTTAAGCGGGGAGGGAAGGAAAAGGGGCAGCCTTCACACTGGAGTGGATGTGGGAATGGCAGAACAGCAGTAGGCCAAGCAGAAACAAACTCTCAGAAACTGAGAAAGGCACAGAGGAAAAATGTTTCACAGAAATAGGGATCTAGGAAGGAGACTTCTCATCCTAAATCCCTTTGATATGAAGGTTTTTTTTTTACTATATTATCCTCTTCATAATTAAAAAGTAAAAGCTTCACAGAGCTTGCGTTCCATGTTGGGTTGGATGAAGAACCAGCAAAGGACTAGAGAACAGGAGATTGGAAATAGAGAAGGCCACAGAAAATGCTTTGAGGTCACACAAGAGATTCAGTGGCAGGTAAGGGATCAGAATTAGTCAGCCTAAGAATTAGTCAGCCGAAATTCACGCCTAAGAATAATGGAGGCGTTTCAGTTGACCTGGAATGCTAAGGTGTGGCCTTGCTCAAGACGCAGGTTCTTTGCATTGAAGTGGTCAAGGGGTAGCATGAGGTTTTGTATCAGAAGAGAGTAAGTCTGGATGTCGATGTCACGGCCAGGAAGGGAGAGGACACCTTTTGAGGAAGATGGATACGGACCACAGCAGCCCTTCCTGTGGTCTGGAAGGTTTGTCACCATCGCTCAACACACCAGCCCTCTGTCCCTGCTGCTCAGCCCGGCTGGCCTTCTTTCGGTTCCTTGAACACTCGACTCCAGTTCTCCTCAGAGCTTCACCAGGCGATTTCCTCTTCTGAAAAGGTTCTAACGCTTCAGCTTCGACTCCTTCTTCCATCCCCATCACATCTCATTTTGAGTGTCACTTCCCCAAGAGATTTTCCCCAAGTTCTAGTCCCTAAGTCTGGGTTAGAATCATCGGTAAGACTTCCCCAAATTACCTAGCACTTCTCATTAACATGGACCACTAAATATGTCTGTATGGATGTGTGTACAGCCAATCTCTCCATGGAGACGCTTTCTGAAGAGAGGGTCCCTACGTGCTTTGTGTACCAAGACAATTTCGATCCTTAATGAAGTCCTCACTTGCTCGTTGTTACCAGGCCTTGCTCTAACAAGGATTGGACGTGGTGCAATACAATTGCATGGAGAATTTTGATATAAATTATTAACATAATATCATATTAAATACAGTCAAAATATTAGTGTTTATTTTCAGTGGAGGTTTTTCTCCATTTGGCTTGGTTATTGTTGTTGGGTGTTTTGTTGTTTTGCTTTGTTTGGGGATGAGGGGGTTGGTATGGTTTTCTGTGTATGAAATCCAAGAGAGGTCAAACTGTAGAAAGAGTAACTGGATTGACCATTTCTTGGGTGTGTGGGAGGGCAGCTTGGGGGAAAATGAGGAGCCAATAATAATGTGTACAAGAAAGAAGAAAGTTTTCTAAAATTGATTGTGATAATGATTGTACAACTCTTCCTAATATGATTCAACTGTTGAATTGTATTCTAGGTGAGTTATATGACAATAAAACTATTTTAAAATTATAGACAATGTTTAAGTGGATAGAGAGGTAAATGGTTCATTGGATGGTAAATTAGTCCATTTTCTAAATTCAGCTATTTACAGTACCAATACGTAACAATAAAAGAAGCTCCTACCCCCAAACACTATTCTTGGTATTTCTAGGTCTGCCTCTGTGCTAAATTAATCTTGGGACACCATTAGAGTCATGTTTATTCCCTCTTAAAGTTGTCAGAGCCTCCCTTTTCCCATTCCTAACAAAGCTAAAGTCTTGACTGCCTTTCAGTGGGCTCTATGTTTGGCTGCCTTTGTTTGGCTGACTTTGCTTGGCTCAAGTCCTGCCAGTTTCTTGGCTTTCCCATTAGCTTGTGTTCATCTCTTATCACAGGGATTTGGCCACTGAGCTTCCCTCTCTTGGAAGACCCTCATTGGTCTCTAGAACCCATCAGGGATTGCTGTTCTCATTCCAGACCTAATTCAACTCTCAGTTCCTTCGTGTGGCTTTCAGTCCCAGGGCCACTCCAAGTCTTTTTGATATAGTCCCTTCTGTAGTCCTATCTCATTTGACCATCTGAACCACATGGCGGTATGTACTTCATTAGATGCTGTCCTGAATCACTCTCGGTTGATCTTTGGAACTACACGTATCTCATACTAGATAAGAACTTTCTCATCTAGCTAAGGGAGCCACGGTTCCAAATCACCTAAATTACCTTTGTGTACCCCGAGAGCCTCTTAGACTGGTTGGGTTAACTGTGTCCTGAACATCCGAACACCTTTAGACATGCTTGTAACTGGAGAATTTCCTTTTTAATTAATAACATTTGAGAAACTACGTACGCAACCAACCTTTTCCTGTTTATTACAGTCTTGTCTGAACAAACGTTTGTGACTGGGAGGATTGTCACTTTGAATTATGAACAATCCTTTCTGCAACACAAATTAAGCATTTTACTGTCATAAGACTCGGTCCCCAGGCAGTTAGTAAAGGTAGCACGCTACTCCCGAGGGAGACTGGACGGAGATGAGAATGCCTAGCGTCTCATTGTTGTTTTCTCCCAGCTGATTGCACGCACACTCATAACATCTTAAGAAATGGCTTTTAAAATTTGTCAAAAGCAACTCAGGGATTTTGCGATGACGCTCCATGAACCGAACAGCTCTTTCCAATGATGCGCTCAGCTCCCCATGCCACGAAAGTTGAGCAAGCTCTGCTTTTTGAAACAGCTGAAGAAACATGTCCTAGAGGTTCAGTTAAATCAAAGCATCTCAAAGTATGAAGTCAATAAAAAAAGAAACTGAAAGGAAATCTGTATCCCACCAGCCGCTAATTCTGTGTCTGTGTGGTTGTTAAGCTAGTATTGTATTAATCAAAATAATCACTAGGTGCCAGGTTAGTATCCAAAGCGGATCTTGCACTCTGTTGGCACTAACACAGAGGCACATAATCACTCGCCAGCAGGGAAGACGCCTCAGACAACTTAGAGAATTTCAGATGGTCTTGTTTAAAACAGAAAGCTAACACTACATCAGAGATCAAAGGTTTGAATATGGTTTTGTTTGCTTGTTGTTGTTTATTCAATTCCATAAAGATACGCTGTTTGTCTATCCTTCTTTATCCTTTAAGAAAAAGTGGTATACTATTTCTAGGTTCAGTGGTCCTCTTGAGAGAAACAAACAAACAAAAAAATGCAGCCAAAGTAATTCTGGAATATCCAGGAATTCTGAGCTCACCGAACAGGAAGTTACCAAATATGGGCATACAATGAGATCAATCCCAGCGCAAATCCTCTGAAGCATCTGGAGCCGGGAATGCCCACTTTAAGAAGTTCTTTCCCAAATACAATCAAAAGGATCTGTTTAATTGCTAAAAAAAAAATAGCTGGTGTGGAGAGGGGGGAACCAGTCACGTTGTGGGGAAACACTCAGAGTTTTCTACAGACTCATAAGATCCAAGTCATCAGAGGCCCCCACCTCAGGAGACAGGGCTCCCGTGGCATTTCCTTCTGCTCCATGCGGTATCTTTCTGTTTCATGTTGCCTGTGCACAGTCCACAGATGAGGCCCTGGCCACCACCCACACAGAAATGAGGCAGAAATGTGTGTGCCACCCCCACCTGCTTCTGAAAATGAATCTACAAAGCAATACACCAAGCGCCTGAACTGGCGTGGGGAGCTGTGGGCTTGTGTGCTGAGGGAGGCTCTGGCTGGGTGGTTAGTGAATGTGAGATAGAGAGACAAAGAGAGCCCTTAGCACTTCCAGATGAATCACCTTTGCTCTCTGCCACAGCCTGGTACCGTGAAAGAACTGCAAATCCCTAGAGCCACGGTCAGTCCCTGGCAGCCGACTTCCCATACTGCTGTCCCCACATCTGGCCAAACTTGTGTGATCAAGAGTCTCCAGAACATGGAGTCGGGGCTTCCAACGTGGTGATGAAGAACAAGGATGTCGGGGCTGCCGCTTAGAGAAAGAGGACGTGTAATTTACCCTCTCTGTGCCTCATTTTCCTCATCTGTGAAATAGGAAGCGAACCGGACCTACTTTGGAAAGCTATTGTGATGATTAGAATGCTTAGAAAAGCCTTCGGGAAACCTGGGAACACTGTGAGGTACGGGGTAAGTGCTACACAAGCTATTGCTGACTCGGTGTCACAGTGACTCTGTGTTTTTAAGCCCTGCCCAAGAGACATCTTCCTAAGGACTGGGCACTAGCTCAGCCCATCCTTGACTCTAACTGCACTTAGCCCTCACTTCCTCAAAGCACTCTCCTCACAATGGGAAGCTTACACCCCAGGTGTGAGCATGGGCAGAAAGGGGCACTTGGGTGGGTGTCTGGATGGCTGGAGGCCCGGTGAGGCTCTTATATGCACACGCCTCCTCACATCCTGTTCAGTCCCAGATGCTTTGTAACCTTCTAACATCATAAGTCAACTCTGGCTGCTCCTGCAATGACTTTGTGTATTTTATCTCACCTTAGTTCATCTTCACAGCAACCCTACGATCATCAAACCAACCCCACGGCCGTGGAGGAAGCCGAGGGACTAAGAGAATAAAATGGTACCCTTGTGACCTGCTGCTGAGAGCCACAAGCCTGCCATCGAGCCGATCTGAGTCCAAAGCTCCGGCACTTCCCTCTCAGACACCAGTGTGCCAGCTGTGAGTGGTGATGATGAGCTCACAAAATCTCAGACCCCCACCTGTTTCTTTGGGAATGGTGTAGTGGTTATTTGTTGGGTTGCTAACCACAAGGTCAGCAGTTTGAGACCACCAGCCACTCTTCATGAGAAAGATGAGGCTTTCTACTCCCATAAAGAGTTACAGTCTCAGAAACTCATGGGGGGCAATTCTATCCTGTCCTATGAGGTCGCTATGAGTCAGAATGGACTCGATAGCCCTGCTCTTGAGTACATATTGAGGACACTGAATCCTTTAAACCGAAGTTAGGAAAATCCTGCCTGTGGGCCAAATTTGTATGGCCCACAAGTTATGAATGTTCCTGACATTTTTTAAAGGTTGAGAACATTTTGTGATGAAATTAGAATTTCAGTGTCCAGAATAAATATGCATTGGGGCACAGGCATGCACACAGTTTCTGTATTGTCTATGGCTGCCTTTTGCAATGCTAAAATTGTTATAGGTGGTCCCCAACTAACAAGTTAGGGTGTGTTTGAGTTCAGCTGAACTGAAACTAAAACCTCCACTTGTGAGTTTTTAGGTTCTTGTTGTTGCACACGATATCATTGGTAATATGTATTACTCACAAGACGGCGGCATGTAACTTGCTGATAGTGCGTGGTTTAAACCCGGAAAGGTGTGTGTTACACTTGCATCCTCTCACCGTTCTTATTCTATCTGTATGCTGAGCAAATCATCAGAGAACCTAGGTCATGTGAAGAAGAATGCAGTATCAGGATCGGAGGAAGGCTTATGAACAACCTGTGATCTGCAGATGAAGCAGCCTTGCCTGCTGAAAATGAGGAGGACTTGAAGCCCTTAATGACTGCAGTCTTCCATGTGGATTCGAACTCAATGAATAGAAGAACCAATTCCTCACCACCAGACCAATAGGCAACATCATGATATATGGACAAAAGTTTGAAGTTATAAGGATTTTGTCTTGCTGGGATCCACAAGCAATGTTCATGGAAGCAGCTGTCAAGAGGTCAAACTGTACATTGCATTGGGTAAATCTATGGTGTAAGACCTCTTTACCAGGTTGAAAAGCAAGGATCTAACTTTGAGGTCTAGCATGCATCTGACCCAAGCCATGGTACTTTCAATGGTCTCCTATGCATGTGGAAGTTGAACAAGGAATAGAGAAGACTGGAGAATAATTAATACACTTGAATTAATGATGTGGACAAAGACTATTGACAGTATCATAAACTACAGGAAGAATAAACTACTCTGTCTGGGACAAAAGATGGCCAGACCTTGACAATGAGAATGGCAAGACTCGGTCTCATCTATTTGGGGAATATTATCAGGAGAGACCAGGGCTTGGCAAAGGGCATCATGCTTGGTTAGACAAGCAGAGAAAAAGGAAAAGACCGTCAATAAGATGTGCAGGAGGCATTGGCTGATCAAGGTGTTTACTGGTGGGTGACCAATTAATCCCCGTGCCTCTGCACACAAAAAGCATTGCAAAATGACTGTTATTTGTGACCTGGCCTGCTAAAAACATGGAGAGTTAACTCAGTTATTTACGATCTCTTTAAGGCTCTCTTGAATCTTGCATATCCTCCGTGTGGTTGTCTTAGAACATAGTGCTTTTATTATTCTAATGTTAATGAAAGAGTGACTAGTTAAGTAACATTTGCATAGATAAGAGTTTAAGAATGTTTTTTTTTTAAGTTCCTTGATGTTTGTATTGTAACCAATCCCTTGTAAGAAAAGTATAAAAACCAAGCTTTAAATATACTCGGGACTTCAGTCCATCAGACTGTCTTCCTCCCAATCCCATACTTTGTAAATATCTCTTTCTTTTCCTTTCATCCGCACGCCTCATTTCGGACCCCGCTTGATGCGGGATATCTGGTCTAATCACCCGCAAAGATGGACTGACGCAGTGGCTGCCACAGTGGGGTCTAACATAACAGTGATGTGAGGATGGCACAGGGTCAGGCAGGGTTTCGTTCGGTTGTACATTGATCCGCTATGCACTGGAACTGACTTGACAGCACCTAACAATATGATGCTCCTAACAGCCTCCAAAGGCAAGTAGAGATTAAGACTTACAAGAATGCTGATAATACAAGAGGAGTCCTGGTGGCAGAGAGGTGACTCGTTGGGGTGCTAACCACAAGGTCAGCAGTTCCAAACCCCTAGTAGCTCCACAGGTGAAAGACAAGGCTTTTGCCTCCCATAAAGTCTTACAGGCTTAGAAACCCACAGGGGCAGTTCGACCCTGTCCTATAGGGTCACTATGAGTCGGCATTTGCTCTATGGTGGTGAGTGTGTGTGTGTGTGTGTGTATGTATGTGTGTGTGATCATTTTTAAAAACTTAGAAAAATAGAGGTGCTGGATTTACATCAAAGCCAACTGACAAAGGCGTCATCAGAACACAATCCTAGCCTAAGTCAGGACTATCTGTGGTTGTGAGAGAGACCATTTTCAGTTTCCCTCAAAACTGAAAGTATTTTCTATCTGGTCCACCCCTGCTTTAGGCTCTTGCTACTCAACATGTGATCCAGAAAACAGTAGCATTGGTATTATCTGCAGCTCTTCAGAAATGCTGAGCCACAGGCCCAATGTGGAGCCGACTGAACCAGAACCTGCATTTTCCACAAGATCCTCAGGAGACTCCTCTGCACATGACAGTTCTGTGGTAGGGAGAGGACCAGGCCAATGAGAGAGCTGGGGGAAGATGGTAGATGCCAGCACTGCCATGTTCCGTGGTTGTGTGGCTCTTGGACGTGTCACTGAGCTTTGTCCTCAGGCTTCTCGTCGGTATAAAGTAGATCCAGGTGCATCAACGTTTAAGGATGCCTTTTTTAGGAAGCGTCATCTGTAGGCCCCCTCTCTGAGGGCCAGGCCCATGTGGGTGGCCCATCAAGGCGATTTCTCCCTGAGAGCCTGGGTCGACAGAGGAGATCTGCCCCAGCAGGTCACCGGTCTCTCTTCTGGGAGCTGCCGGGTAGTTTCAAACTGTCAACCTTTTACTTAGTGGCCACACACTTAAGTGTCCCATCAAGGGTCCCAGGATGCATTTAGCAGCTGGAAACTGAGTGGTGGCTCTCCAGATTATGAACCTTAATAGTCAGGGCACGTGACTTTCCTCGTAAGAATCTACCGTCCTGTCTGCGTGGAAACACAGGAAACTGGCAGAGAATTTTCAGTGCGTGATACAAACGGAAGACCACGTGGCCCAGGAACAACATAAAACTGTCCAGGAATGAGTAAGGAACTACCGGATCCTCTTCCTTCTAATTGTCCCACCTGGGCCCCTGACTGCCACCTGCAGGTTCAGCCCCACCCTGGCTTTAGGGATGATGAAGTCCTTAGTCATTGTGCAGGTGACTCAGCGGCAAAACAAACCCACCCAGAGGCCTGCTCTCCTTAAGTGGCCTGCTCTCAGAAACTGGGTGCCTGCCTTACACCTCATCTATTCATTCGATATGTATTTCATTGTCTTCCACATGCCGAGCAGAGGGCTCCCTGAAGGCCATAGAGCCATGAGCAAGACAAACGACGTATAGTTTCAGGGAACAAGCCCTCCTGTGCAGCCCAGTGAGTCGTATCAGCTCCGCTGAACATCAAACACTCCACTTCCTCCAAGACCAGGTTTCATATTTGCTCTCCCTAGTGGGGTCGGATGACATCCATCCCAGCATAACACACAATGCCTGGCCCTGAATATATTCTCAACGACACAATGCATGACAAATACACATTCACTTACCATATCCTGGTATTTGTGTGACTAATTCAATACGATAAGTCCATCTCTCAATAATCCCAAATTTCCAAAGTCATGACTCACCCTCGGCTTCAACTTGTACCCATGTGCCCACTCACCTCCGTGCCAGGTTTGTCCAAATCATTACACTCATGATACCTAGCATGTGACCTGTGCTTAGGCTTGTTCAAGTGGCCTGCCAGCTCTGTCAGCATCCTGGGTCTCCAGTACTGTTGATCACGGGCTCCAGGCCATTGCCCTGGGTGGATCTGTTGGACACAGGTATGCTCCCCCCTCTGAGTCCTCAGGGCCTCCCCACTCCACACTTACTAAAACCCTCTTTCTAGTCGAGTATGTATTCCTCTAGCTGCTTCCCTGACCATTTCACTTTGAGAAGCCCCACAATCTGTGTGCAAAGAAGTCCATGTTAACTACATCCATGGAAAGGATCAGAGAAATTCTGGCTTTGTTCATAAACTGCTCTGATCCTGTGATTGTCCTTCTGTGTGATGAATCACGCTGAAACGCCTTAACTGTGCTCTTTCCTGAGAAGTTTCCCCTGATTCATGGACCAGACGCATTTCCCTTTGGGGAATAAATAATTCACGTTTGCTGAAAGGAGCTATGTCATTTTTCAGGGAGGTTGGACAGATTACCTGGGAAAGGTCACATGGCCATGTGATGCAAATATGTTTTCTGCCAAATGAAGGAAGGTATTACAAAAGTAAGACCACTAATTGGTGTATGGCACCCAGGTGTATTACTGCCAGGGGATTTTCAGATCATGTAGAAATGTTAATCGTATCACCTAAAAGCAAATGCTACGGATAGGAGAGTTCAAGTTGCCAGGACTTTTTCAGGCTGATGTTTAGAAGCAGCAGGAGGAGCTGCAGCAGTCAGCCAGGGTGTGATTTTATTAATAAAATCATTCATGATGCCCAGCATAACAGTGCTACTGGTTGGAAGGAAGGAACATACTTTGACATGTAGTCAAATAGTTTCTCTACTTAGCTTACAATGGATTTTGCTTAACTGGTTCCAAATCGATTAAAGCAAGCATAGCAAATAGGTTTTGGAGATCAGCAAGTGTCCGGTTTACCTGCTTCTAGTGCAGTGACCTTGGGCAAGATTAATAGCCTCGAGTCTCAGTTGTCTTATCTGTAAACTAAGATAATATTGCCTAGCTCACCTACAACACATGATAGAACTAAAACATTTAGGGAAAGAGTGAGCATAAAAGTAGTGTAAAATATGTAAATGTGAGACAGTGTAGGAGGTGAAATTCAGACTTCTCCTTGCTGCTGACAACTGAGCGATCTTTATGAAATACCCTGCTATCTCATGGCGGAAGATGCCCGTGACGCAAAACAGAAATAAATACCTTCCGAAGTTATTTTGTGGCTGACAGTATTTTCTCATTCTGTATACAGGTATCAAGAGAGATGTGAAGTATTGGAAACAAAGGTGTCATACATCCTTAATCTGTGGGTCCCACTTGGTCACCTCTTTCTAGGTACTGACACTTGTCTCCCTAAGTCACGGCAGCTATAACTTCTTTACCTTTTCCATCCATTACAGATGTCCTCCATGGGACTCTGGGTCAACGTGTACAAACCTCTGAAGGTGTGCGAAGTACAGGTGAGAGTGGCGTAGGTTAAAAAAATGCTATTTTCCTCAGTGAAGGGTCAGTCAAGCGTGAGTCACCAACTGCGGGAATTTTTGATCACTGAGAGGTTGATTTAGCTTAGTGTATTAGTCACACATGTGGCAGGATATGGCAAATACATGTGAGAGTGGCATAGATAATAAAATAGTGTTCCTACATGGAGGACTGAGCCAAGTGAGTCAATAAAAGGGAAATTTGAAATTGCTGAGAGGGATTTATCTTATTGAATCAGATGCATAAATGCCACATACATAGAGACCATCTCTATATGAAATACGCATAGAAATCATGCGAAGAAAAGATTTGATACATTGAACACTAATGACCAAAGACCAAACAAGTGTGGAATGGCATCAAGAATGCCGCACAATAAAAAAGCAAAGCAGGTCATTAAAAAGACAGGAATGAAAGAAAAGACCCAATTAGATGTCAGAAGAGACTCTGAGACGTGCTGCGGAATGCAGAGTAGCTGAAGCAAAAGGAATAAACAATGAAGTCAGGGAGCTAAACAGACCATTTCAAAAGGCAGCCCAAGAAGACGAAGTAAATTACTATAATTAAATGTACACAGGTTTGGAATTAGAGCGGCAAAAGTTGAAAAAATTGCAGAAAAAAATGTCAGCCTTGAGTTGCACTGTTGAAAGATTCTGTGGGTGAGATATGGACTAATGCAGGGAACATCAAAAGAAGATGGGAAAATGTAGTCAGTTCATCAAAACGAATTGGCCGAATTTCAATCTTTTTAAGAGGTGACATATGATCAAAGACCACTGGTCTGAAAGGATAAAGCACAAGCTGCAATGAAAGCACTGGTGATAAACTGTGCTCCGGGAATTGAGGGATGCTAACTGGGACGTTTCAACAAGCGTTTGCAGCAGTGGGAGCACTCCCCGGTCTATGCCCCAAACTACAAAAGACAGCTACTTCGGACTAGACGAGATCCATAGCTATGCCCGTTCCCAGTAGACCATGAACTTTATCTAACAATCTCTTTACTATCACATGCAAGTGAAATGTCACTGGAAATAATTTTTTTAAAGTTGCATCAACAAGAAGCTACCAGAAATTTAAGCTCAATTCAGAAGAGGATGTAGAACAAGGGATATCATGGTATCATTAGGTGAGTCGTTGCTGAAAGCAAAGAATATCAGAAAAATATTCACTTGTATTTTATTGACTACAGAAAGGCATCTGACCGTGTAACTCATAACAAACTATAGATAACATTGGAAAGAATGCAAATTCCAGAACCCTTAAGTGTATACATAGACAAAGAAGTAGTCATCTGAACAAAACATAGGGATACTGTGCATGGTTTTAAATCTGGAAAAATATGCATCAGGGTGGTACCTTTACACCATCATTAATCAATCTGTGTACTGAGAAAATAATCTGAGAATGGAGGAACGTCCACAAACAACCTTTGGTGTGCCGGTGACAACTCTGCTTGTTGAAAGTCAAGACAATACACTTACTGACGACGAACGACTACACCCTTCAGAATGGGTAACAACTCAATGAAACGAGAGAAAAAAATCCTCACAACTGGACCAACAGACAACATTATGACAAACTGAGAAAAGACTGAAATTGCCAAGATTTCATTTCACTTGGATCCACAACCCGTGCACATAGAAACAGTAGTCAAGAAATCAAATGGCATATTACATTGTATAGCTGACTCCACTAGATTGTAAAGTGTTACAGAGCAAAGGCTTCGGTCTGAGGACTGAGGTGCGCTTGATCCAAGCCATGATCTAGTCAATCACCTTGTGGGCATGTGCAAGATGGACAATGAATAAGGAAGGCTGGAGAAGAACGAATGCATCTGACTCATGATGTTGATGAAGCATATTGAGTAGACCATGCAGGGCCAGAAGAATGAACAAATCTTTCTTGGAGGAATGCCACCAGAATGTTCCCTGTAAGACTGTCTCACATACTTCGGGTATGTTATCAAGAGGGCCAGTCCTTAGACCAACACAGTAGCTGCAGCAAGGCCTGAAACATGAATAGTAATTGTGAGGATGGTACAGGACCAGGTAGTGTGTCATTCTCTTGTACATGATGTTATCAGTCAGAGCTGACTCAATGACACCTAATAGCAAGATCATGCAGGATATGGCAAATAAATGTGCATTTTTTCACAAACTATACTTATTGAGAATGTGCTAAAGGTCAGACACTGTGTATTGTCTTCCTTTAATCCTTGCAATAATTCTCTGAGCTTGGTACCATTATTACCTCCTCCATATTATCTTCCGATTATGATATTTACATGGAGAAACTTCAAAATACTACTGCTGAACACACACACATAAAAACATGGTTAATGGAAAGACACATCGTATTCTTTAATAAAACAATTCAAAAGACAGAATCAATTTGATGACAACTGGTAGAGGAAGCTAGAGGAAGTCTTTTCCATTGTTTTCAACAGGGAGAATTGAGCCACTTATTTAAAATTATTACTTGCCTTACACTATCCAACTTTCAAACATAAAGATAGTTTACCCAGCAATTCCCCTTACAAGGATATATCTTATAAAGACAAATGCACATGTGTGAAATGATTGGTATTGTAGCATTGTCTCTAAGTTCAAAAAGCTGGAAGCAGGCTAAATGCCCTGTAGTAGTTAAGGAACGGTACAACCATATCATCAAATACGATGTAGCCATTAAGAAAATAGAGTAGATTGTATAACTGATATGGGACATCTCTAGTATCTTCTAAGCAAAAATACATGGTTGCTGTTAGGTGCCATTGAATTGTGTCCTACTCACAGGGAGCCTACGTACCACAGAACGAAACAGTGCCCGGTCCTGCGCCGTCCTCACTATTATTCCGTCACCTAAGCCCATGGATGCAGCCACTGTGTCAATGCACATCCTCGAGGGACTTCCTGTTTTTCTGCCACCCCTTCACTTTTCCAGGGGCTGGTGTCTCCTAACTACGCATGTCCAAAGTGTGTAAGACAACATCTTGCCATCCTTGCCTCTAAGGCTATACTTCTTTCAATACAGATCAGTTTGTCCTTTCAGCAGTTCACGGCCCTTCCCAGATTCCTCTCCGGCACCACCATTCAAGTGCATGGATCCTTCTACGGTCTTCCTTATTCACTGCCCAACATTCATAGGATGCAATGAAGAATATCATGACTTGGGTCAGGTGCACCTTAGTCCTCAAAGAAACACCCTTCCCCTTCAAGACTCTAAAAAGATCTTGGGCAGCAGACTGACCTAAAGCAACTCATATTTTGATCTCGTGACTGCTGCTTCTATGAACATTGATTATGGCGTCAAGTATGATAAAATCCTTGACAACTGCAAACTTTTCTCCATTTACCATGATGTTACCTAGTTTGGGTCCAGTTGGATTGTGAGGAGTTGGGTCTTCCTTACATTGAATTGTAATCCATCCCGAAGGCCAAAATCCTTTATCTTCATCAGGAAGTGCTTCAATTCTTCTTCACTCTCAGTAAGCTAGGTTGTGTCATCTGCATACCATAAGTTGTTAATAAACGTTCCTTCAATCCTGAAGTCGCACTATTCTACATATAATCCAGCATCTCTGATAATTTGCTCAGCATACAGATTTAATACAGCCTTGAAGCACACCTTTCCTGATTTTAAATCAGGCAGTATTCCTGTGTTCTGTTCCCACAACTGCCTCGTGATCCATTCAGAAGTTCTGTATGAACACAAGAACGTTTTTTGGAATTCCCATTCTTCCAAAGGTTATCCACATTTATTATGCCCCACCGAGTCTAAGGCCTTTGCATAGTCGATGAAACAAAATTAAACATCCTTCCAGTATTCTCTGCTTTGAGCCAAGATCCTTCTAACTTTTGCAATGATATCCCTTATTCCACATCTTCTTCTGAATCTGGCCTGAACTTCTGGCAGTTCCCTGTCAATGTACTGCTGCAACCATTGTTGGGTGATCGTAAGAAAAATGCTATTTGTGTGCACTATCAATGATAACGTTCTGTAGTTTGAGCATTCTGTTGGAATGGCACAGATTTGGATCTCTTCCAATCAGCTGGCCAAGTACATAATAAAAAACATAAAATGTGTAAGTCTGAGGAAAGAGACTTTAAGAAGTTGCCTAAAATAACACTGCTATTAAGTAGAATACTAGTAATCAGCGTTATCTAGAGCAAATCCAATTCTTACTGTTTGTCTTCTATGGAAAATTCATTTTGATAATAAGATGGTGAAAGTCAATGGAGTTCCTCTTGGTAGGTGGTCATGTCTTCTGTTCCATAAATCCATTGCTTCTTTGGATAGTTTTTCAAGGAGTGGGGAATAGCGTGGGACTGGGGAATTGACTCCACAACTACTCTATTTAACAATTGTTTATGGACATTTTCACTAAATCGTTTCCCTCCACATCTTTTAGAGACTTCCAGGATAAATATAGGAGCTAGGACTTACTGATTTCATCTGCGAGGCTTGGGAGGTCACTTCCTGGGTGCTGGGTGATCTGGTATTGGGAAACATGGAAACTGTGTCCCTCCTTCTCTGTAGGTCCATCTAGTGTTTCATACATTCAATATAGTTAAGCCCACTGCCATGGGCATCATTCTGAATCTTAGGGACCCTATAAGACAACGTTGAACTGACCTGGTGAGTCTCCAAAGCTATAAATCTTTAGGAAGCAGACAGCCTCAGCCTTCCCATAAAGAGTGCCTGACCTTTCCATTGGCAGCCCCACCTGGCAACCGAGGACCCTACCAGGGCTACCTCTAAAGAGAAGAATGCACTGCCCTTGAGCCAATTCTCACTCACAACCCACTTTGGGGGCATGGTGGAACTACCCTAAGAGTTTCCGAGGCGGTAACTCTTCTTTCTTAACCGAGGCTAGAACTCTTTAAGGGATCTCTCTCAGAGTAGCTGAGAGTGGTTTCGAACTGCTGACCTTGAGGGTAGCAGTCCAATAGTACCCACCAGGTACTTATGATGGTGAAACCATTTCCATTCCGAAGGGAAAGGCACTCAGCAAACCAGAACACATTAACAGTCGCTGAAAGGCATGCGGCAACACCACAATTCCGTTTATGAGCGGAAATCAGGGCAGAGTTCTTATCTAATTAAAATAGCTTGGGGGAAAGAAAGTGGGCAAAGGGTAATTACCCAACTTGGCATTTGGCCCAGAAAGGAAAGGTAGTATTTCTGTCTTGGAAAAAGTACCAGGAAACCTCAAATTATAATGCCTTAACACTGTGGGGCTTTTTCAATCCCTACATGGGTCCCATGGTACTTGTCACATATGAATTACTTGGTCCTTGAAATGTTTGCTACAATGTAATCATTCACTTTTTTTTTATAGTTGGGGAAGTTAGAGGAGATCAAGGTTCATGAATTTACAAAGCAATGCCTGCATGAAATCTCTGGAATCTTTTTCAACTGCCTCATCGTGTCCTAGGTTTAGCTTATGCTGTTTTTAACATGTTAGAGAAACACGTGTGAGACAAAATGGCCTTGGTATTTCCCCCTATTACCCTGGGCTTGTGGGTGTTACTGTTAGTTGGATTGATTTTGCTTTAAAACCAAACTTCCTGTCATCTAGTCAATTTTGACTCCTCTCAGGGTAGAACTGCCTGGTTCTGAGCCTGTAACTCTATACTGGAGTGCAGAAAGCCTTAACCCAGCCCCAGCAGCTGGTGGTTTAGAACTGCTGACCTTGCATGTAACCACTAAGTTTCCATTGCCACATGGTATAGAACGTGGTCTATGGAGCATTCTAAAAACCTGGGTTTTATAAGTATTTTCTCACTTTTTATTAACTAGCTCTGTATCCCTGGGCATAGATCAATTCACTTCCAGTTTTTTTTTCATCTGTAAATGAGAAAATATGTGCGAAATCAGATCAATGCTTAGCATTGACAGTATATAGAGTACAGTATATAGAATGTAGTTATGTGCCAGAGAGATGATGCAATCCCACAGGACAGAGCAGAACTGCCCCCACAGGATTTCCAAAACAGCTGGAGTTGGGAACACCTAACAATCTTTCTGGAAGAAAATTGCTCCTTCTTTCTCCAGCAGGGCTGTGGCTAGAGGGTTTCCATGGGCACCTGTCGGTTAGCAGCTGAGTGCTCAACCAGTGTCTCCACTGCTTGATGGAAAGATTCCCTCAAAGACTTGTCATCGTGTTTTCTTCTAGGTTCCATTAGCATCAACTCGGAGGGACCCACGTATCAAGGAATGAAATGCCGCCTGGTCCTGTGCTGTCCTCAGAACATTTGCACCCATTGTTATAGCTACAGTGTCCATCCATCTAGGCGGGGGTCTTCCCTGGTGGCATCGTGGTGACACACGGTGGGACTAACTGCAGGTCAGAAGTTTGAAACCATCAGCCTCGCCAAGGGAGAAAGACGAGGCTCTCTACTCCCATAAACAGTTACCGTCTAGGAAACCCACAGGGGCAGTTTGACTCTGTCCCATAAGGTCTCTAGGAGCTGAAATCGACTCGACAGCAGTACGTTTTTTGGTTCTACTTTACAAAGTCTGATGTCCTTTCCAAGGGTCTCTTCCCTCCTGACAGTTCACAGTATGCTTTCTCCTCCTGTAAGCAGGATCCCTATGAATTCTGATGGACTGATGGCATTGAGTGGTTTAGTTTTGTTTTTGTAGAGGATACTTGGTGAGCAAAAGAAGGTACTTGTGTACTGTGTACAATTAACACAATGAAATTGTCCGCTCCAACCATGTTGTTATTAAATTCAGGGTGTGGGAATAGGGACTGAGAGGGAAAGATGAAGTCAGGAAGAAGGATTGAAGAGAACAGAAAACAAAACAAACAAACCAGTTGTCAGCACATGGATACTGACTCGTGGTGGCTCTGTGTGTGTGTCAGGGTTTTAGTGAGGGTAACTGATCAGTGGTAGATCGCGAGGCCTTTCCACGGAGGTGCCTATCGGCGCATTTGAACAGCCAACCTTCCAATTAGGAGCTGAGTGCTTGCTTAACTTGTTAGCACCTCCCCACTGCTAGAGTCCATTCTGAATCATAGTGACCCTATAAACTTTATAGTATAAAGGGTCTCCGAAACTATACATCTTCACCGGGGTAGAGAGCCTTCTCCTTCTCCCATGGGATGGCTGGTAGCTTTGAACCCCTGACCTTGGGGTGAGCAGCCCAATGCCTTCCCCATATCGCCACTGGGGCTCCTGTGCACCTCCCAGGGACTGATAAAAGACTCTTTTTTTTTTTTACATTTTATTAGGGGCTCATCCAACTCTTATCACAATCGATACGTAAACATACATCAATTGTGTAAAGCACATCGTACATTCTTTGTCCTAATCATTTTCAAAGCATTTGCTCTCCACTAAAGCCCTTAGCATCAGGTCCTCTTTTTTCCCCTCCCTCCTCGCTCCCCCATCCCTCATGAGCCCTTGATAATTTATAGATTGTTATTTTGTCCTATCTTGCCCTATCCGGAGTCTCCCTTCCCTCCCTTCTCTACCGTCCATCTACTAGGGAGGAGGTCACATTGGATCCTTGTAATCAGTTCCCCCTTTCCAACCCACTCACCCTCTACTCTCCCAGCATCGCCCCTCACACCCCTGGTCCTGAAGGCATCATCCACCCTGGATTCCCTGTGCCTCTAGCCCTCATATGCACCAGTGTACAACCTCTGCCCTATCCAGCCCTGCAAGGTAGAATTCAGATCATGGTAGTTGGTGGGAGGAAGCATCCAGGATCTGGGGGAAAGCTGTGTTCTTCATCGGTACTACATCGCACCCTGACTGACTCATCTCCATATATATATTTGCATGATGCCTTATACCCGGTCCCTTTGGCACCTCGTGATCGCACAGGCTGGTGTGCTTCTTCCATGTGGGCTTTATTGCTAAAAGACTCTTAATCATAGGGCGGGAAGGCCGCAACAAGGGTACCTTTTCACCATGCATTGCCTGCTCCCAATAACTGGAGCGAATGGATCCCAGCTAACAGTCGCCTTACTGCTAAAATGAACACAGCGGCTCCTCATTAATGCCCATTTCAGGATTCTTTGTCATCGCTCCTATTTGGTCACTAATAACAGCCTCTAGAAATAGAAATGAAACGAAGAACTGAATCTGTTTTATTGGTGATGTCATGTACGATTACTCCGTCAAACGTTGGCAGGAAATTAAACCGGAATTCACAGAGGGATTTCTGAATGAATTCTCTGACAAGTGTTGGATTTCCGCATATCATGCTTTCAGGCTGTGGTTGGCTTTAAGCCACTGCCTCCTAGCCAGTGGGGAGTCTTTGCTCCCATTACTAGTGACTCATTGGGTTACTCCAATTACACTCCTTTGCCATGGGGGGGGTGTCTCATTTTCTTCATTCACCCCAAATAATCCCTACAAAAGATCTGAGCTCTCTAGACAAGATGTGCCATTCCCGCCGGGGAAGGTCTTTATATGATGGTGAAGTCGGTGGCCTTGTGCTGCAGTTCTCACTGCAGTTACAGCCACAGAAAGCTTCTATTGTAGTCTCAGAACCAGCAGGAACAGCACTGAGAGCTGCTGTGGGAATGCAGGCAGGCTACTCTCCTCCCCAGCCAGCTCGGCCAAGATGGAGTCAAAGTAGAAGCAGGATTCAGAGCGGCCCAGCCAGAACTAACCTGCCTGACATGCCTAGGCTGCTTTAAAGTAAAATTAATATGGATTCTCCTTTTCCAACGCAAGGCAGGGGAAAGAGAGGCGATGGTACAACCACCGCAGAATGGCCCATTCTAGTTTGACTCATGACTGTCATCGCCAAGACTTGGGACACTCTCTGAATGTCACCATCACCATCTTTTGATGAAGGGCGTTTCATAATCTACAGTTTGGCCCGGACTAGACTTGGTTCCCTTCCCCGTGCCGGGTCCCTGGATCTGGCGGACATTCTGCTCCAAATCAAAAGGTTGGCTCTTTGCTCCTTCCCAGCGGTACTAGCGGCTTTTCGAGCTGCTTACATAAAGATTGCTTTGAAAAAGAAAACAAGCAAACAAAACCCTGTAGTCATCAAGTCCGTCCTGACTCATGTAATATGGCTCCTTAGTTTCCAAGACTATAAATCTTCATAGGCACCGCCAGCCTCTCTTTCTCGTGAGGAGCAGTTAGTGGGCTTAAATTGCAGCCCACTGTAGAACCACTATACCACCAGGGTTCCTTTGTAAACTGCAGTCAAAGAAACCTGCTCGGCGACACGCAAGGTCTCCGGGGTGGATTTGCCTTGGTTTTTCCAGTGTCACACAATCCTCTCTGTAGCTGGTTTCTCCGGCTCCCGAGATCTCCTGGATGCACAACTATTTCATTATTTACTGCAAGTTTTTGGGTCCCTGGGAGGTACAAATGGTTAACACAAATGGAAACATTCCGAGTTCACGTCCACCTGAGAAGGCCTGGCAATCTAGTTTCCAAAAACCAACCACCAAAAATCCATGGAGCACATTCTACTGTGACACACATGTAGGGAGTTTCCAGGGCTGGAACTGACTGGGTCACACTTGATTTGGTGTAAGGTAACGGGCTGGAGGCATAGCTCCACAGAGTGGCGTTGAATTCCAAGGAGTTGTGTATGCCCACGACAAAGTTCATGACGTAAGAATGCTGGCAACACTGCTCAACAGTACACAACTCCAAAACTTTCTAGAACACTCCACATAATGAGAATCCTTCTTCTCTCGACTAAAAAGATACATTTTTATTTCCTCCTATGTGTCCACCAAGGAGCCTAAATGGTGCTGTGGCTCGGCATTGGACCACCAACTGCAAAGTCAGTGGTTCAAACCCAACAGCCACTCCACAGGAGAAAGAGGAGGTTGTCTGCTCCCATAAAGGATTTTTCTTCTTGACAAGACACTCACTGCAAAAATATAGAAAATATAGGGGGAGAAGTTTTACCACTCAAGAAATAATGGAATCACTGCTTTTCCTCCTTAGCTATATCTCAGCTGAGCTATATCACTACTTAGACGTTCTTATATGCGATATTTTAAAACAATTCAAGCTTTTAAAACTGTTATTTCACCATCAAATTAACGCATGACATGAACAACTGCTTCCTTTGCCAAGGACCAGGAGAACCGGCTGGTCCCTGGCCATCGTCACTGCCCATTCAGATCCAAGATGCTATAGAAGAACAGTGCATATTTTGAGGCCGTTTTGTTTTGGGCCTACCAACTAAGACTTGTTTTAACTTTCTGCTGAACTGAATTTTCATTCTTCTACAATGTATCTGTTTATATCTAGTAATGCTTTTTTACTTTTAACACTCTATATTTGGATAATATAATTACACAAATGATTTGTTTCATGCTTCCATTCTATAACATGACTTTTATTGGTCTTTTAATTGAAATGTTTCTATAGCTTTACATTTAAAATGTGTCATATATATAGGACACACATTATATATATATATATATATATATATATATATATATATATATATATATATATATATATATATATATATATATATAGAGAGAGAGAGAGAGAGAGAGAGAGAGAGAGAGAGAAATGTTGTGGGCATCCCAAATAGGGCTGCCATGAATTAGAATCAACTCTATATGCTATTGGGATGCATCCACCAGATGTTAGTAAACATTCCTCCCACCTGCAGAGTTCTGTTCATCTGGATTACATCTATAGTTGAAATTAAAGTCTTTGCAAGGCCTTTGGACATTCGCCATCTCTTTGTTTCCCTCTCATCCCCACATCTCCTGAAATTTTAGCTTCTCTTTCCCATAGGAGTTAAAATAATTCAAGCTTTTAAAACTTGACTTCCCTTCTCCTACCTTTGCCTTTTGAGGCATCACCAACAAAACTCTCACTGGTCTTGCCTAGTGCTAGAAAAGGGAAAGCTATGATAACAACCACACGGAGCCTAAGTCGGCATCTTCACCATGACTCTAGGCCAGGGGAATGGAACCGAATTCATGAACTCATCCATAAAATTATGGAGAACAGAGGTAGGGAACAAAATGGAGAGCTTCAGGCCACTCCTGCAGTTTGCTCTTTCTACTTTGTGATACGTAAATATTGGCAGGTCTAACCGTAAAGAGGATACCTCCATCCAGTAGGATATGACAGCCATGAACATAACCTTTCACACTAATTCTGTCCTATTAGGTTACCTAAGGGCCCTGGTGGCATCGTGGCTACAAGTTGGTCTGCAATCCAAAAGGTTGGCAGTTCAAAAGCATCAGCTGCTCCTTGGGAGAAGGTTGTGGCTTTTTACTTCCATAAAGAGTTAGTCTCAGAAACCCACGTGAGCAGCTGTGTCCTGTGGCAGTGACCTGGGATTGGCTGACTCTTCCTTATTGCATCCCGACGAAGGAGCGGAGTGAGAGTCAGAGAAGGGTCCATGGAATTTAGAAGGCTGGAAGCCTGCATCCCCACAGAGGTGTCTGGAAAGAAAGGACTGGCGGTCTACTTCTGGAAAACCCTGTGAGCCCAGTTGTTACTCTGATGGTAAGTTGAGGACTGAGGTACTCCTGACCCAAGCCATGGTAATTTCCATGGCCTCATAGACATGCGTAAGTTGGATACTGAATCAAGAAGACTGAAGAAGAGTCAATGCATTTGAATGATTGTGCTGGAGCAGAATCCTGAGGGTACCACAGGCTGCTACAAGACTTGGGAGAAGGATGGCCAGAATGTTCCTTTGAGGCAAGGATGGTGAGACTTTATCTTACATACTCTGGACACGTTGTCGGGAGAGAAGGACGTTGTATTAGTAGAGGGCAGCGACAAAGAAGTAGGCCCTCCAGGAGATGGAGTGACACGGCGACAGCAGCAATGGGCTCCAACCATCAGATCTGTGAGGACGGCAGTGTTCGTGCTGTTGTCCACTGGGTTGCTATGAGTTTGAACCGACTCCCGGGCACCTAACCACAACAGCAAGGCTCACGAATATTTAAAATGGATTCTACAAAAGGAGCCGTAGAGCACGCGTGCTTCAAACCCAACAATAATCCACCACCATCCAGTCCATTCTGACTCTAACTTCGAACTCACATCTGTCATCAAGGGCCGAGTAGATCTGCTTCCATGGGCATCCAAGGCTGCAAATCTTTGCAGGAGCAGAGAACGCCTCGCCTCATCCTTCTTCCTAGGGACTGCTGGCGGGTCCTAACTGCTGAGTTCACCTTCACACTGCCATCGAGACAATTCTGACTCTTATGACACCACAGGACAGGGTACAATTGCTCCTCTGGGTCTCTGAGACTAGCTCTGGACCAGAGTAGAAAGCCTTATCTTCCCCCCAACAGAGCTGCTGGTGGTTTCGAACTGCTGACTTGGTCTTGGACGGACCTCAAAAGACCACTCCTACCAAGTCCATTCCAACTGCCCCCGTAGGGTCTCGTTCTGAAGGCAGCCTGATGGTGCAGTGGTTAATACACCTGTCTGCTGGCCAAAGGTAGGCTGCGAACTGCTGCTGGGGAGGAAGATGAGACCGTCGGAAACTCCGTGGGGTAGTTCTTCGAAATCTTATGTTCGCCGTGAGTTAGAACAGACTCCGTTGCAGACTTTTTGAAGGGGGGTATGGTAAGGTCACTCGGGTTAGAAGTGAATTTTCAACTGAACTGCTACCTGAATGTGGTGCCCCCCAAGCACATGACGTGCAGAAATGCAAAGGGGGATGAGCGGGGGTGGATTGGCTCTGAGCCTTAACTTTAGCCCAGACTGGCCATGCTCTTGGGAAACGCAAGGCCACAGGCATGTCCCCTCAGGCTGCATCCCACCTAACCTGGGGGTCTGGGCGGGCAGGCGGGTGTGGATGAGCCCAGGGCAGTCCCCTCCCTGCCTCTAGACCTCAAAGCCTCCTACCAGCACCACCCTCTCCTCGCCCCCCACCCCCGCCCCACTGGCTTGGGTCCCCACCCCGCCACTCAGAGCAGGTCACGTGCACAGCCCCAGCTTCTTTACCCGGACACGCAGCTCGCGGTCCTGGGCGCCTGGGGCGGTTTGGGGGGTTTTCTTTGTCTATGATTCCCCTTCTAGCTCTCCACAGTTGATGATTTTCTGCAGAATTGGACTGAGGAAAAAAAAACACACGAAAAAACCTTTTTTTTTTTTCATTTCCACTTCCCATCATACCGCGATTTCCACATGGATGTGACGTTGGGCCTAGCTTCCGAAATGCCCAGGTGACTCACGCGGGGACACCCCGGGGCGGGGCGCAGGAGTTTCTCCGCGGCCAGGGGGCGGGGCGGGGCGGGGCGGGGCGGGGCGGGGCGGGGCGGCCGGGCCTGGGAGCCGGGAGCCGGGAGCCGGCGGGCCGCCCGCAGTCGCTCGCCCGCCGCCTGGCGCCCCCTGGCGGGCGCCGGGAGGTCACGTGACTGGAAAGTCCCTGGCTGGAAATCCCCATCCGCAAGCCCTAAAACAGAAAGCGGAGAAAAGAGAACTGCGCAGTCTGCAGCCTTCGCGCCGGGCCAAGTGCAGCAAAACTCTGAGCCCGCGGGGGCGGAGCGGGGTGAGCGACCGCTGCGAGAGCTGCGGCGGCGGCGAGCGACGTCCACACCCCCCGCCCGGCCAGCCGACCGGCGAGCGAGCCCGGGCCCGCGGTCCACGGGCTCCGCACGACCTCCGCACGCCTGCTCTGATCCGCACTTGGACTTGGGGAGAGGCCGGCGCCGCCGCGGGAGGTAAGCGCCGCGCGCCGGGCTGGTCTGCGACCCGGGCTCCGGGTGCGTCTTTGGCAGTGGCTCGCGCGCGTGCCGCAGGGTCTCCTTGGCATTGCTTTTGCATCGGTCCTGGACGGGCGTTTGTTGGCCGCGTGTGCCCACCGGAGGGGTAGGAATGCTGGGACTTGAGGTCGCCGAGCCTGATGGTGGGATGACAGCCCGAGATTCCTGGAGCCAGCGGTTCCTCTCGGGTCCCTGATAATGCAGAGAAGTAATTTGAGCAACAGCTGCCTGGTGAAGCGTTGACTTCCAGGGACCTTTGTTGGCCGGGTCGTTGCGGCTTTGCTATTTTCGTCTCCCCCTCCCTCAACCCCCCTCCCCTTTTCCCCCTTTTTTGGGGGGGGAGTTCAGCGATGCAGGCTCGTGGCCACGTAGACCTTGCAGGACCGCTGCACTACCGGCCCGATGAGGGCGGCGTCGCAGGGGCTGCAGAACCCGACGTTTCCAGACCCGTTTCCAGACCCGCTGCAGTACAGGAAGAGGAGAGGTGGGGAGGGCGGGTGGGCTCCCCTTTTAAAGCTGCAGCCCTGGAAGACAAGAATGCTCGGGAAGCGAACCACCCGGCCGCCCTGGAAGGGGGGCCGCTCAGTGGAGGAGCCACCCGCAGGCCCCCCACTCCAGTCAGACAGTCTTTGTCAGCCCAGGTCGCCCCACATCCTGCCACCTGGCCTCTGGGCAAAGCAGGGGTATTAAGGAAGGAGGTTGGCGCGTTTTGAGGCCGCTTTGTTTTCAGTTCTCCGTGCCTCTGATCTTTCTGCCGTGGAAAGCCAGGCTGGCCGAGTGTCTCCGGGCAGCACTTGGGGACAAGCAGTGTTCATTCATTAGAGTGGCCGGACTGCAGTTCTCAATGTGCCTGATGCGAGAGTGACTCTGGGAGCGCCCCATTTTCATGGTCCAAGAGGCCGCTTTGGGAGTTGCAGTTGTTGCTGACAATCTTGGGGTGGTTGGAGGGTAGTTTGCAAAAATCAGACGAGCTCTTTGCTGGTAAATAACTCGTAGATTTCCACCTCAGAGACATCCAAGTCTACCTTGCATGGAAACATAGCATGACTGGGAAGGGGGGTAAGACTTGAATGAATATGTTCTGGAGGATCTCATTGCTCCTAGTGACAAAAGTTGGAAAATTATCCTCAAATAAAGTACTGTCGTCTTCCTTTGGCCTAGCAGCACATTGCAGTCATAGGTCAACACGTGTTGCCCCGTTATGGAAGGTGTAGAGAAGGCCAAGAACTAGGAATGTAGACCATGGATTTTCATTTCTCCTAAAAAGGCCGTTCTGCAGGTGCGGTCAGCAAAACCTATGAATGAGATGATAGTGGCCTAGCAGATACTGACATTTACATGTCTTACACTAGCTGACAACTCGCACTTCGATGTTTGCTGAAAGAGCTTTCCACCCAGGAAAGAAACCCAGACGATTCAGAAAAGCAAAAAGAGGTCGCATCAACCTTGTTTAATCCACCTGAGAGTAGCAGGCACTACAGTCATAGGTGTGGTGTTGCAGGGTCGGCAAAGGGCAGGTATTAGGTGACCTAGGTTCTAGGCCAGCCTCTGCCCCTGGATAGCTATCGGACCCTGAGCTGGCCCCTCTATGTCTCTACTACCCACACCGCAGACAAAGGTGGTTATCTGATTTCAAAGAGGGGCAATAAGGTCATATTTTATTTTTAACCTCTGAGTCAACCAAGTCCCTGGTCCTCAGAGGTAACTCAGGTATTACTTGTTAGATGGGTAGGTGGATGAGTGAATGAATGGCCTCGTAGAAGAGACTTCTGGCATGCCACCAGCAGGTTGTATGTGTAGAATTTGTGTTTCCTGATTGTATCTGTGGTCCTGCAGTTACTATGCATGTGGTACCTACAGGGGATTGCTCACATCAAAAGAGCAGTCACCCCCTGGTTTGGTCTAGGCCTCTCCTGACAGACAAATCAGATGGAGATTCCTAATCCAAAACACCACCAGAAAGCGCCTTAGAAGGACCCTCTGAGCTGTGTCATCCATCCTCCCCCCAGTGAGGCATAGGCTTTAGCGACTTCGTGGAGCTTTCTTAGACCCATTAGCAGTGGCCTCCCTAAAAGCTACCGAAAACCTTCTCTCTAAAATCGTTCCCAACCAGAGGCCGGTCCTGGCAAATGGTATGGTGCAAGAGCGGGCTTTAAAATCGCCATGAAAAACTTCCCAGAAAATGGCTTCATGCTCTGAAGGCTGTTTATTTTGGTCATCTTCTTGGAAATTAGGGTGTGTGGGGAGGGCGGCTGGCCCACCCCTTGGGAAGATCCCATGCTTTACCAATTCCCATCATCCCACACTTCGTGGGTTGGGTTGTAGATGCTGGCCTTTACTCCTATTCCTCTTTTTTTTAAACTGTAATTCAGTAGTTCAGTCACTATCAAGAAGCGGTGTACAATTGCTTCCACAGTCAGTTTTAGAACATTTTCTTCCTCTTGTATTTCCCCATTAACCCCCAACTTCCCCTGCCATACCCCCCTCCAAACCTAACCCATTGCCACTGAGTCAACGCTGACTCATAGCGACCCCCTGTGGGTTTCCGACACTGTAACTCTTTACAGGAGTAGGAAAATCAGTCTTTCTCCGGAGATGCTGCTGGTGGTTTCAAACTGCCGACCATGTGGGTTGCAGTCCAACGCATAACCTCTGTACAACCAGGGCCCGAATCTAGTTATTGTCTCCATCGATTCACCCTCCTCAATTCCTCTTTATATTTGTCTGGCTGAACGTGACTTCCTTGTCTACTTCCACACGTTCGTCTCTTCCGTCCTTATGTAGACTGGGTTGCTATCTGGAGGGGGCGGTGCTACTTGCTGGAAATCCTGGAGCGCCTCTGTGGATGCTTGGAAGTGCAGACTGTTATTCTTGTGTTTGTCTTAGTCTGTTCACTGTGATGGTGCCGCGCAGTCCAGCAGGGAGGTTCTGACAAATTGCAAAGCAGTTTGATGCAAATAGACTTTTTCACTGATTATCCAACAGTCCATTTTAATGCTTCCAAAATGTTTCTCTGGGACTAAAGCAGAGCTCTCCGTAGCAGCCCAGGTAACAGCCTTTCAGTGCAATTTGCAAACTTTGTAGAGGCCTTTCAGTAGAGGGATGGAGTGTTTGCAAGACAAGACCTGGACCGAGAGCAAAGGATTGCTTGGTGGTGGTCTTAGGGGAGGAGCAACAGGCCTGTCAGGCCTAAGATGTGCCCGTCACTGGCAGTCAGGGTTCACCAAATCCAGGGACTTCCCCGGAGTGGCGCCCAAATGAAATGGGAGCTTAAATCGATTAGCAGCCATAGTACCTGCTGCTGACAGACAGGCTTGTCACCATGACAAGCCTTACTGAAAACTCGGGTTATTCCCCTCCTCCTCAGAACCCACTCTCCGCCTTCCTTCTCCTGTTTAGACTAAGCTTTAAAAGTGATGTAACTTGAAACAGTCCAGTGTGAGTTAATCTGTGGGGCCAGCTAGTCTCCCGGAGTCGAGGTGACTAAGATCTTTTGCCTACACGATTAGGGTAATGACAAGATCAGACACTGGGGTTTCCTGCAGGCAGGTACACAGGAGTCCTCTCAAACCTGGCTAACAGAATGGGGTTTTTGCGTTTCTTTTTGTCCCTCCTCTTCAGGTGGCGAGGAGCACCATGGCAGTACAGCTCCTGCCTCAGGCTTTGTACTTCAGCAATATGCGGAAAGCTGTCAAGATCAGAGAGAGAACCCCAGAAGACATCTTCAAACCCACCAACGGGATCATTCACCATTTTAAAACCATGCACCGCTACACCCTGGAAATGTTCCGGACTTGCCAGTTTTGCCCGCAGTTTCGAGAGAGCATCCACAAAGCCCTCATCGACAGAAGCACCCAGGCTTCCCTGGAAAACCAGGGGCAGCTCAACTGGTGTCGGGAAGTTCGGAAGCTCGTGGCTCTGAAAACGAACGGTAAGCCCGGGCTGGGTCCCACTTGACTTCTTCTGTCTTGTTGGGGTGGCCCCACGGGGCTTGGTCTCCATTGGTTACCTTTCAATAACATCAGCCGGAACTCCAATCTCTTTGAGACCATGGACACCTTTGTATAGAAACACAGGCGCATGCCTCGTAAAAGCCACCTGGTTGGGCCAGTGTTTGCGGAGGCGGGTTTCTCGTTGTGTGTGTTAGAAAGCAGTGAGCCCTGGCTAGATGATGTGTGTGTATCCAGCGTGTGACTGCTTAGTCATCTGTAAAATGGCCTTCCCTACCCAGGAATGGAAATGTGCCCAGGCTTTAAGTTCAGAAGAAAAGTTTGGCGTGGATTACTATAGTTTTCCGTGATAATCAGAAAATGTTTGTGATGGCTTCAGCCTCTTGAATGGATGGTGCTTTCTGTGTTCATGAATGAGTGGCTGCTGAGGACAGGAGAGGTCCTTGTAGCCCCTTCCCACAAACCCAGTTTCTATGGCTCTGCCCAGGACCCCCTTCTAGGAAGTCAGAACACACTCGAGCAAGCTAGCAGAGACCGTAGACCTCTACTTCGTTTCTTTTTAGTGGCTCCTGGTCATTGCTGACCTGTGCACCTTGCCACAGATAGCCGCTCTGTGCGCAGTGCACAGTCATGGCTCATGCAGGCATGTTGCTTATGCGTATAGACTATCTGTTCCGGGGATATAGGTCACTCTCGCAAGTCACAAGTAGACTCTCCGTGATCAATTAAATGCACGTCGCCTAGTATCATATCAATGATTTTCCTGAACCATCCTTTCCCAAACATTATATCCAAGAACAGATAGCTATGATTTCGCTAAGAATGTTAAATGACTGAACTTAGTCAGTTCAATAACCTTGGCCATTCCTGGGAAACAGAGTGAGGAGTAAACATGTGGTTTATTTTTGTGGGGGAGGGGGAGCGGCGAGAATCTCGCTTAGGTGTGGGGTACTGAGTACCCCCACAACATACTGCCTACGTGTGTGCAGCATAGACTCTTGGGAGCAGAGTCCTTAGAGAAGAGCTGGGAAGAGAGAGCCATTGGATCCATTGCCCGGGGCATGAAATCCAGTGATACAAAGAAGTTGGTGATTGTGTTATCAACAAGGGGGTTGATATGCCTGACAGTTTGTGGCTCAATGCACCTATTTTGTTACTGCCCCCCCCCCAAAAAAAAGAGAGATGGAGTCCACTTTGGGAGGGTGGGAAGAATGCTGTCCTAAAGAACGTAAGAGAAAAGAGGAAAGCCTGGTCGCCATCATCAGTATTCCCGGATGTCATTAGATGGGTTCCGTTGTACTTCCTTAAGTTAAAGAGAAATGTGGAGTCTCAATAGTAAACACCCAGTTTTCAAAAATGCATCACTTGCGTCAACAAGGACTCACAGCAGACATAAAACTACCCAAAACTGCCTGCATTTGTGTGACATCTGGAAACTGGGATTATTTTAGGCTCAGAATTCCATGCTTTCCCCACGTCCAAGAAGAAAAAATTCTGGCGAACGGGAAGCAAAGGCATTCAGAAGAGGGGGAAGCGAGTGGCTTTTCCTAAGTTTTATTAGCACCTTCTCTTTCTTTATTTCTCCCCTCTGACCTGCCCCCACAGGAGTGTTCCACAGGGTCAGCGGGCCGTGTGAGGAGGGGGCGATTCACAAGTTTGTGTTTGAGGATATGAGCCGGCGGGTGAATGAGGAAGGGAGTAGGTGGCATAAAATTGAAACTTCATGTGAAAAATCCCAACGTCTATTGGCTGTAGCATTTCACTTGTATAATGAGTAGCCCTATTCCAGCTCACTCTGACCACACCCACTTGGAAAGTCCAGGGTGCACCTCGCAGTTTAAATGTCTGCACACTGGGACAAAAAGTACAATAGCTGTTGCTCAATGACTAGTCAAATAACTTTGCACTGGGGAATTCCACATGTTGCTTAGGGAATTTTATACTGGTGCATCTCAATAAAGAACTGAAAGTAAGCGCAAGCCGAAGAAAAAAAGCCTTATCTTTGCTCTAGATTTTGCAAAGGGGAAATTTCAACAGAAGGCGATCGTTACCACACTTCTGCCAAGACACCAGGCTGAAGTGATCGCGCTCTCCCGTCCATTTGTTAGTTAAGTCTCTCTAAGTGTGTGCGGTGGCGGGAGCCGGGCTGTGCACAGATTTGAGTGTGTTGGGGTTTCCTTTGCTTTTTTATGGCTTAATTTCTAGTAAAACTTCAGATCATTTCACTGCTCTGGTGACGGGACTACTGTAAGAAGCAGTGTGTCTTTTTCTTTTAGAAAGAGAAGTTTGCACCCGCCAAGGGAGAGAGTTGACTTTTCTGTATCAAGCATTCCCCGCAAATATTTGTCTTTAGGAGGTTGGAAGATCCAGAGCTTTATGAAGTTGCCGTTTTAACCCGGGAAAGGCCACACATGACTGGAATAGATATCAGTTCTGGGTTGTTGTTTTTCCCTCTCAAAATCCCCCAGATCCTCAGAATCCAACTGTCAGTGCTGATCTTCACGTTCAGACTGCCAGGCACTGCCTAGCTCTTTAAAAGGACATGCTATTGCCAATTGCTCACACACGGGGCCCCATAGCGCGCCTCTAGGGGAAGGAGGAAGAGGACGGCAAGTCACCCAGTGGTGTCATCCCACTTTATAAATCAGCCGAGGAAACTCCCTGGCCCCACAGGCTCAAGTGGAAGGGTCAAGGCATTTACCAGTGAGTCATCTCCCGACCAGTCCCTGTCTAGCGAGAAACCTGGCCATGCCTGCTTTCTGGTTGGTGTGTCCCACCACTTGGGTCCCCTCTGAGAGCTAGAGTGTCTGAGTCTTAGCCAGAAGTTCAAGGAATGTTTGAAAGGGACAGGGCTTTTGAGATTCCCTAGCCAATGGCCTCATGGCACAGAGAGGAAAAACACCCAGAGGTGAAGGGATTTCCCTCAGCTGCTTAGTGGCAGTGCCGAGTTGAAACCAATTTTCCCTGATGGCCAGGTTCTGTGCCCTTTTCTCTATTCTTCCAGTTCTTTAAAACTAAGACCGAAAGAGTTGTTTTCCCCTTTGAAACTATGAACGCAAACTTGTAAAATCGTCGCAGCTGACTCTTTATGACTCAGAAAGGGTTCTATTTGAGTGGCATGCTCCCTTCGGGGGTCCCCGGTGATAGCAGAGTTGATGTTAGCTGCCATCCGGTCCCCTTAGCTCGTGGAGAGCCAAGATCCAACAGAACACAGGATTCTCGAGTACGGTGTCGTCTTCACAATCACTGGCTTGCTCAAGTTCATTGTTGGACCGCTGCTATGTGTTTTAAGTGCCTTCCAGCCGAGGAGCCTCATCTTCCCACACTATCAGACTACATTCTGTTGCGTTCCATAAAGCTTCCAAGGGTTGATTTTTGGAAGTAGATCTGCAGGCCCTCCTGTCTCTTCTTCTGGAAACTCCACTGACACCTGTCCACCCTGGGTCACCCTGCAGGCCCTTGAAATGCCAGTGCATGGCTTCCGCCATCACAGCGACTTGCCAGCCAGCGTGGAAGGACGAACTACAGGAGTGGGGTGGCTGGTGGCGCTCTCGGTTGCTTACTCTGAAGACATTCACCAGGTTTTATATCCAATGAATGCCGCTAACTACTGGGTTTGGTTTTGTTTTCCCTTCTGTCCTCAGGGGATGGGAACTGCCTGATGCATGCTGCTTCTCAGTACATGTGGGGCGTTCAGGACACAGACTTGGTCCTCAGGAAGGCGCTCTTCAGCACGCTCCAGGAGACGGACACGCGCAACTTCAAATTCCGCTGGCAACTGGAGTCTCTGAAGTCTCAGGAATTTGTGGAAACAGGGCTTTGCTATGACACCCGGGTATGTTTTGCTTCCTCTTTGAAGCTCCATAGTGATCATCTGTTGTGGTGGTTGTGGGGGTGGTGGTGGTGGTTGTGGGGTGCTTTCAAGTCTGTTCCAGCTCTTAGCGACCTCATGGACAACGGAATCAAACACAGCAGGCTCTGCGTCCTCCTCACCACTGTTGGTCTGTCTGTTGCGGCCACTGTGTCAGTCCATCTTGTCAAAGACCATCTTGTCTTATACCCTGGCCCTCTGCTTTACCAAGCATGATGGGATAGCCTCCTTTAGGGCCCAGTCCCTCCCGATAGCACATCGAAAGGAGCATCCTGGCTATACTTCTTCCAAGAAATGGACTGAGGGAAATTTAGGCCCAGTCCCTGGTTTAGGTACAAGTTCGGCTGCAAACCTCAAGGTCGGCATTTTGAAACCACCAGCTACTCTGTGGGAGAAAGATGAGGCTTTCTACTCCTGTGAAGACGGATAGTCTTGGAAACCCGCAAGGACAGTCACTATGAGTCAGACATGACTTGAGGGCAGTGAGTGAGGTCATGTGAATCCGGTCACACACAGCCTACTCAGTGGAAAACACCAGGAACTCTCCCGTGGGATTAACTCGGGTCTTTGCTGTTGCTCAGAGGCTCCCGGTCAGTGGTCAGTGGGGTTCTTCACTTCTCAGATGGCCCTGTGACTGTGGCCTTTTCACAGGCAGTGCGTGTTGGGTTTCCGTCTGGGCACCTCGCGTGCTTTGCTGAGCCAGCACCTCACACTCAGCCACATGCTCGCCAGTCCCAGTCACAAGCTTGGGACTTTTGCCTACATTTGGATGAGGGGCTCCAAGTTTGGGCCTTGTCAGGGTTATTATAACTATTATTCGTTTGAAGGAGGTGCTGTCCCCAGCCTCCCTCACGTTTGCCTGGTCGTAGAGAGAAAGAGTGACCATGCCGATCATTGTTTAGCAAGGTGGGAGGGGGGGAGAAGCCGAGTTCTATCAATGAATAATGCTAGTATGTATGAAGTCCGAGGGATGTTTTAATCCAAAGTAACTTTTTTTTCTCTCTTTTTCTTCTTCATCCTCTCAGAACTGGAATGATGAATGGGAAACCCTTGTGAAAATGGCATCCATTGACACTCCGGGGGCCCGAGCCCGACTTCAGTATCACTCTCTGGAAGAGATACACATCTTTGTCCTGTGTAATATTCTCCGAAGGCCCATCATCGTCATCGCCGGTGAGCAGCCTCCCGAGGGCTGGCTGGGTGTAAGGGCATTGTAGGAGAGTGCCTTGGCTCTCCACCAAAGCTACAGGTCGCTGGAGCGCAGTGGAGTTTGAGGACATTCATTTGGGGGAACTTACTTATTTTTGTTTTCTCTTTCTCGACACAGACAAAATGCTGAGAAGTTTGGAATCGGGTTCAAATTTTGCTCCTTTGAAGGTGGGCGGAATTTACTTGCCTCTCCACTGGCCGGCTCAAGAATGCTACAGATACCCAATTGTTCTTGGCTATGACAGCCAACACTTTGTCCCCTTGGTCACCTTCAAGGACAGCGGGCCTGGTAAGAACGCAGCACGGGTTCACATTCGTAACTTCTGTTAGCTCCGGAGCCTCCGGTTCTCGCTGACCTAGCAGGCTGTGCTCCTCTGCGGCTTTCAGCATGAGTTTTATTTAAATAAATTACTTCCTTGGTTAGTAACCGTTCTACAATAGTAGCGATTGTCACATCCCCTTCTCTTTTTGAGCCTTGTGTGATTGCTTGGAGGGCACTTCTAATTGGCCCGTTTGTAGTAAAACCAAAAACGCAATGCCATCGAGGTGCTTCTGACTCACAGCGACCCTCTAGGGCAGGGCAGAACTGCGCCTTGGTTTCGGAGGCTGTAAACCCTTATGGAAGTAGAAAATCTCATCTTTCTCCCAAGGAGTGGCTGGTGGGTTCGAGTTGCTGACCTTTTGACTAGCAGCCCAGCGCCTTGCCCACTACGCCACCAGGGCTCCTTCGATGCGTAGTCAGTGGGAGATGGATATGTATATGGTTACCTTGGGCGGTGCGCATGGTTAATGACCTTTGCTGCTAACCGAACTGCTAGAAGTTCGAGTGCCCCAGAAAGGAGGCCTCCGAAACCAGCCCTGGAGATCTAAGGTGGACAAGCCAGCCATTGCAAACCCTGATAGCACAGTTTTACTCTGATGCACACGGGGTTGCCAGGGCTGAGGATCAGCTCGATGGTAACTAACCACAACGTCCGTTACTGATACGTAATGAGTCCCGGCTCACAGAGCGCTTAAGACCGGACCTTAATGCAGCAGGTGAATGTCTATCCTTGTCATCTGTCGCTGTGTAGGTCACTTCCTAGGGGAGGAGGCACCGCTGGTGCTTTGCATCCTTTGTTGTATGTCACTTCAACCATCTAGCCTGCAGATGAGGTCTTGGAGCTCGGAGAAGTTAAGAAGGCCGTCTAATGCCACACGTAGTGGGAAAGCTAAGATCCCATCTTGAGTCCACCTGATTCTGAAGCACGGGAATTGACTAGTAAGGTCTGCTCCCTGGCTTCTGCTTAATCTCCTATGAGGCTATTCCTGGAAACCATGCGTCTCGTGCTAGAGTATAGCGATGCTATGCTTTCCCACTTGGCTTTAACTGTGGTTAGTAAATCCTCGCCGCTCGTTAATGGTATCCTTTGGGTATGTGCAAGATCTAGTCGTCTATCTGTGTGCCTCGCCTGCACCCTCCCCAGGTGGGATACTCTCTGGCTCACATGCTCTATCCCTTCTCCCCCCGCCCAACAGAAATCCGAGCCGTTCCACTTGTGAACAGAGACCGAGGGCGATTTGAAGATTTCAGAGTTCACTTCCTGACAGATCCTGAAAACGAGATGAAGGAAACGCTATTGAAAGAGTACTTGATGGTGATCGAAATCCCCGTCCAAGGCTGGGACCTCGGCACCACCCACCTGATCAATGCTGCGAAGTAAGCCGTGTGTTTTGTGTCTCTGGCTTCACCTTTGGCTATCATTACCACTTCACCCTCCTGCACTGCTGGCCCCCCCAGCTCAATAGACACAGGATTTAAAGAAAGCCGATTTCCTTTCCTCCTGGGCGTGCATCTGAAAGGATCACACCAGCAGGTCTGCCTTCGGTTTCCAATGAGAACAAGTCATTCATCCAGGGGGGGTTTCTGGATATGTGGGTGCTGAGGATGGTGGGGTCTCGGTGTCTGCTTCCACTGCGGGGTAGCTGGGGGAAGAGGGAGTGTATCAGTCATCCTAAGAAGGAGACCAGTTGCCTTCGAGTTGATTCTGACCCCTGACACCCATAGGCATTGCAGAATGCTGAGTCCTTTGGGAAAGGCTTTGACCTTCCAGGAGCAGCTAGCCAGGCCTTTATTCTGAGGCACTTCTGGGTGGTGGGAGACCACCAACCTTCTGGCTAGTGTTTAAGAACCCAAGGACTCCAGAAGAAAGTCTAGCAGCGGAAACCGGTGGAAAGAAAAGCTCTTCTCCCTGAGCTCCGTGGCGAGGCTAGCCAAGCCAGACAGAAACAGTTGTAAAATGTGTTATGTGGTCGCTGCATGGTTTTCACCACATGCAAATGGGAACAGGCCCACGGTGTGCGTTATCCACATTTCCAAGTATTGGGCCTAATGTTATGCGAAAGACGTGCCTGTTTCTGAGAATTAGAGGTGGTGCACCAGAGAGGGCCCGTGTGAGATCTTTGTCCCGTGCATTTCTCAGGTGCACTGGATCCCAGCCCAGCCTCTGCTGACTCATAGCCACCCTGCAGGCCGGCGAGAGCTGTCCGGGGTACTTGTGAGACTGTCATCGTTCTTTCTTAGGGAGAGTAGAGTTATTAAATCACGCACATCACGTGTGTCAGTGCTAAGTACAAAGTAGTTTTCAAACAACTGTTTCCTTGACAAAAATTATAATCCTGAAGTCAGAGTTTCAGAACAATCGTTGCAGTACCCTCTCTACAAGAAGTCCTGGGTGCCGCGGGCCCATAAGCGTGCTGCGGTGTGGTGGCTTCATGCAACAGAAACTGAAATGGGCCCCGTGCCAGTATTTTCTCCGGTCCTTTACGACTAATTCCTCCACAGACCTAGCGATCCTCCCCACAGCACGGCCAAACAGCTGAAACAAAACTTTAATGCATGACTGCCCAATGCCACAAGGCACCCTGTACCCTACCCTCCTATTTCAGTCTTTGGCTAGACTTGTGGGTGGCCACAGAACATTCAAGGTCTGTCATCTTGAAGGGAGCAACCTGCCACCTCTTTTTCCCCTCCGAGTGGCTCGCGAGGTCGTCCCTCCCACCTTCACGCTAGCTGCCAAACACGTTAGCGCGTCAGGATTGGCCAGGTAGTGTCTGTGCTGTGTCGGCATGCCTCAGAGTCCCTGCGCAGGGCAGTGAACTCAAGTGAAGATGAAGCTTAAGAGGACGGACAGCAAAATACGGAACCGAGCATTTCAGAGCCCTTTGTACCGCGGTGGGAACCTGCCCTGAGCGAGCCTCAGGGGTAGCTTTACTAGACATGCCGTCTCCGAGAAGTTAGGAAATCAAGCTGGTTTTTCAGAGGAGCAGCTGGGTAGTGCGGGGAGAGTCGACCCAGACTAGCCCTTTCTTCAGAATGATCCATAGTTCCTGCCATGAAGCTGGGCCTTCATCGGTAACGACTGTAGAGAGAGCGTGTCGGCGCATGGACCGGATCCCGCCGTGGCTGTCGGGGTGCCGGCTCAGGCCTGTGCTTCAGTGGGTGCTGATCATAGTGCCCGCCCTTGCCCGCATCGGGGGTGCTCGCTCCCTGAGCCGACGGGGTAAGATTGATGGCGTGTGTCCTCACCTCTGCCCTCTTGATCTTTAGGTTGGATGAAGCTAACTTACCCAAAGAAATCAACCTGGTGGACGACTACTTTGAGCTGGTTCAGCACGAGTACAAGAAGTGGCAGGAGAACAACGACCAGGGACGGAGAGAGGTGCACGCCCAGAATCCTCTGGAACCCCAGCTTTCTCTCATGGACGTAAAATGTGAGACGCCCAACTGCCCTTTCTTCATGTCCGTCAACACCCAGCCATTTTGCCACGAGTGCTCCGAGAGGCGGCAGAAAAGCCCAAAGAAACTCCCAAAACTGAACGCTAAGCCAGGCCCTGAGGGACTCTCTGGCCTGGTGCTCGGGCCCTCCCGGGGTGAGGCCTGGACCCCCGAGGAGCCCGAGGGGGGACCCCGCTCAGCCCCGCCGACTGCGCCCAGCCTGTTTCTGTTCAGCGAGACCACCGCCATGAAGTGCAGGAGCCCCGGCTGCCCGTTCACGCTGAACGTGCAGCACAACGGATTCTGCGAGCGGTGCCACCACGCCCGGCAACTGACCCCCAGCCACAGCACGGACCCCGCGAGGCACGCAGATCCTGGTAAGTGCCGAGCCTGCCTCCAGGCCACCGGCAGGACGTTCAATGGCATCTGCAGCGCCTGCTTCAAAAGGACTACGGCCCAGCCCTCCTCCAGCCTCAGCGCCAGTGCCTCTGCTTCCTGTCACCAGCGCTCCAAGTCGGACCCCTCTCAGCTCATCCAGAACCTCACCCCACATTCTTGCCACAGAGCCGGGACGGAGGGCCCGCCGGGCCACCTGAGCCAGGCTGCACGGACTCCCGAGGACAGGATGGGCACAAGCAAGTGTCGCAAAGCCAGCTGCACCTACTTCGGGACACCAGAAAAGAAGGGCTTCTGCACCCTGTGCTACATCGAGTACAGAGAGAACAAACGTGAGTGAGGCAGCCCTTCCGACAGCCGCGGCTCACCCCGGGGGCTCGGATGCTCCGTGTCGCCCAGGAGGGGCCGTCGGGGGTGGTAGGATGGTCGGGCTGCCGGAGTGTCACCGGCTGTGACAGGCACGCAAGGGGCAGAGGCTTTGCATAATTTCCGCAGCCCTTAGGGCGCCCTGTCCAGAAGGGAAAAAACAAACAAAATTAAATTCACTCCCCTCCGGTTGACGCTGACTCATAGTGACCCCACAGGACAGGGTAGAACTGCCCCTGTGGCTTTCCGAGGCTGACTCTTCACGGGGGTAGAAAGCACTGTCTTTCTCCTGCCGAGCGGCTGGTTTCGGATTCGGTTTGGAAATACTGACCTTGCAGTGAGCAGCCTATTGTGCCATCCACCCCATCTCCGGAATGTGTCCATTAGAAAGTGCTGGGCATTCCTCACCAGGAGTCTTAAATGTGAATTCTGAAAGTGGATCCGGTAGACAGACCTCCGAACCCGACCCGCTGGGGAGAGGGAAGTGGTGTCCGGGGCTGGGAGAGCAGCCGTGACCGTAGACTCTGGTTTGAGAGACGGTTGGACAGCGGTCCGTGTCTATCTGCCTTATTGGGCTGTCCCTGTGGCTCAGCCGCAGCGTGTGTCCACCGCAAGGGATTGGTGGTGCGAAAGATGCTTCAAAAGTAGCATTTAAAAAAAATCGAACCATAAAAGGCTGGTTTTATGTAAGTAGTAAGCTTGGCCGAGATTAATCTGTGTGTGGAAATTGAGCCTACTCACAGAAAGCTGACTGGCCCGGAAGCACCTCAGAAGAAAGGCCTGCTGGTCTGCTTTCGAAAGGCCCGGCTCTAGCCCCCGTAGCACAGCCCCAGTCTGGCACAGCTGGGGTGTCTGTGAGTCAGCATCGACTGGATGGCAGCTGGTGTGTGGGACCCACTTATTTCCCTAATGTCGGCATCCCTGCCCCTGCCTGGTGACTCCTCTGTGGTACTTACCGCGCATCGCTCTGTTCTCCAGATCTCGTGGCTGCCTCAGGGAGAGCCAGTCCCCCGGGCTCCAGGTTCCAGAACGCGGTGCCCTGCCTGGGGCGGGAATGCGGCAGCCTGGGAAGCACGGTGTTTGAAGGGTACTGCCAGAAGTGTTTCATCAAAGCCCAGAATCAGAGATTTCACGACGCCAAGAGGACCGAAGAGCAACTGGTGAGACATCGGGAGGCCCTTCCTTCCCTGCTTGGGCGTGCAGGTCCCCGCCGGGGCAGTGACTTCCTGCCATCGCCAGATAACCTCCCACCGAGCCTGAGCACAAAGTCCCTGTCGTCGGTCAGTCACTGTAGCTCCAAAGGGCAGAAGGGTAGCAGCCCCCATAAATCGTTGTGCCCCCTGTTTACCGCACCCAAAGCCAGTCAGACCAACCAAAGACTAAAACTTGAAGCCCCCAGCACGCTAGATGTCAGAAACCTCCTCAACTGGTAGCAGAGAAGCAAAGCCATCAAGTGGCCGGGGAGGTTCCCAAATACCCACCCCCGTGCAGTGAGGGCAACTGCAGTGGAGCGCAAGCAGTGAAGCGCTGGCTACGGACCAAACAGTCGGTGGTTCAGACCCACCCAAAGGTGCCAGCGGGTGATCTGCTTCAGGAAGGTCCCAGCCCACAGAATCCCTGAGAAGCCCCGTTCTCTGGGACACCCAGGGTTGACGAGGCGGCACCTGGTCTGGCTTCGCTGGTTGGTTTCCTTTAGGAGACAAGCAGGTAGAGCTGACTCCCCAGGAGACCCGTGCTCCGACCTGCGTCCGAATAAGAAAAGCAAACGTTGGTCAGCACTTCTTACCCTGCTCCGAGGAGGCCAGTAGGAAAGCGATCTTCAAAAAAGACACCGTAGTACTAACTCACTGCCATCCATCGTTTTCGACCTGAGACCCCACAGGACAGCGTCGAACTTGCCCCTCTGAGTTTCCGAGACTCTAACTTTTTTTCAAAAATCATTCTATTGGGAGTTCTTAGCGATATTATAATAATCCGTGATTCAATTAGATCAAGCATAATGGCAAAGTGACTGCCACCATCATTTTCAAAACATTTTCTTCCTTCTTGAACTCTTTGATATCTTTTTATGGGACTAGAATGCCCCATCGTCCCCCCCGGGCACAGCTGGTGGCTTCATGCTGTGGGCCTTGTGGATAGCAGCCCAAGCTGTACCCCCGGGGGCACCGGGCTCCTTGCTTCACATTACGAAATGGGCACACAAAATACGCGGCCAGGTTTTCATGGTCCTGCTCAGTGTCCTTGGGGCCCCTGGCTTTTCTTGGGGTCAGAGGGTATCCCTGTTCTTAGGCTGGCTCATCTTATGTCCTGGTCAGGCAGATGCTCTGTCCCCCATCATGCTGTGTGTAGGCGCCACACCACAGTGGGGTCCCATGTGCTCGCTCTCCCTAAGAAGCACTCTCTCTTTTTGTCCCTGGCCAGAGATCAAGCCAGCTCCGAGACCTGCCTCGAACCACCCAGAGCTCGTCCAGGCCCAAGTGTGCCCGGGCCGCCTGCAAGAACATCCTGGCCTGTCGCAACGAGGAACTCTGCATGGAATGCCAGCACCTCAGCCAGCGCGTGGCCCTGGCACCCCACCCCGGCGCCCCACCAGCGCCCGACGAGCCCCCCAAGCAGCGTTGCCGGGCCCCTGCCTGCGAGCACTTCGGCAACGCCAAGTGCAATGGTTATTGCAATGAGTGCTTCCAGTTCAAGCAGATGTACGGCTAAGCAGACCCAGGCGGGCCAGCCCAGGCCAGAGGGGCCCAGAGCTGTTCGTCACCATGGTGCTATTCTCTGAACAGCTGATGCCACTGGGGCATCAGTCCCCGCCGCCAAAGTGGGTGGGCGCCAGGATCCCTTTGAGCAGGGAAAGGAAAGATAAGCTCCCTTGGTAACCTGGCAATGTGCCCATCTTGCTGTAAAGGCGTGGTGCGAAGCGTCAGCCAGGCCCATTGGTCCTCACGCTGAGTGGGAAACCGGGGACCTTGATGGACTTGGAGTTGGGCGTGCCTGGACCGAGCCTCGTCCTGCATCCTCCCCACCAGGATGGCAGCAGCAACAGCTGGAGAGAAGGGAGAAGACATGCAGGCAGGCAGGTCGGGGAATCCGGAGCTGAGTCCTGGGGCCCCAGGGCCTTCCGCAGGAAGCTCAGGGAAAACGGACATACTGGGAGTGTGTCAGTCAGTTCAGGGTTTCTTCCTGGCGGTTCCTGGCTGCCTGGTTCCTTTCCTTTGGGCATGGCAAAAGCCGAATTGTCCATAGACTGTGATTCTGAGGCTGCTGAGACGAAGCTCGCACTGAAAAGCACACAACACACCGCTCGGACCAACATGCACCTTCGAGAGATTCGGAGATTTGGGAGGAACACGCTGCAGCACCTCTTCTGGTTATGGCCTTCAACACAGTTCACCTGCCTCGCGGTGTGTGTCCACACGTGTACATATATAATACACCCTTAGGTGTGAGGGGACATTTTCCTAAGATGATGCCATGCTGCCTAGAAGTTTAAGTAGGAAGACTGATTAATAATAACCTGTTTTCTGGTTGTTGGGGGTTTTTTTTTGGTTGTTTTTTGGGGGGGGTGCACTTCTGTACCCGGCTTATACGAACTTGACCTGCTGCCTTTATAAAGGGAGCATGCTATGTGATTCACTTTATTTATTTGATTATAAACTTCAAGGTTATTTAAATGAAGATGTTTCTTCTTCTGCTTTGGGGTGGGTGGGGTGAAGTGCCTTCTTGAGATGACAGAGTCACGCTGGGTCAGATTCTAGGACCTGGCAAGTGCCTGCTGCAGCAGGGTTGTGGGCCTCTGGGGCTCCCTTGGCTTGCCTTCCCCTGGGGAAAGCAGGAATGGCAGGACCCAAAGCAAATTCATTAAAATACCACTCCTCTGAAGAAGCAGCCGCTGTGGCCAGAGACACTTCCCAGCCAGATGCGAAGACATCTCTTTACACTCTTACCAATGTCTCTGAGTGTCCTACCTCCTTAAGAGAGAAGGTTGGGAAGGAGCAGAAGGCCGCCTGGAATGATGGAATTTTATTTGCGGGGCAACAATGTGTGTCCAGAGGCGCTGGGCAGCTTCCTGTGCCCGATGTCCCAGGAAGACCAACCAGGTCCCCATAAGCCCGAGACCGCGACTTTCTCTTCCTGGTCTGCAGTCTCTGGACTCTGCCACTGCCAGCACGTGAAAAGGTGGAGAAATAGAGTTTCCTCAGACATGCAGGAGGCTGCTTTTCCTTGTGGACTTCAGGACAGGAAAATCCCTGTGCCCTCCAAGTCAGCGACACCTTTCCTTTTCCCTCCGGGCTCCCCTGAGCCTTTTGTTCTTTTCTGACGCCGATCTCGACCATCTCTTTCCAAAGAGAGCAGGCCAGCGCCGGTGTTCCCATCTAGTTCTTTCAAAGGTATTTTAATATTTCGTGTGTATCAATATTTTTATGCTTAATGTGAAAATGGAATTATTTATACTTATTATAGAAAGTATTTGAAATTTGCACATTTAGTTTTCCCTAGTAGAACACCTCTGTACACTCAATTGATTGGATTTCTTGATGTTTTCATGAATAACGTCACTTTTGAAAAGAGTGAATATTAAATAAATTATTTAAGAACCTAAATTGACGGTTTTATGTCTATGAGTGTTAGAAAAAAAGAGAGAGAGCGAGCATGTGGAGACTCGAGTTCCCGAACCACTTTTTTTCTTCCTCTACACCTGCACACCCTGACCGCACCCTAAGTGTTACGAACTAACTGCTTGAGGTGGAGCTGTGTACTCAGGGACAAGGCTCTGGTGTCACTGTCAAGACAGAAGCCCAGATGGCAGTGTGGCAGGCTGGTGGGTACCCTGTGCCCACTGGGAAACACTGCAGCATTCCTTCGTGGTGTAGGTTTGAATACTCTGTCAACCGGAAGGTGAGGCCTGGGGGACGTCCTGAAGCAGCCATGACCCGTGACATTTCCACGAAGGGCACAGTCCACAGGAGAGCAAGGTCTTTGTGCCCCTCTGCGTGTCCCTGTTCTCGGTCTGAATACAGAAGCGGGGGAGAACCAGAGCCAGGTGAGAGGGGAGAGAATAGGAAAGCGAACCAGAGACAGGGGAAAGGAAGAAGGAAGGGGTCTCAGGCTCCACATGTCAGAGCGGGTTGGGGAAGGGGGTGGGAGGGGCACTGGCAAATGGCAGTAATGGCTACCAGGACCAGCCACATCAGTGTCGCACAAGATTAACATCAGAGAGCTGGGACAGATCCAGAGTCTTCCCTGAAGCTCCCCAGATGATGCTGATGATCCATCGGATTCTAGAACCACACTTCCTATGAAAACAACTTGAAGTCTCTCATTTTCTCTTCATTTTACCTTATGTGGAAAATTGGGTACCTACAGAAATTTCAGGAATCTAGTGTGTGAACTGCCATCGGGCCCTCATGTGTTCCAACAATAACCAGCATTTTCCCAATGTGTTTTACTCACGGCGCCCTTTTTAGCTCGCTTCACTACATACGGGAGTATTTGGAAGCAGGTCCCAGGCCCGTGTCCTCACACCCACTAGTACTTGCCTCCACGTGTGTCAACAGTAGGTCTGTGTTCTATTTCTGCCACACTGTTGCCAACCTCTACATGCCAACAAGCTCCTCGGGTGATTCTCACTGCCACTGAGTTATTTCTGACTCCTGAAGACCCTATAGGACAAGGTAGAATTGCCTCTGTGAGTCTGAGAGGCTGTAAATCTTGACGGGAGCAGAAAGCCTCGTCTTTCTCTCAAGGAGCAGTGGGTGAACTGGCCTTGTGGTGAGCAGTCCAGCCCTAACCGCTATGCCCCTGGGCTCTTTGAAGTAGTTCTTAGGTGTGTTACAGTGAAGGTTCTGATTCAGCATTGCTTGGGTGGAAAAGCAAATCCGCAGCTGGGGGTGGCCAACTGGACGGAACCCAATGAAACGCTGGCTCTTTAAAGATTTTGGTTCATTCTGTTTAGGGAGGATCACACAAAGGTTCGGCCCATCATATCCTGCCCCCTGTGCTTGGAGAGCCATGCGAATGCTTGCCCAGGGCACTCAGAGTCTGCAAACTGGCCTCCATTTCCTCCGTGTGTCCTCCTATCTCTCACCCAGCACTGAAGAAAGACAAATTCTCAATGAGCCTGATGAGCATAAGCATTTGACCTTAAGTCAACAGGATTTCTAAAACAGGAAGTGACCTGTAATTAGCAAATTCCCTCTGACTCAAATGATCGAGCATCCTTGAAGAAATAGAGCAGGTTTGGAGGTGGGGGAGGTGGGGAGCAAACTTAGTTCCCCGATGACATCTTGAGCAGTCGCACAATCTCATGTGAGGACATGTGCACTCATTTTAACGAAAGGTGGTTATGGATTGAATTATGACCTCCCAGAATTGGGGCTCCAACTCGAACCCCTTTCCCTGGGGATGGGAGCTCTGAGCTAGTGAGTTCATGTTGCACTGAAAACACCAAGGTTGGCAGATTAAACCCACCAGCTGTCCCACAGGACAATGGAACCGGCGGTGGTGTAGTGGTTATGTGTCGGGCTGCTGACCACACGGTCAGCGGTTTGAACCCACTGACCACTCCTCGGGAGAACAATTAGTCTTTTCTAAAATTCCCGTGAAGAGTTGCCATCTTGGAAACCCACAGGAGCAGTTCTGTCCTGCCCTGCAGGGTCACTACAACCTCAGCGAACTTGGATTTGGGTTTGGGCTGCCACCCCCATCAAAGTTTTGTCTTACAACAGAAAAGTGGGTAAAGGGAGACGTCGGGCAGTGTAAGATATGACAAAAGAATAATTTATAAATTATCCAGGGTTCATAAGGGAGGGTGGAGTGGGGAGAGAGGGGTAAAAATGAGCTGATGCCGGGGCTTAGGTGGAGAGCAAATGTTTTGAGAATGATGAGGGCAATGAATGTACAGATGCGCTTTACACAATTGATATATGCATGACTGTGGATACGAGTTGTATGAGCCCCTAATAAAAAGGAAAAAAAGAAAACACACAAAATCTTGCAAGGTCACTAGGATTCAGAATGTACAAAGAGCTCTTTAAAGTGTCTTGGGGGCTACATGGATCTCCACTGACCATTCGAGAACGTCTACTCTACAAACAGTGGTTCCTAACCAAGAGTTCCAGCTATCCCACCAGAAACACCAGCAGATTCAGAGTACACCATCAGGGGTAGAGACCTGGGCAGATTCACCTCCACCATGCCCTCCTTGCCCTGGTTGAGAAGAACTTTTCTTAACAATGGTCTCTGTCTTTGTGCATGTTCACCCTTATTGGTCGAAGTTTTTGAGCGTGAAATATATGCTCATTTCTTTTTAAAAGTTCCTGGAAAATTCTCACCATCCTGTAAGTAGATCTTCTCACGGGCTTTTTGAAGCCCCCTTGTATACACTGTTAGTTGATGCTCGTGGTCAGTGAGTAGGTCCTCAAACTCAAGGCAATCCCTGCAGGAGGGAACATGATGCAATCTGCATAATGGGCTGCAGATACAATCACTGTAATCCATAGGGTTTTCATCGGCTGATCTTTGGAAATAAATCACCAGGCCTTTCTTCGTCTTAGTCTGGAAGCTCCACTGAAACTTGTTCAGGAGCCTCGCAACATATAAACTTCTATTTACGAAAAAGGGGGTGGGCGGGCTTTCATATGAAGATTACTGACTGGGAGTCGAACTCAGGACTCTCCCATGCAAGGAGACACTTTTACCATTGAACTACTAATTTCCCCATAGATACTCCTATAGCAGTGCATTGCATGATATATAAAAAGTGAAAAATGTGTGTCACAGTTAACTTTGTGTCAACGTGGCTGAACCAGGTGTCTCAGTAGTTTTGCAGTAGTCTCCTGAAGATGCGGCCTAACAAGATAACCAACTCTGTTATGGTATCTGCTTTGAGTAGCCGAGCAGTTGGGGGAAGATTAGAGTAGAGTGCAACCCCCTTACTCAAGTTGCTACCCTGGTACTATTGGAAGGAAGTTTCCTCCCTACATTAGTGGGCACTGTGGGGAATCTAGATCCTAGAGCTGATTCAGGAGCTGGCAAACTTTTGAGACAGAAGCGCCAACCCTGCCCCTCACAACAATTTAAAGGTTATTCAAGAGCCATAAAGATACTTTTACAAATGACCCAAAGTATCATTATCTGAATAATACCCTTTTGAACATTTCACTTTTACTTCAGAACCACATGTGCATATTGACAGAGCCAAAGATGGCTCTTAAGCTGCAGTTTGCCGACTCCTGATCTAGTTCATCAACCTCAGATTCTTTGGATTTGAGCCAACAACCTGCCATATTGCCTGCTGACCTTAGGAACCATCTGCAGCCTGCCAACCTTGGATTCATTGGCCTTTGGAGCCACCAGTTTGACCTGCTGACCTTGGATTCATCCACATCTGCATCGCCAGCCTGATGTATCTTCTTGCTTCCTGGTTCATTAGCCCTGGTAGCCACACGAGTCAGGAGAAGTCTTGGATCCACAGACATGAAATGGACTGGACTTAACCCATGTCTATAACTGCTTGTTTCATTTTCTTGATAGAAATTTCTCCCTTCATTTCTTTCTATCTATCTATCTATCCATCCATCCAGCTATCTAGCTATCGTTTTACTTCTCTCGATAACCCTACCTAACACAATATTTTAAAAACTAGATTCTGAAAGTTCTACAATTTCCCTGCCATGCCCGAGTGACTCCTCCACATACCTTGCTTTGAGGTCAGCTGCTGGCGAACATCTGCCTTTTCTTAAGAAATCTTTCTGGATGTCCTTCCTGTCTTCCACTTCCCCTCTCTCATCTCCCCTTGCTGGAATCTGGCAGCGTTCCTGACTTCTGTGCTGTATTTTCCCAGATGTCATGGAAAGAACTTGATATTTTCTAAAGAGAAATATTTAGGTTCACTTCCTGGTCCTATTGTCATGCAGAGAATTGAGGGAAAGGACGACGGTTACAGCGCACAACCTCTGGCCTTTGAAGGAGGCAAATGCCCTGTGAAGAACAAGGTCTTCTTGTGTCATCTGCACTCCCATCAAGGACATTTGTCGCCACCGTGAATCCAGTTTAGCATAAAGTATCCCTAGATCCCAGATACAAAGTCATAGGAACACAGGTGGTACTGTGTTGGTCATTTACAGGAGAGCTACTCATTGCCAAAGTACCAAATCTTGCACGCTCTGCTTGAGGTGTTAACTACCTTCTTACTGGCACAGTCCATGGGAATCCTTGGAATCAGGCCTGTGCGACTGATCAAGGGAACCTAGTGACCAGCTATGTGTGATCAGTACAGCCTCTGTTTGTTGGGATGTCGGTCTGCCTTCTGGTCCAGGCACAAGTTCTGCATGAGCACAATGAAGTCTTCTGGAATTCTTCTCAAGGTTATCCATAGTTCGTTATGATCCACACAGTCAAATGCCTTGGCATGGTCAATAAAAAGAAAGTAAATATCTTTCTAGTGTTCTCTGCTTGCTGCCAAGATCCTCTGATATCAGCAATGATATCCCATGTTCCACATCCTCTTCTTAATTAGCCTGGACTTGTGACAGCTTCCTGTTCATGTGCTGCGACAACTATTGTGTAGATGATCTTCAGCAAAATTTTACTTGCATGTGGTAACAAAGATATTGTTCAATAATTTCTGCATTCTGTTGGGCCAACTTTCTTTGGAATGGGTGCCATATAGATCTCTTAGAGCAGTGGTTCTCAACCTTGCTAAGGCCGCGACCCTTTCAAATAGTTCCTCATGCTGTGGTGATTCCCAACCATAAAATTATTTTCGTTGTTACTTCATAACTGTAATTTTGCTACAGTTATGAATCATAATGTAACTATCTGATATGCAGGATGTATTAGGCGACCCCTGTGAAAAGGTCTTTCTCCTCCAAAGGGGTCATGCCACAGGTTGAGAACTGTTGTCTTAGAGTCTGTTGCTATAGGTAGCCATCTTCCAAATTTCTAGCACGGGTGAATGAGGGCCTCCAGTGCTTCATCAGCTTCTGGAAACATTTCAGTTGGTATTCTATAATTCCCAGAGCCTTGTTCTTGGCTAATGCCTTCAGTGTAGCGTGGACTTCTTCCATCAGCACCATTGGCTCCTGCTCAGATGCTACCTCTTGAAATGGTTGGATGTTGACCAGTTCTTTTTGGCACAATGACTCTGTGTACTCCTTCCATCTTCTTTTCATAGCCCCTGCGTTTTCCCCATATTTTGCCCTGAAAAATCTTTCAATATTGCAACTCAAGGCTTGAATTCTTTCTTCAGTTCTTTCACTTGAAGATATGCTGAGCATGTTCTTCATTTTGGTTTTCCAACATCCAGTCTTTGAATATTGCATCAGAATACTTTACTTTGTCTTCTCAAACTGCCCCTTTCTGCTCGGTTCTTTTACTTCGTCGTTACTTGCACTTGCCTTAGCTACTCTATAAGTCCCACATGGGCACAATGCCGGGTTCTGAGATTCTCATTCTTTGCCATGTTCTCCAGAGCTTGCTATGTCCACTCAAGCTAATACTTTTGCATAATCAGTGTGTTAGTCTGGGCACTTTAGAGAAACAAATCCACAGAAACTCATGTAGAAGAGAGCGCTTATATAAAGGCTAAATGCACATCCGGAAAACATCCCAACCCAGTGCTGCCCAAGTTCACAAGCCCAACATTAACCCATTAACCCATATGTCTGACACCAATCTAGACAGTCCTCCATCTCACAAAACACATGTGATGATGCCGACTGCAGGAGGAAAGCCGAATCAGTGAGCGTGTAAGCATCTCAGCGGTGGCAGGGGTCTCCACATGGCTGCTCCAGCACCCAGGGCTGCATCGGGGTAGGTCCATGTGGTTTCTCCTCAGGGATGTCTTGCAGGAAGTGAGCCTTGCCAGCTGAAGCAGGGAACTGGCTAAGGCAGCTGCACCCTGGTCCAACAATCAGAAAGAAAGAGACCTGAGAACTAAAAGGCGAGGCTCATTGAATCATTTATCCCTCTGCCTTTCAATGAACCCCACATGTGTTTATCGGCCAGGTTGGCACAATAAACTAACTAACTCAGTCAGTAAAACACAAACATTCTGTTTCTCTCTGCTTTCAAACAGGATCCATCAGACATCAGCAATAGCCCTTGTTCCACATCCTCTTCTGATTCTGGCTTGAATGTATGGCAGTTCTTGATCGGTTTTTGTTTTTGTTTTTAATTTTATCATTTACTACCTCTTAAAATGATTCTTTTTTGACATATTGACTCTATGTATTACTTCCAACTTCAAAACAAAACAAAAAATGTTGCACAGGGACTACTTGTATTTTATTATAAGTAGCATCTAGTTACCTTCAGTTCACAGGGAAATCGACACTAGAGGAGGCAATCTTTATTGACAGCTTGACAAAGCATTCTCTACAAGCACAAGCATAAGGAAACTTGGGAGTCCTGAAATGCCTGGCTAAGGGAAGCAGGGAAATCAATCTGTCTAGGACTCCGCGAGGGAGAATGAAGAGGCCGTCTACTCGTGTACAGAGCTACCGTTTCGGAGACCCATGGGGCCAGTTCTACCCTGTCCGCTAGGGTCGCAATGAGTCAGCATGGACTCGATGCCAGGGAGATTGAGTGAGTGCTCTCCTCTCTCTCGTTGCCTTTGAAATAGTACCCACCACATCTTCCAGTCTCGATTCAGTGAAATTTTGTTCAGGATTTCAGTCCTAATCCTAAAGTCTTCGTGGTACAAAATATTCCACATGCCTTCTCACCAACGGTTTAAACCAAACTAAGCTCATGTTGTCAAATGGATTCCAGACTCCGAGCAACCCACAGGTTCCCAAGCCTGTAATCTTCACAGGATCAAACGCCACCACTTTCTTCACGGGAGTAGCTGGTGGGTGCAAACCACACACTTTGGCTAATAGAGTGCTAAGCCATTGCACTTGTGTGTGTTATGTGCACTGTTCACCAATAGCTTAAAGACAATTCAATCAGTACACATGTTGGTTGAATGTTGGCCTGGTCTCATGAGCTTATAGTGCTTCTTGGTAAATCCAAGCCTTAGAGTTAGATATCTCCAGTGGAAATGAGTCAGAATATAGGAGGTCGCTGGCTTCGTGCTTTTTGTGATCATCATTAGAAAAACACAGCTTGAGATTACTAGACAGAAGTTTCATCATGCTTGTTATATTTCTTGGAAATGTATTACCATCATTGGATGTGTGGTTTTTAAAGTAGGCAATGTAAAGTTAAAATAATTGTCACTTTCCAGTGTTCAAAGTGTTGGTTTCTTCTGACATTTCCAAAGCTACATTTTACTTTAGAACAACATATTCACAATGGAGAATGCTCTCAAAATAGACCACTGATATTTTTGTATCTGAGTCAGAGATCTCCAGTTTTCTAATAACCATAAAGTGCCTGGAAAGTAGACTATACAAGTGATTGCTGGGAAATTGTATATTTAGTAATCAAACACTAAAGGGGAGCTATCGTTTTCACAGTATGAAAATAAAAATAGAAGTGTTGGAACAGAAATTTCTGGCTGCCCCACTGCAGGCTAGACTTGACTGACAGAGGCAGTTGTCCATGTGTTCTGTGGAAAATGTAGCATGATCATTAAACCGCAGAGCTTAGAAGCACATTAGTTAATTGGACTGACATCATGCTTCCTTTTGTCTATCTGTAGGATCTTGTGTTTTGGGGGAAAGGAAAACCTGGTACATCTCCATCTGAGTAAATACACCCCAAATACGTGCCTCTTCAGACCACCAAATATATGGAAGATCTGACTTGATCATCAGCCATTTTTCTAAGAGACATCATCAGCATCACATATTATTGTCATTAGTTCCCATTAAATTGGCTCCAAGTCCTGGCTACGTTATGTAAACAATAAAACACAGCTGGATCCTATGGCATCATCTTCACTACTTGGTATGCTTGGGCTCATCCTCCAGTGCTGTGTTAAACAATCTTCTGTTATGATCCACATCATTTTTATTGGCTAATGTTGGAAGTAGATTGCTAGCCTTGTGCATTATGGAAAGTGACTAGCTTCCAAGACATGAAATAACCACACTATACAACATTACATGGATAGTGGCTACAGCCATGAGTTCAAACCGATCAACAGTTGTGAGCATGGCTCCGGCCCGGGCAAGGTCTTATTCTGTTGTTGCACATCGAGTCCCTGGGAGTCCGAACCGATGGGACAACAGGTAACATAATCAAATAGCTGTGCGGCATTGCACTGTTGTGGTGGTGGTTGTTAGGTGCTGGTCACTGAGTCGGTTCTGACTCATAGTGACCGAGGTACAATGGAAGGAAACACTGCCCAGGCCTGTCACAGTCTCACAGTTGTTGCTCTCCTGGAGTCCATTGCATTGCATTGCCTTATGAGAGATGATCAGTTCTACCTACAGCCAATTGCACCACTAATTGCACGATTACCTCATCATGCTAATTGCCTGTGGCTAGGATTTTAATACACATTTAGGGTGAGGCGGGGGCATACATCCTATCCATCACATCTTAGTGAGACCCTTAGCTGACGTTGATATTCAGCAATATGACTTGAAAATGACTTGAATATGGCTTGAAACTGACTTTTTTTCCCCCCACTTCTGCCTTCGGTATTTTTCTATGTGTAAACAAAGAGTCCCTCTGGCCTTCATAATGGCTTTCAACAGCCTGTGATTCACCCTCAGCTGTTCATTGTCTTTTGGTTCATCAATGGCATTTAGCAATAGCCATTCATCTCTGCTATCCTTAAACCTACTGTATCATCCATCAAGCTGCTAATGATGCACTCCCTCTCACCACCCCACACCCTCCACTCACTCCTGGTGAGAGACTGAAGACTAGACCTCCTATCTTGTGCCAGTGGATGTCTGAGCTTCCCCTACCACCGCGAAGATGTTCTCATTACCTGCCAAGCAATGACTGATTCAGGCCCCAACCTTATGTTATCACGTGCATTCCCAGGCAGCACTCCTTTCGATTCCAACTACGACCAGTCAGTTATTCTGTAAGTAGAGGCTGAGACAGGTGTGGGTGGCCGAGGATTATTGTAAATCACACTTGTGAAGGGAAGGACTGGACGGTGGGAAAAGATCAACTGCCATGCATCCAACACAACATGATTTGATATGAGAACTTGACTTGTGAGGACCTCAGTAGGATTTCAAGGCTCCTTTTACATGGGTGCGTAAGTGCTCCTGGGGTGGAGCTGTAGATTTATAGAATTTGAAAAATAAAAAATTTAACCAATGTGTTCATTTTACATAATAGAAAATTGAAGTTTAGAAAAGTGAAATACAATCCAGGTAGATTACTTCCCGAGGATTGTTGTCATCCAAGGCATGGATGAGTTGGCCTATCAGACTAGAGCTTTATTGTCCCACACTTCTCAAGGCTAATCCCTCGAGAACTTCACTGTCTCCGAGTTCCAGAGGCTATTCCTGTTCCCGCTAACATTTAGGAGACAGTCTTTTCGCATCTCCCAGCATCTGGTAACCCCAGACATTCCTTGGCTCGTAGATGCATATCTACATATTTGCTCTTCTTATCTTGTGAAGAATGGGAATTCCAGAACACCTCATTGTGCTCATGCAGAACTTGTGTATGTATCAAGAGGTAGTTTTGCCAACAAAACAAGGAAATGCTGCCTGGTTTAAAATCAGGAAAGGTGTGCATTAGGATTGTATCTTCTCACCATACTTGTTCACTCTGTATGATGAGCAGGTCATCAGAGAAACTGGATTAATGAAGAAGAGTACAGCATCAAGCTTGGGAGAAAGTGTATTAACCACCTGCAATATGCACATATTACAGCCTTGCTTACTGAAAACGAGGAGGACTTGAAACACTTGCTAATGCAGATCAAGGATTGCAGCCTTCAGTATGGATTACGACTCAATGTAAAGAAGTCTAAAACCCTCACAACTGGAGCAATAGGTAAGTGGAAATGGATAATATGGGGGGAAACATTGAGTTGACAAGAATTTTGTCTTGCTGGAATCCACAATCAATGTTCATGGAAGCAGTAGTCAAGAAATCGAAAGATGTGTTGCATTAGGTAAATCTGCTGGACAATATGTCTTGAAAGTACTAAAAAGCAAAGATGTTACTTTGAGGACTAAGGTCCACCAGACCCAAGCATGGCAATTTCATTGGTCTCACATCAATCTGATAGTTGGACATCGAATAAGGAATCTCATAGAAGAATCAATGCATGTTAATTGTGGTGCTGGTGAAGAATATCAAAAGTGCCATGGACTGCCCAAAGGACAAACAACTCTGTCCTTGAAGAAGTACAGCCAGAGTGGGGAGACTTCCTCTTACATACTGTGGGCACGTTATCAGGAGAGACCAGTCTCTGCAGAAGGACGTCATGCTTGTTAAAGTGGAGGGGCAGCATAAAAGAGGAAGGACCTCACAGAGATGGGTTGACACAGTGGCTGCAACCTGGGGCTCCAGCATTCATGGCTCAAACAAATGGGAGGGAGGTCCAGGACTGAGCCGTGTTCTGTGCTGTTGCATATAACGTCGCTGTGTTCCAGAACCGACTTGTCGGCACCTAACAATAACCAGCAAGCAATTGGTAGATCAATTAGAGTCATAGTTGAATGCATTGGTCTTTCTTGTATGTATATGAACAATATCCTGTCATTTACAGCATTATACTTCAGAATACATATTGTTTGGAGGGATTTTTTTTCTCCTGGAAGTGAAGGTGACATATTTCTCTTCAATTGGTTATTTCTAGTGTACAAAACCAGATGATTGTCTGATTCAAAAACAAAATTAATTAAATCTGCATTTAAGATGCATTGGTAATTGTTGATGATTGGAACTTGAAAGATGAAAACAAAGAAATGTTATCAGTAGTTGGAAAATATGGTCTTGGTGACAGTAACAATACTAAAACCCCAAACCAAACTCCTTGACATTGAGTTGATGCTGACTCATAATGACCCTATGACTAATACAATTTTGCAAGACCAGTGACCTATTCTTTGCAAATTAATTTTCAACAATATTAACAAGTGGCTTTACAGGTGGACTACAAAAGAATCTATTCAACTACATATATGGAAAGACACAACGGAGAAGCTCAAAATTATCCATCAGAAATAGGCCAGGGCATGAAACAGCGAGCTAACAGAGGATGACGGGGCCAGGCCCAAGGCAAGCTATGTTGACCCCCTCCCCAGAAGAATGTAATACAGAGGACAGCACTGAAGATACAGCCCAGGGAGAGTGGTGGGTCTGTCCAGACCACACGGTGCAAACTAGGAGGGAAAGAGAAAGAGAGTGGACCTCATCATGACCCACCGAGCCCCAGGGACAACATTCCTGCTTGGAGCAGCCAATTCACAGAGTGGACCATAGGACCTGGCCCATTACAAGACACGTCATTCCCCCACTGACCCATAGTGTTACAGGGGACAGCACAGGAGACACTGTGTGGAAAGTGCCCTGTCTGCCCCATGCACAGTGGGGTGAGACACAAAGGGAGAAAAATAACCAAGTCCCTGAGGAATTCTGAAAACAGGCCTTTTTTTTTTTTTTTTTTTAACCATATGTCTATCTATATAAGATAGGCAGGACAAACAACCGCGAGGACAAAACAATGGGACCAGCAGTCTGGAGGGACATGGGAGAGGAGGGAGCAGGGAGAGGGAGTGAAAGCCAACAAACTCAGGGATAAGGAAACAACAAGAGATCTAAAATTGATGGCGAGGAGTGGGTATAATGCCTGGTGGGGTTTCATCAAGTGCAATGTATCCATGAAAAATTACTGAGAACTGAATAGAGGGTGAGCATGATACTGGGACAGGAGGAAAGTGAAAGAAAATAGAAGAAAAAGGGAAACGGTAAAAGCTATTTATAGAGGTATAGCTGTAGGCATGTATATATGTAAATATATTAATTTATAATGAAAGGGATAGAGGCCAATGTACATATATTTATATGTTGAGTATTAAGATAGCAGACAGACTTTGGGTCTCTACTCAAGGCCTCCCTAAACACAAGAACATTTTCTTCTAATGACCTGACACTCTGTGATCCTCACCTTCCCAACACCATCGCTGAAGACAAAATGGGTGCATAAGAAATATGGTGAAGGAAGTGGATGGGGCCTGGCTAGCAAAAGATATAACACCTGGGGTCTTAAAGGCTTGAAGAGAAATAAGCAGCCATCTAGCAGGGAAGTAAATAAGCCCACATGGAAGCACACCAGCCTGTGTGATCATGAGTTGTCGACGGGATCAGGTTTCGGGTATCAGAGATCTAAAGCAAACAATGATATCGATGTAAAAGACAGGGATTGGAGTAGAGACCCAAAGCCCATCTGTAGACAATTGGACATCCCCCCACAGAACGGTTACAAGGAAGGGACGACCCAGACAGGGTGCATTATAGCACCGACAAAACATACAACATTCCCCTAGTTCCTGAATGCTTCCTCCTCACCACCACCCCCAACTACCACAGCCCAGTTCTACCTTACAAATCCAGCTAGGCGGGATTACACACATTGGTACAGATAAGAGCTTTTCGACACAGGACAGATACAACCCTCAGGAACAGTAGTGGGAGTAGCGATATCATGAGGGGAATGGTGAGGCAGGGGCATGGGGAAAGGGGTGAAAGGGGGAGCCATCACAAGGTTGAATATATAACCCAGCCCTCAGGGGGATGAATAACAGAAATGTGAGTGAAGGGAGACAACGGACCGTGTAAGACACTAAATACAACAATAATATATAATTGATCAAAGATTCACAAGAGTGGGAGGTTGGGGGAGGGAGGGAAAAAAAGAGGAGCTGGTACCAAGGGTTCAAATAGTAAGAAAATGTTTTGGAAATGTTGAGAGCAACAAACATATGTGCAAGTGTGCTTAATACAATTGCATGATGGATTGTTATAAGATTTGTAAGAACCCCACACACAATAAAATGATTAATAAAAAATTACGGTACGGGCATGTTAAAAAAAGAAAAGTAAATAGACCAGGGTTGGACTGTAGAATAAATCATCAAGTGCTCTTATAATACTTATTCAAGTTGAAGCTGAAGAAAAACCAAACTCTGACCTGGAGTATATCCCACCTGAAGCTAGATACGATCTCAAAAGCAGAGTTGACTCACTGAACACCAATGACTGAGGACGAGATGAGTTGTGGGATGACATCAAGAATATGTGGAGAAAGAAAAGAAAGGTCACTTAAAAAGATAGGAAAGAAAGGCAAGATCAGAATGGATGTCAAAAGAGGCTGAAAGGTGCTCTTGGATCTAGAGTATGAAACGCAACCAGAAGAAATGATGGAGTAAAAGAGCCCAAATAAATGGGATAAAGCACAGCTCGAGTAAACAAAGTAAAGCTAAAAAGATCAGCTAAAATGAAAACCTTCAATTAAATGGCTGAACAAAGTGTCGGCCACAGTGGAACAAACCTAGCAATGGCTGCCGGGATGGCGCCGGCCCCACCACCAGAACCGAATGATGACAATGAATGAGGAAGAGCAATCCCACTACCTTCTAGTTCCTACCTCCAGACTCCCAAATGCCATCCCTATTACCTTGTGCAACAAAAGAAAAGTACCCTCTGTGACAGCATGCATCCTCCTGAAAGGGCAGTTGAAGTTATCAGTAACAACGAAACATATTTGGTGACAGTACACATGTTTAGATTCACTGATAAATCTCACAGATAATCTGGTAAGTTTATGTGGGAGAATCAAAGGCACAAAGGTTGTTAAATCTCACCATTTTCTTTTGAAGCAAACGTTAACACTGTTAAAAGAATAGGGCCAAATATCCTCTCTTCACTGTGGAAACGTATTCCTAAAATTACACTTGTAACTCAGGAAACAACATGTGCCACCAGGCTGATTCTGACCCCTGGTGACCTTATGTGTGTTTGGGAAGCAGAACACCGAACTGTCCTGTTTTTCCAAGGCAATGCTGAGTAGAATCAAACCACCAACCTTTTGCTTAGCAGTGAATAGGTTAACTTTTTTGTTGTCCAAGGTTTCATCTTACATCCTCTGGACATGTCAGGAGAGACCAATCTCTGGAAAAGGACATCATGCTTGGTGAAGTGGAAGGGCAGTGACAAAGAGGAAGGCCCTCCAGGAGAGGGACACATCAATGGGCTCAAGCATGGAGCGCTGGTGAATATGGTGCAGACCGGGCAGTGTGCGGTTGTGTTGTGTTCATAGGTCAGGAACAACTCCGTGACACCTACCAACAGCAGCATGTTAGCTTTGTCCACCATCAGGAACTCTGCAACCAGAGGAGAGTCTATATTCATGTATTTTACCCTGGGCTTCTATGAAGTACATTTTATGAATAGACTTCCATGGATCTGTAATAATCGAAGTCCAATTCGGAAATCATTTAAAAATGTCTTTACTCTAATTCAGAGGTTTCTTTCCCCAAAGGAAGTGGGGAGGTAGATAAAGCATCATCCTACCACTCTGGTCTCCGAGGCTCAGGCTCTCTGTCCTCATGACCGAAGGGCAGCTGTCCGTACACCTGCTGGTTCCCACCTCTATGAGGAATCCTGTAACTTCATCGTTTGGATAATTTCTACAATTGTCTTCCGCGTACTGGAGAGTCACAGTGGATTTTGCGTGGCCACAGAGTCCTGTGTTCTCTCCTAGGGTAGGAAACCACCCCCTGTTGCTATGAATGCAGCTGGGAACAATTATTCATGCGCCTCGGTTTGGTAGCCTTTGAGGTTCAGGTGTAAAGGGTTGATTTCACTCAGCTGGTCTGGAAGAGGTCACACTGTTCGTTAGCGGGACGCTCACGCTCTAGAAGTGTTACTCCTCTGACATTCTCCCCAGCCTGTCGGTAGGTAGCAGGGAGAGGACAGCAAGGCAAGAGTTAATGGGGCATCCCAGAGTCATCAACCTCACAAGAGGTGAACAGGGTGTCATCTGGCCTGGGATCTTGTTTTAGGTTAAGTCTTTCCGATTTTGAAGGCCTAGAAGACAGACCGAACCCTAACCCTCTGCTGTCAACTGATTCCAGTTGGGTTTCCACGGTTGCAAGTCTTTCCTGAAGCCAACGACCCTATTTCTCTCCTGCTGAGTGCCTCATAGGTCCAGATGGACAAGCCAAGTGCTTTAACCACTGTGCCACCAGGGCTTCTCCAAGGCAGAGCAGGGGCCTGGAAGTTGCATTTATTGTCAGAAGTTGATCTCAGCACTGTGTAAAGCAGGGAAGTCAGTACAGTGCCCCGGAGTCCCCGTCTGGTCTGTGAATGGTTGAGGGGTACTTCCCAGCGGGTTCACGTGTCAGAGATACCCTGGCAAGAACACAGTGGAAAATCTCTTGCCCTGATTCAAATGCCCATGAGACCATGCTGCTGGCACCTACAGCCCCTCAGCCACAGAGGTTTTTCTCGTTCCAGGTACAAATAAGACTATTACACAGGAATTATGACATCACTTCGCTGTAATCACGCATGTTAACTAGATGGGCTGGAAATGGAGAGGACGGGGGTTGATGACAGTTTTAGCAGTGTGATTTTTAGTAAAACACATCTTTCTTTTGCGTGTAGTAAGATTCATCATTTGTTGGTGTCAGATGCCTTCTTGTTAATTCAGACGCCTAGCAAGGCGGTAAGAAAAAAGCAACATTACCCAGTCCTGCACCATGCTTGTAATCTTTGCTGTTTGAGTCGAGTGTGGGAGCCATGGTGTCAATCCATCTCCTCGAAGGTCTTTTTCGGTGACCCTCTCCTTGACCAGGCATAATGTCCTGCTTCAACCGAAAACATGTCCAATGGTAGGTTACAGAATCTCACCATTATTTCTTCTACGACCGCTCTGGCTGTACAAGTCGTTCTTCCAACGCAGATGTTTGCTCTCGTGGAAGCTCATGGTGTATTTATTCAATATTCTTCACCAAGGCCATAATCCTTGTCTGCCTTAATCATTATAAGTCTTACAGAATTCTTCTTTTGTCTGCCTTATTCATTATAACGTCCATCTTTTCTCACTTCATCATGATGTGATTTACTGGAAAAATGGTGAGAATTGGGGCTATTTCTCACATGGAGGCCTTCCCAGTGGAGATGTCAAGTCAGCACTGGACTGCTAACCGCCAGGTGGTCAGTTCAAACTGACCGTTCCATGGGGGAAAGGTGAGACCATCGCCTCCATAAAGATTTACAACCTCTGAAATTCTAACTAGGGTCAATCTGAGTGGGAATGAAATTGAGGGCAGTGAGTTTGGTGGCTTTGATTTACATTGACGTGTAATGTCTACTGAAGACTTTTCATCGATCAGTGCTCCCAAACGTCTTTGCTTGTCGCAAACAAGATTTTTCTCTCGGCATATCCCAGGTGGTTAATAAGCTTTCCCCAAATCCTAATTCTGGGTCCTTCTTCAGATAGTTTCGTTTCTCGAATTGTTTGCTCAGCAGACAGATTAACTAAGCGCGGCGGAAGGACAGAACCCTGACGCAGACCTTTGCTGATTTCAAACCCGGGAGGATGCTCTTGTAACAAGGTCTCGCTCCATTCCCAGGGCTGCCTTTAGGCCCCTGTGCATTTCCAACAAGCATAGTAAGTGTTCTGAAGTTCCCATTCCTTGCAATGTGATCCAGAGTTGGTGATGATCAACACAATCAGATGCCGTTGCAAGATTAATAACACTCCAGTAAACATCTTCCTGGTATTCTCTGCCTTCAGGTGAGATCCACCTGATCGCAGGAATGCGGTCCCCTGCTCCACATCCTCTTCTTCTGAATCCAGACTGGGTTTCTGGAAGTTCCTGTCGTTGTACTGCTGTAACTACTTTTGATTAATCCTCAGCAAAGTCTGACGTTTGTGTGACTTTAATGATATCGTTCCACGTCAGGCTGCTAGCGGCAAGATCAGCAGTTCGAAACAACTCGCCACTCCTCCGAAGAAAGACTGGGCTTTCTATTCCTATAAAGAGTTTCAGACCAAGGAACTCAGAGGCAGTTCTAACCAGTCCTATGAGGTCTCGAGGAGTCGGCGTCCACTCGATGGCAGGGCGGCCGAGGAATAACTTGCTTCTTATTGGGTCTCCACTCTTGGCTCATCCATCATCGTGGCTGCAGCGCGTCTGAGGATTGATTTGCTTTCTAGAGTCTAGATCGTGTCCCCCATTCATTTTATTCTTAAGTGTCCCTCAAAGAAACCTCACATAAGGTTTTGACGGAGGGTGGGTAAACAGGACACAGACTATGATAGTCACTTTTGTTCCCGTGTTAATTTTTGAAAAACTCCAGATGTCTAATATTGAAAGCCAGGCCAGGGTATTGAGAAGTTGCCGAGCTAGCTGGTTGCCCACCCCTCCCCCGGCTGCACGGTGAATCACACTGGGGGAAGGAAAGTCTGGCTCACAGGTCGATGAATTCACTACTGTGATTGCTTTCTCTGATGCTCAAGCGGCGCTGGAGGAGGGGCTGTGGTGAATCGAGTGGGCAGCCAGGAAATGTGATATTTCTCTCAGTTACTTGCAATTGGAGAAAATTCTGTCTTGTCCTTTGAGTTCAGATCTGTGAGCAATGTAGAAAAAAAGAAAAGTATTTTTTTAAGTAATTTGACTTTTGTCTGTACGAGCCACACCAAGCCCACTTCTCCAGGACTGTAAAACCAACTAGCTCTGATATAACGGTATCAGATGATGTCACCGCCAGACCCGGCTCTGAGCACTGGGGGCAGGGGCTCTGCCTCGCTCAGCCCTGCTGTCTCCTAAGACATCACTTCCCACTGTGTCTGCCCAGACCTGTCACCTTGAGTCTCCTCTTTTTAAACTTAACCCCTCATTTCCCTTTTGTCTCCTTGATGGAAAGTACATGCCAGTGTCGGAAGCTTTGAGTCAGATAGAACATTTCCAAAGACTGAACTGAATTCCTACTTAGACTCATTTTTAAAGAATTCTGCACTCGTGTATGATAATGTGCTAATAATAACAGTCACATGGGCTGGATATTTATTATGTGGCACTCCAGAAAGTAGATTTTACCCCCTACTTTTTAACTGTGGTAAAAATGTAGATGATACAACTTTGGCCAAGTCAATATTTTTTATCTCGTACCTATCAGGGATGCTGAATCTACTGTGTTGGGCAACCGTCGTGCAGATCTGCTGCCCGGCTTTTCACCGCCTCGAATGATACCAAGTGCTTCTTCGACAACAACTTCCGTCTTCCCTCCCTCTCGCCACTAAAAATGCCAAACACAGACCTAACAAGTTGATTCCGGCTCGGAGAGACCCCATAGGACACGGTGTTTCCAGGGTGAGGATGTAAATCTTCACAGGAGCAGAACGCCTCGTCCTTCTCTCTAGGAGCCTCACCAGGGCTACTCCCCCTTCCCCACTGGTACCCACAAATGCATATTGGTGTCTATTCGATCTGACAACATGAATCAAGGTGGTTTTTTTAATTATCTCATGTAATCTTTTAAAAAATAATTGATTTGTTGGTGAGATTATGTACAGCCAAACACACACAAATCCTACCTTTCTCTATGTTCATGGGGATGGGGGTTGGACTACATTCTTACCTTTCTTTCTGGAGCTGTTCCTCCCTGGGGAATGCTAGCTCGCTGCCTCTAAGGCTTCTTTTGACTTCTCTTGGCAGTTTGATCCACTAGCGATAGCTCTTGATAAACCTATGGAGGCAACAAGTAGTCTCAGGGTTCCTGGCGGGTATTGTGGGAGAAGAGGGTAAGGAGAAGCTGTTATGAAGGAGTCCACGGAGGAAGAAGACATCTTGAAACTGATTGTAGTAACACTTGTACAACACTGCTTGATGTGATTGAACTATAAAATAGCATGATATCGGGAAGAGCTCCCAATAAAATGGTTTTGGGGAAAATGCCTAATGCTCAAAATAGACAATTTTTATTGGCTAAGTGAAACCATTGTTTGATTTTAAGAATATTTCAGGGAGTATGTTTAGTTTGGGTTTAAAGATTTTCTCAGGGCAACAGTTTCAGAGGTTCATCCAGCTTGTATGACACCATAAACTCTGAATTCCATGAGAAATTGAAATTTTGTTCAGTGCTTCCCCCGTTTTGGTCAAGATTCATTATAGACTCTTCCATCAAACTATAAAGGGACTTCAAAAAGTTCATAGAAAATGAAATGAAAAGAGAATGGAATTGCTTTTCAAAGACCCTCATTTGTTCAGGAAGGACAGTTGGACATTCCTCATTTCATCTTAACACCAATAAGTTAAATGTTATTAGTCTGGATTGACTAGAGAAACAAATTCATTGACACTCATATGTGTATAAGAGAGAACTTATATCAAAGAATAATTGTATATTAAGAAAACATCCCAGCCCAGTCCAAATTGAGTCTATAAGTTTGATATTAGCCTATATGTCTGATACCAGTCTGTAAGTTCCTCTTCAGACTCATGCAACACATGCAATGACACCAAATGCAGGAAGCTCATAGGCCTGGGGGTGAAAAGTCTTGTGGATCCAGTGGTGGTGGAACCATTTCAGCGCTGGTGTGGGTCTCCATGTGTCTCCTCTAGCTCCAGGGCTCTGGCTCTCTGGCTGCATCAGCATAGCTCCATGTGGCTTGTCAACAGGAATGTCTTACAGGGAGTGGTGAATCTGGTTTCCAGTGAGCTATTTATCTCCGTTGCACCTCCAAATGAGATCGTCAAGCTGTGAACTGATTGACAGGCTAAACTCCACCCCTTCACTCTTAATAGTCTCAAGTTGACACCAGATCACATAACTACTACAAATATCATCTGCATTTGGTAAATGAGGATCAAGGCTTAGAAATGTCACACAGTTAGTTTAAAAATACAGCCTGTCTCCAAATCTCACAATAGACTCTCTTTAAGAGGAAAGGATACTGTTCTGTAATTTTCAATGGTTTTATATTTTTAACTATAAATATTTGATATAAGCAAAAGCATAATCATGGCATAAGTATGATGTCCCCAAAAGAGTAATAAAGCAGATTTTTGTGTGCCCACCCCTAAGCTTATAAAATCTGTCACTAGCAACCCCTTTGAAGTCCTATGTATTCCTTCCCAATCCCTCTTTGACATTCCAAACGCACTCCCCCAAACTGGGTTCATATTGTTTTAGTTTCCTTCCCTGTGCTGCTACATATGTATTTATATCTAGACTGTGTCTTATTTGGTTTTGAACTTCACATAATTATTCCTTTGTGACTTTCTCTTCTCATCTAGCATGATCTATATTGAAAAGGATAATTCTTTGTTTTCATGGCTGCATGATATCTGATGACATAGTATGTCTTATTTATTTGTATGTTCTCCTGTTTATGTGCTCTGTGTTGTAGTCAACATTTTCTGTAAATGAGATTTCTGGTCTAAGTCTCCTGGGGCACATGTACAGACATTTCACTTTCACTATCCAGAGATAGAATGAGAAGGTCAAAGATTATGAAAATTCAACGTTACAAAGGTGATGTCATTTTTTCCAAAAGTTATAACGTTTGACACCTCTGATCTGTAGCATTTAATACACCCTATACTCTATATCCTCACCAACACTTGATATTTTAAGACTTCGCTATTTCTGCCAATCTGTAGGCATTAAATAGAATCTCACTCTGAAATGGGTATAAATTTCTCGGATTATGAAGGAGTTGGAAATGGTTTCATGTTTGTATTGATCATGCCTGATCATGTTTCACGCTCCTTTGTCCACTGTTTTTTTATTACTGCTTATTGTTCACTTATTAATTGGTAGGCTATCTTTATATGGCCTGGTTCCTAATTTTTTTGTTAAACATATATAAGAGAGCTTCAAAAAGTTCCTGGAAAATAAATTTTTTTACAAACATTATGGTGTTCCTTCATATGCCACTATTTTCCACTCCAAATTCTGGGCTGGATTTTCACAGACAGCATAAATGTTACGGTGATCAAAGATATTATCTTGTGTTTTCATTTTTTAAAAAGAAATTTAAGTCTTTATATCTCGGCAATCAATTTGGGGATATGGTTCAGAATAGTGAAGGATCTCTCTCTCTCTCTCTCTCTCTCTCTCTCTTTCTTGAAGTCAGGGGAGTCACAGTCTGACATTAGATCACCTGGTTTTAACAATTGATGTCTTTTCATATTCTCCATCAAGTATTTGCTTCTCTTTGAAGTGGGTGGCTTCCGCACCTTATGTCTTTTATAACCTTTGTGACTCCTCTCTTTTTTTTTGTTTCTGTTTGTTTTACTAACATAGTTGCTGCTATATAAAAATTCAATTGACCTTTATGTGTTTTTTGTGATACAATAAACTATTTATAGGCTGTTCTGAATTCTTCCTATACACAATTGTGTCATCTGAAGATTTATCTTCAAAAATGGTATATGTGTGTGTTTGTGTGCATAGAGCTAGGACATTAAAGACCAAAACATTATCCATTTCACCATTAGTCTACCACGTAAACAAAAATTAATTTCCTATTTCCATATTTCTTCCAGAAAAATATTTCTTTCAGTTTTTTGTCCATATGCACATATTGTCTATCACACATTTTTCTGTTTTCCCATTTTCAAGTAAGAGATATTAATCATTGAAGGAAATTTAGAAAAACAATCATAAGAAAGTCAAGATCATTCATAATACCATTATTTAATTTAATAAAATTCAACAATGCATTTTGATCACTTAGTATATGACTCAAATGCAATTTATGATCCCCTCATTTCAGGGTTGTGCATTCTGTGAGATGACTGCTACAAGCTTCCGATGCTGTCACCATTCAGACCCAGCTTCTCATCATCGTTCATATTTGGACACACGAATGGCATATGCAGTCATGGAATCTGATTTTGGTTGTTGTTTACAAGCAGTACCTAGCAAACATTTTTTTAACAACACTAAAATTTCTGGACCGGAAAGTGAGTGAAGGGAGATGTCGGATAGTGTAAGAGATGACAAAATAGTAATAATTTATAAATTATCAAGGGAGGGAAGAGAAAAAATGAGGAGCTGATGCCAAGGGCTCAAGTAGAAAGCGAATGTGTTGAGATTGATGATGGCAACAAATGTGCTTGACACATTGGATTTAGGTATGAATTGTGATAAGAGTTGTACAAGCCCCTAATAAAATGATTAAAAGAAAATTCTGTACTAGTATTTTTGATGAATGCATAGTATATTCCCTTGTATGCATCACAAGTAATTATCTTACTTTGTTGTTTGAAGACTAATGTTATATCTAATATTTTAAATCGTATATATTTTGGGATTGTTTTCATTTTTAATAGCCCTATTGGTATATTATTCACATCATACAGTTCAATAGTTCAGTCATATTAAGAAGAGTTGTACAATCTTCATCACAATTTTGTAATATTTTCCGTTTGTGTTTTCCACAGAAACATCAACTTTATTAGTAAATTTGAGAGTGGATGCCAACAGGAAGCAAGGGCAGACTTGACAGTTTCTGTGATTATGGAGCCGATGCTGTGGCATGATCAGTCAGAGGAGAGGCACAGGGATTCGCATGGGACCTGCCACACGAACCACCTGCAACAGGGGGCCCAAGCATTAGGCTTCAGTCACTCAACTAAAGCAACAGCTGGGAACCCTCAGAACCCAAGTGTGTGGAAGACACTGTTCAATCAAACCAGCAGGGACAGAAGCCGATCAAGAAGGTAAACACCTAAGAACAGTGTCCCACAACCATCAGAACATTTAAAATCAAGGTTAACCAAACAAAGGGGTTGCTTATGTATTTCCCATATGGGAAAAGTGAAAAAGATATCACTTGGACCACTCTGGGTTGTGAGGGGACCGATGGACCACTGGCTGAAGGGACATCGCCAAGATCAAGTAAAAGCTCCAAGACAATATTTAGGGTAAACACCGAGCTTCACTTTTTCTCACAAACAATAACAACAACAAAACCTACCTTAAAAGCAAAAGCAGGAACCAATTATAAGGTTGGGTTATGGTTGCTCAAAACTTAGGATACACTTACATGGTAAGAATGACTGGTGATATTTGACTTTTTTTTTATGTTAAAGGTGGAAAAGAATTTTGTTCCTTAAATCCAAAACCAGAGCAGAGAAATTGGAGTAAAATATACATGTGATTGAAGGAACATCCACAGGACATGAAGATTTGGGGGCAGGGGTGGAGGAGAGAAGGGGTAGGTTTTTGTGTTGTTGCTGTCGGCAGGAGTGCCGGGCAGTCTTCGAGAACTGTAGTCATTGCTATCAGCTCACCACTTCCCCTGCGTCCCCTGCCACGCCCCCAAGAAACCATTCCTCTAGTCTGTATAGATTTACCTATCCTGTATCTTTTCATATAAAGAAAAACATATAAACAAACCCCTTCCACCCCCTCCCAAAATCTAACAGTGATAACAAAGTAATCGAGAAGAACCTCAGCTAGAAAGCAGAAAATATTAAAAAGTAGAACAAATTCAAAAATGGGTCAAAAGGGAGATCAAGTGATAAGGTATTAAATCTTTATCTTAGCTGCATCTGCAGTAATCCACTTTCCAATGTGCTCTAAATGACAGCAAGGTTATCACAATCCCTGGTCTGTGGTTACAAGGGATTTACTGGAGCCTTAATCCATGTGAATTTCCCATTCATGTTAGGAAAATCCTGAAACAGCTTTAAAACAGGTCGAAAGAGAGATCAAAGGATAAGAGATTGCATTTTAACCTAATTACATCTGCCATAGTCAACTTTACAATGCTATTCACATTCCTGGATTTTAGGGTAAGGGGATTCACTAGAGGTCTAATCCGTATGTGGACCCTACAAATGGACTGTGGACCTCCACTGTCATCCATAGCTTTCTGCAAACCAGGGGTTCCGAATTTAAGCTCTGATAACCATTCCCTCCTTCAGGTTTGGATTTTATTATTTATAATCCTTGGATCACACCGGCTGGTGTGCTTCCTCCATTGGGACTTAGTTGGTGTTCCACTTACATGGCTGCTTGTTTGATGACAAGCCTTTAAGACCACCGATGCTGTTCTTTCTACTAGCGAGGCACCATCTAGTTTCTTCACCACATTTTGCTATAGCACCTAAATCTTCTTGGGGTCAACCATCAAATGGGGTCATGTCATAAGAACCAAATGTTTTTTTGACTAGAGCTAGAATAAAGTGGGACCCACAAACCCATTCATATGTATCTATGGTTCATATGTCTCTGGTTCCTTTTAGAGAGATCATTAGCATATTATATTAGAGAATATAATCAATCACCCCCTAGGGTATAAGGTAATTCTGGTGAGTGTCATTAATTTAACCAATGGCACAGAATGTAAAACACTGTTGAGAAAAGGAAAGTATACAAGTCTAGGCCAGCTATGAACCTTAACACATTACATCAATTGTTGACTCTACAGATGAAACTCTTAAGTGACTGGAGACTATTTACACAAACAATGGGGATTGGCGATAGGGCAAAACTTATAATAATATTCATTCACAATGGCAGAACTACACCTTCCAGATTAATACATGTCATAATAAAGCAAGGAGAGCATTAAAACAGTAAGGAAATGGTAGACTCCGGCCACCATTCATTGGTCATCCTCAAGGCAAGGGATCCAAACAAAAGTCCAAAGTGCAGCAAACACCAATTCTATGCACTTGTATTTGCAGTCCCCTGCTTCTTCCCACACTAGGGAGCTTCACCTTTAAGTCCAAGGGCTACAGGTTGAGTTTGAGGTAAAGCCCAGTTCGCTTAGTGGGGGGCTTCCACTTCAAGTTCTTCTGGTGTAGCTTATGGAAGATGGTGTATGCCTCAAAAGAATCGAGTCTCAAGTCCTAGTACTCTGTAGCACACAGCCTGGGTCACCAAGGACTGTGTAGAATCTAGATCAAAGGTGTCCAGTAGGAACATAGTACAGCCATATTCTCCTCTTAGGTTCTATATAAGCTTTGTTAAGTGCTACCCCTCCCCCCCCCGCTGCCCCGCCATGGAAAGCTGCTCCCCCTCATTTTCCTACCAACAGAAATACAGTTGCCTTCCCCAAGACAGATACATGCCCACTCCCCGCATTGCGACCTTCCCCAAGACAGATACATGGTCCACTCCCCGCATTGTGACCTTCCCCAAGACAGATACATGCCCACTCCCCGCATTGTGACTTGAATTTCCGGTACGGTTTCTTTATCACGCTGGTAAGGATGTCTGTAGCTTTGGGGTGACCTTAGCACAATTGTGTATGACAGTAACTGAATGGTCTTCTCCCTCTCCCTACCTCTTGAAATGCTGACCCTAACAGCGGTGAAGTCTCCTCTGTTGAAGTGGTTTTTAAGATGTACATGTAGAAAGGGTGATATCTGGTTCATGGGCAGTAGGCAGGTTCCACTACCTTGCTGCTTAAGAGATCAGATTGGAATATTACACGACCTAGGATATTTCTAATATTTTGCTATTATATATAGTTTCTATTTTTCCATCATTACTCAATTATTTCCTTAGCATAAATCCCAGAAAGTAAAATACAGTATGATAAATTTGAAAAAAAAATGGTGTTTCCAAATTGTCTTGCAGGGATATTTTTCTAATATGACTTCCACCAACGATATTCTGAGCCATTTTTTAATCAGTCTGTCTCTGCCTCTATCTCTCTCTCTTCACCCTCCCCTCAGTGCACGCCTATGCGCGCGCGCACGCACACACACACACACACACACACACACACACGAGGTTCTAAACCTGAATCATCAATGGAACCAAACAACTTCCTGAAAGGTCCACGAAAACTACCTGGGAAAATTTTTTGCCAAATTACCCACCCTGGAAATTGGTGTGCTTGATCTCACTAAGTTTTCTTTTTGGGGGGGGGGGAGGGGGGTGTGCAGGTGGGGGTAGGGGAGCTAGTTTCAACAAGATAACTAGTGGATAAAACTCTATTTTTATCTCTAAAGTTTTCGTCTTTAATGCTTTGTCTTACAGAGTGTCTCCTTTTATTGCTTTGTTTCTAAATATAACCATGACCAAGCTCAGTGTGTCTGTGTGGTAACACAGGGTTTTTTGGAAACAATTTTAACTCTGGGCACACCCCTGTGCGTGGGCAGCGCCTACACATTGTCATCTCAGCCTCCTCTTACCCTTTTGGGAAATCCTGATACCCTCATGAGATTTTTTTCTTCTTTCATGTAACAAGTCTCAACTCAATGGGGGTTTCCTTTTATCCCCACCCCACCTTTAATGTACACCCTTTAAATAAGCACTTCTAGAATTTTGAGAATGCATATTCTAGACTACGAGTTTTTATCTTTGACTGCACGTTAAAATCTCTTGGGGAGTTTATAAAAATACCTGTGTCTGAGTTGGTCCCCGAGACCCAAATGTACTGTATCTGAGGTGTTTTTGTGGTCATTGGTGTTTTCTCACCCACTGTTCTGAACCAAAAGGGGCTTCTCTGAAGAGTGAAGCCAGAGAAGAGAAGGGACTTGAGAGGGCGCGAAGGTGCGCCTGCAGCAGGGTGCCCGTCTCTCCCTTCTTGTGGTCACAGGAGAGCTCAGAGTAGAGAGCTGTGCAGGGCTGGTGTATGGAAATCAGATGATGTCAGAATTTCATCATTTCACATCTTGTGCGGTAGATCCACTTCTGCTCTGTAATTTGGTTAATAAATCATGAGCATTTTCAAAATGTACAATTTTGTCATTTATACCATGTTATTTTCCAGCAAGGCAAGGAGAAAAAGAGGGAGGAGGAGAAATGGAGGGGGTGGGAGTGAGAGAGGGAAAGCACATAATGACATGAGAACAGCAGAGACAGAGCAGGGGAACGCTGGCTCGACAGGGAGCAGGAAAGATAGACAAATAGACACCGAGGAAAGATGGACGGCAGAGAGAAGAAGCCATCTGAGGGCAGGCGTGGATGCTCCGTGGATCCTTGTTGAGTAAAAGCACCCATGGGAAGTACCGTCAGAGTATCCTGTAATGAAGGTAAGCAGGATACACGTGTGCTTCCTTATGAATCTGTAGCAAACAATTTCACTTTTTGTTCATCACAACCAAGATTCTTCCAGCTCCCACCCTGTCCCCCTCCCCACCTCCATCCCCCCGCACCTGCCTACAAAATCAAAACCTCTTTTCAAATGTACAGTCCCTGCCAGGAACGGGTCAACTTCAATTTCTAGAATCCCTGTAAGACAGCAGAATTGTCCCACAGGGGATATGGCAACCGTACAAGACAAAGTAGACTCCCAAGGCAATGGTCTTTATGAAAGCAGACTTCCAAATGCCCCCCCGCCCTCCCCCACATACACACACAAATAGGGAGAAGAAAGTCTTACTTCTACCAGTTGCCATCTTCCTATCTATGAAGTAATCCCTCATGGCCTCCTGCAGGTCTCCTCAAGCCTTTATTCACAGAAATGGATCCAACAGCCACCTGCTGGTGTCGGGGAGTGTGGGGAAGCAGGCTCTCGGCTGTTCGGTTTCCATAAAAGGAGAAGGGCGTGGAGGGTGACTGTGGACAGTCCAGCACAGTGGCTTCTACGCCCTGCTTCCTCCCAAGGCTCAGGTCCCGCTTTGTGCACCCCTCCTCCTCCACACATTCAAACGCAACTCCCAAAGTGTATTCCTTTCATAGGAACACACTCAAGCCTATGAAATTTGTTTCATTTAAAATGAAGTCCGGCACATGCATCGTTTTTGGTTTTGTTTTTGTCACAACACGCATAGTGTGTTTTCCTACAAGTGTCACTTCTCAGCTGGCAGGTTGCTTTGTTCTTGAAATAACACCACATCTTATCACCCACAAAAATGGTAGCTTCTAGCAGCGGTCGCTGTTCTTGCTGTCGGTAGGAATAAATCCTTGGAGGATTATTTATGCCCCTCCTCGGTTAGACGACGTATACTACTTTCCTGGGCTGCCACACGAAAGCACTGGACAACTTGGCTTAAACCAAAAGGAATGTGTCAACTCAGTTCAAAAGCAGATGCCAGCTGGGCTGCGATTGCTCAGGAAGCCCTAAGGGGGCGCCTGCCTTGCTGCTTCTCACCTTTGGTGGCTCCTGGCCCTGCTGGGCATCCTTGGCTTACATCGCGCGGATCTCTGCCTCCGCCTTCACACCAACTCCCTTCTGTGTGCTTCGTCTCTGGGTTCTCCTCTTTTCGTAAAAGTGCTGGCCATACAGGATGAGAACCACCTGACTCCATCTGTTAGTTGATACCATCTTCAAATCAGGTCACCTCCACAGGTGCCAGGGATGAGGTCTTCAACATATGTCTATGTTCTCTTGCTTTGTTGACACGAATTGCCCCCCACTCTTCCCATCCCAATGTAAAATATGACATTTTCTATTCCCATGGGACTTTCCTTTAAATAAGCAACAGTTCAGAATGTCCTTTATGGGTACCCAGTGCTTACTGCTCACTAAAAAGCCATCCCCACCACCACCACCACCCACCTGCCAAGCTGGACTTTGTACCTTGTACGATGTCCCATGAGTCCTCTTGTTTCCATCACCCCAGCATTTACATGACAGTCTCTGCCACGAACCCCACAAAGCAAACGTGCTATATTCATCTCAGAACCCCTGGACCTGGCACAGCCTCCATTGCAGGGGTTCTCAACCATCCTAATGCCGTGACCCTTTAATACAGGGTCCTCATGTTGTGGAAATTATTTTCGTTGCTACTTCATCACTGTAATTTTGCTTCTATTAAGAATCGGGCGACCCACAGGTTGAGAACCACTGCTCCATAGGGAAGCGGGACCTCCATGTGGGAAATGGATCTATGCTGATTGAATTAAAATGAAGGAAACGGGCCACAAATGCCCAGACTGGCTGCAGCTGCAACACCCAGGCCAAGTCCTGCTGTCTAGAGCAAGTCTCTCTGGCTTCAGTCCGCAAGTCTCTCGCTAGCCTGAAATGCCCCTTCCGTCAAGTAGACCAGAAAAAGAGGCAGGTTTAGGAGATGAATGAAGGCGCGGATTGATGGCTAGAGCCGTACTCCCTCTGGCAGCGCGGCTGCTCATTTGTGCTGGGGAAACACCTTCATGCTGGAAAACAAGTCCGTTGGCACGGGGACAGGCAGTGGGTCTGTTAGGGAAACAACAGCATCCTGGAGCCAAATTGTCTCTATCCTGCCCCTTAAGCTCTCCTCCTCTGGTGGCCAGTCCTTTCTTTTCCTTTGAGCTCATTTCCTATGTAGGGCTTCTTCCTGGGCAGACCCTGAGGGTGGGCTTGCTAACGAATTCATCCTTTTTTTCTACAGCCTCCATGATTTTTTAACTCTTTCTTACCCAAACCCTTGGACACCGAACTGAACGGTAGCCCCAAATGCAGCCTTGTGTTTATCCCTGTCATTACCAAATGTCTCTTGCTGAGAACTGTGTCTGGTGAATCCCATCCAACTCTGAGACGGCCTCGCAAGGTGCCTCCTTAGCCTTTTCATTCCCCGGGGTTCTCTCCAGGTAGACGGCAGGCTTCTTGAGGAAAGGACTGTGTGGTGTTCCACCCGGAGGGAAACTCCATGTGTTTGATAATATCGTTTGCCCACGGACATCATTATCAGTCTCTTGGTAAGAGCATGTGATGATCTTGTCAGAGCTTTAGCCGGGACCATCGTAGATCTATCCCGACCTGTACAGACCCTTGTGTTCTTTCCGTGTAGTCCCTAGGTGGGACAAGTAGTTCAGGGGTCAACTACTACACAAAAAGTGGGCAGTTTCCCCCAAACTACACCTCAAAAGAAAGGCTTGTGATCCCCTTCCAAAGAGTCGCAGACTTCCAAAACCCGCGGAGCTCTGGACTTCCTCCCGGGCCTTCTTAAATGTTCAGTTGGCGACTACACTGGGCAGCTAACGGAAAGGTTGATGGTGGGAGTCCACTCAGAGTCACCTCAGAAGAAAAAATCTGGGGATCTACTTCCCCAAACTCAGCCAAGGCAACCCCACTGCAGCACTGAACCTGCGGAGGTCAGCATGGGTTGCAATTGACTCAAGGGCAACTTACTGCTCAACTCATTCCGTGGCGCACATGTAGTCAATGCTGAGCATGACTCACTGCTTGCGAGACTATACAAGGGTAGGGATGTATCCGGCCGAAGATTGTGAAATATATTTTTTAAACTTGTTTTCCAGTTAGTGTCAAGAATGGTCCACAAGAATGAAGACCAAAGGGAAGTCCACTAAATTGTATGGAACTCAAAGCTGGAAATAAAAGACACTCAGTGCTTTGATGATGTTGATAGGGTGGATACCTGCATTCAGGTCTTTAATGTGGCCAAATTTAATGGATGCTTCCTCTGGAACCAATGCCCCATTCGCAACTTTTTTGAGGATCAGCACGGGTCTTGGTTGTTGTCAGTTGCCATCAAGTTGTCTCCAACCCATGGCGACCTCACGTACAATAGAGCAAAACATTGTCCAGTTCTGTGCCAATTTCATGAGCATATGTTTGACTTCCCTGTTGCAACTGTTATGCCTGTTCATCGTGGTACAGGAAGCTCAAAGTTTCAAGTCTCTCCCCTCCTCGGTTCTTGTCCAGGTGGTTGCAAGAAAGAGTCAGGGGAAGGACAGAATTCAGAACAGAGTCCGAGAAAAGGCTTTAATTGAAACCATGAGTCTATTGAAGAGGCTACTTTGGAAAAGAGGTCCAAAGGGCCCTTTACTACTCTCAAAGGCCCATCAAATGGAGAACTGCACCTTTTAGTTTGCTAATGGCCAACCTCCCACCATAGGCTGGCTTTCTGGTGGGCTGCCTGTGGTTGGCTAGTGCTCTGTGACATCGCTCCTCTTTCCAAGGGGGTGCTTCATAGCCCTTGACTTCCCCCTGGGCCTTCTCAGACCCAGAGCCTAGGAACCTCTTCCAGCATTGTTGGGGGAGTGTGACTGTCTTGTCTTTCGCCATGCAGTCTTCACTAACTCTGGTCTCTTCCATTGACAAGGAAATGTGTCTTATCCTCCCTTTACCATCCTTTGTGGCCGAGAGGCATGTGTGGGAAACATGTCTCCCCCCCTCCTTTGTGTTGGAGAGGTATATTTCAGAAATGGGTCTCCACTTCTTTGTGTCACAATTGCTGCCAGATTCATGCCATCGCCACCTCTTCGTCCTTTGCCAGGCTCTGCACCAACCTCATTGAGGGTCCCCTGGTTTGCATTGCTTCTCTGCTACATCAAACACAATGCTCTTCTCCAGCAGTTAGTAGGTCTTTCTGATGGATGATGGGTCCAAAGTAAACAAGTCAACATCTTGCCATCCTTGCTACTAAGGAAAAAAATCTGGTTGCGTTTCTTCTTCTAAGATTGATTCCTTCCTCCTTTCCACAGTGTACAGTATATCTTCTATTCTTTGCCAACACGCAGTTCTTCTGAATTCCGTTTTCATTAGCCAACTCTCTCGAGCACATGAGCCCACGAGCCCTGTATTTCTGTTACACAGTTGTGGGCCTCTAGCTACCATTCTCCCTTACGATAGCAAAATATTTCACTTCAAAATAAACCCCGACCCTAAAATGGACGTGGATTTTCAGAACAGGAGATAGACGTTACAAAAGCTTCCAGAAAGTATCTGCCGTTTCAGTTGAAAAACAATACACTGTGTTGTGGAAAGATTATGGCCTCTGGAGTCGGACCCAAGACACAACTAAATTCAAATCTCACCCATGTCGCTTAGTATTTCCTTAAATCTGGCATAATATTTAAATCCCCCCTCCCCTGGGCCGCCATTTCCTGGGGCTTGGAACGGGGAAAGAACCAAGCTTGCAAAACAACCAGGAGAATGGAAAATAAGGCGTGCCAAGTTTCCGATACACAAGAAACAATAAATAATTGCTATCATCATCCAAGGTCTCTGCGGTACGTGCAAGCTGCAGTAACTTTCGTCCTGGGGTAAGAGTCCTTAACTTCAGCGCCATATAGGCCGGACGACTCTGCCGTGGGCTCTGTCCTGAGCACTGCAGGGTGGGTAGCAGCACCTGTGGCCCCTCCGGCTAGAAGTTAGAAGCACCTTTGACCTCACCCCGAGGGGCCTGTGTTAACCAAAAACGTCCCCAGACATTGCCAAGCACTACCTGGGACAAAGTGGCTGAGAACCACCGATGATGTGCTTTTGAAGCAAAATAAAAAGGCCTGAGAGATCTTCACCTCTACCCCATCAAGCTAAACCTCAGTCTCCACGCTCGAAGTGTGACAGCTAAGATTTATGCCACGCGAAATAAATTACATCTAATGGGGACTTTTCCCCCCTATTATTGTTTCATATGATTTTGGCCTTGGGGCTCAAACAGGTCAGGGGTGTATTCTGGGTTGGCATTATTTGAAAGCTGGGAAAGTGATCAACCTCTGCTTGTGGAAGTTTCTGTCGCGATCCAAATAAAACCACAAACTGGGCTTTGATTCCCCCCTATTTCCCTTCATTTCCTTGGAAATAGGTACAGGATCCAAGAGCACCAAGAGATCACTGCCAGGCTCGTTTGCACTTTATAGTGTTTCAATAATGGCTCAGGGCATTTTGATACTTCATGACATTTTCTTTCAAGGGCAGCGTCAGCTTGGTGATTGATGGTTTTCCTCATCAATCTGAGTCCTAGCCACCAAACCTCAATCAAAGAGCCAGGGGTAGGGTGGAGGGTGGGGGTGGGGAATGGTACAGCAGGGAACAGTCCAGAAGACGCTGTTGTTTGCTATTTGTTCAGCTACAAGGGAATTTTATGTGTGCACCTTAATTGGGTCGGATACCATGTGACTCTTATTGAAGCTTGAAATCTGGGAGTTTCCAGGGTACATGCTGAACTTGATTTGCCTGTATGTGTTTTTATGAGGGAACAGCCAAAAGATCTTATTTATTTGGGTTTTTGGTTTGTTTGTTTGTTTGTTTTTTGAGGGAAAAGAGAGAGAGAGATATCAGCATCAGGCCTCCCTCCAGGGGAATGCGTATTCCAGTGAAGGACAACAGCCCCAACTAGGTTCGTGTTTCCTGGAGTCTACTGCTCACTCTGCTTCGCAGCCAAGGGAAAACAGGTCTGCTAAGTATGAACTTCAAATGAAGGAGTCCTTTGCACCATAGCCAAAGACATTCTAGCCAGTTTGGGAGGGATAGGGAAGAGAAGAGGCAGAGAGGGAACAGGAGGAGGTGGGAGGTGGGCCTTAATGGGCGTCTCTCCAAGACCCTGAGCTGTTTGGCTGTCCTCTAAGCTCACCCCCTCCCCCACCACCACCACCACCAGACACTGCAGGGTTCGGGGATGGAGTCTCCATGAAATCCCACGTACTGGGTGCCTAACATGTAAAAGCTACCACTCAGGCCAACAAAACAATAACTAGGCAGCCTCTGTCCTATGTGACAAAACTAACCACATGCGTACAAAGCAATGGTATGAAGTCAGCCAAAAGGCAACTTCAACCAACTTAATATTGTACATCTCAGCATGCTCCATGTTTGGTCCACCTACGGATGAGCAATCAGATAAAAATACAGCAATCATACACGAATACATATTTATTCAATAAAATAAATGTTTTTATTGAATAGAACGTATTATTGGATACTTTTGTTTTCTTTCAATAAAAGGAAATATTTTTCTTACTTTCATTCCTTCCTACAAACCCAATAGTTGTATGGATAAAAATCAAAGTTTTAAATTCTCTTCAGTCTATTGTTATGATAAAGGAGCCCTGGGTTTCCCGAGTTGGGCTCTGAACTGCAAGATGACCAGTTCGAACCCAGCAGCCAGTGCTCAGGGAAAAGATGAGGCTGTTTTGCAGCCTCAGAAACCCTAGAGAGGGTCCCTATGAGTCAGAATTATCTAAAGAATGAAAGAAGGGTCATTGTCTTCAAACTGTACAACCTTCGAATACTCAGTCACCAAGAGTATAAATTCATGTAAATGCAAATCCACTTTAACTAGGATTTATCAACTATGGTTTCAAAACAAGTTATTTGTCTTCTAGAAATTTCAAAATTACGTAACAAGGTGAACATCAAAATTCAAATGATAATGAATATTAGTGCACTTCAACCACTTTCATCAAGTTTATTTAAGTAAAGCTAAAATGTTTCATTTTCATCTTTTGAAAATTTAATTTGGTTCCATTAAAAGTTTGATAAAAGTAAAGCCATGCTTAATTTTAATACTCAGTATTCTTTCAGAATGTAAAGCCTTGCCATCTGACATGCCTGTCTAGACATAAAGTACTCAAGTTTCAGAGTGATATCCATTATTTAATATTTGTGAAGGTCCCTCGGTCTCCATATGCAATGGCTGAAAATGCCACATCAATTAGTGAGCACAACTATACCTTGGTTTATAAAAAGAAACAAGAACAGCAACAAAAGTTTGCTTCTCATCGAATACTTTGTTTTGCAAAACAAAATTGAATTTGTCTTATCTGAGAGGAAGGATTTGGCCTAAGGGAGAAGACCTTTGTCCCCTAGGTAGTGAAATTGGCTAAGGAAGTTAATAGCACTGAAGGATTGAGTCCAGCCAGAAGAATCTGGTAAGACGAGTCTGGAGGCTGACTTAGAGATAATAAGCCACTACGAGCCCTGTGCGGAGCTCTGGTGGAGTAGTACTTACATGTTGGGCCGCTCACTGCAAGGTCAGCAGTTCTAACCCACCGACCACTGCTCTGGAGAAAGAACTTTCTACCCCACTAGAGTTACAGTCTCAGAAACTCACAGAGACAGTTCTCCCGTGTGCTATAGGGTCATTATGCGTGAATTCCACTGGATGACAGTGAGTGTAGACAGAAATCTGTGGAGCCCAGATCTGCTCGGACTGGTAGCTTGGGTACAAGGCCGGCACAGAGCAACAGATTCCAAGCAACAGAGGAACCCATGCACCCCTCAATGCGTGGTTTCGGGTTTTTTTGTATGCTGTGGTTGCACTTGGTTTTCTTTGTGTTGGGCTTTCTAGAGTTTAGGACCTCAATAATTCTTCCACTGAACACCAATAGACCATTTGTCATCCGAATCTCCTCCTCAGAGAGTCCGCACGAAGGTGGCACACCTGCCCAACGTCAGAATCCTCTGAAGAGGTGTTCAGCGTCCACTTCAGTTCTTCTTAATCAACTCTCTAGAGTGAAGATTCCAGCATCAACAGTCATTTGAGTTTGAAAGCCAAGGTTACGTCGGCTGTGAAAATTGTGGTTACAGAAGGTCACCAATCTTGTGTTCCATTTGGAATCCTGATGAGGAACAGAGCACACCACGCCCCACCCTCTAAGGAGGCTACTAAGCAGAGAGCAAGCACAGGAGGCCTTTAGGTCCTTAGGTCACCTTGGATGGACATTGCGTCACACTTTCCAAGTCACATATCTTACTCTCTACCAAACTGTTATCATAGTCAGTCTTCAAGGCAATGGACACCTCATGCATTCCCTGCATCCCTATCTCCCTTCTCTCTCAGAGACTGAAAGCCGACATTTCTGAGGGAAATCAGTGCCCTGTGGGGACAAATAGTCTTCATGTGAACTCCGGGACGTTCTGACCGAAGATTTCCCTTCATGAGCAGCAGGATGCTTTTTAGGGAGAAGTTGGATGTTTTCAGAAGTGAAAAGAGTCATTCTAAGTCAACAAGCATTGTATGGGATAAATGTTTTAAATTTTAAGAGGATCCATTCAAAATCAAATGGCAGAGGTAGGTTAAAATGCAATACTTTATCACTTGATTTCTCTTTTGACCCATTTTGAAGTTGTTTGAGTTTCTAATAATTTATGCTTTCTTTTTGAATGAGGCTTTTTCTGTGGTTTGTCTGGGCACTGTTGAGTCTTCTTTGTTTATTTGCTTCCTCATTTGTATTTCATTTGATTTTCTGTATGTGAAGCCCAGGTTAGGTCGGTCTACAGAGAAAGTCCCTGAGTGGCTAATCGTCCAGGGCTGGGGCAGGGAAGGATGGGGAGTTGGGGGGCTGAAGACAATGAGTGCAAAAAGAACATGTTCTGAAATTGACTGTGGTGATAATTGCACAAATCTTCTTAATATAATTGAACAATTAAATGTATGATATGTGACGTATATACCAATAAAAATAGAATAATAGAAAAAGAAAGAAAAGTTGGAGATGCTGGGGACTGTCGCCTCAGAGGTTGACAGTGGAGCCAGAGTAGATGCTTAAAATGTTCTTTCCCAGGTCTGCCCTGTGATGCATGATTGATGCTGGGGCTCTAAGAAAGAAAGAACTAGGGTCAGACAAAGTGCAATACGAAGTTGACTTGATGGCCAGTGTTGACCTAACTCAAATGTATATATCGTCAAGAAGAGGGAGCAAACCCAGTCAGCTTGACAGACTTTATTCATTCATGATTATTTCAATGGGAAGGAAGGGACTATTGAAGCCTGGAGTCTGCTCTGATCATAAGATCAGAAAGTGCCTCAAAAGCTAGTGAGATAGTTAAGGTTTATTGTGCCCGGCTGGCCGATAAACACATGTGGGATTAATTGAAGGGCTGAGAGATAAATGGCTCAGTGACCCTCACCTATCTAGTTCTCCGGTCTCTTGCTTTCTGATGGTCAAAGCCACATGGACCTACCCTGATGCAGCCCTGGGTGCTGGAGCAGCCATGTGGAGACCCCTGACAGCGCTGAGATGATTACATGTTCACTGATTGGGCTTTCCTCCTGCAGTCGGCATCACTGTGTGTGTTTTGTGAGATGGAGGAGGACTTTGTAGATTGGTCTTTGGACATATGGGCTAATGTTGGACTTATGGACTTGCACAGCATTGGGTTGGGATGTTTTCTTGATGTGTACTTACCCTTTATATAAAACTCTGTCTTTTTTCCCTTTTATTTATTTATTTAACATTTTATTAGGAACTCATACAACTCTTATCACAATCCATATATACATCAATTGTGTAAAGCACACGTGTACATTATTTGCCCTCATCATTCTCAAAGCATTTGCTCTCCACTTAAGCCCTTTGCATCAGGTCCTCTTTTTTCCCCCTCCCTCCTCGCTTCCCCCTCCCTCATGAGCCCTTGATAATTTATTATTTTGTCATATCTTGCCCTATCTGGCGTCTCCCTTCACCCCCTTTTCTGTTGTCCGTCCCCCAGGGAGGAGGTCACATGTAGATCCTTGTAATCGGTTCCCTCTTTCCTCACCCTCTACCCTCCCAGTATCGCCCCTCACACCCCTGGTCCTGAAAGTATCATCAGCCCTGGATTCCCTGTGCCTCCAGCTCCTATTTGCACTAGTGTACAACCTCTGCTCCATCCAGACTTGCAAGGTAAAATTCAGATCATGGAAGTGGGGTGGGAGGAAGAATTTAGGAAGTGGAGGAAAGCTGTATTCTTCATCGGTGCTACATCGCACCCTGACTGACTCATCTCCTCCCTTAGACCCCTCTGCAAAGGGATCTCCAGTGGCCAACAAATGGGTTTTGGGTCTCCACTCTGCACTTCCCTCTTCATTCACTATGGTAAGATTTTTTTTTCTGGTGATGCCTTATACCTGATTATAAATATGAGATTCCGTGAATTTGTTTCCCTAGTTTACCCAGACTAACACAGTTAGGCAAAAAGTGTTTTTTGTTTACGGAAGGGAAGCCCTGCTGGCACCATAGTTAACCAAAGGGTTGCTAACCAAAAGGTGGGCTGTTCGAATCTACCCAGCAGAGTGATCTGGAGATGTGATCTTGTAAGCATTGTTGTTGTTAGGTGCCAGGGAATCGGCTCCCACTTAGAGGAACCAAATGCACAACCGAATGAAACACCTGCCCCCATGACAATGCACCCAAGGGCCTGAGAGTTTCTCCCGGGGGCTTCTGGATAGATCAAGGCACCCCTTCGATCAGTGGGTCAAGCCCTGGGAAGGCACCTTGGAAGAGGATGTGGTAGACGCAGGTTTCCCTGAGGTGAGAGGAACGTCGGGGCTCTGAGTCACGGGAAGCGCTGCCGGGCTCTGATGAGAAACTGCCGCCTCTGTTGCGTTGCTACAGGTGGTTCCCAAATTCCATCCACAGGGACAGGGAGTCAGGCTCGCCCAGAGCAGCTGCCAGCCGAGGAATTTCCTGCTTATTCTGGCAAATGACGAGCACAGTGGGGGAGGAAGGGAAGTTTACCGAAAGTCGGGTTATAGAAAGCGAGAACCTTTTACCAAAGTAGAAATCAGTGGTCAACGTTAATGGTGCTCAAGCGAAAGGGAGATTCTGCCTAACTCTCTCCATGGACCAGTGACACTGGCGTTGCCGCTGCGAGGAAGGACAGGCGGACACGCCAAGCATCTAGATCTTCATTCCACCTTTCAAACGGAGGCTCCACTCAGTCTCTACAAAACTTGGTGGTAGTACAACAGCCAGGTTTCCTCCGTGCCCTGTCTGGTCCGACCAGGAATGACCTGCAGCAGCCTGCAAGGGGTCGCATGTCACCGTTACCCACAAAGTCACTTTCAGAGGGGCCACAATGAACAGGAGCAGGATTGGTCAACCACGTGCCTCCACAAACCCAAAGTGGCACCATGATCTCTTAGGACCACATCCTGTCCTACACTGGGGAGCCGGCCACATCAGTCACCACTGCTGAAAGATGGGGGAGTGGGCCAGCCACCCGGTCGCCTGGAGAGCCCCTCTCTGAAAACTGACTTGCCCAGGTGGGAAACACTGCATCTGAAAGGCAATTTGTGTTTTGTGGGGTGAGCAGAAAAGGAAAATTTACAATAATAATGGTTTGTGTTGCTTGTGTTTAGAGCTAAAATGCCCCTTGTAGACTCTCTTGGTTCCAGGTTCTCATCGCATGTCGTATAACTGATACTAGGAAGCCTGGCAGTGCCACGGCTGAGGCACCAAGCTACTCCGAAGGTTGGCAGTGAGAACCCAGCAGCAGCTCCTCTGAAGAGAAGAGCTGGCAGAGCCTCTCCAAGAAACACGGACAGCCGGAAAAGCCCTGTGGGCAGACCCATTCTGTCTTAGCCGGCCCATGAGAGTCGGGATGCTGTCAGCAGCGCCATCATCCTCACCGACGGCCTGAGTCACTGAGCAGAGGCCCCTCTACCTGGTTGGTTCCAGGCTGAACCTTCCGGACTTCCGGAATAGAGTGCCCTAGCACACCGCACACACAGGAGCGCTGCTGGCTGCTAACGCAGGGTCAGCAGTTCCAAACCACCAACTGCTCATCAAAGGAAAGATGAGTCACAAGCTCCATCCGAAACCCACAGGGGCAGTTCTCCGCTGTCCTATCGGGTTGCTAGGTGTTGACATGAACTCAAGGGCAGTGAGTTTGAGCACACTCTGAAAGTAGAAGCTTCCCCCGGCAGGAGCCACTGGCCAAGGCCCAGTTATCCGCTTCGCAGGAGCCTCAATGAGGCTAATGTGAGCAACACAGCGAAAGCTCCCAGTGGGGTGGGGGCTGGGGAGTCTCCCATCTTTCCATCACTTGCAACACAATGTGGTTTTTGTCAGTGCAGCAGTTTGCCTTGAGAATTTTAAGAAGACATCTTTCTTCCAGCCCCACAACCCCGCCCCCCCCAAATTGAGCACCAAGATAAATTAGGTCACAAAAATGTCAAGGACTGATGCCACGAGTGCAGATGGACCTTATAAAGCCAAGCCACAAGGAAGAAAAAACAACACCCCTCCCCCGGGCCCCCAAAGTCAATTAAACATAAAAACCACTAGCTTCTATATATAACACACTTCCCCAAAAGGCAATCTCAACCCTACTGAAGAGACACTATTTTTGAAAGTGGAAATCCCCTTCCTCACCACACACTCCAGTGGTCAAGCAGTCTAAGAATTTAGTTTTGTGGCAGCGACAGGGCAAACTCACCCTTAGGTGACAGGCAAGGTCACTCCTCTTCCTTCCTGTCAGCCACTGGGTCTGTAGCCTGGGCCATCAGCTCCACACCACACCTGGCCCCCACTTTCCGTGGGCCTCCCCCAGAGCTGCATCCAGGTGCCTGGATTGCTCCCACTGTGTGTGTGTGTGTGTGTGTGTGTGAGTGTGTGTATGTGTGTGTGTCCTTTGAAGCATTTCTTTTCAGCTTTTCAGGCCTGCTTTCTGTTGGGTCCTGGTTTCTGGACCTTAGCCAACATTTCTCCAAGAAACTGCTTGCGTTTGCTTTACATTTTTTAAAGATGAAGAGGTTTATAGTTAGGGAAACGGGTTTCATGCATGTCTCTAACCTTTAATGAGGCCTGCAGAAAAAAATGTAGTCAATTCCTTCAGTACATTTTGAATATTTAAAAGGTAACAGTCGCTTTATAAAGAAAGGCAATCGCCTACGCTCTTGCGTTCTGTCCGATGTTCAGTTGGCGTTAGGCTGCCCGGGACACAGTCTGCGTTCCTGGTGATTCCTAAGGCACCACTGCATAAACTGGGGTCAGGGTGGGTCCCTGCCGCCCACAGCAAGACGCCTCACACCTCCTTTCTTCTGTATCATCGCTGAGATGACGGCTCAGCTCAGAATCTCCATCAAAGTGCCCGAGGCCTTCTTCCAGGCACATCTTCTTCATTAAAACACCCTGCTAAGCCCTCTTGTCTAGAGGAATAATTCTTGCCTACCACCCCGGAGACTTGGGTTCGATTCCCAGTCAATGTACGTCAGGCACAGCTACCACCAGTCTATCCATGGAGGCTGTGCATTGTTACGAATCTGCGTCAATGGTGGGAGTTTCCAGTCTTAGGACCAAACCCAAGCATCACCGACTGCCTGGGGAAAAGAAAAGCAAAAAACGCTGGCAATCTACTTCTGATAATCAGCCAATAAACAGCTTACGGAGCTAACTGTTAAATCAGCAGCCAATCACGGGCTAGCACAGCCCTGAGCAGCATTTTGTCCCATTGTGCACGGGGTGGCTAGCTGTGAGTTGGGCCTGAGCACAATAAAATACTATCTTGCAAATCCATCTGTGTGAAACAGCTCATTCTCTTAATCTGTGAAACAGGGCTCCTAACATCTGCCCTGGCTATTTCTCTGGGTTCTTATACTGAAAAGCTAATTAATGAACCAAATTAATGACAGAGCCGTTATTATACTATAACCCCAAACTGGAGGCAGAGGTGTCTCCTTATCTATTACTATCCGCCACTCTTGCTCCTGAGTTTGTTTATTTGTTTTAATTTTTTATTTTCCCATGGTGTGCTTTTCCTGTTGCGACTAAATCGAGTTGTGCTGTATTCAGAAAAGGGTCCAGGGACATAGTGAACTTTAGATGACCATGTGGGTGGTGGAGCAGGTATGTCTGTAAGTCTGCGCCATGGGCTCTTAATGATTGACCCGCTTCTTCTCGGATTATGTGGGTAAGTCATACTGATTTGGTATGCTTAGGAAACCATCGTAAAGAGTCCAAACAGAAGTAAAATCACCAATGTGGTATTTCACTGAAGCGATCACTCTAGATATCTTGGGCAATATTCTTTTGGAATGATCTTCTATGTTTATCTCTAATGTTCTAGGTTATACTAGGGATATTGTTTCATGACATGATTTTTCTTTCTTACTACATTATAATAAAAGAGTCCTGATCATGCTTTCAGGTAATTGCTGGACTGCTAACCAAAAAGTCAGTGGTTCAAGCCCATCATCCACTCCACAGAAGAAAGAGGAGACTATGTGCTCTCGTAAAGACTGACAGTCGTGGAAACCCACTGAGTTGGAATCAACTTGATGGCGGCAAGTTTGATGGATAAAAAGCATAAGGAGCCCTGGTGCCAGTGTGAGTTAATTATTGGACTGCGGACCTCAAGTCTAGCAGATCAAGCTCACCTGGCGCTCTTCAGGCGCAAGATAAGACTATTTCTATGACGCTTAGCATCTCAGAAACACATGCTCGTCAGAAGCCATGGTGGTATGCTTGGGTTATGTGTTAGCCTGCTCACCGCCAGATCAGCACTTCAAAACTCCAGCCTCCCCAAAGAAGAAAGATAAGGCTTTCAACTCCTGTGAAAATGTGCTCTCAAAAACCCAGAGGGTCACTCTTCATCAAAATCAACTTGATGGCAGTGTGTTCTTATTTTGTTCGACTGGAATCAACTTAATGGGTTTGGCTTTTTATAATAAAGGGAGACCTTGGTGGCACTGTGAGTTAGGTCTTGGGTTGCCAACTGCAAGATCCACAGTTCAACCCCCCAGCCACCCCCCAGAAGAAACAAGGCTATGTGCTCCTGTACAGATTTATGATCTCAGAAACCTTGCTGAGGGCCACTAGGCATCGGAATCGACTCCATGGCTTTGGTTTGGATTGGGGTTAGCGGGTAATAATTTTTCTGTCTTGAATTTTGTTCATAAATTGTTTTGTTTTTCAGTATAAGATGCCAGAGAAGTGGCCAGGCAGAGAGGTGCTATTAGCCCCACTTTACAGGTTACGCAAATGAGATTCTGAAGTGACTGTGCTCATGTACTAGAACAGGTTGACTTCCAGCACCCACTTGTTCTCCTACATCGACGTGTCAAAGGGCAGGGAGGCGCAAACTGAAGGGTGCCCGAGGCCCTCTACAAGGACGGAAGCCATACATACAAACCATGGCCATCGCACCGGATTACAGAAGCAGACACTCTGTCACAGTTTACTCTTACAGCGGAACCTGGTGGGATGAGCTTGTTTCTCCAGAGACCACACGTTCTCCACCTTTGACAGGTTCCAATCTCATCATTGCTCTCTGACTAGCAGTAGAGCATATCTGAGCGGGCACAGATGGGTTTCCTTCCCTGGCAGGTCTTCCCGTTGCCCAGGTTCTAGCGGTGACGGATTTTACTGACTAATGGTACTGAAGCTCCCGTGCTCATGAGTGGAAACTGTGGGTTCTCAGGAATTCAAATACTTGGGGGAGGTTCATGGAGATGTGGAGTTCTTATCTATGGCTGGTTGAGTATAAACAGGGGCAGCAGTTTTGCAAACTATATGCCAAAATGGATCAACATATAACTGCCATGCCATTCATTCAGTAGTTCCCATTTTATGAATACAGTTCTCTTGAAACTCAGCCAAACCCACTTCTTTCCCTCTCACCTAGGGCTGCTTTCGCATGACAGTGGTGGAAAAAGGAGTGACCGTGACAGCGTATGACCAGCAAACCCTAATTATTTCACAACCCGACTTATTACAGAAAAAGAATAATTCCTCCTCTGGTTAAGAGAGTAAAGGACATCTGTTCATAAAAGGAAATGTACAAGGATGTTTACCGCAGCTTTATACACGATTGCCAAAGACTGGAGTCCACCCAAATGTCAAGCCATGCTTGAAGAAATAGATGGCATTCTACAGTGGAATATTACACAGCGAGGGAAAAGAATTCACGCTCACTACCCGCAATGGCACTGATGTGTCTCACAAACCTAATCAAGTGAAAGAACCCAAATGTGAGAGAGTAGCTAAATAGTGGAGCCAAAACCAGTTTATGGTGATAGAAGGCACAGCGGGGCCACCATGGGAGAGGAAACAGATGAAGAGAGTGCCCTGAATGGGTTCTCTCTGTGTCAGGGTGGCGTTTCAATGCTGCCTACACATTGAAATCTTCATCCAACTCCACCCTGAAGAATATGTTAAACCTCAGAAAGAAAATGAAAAGTCAACGTGTGGACAGAGGAGAAATTGTCAGAATCGTTGGGTCAAAGGAACACGGGGAAAATGCATAATCATATTGCCAGGTATTACCACTATCCTACTGTAAATAATAACAACAACCAAAACCTCTGGTTAAGCTAAATAAATGACAAGCTGCTTGTGAGTCAGATTAGTGCAACAGTGTTAATGGAATGAAGGGTCTCATTAGCCCCTGCTGTGTTCAGTACGAGGCATCTGCGTCATCCTGCAGGAGGACTGTTAGGATTGTTCTTATGTGCTCTTGAGTCACAGTGATTTTATGTACAACACAATGAAACGTCCTGGTCCTGCTCCATCCTAACAGCGTTGCTGAGCTTGCTTGGTCCCATTTTATTGAGTCACTGTGTCGATATCCCTCCTTGAGGGTGTCCTTTGTTTGCACTGAATCTCTACTTCTCCAAGCACGATGTCTTTCTTCCATGAATCACAAGCCACAACATGTCTGTCAACGGGTCAACAGCCGTGTCAAGGTGACTACACAATCATATTCCCCTTGGTTCTTTAACCTTCATGGCAACCACACTCTCTTCTGTCTGAATGAAATGTATCTTACAATGCTTTTTCTCTGCAAGGCTTTTCATACTTAGGAATGCATTTTCCACTGCTTTTGGGAACATTTCTCAAAAGCAGAGCCACCAACAAAAGGCAAAGCCAATGAAACAAGAAGGCAGAAGGTCACGGTGTTGGAGGACTTGAATATTAGTCGATATGCACATACCCACAATGAATGGCTTTGGAGTGACAAATGACTTCCAGTGACTAGATAACACTGAATCTACAAATAAGGTGGACCGGTTGTATTTATCTTTCACTGGCTACTTCTTCCTGAACTCTCCTCCCCTAGGCAGCATCTAGGTACTCTCATTTCCAACAAACCGGAGCCCAAATGTCACTCTCTCATTCCAGGCCTGAACTGATCCTTCTGCTTCCAACTGCCATCCACCTTCCCACCTCTGCCTTCTAGAGCTCCTGGGCTTTACGTTTACGATGGGATGGAACATGTTACTTTGTTATACACGAGGCAGTGGACTTATTCATTTTGCCTCTAATTTGTCACACAGCCACCCCACCCACCGTCACTCAGGAGCAAAGATTGATTTCTATTTTGCTCACAGTTGCAGTTCTTATTCAGGGTAGACTTATAATAAGAGACAGAATGAAGAGGAACGATCAATCAATCATTCTGGTGCTAACATTTGAAATTGCTGAGGTATACACTACAGTTTTCTAAAACATTTTATTGGGGGCTCATAAAACTCTTATTATACTACAGTTTTATGGGTTTTTTTTAATTGCAGCAATTTCACTCCAAATTAGTAGTATCAGAGCATGTTGGTTTTTCCTGACTTTTCCTAGCACTGAGTGTCACCAGTCTTTTCAATAGTAGATTATAAAGTCCACCTTCTTTGGTTTTTCTTACGAGGCTGTGCTGTCATTGGGCACACCGAGACACACAGAAACATCCAGGTGACCGAGTAGAATAAGGTTGTCTGGACTGTAATCTTGACAGAAACAGATCACAGATCTTTCTCCCGTAGAACCTCTGAGCGAGTTTGAACTGCCAACCTTTCAGTTAGCAAGCAAGTGCTTTCCTATTGTTCGACCAGGGCTCCTTAGAAGCGAATGAGACATTTGTGTTTCCACTTTAGGAATTTCCCATTGATGTCATTTACTCACTTTTATTTTGAGTGATTTTCCCCCCATGAAGCTCTCTTTTATATTATAAACATGACATAGTCTATCCTGTATAGTCTCAGTATCGTTCCTTCTGTTCTATTGACTTTTGAACATTTGACTTGAAACGTTTGGATACTTTTCAGAGGAATGTAAGACTGCAAGTGTTTCATTTATGAGCCAAATGAAACAAAGCTGTTTATTTTATATCCAAACTAGGAAGCCTTTTTGCAATGAAAGATGAGTTCTAGGATCAAGGCCCTTAATCAAATTTCAGTTCCACTTAGTAGCAAGGCAGGAAACTGTCAGCAGATGATCATTTGCACAAAGTCCTGTCTTTCAGGGAAAAAAAGGGAGGAAAAAGATAATTACCAGACAAATTTAAAATAATGTGACCTGTATCAGAGCTCTTTGTAAGTCGTTGAGAGAGATGTTTTTTCTTTTCTTATGCTTCTTATTCTTAGTAAAACAAAAAGCTGCTGGCTTCAGCCTGATTTGGGGAGCAGAGAATCACGATTTTCTAAAATATTACATTTCCTTTGAATGATGATTTTCAGTTTTCTAACTACTTAGATAAAAGTTATTGGGTTTGATCCTCAAAACCCAAACCATTTTGACAACAACAAACATAAATGCTTTAGAGAAATAAACTAGATGCTCCTGAGAGCAAACTCTGGTGACCAGGACCCCGTACTGACTTGCCAACAGAGCATCCTTACGAGGATTTCCTGCTTGGTGGAATCACTTAGGGTTTGAACAAACCATCATGTCCAAGAAAGAGGGTCCTAGAATCCTAAACGGAATAGGCCAGGCCTACCAGTTGATGAGTTATATGATGTTCCCTTAAGAAAACGTTACTTCTTGAGGCTCTCTAAGGAGCTCGGGTGGATAGTGCATTGCTCCATTACTCGCAGGGCTGCTCACCTCTAGGTCAGCAGTTTGAACCCACTCGCTCTCTTTTCGGTGAAAAGGTGACATTTTCTGCTCTCATCAAGTCTGACAGCCTCAGAAACCCACAAAGGCAGCTCTACTCTGTCCATAGGGTCATTAAGAGCCAGAATTGACTTGATGGTAGTAGATTCTGAGTATCTCCGCCTGCCCCAGAAGGAGCACAGACATCTGACTGCCCCAGGGCAGTATTTACAATTCCGGAACCACAGGTGGACAGGGCCAGGAGAAAAAGCCTGCCAGCCCTACTTTATAATCCCTAAAATGTTGATGAATTTCTTCCTCTATAATGCTTTCTTGGGTTGGTAGATGGAAGGGATTTTTAAAAAGGTTTAAAGTTAATGTTAATAACTTTTAAGACAGCAATCACTACATTTTTATTCGAAAAATATAGTTACAAAGCAAAGCCGATAAATACAGTTGAAACCCTTTGAATTATACTGAAATATACAGGAAGCCAGAACCTGAGTCAGGCAGGAAGCTGTCAGAAAAGGCTCAAATATTTTCCATAAGAATGAGTGACTTGAAAAGTGGTAAGATTGCATCCTGTCTGCTTACCCTCATGAAGAGGTCCCAGGAGATATGGGTGTTTTAGCAAAGGGTGGTGAAGAAACCAGATGGTACCCGACTATCAGAAAGACTAGCTCCTGCAGTCTTAACTGCTTGTCTCCAAACAAGCAGCTAAGTGAGGTGACAAGCCGGTCCAAATGGAAGAAGCACACCAGCCTGTGTGGTCCAAGCATGTAAGTAATAAATCCCCAATCCGAAGATGGGAATGAATAGTGGCCAGAGCTTAAATTGTGAACACCCAGTTTGCAGAAGGCTGTGAGTGGCAGTAGAAGACCAAAATCCACGTGCACCATCCAACCGCGGATGAAGCCTCTGGTGCATGCCCTCTGACTATAGTTCGGGATGTGAACAGCCTTGTCCTCAGACAGAGATGAAGTTGATTGTGGCAGATGTCGTTCAAATGTAATCTCTTAGCATGTGATCACCTTGGTAACTCATTTTAAAGTTGTTTGGTGCTTAGTTATTGAGGTGTTTCTAGGTTTTGTCTAGTCACTCACACTCACTGCCAGTGAGTCCGTGTGGATCACAGTGACCCTAAGGAAGGGGAGAAAGGACCCCGTGAGCAGACAAGACTGGAACTCTACGGGAGTAGAAAGCCCTGTCTTCCGACAGCAGAGCTCCTGGTTAGAAACTGCCGACACGGTACCTCACAGCCCAAATTGTAACCACAACATCACCAGCGCTGTCTAGTCATTGCTGTTGGGCTGTGTCTCTTTGTTTGCTAATTTTGTTTTGTATGATGTTCTGTGCTTGAAATCCAGAGTCGATAGCTCTGTAAAGACAGTCACTGGCTAGGCGCACGGCAGCGGAGGATGGGGAGGGAGATAGGCAGCTAATAACAAGCAGCAGGCGAAGAAAATGCTCTGAAAGGGATTGTGGTGATGACTGCACAAATATTAACACGATTGAATGATTCAAGTGTATAATAGGTGAAATGTATGCCAGTAAATCTTTCTCCCTTTTTTTAAAAGAAATCAAATGAACTAAAAGAGTGCATGCTGTCTGAGGCAGCTCCCCCAGATCCCATGTCTCCGGAAAGCCTGTACTGTCCACTCAATCTTCTTGGAGAAGTCCTAGAAGACGCTGGAGGGAGGGGAACTGAGGGGGTGCATCATGAAATGTGCCTTCAGAAAGAATCCTGTTGAAGTGTTTCTCCTGACCGCACAGCATGGAGGCCACATGTGTCTGTCCGTGGGCAGGGTTGTTTGGAGCATCTGAAACACTTTGGCTACCTTGGTGGCCTAAACTAAGCGTAACTCTCTCTGCCCACATTCCTCTTCCTCCGCTGACCCTTGGCATTCTTAATTAAGCTCATCGGTGCCAGAGATGTTTAATCACTTATGACATCTGTGTCCAAATACTATTTCCATCAAGGCCCTGCTGGGTTGTATACCAGTCCGTCCTTCTCCTGTTTGCTTTTTAATCTGCGATGGCTGTGTTCCAGAGCCTGGTTTCATCATCTTGAGCCATGAATTCAGCAGAGGCATCAGCTTGACACTCATTTCAGAGACTCCTGGCCAGAAGATCTTGGTTGCCAAGTTCTAAGAGAATTGGCCAGGAAGGCTAAGTTTGTCCTTCAGTGTGGAGATCAAATCCAGTCTGCATTGCCTCTGGGTAAGAAACAAGGGGCTTGAGGCAGTCTGAGGGGAGAGCTCGATGTGTCAGAGTGTTTTCCTCGTATTCTATGTGAAGACAGGGCTTTGGGCCTAAAACTGGCTGAAGGCTTGCTCGCCCAAATTGTGTTTGGAATATACATTTGTCAACCTGCCAACAGCAACAACACAAACTATGAAAGAGATCTTCTCAGGATGCCTGTAGTCACTTTCTATTAAAACAACCTTCTTCTTGCACAACTTGTTTTTCTTCTAGAAAAAATTAGTTACCTCATATATTTCTGGAGTCTAGCTTAACAAAATAGAACTCCCAGCCAGCAGAAATTTTTGGTGGGTGATAGCATAGCAAGGATGATTAAAAATACAATTGTAGTCCAAGTCTCAACTTCACAGTTTACAACTTGGTAGCTTTCCTGGGTCAAGAAATAATTGGTGTTTCCCAAAGTGGGTAATGCCTCCCCCTAAGGTGGTGGGTTGTAAGGATGGGGGTTGGGGGTTTCAAAAGCAGATATCTATACTGTATCCCAGATGATGGGTGAGAGTCCAAAACATTTCATTGATAGGGATAATTGAATAATTATTTTTTCCTGAAAAAGAGGTAGTAGACCAAATCAGTTTGGGAACCTATCATCTCAGTCATGGTTACCTGGAATTGTACATGTATTTATGTCTGGGGGTGTGTATGTTGATATTAAGGGGGCCTGAAAAAGCTCTTGAACATTTTTCATTATCTTTTAATTCCATTTTTCCGTAAACTTAAGTATTAGGCTACTCACTACAAGGTCAGTGGTTCAAATCAGTCAGTCCTTGGGAGGAAGATGATGGATACTGCCTGCTCCTGTAAAAACTTACCATCTCAGAGATCCCAAGAAGCTGCTCTACTCTGTCCTATGGGCTCACTCTGAGTCAGAATCAATGTAATAGAATGATGATGATAGTGGATACATATACACACACATAGAGATAGAGTGGCCAGTGTGTGTGTATGTGTCTAGACATACCAGGGTAAGCAAGAAAGTATTGCTACTAGATATTTATTTCATAAATGGTCAAGCTTATCCCAAACAAAACCTATTTAAACAAATCTCTGTGATCAGCAATGATTGTAGGCAAGTTCTCTCAATAATATACTTTTAGGGTTGTTAGAAGGCTTAAAAAAAAAAAGGTTCAATCAAGGCCATGGCTTCTGCTAGGCCAGGTAGACTCAAAGCAGAGAGGTCAGCTCAGATGACTTTGGGGATCCCAAAAGAGTCATCTTCATAGATTTTCTTGAAGGACACAGGACAACCATAAAAACTTATTAGGAAATTGAAAACTGCATCGGGGGAAGGGGAGTCAATTTCTTAATGTGGCTCTTCTATGCATGTCTCTCTAACTCCTACCAAATGATTTGGTGGGTCTGTGTAGACAGGGGGCATGAAACACTAATAGAAGAGACTGCTCAGTTTGCCCAATCTCTTGACTATAAGATCAAGGCATCCCAGAAGCTGAAAGAATTTCTGGGACCATTGAGGAAGAAGAGCAACTAGGGGAGCCCTTTGCGATCCTTCTCTGCTTGAAATGACAGAAGCAGTCGAGACCAGAGGCCAAGGCGAGGAGAACATGAGGCAGAGCCCAGGAGCAGCACTGAGTTTGGGAGTGTGAGGCCAAGCAGCAGGTGGGCTTTCTGGTCCATGGAGATCCGAGGTCAAGGGACCCATCCCTATGGCCAAAGGCTGAGGACCAGTGAGAGAGGAAGCCTTGGCTGCTGGCTAAAGAGAGACGATAGAACAAAAAGCTGCATCCTTAGTGTTTTCTTTTCCTGGCTGGGGTGACCTCTTTACTTCCCTAATACGCTCTCATACTCGTGAGTATTGCTTATGCGCTCGGTGGCTCTTGCAACAGATTTTCAAAGTCAGCCGAGAAGTCAAGTGCTGTACAAGGCATGGTTGCTCTCAAAATTGGTAACGAGAGGTGGACGGTGGAGGCACGTCTCACTTCTACTTGAGGCACTTGGTCTTGGACTGCTGTGGAGATGGATTCGTCCTTCTGGGGTAGCTAGAGGAGGTCAGATGTGGCCTCCACCCTGTTTTCTCCACCAGGAAAGTTGCACTGAGGAATTTTCTTCCATCATGACAATGCATCTGTTCATTGAAGCCTTGTAAGTGCTATTTCATGGTAAACACTCCATCCATACTACAGTGATGATCATGCACCTGTAGGTGTCTTCATATTCCTAAAAAATCAAAAGAACATGTCAAAGGTACATGATTTGAGTCCTTCCAAAGTATATAAACCTACATGGAGCATAAGTCATGAGACAATAACTTCAGATTTTGATATATTTGTTTAATAAAGGTTTTTATGATTTTATAGCAATACTTTGTTACATATATATTTCATATATATATGAAAGCCCTATATTCCACAGTAGAACAATGTATGAGTATATGTGTGTGCACATGTCCATACATGTAATGCATGTATAGACACGTGTGTGTACATGTGAGTGTAGGGCATGCCCTTTCACTTTTTTTACCTTCACTGGAATGGATTCTAAAATTTGAAGGTGCTAACCCAATGTGCTCATTAATTACAACTGAGACTTCTTAGTGGTTTGGGGGACTCCTCCCACGCCTTCTTTAAACCCTATTTTTGAAAAGGGGACTACAGGGGAATTCTGGCTATAACCCCACCTCCCACCCCTAACCTCTTCCGGAAGCTGCCTGCCAGAGTACTACCTCTAGACTCTTCAGATGAATCTGAGAAACTCCTGATCCAACAACCTGCTCAGTTTCAAAGGGCCCTTGTAGGGTCAGGCTATGGCAGAAATTTCCCAGCACTTTTCAGACTGTTTGGGTTTAAACAAAATCACTGATATATCTAATTATCCTCATGGCATCCAATGCCCCTTATCCTGCAATGAAAAGACCAGAGCCAAGGTTGTGAGACCTACTTCAGAGACTGTGAAATGCCAGAATCTCCCAGCAGACGTTTTACTTGAAGAGATGAAAGGAGCCAAGGAAAGGACCTTTTTCAATCTTTAAGGATCTCTAGTTGTGGGTGAAGCATCCCTGGGCATGCACTGATAAAGCAAGCCCCCGTCCGTAGTTGAAACACACCAGTTGTTCTGCAGGACAAAAATGTGGCCATTTACCTCTAAAGAAGCGTCCTTGCAAACCATATAGAGCAGTTCCACTCAGGTCAGAATCTACTCAATGGCAGTGGATTTTTAGTTTCAGGTGTTGGTGAGGGGGACAGTGAGAGAATTCTTGTCTTCCACTTGGATTCAGGTTTGCCTTTTGGCCAATACACTTCAGTACCGCCACCCCCTGTCAGGGAAGGACTTGCTTGCTGTTGCGATATTGAACAGGTTTCCATGGAAATTCCAGACTGAGATGGATGAGGAAGAAAGGCCTGTAGAACTAGTCTCAAAGATCAGTCAATGAAATCCTAATGGATCACAACGTTCTGTCGGGGCTACCGTGAGCTAGCAAGACAGAAATCCTTACAACTGAACCTCTAAGCAGAATCATGAGGAACAGAGAAAAGATTAGAATGGTCAAGGATTTTATCTTGCTTGGATCCACGATCGCTGCTCATAGAAGCAGCCGTCAAATATCCAACAAGGCACTGCATTGGATAAATCTGCTGAACACGACCTCGGGAAAGTGTTGAAAAGCAAGGATGTTACGTTGCAGACCAAGATGTGCCTGAGGCAACCCATGGGATTTTCAGATGCCTCGCATGCATGTGAAAGTTGGTCTTTGATCTTGCAAAATTCTATCATGCACTCTTCAGAGTCATTTCCATCGATAGGGCCATATTTTCAAACGGTTTGTGTGAGGTGCTATCAGGTTGGTTCTGACTCATAGCAACCGAACAAAACTCTGCCCACGTCTGTGCTACCCTCACAATTGTTATGTCTGGGCCTATTGTTGCAGCCACTATTTCGATCCATTTTGTCAAGGGTCTTCCTCTTTTTCGATTCCCGTCTTCTTTACCAAGCATGATGCCCTTTTCCAGGGACTGGTTGCTCCTCAAACAATGTCCAAAGTATATTACAGGAAGTCTCCCTCTCCTTATTTCTAAGACCCCTCTGGTTGTGCTTCTTCCAGGACAGACCTTGTGTGTTCTTTTGGCTGAGCATGGCACTTTCACTAGTCGCCAACACAACAATTCAAATGCGTTGATTCTTCTTTAGTCTTCCTTATTCGATGTCCAACTTTGTTTTCTAACTACCAGTCCTTTTCATTCTGTTCATGTTCCATTCGCCAGTCATTTTCATTGCATATTGATTCCATGTTTGGTCAGTTTCAGATGCAGAAGTTGGTAAAAAAAAAAACAACAAACTTCAATGATCTTCAGTATTTAGTGGTTGCTGTAAAAAATGGAATAGTAGTTAAATTATTTGGTCTTCTTTATAAGTGTACAGATATTGCTACTAGCATTGTACTTCAATATAGCTAGCTAGGTAGTTTAAAAGACAAGAAAGAAAAGACCAATGTGGGTGTGAACAGAGACGCTGAAGCTTTCTTTGAAATGTAGAGTAGCTAAAGTCAATGAAACAGATGATGAAGTGAAAGAGCTAAGCAGAAAATTACAAGTGGCAGGTCAAAATGACAATGTAAAGTATAATAATAAATGTACCAAAAGACCCAAAGTTAGAAAACCAAAAGGGAAGAACATGTGCAGCATTTTCCAAGCTGAAAGAACGCAAGGAGAAACTCAAGCCTCGGGTTGCAATATGGAAGATTTCTTTCTTTAAAAAAACGTTTTATTGGGGCTCATACAACTCTTATCACAATCCATACACACATCAATTGTATAAAGCACATCCGTACATTCTTTGCCCTAATCATTTTCAAAGCATTTGCTCTCCACTTAAGCCCTTTGCATCAGGTCCTCTTTTTTTCCCCTCCCTCCCCGCTCCCCCCTCCCTCATGAGCCCTTGGTAATTTATACATCGTTATTTTGTCATATCTTGCCCTATCTGGAGTCTCCCTTCACCCCCTTCTCTGTTATCCGTCCCCCAAGGAGGAGGTCACATGTAGATTCTTGTAATCGGTTCCCTCTTTCCAACCCACTCTCCCTCTACCCTCCCAGTATCACCACTCACACCCCTGGTACTGAAGGTATCATCCACCCTGGATTCCCTGTGCCTCCAGCTCCTATCTACACCAGTGTACAACCTCTGCTCTATCCAGACTTGCAAGGTAGAATTCGGATCATGGTAGTTGGTGGGGAGGAAGCATCCAGGATCTGGGGGAAAGCTGTATTCTTCATCGGTGCTACATTGCACCCTGACTGACTCATCTCCGCCCCTAGACCCCTCGGTGAGGGGATCTCCAGTGGCCGACAAATGGGCTTTGGGTCTCCACTCTGTACTTCCCCCTTCATTCACTATGGTATTTTTTTTTTGGATGATGCTTTATACCTGATCCCTTTGGCACCTCGTGATCGCACAGGCTGGTGTGCTTCTTCAATATGGAAGATTTCTACGGGCAAAATGTCGAACTACAGAGCAGCATCAAAAAAAGGTGGAAGAGTTACAGAGTCACTTTGCCAAAAAGGATTGATGAACATTCAACCATTTTAAGAAGTAGCATATGATCAAGAACTGATGGTACTGAAGGAAGAAATCCAAGCTACCCTGAAGTCACTGGTGAAAGACGAGTACTTTAAATGCTTCAACAGACATAGAATGCTGGAAGTGCTCCATGGTCTATGCCAAGACCCTTGTGCAAAAGCTACCTGGTCAACAGCCATGGATTGACTTCTATCCCCCAAAATATGTTTCCCCCCGGGTGAGCCATGGTTATTGATCTGGCAGTTAAATAATGGTAGGATGTGGCAGTCGTGTGATGATCCCTCATGATGTGATCTGGCATGAAAAGCCAATCCCTTATAAAAGGATTAAGGGTAGGATGCAAACTCCCTAATCCCAGCACAGACCTGGTCCAATGTAAGGGAGTTTCTGTGGGGTGTGAGCTGTAATAACTTGTACATTAAAAGACTTAAAAAGGAGAAAGAAGTAACCAGAAGGAGGGGGACCTACTGCCACTGAGAAAGAAGAGGCGGGAGCATTTGACCCATGTTCCTGCATCGAGAACCTCTTTGATTCAGGAAGAGCTTGATGCCAAAACATATAAGGAGCTCCAAAAAACGACAGGCGTCCAGATGCTGAAAGGCTATAAAGCCCTTTCCTCCTAAACTATAAGTCAACAGAGAGAAAAAGCTTCCCTTGGGGTTGATGTCATGAATTCAGGTTTCTAGCCTCCGAACCTGTGAGTGAGTATATTTCTGTGTGTTGAAGCCAACTACTTAGGGAATTTTTGTTCTATCAGCACTAGATACCAAATATTCCAAGTGACCGGAAGACCCGTGTTTTTTGCACATTCCAAAGATAGGCAATACAAGAGAATGCAGAAATCACTGAACACTATCATTAAAATCACCCACAAGTAAAATTATGCTAAAGATTACTTTTAAATGACTGTAGCCCTACATCAACAAGGACCTGACAGAAATATAAGCTGGGTGTAGAAGAGGATGTAGAACAAAGGATACCATTGCGGATGTCAGCTGGATCTTAACTGATACAGAGAATACACAAGGAAGATATTTACCTGTGGTTCATTGACTGTGCAAAGGTGTTCGACTCTGTGGATCATGACAAATCGTGCATAAGGTTGAAAAGAATGGAAAACCCAGAACACTTCCTTGATCTCATGAGGAACTTGTACATAGACCAAGAAGTAGTCATTCCAACAGAACAAGTACTTTTTACTTCCAGAAAAAAATGTGTAGAAAACTGTGTGCTTTCGCTAGAGTTACTCATTCTGATGTTAAGCTAAAAATCTCAGAAGCTGAACTCTATAATGAACAGCATAGTGTCGATATTGGAAGAAAGTTCCTATAACAACCTCCCGTATACAGGATAGCACAGCCTTGCTTGCTGAGAAGGATGAGGAACTCAGGCACTGGATGATGAAGATGGGAGAATACTGCATGAAGGACTACACCACAACATAAAGCAAGCCAAAATCCTCACAACAGGACCAATGCGCACCAGCATGACAAACACGAAAGACTGACGTCATCGAGGAGTTCATCAATGCCCCCAGAACAAGTCACGAAATCAAACAAGGCATTTCACTGGGAGAAGCTGCTACAAAAAAACCTCTTTAGAGTGTTCAGACTCCAAGATTTAACTTTGAGAACTAAGGTTCTCTCAACCCAGACCACAGTAGAGGCAGCCCTCCCTAGCTGAGGGCTCCACATCAGAGAATTCCACCAACCTTGAATTAAAAATATTTTTGTTTTTAAAGCAATTTAGGGGTCAAAGCAATCCCTTTGATTGGAGAAGAGGGAGTGTAGAGTGCTATTTACATAACATTTACATGATCCTGGGAACTGTGAGTAATCTATATTTGTGAGATTCACACCAGAAATAAGCCTCCTGGTTTCCCTTTATCCGTCATGGAGGGATAGGAATAAACTTGTAACCAAGCAGAGTGCATTGGAGGGATGACCATAGGCGGTCAAAATGATAAACCTGACTGGAAAGGTTAAAGCCTTGTCTGTTGATTCTCCCTCGAATGCACCATGGACCTGATCTGGGTTTTAACATTTTCTGTGGGTTTTTTTGGTTTGTTTTGTTTTGTCCTATTGGAATTTATCTCTGATGTATTTTGTCATTGGGGATAGTCCTTTTGAATTTTTGTTATATGGTTTTCTGGGATTTGTTGTTGTTGTTGTTGTTTTTTGGTATATGAAACCCAGGATTGAAGAACCTGAGGAGACAGCAAGTAAAATCAAAGCTCTTAAGGGATACAATGGGGGTGGGGTGGGTGGTTAAAGAAGAGCTGATAGCAAGGAGTTCAAGAAGAAAGAGAACGTCTTGAAACTGATTGTGGCAGCAATTGTACAATACTGCTTGATGTGACTGAACTATGGAATGGAATGATATATGTAATAGCTCCCAATAAAGTGTTTTTTTTTGGGGGGGGGGTAAAGAAGATTTAAGGAGAGGTGGATGTGATAAACTATGTGCAAATTCTACCGGTTTATGTCAAGGACTTGAGCATCAGCAGAGTTTGGTATCTGCAAAGGTCTTGTGATGTTGACTGGAGCTGGCGACATTTACTAGGGAATTGGTGAGCGCTAGAGGTGAGATGTCCCTCTACTTTCCTTGTTATACTTCAAATCCTCCCCTGTGGCCCATGTGCCTATGTGCCCCACTGAGCTAGCAAGATACAGTCATTTCTTTACCTATTTGTATACTAGCATGTTTTGACACATACATGCACAGGAAAGCAATATGCAAGGGGGTTGCACAGGTTCAAAAATTATATCAGGTGCACATTATTTGCATAAATAGATGGTAAATATAGATACAAATTTGTCATCTCTCCGCTTAAAGTTTCTAATTGTTCATATCGAACATAAGGTTCTTCATGAGCTATATTTCTGTTGTAGCTAATGATCATCATTCACATTTAAGAGAATGGAAAAATGAATTAATGAAGTTCAAGGAAACAATTTAGAGGAGTTGTAATATAAAATTTTAAGATTAGACTTTTCTGTATCAAAGCTCAGCTGATGTTTTGCTTATTATCTGCTCTTAGACAAGTGATTTTGCTTTTCAACTAACTTGGTTGCTTGAAGTTCCAACCCACGACCACCCATGTATAACCGAACAAAGCCTGGCCTGGTCCTGTGTCATCTTCATGCTCGCTGGTACGTTTGGGTGTATTGCAGCTGTTTGTCAATGATCTCACTGAGTTTCCTTTGTCTTAACTGACCTGCATTAGCAAGTGTGATGTCTTCTTCGAGAGACAGTCCTCCTGATGATGCGTCCAAAGTAAGCAAGATCGAGTCCTGCTCCTATTACATCTAAGGATGATTCTGGTTGTATATCTTCAAAAACTGATTGGTTGGTTCTTGCAGTCCCTGGTATGTTAAATAGTCTTCACCATCACCACAGTTGAAATAAGAGAACCTTACTTTTCAGAGTTACATATTTTGGGGGTTTAAGTAGGGGCTGGGGGCAGGTTTGGAAATCCCCTTCCCACGGGGATTGAATGATAGATCACTAGCTGGCAACTGTCCAGTACAGTGCCCGCCACGGAGCATGTGCTCCTTGAGGATGCGTGCCGGCGAGTTGCCTCTGACCCGGAGGACCGCAGCCTGCATAGGATGTCCTGAGCGTAGTCTTTACGGGAGCAGCTTGCTAGGCGGTTCCCTCCTATGGACTCACTGATGGGTTTGAAGTCCAATCTTTTGATTAGCAAGCAGGTACGTAAGCAGGGCTCCTTTAGTAGATGTTCAGTAAATGGTTATTTATGCCCTTGATAAAATTCCAGGTGTAGCCCCCGCCATCTTGAAAAGGGCTCCCTCTCTCTGCTCTTTGGCACTAACTCTTTAGTGGCGCTCACAAACTCACTGCCGCCAGTGAATCCATTCTAACTCCTAGAGACCCTAGAGGCCAGGGTAGACCTGTCCCAGCGGGTTCCCAAGACGGTAACTCTTTATGAGCGTCGAAAGCCTGGTGTTTCTCCAGGGAGCAGCTAATGGTTTCCAACAGTGGGCCTCATTTTGTGACGTGTAACCTGTTCAACTAGCAGTTGGCAGCCCACCGTGTAACCAGTAACACCATTTGAACGTGGCATGCCGCCTGAAGAATCCTTTCCCAGAGTGCAGCGGTCACCCCTTGAGATAGTTAACGTTTATTGTGCCAATATGGCCAATGAGCACATGTGGGATTAATTGAAGGGCGGAGAGATAAATGGATTGGCGAGCCTTGCCTTTCTTGTCTCTTGTTCTATGACCATCGGACCAGCGTGCAGCTGCCTTGTTTGTTCTCTGCCTCAATTTGCAAGATACACTACCTGTGTGTCGCTGTAATTTAAGGTTCCTTCAAGACCTGCTTCGTCACACTATTGGAATTTACATCTCTTGAGTTGGGGACTGTCAGACTCTATCATCTGGCTGACTGTTGGTGACCTGCCTTGCTGTTGGCTGCCTGCGCTCGGATAGCCTGAATTGCTCTACAGAGGACTACCTGGCGGCCCTCAAGGCTTGAAGGACCACCAGTGTCACAACTGTTTCACGGGAGTGAGTTGTACTGAGCCATTTGTACTGCTTTATACTTTAATTAATTGTTTATTTCTTATGTTATAGATTTCTCTCTCTGTATAAATATATATAAAATTATTAGCATTCTGATTTTGTTTCTCTAGAGCACCCCGTCTAACACACCCCTTTTCTCCCTTTGACCACAGAACAGGATTTTGTTTTGTACCAACCTTGTGTGGGCTAAATATGCTTCAGGCAAGACCATCTCTACTTACTAATTTCTATCATTTATAGAATTTAACACAGTGTATATGGTGCCTGTGTTAGTCCGGGTAGACTAGAGAAACAAATCCATAGACATAGCTTTACATAAAGCGTAATTGCCTTTTAAGAAAACATCCCAGCCCAGTCCAGATCAAGTTCATAGGTCTGATATTAGCCCATATGTCTAACACCAATCTATAAATTCCTCTTGAGACTTCCCCAGCACATGCAATGATACCGAATGCAGGAAGATCACAGGCTACTGGGTGAAAAGTCTTGTGGGTGCTCTGGTGGTGGAAGCATCTCAGTGCTGGCAGGGGTCTCTGTGTGACTCCTCCAGCTCCAGGGCTCTGGTTCCATCAGGGGTCTCCATGTGGTTTGTCAGCTGGAAGACAAGCAGAGTCTGGGTGTCCCACCTGTAGAGAGAAAAACAGGAGTTCCCAGAATTCTCAAGAGGAGACCATGCTCACACAGAGGCCTCATTAGCTGGGAGAGTTAAGGTTTATTGTGCCAACCTGGCCTATAAACACATGTGGGATTAATTGAAGGGTGGAGAGCTAGATGGCTCGATGATCCCCACCCTTCTGGCTCTCTGGTTTCTTGTTCTCTGATGATCCAACCAGTGTGCGGCTGACTTAGCTGGCAAGGCTCACTTCCTGCGAGACATTCCTGAGGAGAAGCCCCATGGACTTACCCTGATGCAGCCCTGGCTGCTGGAGAAGCGGCGTGGGGTCCCCTGCCAGTACTGACATGCTTACACCACTGGATCCAAAGACTTTTTACCCACTGGCCTGTGATCTTCCTACATTCGGCATCATTGTGTGCATTTTATGAGAATGGGGAGGTCTCCGTAGATCGGTGTTGGACATATGGGCTAATGTTGGACTTATGGGCTTGGGCAGCACTGGGTTGGGATGTTTTCTTAATGTACACTTACCCTTTATATGCAACTCTCTCATACATATGAGTTTCTATGGATTTGTTTCCCTAGTTTATCCAGACTAACACATTGGCAGTGACCTGATTGACAGGCTAGACTCCACCCCTTCTCAAGTTGACAGATTATGTAACTACCACAGTGCCTATGAATTGAGATTCAATTCAACGGTAATTGGTTTTTCTTTGGTTTTTTGATATGCAAAGATGTAGCCAGTATAGTAGGACAAAACATTAGAGAACAAACTGGACAAGTGAACCGAATGGAAAACAGGAATGTGGAGGCACAACCTAGGCCAGAGTGAAGTGCATGCTCAGAGGTGGCGCGAGGAGACGAAGTGAACAACCTAGAGGGTGCAGAACCCGCCCTCGGCCATTGGACCAGTTGTTGCTTTCAGTGGACCAAATTGAGTGACGTTGCTTTCAGTGGACCAAATTGAGTGACTTGTTTCATGTTGCGTTTCATAGACTTGAGAAATGGTCAGAATCCTATTTCAGGAGTTGACAGGATGGAGAGAGCCTCCCAGCAATCATTTTGGGATCCCTAGGGGTCTTCTACGAGGTCTTCTTCTTTGACTAAGGAAGCACTCTTGAGAGCCACAGGTAGTGGGACCTTTTACACAACTTATTCCCCACCTCTCGACGCCTCTACTGGCAACATAAACAATGCTTTCTTCCGCCCGCACCATGGCGCTCTCTGGAGTTTCTGACAGCTACTCTGCTCTAATAGTTTCCTACTGGTTTGGCTACGGGTAACCTGTTCAACTAGTTCTAGAATTTGGGTAAATGACCTTTCCCACCGCAGAGAGAAATGTCAGTCAAGAATTGGCCTGGAAACCAGATGACGGAGAAAGGTTTTTACCTTTTAAAGTTTTCTCAATATAGATAACACGGCAGCACAATCTAATCTCCGTGACTGAGTGTTTGTTGGCAGAGCAAGAAGGTAGGAAAATCAACATTTCTTAGACAGAAGACTTCAATGTCAGGGGAGAAAATCAAGACCCAGGAAGGAGAGGGGCCAATAGCTCCTATTTTAGTATTCTTTCTACTAGGCTTTCTGGTTTGATCTCTGATCAGAAACAGCTTCCAACACCACCCACAGACAGGACGCGAGAGCACAGTAGAGGTGCGCCTTCTTGAATCCCTTGGAGCCTCAGGTGCCTCTCACTGCAGAAAGCTTTTGGAGTGTTGAGCAAGGCCATCCCATGTGCACCCCCCTAGATCGCATGCAAGCCACACTGAAGGCAGCGAACGCTCCAACCATGACTACTTCATCAGTGAAGTATGGTACTGTTCACACTCCTGCCCATGAACCAACTCACTGCCATTGAGTCCGTGCCAACTCATAGCAACCCTGTAGGATGGGGGAGAACTGCCGCTGTGGGTTTCCGAGATGGTAACTCTTTTCAGAGTTAGAAAGCCTCGTCCATCTCCCACAAGGCAGCTAGTGGTTTTGAACTGAAAACCTTTGGAATCACAGCCCAACTCGTTACTACTGTGCCACCAGGGCTCCTGAAGGCCCACGTGGCATCAGATGATTCAAGGTCCTGCATAGCTCCACACATTGCATGAGTCAGGTTTGGACTTCATAATTAGCGGAGGTGGGGAGGGATTTGGGCTAAGGCTCACTGAACTGAAAGCCTTGGGTGTGAAGCCTGAGGATGTGTTGTCAGACAATGGAGAAGCTTCTGGTGCAGATGGCCAAGGAAACCCACGTGGAGAGGCACTGCCTGTAGCTATGTGAGAGATGTGGCCTATAGGACAGAACAGGGCTCCCCCTGCGGATTTCTGAGCTTGTACAACTTTACCAGACTAGAAAGCCTCATCTTTCTCCTATGGATCGGCTGGTGGTTTTGACCTTGATAGCAGCCCATTGAGCACGGGCTAACTCACACAGGATACCACCAAGCCTCCTGGGGCAGCACTTGTCAGGTGTATTCATTATTTATTGAGCTCACACGACAGGCTGAATCCTACTTTATGTACTTGTTCACCACAGAATAGCTCGCTAGCCCCAAATAATCTCACTGTCAACCCCACCCAGTCAATTCCGACTCACAGCGACCCGACAAGACAACAGAACTTCCCCCAGGGTAGAAAACCTGGTCTGTCTCAGGAGTGGCTGGTGATTCTGACCTGCTAGACTTTGCAGTTAGCTCCGTAGCAAGTAAAATAGGCGTTTCTCCTCTCTTCCTTTACAAACTTTTTGTTATAGATATTGGATAGGGAACCCCAGCAGTGGAAGAATCATGATCCTTTTCAACCTATAGCTCCATCTGCTGGAGTAGAAAGAAATAACCTGTTTGAGTTTGTTTCACTTGGATGATTGGTTCGGATTTATAAATCCCAATCCACTGTTTTCTATTTAGAAGTCCTGAAGTGGTGCAAACGGTTAAGCACGGAGTCCACCGCTAACTGAAAGGTTGGTGGTTTGAACGCATGAAAAGGCATCTTGGAAGAGAGGCAGGGGTTTTGCTTCTGAAAGGTCACAGCTTCGGAAACCCCGTGGAACACAGTTCTAGCCTGCTCGCGGGGAGTTGCTGTGACTCAGAACCAATCCCAGGGGTTTCTTTTTCGTTCCCACGTCTGTTGTGCGAATGGAATTTATTTGTTAGAAAGCTGTAGGGCAGCAAGTGACAGACTTATCTAACACCGGCCGAGAGTCCTCGACTAATCCTTTAGTGTTAAGTAGGCTAACACCCAGTGGAAAATTCCGCGAGGTAGCTTGTACTTGCCAGAGAGGAAGACTTGACCTAGCTCGCAAGAACCTTCCTCAGAGTAAAGGCGGGGGGGGGGGGGGGGGGGGGGAGCCTGCATGTGGCTATTCCTGCCTCCTGGTCTCGACGCACTTGACTGCTCAGGACAAGGTCAGCAGCTTGAGACAATCAGCCTCTCTTAGGGAGACAGATGAGACTTTCGACTGCTCTTCATCGGTCCAGTTTCAGAAACCCACCGGACGCGGTTCAACGCTGTCCCCTATGGTCAGTCTGAGTCGGAATCAACTTGACGGCAGCGGGTAAAAGGTGGGCTTGGGAACTCCAAAGCTCCTTGGCCTGCCTTCTGGGCTGAGTGACCCCGGGCTCTCTTGGCATTGTTTTTGTCCACCACTTCTTTCACCCTCTCAGTCATCTCCTCTTTCGCTCGGTGGTACCTGCTTTCTCCCACAATCCACCCTTCTGCTTTGCAGCCCTAAACACATGTTCTCTCTCCTCCTCCTCCAAGTGTCTCCCTTTCCAAAGTTCCTCCGTGGTGTCCGTCAGGGACCGGTTTCCATGGCTAGAGGCAAGCTTTCTCTGGAGGTAGGCGTGTCCCACCGTGGGAGGGAGCAGCGGTCAGAGGGTGCTGTTGATGTTCAGACAGAACACAGCTCACATGTGGGAACAAAGCAGTTGCTATTTTCAGGTTGGCTGGCTTCTATGGAAATGGGAGATTTGAATATGAGGCAGAGAGATGGGAGGGTGAGGTGGACAAGAGCGCATGTGTGGGGATGAGGATGGACATGAGGAAGGGAGGGCCCAAGGAAAACATGGAATGGGAGATACTTGCTCCCCACTATCAGCTCCCAAAGGGCAGGAACATGGCCTATTTTGTTTGGGGAGGACTGGTGCAGGCCTGTCTCGCAGGCAGAACTCAATAGTAGTTGAATGAACGATATTGTTGCGGGTGCTATTACTTCTAAGGTCACCTCCAAGGGCCTAAGAGTTTGCAAGTGATAGGGATTTGCTTCAGCTAGTCAACAAATATTTAGGAATACCAGTGTTTCATCAAGTAACCTGAAGAGAGAGGGAGGAGTCAGCCAAAGCTGTTCTTCAATAGCATGAGTTCCAGGTTGAAGACAATTGGAGGAATGTGTTGGAGGCTTTGGGAATAGCTTTATTTTGCCAAACTCTTGGCAGGTTTTTCACATCTGTGACACCAGTAAACACTATTCAGATGCTTACTAAACGGGCCACCTGGGAACACTGGCAACTTAAATGCTCGCCTCGCTGCTACTCCCCGTGTCCTTGGAGTCGCAATGTCAGGGCTCCTCGGGTCTAGCCTTTCCTTCTCTCTGAACACATTCCCCTACAGACCAGAGGCTCTAAACACTGTGTCCGTTACGTCATCCCATCTGTGTCTCTCTAGCCAGATCGCCCATCTGCATTCCTGTTTCCTACTGCCTAATTGGCTTCCTCTTTTGAATGCATTCTTTTACAGGGTCAAAATGTACCTTTTCATTTCCTGCCATACTCGTCTTGAAATTCTCTTTCGCCTCCGGCGCTCCCTCCTCCGAAATTGGCATGCTCATTCACCCACTGGCTTATGCTGGAACCCTGTCTGGGGCTCCTTCCTTCTCTTTGGCCCCTCCCTTTCCTTGGCTCCTCCCCTTTCCTCACATCCATTCACATCCACTGACAATTCACAAACACTATAGCAAACATGAGTCTCTAATCTCTGCATCCAGGAGCTCTGGTGGTGTAGTGAGTTACATGTTGGGCTGCTAACCATAATGTCAGAAGTTCGAACCCATAAGCTGCTCTGTGGGAGAAAGATCAAGTTTTCAAATGATAGAATTTTGTAACACCAACATTTTGTTCATAGCCGGTATCTTTTTTCAACAACCCAAACAGTGACTTAGTCAAGCTGTGTGCTGAGCAAATACGCAGAGAAGCTGGGCTATATGAAGAAGATCGTGGTATCACCATTGGAGGAAGGCTTACTGACAACCTGCCATGTGCTGTTGACCCAACCTTGCTTGCTGAAAGTGAGAAGGACTTGAAGCACTGACTGACGAAGATCACGGATTGCTGCCTTCAGAATGGGTGACAACTCGATGTAAGGAAGACCACATCCTCACAAGTGGACCAATAGGTTACATCAAGATAAATGGAGAAAGGGGTGAGGTTGCCAAGGATTTCTTGTCTTGCTTGGAGCTATGGAATCCTGGAATCAATGCTCATGGCAGTAACCATGAAGAGAACAAATGATACGCTCCATTAGGTAAATCTGCAGCACAAGACCTGTTTAGAGCAGTGGTTCTCAACCTTCCTCATGCCAAGACCCTTTAATACAGTTCCTCATGTTGTGGTGACCTCCCCAACCATAAAATTATTTTCATTGCTATTTCAGCACTGTCATTTTGCTACTGTTATGAATCGAGTGACCCCTGTGAAAGGGTTGTTCAACCCCCCAAAGGGGTCGCGACCCACAGGTTGAGAACCACTGCTTTGAGTGTTGAAAAGTAAGGGTGCTAAGGTGCGCCTGACCTATGCCACGATCTTTTCAGTTGGCTCATATGCATGGGAAGAGTTGGACAATGAATATGGAAGAGTGAAGAAGAATTGGAACATATGGACTATGGTGCTGGAGAAGAATATTGAAACTACCATGGACTACTAAAAGGACGAACTGATCTGTCTTGGAAGAAGTACAGTCGGAGTGTTTCTTTGAGGCCAGGCTGGCAAGCATGCACTTCCTTATCTCGGCCTAGCTAACACTACACTGAGGTACCTGGTATTCTTATGGAAAAGTAAGGACAGAAAATTATGTAAAGGTATAGCACTGCATTGAAGGCAAGTGTCATTGAGGAAGTATATACATGATGGCTGGATCATCTTGATTTAAAAAATGAAAGTGGCTTGGAGAGGAAGGGGAGGATTTGAGAAGGCACCCACTAAGAAGTGGTGGGAAACATGGAGGAGTGAGGATATTGTTATACCTGAGTCCCCCGTGAGCCCCAAATCACCCTGATTTGGTTTTCTGACAGATGTTCTTCATAAAACAGGGGTGGCCATAGAGCAGGCTCTACTTCATGTGATTCCATGTATGTACTAGGGGTCCTAGGGTTGTCAACGGCTGATTTTGGTTTGCAATGGTGCATCTATATTTTAGTAGATCACCAGGGATTTCTTCCAAAACACCTCTAGATGGACTCAAACCTTCAGCCTTTTGGTTAGCAACCATTTGGACTACGCAGGGACTCCTTTGTGCTCCACAAATGGAAGGACAGAGGAAGCCAGTGGTGATCCAGGGGTGGGTGTGCTCCACGAAGTCAAAGAGAGGAGAAGGGAGTTGACCGTGGAGTCTAGTGTTGTGGTCAGGCTGGTTAGAAAACAAGTTGAGTCGATTCAGAGAACAGAGAGGAGACCTTAAGGAAACTGTGGCAACAACATTAACAAGTAAGACACAACCCCAAATGAGAGAGTCCTTTGAGACATGCGTCGTTGGTACCTCAGAAATGAACATGAAAAATGCAAGTGCCCTCGTACTTCTCACGTTCAGGGACGTCGGAGGAAATGAACAATAGATGCGACTTGTTAGATTACCCACGAGGCTTTGCTCTTTTAACAGCCAGCTGTGATTTTTCAGCGAGTCCCTCCACACACGTTCAGGAGCTAGCTTCCTATTAATGCTGATGAGGATATGCCGGAGTAGATAACGTCTGAGGAATTTCCTGTCAAAATCCCTACATAATCTTGTTAGGTTGCTTAGCTACTCACATGTCAACCTATAGAAATGGTCTTCTTTAAGCATGGGTTTCTGAGTTACTTTTCTGTCCAAATCCATTTTTGTTCCGGTGCCTTCTCTCCCCGCTATACACCCTTCCCTCAAATGCCTGTAGCAATCTCGATATTAGGAATAGCTGTCTTTGAGGTGGGGGGTAGAGGAGGGGGAACCCAAGGTCCCCATTTGTTTTCTAGCATTAAACCAGCCAAAGAATTTACTGGCAACTCACTTAAAGGGATGGTGCCTTATTAAAACCAAAAACAAGGGGCCCATGGGAAAGCTTTTGTGCACTTAAGCATAACTCCTCATCTGTGTCAGCCAAAAGTTATACTGACTTATATTGTCTAGCATTTTAACCAAATTAAAGCCTCATCATTGGTTTCGCAATGTGTATCCTAGAATCTTCCTTCTTCTTTAACCGAAAAGTTGAGCTTAAGGTAAATCTTCAACCTGCAAAGGGAGCACGCTCGTGGGGCACAGTCAGCTGACCTTCTTGTTTCATTTTAAATGAAACTACATTCTGCTCTTAATCCTCTCTCCTCTCCCTCACTCTCACTTACTTCCTGGAACGTGTCACTCAGGTCCCGTTTCTCAGAAAAAAGGTGAGATGTATTAGGTTTCTGTCTTCCCAGGCAAAGTTTCCCGCACCTGGGCTTGCATATTACTGAAATGGTTTAGTCTAGACCCACCTCTGATCTGTCTGTCTGTGTGTTACACTGATGGGGCTTGGCTGTGGCCAGGCCCCATGATCCTGGAAGCGATGCCACCAGTATTTCAAATATCAACAAGGTCACCCCTAGTAGACAGGTTCCAGCGGTGTTTCCAGAATAAGAAGAGAGATCTGGCAGTCTATTTCTGAAAATTAGCCAGTGAAAACCTACAGTTTACAATAGGATACAACCTGAAATAGTGCTAAAAGACTGAGGGGAAAAAAAATCACTGTCATTGAGTCAATGTCGACTCAGCAGCCTTGTAGGCTAGGGTCGCACTGCCCCCGTGGGTTTCCCTGTCTTTCTCTCATGGAGCTGCTGGTGATGTCAAACTGCTGACCTTGTGCTTCGCAGCCTGATGTATAACCGCTACACAACCAGGAACCAGAGCTCTTGCTGGCAGATGGAAGGCACTCAAAAATGCACAGTAGCTTTAACTATGGCCAAAGCCCACCCACAGTCAGGGCGAAGGCCTGGGCCAAGATAGCATTCGGTGATGTTGTGTGTGAGGTCACCATGGTTGGAACCACCGCCACAGCAGCTAACAAGAAGACACGAAGAAGGAGGAGGAGGAGAAAGAAAGAAATGTTTAGATACAGACTTGCAAATGAGTAGAGGCTGGAGACAGAATAGTTGACACAAAGGCAGACTCAATAGAACCTTTGAATTCATTCCCATTGAACTTGGCTGTCAAATTAGAAACTGCCTATTTAAAAACCACCCATTTGCAAATTCAATCTACTGAAACGCAAAGAAAATCTTATTTCATATATGCTATTTTTAGCCATATCAATAATGATGAGTTGTGCTAGTCCGTGTAGTTTCACATGCACTATTTTGTGTGTCTTTCACAGTAATCTTCATAAGAGGTGACAAAGATTGTTGGGCATTCATGCGTTCACTCGCCTTCATTCAGTCACTTGACTCATCTGATGAGAGGCACAAAGTTTTTAAAGAACAATGTCAGAGATGCGTTCTCTCATTCACTCAGTCAACTGATCTGCCTCATGAGAGAGGCACAAGGCTTTTAGCGAAAATTAACAGGTAGTTTGAAAAAAAATGTCAGATATTTGCATAAGCGACTTACAACCTGAGACTCAAAAGAGCGTGAAACGATAGGAAGGAGACTCAGTAGGCCTCAGAATAACTTATGCAAATGATTTTCACTAGAGTACCCTGAACAAGAGTTACAGAAACCTGATAGTTGGACAAGGAAGACGTTATTTTAGAATCATGTCAACAGGTGGGGAAGTGCCTGGAATTCATGATCAGGACTGCCTAGAGCAGTTACTTTCCACTTTGTCAAGGAGGAAGATTCATTTTTAGCATGAAAACTTTTTGACATGGAAAGACCACACTCACACACAAACACACACCCCCCTACAAACCCCTACACACCCGCTGCTGTGTTCTTTGTATCTCGAGAAATACATAATGATGAAAATCAACTAGAAATTAGCGACACTGCCATGAATTTATCTTCCACTCATTCCAATAGGGAGTTCTGGTGGTTTACACATTGGTCTGCTAACCACAAGGTTGGCAGTTCAAACCCACCAGCTGCTCTGAGGGAGAAAGATGAGGCTGTCTACTCCTATAAAGATTAATGGCCTCAGAACCCCAATGCCAAGACCCTTTAATATGGTTCCTCATGTTGTGGTGACCCCCAAAACCATAAAATTATTTCCGTTACTACTTCATCACTGTCATTTTGCTACTGTTATGAGCCAGGTGACCCATGTGAAAGGGTCGTTTGATGCCCCCAAAGGGGTTGGAACCCACAGGTTGAGAACAGCTGCTATAGAGGGGCACTATAAGTCACCTAGTGGGTTACACACCCAGTTGCTAACTGCAAACTCGGTGATTTTAACACTCCAATCGAGCTTCAGGAGAAAGATGCGGCTGACTGATCCAGGAAAGGCTCAAAATCTCAAAACCCAAAGGGGAAGTTCTACTCTGCCCCCAGGGGTTGTTATGAGTTGAAATTGACTCAGTGGAAGTGTTTTTTCGTGGAGGGGGGGGGTTGTGGGGGAGGGCAGGGATTATAAATTGGAATCAACTCCATGCCAGTGGGTTCTTGGGTGTCATGAGTAGAAAGATTTGACCACCAAAAGATTTTGGTTCTTTCTACATTTATTTTGAAATGTTAACATGATTTCAATAAAATCACTATCATAAAATTCATGGAAGAGCAAGTATAAATATCAAAAAAAAACCTTAAATAAATATAGGGAAATTCCATTTATCAGCTATTAAACCCACTGCCATCAAGTCAATTCTGACTCAGAGACTGGAGCAGAGAGCCTCAACTTTCCCCTTTGGAATAACTGGTATGACTGGTAGGTTAGATCTCGTGGTTAGCAATATAATACTGACCCAACAGCACCCCCGGAATTCCTTGAAATATGCCCCAGGATATCTATAATTAAACTGCCTAGTACAGGTATATAAGCAACGGAACAGCTCTCTGTTAGAGTGATGAGAATCCAACGTGTGAGGCATAACTTGTAGGATTTAAAAGGCAAGTCCTCCATAGGAATTAGCCATTATCATGAAGGTAGGATAAGCCTGGTATAAACCGTTAACACACTTGTCTACTAACCCCAAGTTTGGATGGTCAAGTCTACGCAGAGTCACGTGGAAGAGAGTCCTGGAGATCTACTTCTGAAAGATGACAGTGGTTTGAAACCCTGTGGAGTACAATGTCGGGGACAATGAATTATGTAAGGTGGCTTTTCTCATCAAGATCTCCTCACTCCCATCAGATGACCTTTCCTGCATGGGTCTGGTAAGAAGGTGGGGGAAGATCCTGATAGGATTCACCTGTGAGTAATTGCAGTAGGATTCCCTGGAGTGCCATCTGTGAGTAATTGCAGTAGGACTCCCTGGAGTGCCATCTGTGAGTAATTGCAGTAGGATTCCCTGGAGTGCCATCCTGTGGTATATAAAATGAGCCCTCTGAGAAGCAGGAGGAGGGATCTCATTACCTGCCAGAGCCAGGAGTGGAGCATGTCATTGCAACCTCCGACGCCTGCACAGTGAACCTTCTCAAGCCAGAAAGCAGCTTTACCATTAGAACACCGGTTCTCAAGCTATGGCTCGCAACCCCTTTGGGGGTCAAACGACCCTTTCAGAGGGGTCATTGATAACAGTAGCAAAATGACAGGGAGGAAGCAGCAATGAAAATAACTTTATGGTTGGGGGTGTCACCACAACATGAGGAACTGTATTAAAGGGTCTTGGCATGAGGAAGGTTGAGAACCACTGCATTAGTGGAACAGCTGCAGAACCAGGAGCCAGAGCATGGAACAGAGTGCTGGGCTGCCCAGTCTACAGAGCAAGTCAAGATGAGTGCTTTTGTACAAGAGGCTGGCTTGCAGAGTGGGGTGTGTCTGGGTGCTTAATTGGGGAAATTAGACTTGCTGACTCATGGAAGTGGAGCTGAAAGTTTGGGGGCTGAGGCTCCCTGGAGTAGGGTGCCTCTAGGCACTTAATTCAGGGAGCTGAGTTTGCTGGCCCACATAGCTTAAGCGGAATACCTTCCAGTTGAAGCTTATAGCAGGGCGGTATGCCCTGTGGGCATTTATTCAAAGATCTGAAAAAACTTTGTTTTAACCCCTGATAAACAACTCAATCCTGGCCTTACAACTTGTTAACTTCCTTAATAAATCCTTTAACCCTGAATTTTGCCCATGTAGTCATTGCAATGGATGTTAGGTCCTAGAGAGGTACAATAGAGAACTTTTAGAAGATGCACACCGTTCTCTTCTTACACCTACGGGATGCCCTGAGTCAGCACGGACTTGACAGGAACTTATTTGTTGAGTTCTCGAATACTCAATCTTGTTCCTTCTTGGCTGAGCTCTTCCTGTGAAATGCCCAGTATTTCACGTTGTTTCCTCATTTCTCCTTCCCAACAACCACACCTGTCCTGCAGAAGCTTCCTGCTAGTTCAAAATCCACTGAGGGGATTATGTTAGGGCAGGTTGACTACAGAAACAAATCTAAGGATACTCATAAATGTATAAAAAATAGCTTTATATCAAGAAGTCATTGTGCATCAAGAAAACATCCCAGGTCAGGCTAATTCAAGTCCATAAGTGTGCCACTAGTCCATAAGTACCTCTTCCGACTCATGCAGCCACATGCAATGATGCAGAATGTAGTAAGATCACAGGCTGGTGAATGAAAAGTCTCGTGGATCCAATGGTAGTGGATGCAGCTCCAGAAGTCTGGCAGGTCTCCAAATGGCTTGCCAACAGGAAGGCAAGGATAGAGAGAAAGAGGCCCACTTCCAGAGAGCCATTTATCTCGGTGGCACGTCCAAATGAGGTCACCAAGCTGCGACCTGATTGACAGGCTAACCTCTACCCATATCTTCGTACAGGTGCCATGTTGGCACAGAAAGGCTAACTGTCACAGTGGTAGATGAATTCATCATTGCTAACACAGTAGTGCCTAAGGGTCTTGTATTTTAGCATGCTTATGAAGGCTTAGAAGCTTTGGAGAGACCGGTTCCTGGAGAAGGACCTCATGCTTGGTAAAGTAGATCTACAGCAAAAAAGAGGAAGGCCCTCCAAGAGATAGAGTGACACAGCAACGGCACTGACGGGCTCAATCAAACGTAACAGCAACAGTGAGGAGGGAACAAGACCAGCCAATGTTTCACTCTGTTGTATACAGGCTTGCTGAGTCAACGTTGTTAGGTGCCATCAAGTCTGCTCCAACCCATAGCCACCCTATGCACAGTAGAACGAAACCCCCACCATCCTCACAATCGTTCCCATATCGGGCCCATTGATGCCACCACTGTGTCAATCCATCTCGTCGAGGGCTTCTTCTTTCCCACCATGCCTCTGCTTCTCCAGTGACTGGTCTCTCCTGACAATATGTCCAAAGTATGTCAGGCAAATCCTTGAGCATCTGCTCTGGCTAGGTCAGGAAGGGTGGGACTTATAAATGAATTCTCATCCTCACACCAATGCCACTGTGCCACTGTGACTGCCTTCCTGAATCAGATTGCTAGCTTCCTCATGATCTAACCCACGCTTGTTGCCCCAGCATCTTCTCTCATCCAATGGCCACCAACGCCTGGCTCCATTTCATAGCATTGACCCATGTCTGTGTGCTTCTCCTGGACAGTTATGTACTTGAGAGTAGAGATCCGGCCATATACATGTTAGGATTTCCATAGTGTCTGCTACGTAGGAGGCACCAAACCTACTTTTATGGCAGGGAAGAAGGAAAGGAGGAAGTGATGGGCAGAGGGTAAACCTTTGGCTAGTTTGGAAATTCTCTGCTCTCTGAGTTTCCCTTTATTTGAAGTTCCCTGTAACTTGGATTTCTCATTTCAGAACGAGGTGGGGGGAGATTGGATGTCAGTTGACTTTGACACACACACACACACACACACACACACACACACACATACACACATACACACACACACACACACACCCCACCACCACCACCACAGACACAAATACAATAATTAAATGTAACCTGCTTCCATATGAATCAATTCTGACTCATTGAGCCCCTGTATCCAGTTTCTGAGGCTGTAAGTCTCTACAGGAGCAGATGGCCTTGTCTTTTTATCGAGGAGTAGCTGGTGGGTTTGAACCACCAACTTTGTGGTTATGAGCCCAACAGTGATCTGACAGTGCCACCAGGGGCTTCTGACACAGAGGGTACAAAGAAATAGTCATTGGAATTGATCGTGGTGGATGAGGATGGTCTCCTAGGAAAAAAAGCTAGATCTCAGACAAGGTCCAGCAATGGTTTCCCTCTGACATTGGCCAGAGAGAGTCTTTCTTCTGGGAACTGAAATTTTGGTGGAAGGGTGTGGGTGAGCATGCAGCTGAGGTCTTTAGTAATGCCTCAGGCAAGGCTTCTGCAGCTTCCCCTCCTGGTGCCCTGCTGCCATGCCCTCCCAGGACCCATGACTGAACTCTTTTTATTTTAAAACATTTTATTAGGGACTCATACAACTCTTATCACAATCCATACATACATCAATTGTGTAAAGCACATCTGTACATTATTTGCCCTCATCATTTTCAAAGCATTTGCTCTCCACTTAAGCCCTTTGCATCAGGTCCTCTTTTTTTCCCCCTTCCCTCCCCGCTCCCCCCTCCCTCATGAGCCTTTGAGAATTTATAAATAATTATTTTGTCATATCTTGCCCTGTCCGATGTCTCCCTTCACCCCCTTTTCTGTTGTCCATCCCCCAGGGAGGAGGTCACATGTAGATCCTTGGAATCGGTTCCCTCTTTCCAACCCACTCACCCTCTACTCTCCCAGTATCACCCCTCACACCCCTGGTCCTGTAGGTATCATCCGCCCTGGATTCCCTGTGCCTCCAGCTCCTATCTACACCAGTGTACATGCTCTGCTCTATCCAGACTTACAAGGTAGAATTCGGATCATGATAGTTGGGGGAGGGGGCGGCGGGAGGAAGCATTTAGGAAGTGGAGGAAAGCTATATTCTTCATCGGTGCTACATCACACCCTGACTGACTCATCTTCTCCCCTAGACCCCTCTGCAAGGGGATCTCCAGTGGCCAACAAATGGCCTTGGGTCTCCACTCTGTACTTCCCCCTTCATTCACTATGGTAAGATTTTTTTTTTCTGATGATGCCTTATACCTGATCCCTTCGACACCTCGTGATCACACAGGCTGGTGTGCTTCTTCCATGTGGGCTTTGTTGCTTCTGAGCTAGATGGCTGCTTGTTTACCTTCAAGCCTTTAAGACCCCAGACACTATCTCTTTTGATAGCCGGGCACCATCAGCTTTCTTCGCCACATTTGCTTATGCACCCGTTGGTCCTCGGTGATCGTATCATTGAGGTGTGTGCTCAATTTTATGATTTTTTGTTCTTTGATGCCTGATAACTGATCCCTTCAGAACCACGTGATCACACAGGCTGGTGTGTTCTTCCATGTGGACTTTGTTGCTTCTGAGCTAGATGGTCTCTTGTTTATCTTCAAACCTTTAAGACCCCAGATGTGTCCTTCCCACAAACCTTTTTTCTCATACAAGTTATCTTAAGTCACTTTCTATGGCTTTCTCTAGAGATTGCAGATGAAAGAGGATTTCCCAGCAAGACCAACACTCTGAACTGTCTTTTTACGGTCTTCAGCCAGTTTTCTATGGGAATTTCATTCATTGATGTAAATGTACAAATCCTGATCCCCCACTGGGTCCCGGGGTGGCACAAATCGGTTGTGCTTGTGTGTTAACCTCAAGATTGGCATTTCTGATTCACCAGGCATGGCACCTCAGAAGAAAGGCCTGACAATCTCCCAAGAAAACCTAATGGGGCAGTTCTAATCTGTAACACAGGAGTCACCAGGAGTCAAAATCAACACAGATACAAAGGATTTGGGTTCTATCTTCTGGTCCCCTCGCCCTCATAGTGGAGGTACTCGGATGTTTTAGGAACAAAGATGAACTCCACAGGAGCTCTGGCACCTCTATCAAGGGAGAGACATGGATTCATAATAAAAATAAATAAACTAATAGATAATATAATGGAAGTATCTACCAAGTATTTGTGACCACACAAAAGGAGAACAAGAAAGGAACTAGTCTCTTGGATGCCTGCTAGGTGCTAGGTGTTAGATAGCACCTACGGTCTGTCTGACACTGAGAGACAGAGTCTCCTCATTCTATCCATTCAGCAAGGGTCTCTGTTGGTGCAAATGGCTGAGTGCTTGGCTGCTAACCCAAAGGTTGGTGGTTCAAACTCATCTGACAGCTTCATCAGAGAAAAGCCCCAGCGACTGCTTTTGTAAAAATTGCAATCAAGAAACCCCAAGGGCAGTTCGACCCGGTCACATGGGGTCACTCAACATCTGCAATCAACTTGGCAGCAACTCATCATAACCTTTAAAATATAGATGAAGAAATCAAAACTCAGAAAGATGAAGGACCTGCTCAGGTCCCCCCAGTTTACAAAGTGGTATATCTTGTTATACCACGCTCAGATCTGTTGAGCTCCAACACCTCTATCTGCTAGTTAATAGTCATGTTCTAAAATACTGACCTCAGCCCTGGAGGAGTCATGAGGCCCCTTCTCAATGTCAAACACTAAAGGTAATAGCATGTAGACCTCTCACCTTTTCCCATCAGTTTGCTGTACGGGGGTGACTTTTGGGCAGCCTGTGATGCTTGCAGCTAGGTCATCAGTATTTCAAATTCCAACAGGGTGAGTCATGGGGGACAGCTTTCAGCTGAATTTCCAAACTAAGGAGGACCAACTGAGGAGAAACTGACTGTCCACTTCAGAGAGATTCGCCGTTGAAACCCTCATGTCAGAAGGAGACAGAGCAGGACATGCTGTCTTAATGAATCCAACTGCTTATTACAATCTTGGTCACCTGTAGTAACGTGCACAGCCCTAAAAACACCTGTGAACAAACAAACAAAAGCAACAGAAAATGGACACTCTTTTACCAGATGGTTACATCCTGGAAGCAAGGCTATATTCAATGCACCTGGAGCTCCCAGGCATTGAAGGCATAGCCTGGGCCCCCCATTTTCCTTCTTTCTCTTCACCTGCTGAAATTCACTTTAGGCTTTGCCTGTTGATGAGCCTGACCTAAAGAATATTTAGCAGAACATAGTCTGAAAGAGGAACTATTAAATGAAATAGAAGAACAGGGCCTGCTGAGCTCTTGGGCCATCAAACATTGATTAAATGTTTGCTTTGTGCTAAACAGAGAGGAACCAGACTTGGCCCCCAAACTTGAGATGCTCAGGAGCCACAAAGAATGATATTATAATCATTATACAATAAACAAATAAAATACTATTGTCATGCACAAAGGGCACCATATTCTTGAGTCAACTCAACTCACCGCCGTTGAGTTGATTCTGACTCACAGCAACCTTACAGAGTAACGATGATGGTACTGAGTCTTTACATTGGAGCTAATGTGCTCCAGGGGTACACAGAGATGTTCTAAGGGCCTAGGGACATGGTTTTTAGGACACACTTCCCAATCCTCTGCACTCATATTACCTCTTTCCTAAAGTTGATCGCCGAGTCCCTTAGTATGACAACTGGTAACCATGTTTGGCTACTCACGCCAAGATTGGATGTTAGAGTCCACCCAGAGGTACTTTGGCAGAAAATCCTGACAACCGACATCTGAAAAAGCAGGCACTGAAAACCATCCGCAGCCTAGCTGTACTCTGACACACCGACTCTGCCCAGGAGTCGTTAAGAACTCAGCCACATGATGTTCTTGTTAAACTTGGTATGCTGGAGAACCTACTTTTGGTAGCAGTATCAGGTCCTATTTCATGTCAAACAAAAAAAAATCACATTATAATTTTTTAAATCCATGGAGATGATGAAATGGGAATACAACATAAGAATAAAAGAAATGGGACAATGTAACTAATTGTTAAAGAGGAGCTTTCACTTGTATTCCACCCCTCCCCCCACCATACATAGCAAGGAAACTAAGGACGGGTGTGTGATTAATGATCTTTCCTTTGAAAATATTCCATTGGAAACCATAGCATAAAGTTTCCCTTAAAAGTCTATCGTTTAGAATATAGGAGCTGTAGGGGGACAAACGTTCACAGTTGTGCTGTTCATGTTAAGGTTGACTCTTTGAACCCACCCAGTGTCTCCAGAGGAGGAAAAATCAGGTGATCTGCTCCCATAAAAATTCAAAACCTTGTGAAGCAGTTCCACTCCGTTAAATGGGGTCATCATGAGTGAAACAGCAGCAGTGACAACCAAACAGAAATGACACTGTTTGCAAATAGTCATGTTTACAGGGAAAAGGTTCATAATGTTAAACCAAACAAGCTCGGCAGTTGTTGTTAGGTGCCATCAAGTCAGATCAGACATACAGAGACCCTCTGCCCAGCACAATGAAACACCGTGCAGCCCTGCACCATCCTCACAATTGCTTTTATGTCTGAGCCCATTGTTGCAGCCATGGTGTCAGTCCGTCTCATTAAGGGCCTTCCTCTTTCTTACTGCCTCTCTATTTTACCAAGCATGACGTCTTTCTCCAGGGACTTGTCTCTGAATACATATCTGAAGTATGTAAGACAAAGGCTTGCTCCCCTTGAATCTAAGGAGCGCTCTGCACTTTTTCCAAGAAAGACTGATCTGTTTGTCCTTTTGGCAGTTCATGGTACTTTTAATATTCCCCAATAGCACCATAATTTGCATACATTGATTCTCCTTCGATCTTCCTTATTCAGTGTCTAACTTTCACATGCATATGAAGCAATCGAAAATACCATGGCTTGAGTCAGTGCCCCGAGACCTCAAAGTAACATTCTTGCTTTTCAGCAAGAGGTCTTGTGCATCAGATTGAACCAATGCAATGTGTCTTTTGAACACTTAACTGCTGCTTCCACGAGCGTTAATTGTGGACCCAAGCAAGACAAAATCCTTGACAACTTCTTGGCAAGACAAAATCCTTGGCAACAGCTAAATATTTTTTACCATTTATCATGTTGTTACCGATTGGTCCTTTTGTGAGAATTTTGGTCTTCTTTATATTGAGTCATCATCCATATTGAAGGCTGCAATCCTTGATCTTCATCAGCAAGTGCTCCAAGTCTTCCTCACTTTCAGCAAACAAGATTGTGTCAGCAGCATGTGGCATATTGTTAATAAGGCTTCACCAATGGTGATGTCAAACTCTTCCTGATGTATTTATCCTGCCTGTCTTATCGAGACAGACATGCAGAAGAATGGGACCAGCAGTTCAGGGGGGATATGGGAGAAGGGGAGGTGGGAGAAAGGAAGGTGGGGGAGGGAGACAGGGGAACCAACCCAGGGACAAAGGAACAACTAGTGGACTAAAATCAATGGAAGGAAGGTCGTGGGATGCCTATTAGGACTTTATCAAGGGCAATGTAGCAGTGAGGAATTACTAAACCCAAATGAAGGCCAAAAATGATGGTGGGACACAAAGAAAGCGAAAGGAAATAGAGGAAAGAACCAGGAAGCAAAGAACATTTATAGAGGCCTACATGCAGGCATGCACATATGTAAATATATATATAACGATAGGGGAATAGAACTACATATTCATATCTATATGCTAAGAATTAAGGTTGCAGATGGACATTGGGCCTCGACTCAAGTGCTCCCTCAATGTAAGAACACTTTGTTCTAACAATCCAACATTCTGTGATGCTCACCTTCTCAACACGATTGCTGAAGACAAAAAAGGTACATAAGCAAATGTGGTGAAGAAAGCTGATGGTGCCTAGCTATTTAAAGATCTGCATCTGGGGTCTTAAAGACTTGAAGATAAACAAGTGGCCATCTAGCTGAGAAGAAACAAAACCCACATGGACAAAGCACACCAACCTGTGTGATCATGAGGTGTCAATGGGATCAGGTATCAGGCATCTAAGACCCAGAACAAAATCATACCCAATGTGAATGGTGGGGGTGGGGGGGCATAGAGTGGAGACCCAATGCCCATCTGTAGACAATTTGACTTCCTCTCACATCGGGGTCATGGGGAAGAGATGAGCCAGTGAGGGTGCAGTATAGTACCGATGATACACGCAACTTTCCTCTAGTTCTTTGGTTTTTCCTTCACCCCATTATCATGACCTCAATTCCACCAGACAAATTGGATTAGACTAGAGCATGCACACTGCTACAGATAAGAGCATGAAACACAGGAAATCCTGGATAAACAAACCCCTCAAGACCAACAATGAGAGCAGAAATACCAGGAAGATTCGGGGAGGGTGGGGGGAGAAAGGAGGAATCCATCACAAGGATCGATCTAGAACCCCCTCCCAGGGAGACGAATAATAGAAAAGTAGGTGAGAGGTGATGGAGGAGAATTTAAGATATGGAAAAAATAATCTATAACTTATCAAGTGCTCATGAGGGAGGGCAGGTGGGGGAGGGTGGGGGAAGAAATGGGGAGCTGATATCAGGGGCTCAAGGGGGAAGAGAATGCTTTGAAAATTATGATGTCGACATATGTGCAAATGTGCTTGATGCACTGGATGAATTGTGATTGTGATACAAGATGTAACAGCCCCCAATAAAAGTATTTTAAAAAAGAGGAAGACGCCAGCTTCTCTGATGATTTGCTGAGCATACAGATTGAATAAGCATAGCGAGAGGGGACATCTTTGGCACACAGCTTTTCTGATTTTAAACCATGCAGTAGGCACTCCCTTGTTCTGGTCACACAATTGCCCCTTGATCCATGTGCAAACTCTACAGTAACACAATGAAATTGTGTTCTGGAATTCCTTTTCTTCTTGAGGCTATCCATAGTTTGCTATGATCCACACAGTTTCATGAATTAGCATAGTCAATAAAATACAATACAGGTATTCTCTGCTTTCACCCAAGATCCATCTGACACCAATCATGATATCCCATATTTTGCAGCCTCTTCTGATTCTGGTCTAAACCTCTAGCAGCCCTCTGTCAATGTACTGCTGCAACCATTGTGGGATGATCGTCAGCAAAATTTACTTGCATGTGATATCAGTGATACAGTTTGAGCATTCTTTTGGGTCACCTTTTTTTTTTTGAAATAGATATAAATATGGACCTACTCCAGTCAGTTGGCCAAGTAGCCATCTTTCAAATTTCCTAGTATGGAAAAGTAAGTCCTTCTAGTACCTCATCCGCTTGTTGAAAATTTTCTATTGCTATTCCAGCAGTTTCTAGAGAGCCTTATTCTTGCCCATTGCCTTCAGTACAGCTTGGATTTTTTGCTTTGGTCCCACTGGTTCTTTTTCATATGCTACTTCCTGAAATAGTGTAACGTTGACTAGTTCTTTTTGGTACAGTGACACTGTGTATTCTTTCCATCGTCTTTTGTTGCTTCATGTATCATTGAACATTTTTCCCATTGAATCTATCAATATTGCAACTCGAGGCTTGACTTTTTTCATTAGTTCTTTCAAGTACACATAGGAAAGTCGAGTGTGTTCTTCTTTTTTGGTTTTCTAAATCTCGGTTTTTTCACATTTCATTATAACATTTGACTTTGTCTTCTCCTTCTGCCCTTTGAAATGTTCTGTTCAGCTCTTTGACATCATCATTTCTTCTATTTGCCTTAGCTATTCTATGATTAATAGCAAGTTTGAGTCTCTTCTGACATCTTTCTTGATCTTTGACTTCTTTCTTGTCTTTTTAATTTACCTTTCTCTTTCTTCATGAATTATGGTCTTAATGCAGTATCACAGCTCATCATATCTTCTATCAGTGGTGTTCAATGAAGAAAATCTTCTTGAGATATTCTCAAGACTCAAAGTAGTATTTGACTTTCATAGACTTATTTTAATTTTTGTCAGCTTCAACTTGAACTTGCATAGGAGCAATTGGTGGTCTGTTCCACAGTCAGCCCCTAGTCTGTTTTTTGCTGCAACTATTGCATTACTCCATTGTATCTTCACACAGATGTAGTCAATTTTAAATTCTCTGTATTCTGTATGGAGAAGTACATGTGTATAGTAACTGTGTTATGGGGGGGGGGGGATTTGCTGTGAATGACCACAAATGCTTGTGATGAATAAATTGAAGAATTTGACTGATGTCTTCCGTCTGAAATTTATCAAACATGCCTTCAAGAGTAATCGATACTTAATGTAGATTTGAATGCAAAAGTGGGAAACAAAGAGGACAGAATAGTTAGAAAATATGGCTTTGGTGACACAAATGAAGCTGGAGATTGCAGGATAGAATTTTGCAAGACCAATGACTTGTTTATAACTCAAGACAGTAGTTTAGAAATGTATTTAGAGGATGCAAAGTGAAGATGTTTGAAGATCAATTCTGGGAGAAATGGGTACCAATGTTAATACCCAATGAGGCAAAGAATGGGAAGAAGTAGCTAGAGGCTGGATTGGAAGATGTGTTGAGTAAACTACCTTGAAGGACTAGTACTGGCCACCGTGGTGGATGTTAGGGTAGGTTCCCGAGAGACGCAAAACCAGCGACACCATATATGGGTATGTGTATGGAAAGTGTTTATAACAAGATAAGGCCCACACAGCTGTACAGAGGTTAAGTCCAGTCTGTTTCAAATTGTGGCTCAGACAGCAAGCTGGAGGCTTCTCTTGACTCATGTAGCTGTAGAGGCGAACGTATCCGAAAACAGGAAGTTGAAGCAGAAAGATCACAAGTTGAGAGATGGAGATTCAAAGGAATTCAAGGTCAGCAGTCTGAATTTGGATTGCGGTGCTTGCAAAGAATATTGAAAATACCGTGGAAAGCTCACAGGATAAACCGATCTGTCTGGAAAGAAGTAAAGCCAGACTGCTTCTTAAAGGCAAGGATGGCAAGGTTTTGTCTTACACACTGTGGACATGTTGTCAAGAAAGACCAGTCCCTAGAGAGGGACATCATGCTTGGGCAGCAAAGAGGAAGGCCGTCAAAGATATGGATTGACACCTTGGTTGGAACTTGACACCATGGCTGGAACAATGGCATAGAAATAATTGTCTGGATGGTGTAGGACCAGGCAGTGTTTCATTCTGTTTTCTATATGATTAGTATGTGTTAGAACCAACTCAATAGCACCAAACAACAACAGTCTGCTGATGGCTCCTGGGGCAAGCAGGCAATATGGCAAGAGGCTGAGGAACCAAACGCAAGGCCTAGACCCAGGAGAAGTAACACGTTTTCCCACAGAATCTACTTAAAAAGAAGCAGGTCACATCTACAAGAAGTCTTTCTTCCAATTGCTTCAAGATTGTGACTTTATCAGTGGGGCTGGATGCCACCACAACCCCTGGCTTCTCACAAAGATGGATCCTGTCGTTGAGTTGATTATATTTGTTAGATCCCATCATGGGATGGGCAGGGCTTGGGGGAAGGTCACACTGCCAATCTTACTAAGAACCCAGACCCAACCAAAGTGACACAAAACCTAACTCTCACAGTTGGAGAAGGGAAGAACTTTCCTAAGGGGACCCGCTCATACCAAGGCACAGAGGCAGAAGACAGTCTGATGTGTTTGTGTATGACTGTCAGACACAGTCAAGTGGTTTCAAAGGATATTGGGAAGGTTTGTGTCACTCACTTGCTGACTGTCATTGAGTTAATTTCAATTCACAACAACCTTATAGGTCGGAGGAAGACTGCTTCTCTGGATTTGAGGCTGTAAATCTTTACAGAAGCGGAGAGCTATATCTCTCTCAACTGACCTTGTGGTAAGCAGTCTGACAGCAATCCACGGCATCACCAGGGCTACTTAGGACTGTGAAGAGTCAAATAAGGAGGGGAAAGGGGGAGGGGGCACAGCTTACCCCAGCAGTTACCTCTTACTCATTCCTTTGCCATGATTCTGGGCTTGATGTGGTGGTGGTGAATGGACACAAGTCCTATAGACCTTGGAATGGATCCCAGCTGAACACTTTGTGAGAAGTTGGACACATGAGCTCCCTACACCTTTTCACCTTTTCTGGAAGAATTAGAAGAAGAAGAAGGAGGAGGAGGAGGAGGAGGAAGAGGAGGAGGAGGAGAAAATGAATAGTAGTATTTCCCAGGGCTGACTTTTTTTTTTAATCGCACAAGACAATCCATGTCAAGCATTTAGCACAATGCCTAGCATATAATCTCTTTTTTTTTCAAGTTTAGAATGTGATCTGAAAGGAGTTCACGTGGCACAGTGAGTTGTTTTGAGTTGCTAACCGGAAGGTCAGTAGTTCAAATCCACCGGTGGCTGGTCTGCTCCCCTTAAAGATTACAGTTTGGCATCTCCATGGGGCAGTTCTCCTCTGTTCTGTGGGATCGCTGTGAGTCGGAAGCTATTCAATGGCGGTGAGTCCATGTTATCTGCAGCCTTCCTCCTTTCTGTGTATTTGTACCGCTGTCTACCCGCCCCATCCCTCAAAACTAAAAGGAGAGAAGTAATATGTTCACGAGAGAGCTAAGTTGTCACACACAATGGTGTGCTGAAGGGCTGGTGGCCTTCTCTAAGGCCGGGGGGCGTGGGACTGGGACTCTGTCCCTCCCCAGCTCTATCCTGAGCCATCACTCTGCTGTCTGCTCCTGTGTCCCCAGTGCAGGGCATGTCTCCTAAGGTCAAACGGGTAACAAACTCCCTTTCAATTAATGTGAAGAAGAGTTCTGAAAGGAACAGAGTTTCTTGCGCGGTGTTCAGTACAGTGAAATGCAGAAAGGGAAGTTAACAAGTGATTTTGAGATGTGTGGTTGGACTTTTGCCCCAATTAAAAATACCTTTTAGTTCCTTTTCCTTTGTTTTTTAATTCTACTTTATAGTACTATTTAAGGAAGAGGTTTTTCAGGCTGAAGTGGGAGGGTTGGGAGGGGCGATGATTAATTTTCCGTGGTCTTAGTGGATCTTTCAGTGTAGCCTCCTCAATATGTCTTCCCTTCAGGCAGGAAGAAGCTACTGGTTTCATCTTACACAAGGCCCCAGACCTAGTATTTGCCCTGTCCTACCTCTGATCTCAGCCCTGTGTGTGTGTATGTTGGGTGTGTGTGTGAGAGAGGCAGAGAGGATTCCACAAGAAAAGTGAACAGAATTCATTTTTGTTTCAAAAAAGTCATGCCTCACCCATGACCCAAGCGATTACTACAAAAATGGAGATGTCAAGGGGGGGTGGGGTGGGGTAGGGGGATGAATGGGTAAAACACAGGACATTTTTAGGGCAGTGAAACTCTTGAGTATGGCACTGGTGTGCTGGATGTATGATATTATACCTTTGTCAAAATCCATTGGGCTTACAAAGAAAATATATAAACTATGGACTAATTTTAGTTAATAATAAAGCACTAGTATTGGTCCATCAATCGTAAGACGTGTACCACATGAATGCAAGATTTTAATGAAAGTAGAAAGGACACAAGAGGGCATATATGGAAACCCTCTGTACTTTTGACACAATTGCCCTGTGAACCTAAAACTTCCCTAAAATAACAACGTCTGTTTGGAAAAAGTGGAGGAGTTGAGGACACATGTAGAATCTGAATCTCAAGGAACTAATGACTAAAGGAAATGACCAGGTTGAAGAGCTAGTTACGAAAACCCCCCACATCTCTAGCTTTGACAACCAAATAGATACTGTCACCATTGACCTTGATGGGAGTTTGAGTTCAAGTTCTAGTTTTTTGTTTTGTTTGTTGGTTTAAACTTCTTTATTAGAGGTATCATCCAAGAGTTCAGCTAGCCCACAGATGGTGAAATGGAACTGTTTAGAGACAGATGGCTGGGTGGTGCTAGAGGATAGAAGAAAGATAGAACCAATATTTGTGATTAGGCTGTGATAACAGATGAGCCAAAGGAGCCCTGGTGATATAGTGGGATACGGGTTGGGAGGATAACCACAAAATAAGCAGTTCAAAGCCACCGGCAGATTCACAGGAAAAAGATGAGGCTTCTGTTGCCATAAAAATGTACAGTTTTGGAAACCCACAGGGGCAGGTCTACTCTGTCCTGTAGAGTGGCTCTGAGTCAGAATTGACTCAATGACAGTGAGGTTTTCTGTTTTGCTTTATCTTTAAATTATGGTTCAAACTGCTGACCTTGTGGTGATGAGCCCAACACATAACCCTCTCCCCTACCAGGGCTCCATCCATTAAAGATAAGAAGCCACAGAACTATTAACAGAGGGAAGAGTAGAACTTTTTTTTAAAGAAGGGCATGATGGTCTGTATCAAACGTTAATGCGATCACAAGTAGGGTTCACTCATTTATTGATTTATTTTTGCAGTAATCCACTCACTTAACAAACAATGAATGTCTGCTATATGTCAGAGACTATTCTAGAAGCTAGGAACAAAGGTAAATATGGAAGCATCTTACTCTCAGTAAACTTAGGGTTAATTAAACAAGATGTAAAAGAAAACAAGCAATTGCAATACAAAGTACAATAAGTAAACAGAAGGTTTATGGAATGACATGAGAATTGGGTTGGGCCTTAGGGACAGGTGTTTCAGCAGGATAATGTGGGCAGACACAATTTGGTCAGATGTCTCATTCCAGGAAGTTGGCTCAGAGCAAGTAAGAGACCTAAGGTGATAACTATAGATGGATAAGAGGTGGTAGACGGTAGTGTTTGTGTTTTGTTTCATTTAAATAGCAACAGCTTATGTTAATGTTTGTTATGGCAAGGGACAGATTGAAGATCAGACATAGAATGAGATTGAGTCACTTACATGTTTCCTGGGTAGAAGGAGGGAAAATGGAAGGCAAGGTATGGGATGGAGAAGGAGGAGGAGGCAGAGTACAGGTGAGCAAATTAGCCTTGGAGAGACAGAACCGTCATCTGTCAGACAACAGTCAAGAAGAAGATGGATGGGTCTGCAGGATGGTCATTCCTTTTAAGTACTGAATGTTGTCAAGAAGCAAATAGAATTATTAATCTCATCTTCCCCTTCACTCATTAAACAAAAATAATGAGTAAAAGGATTCACTTGAATGAACTACCTCAAAGGCCTTTCAGAGAATCTGGTAGACTTTGCTGGAAATGCTTTCATCAGCAGCCTGACACATGGGAACTGGGTGTGTGTGGCTCTGCTGGGAAGTGCTTGGTGGCTGGGGCCACAATCCTCAAGGGGAGGGGGCCTTTCTCATGTCAACCACCACAAGACACAGTGATCTGTGAAAGGTTGCCAGGGCCTAAGGAAGCAGGACATCCATTTCCTCCCCACACATTTCCTCTGCAGCCACAGTGCTCAGCCTTCTGCCCCCACTGCTTCATTGAAGCCTGTCCCTTGAAGGTCACCAATGACATCTTCCTGGCTTCTTCAAATGGTCTTTTCTTCCAGCTCATTGTCATCCTCCCCTATACGCTAATGTTTAGCAAAGTCACTTTGACCACAGCTGACAATGTTTTGAATCTCTCCCTCAGCCCCCGGCTTCCATGACACTGTACTGCTATGGTTGTCCTCCTGTAGGTGAGCAAACAATCATTCCTAGAAGGTAGGAAACAACTGGCAGACTATCGATGACGGTGCAGTTACTACTACAGACCAAGTCCCCATGTCCAGCGTTTCCCCAATGGATGTGGAGCCATTGGGGGAGGGGCTGCCAGATCCGATACCTACACTTTATGTTGAGTGATGGGCTAGAGTACAAAAGCTTTTAATTGCCAGAGGTCTCTGAATAATTGTTTTTCTTTTCCTTTTTTTTCTGGAAAAGGGGTGGTAGGCCAAATAAATGAGGGATCTTAGGCATAAGGCTCTGCGAAATCTCAGCTCCTCCCCTGCTGTCTCCCACTCAGACCTGCACTCACTCAGCCACACTGACTCCTGTTATGGAAACCCATTGGGCCCAGTTTTGTCTTTGGGCCTCTGTGCTGATCCTGTCCTCTGCCTTGTATCCTTGCCTTTCTTATATCCTCAGGACTAAATCTTTTAGCTCTGTGACACATTTTGAAAATATTATTTAAGAATAATGAATTTTTACGATGAGAAAATCAAAGAATAAAAGTCATAAAATACATTAAATATAAATAGAACATGCTGGACACTCACCTTCATGAAATGATTCCTGAAGATAAGCGTGTTGCAGCAAAGTGTGTTGAAGGAAGTAGATGGTGCCCAGCTATCAATCAGAATAGTGTCTGGGGTCTTAAAGGCTTGGATTCAAATAAGCAGCCATCAAAGCGAGGAGTTAACTAAGTCCGCACGGAAGAAGCACGCCAGCTTGTGTGATAAAAAGATGACCACTATAAAATCTAAATATGCACAGGGAAAAGTATCAGAGCTAAAATTATGAACCCCTAATTTGGAGAAGGCTATGGAGGACAGTGAGAGCCCAAAACCCATCTGCAGAGGTTCTAGTCAAACTGAGCCACTGGCAGATCCCCACTAGCCACAGACAAGAGTCTATAGCAGCCTTACTATCAGACAGAGCATTGTAATTTTTATTATGTTGGATTGAACTCCATACTTGACCAGTTGACTTCCCTATGGACCCAACCTGAATTTGCCCTGGGTCCAAGTATCTTCTACTTGTTCCGTGACAGAAATTCCTTTCCTGGTTTTTTTAATGTTGATGGGAGTCTTTTCTTTCTTACTCACTATTTGTATTTTTGTCTGTATATTATTATTTTATCCTTGTCATCTTATTTCGATTTTTTGTTGTTGTTTGTTTCTGTTGGGTTTCCCAGTTAGTGAAGCACAGGAGGAGCAGATGTACAGTGATAATAACTGATACAGGGTTTATAGAGGATGTGGGGTTGGGGGTGGGACATAGGGAGGGAAAGGGATTTGGGGAGTAAACAATGAAGGCGGGACACGGGGAGGGGACTGATTGTGGTTACACCACTTATTTTAAAGATGATTGATTGAACTATGGGGGATGGGGGAGAATGTTCTAAAATTGATTTTGTAATGATTGTACAATTCTTCCTGATAGGATCGAACAATTGAACTGTTGAATTGTACGATATGTAAATTATGTGACAATAAAGCTCTTGGCACATTATATATATATCTCAAAAGCCCACAACAACTGCCATCTAGTCCATACCAACTTCTACCCACCCTCCAGGCCAGAGTAGACCTGCCCTACCTACTGGGGTTTCCAAGGCTGAAATCTTTACAAAAACAGACTCCTACCCTTTTCTCCCATGCAGCTACTAGTGCCACCAAAGAGCTAACCACTGTCCTGCCAGAGTTTCTTAATGAATATATATATATATTCATTATATATACTCTAACAAGCATCAACTATATCCCTATCAAGAAAGGAAAAGGAGGGCTAAGTAATAAAGCTTGGATCATGCCAGTCTGACAGTGATATCAATCCAATTGGCTACCCACTGACATGATCATCCTCATTTGGCTCCACATGTGTTTGACCCAAGAGAATAAGTATGCTCACCTACACTTTTCTTTTTCTTCTCAGTGTGTGTTTTTGGTGGGTTCTCTATGATTTCATATCTTAATTTGACCTGTGCATCTTTCTGTTCTGTGACAAAGCAGTTTCCCTGGTAGCTGGAGAACCTCATTACATCAAGGTAAATTCCCACAATGACTTTCCTTAAATGTCATCTGAATGAGGCCTACACTGAGCATCCTATTTCTGATTACAAAGCACCCTGTCCTGTTGTTTTTTAGAAGAAATCATTTTCCACCATGTGACATGATTTACTCATTTACTTTGGTTACTGTGTACTGTCTCCCCTACTAGAATACAGTACCTGGGACATAGTAGGTGCTTGAATTTAGTTGTGACAAGCTGAGCCTAAGGAAAGAGATTTCATGAGGGCTGGGACTGGGCAGGGTGATGCTTGTGGTTTACAAAGATGGGAAGTCGGCACCAACTCTAGAGTGAAGAATGACAGCAAAACGTGTACAGTGTACAGAAATGGGGACGGACTAATAAACAGGCACTAATTTCAGGAGAGAAGACAGAAGGAAGCTCTGTCTTGGAGGAAGCTCAAATGACAATCTTTGAAGAAATGGAGATGGATGTCTAATGGAGAATTAACTCTTGTCTCCTATTTCTACTGGATTGCTACAGACAACAGAAGGTTTGTAAGAGGTATTATCAGACTAAGGAAAGCTGGTAGTGTAGTGGTTATGCATTGGGCCACTAACTGCAAGGTAAGCAGTTTGAAACCACCAGGAGAAAGATGGGACTTTCTACTCCTATAAAGAGTTCCAGTCTCAGAAACCCACAGGGGCAGTTCTACCCTGTCCTATAGGGTCACTGTGAGTTGTCATCGACTTGATGGCAGTGAATTTGTTTGTTGTTCTTGGGTGTGGGGAGCCTCCCTTCAAACACACCTTCCTAATTGTATAACTGAGACCTTCAATTGATTCAAAGAATCAAGAAGACACTAGAGCATTGTGTAGATTTGGGTGGCGTGAACTACAGAACCCGCACCCCATTAAAGACAGCCACCCCTCCTAGGCTTCGGTCAAGAACTGATCGACAGCAGGTTGGCTTCATGTTGCGTTATTAACCTTTCAGGGGTAGAATTCACAGTTTTCATGCAGGAGACCCTGGTTCAAACCTCAACCTCATCCTTAGCTACCACCCATCTAGCAATGGAGGTTCCTGGGCTGTTGTCACAGACAACAGGTTTCAGTGGAACCTTCAGACCAAGACAGTCTAGGAAAAAAGACTTGATGACCAACTCCCGAAAATCCTTCAAGGAAGAGCCTGGGGTCACAATGGTCCAAGCCACAACCCACCATGGAGGTGGTGCCAGGCAGGCACTGGTTTCTTTTATTGAGTGTAAGTGCTGGGGGCTGATTCGACAACAGTTAGCAGCAATCACAACAGGTCCAATACTGCCGTATCTTAGTGGACACGACTCACAGTGACCCCATAGGACTACAGCGGTTCTCAACCTTCGTCATGCCGTGACCTTTTAGTACAGTTCCTCATGTTGGGGTGACCCCCAACCATAACATTATTTTCATTGCTTCTTCATCACTGTAATTTTTTTTAACTCTCTTCACTGCAATCCCATCACTGTAATTTTGCTACTGTTATGAATCAGACGACCCCTGTGAAAGATTCCTTTGACCCCCAAAGGGGTCGTGTCCAACAGGTTGAGAACCACTGGACTTCAGGGTCTTTAACCCTATAATGCTTTTGAAGAATTTCTGATGCTGTGAATCAGCAGAGCCTCAGAAACAGCCTCATCTGTCTCTCCTAGGACAACTGGTGAGTTTGACCTGTCAACCTTGTACTTAGCAATTCGACACGGAATCTACTGCTCTACCAGGTCCCCGTGAGTCAGAATCCAGTTGGTAGCAGTGGGTTTGGGTTTTTTTGTTTTGTTGTTCAAGAATATTCAGAAATGCAAATTCTTTGGGTTTTGTCAAAATTCTCAATCTCTAAAACTTTTGGCTAAGCAAAATCGGTTTGAGAGACAAATGTAGCTGATGGTTGATCACATCTTTACTTTCACAGCCCCCTGTCACTGATGATGCCCCCCTTTCCGACCTATGCTACCCTTCTTTCTTCAGCAAGGATCTTCCATGACTGGAATATTCTCCCCAGTCCCTGTTAGAGCCCCTGTCCCTCACAACGTGGCCCCTTAATCAAATAGCAAGGAGCACAGGGAGGAACAGGAGAGCGTCAGTCACATTGTGGGGACTGCGATCAATGCCAAGAATCCCAATAGGAATGAAGTGTTGACTGGAAACCCAATTTGTCCTGTAAGCTTGTGCTCCAAAGCACATTTCCCCCCCCCCCAAAGAACAATTTTAAAAATTCAAAAGGAAGAATAGAAACAGCCTTGTTCGCTCAACTTTTAAGTGCTTGATTACTAACTAAACTATTGGCCGTTCAAACCGCCTAGCAACTTCATGGGACAAACACCTGTCAACCTGCTTCCTTTAAGATTAAAAGAGAAAGTGCAAGCCATTGCCTCAAGAGCCCTGGTGGCGGTGTTGTGGTCTATGAATTGAGTTACTAACCACAAGCTCAGCAGTTCTAACCCATCCATTGTTTTGTGGGCGAAAGATGAGGCTTTCTATTCCTGTAAAGAGTTGTGTTGGAAACCCGCTGAGGCAGTTCTCCTCTGCCCTGTAGGGTCACTATGAGAATTGACTCAAGGACAGCAAGGAAAGCCGCTGTCATCGAGTGGACTGTGACTCACAGCAGCCCCACAGAACAGAGGAGAACTGCTCCACAGGGTTTCCCAAACATTCCCCAAGAGCTACTGTCCTTTGTGGAACTTGTTCAAAGGGCAGAGTTTTTATTGGGCGTCTCTCAGTCATAAGCTCTTCACCTTTAAAATGCAAATATGATTTCTTGCTACAGATGTCAGAGTGTTTAAACCAGATGGATAAAAATGGATGTTTTCAAAGATAATAAGAAAATTTTAAATTTCTGGCACAAAGTAAGCGCTCAACTAAGCAGTAATTGGTTATATATATATACATGTATAGAAGATATAAATATATATACACTCACATATATATTTTGTGTGTATATATACACAATTGAAATGCATATGTATGTGTGTATGTATATATATAAAATTTATTTTATTACTGTGTATCCCTTACAGTACCTGGTATATGTTTTGGCAAAAACAATGCCCAATATTAATAGTGGTTGATTTCATTTTAACATAGGGAATATTACCTTGGATGTAATAATGACGTTTTTTGCATGGATCCACTAGCTGGAACTCTCTAATGAAGATTTGAGAAGCACACACATGCTGCCCACCAGAAGCACCTGAGAACAAAGGGACTTGCTAGGGTTCCCTTCAGCCCTGTTACTAGAGTGTATTGCAAGCAGTGGTTCTCAAGTGGGGAAGAAGGGTTACACCAGGGGGCATCTTGAGCCATGCCTCGGATAGTTGGAGATGTTACAAGTGGGGGTATTATTGGCATCTAGTCAACGAGGGCAGGGGTACTGCTAAGCATCCTACAGTGTGCCCGTACTTCCCCCTCAACAGAACGATCACCCAGAGCGCAGTAGGGCCCAGTATGAAAAACCTACCTAAGGACTCTGAAAGTCTGAAGTAATCACCATCCCTGAGAGCACTCCCAGAGCCCTGCTGGGGTAGTGGCTCCATGTCGGGCCGCTAACTGACATGTTGGCAGTTCAAAACCACCAGCTGCTCGATGGGAGCAAGACGAGACTTTCTACTCATGTCAAGAGTTACCGTCTCAGACACTCAAGAGGACAGTTCTATCTGTCCTATGAATTAGAATTTACTCGATAGCAGTGAGTGACCCTCTCTCCCACCCCAGAACTCTCTACAGGTGAGAAAGCGAGGAGCGGGAATGATAAAAAAAAAAAAAAATCAAAACCCAGAAGGCCAAGGAAGTGGTGGGTGGTCGGTCAGCTGAGGATCAGAGATGCTGGAAGGATTCTCTTCACTTCAGGGTCTTGGAGAAGTCCTGAACTGGCTTGTTCCTTTCACCCCCTTTGCAGCAAGGCCTTGCTGTGAACTTGTGTCTCGATAGCTTATCCTTCTCTCAAATATTTGTTCTATTTCCCCCACATAATTGAAGATAGAAACCAAATGTGAACCTATAAAACAGTGAAATGCTCCAGAGGATTTTCCAGGCTGAAAATATTGACAGGTGTAGAAACCCTCATCATTCTCCGGAGGAGCAGCTGGTGGGTTTGAACTGCTGACCTTGTTAGCACCCTACCTAACCTGTAACCCATTGCACCACTAAGTCAATCTAAATCTTGAATAAAAACGGCTAATCGTGTTAACTCCACACTTACCGAATGGGATTAGAACACTTAGCAAATGTAAATTCATTCTCATAGTTTCCTAAAGAGACCATTGCTTTTATTAGAAGGTCAAAGGTGTATCTTAAGCTAACACATTGAGACTGTGAATAATGTGGTTACAACGCTGGTTTCCTCTCTCGGAAATTTCTGACATCCGTGGCTTGGTTGTTTTCTTTTCTTTAATTAAATGCTTTTTGATTAACGCATGAGAAAATGTTCTGTCTTGCTTATTTTTGCTTTTGTTGTTGATTTCCTTCATTCCCTCCTCCCTTCCATCCCACTTCCTTCCTTTCTTCTTCATTTCCTTCTTTCCAAAGTTTATTCCAAGCTTTCTTGTCAATTTTTAAAACAAAGAGCAAAATGTTTAGTTTGCCTGCTTTCTCACCCTCTCTACCTTTCGACTTGGTCTCTGGGAAAAGAAATGGTGTTGGCTATTTTCTTTTACAACCTCATGCTGCCATCTTGTGGAACAGTGAAATATTCACCTTATTTTTGAGTTTGGCATTCCGGAGCTGAACAGGTACAGCTGTGGGCTGGGGGCGATCCTCAATTAACTGACAATCAATGTCATCTGATTCGTGTTTTAGGTTCCAAGGCCCAAATCAGCCTCTCTCAAGCTCCACATTCCTCTGCACCCACCAAGCCTGACTTCTCTTGGGAAGACAGAAGACTTTTTGCTCTCTGATTAAAAAAAGGGACAGAACAACCTTTCTTAGAGGCCTGTAGCACATTTGCAGTCTTGTGAAGAAGCGACTCAGGTTTTGAGTATTCAAAAATTATATTTTAATTACACATAAATATTTTGTCTCAAGTCGTTTGCTGGATCAATGGCAGGAAGTGCCTAGATAAGTTATCAAAAATCAGATATTTTAGAAGACACATAAAATAGGCCAAAAAAATTGGAGTGATTTATTTTTTTAAGGCTAAATGTTTACTCTATGAAGCAATACAAATGTTCTCCTTACTGTGGCAGAAATTTTCCTTATAAAATACAAAACTATATTTAATGAAAGTTCCAACCAGTGTTTCCCTTGGGTAATCTTAGGACCTTAGACTCAGCTGGTCGAAGATTGAATTCATCTATCCATTCCCCAACATTCTTCAAATCTATCATCACCATCAGCACCATCAGCACCACCATTCAACACACACACACATCATCTTAGAAAATGGTACTACCAGCTGCCTAGCTCTTTGAAACAAAACTCTGTGAGGCCACTTTGAAAATCTTCCTCTCTACTCCACAATTTACCCAGTGCCTCTGCCTGTACCTCCTAAGACGCCTGTCTCCTTCTCCCCAGCCTCACCAACATGACCTGGTCAGAGTCCCAACCATTTCTGATCTAAACCCACCCATGGCCCTTGAGTTCATTCATGTGCACAGCAACCCTATGCGGAGCCTTGACCATACAATGGCCTAAGCATTGGGCTGTCAGTCAGCAATTTGAACTGACCAGCCTCTCTGTAGGACAATGATGAGGCAGTCCACTTCCAGAAAGATTTACAAATCTCAGGAACCCTATGGGGCTGCTCTACTCCACCCTATGGGGTTGCTATGAGGATTTCTGATCTAGAGGGACAGAAGACCTTCCATCCTCTACTCCCTCTGAACACGGTTCTGAGCAACAGTGAACTAGAATAGAATTTTAGAGTGAGGAAGACCACAGACCAACTGCCATAATTGCTCCCACTGAGACATTGAGGCCCCGTTAACTACTAACGTGGTTGAGATCCCTTGCTTTATAATGGCAAGCCTGGGATGGGACCCACTTATTCTGAGAACCAGCCACAAAGACTCCCAGACGTGTAAGGGAAAGAGGTCCGCTTTGGCATCAACACTGAGTCTACTAAGGACTGAGGGAGTGAACACGAGTTCTGTTCATGGGGTTTCATGAGCCTGGCCCACCTGCTCTCTCGCGTTGCTTTGGTTTTTGCTGTGTTCTGTGGCTCGCTCTGTGTCAGAATTGACGCCATGGCACCGAGTTAGCGGTTTGGGGGGTTTTGGAGTCTCTCCGTGCTTGGATGCACTGGACAGTTGTCGGTGGGTGCCATCAAGTCAGTTTTGACTCAGAGGGACCTGTAACTTTATGAATAACAGGATGACATGCTGCCCGGTCTGGCACCATCCTCAGTATGCCTGAGCCTCTTGCTGCCAATCTACACTGTTGAGCAATAAGGTTTGGTAGTTTTAGGATGGCCACTCCAGAGTGATTTAGATGTACCCCAGAAAAAGGAAACGGAAACAAAAGGACAATTTCTGTTTCTAGAGTGTTGGGCTCCTCTGTGTGGCATCTGTGACGTGGGTTTAGAGAAGTTAAGCTACTTGGCCAGGGGGACGGCGAGGAAGTGAGATGAACCCATCGCGGTCCTCAACTGTGCCAACTGGGCATCTCCGGGAAGACTCATCATCAGACCTCCATGCCGGCAGGTCCCTGGGAGACCAGGCAAAAAGGTGGGAGACCTTACTGAGGGTGAATCCAGCTTGGAGGATAAGCTAAAGGCTGGCGCTTCCATCATCCTTCACTGACTAGAATCCCAACCATAAATTAGGCCATCGTTAGACACACCTAGTTGGGACTCTAGAATCTGGGCATGACGAGAATTTATACATAAGACGGAGGTCCAGCTAATAAAACGATGCCATTTTGAGTGATGTACGGAGTCATTCATGTTACATGTTTATGGTAAGCAGTAAGTCATTTCAGATTGAAAGAGTCTGAGGACCAGTTTTCAGAAATGACTAGGGGAAGAGGGAGGAAGCTGGTCCAGCTCGGGTTAGAGGCAGGGCGGTGAGGAGACCAGGCCCTCAGGGGACAGCGAGGCCTGGGAAAACAGTCCCCCCCCCTCCGAGTCACTGGAGTGTGTGACCAAGGAAGAATGAAAGAGCCCAGAGGTGTGTGTGGCCTTGAGCAGAAGCCCTGGCTGAGTAAGAAGAAGAAAGTTGAAAGGTTCTTGGACAGATCCGAGGCTGATGAGGGTAGAACCGGAATCACACCTGAGTGTGAATGACTAGGGAGCCCTTTTCTCATCAAGGAAGGGTGCGTAGATGATTATAAAGGGTGGGATTGCGTGGGGAGCAGGACCACGAGATGTACAGTTGGAGGCCCAAACCAAGGACGGGCAGCCTCTAGACTGGCCAACGGGTACAACTGGGAGTCACAGCCATCGAGAGCAGTGGGCTGTGTCCCAAAGATGAGCCTTGCCCTTGCCCACTTAATGGGGTCCTAATTGTACAGCACACTGTGTATTCAAGGGAAGCAACTTGGGAGGCCCCTAGTTCCTGGATGGCACCAATGGTTAAGCGCTCCACTACTAGCTGAAAGGGTGGCAGTTCAAAGCCACCCTGAGGCACTTTAGAAGACCAGCCTAGAAATCTGCTTCCGAAAGGCTACAGCCTAGAAAACCCTCCTGAACCCACATGGGGCCACCACAAGTCAGAACCAATCAGGGGTCTGGGTACTTTAAGAAATAAATCCACAGAAACTCATGTAGAAGAGTTTTATATAAAGGTTAAGTGCACCTCAAGAAAACATCCCAATCCAGTGCTTCCCAAGCCCACAAGTCCAACAATAACCCATTAACCCATACGTCCAACACCAGTCCACAAAGTCCTCTGCCATCTCACAAAACAGATTCAATAATGCCAACTGCAGGGGGAAAGCCAAGTCAGTGAATGTGTAAACATCTCAGTACTGGCAGGGGTCTCCACACAGGTGCTCCAGTACCCAGGGCTGCATCAGGGTAGATCCATGTGGCTTCTCAGGGGTGTCTTTCAGGAAGTGAGCCTTGCAAGCTAAAGCAGGGAACTGGCTAAGGTAGCTGCATCCTGGTCCGACCATCACAAAGCAAGAGACCCTAGAACTAGAAAGGTGAGGCTCACTGAGCCATTTATCCCTCTGCCCTTCAATTAGCCCCACATGTGTTTATCGGCCAGGTTGGCACAACAAACTAACAACCTCAGAGGCCAACTCACAAGAATCGCCAATCTTTGCCCTCCCTCACCTCCACCTTCGTCCCACAGCACACTGTGCTCCTGCCTAGATAACCTTGGTGTCTCGTCACACTATCCCTGTCGCATACTTGCCGGCCACATCTCAACTGGGATTAAGTCCCACTCTTTGTGTGTCTGTCTACACCTACAGCCCTCCAATTGAACATGCTGGGGGGGGGAAACAAAAAACACCCCACCATGACTTTACTTTAAATTCTTTCAGCAGAGTCTACGATTCTCTGTGGCCTTTGGGAGTCTGAGCAATTCTTCCCATTTCCCACATCAGCTGGTTCCTCTGATGTTTCAGTCACTGGGATTCTCCTCCTCTCTCCTCCATCATCTGTCACTGGTTCTCCATCTTCATTCTCAGATGAATGTTTCACATCCTCTCTCACTGAGAAAATGGAAGCAATCAGAAGTCCGGTGGCCACTTCTTCACTGACCTGCCTGCCTGAGTCTATGCTCAACCCCTTTCACAGGGGTCACCCGATTCATAACAGTAGCAAAATTGCAGTTATGAAGTAGCAAAGAAAATAATTTTATGGTTGGCAGTGGTCACCACAATGTGAGGAACTGTATTAAAGGGTCGTGGCATTCGGAAGGTTGAGAACCACTGATCTGCTTCCTAAGAACACCATCATCCTCTGTCTTGGGTTCCATGTGCTGCTATGTCAGAGATACCTGGGCTGGGGTCTTTAAAGAGCAGAAATTTATATCCTCACAGTTTAGCAGGCGAGACATCTGCATTCAGGGCAGCAGCTCGAGGGGAAGGCTGTGGACAAAGACTCTTGTCTTTCTCAGCGCACCTCGAATTCCTCAGTTGCTTAGCATATTTCTTTCTCCATTTGTGCTGGCTTCTGTGCCTGACTCAGAAATGATTAGGTTCAGGACACACTTCATGACACCTTATTGTGATAACAAAGGAAATCTTAGTTCCAAATGGGATTGCATTTATAGCTGTACCATTACTGTTGGGTCAACTCAATCTCCTCAACATACTACAGACTCCACAGAATTTCCAAGGCTGTAAATATTTATGGAAGTTGATGGCCCCATCTTTCTTTCATGGAGCTGATAGTGGGTTTGAACAGCCAACCTTCCAATTAGCTAGCAAGTGCTTTCCTCGCTGTACCCCCAGTCAGTTCTGATGCAGAGGACCCCTCGGTAGGGGTTCTGAGGGTATGAATCTTCATGGAAGCAGACAGCCTCTCTTGGTCCCTTCAGAGAACCACTAGGGCTCCTCCTGGTATAGAGGTTAGAATTTCAATACAATCCATCAGTGTAGGCTGGTGGCACAATGGTAAAATGCTTGACTGCTATCCATAAAGCTGGCAGTTCGAATCCACCCAAGGCTCTTTGGGAGGAACAACCTAGCTGGCTGCTCTCATAGAGCAAACAGCCTAGAGAACCCGGTGAGGCAGCTCCACTTTGTCACAGTGGGGCCTCCTAGAGTCCAATACGGAGCCAATTTGACAGCACCCAACAGCAAGGAAATCTATAACACCATTAAAAAGATAGTTTTGTTGACATATCGTACATGTTCCAGTATATCCATTCACATACAATTCTGATTTTCAATCCCATCAGGTGGAGTTATTTTTCCTTAATCATTTTATTGAAGGCTCTTACAGCTCTTAAAATATTCCATACATCAATCATATCAAGTATATTTGTGTTTATGTTGCCATCATCATTTCCAAAACATTTTCCACTTGAGCCCTTGGTATAAGATCCCCCTTTTCCCCCTTCTCTCCTCTCCCCTCCCATGCTCGTGAATCCTGGATCAATTATATATCTTTATTATTATTTCATGTCTTACACTGTCTGTTGTCCCCTTTGGAGGGTGGGAGTTATAGATCCAACCTTGTGATGTGTTCTCCCTTCCTTACCCTGCCTACTCCCTGACCATCCCCCTACCCGCATGATCTCATTACTCCCATTATTGTTCCTGGGGGGTTTATTTGTCCTCAATTCCACACGTCGAGAGCTCTGATCTGTACCAATGTGTGTTCTCCAGTCTAGTTAGATTTGTAAGGTAGAACTGGGTCATGGTAGTAGGGGGGAGGGGGGAAGGAAGCGTTCAGGGACTAGAGGAATGATGTGTGTTTTGTAGGTGCTATCCTGCACCATGGTTGAACCATCCCTTCCTTATAACCTTTCTGTGGGGGGGGGATATCCAATTTTCTACAGATGGGCTTTGGGTCTCTACTCCTACCCCCTCATTCACATCAGTACGGATGGGGTTACTCAATCATTGATGTTATACATTCCCATTTCCACCCCTCCTTCCCCCTCTTCCCTCGTCCTGTACTCTCAGGGAACCCTGCTCCTGTCACTATTTCTGAGGGGCCATCCATCTTGACCTTCATATACCAAGTGATACTAAATATACAAATGAACATAGGCAAACCTAACATGACCAATGAGGTAAAACACTTATAAACCTTACAAGTAAGGAAAGGAAATGTTAAAAGAACTAGAGGATAGTTATCTGGTTCCTCAGTGCCATACTGCACCCTTGCTCTATCATCCATTCCATGTGGCCCTTCTGAGAGGGACCGTCCAGTCATCTTGCAGGTAGATTTTCAGACTCCATTGCATCTATGCCCCTTCACATTGAGTTTGTTGCATGTTTTTGGATTTTTGATACCTCTTTCCACTGACACCTCATGATCCAACAAGTTGGTGTGCTTCTTCCATGTGAGCTTTGTTGCTTCCCTGCTAGATGGCCATTTGTTTAACTTCAAGCCTTTAAGTCCCCAGACACTGTATCTTTTGATAGCTGAACTTCATTAGCTTTCTTCACCACATTTGCTTATGCACCCATTTTGTCTTCACCGATCATGTCACAATGACACATTATTAGAACAAACTGTTGTTTTATTGAGGCAAGATTTAAGTAGAGGCCCAAAATCTATCTGCTTCCTTGTTACGTATGCATATATACAAACACACACACACACACACACACATTTCCCTCTCCTACCCCACTGTTTCTTTGCTTATCTGACGTCATGGTCATGACTGCCTTCTTGAAACATTCATTTGGCTTCTAAAGCTGTTGCTTCTTTTTGGTTCTCTCTGACCTCATTGCCCTCTCCTCCTAGTGCCCTTGATTCATTGATGCACATATTTGCAGCCTTTGGATATTGGAGTGTTCCAGAGTACAGTCCTCTGACATATTTTGTTTTCAATCTCCCTTTAGTTTCTATGGTATTTTAGTAATCTCATGGCTCAATAACACTATAGGCCAGAAATCAGCAGTGGTCTCTCCACATGAATTCCAAACTCCTGCATCTGGCTGCTGGACACCTCTGGTAAGTCACGTATCACAGTGGCCTCATGTTTGACCTCTAGCTTGTATGTGAAGCCCAGTGTATCCCCTTAGTAGACATCTGTGAAGAAGAGCTAACATGGCAGAACTGCTTACAAGTTTGGTCCTTAGCCAGTGTCTTGGAACTTGGATTTCAGAAGGATACCCATCATTCCTTGAACTAAAGAGTGCCTCATGGTGTCTAAATTACATAAATAATGCCATTTATGTGGAACACCTCATTTCTTTTGGAATGTTAAACAGAGGCTTCCTATGTGACCACCTCCCCAATAGAAATGAGCTTCGTATGAGCCTCCCTGATAGGCAGGATTTCACACAGGTCACAACTACTTAGTGGAAGAATTAAGCAAATTTTGTTTGCCTTCATTAGGAAAGGACTTTGGGAAGCTTGCAACTGGTTTTCTGCCAACTCTGTCCCTGTGCTTGTTCCTCTGCTGGTTTTGTGCCCTTTCACGGAAATAAACCACAGCCGTGAAGATGACTGCATGCTGAAGGCTGTGAATCTTCTTGGTGAACGGTCGGGTTTGGGGATCATCTTAGGATACCTAACATATATAACTCTGGGCAAGACGCCGTACATACTTGTGTATAAGTTGAATTTTTCATCACATTTTTGATGCAGTTTTTGTGGTAAAATTAGGTGCCTCGGCTGATATTCGGGTCGGCTTACACTCGAGTATATAAGGCACTTCCTCCTTCTGTTCTTAGGCATCTTCATGAATAGGAAGGATATAAGTGCACCCAAATCATAGGGCTGTTGTGAGCATTAAATGAGTTGATGCCTGTAAAGAATTTAGAGCCATGGTTGGTACATGCTAAACACTCAATAATTATCGTGCTATCTCAAATTAAGTATCACAGATTTTTTGGTCACACTCTGGAAGTTCTCTGCCACTGGACTGATATACAACATCGTGTAAAAGGAGAAAAGATTGAAGTTGTCAGGAATGTTATTTCACTTGGATCCACAATCCATGCTCTTGGAAGCAACAGTCAACCAAAGATGTCTTACACTGGGTGAGCCTGCTGCACAGACCACTTCAAGTTGTTGAAGAACAGGGATGTCACTTGGAGGACTAAGGCGTGCCTGAGCCAAACCATGTTGTTTTCAATTGCCTCAGATGCATGTGAAAGTTGGACAATGAATTGTGGGAAACTAACGCTAAGGAAAATATAACTAGAACTCTATTCCCTAACTTATAACGGAGGGAATCTGGAAAACTTATAACAGAGGGAATCTGGAAAACTTATAACAGGGAATCTGGAAAGCAAGTATTCCTCAGTAAGAAAGCCACCACTTTGGTAAGTTAGAGGTAAAGTCCAAGTACATGATCCTGCGTTAAATGAAATTCCCACAGATTCCCCGCCCCCACCTCCCAACAGCTATGCTGCCTTAAAGTGAGCACATGATTGATCTTATCTCCCTGTAGAAGCAGACATTCTTGTTATCTCCTCCTGCTGCTGCACCCATCCCCCTCATGCCTTCCTCCAATGCAGGTATTAGGTTCCTCACCTGTGAGTTCAGGGACTTCACTGTGGTTACCACCCACCTGTAACATAGGTAACTACTGAAAATGCGTGTCTTATGGCTACCTACAAATATCCCAAGACACTAAAGATCCTCTCTCCTCCTTCCTCTCTCTTCAAGGATCTGGTTGCTGAGATCATGGCCATCCCAGAGGTGAGCATACTACCATAAAATGTGTCTGCCTCCTTTATTTTACCTTTTCTCCTATCTTCTGTGATTTACTATGATCTTGATATATTAAAACCATACAGTTGTGTGTACGGAAACACCCCCTCCCCCCACGATTGTTAGAGGCTGGTTTACTTTAACAATGAATAAGGAAGACTGCACAGAATTGATGAATTTGAATTGTGGTGTTTGGGCGAAGTATATTGAAAGACCTATCAACAGCCAGAACAATAATCAATAAATCTCTCTTGGAGGGAAGTACAACCAGCATGCTTCTTATTGGCAAGACTCCATCTCCTGTACTTTGGCCATGTCATCCGGAGGGATTTCCAGAGAAGGAAATTATGCTGCATAAAGTACAAGGACAGTGCAAACGAGGGTGCTCCTCCATCAAACGGATTGGTCAAGTGGTTGCAGTAATGGACTCAGACATAACCACACTGGTGAAGATGGCACTGGACTGCTAAGGCTTCTGTTATACGAGGGGCTGTTATTACCAGCAGGAACTGATTCAATGGCGCCAAATCATGACTGGCAGGTATGCTCTTGCCCTCCCTCAATATTTTCTTTACTTGGAATACTACACTTAAATACATCACCTACCTGTGATTATTCGATTGTGTGAACCATACATTGGTTTGGTTTGGGTATAGAAAAGTGATTAGAAGCTCATTGTGGTTTCAACTGTGTCTACTTCAAGAAACTCAAAAAGAAAGTATAAAGAAATAAGTAAGAAAGACTGGATTTGTTTACAGGCCATAATGTGGACATCTTCAACACGATAGTAAAATAAATAATAAATCAATAATAAAATAAAGCAAATAAGCTAATGCTTTAAAAGAGTAAACAGGCATACTTATATGTTCAAAATGCACTCGATCCTATACATAATCAAACACTTCACACGATCGCTGACTGGGTTTGAAAGGTTGGGATCATAGTCTCAGAGAGAATTCAGTCAATTATCATAACACTGCTCACAAGTTTATGTTCTACATAACGCCCGGGGTCTTAAAAGCTTTCAGGAAGCCATCAAGGATTTAACTATTGTTCTCTAATCATCTAGAGTAAAAGGGAAAAAGAGGAAATGAAAGAGCACAATGAAGTGTTTTGGAATTTCCATTCTTCTCAAGGTTATCCACATTTATTATGTTCCACACAGTCAAATGCCTTTGCAGCGCAATGAAACACAAACAAACATCTTTCTGGCTTTCTCTGCTTTGAGCCAACATCCATCTGACATCAGCGATGATATCCCTTCTTCCATGGTCTCTTCTGAATCCGGCCTGAATTTCTGACAGTTCTCTGTCCTTGTACTGCTGCAACCATGGGTGGATGACCTTCAGCAAAATTGTACTCATGCATGATACCAACAATGTCGTTCTAGAATTTGAACATCCTGTTGGGTCACCTTTCTTTGAAATGTACAAAAATTGGCATCTCTTCCAGTCAGTTGACCTTGTAGCTGTCTTCCAAATTTCCTGGCATAGACGAATGAGTGTTTCCAGTGGTTCTTCAGCTTGCTGAAACATTTTGATGGGTATTCCATCAATTCCTGAAGCCTTGTTTTTGACTGACGCATTCAGTGCAATTTGAAGTTCTTCCTTCAGCACCATTGGTTCTTGCCCATGCACTACCTCCTGAAATGGTGGAATGTCAACTCCTTATTTTTGCTACAGTGAGTCTGTCGATTCTTTCCATCTTCTCTTGATGCTTCCTGCACCATTCAATATTTTGCCTCTAGTACCTTTTTCAGATTGCAACTTGAGAATTGAACTTTTTGAGTTCTTTCAGTTTCACATATGCTAAGCATGTTGTCCCCTTTTGCTTTTCTAATTCTAACTCCTTGCACATTTTGTTATAATATTTTATTTTGTCTTCTTAAGCTACCCTAGAAATTTTCTATTCAGCTCCTTGACTTCATCCTTCCTTCCATTAGCTTTAGCTACTCTACAATTAAGCGCAAGTTTCAGAGGCTCTGCTGACATCTACTTTAATCTTTTCTTTCTTTCCTGTTTTTTTAATAACACTTTCCCCCCAAATTTTAAAATGTATTGAGTTTGGGGTTAATACATATATCATTCCACAGTTCAATCACATCCACCAGAATTGTGCAGTTGCTACCACAATCAGTTGCCAAACATTTTCTTTTTTTTCTTCCTTGATTCCTTGACATCATCTCCCTTTTACACACCCCCCCCCCCCCGTCCCTTTAGGTTCACCAATTCTGGGTTTAATGACCTTTTGCTTTCTTTGTGAATGATATTCTTGGTGTCCTCCCATAGTTCATCAGGTCTTCTGTCATTCATGTTTCTAGTAGTTACATAATCTGTTGTCAATTAGAAACTAAGAGTTCAGGGGTAGAGTTTAACCTGTCAACCAGGTTGCAGCTTGATGACCTTATTTGGAGGTGCTAAGGAGATAACTAGCTTGCTGGAGGCGGGGCACACACACCCTGCAAGACATTCCTGCTGACAAGACAGATGAAGCTATGCTAGAGTCCTGGAACTGTAGAAGCCACATGGAGACCCCTGCCAGCACTGAGATGCTTCCACTGCCACTGGATCCACAAGACTTTCCACCCACTGGCCTGTGAGCTTCCTGCACTTGACGACATTGCATGTGTTTCATGATTCTGAAGAGGAATTTACAGATTGATGTCAGGCATATGGTCTAATATCTGACTTATGGACTTGATCTGGACTGGGCTGGGATGTTTTCTCAATATACAATTGCTCTTTTACATAAAGCTCTTTCTTATACACATGAGTCTCACTGGATGTGTTTCTCTAGTCTACCAGGACTAACATGGTGTTCAATGAAGTAAATCGGTTCTTGAGATAATCTTGAAATCCAGGTGCAATAGATTCAAGTTTGCATTTTGACTCTTATAGACTTGCTTGAATTTTCCTCAGCTTTATCCTGAATTTACATATGAGCAATTGGTGGTCTGTTCTACAGTCAGCCCCAGCCTGGTTTTAGCTGCTGATATTGAGCTTCTCTATCATGTCTTCCCATAGATGTACTAAATTTGACTTCTGTGTATTCCATCTGGGGAAGTCCATGTATGAAGTCACCTTTTGTGTTGTTAAAGAAGGTATTTGCTATGAATAAGTCATCAGTTTTTCAAAATTCTTTCATGCAATCTCCAGCTTCATTTCTATCACCAAGTCCATGTTTTCTAATTACTGTTCTTTCCTCTTTGTTTCCAATTGTGCACTCCAGGTACCAATAACTGTCAATTCATCTTAACTGCATGTTTGATCCATTTCTGACTGAAGTCATTGGTAGAATTCTTTAATGTCCTCATCACTTGCTTTTTTGGTTCATGCGCAAATTTGAATGATATTTGAATTGATTGGATTTCCTTGAAAACCATTGTTTATGATATAATCCTATCATAAACAGCATTGTACTTAATGATGGTGTGTTAGTCAGGGTTGACTAGAGAAACAAATCCAGAGTCACTCATAAGTGTATGAGAGAGCTTTATATCAAGAGTAATTGTATATTAAGAAAACATCCCAGCCCAGTCCAGATCAAGTCCATAAGTTTGATATTAGCCCATATGTCCAATACTACTCTATAAATTCCTCTTCAGACTCATACAACACATGAAATGATGCAGAAAGCAGCAAGATCACAGGCCTGTGGTTGGAAAGTCTTGCGGATCCAGTGGCAGAGGGAGCATCTCCAGGGCTCTGGTTGCCATCCGTGTGGCTCCATATGGCTTGTCAACAGGAAGATGAAGCAGAGAGAATGTGTGTCCCGCCTCCCGGGAGGAAGACTGGCATTCCCAGAATCCTCAGGAGAAGATCATGCCCACACGGAGGCATCATTGGCTATGACCTGATTGACAGGCTAGACTCCACCCCTTCACTCAAATTGACAGGAGATTATGTAACTCCCACAGATGGATTTAGCAAGATCCTTTCTGACAATGAACGCCATTCCATTTAATCAGAGGATGGCATGCCATAAGAATGCCACACCATGCTTTTTTTTCCGGTTGCTGCAGCGCTAGGAACCATGAGTACCAAAGTCTCTCGCAACACCCTCTACGAGGCGGTGCGGGAAGTCCTGCACGGGAACCAGCATAAGCGCCGGAAGTTTTTGGAGACGATGGAGCTGCAGATCAGCCCGAAGAACTACGACCCTCAGAAGGACAAACGCTTCTCTGGCACCGTCAGGCTTAAGTCCACCCCGCGCCCCAAGTTCTCAGTGGGGACCAGCAGCACTGCGACAAGCGAAGGCCGTGGAGATCCCTCACATGGACATCGAGGCGCTCAAGAAGCTCAACAAGAATAAGAAGCTGGTCAAAAAGCTGGCCAAGCAGTATGATGCCTTTTGGCCTCAGAGTCCCTGATCAAGCAGATTCCTCGAATTCTGGGCCCGGGCCTGAACAAGGCCGGCAAATTCCCTTCCCTGCTGACCCACAATGAGAACATGGTGGCCAAGGTCGACGAGGTGAAGTCCACCATCAAGTTCCAGATGAAGAAGGTCCTGTGTCTGGCAGTGGCAGTTGGCCATGTGAAGATGACAGATGATGAACTTGTGGACAACATCCACTTGGCTGTCAACTTTTTGGTTTCGCTGCTGAAGAAGAATTGGCAGAATGTCCGTGCTTTGTACATTAAGAGCACCATGGGGAAACCCCAGCGCCTGTACTAAGCTACGATTCAATAAACTTTATTGTTCCTGTAAAAAAAAAAAAGAATGCCACACCAAAAGAGGGGTGGGATATATATAAAATGCTATCAAAGATTACTGAAAAGTACCACGGACTGCCACAAGGACAAAGAACTCGGCCTTGGAAGAAGTCTGGCCAAAATGCTCCTTAGAGGCAAGGATGGCAAGACTTCATCTTACATACTGCGTACAGGTTTGCAAGAGACACAGGTTTTCTGGAGAGACCAGTCCCTGGAGAAGGACACCATGCTTGATAATGTAGAAGAGCAGTTTAAAAGGGGAGGAGCCTAAAAGAGATGGATTGACAGTGGCTGCAACAAAGGGCTCAACAGTAAGAACAATTGTGAGGATGGCATGGGATTGGGCCATGTTTCCTTCTATTGTGCAGAAGGTCGCTAAGAGTTGGGACCAACTTGATAGCATATATATATACATATATATTCACAGCAGCTTTATTTATTACGTTATAAGCACCCCAAATGTGCATCATCAGGCTAAAGACTAAACACATTGTGAGGTATTTGTACTGTAGATACTACTCAGCAATGAATGGAAATAAAGTACTGAGCCAGTTAACAGTGTGGCTAGATCTGAAACACCTGACGTGGCGCTAAAGAAGCCCTGTTCTGATGTGTATGTGTTATGTGTGAAGCACCGGAGTAGGGAGGCCCGGCTAAGCTTGGGTGATAGACAGCTGCCTGCGGTAGAGGACAGGATGTCAGGCGCAGGGGAGGGGCTGAGTGGGATGAGTGGAGTGCAGGTGTGTGCACTCTTCCAACCCCAATTGAACCACACCTGTAGGACCTGTGCACTTCATGGTGGGTAAGTCATCCATCACATTTAATATGTGTAGGAAGGGATTTTTTAAAAGAGAGAGAGAAAGAGGGTAGATAAGGAAGGCTGAGTTTGCCCCACGCACTTCGCGTCACCACGGGTGTGGGCCATCGCCTCACTCACTGGCTTTGTGTACAGACCACGTGATCCGGCCGGATCGTGGCGCTGGGGGCTTCACTAAATCTTCTGAAGCTGCTTCTATTTTAAGCAGTTCCTTCTTCTTTTCCGTTACCCTTTGGTCGAGGGTGGTATTTCCCTTCCCTGCCATGTTCCTTTCGCTCTCCTCCTCCCCTTTCCTTCTCTCTCTCACCCCTCCCTCTCTGTAATTAATGCATTCTAATGACTCTATTACTATCCATTGGAATTAACTCCCATATCAAATCATTCCACAGTTTAATCATCTCCAGCAGAATGGTACATTTGCTACCAGTTTCCAAACATTCTTTTTCTACATGGACCCCTTGACATCATCACCTCTTCACTCTCCCCCCCCCCACCACCACCTCTGTGCCCCTCTCTAAATTTTTTTTCACCATATAATCCATGTGGCCCTTGACAACAAGAAGACACGCATATCACCCCGCGCCACCTGCAGCGGGCATCCGCAATGGCGAGGCGCTCCTTAAGCGGCTACCCAAGAAGACTGAGAGCGAGCCCAGTGCCAAGAGGAAATAGGAGCTTACCCTCCACCCTAACAAAGGGCTCTTTTCAGAGCCACCCCCTATTTCTTTCTTTCTTCCTTTTTTTGAATAGTAATCATTATTATTGAATGTCAAGCGCTTGTCCATTCAATGAAGTATCTGTTTTAACATTTACTACTTTTCATTTATTTTTATTTTTAACAACTTTATTTGCACTTAATCCACATGATCACACAATTCCATTGTTCAATCATATCAAGAAGAGTTGTACAATCATTACCACAATCCATTTGAGAACATTCTCTCTCTGTCTCTTAGCAGTGGAGTTGAAAACAATGATATGCATATGTATTCAATGGCTTGGAAAGCTTTCTACTATATAATTTTAGGTGAAGAGGCACCTAACATATTTACTTTGAAGGCCCTTACATAAAGTTATATAACTGCCAAGAGAAATAGCTACAAAATTGCACAATGTTGTCTCTGGGCACTGGGGCTTGCAGCAAGATGTGCAGCAGCTGCTCCCTGTTTCCCCGGGGAGAGGAGGTAAGCAGGGCGCTGCAAACACAGGCAGCGCCTGCAGAAGGCTCTGCCCACGCTCCTCCAGCCCTTTCAGATTTTGCTTTGTTTTATTGAGCTAAAATATAAAATGTGTCATCTACGGAAGCTGACTGCCACATCTTTCTCCTGAGATTAGCAGCCACATGTCACCAGGTTCTACTCACCCATTTTTATAGTGACATAAATTATCTTCACCTTAATGAGCAACCATCACCACTGTCACCCCACACAGACACTCCAACCAAAAACAAATGCACGCCTGTAGAGTCAATGCTGACTGGACGCAACCCTGTAGGACAGCGTGGAACTACCCTTGTGGGTTCCCGAGAGTGTAACTCTTTCACTCCCTCACTCATTCGCCGACTGATTGACTGACTGACGCACTCACTCCTGCACTGCCATGAAGTCCATTCTTACTCCTAGTGATCCTATAGAGCAGGGTAGAATTGCCCCTTTGAGTTTCTGAGACTGTAACTCTTTAGGGGAGCAGAAAGCCCCATCTTTCTCCCAGAGCCTGGCTAGTGGTTTCAAACTGTTTGCCTTTCACTTAGGAAGCCAATTCATAACCACTACACCCCCTGGGTTCCCTCCCTCACAGTACTCAGTACCCATTAAGTCCCCACCTAAGCCCTCCGCTGACCTTGGAAACCACAAAGAGATTTTTGTGTCTAGGCACTTGCCTATTCTAGATACTGTAGATAAGTGGAATCATATAACATCAGTCCTTCTGTGCCTGACTTACTTCACAAGCATCACGGTTTCAAGGTTCACCTATGCAGCAGCGTGGACTCCTACCACACCTTCATTTACCTTTCTGGCTGAATAGTGCTCTGCTGCATGCAAACGCTTGTACCACGGCTCTGTTTCTCCACCCCTCTGCTGATGACAGCAGATTGTTTCCACATTTGGGCCATCCCAAATGGCACTGAACTGAACATCAGTTTGGTAAGCAAGTATCCCTTTGAGTCTCTGTGGCGCTTCTTTTGGGTGCGTTCAATTGTATTTTTTACCAAGAATCATTTATGGCTTCTTCTCAAAGATGTTTATTGTAATGTTTACTTTAGTTAAATATGACATAAGTCAATAAACGAGTGAGCAATGAGTTATTTCTATGCATACTAAGGACTGGTTTATAAATAGTTGAGAGATACAAGTTGCTTTTAAAAAGCACTGTGCCCTTTAGGTAGAGTTCTTCCCCTTCTCCTCTCTTTTTAAATAATTTTTTTGTTACTTTTTCTCTTCCCAGGGCCTTTAGCATTGGCTCTACTTACGTAATTTCAGGTCAACTTGAAGATATCCAATAGTGTGTGTGTGTGGGGGGGGTGGTATTCAACATGTCAATCAGGTCACAGCATGATGGTGCCTCCTTGTGGGCCCTGGGAACACCTCCACCCTGCCTTCACCTTCCTGCTGTACCCTGATTGCTCCCAGAGCCACCACCACTGGATCTACAAAACACTGGCCCGTGTCTTCCTGCATTCTGCATCATCGCATGCGGCTGTGTGACTCTGAAGAGGGACTATGGATGAGTATCGGACTGAAGACTTGAGTTGGACTGGGCTGGGATGTCTTCTTGATATGTAATGACTGCTTTATATAAAGCTCTTTCTCGCACATATATGAGTGTCACTGGATTTGCTTCTCTAGTCAACATGACCTAACATACTATCAAAATGTGACATACCTCCAAAATATCTATATCGGACTTATAGGAGATGGGAGTGAGAAATATCACTCTCATTTGGACTCATTCTTCAGTTTAGTCTTGAGGAAGTGATTTTAGTTAATAAGGTAATTACTCTTGAAATAAAAGAACTCTTTCCTTTTCATTGAAATCATGCCTGTGGGCTCTCTGGGCTCACTGTTCAAGCTCTGCTGGCCCTAACTCCCATTGGAGGCACCATATCTCCCTAGACTTGTATTTTCATGCTCACCTTGGTTATCGATGGAGCAGAAGATGCTAATGTGGCTTCAGAATCAAGAAAAGACTCCACTAGGCGTGATATATTACCCATCATCTTGTCTGTGTCCTCATTCTTTGAAAAGGAGTAAGCCCTGTGCAGTGTCGTGACCTATTTGCGTAAGCAAAACTCCTAGTAAACTAGCATGCTGCGGTGGTTTCCTGGCTATGGCTCTTGTCGCTGATGTTGTGGAGGCTCCTGCAAAATAAGTGGGCAGGACCATGCAGGTTGAGTGTATTTCTGCTTTTCCTGATGGGTTTGGAGGAGGGCAGGGAGGAGGGACGCTGATAGGCCCATAGAAGGCTGCAGTGAGCTACTGCTAAAGGGTTCACTGTAATGGTGAAGAACTTCGAACTCTGATGTGGACCCTGGTCAATTTTGACATTCTCCTGGATATGAAATGAGCCGGCTCGGAAGCAGGAAGGGGATGGGGAAATCTCACTGCTATCCAGAAAGAAGAGCCAGGTGCGGAGCGAGTCACCTGGAGCCTGAGATCCCAGGGTGCTGAACCTTCTCAATCCAGGAGACAGAGCTGTATGACCTCACAGGAAGGACAACGGAGCAGGAGCAGAACTAAGAACAAGAGGCAGGGAGCCAGGAAATCCGAGTGCCTTTGAGCAGAGGCTCACTAGCAGAATGAGGTGCCTTCTCCAGCCCTTGAATTTGGGGAGGTGTTTGCCTTCAGGCTAACTAAGCCTTTGCTGTAGTGGAGTGGCCTGTGGGCAAGCGCTAATTGAGCTCTGTGACACTGCCTAAGCTGTGTGACAGAGAGAGAGAGAGAGAGAGTGATTACGTCGATTGTCTAATTCAATTCGTCCCAAATTCGTGTTCAAACACCGAAAAGGTCAAAAACTGAACACACTTTTCCATAAGAAATAATAGAAAACCAAATAATGGGTCGAGACCCCAAACTCACACCTACACATTCACTATGGAAGCTTTTAGGCGCCTCACAGATCACTGTCTCAGATCCACTATCACCATCGAGTCGTTTCCGATTTATCCAAATGAACAGTCACCTTTCAACCTCTTGGATGGTCTGGGTTCCTTGCTTCTTGGCTAACGGTGGACTTCACACCTTTTGCTACATTAGCAACTTTAATAACTTTAGCCACTTTAATTTCCTCCCCCAAAATGTTCATAACGCTGACTTAGCCATCTGACCTTCAGCGGCCAAATCACAAGCAGCAATCTGATCCAAATTTCACAGAGACGTCATTCTTGACCTCTATCGCGATGCCATTTTCTTCGTAGCTTTACCGCTGGCGTCGCTCACTGTCCGGGAGCCATCCACAGGGAGTGGGTGGTTTTATGCAAAGAAAGCGGGTGGTGGAAGCCGAGGGACAAATGTCTGTTGTTAGTAGACGGTGGGATTCAGTGCCCGTCGTTCCGTATGTCCATCACGTCAAGTAGAATGGCACAATGGCTACCGCAAATCCGTTTCCGGACAACCTTTTTTTCTACATGGACGCGTGTTTTAATAACACACTAACCCAAGCACTCGATGTTGTCTAAGCAAGGGCGGCGCTTAAACGGAAGCATCGCTCCTCTGTGTCTGGGGAGACGGACAGCATGACTCCTTCTCAGATTTTTTCAAGTCGGATTTTGGGTTCTGCTATCAAGTTCAGTTACAAACACTGTGCAGATATTTTTTCAAACTTTGCTGTTCCCGTAGTGAAAGGTTCAAGCTTGGAGCCTTTTAACAACGAAGGTGTCGTTCTATGAACTTTCCTAATACATGCCGTCGTGTTGTCCACCAGTTCTGTGTGGCCAGTACAATGAATTATGAAGCCCTGAACAGAAATGGAGAGTGTTGCCGGCGGGGCAGTTAGTATGGGAACTGGTAAGGAAGGTTGGAAGGTAGACGCACGTCTGACCTCTACCTCCTAGGAATGGGCCTGGGGCTGATGGTGAAGTCAGAGGAGGTCAGGCACCACCTCCCACACGGCCTTTTACAATGAGAATACCGACTTTTCCAACCGTATTGGAAGACCAAGCTCATGAGCATCACCTAAGTGTATAATACAGTTGAAGCTGATAATATTTGTGTCATAGGTATTTGTGAGTTCCACTGCCTGGTTCCAAAGAGGTACAGCGAGACTTCCTTCATTGAAAGCTACGTAGCAGTAGTAGCTTGGGGTCCTACATTTCAAACCAGCTCAGTATTTATTCCCCCAAATGCATAAACTCACTTGGTTGAAAATGAATGAGTGGCATCAAAGGAAGCTTCCCGGAAGCAGGAACAGAGTTCCACCAGATGCTGACATTCCTCAGTAACTGCAAGGCTGTCCACGATCTCCTTGAACAGCACGTGATGCTACAATTCTGTTTCCTCTCTGTCCATCAATGGACATTAATCATGTTCAGCAAATGCCTTAGAAGAAGAGGGTGCCCTGGCTTTGTGAAGGAAGACACTTCCAGAAAGTGGGACTCGTAAAGTACGTGCTTACCTAGATTCATGAAATGAATAATGGTAATTTATTTATTCAACAAAAAAGGTGATGGTATTATGGAATGGATCATAACATTTCAGAGTTTCGAGAATTATGCAACCAAATTCCACTGTGTGTGAAGCTATATTTAAACTTATTAAGTTTACAAGAATTCATGATAGACTCTTTGTTTTAAGGGAATTGATAAAAGAAGTAAAAGGAAAGCAGTCCCTTGATCACAATTGAAAATTTATCTGTTCATCTTTTCCTCATCCGCCACCAGGTGGCACTAGAGCACAGCCGATGTCTACCAGCTGGTGGCATTAGAAAGGGCGGTAGCTTGAAGCACTTGCTGATGATCAAAGGTTGCGGCCTTTCGTGTGGATTACAATTCCATGTAAGGACGACCAGAATCCTCACAACTAGGCCAATGGGTGACATCGTGATAAACAGAGAAAGGATTGAAGTTGTCAAGGATTTCCCTTTACTTGGACCCAATGCTCTTGGAAGGAGCCACCAAGAAATCCAATTGATGTCTTGCATTGAGTTTATCTGAAACACAAGGTCCCTTTAAAGTGTTGAAGAAGAACAAGGATGGCCCTTTGAGAATGAAGGTGTGATGAGGAAAACTCACTGCCATCAAGTTCATTTCAATTCACAGTCCCTGTAGAGCAAGGTAGACCTGACACTGTGGGTTTCCAAGACTGTAACTCTGCGTGCGAGTAGAATACCCTGTCTTGCTCCCACAGAGTAACTGGTGGTTTCGAACTGCTGACCTTGAAATTAGCAGTCTAGTGGTGCGGGGGCGCCTGACTCAAGCGATGGTATTTTTCACCATTTCATCTGCATGGGAAAATTGGACAGTGAATAAGGAAGCCTGGGGAAGAATGGATGCATTCGAGTTGTGCTGGAGAAGAATATGGGAAGTACCATAGACTACCAGAAGAACGTGGTCCTTACAGGCAAAGATGACGAGACTTCCTTTCACGTTCTCTGGGTAAGTTATTAAGAGAGACCAGTCCCTGGAAAGAACATCATGCTTGATAAAAAAAAAGAGACAGCAAAAAAGAGGAAGGCCCTAGACAAGAGAAATTGCCAAGAGAGGCTGCAACAATGTGCCCAAACAGAGTCATTCTGAAGATGGCGCAAGACCAGGTGAGGTTTTGCTTTGTTTAAACGAAGCACCATGTACTCCCCGGTCCTGCAATTCCTTTGCATAAAGTGGGCGGTGCATAAAATGTAATGACCAACATAGAAAAGGAAATTAGGTTGATTCAGACACAAACCATGTCCATCGGCGTAGAACTGAGCTTTAGAAACGTCTAGGTGGACTTTAACCCCCAACCTTCAGTTGTCAGTGAAGTGTGTTCATTGTTCATATCACTCACGGACTCATTGCTTCATGTCGTTTCGCTAGTTCCCATCAAGTTGATTGTCGCTCACAGCGACACCATATGTTCCAGAGCAGAACTGCCCGTGGATTTTGTTCTGTTTGTTTGTTCTTTGACAATCTAAGTAGGAGTTGATCACAGGGCCTTTATGCCACAGTACTTTCAGAAGGCTTGAACCACCAACTTCAGGGAGCAGTTGAGCACCACCTAGGGACTGTGTATGTTTTATTCACAGCCATCGAGTTAATTCTGACTCATTGCAAACCTACAGAGCAGAGTAGAACTACCTCTTTGGGTTTCTGATTGTGAGGCTGTAAATTCTTACGGGAGCATACAGCCTCATCTTTCTCCTACAGAATAGCCAGTGGGGTTCGAATTGCTGACCTTGAAGGTAGCAGCCTAACAACCCACTGCACCACCAGGACTTCTTTTGTAGTCCAATTACAGTATGGTTGAAGGGTAGGTTTCATTCCTCTTGGTACACTTCCCCATGTCTTAAGTAACTATCATGAGCTCTTAAGAAATCTGATGATGTGAACAAGGATGGTAAAGGATACAACCCTGATACACCCCTTTCCTGATTTTAAACCATGCAGAACCCTTGTTCTGTTTACACAACTGCCTTTTGATCCATGTACAAGTTCCACATAAGCACAATGAAGCATTCTGGAATTCCAATTTTTCTCAAAATGATCCATAGGTTGTTATGATCCACCCAGTCCACTGCCTTTGCATAGTTAATAAAAAACAAGTAAGCATAAAAAACAAAACAAAAAAAGAAGTCTGATGAACTTATAAATGATGCAGAGCAGAAGCGACGCAGACTGAAAGTCAAAGGGTTGGGATTATTCCAGTAAGGGCAGAGGAAGTACAGAGAAGGATGCATTTGGTACATGTGTGTGGCATTGGCCAATTGAAAATGTCTGTGTTGCATTGATGGTGATTAGGTATAAACTGTCTTCAGTGCATATAGGAGTCTGCTTTCCTATGCAAGAAGACACAGTCCAGAGACTATGACCCATTACAACTGTATAGGTCAACCATGCTCAATATTTAGTAGATGAATGTACAGATAGATGGATGGTGAAAAGATAGAAAACATCTTCCATGCTGGTTTGAAGAAGGAAGTTGTAAGTCCTTGAAAAGGTTACCAGATATCTTCTTTTATGCATAGTTATAGGTACGAATCTAGTTTTTTTTTTTCAAAAAATATACCTAATATTACCTAAAATGGCTCTATATGTGTGTGCGCATATTTAATCTGTATTTAAACATGTAACATCAATCCAGATACATGTAAAAGAATCTGTAGTAGGTTTTCTAATGTTGAACATGTTGTCCTAATTCATTAAATCAATCCTAGAGGTTGATTTACTGCGAGCTGCTGAGGGTGGGGATGAGCTTGGGGTTAATTATTTTAAAACTATGAATCATATCTTGGGCTCTAATTAGCTGAGCGTCCTTTTAATGGAAACTTTAGGCTAATTCTGTACTCAGCAAATATGGTTCTAGCCGCCTTCAGCTATTAAGTACGTATCATTTGGGACAGTACTGTATGCACTGGTCTCGTGTCCTACAGGTGGTGTTTCTAAATGATGAGAAAACCAGCCCTGAGACGGACTGGGGTGGAAACACAAGGCTGGAATCTTTCGATGAGAGAGATTCTAATGGGCGGAGTGGTGAGAAGGCATTGATGACTCTTGGAGAGCAAGGCATCATAAAGGAGGGTCCAGGGTAGTGTCAATGAGCTCAGGGTGAAAGGTTGGCCTGTGGAGTCCGTTGATAGGTACCTTAGAAGACAGGCTTGATGATTTACTTCCACAAGGTCACGGTCCTTGAAAACCCTACAAAACACAGCTCTACCCTGAAACACATGTTCTTTTTGCTTGATAGTGAGAAATATATACATTTATGTGCATAAGTCTACAGGCATCTGTATGTACACACATACATTTACATTGGTTCTGCACCCCACCAAAAAAAAGCACTGTAAAATCTTGTTTTAAATTGTTCGAATTGGATGCACAAACAAATGTGGTGAAGGAAGCTAATGGTACTCGGCTATCAAAAGATATAATATCTGGGATCTTAGAGGCTTGAAGTTAAACAAGCGTCCATCTAGCAGAGAAGCAGCAAGCCCACATGGAAGAAGCACACCAGCCTGTGCTGATGGGATCCGAAGACCCAAAACAAACAAAAAGCACATTGTTGAGAACAAGGGGGATTGGAGTAGTGAGCCCAAACCCATCTGTAGACAATGAGATGCCCTCACAGAAGGGCCACAGGAAGGGGTGAGTCAACCAGGGTGCAGTAGAGCACCAATGAAACACCCGATATTCTTCTAGTTCCTTGAGGCTTCCTCACCACCACCACCCCTAGCGTAGCCCCAGTCCTGCCTTCCTCTTCGGGCTAGACCAGAGCATGTATCCTGGAACAGAGAAGAGCTCAGGCCACATGGAATCCAGGTCAGATAACCCCATCAGGAACAGAAATGAAAGCAGCAATACCAGGAGGGTAGGGGTAACAGGAGAGAGTGGAAGGGAGGAAGGGGCAACTGATCGCAATGATAGACACATAGCCACCCCCACCCCCAAGGGGGACGAACAACAGAAACCATGGGGGAAGGGAGACAGCAGTCGGTGTAAGATATAAAAATAATAATAATGTATCATTTATCAAGGGTCATGAGGGTGCGAAGGGGGCAGAGAAGGGTAAAAGAGGAGCTGACACCAAGGATTCAAAAAGAAAGTACATGTTTAGAAAATAATGATGGCAGCACATGTACAAATATGCTTGATGCAACTGATATCTGGATTGTTATAAGAGCCGTAAGAGCCCCCAATAAAATTATCTTTAAAAAATGATAATACTACAATAAAATGTTGAGATAATATCACACGGTTTTTCAGAAGACATCTCTCTTGTGCATTAGAAAATTAATTACTGCAGATGCAGTTAATTTAAACAGAGCATCTTATCATTTGATCTCCCTTTTTGAACCATTAAAGAAATTTTACCCTTTAATATTTTCTGCGTCTGATTTACTGTTTTCTCTGTTCTGTTTTAATGTTTTCTCTGTTTACTTTGTTATTGGCGTTGGTTTTTGTTGTTGTTGTTTCTTTGTATGTTTCTCTGTATTTGAAATCCAGGACATGCAATTCCATAGAGACCGTAACTGGACTAATGGTTTCTTAGGGGCATGGTGGGAGAGGTTGGGGGGAAACAGGGAGCTAGCGAGTAGAAGAAAGAAGAGAAAAGGTTCTAAAATGATTGTACTGATGATTGTACAACTCTGTTTAATATGAGTGCACTATTCAACAATATACTATGTGAATTATATGCCAACAAAACGATTTTAAAAGATGATTATAAATAAAGACGCCTCTCTCACAAATCATCTTAGTCTTCTCTACCCAAAGATTAAAAGATTAAAAACAGAAAAAGAATTTTATTTTAAATCCTAAGTATCGTCTTGAAAATGATGGCTAAAGAATGACACTTGCTGTTGGGTGGGTTGAGCAGTCAGTCATCACAGGGCTCTGGTCTGTGGAAGAGGCGGGAGTGTACAGTGTTGGTCATTAGACTAGGAAGCACAGCGACAATGCTCCCAAGAAGCAAGGATGGCGAGACTTCCATTTGTATACTTTGGACATGTTATCAGGAGAGACCAGGCCCTGGGAAAGGACATCACACTTGGGGAAGTAGAGGGGCAGAAAATAAGAGGCAGGCCATCGAGAAGATGGATTGACACAATGGCGGCCACAATGAGCTCAAACATAACACCACTTGTGAGGACGGCGCAGGACCGTTGTGTTCGGTGGTACACGGGGTTGCTATGAGCTGGTGGCACCCAACAAGAGCAACAGAGCTCACGGGTGGCTTAGTAGGTTACTCATAGGGCTGCCAACAGCAAGTTCAGCAGTTCCAATGCACTCACTGCTCCTCCGGAGAAAGATCAAGCTTTCTACTTCCGTAAGACAAACAAGAACAGGTGGTCGTGACTAGTTAAGTCAAAAAGAAAAGAAAGTAGACCCTTCACCAGAGATATGCTTTTCATTTGATAAAACTTAAACAAGTGTAACTACAGCTGTTTCCAGAGAGCCCAGGAACTGACTGAAGTCCTCTTCTTTCTATAGCTTCCTATGTTATTGTTTATCAAGCTTGTTGAATACCCAATCTACCCACCAGCCAGCACAGCACCTCTTTCCCAGCACCCCCTCCATGCCCAATCAGCAAGTAAGAAAAGACAATGGACCTCACACTTGAAGGCGTCTCAGATCTTTCTATGTGCTCCTTGGTGGAGCAGGTACAGACTCCTCCTGAGCCCTGTACAAGGGATGCTTGGGGGTGGGTGGGTGTCAGGCTGGGTTAGCTCCAGCTAGAGCAATGACCGCCCTCCCCGGTGCTCCCAGCTCCTCGATCCCTACACAAGGGAGCGAGGCCTCTAGAGCTGTGCTCCTTCCACACTCACCACGGCGTGAGTTGTCTGGGAATCTTATTAAAATCGGGTTTTCATTCCAGCGGGCTGGGAGAGGAGGCTGGGATTCTGAATCTGTAACAAGCTCCTGGCGACGCTTAGGTAGCTGGTCAGGGGGTCACATTTTAAGTAACAAGAATTTAGGGCAGGAAGTTTGTCACAGGAGGGCAGAAATCCTCACTGGGGAAAGACTCATCCTACCTGATGTAATACTGAAAAATGTGCCTATGATTGTGAGTTAGTTTATTGAACATTAAGTGCTGAAGGCTGAAAATACAGTCCACGTTCCTAATTATATATATACACGGAGCTAATGTATCATCCATAATGTTAATAATCACCCACTCTCATCGAGTCCATTCTGACCTAAAGCAATAGAGTTATCAGGATGCAAATGTTTGTTAAAGCCTCAACTTTCTCTTGACGAGTGGCTGGTGGCTTTGAACCACTGATCTTGAGGTTAGGAGCTAACCTGACAGTACCACCAGGTACTGCATGGTAATTTGACCAAAAAGTTAAGCAGGTCACATCATTTCTAGCATTAAGATTGCTTCTATGCAGATCACATCTCTACATGTCTTCTCGTGGAATCCCAACCTCCGGCACTTTTGATGGCCGTACTCCCGCACACCCGATGCTGCAAATGAGCATCAACGAGTGTAAATGGTTTTATTATGCCATCTCATTTTTCACACTGCGCATAGTTTAGAGAGGCATTTGACAGGCATGTCATTAAGGAGAAGAAAACAGTTGAAAATTTACAATCAAAATCTCCCCAGTTCACAATTTCATCTGAACAAACCTCATCTTCACAAAGACCACTAAACGATGCAGACATATTCTAAACTGGTAGCTGGGCAATCCTCAGAAGGGCAGATTCCAGGCTGTCGAGGGTTATGCTCAGCCCATAGTTAAGCACCAGTCCCCATGAAGTGTCCAGTAACAATTCCTGACCATTAAACTAGGCCCAGAGTCTTGTTAAGAACAAAGCAGATAGCTGAATCTAGCCTCGAAGTTCTCATTCACTCCCCTCACACTGTGAAACGGGTCAGGCAGGAGGAGGGAGACAAGGAAAGTGACATTGCTGAGTGGCAGGCTTGCAGACACCATGTGAACAAAGGCAAAAAGCTAGTCCTTCAGTGGCGGAAGAGTTCTCGCCCAGCCCAGACTCTCTCCCCTCTGCTGGCCTGCTCACCTGCTTCCTGGGAGTCTGCGCCTGGTGGGACTCCGGTCTCCAGGCCCTGCCGTGTGGGTTGGCTTCCTCTCACCCTGCATGGAAGTCACTACAGAAAAGCTGCAGGTCTCTTGGCCCCCCACCTGCCACGCAGCCAGCCCCAGTCTCTCACAGATCGTGCCCAGCTCACTGGGGTAGCAGTTAGGCGAAGTCACCATTGGTGAAAAGCCGGCACCACTGTGACAAACACGTCTGTCTTGGAAGAATACGGCCGAGCGTTCCTTATTGGTAAGGATGGTAAGATTGTGTCTGTCGTTCTTTGGACATGTTGTCAGGCGCGATCAGCTCCTGGAGAAGGTCATCGTGGTTGGTGAAGTGGAGAGGCGACGGAAAAGAGGAAGGCCCTCCAGGAGGTGAATGGACACAGTGGCTGCAACAATGGGCTGGGGTGTGGCAATGAGTGTGAGGATGGGACGAACCGTGCGGTGTTGCCTTCTATTATGCACAGTGTCGCTACCAACTCGATGCACCGAAGTATAGCCTGACACGATGCCACCCACGGAGTGCTGGTATCCGTCCCATAGTAGTCCATGCATCCCTCTCCAGACTCGCACAACCACATGCAATGATGCAAAATGCAGGAAAGCCATAGGCCAGTGGGGGCAGTCTTGTGGATCAATGGCTGTGTATGGGCCTAGGTCTCAGCTGCCTGGCTTGCCAACAGGTGAAGCAGAGAGAGAGCGACAGAGGGGAGGTTCCCAGGACACTCCTTATGAGGAGGCCATGCCACCAGGGAGGTACCATCAGGTGTGACCCGACTGACAGTCTAAACTCTGCCCACATGTTGCTACAGGAGCCACGTTGCACCCAAACACCTAATTATCACAGGTACCCTTACGTTGTTTCTGACTCACTCGCCAGCAGTAACTGAACAATGTTATTATTGTGGCCCAGTACCATTGAGTTGGTTCTGATTCCGAGAGACCCCGTGTTCAATAAAAGGAAAGGACGTTCAGTCCAGCGCCATTCTCACAATCATGGCTACGCTGGAGCACACTGCTGCCTCCATGCCACCCACCTCCCCAATGGTCCCCTTTTTCACGGATCCGCTTCTTTCCCAAGTGTGAAGTCTTTCTCCAGGGACTATCCCTGATAATAAAGTACGTGAGACAAAGTCGCGCCAGCCTCACTTCTACGGAACATTCTAGCTGGGCTAGTTTCAAGACAGGCCTATTTGTCCTTTTGGGAATCCATGGTACATTCAGTATTCTTCACCAACACCATCATTGAAAGGCATCGATTCTTTTTCATTTTTCTCTATTAATGGTCCAGTTTTTTGCATGCAGATGAGGTGATTAAGAAATACCACGGCTTGGTTCAGACCCAGCTTCATCTTCAAAGTGACGTCTTTGTTTTTGAACACCTTCAAGAGATCTTTTGGAGCAGACTGGCCCAACCCAACATGGAGTTTGATGTGTTGACTGTTTCTTAAATGGGTGCTCATTAGAATCCAAGAAAAATGAAATCCTTGGCATCTGCAGTCTTTTCTCCATTCATCATGCTGTTACCTATCGGTCCAGTGGTGAGGATTTTCTTGACCTTGAGTTGTAACCCATCCTGCAGGCTGTGTCATCCTGGATCTTCAACAAGGAGTGCCTCAAGGCCTCTTCACTGTCAGCAAGCCAAGTTGTGACGTCTGTATAGACATGCTGTTCAGGAGTCTTCCTCCAATATCTCTTTCTTAACATTTTATTGGGGGCTCTTACAGATCTTATAACAATCCATAAATCAATTATATCCGGCGAACTTGTACAGACGCTGCCCTCATCATTTTCAAAATGTTCCTCCAGTCTTGATGCCCTGTTCTTGTTCACACAGTCCAGTTGATCGAGCTGCTTGTTCAGCAGACAGATCGAATTATTATGGTGAAATGCTACAACCCTGACCCTCACCTTTCCTGATATGAGCCATGGAGTTCCCCACCTTCTATTCAACGTAATAAATAAATGCAATTTTAAGCTAATGGTCTTGTGTTACTGGGTAAAAAGAAAACAATTGACCTCCAGTCAATCCTGACTCACAATGACCTGCATTACAGAACAGAACTTCACCCTCTGGGGGTTTCATTACCATGACCTTTCAGAAGCAGACCCCCAGGAGTCTGGGGGTGGGGTGGGCTTGAACTGTCCATCTTACTTAGTTGCCAAGGATGGGGGTGGGGTGGTAACTTTGTATCATCCAGGGTAAACAGAATAGAAAGGAGCCTTTTTTCCTGCAGGTGAATCTTGCAATGGCCTAAGTTACTGGGTCAAGTTTGGCCCTCTGTCCACAAGCTGATGAGAAGAGTGTAATACCGTGTATAAGGCACCAGAAAGCCTTAAAGAGTTAGCCATCGGTCTGCTAACTTCAAAGTCAGCAGTTGGAAACCACCCACCATTCCAAGGGAGAAAGATGAGACTTTCTACTCCCATAACGAGAGACAATCTCGGTGCCAGTTTTGTCCTGTCCTACACGGTCTCTATGGGTTGAATCACCTCAATGGCAATGAGTTCGTTTGTTTTAGAAGGACATAAAGATGTTTTACCCCATATTAGAAACTTCTCAGTTTTATAATTTAGTCCACATCCATATCTTTTCCTTTTATTGTCAATTCATTCACTGTTTCTATTTCATTTGGTTTTCCCTTACCAGATGCATTTTAATTCTTGAGTCTCTCATTTGATCGCCCATTCTCACAGTGAGGTTTTTAAATTAGAAAACTCTCTGTCATCAACTCTTAACAACCTTAGAGGACACAGTAGAATAGCTCCTGTGGGGCTCTGAGCCTGAAGTCCCTATGGGGGTAAACAGCCTCATCTGCATATCTCAGAGGTTGGTGATTTTGAACTGCTGACCTCGTGCTTAGCTGCCCAGTGCCTAACCTACCACGCACCAGGGCTCCTTCAAATACGGAAAACACTTTAAAATAGTCATTTTGATAAAATTCATATATCAAACTACTTGCCACTTTAACGACTTGTAAGCATACGATTCAGAGGTGTTCCTCATATGGTGTGTCACCATATGAGAGTTACTTTAAGAGGGGTTTCCTGTTTAGTTATCCAGAATGGTGATTGAACAACATAGCGTTGACAGGATTGAGTTAGCGCTTTTGAAGGAAGCTGCCCATGAAAGCCTACCCCCCCAGAAACACCCCCAAAGAGCCCCAAAGTTTATCCACCTAACTGACTTTGATAACTCCTGCAGGCACCTTGTGAAAAATCCTACTGGAAGTTCCACCATGAGTGGAGCCAAGAACAGCTCTTTCTGCCCCCTGGTGGCAAAACCTAAAATTGCCCTTAGTGATTGCTAATATCCAACAACTGCTTGTAGTGGGTAAACTAGCATTCTACTACTAACCACGAGATGAGCAGTTCAAGACTCACCATCCACTCCTCAGAAGGAGCATGAGTCTTTCTTCTCCTGTCACTCTGAAACCTGCAAGCACAGTTCTAGTCTACCCTGTCCAACTGGGTCACCATAAGTTATATAAAAAACAAGCACCACATGTGTGTGTTGGCTTGGGGGGGAGGGGGTACTACAGCCTCAGAAATCCATTGTAAGTTTGAATCCACTGGATTACAGTGATTTGCTTGTTGCTTACTAAGTGTGTGAAAATGTACAGCAAAGGATATAATGTTCCAACAAATTCCACATTTTTCAGTTTAGTGAATCTTTAAATTGCAGGTTGATATCCAACTGTGCCAGTACCATTTGTTAAATAAAAAGACTCTGGTGTCTTGTTGAAAATCAGATACGCATATACAGCTAGATTTAATTCTGAGTTTGCTATTCTAGTCCCTGGGCTGCATGGTTGCCATTGAACAAATACCAGTTGAGTTTGATTTTTTACATAGGAGGTATGCATCCTCTGGTATAACTTTAGCTACGTGGGGCTTCTGTTCTTTTCATGGGAAATTGGTCATTAGTTTTTCCATTTCAGTAGAGAATGTTGAAATTGTTTTGGGATTACATTGAATCTGTACATTGCTTTTGGTGGGATTGACACTTTCCCTTTATTAAGTCTTCCAATCCATGAGCAATGGTCATCTTTTCATTTTCATAGGCCTCTTTTGGTATTTTATAACAGTATTTTATACTTTCCTTGTATACGTTTTTTTGGGTGTCCCTAGTTCAGCTAAGTCCTAGATATTTTATTGATTTGGGGGCTATTGTAAATAATACTGTTTTCTTAATTTCTTTTTCAGAGCAACCCTGGTAAATGTAGAGGAACCCAACTGATTCCTACATGTTGACCTTGGACCCTGCAACACGACTGACTTTTCCTCTTGCTTTCAGCAGTTCCTTTGTAAAATCTTTAGTTTTTCTGCACATTGGTTGGATTAAAATAATTTAACAACCAGTTCCCCTCCTAAGTACAAAACAGATATACCAAAAGGTAGCTTAGTATTTCATACAGCTAATACTTAAATGGGAACAATAAAAGAGGTACATCAAACTAGATTATATTACGAGAGTTTTAAAATATTCATGAAAAATATGAAATAATACTTGACAAAAAACAATAAAACTGTTGAGATGTTTCCGTATTGCTTCTTGATTGGTATCCTCGTTTGCACTATTCTTTGCCTTTATCTGAGCATCATCAACTGAGGGATTTAGTCTTAACCATCTTTTCACTGGGGCAGTAGCATCCCATTCCTTTAGAAGTAGGCCAAGTAGACAACAGCCATTGTGCTGGGAATAACAGAATCAGGTCTGTGAGGATATTGTGTTCATCTTTGAATAACTCTTTCAGCTTCTTCTGAATTCACAGCCATTGTTCAGACAATATTTTTAGCTCTTCGAACACTTTCGGGAATTGCGTTAAGTCCCTCGGAGCATCTAGTGGGGATTAAGGGTGCAATAAAAAGTGAAAGGACAGGAATGACAGCGTGTCGCCCTCTGGTTGTTTGTCCCTGTTCCTCTTTACATTATATGTTTGTTTACTGCACTAACAAATCAAATTGTAGTGTTTTGTTAAAAGTATAATGGGTTTTATGAAATGGATAAATAAATATTACAAGCATCGCTCCATCTAATTTTGATAACTATGGCCGGAGTGAACGTCACCACGGGTGCTTCGTGGCACAGATGAATGTGAAAAAAAGAGTAAGGAATGTGAGCCTGTGATTTCCATGTTGTGTGGCTGCCCAGCCCCCCACCTTAGAGAGAATGCTGATTACAAGCGCTGTTTGTACAAACTGGTTTGCCCAACTCATTAAAAAATGATGTATCAGTTCTACGGAACCGCTGAGAATTGGCTGACTCCAACCACTGCTTCTGTGTATAGAATCATCAGCTGCCAATAGCAATCGTTCCACTTGTTCCTGATGTGACTGCATTTATGTCTCGTGTTTTATGGACCCGACTAGGACAGCCAGTGAAATCATGAATAAGAGTCCTGAAAATGGGCATCTTTGTCTCATTCCCGTTCTCCCAGGAAAGGCTCTCAGCCTTTCTCCACTGAATTTAATGCTGGATTTGTCCATTTCATCTAGCTTTTCAAAATTGTCGGAGTGAAATTTTTTGTATTAGTCATTATGGCCTTCTTTATCTCCGTGGGGTCGGTTGTAATGTCACGAATTTCATTCTTGAACGTGGTCGTTTGCCTCGTCTGGGGTTGTGGTGTTGTCCACCTAGTCCCATGGTGTTGCTATTTTCCTTTCAGAGAACAGGCTTCTCTGCTTTCTTGCTGCTTCCTATGGCTTTTCTATTTTGTATCTACTTTCTTTTATGTAACTTTTTTTTTCCTGCTACATTTTGGCTTCTTTTGCTCGTCTATTACTTTTTGTCTATGTTGTCCATTTAAGTTAATGATTTTGGATCTATCTCCTTTTTTCATGTTGGCACTTGCTGCTATAAATTTCCCTCGAAGCATTGCTTTTATTGCAACCCAAAGGTTGTGATATGTTTTGTTTTCATTTGATTCTGGGACTTGTAAAATTTTTCACTTTTGATCTTTTTCTAGGACCCAACAGATTTTAGTAGTGTATTATTTTGCTTCTGTGCATTTTAAAAATTATTTTCCTGTCATTGATTTCTAGCTTCACACTGTTTGTGTGGTTTCAGTCTTGTGAACCATTTTCTATCCTAGTTTGTGTTCTATTCTGGAAAAGCATGCGTGTGGGCCGCAGATGGCCTGGGTGGCCCCAGTGTCGAGTGGAGTATCCATGTCTGTCCATTAGGTCCAACTGCCTTCTGGTTTTCTGTCAGTGCTCAATGTCCTTAGTCACTTCTTGTTAGATGTTCTGTCTATCATTTAAAGTCCTATGTTGGAGTTTCCTACTAATATCACAGAGCTATTTCTTTTTTTTCATATTAATCAGTCTTTGTTTCGTGTGTTTTGGTGACCTATTGTCTATCTTTTCTGATTTGGTGTGGTCACCCCACTCTTGTTTACTGTTTGCATAGAATGCATTGGTTACACACACACACACACACAGATGGATAGCGTTTTTACTGTTTGTTTTCATCCATTCTGTCCTTTGCCTTCTGCATGGGGCATTTGGACCATTTTGATGTCAGGTTATTACTGGAGTGTCCCTCGTACTCCTTTTGCTGTTTGCTCTGTCGTGCCTTATGTCTTTTTCTCTGATTTGTTTGTTTGTTTGTTGTTGTTGTTTGCATTTTTGACAGCTTTCTTGGGATGAGCCTGGTTGCTAACTTTTTTTCTTCTCAGTGTTTCTCTTTGGTGGTTTCTTTGCATGTATCACATGCTACACAACTCTCAATTGCAACAATGTTTAACACATGAACGACAGTTAATATAGTATCTTAATAAATCTATTCCCGATATGTTCCGCCACCACTTCTGATGTGCCTCCATTAAAATCAATCTGTAACCCATTTTGACAAGTTTACTTTGAACTTTTTTTCTTATAAACTTGTGTGTTTCTTGCAGAATTTAATTATTCAGTTTATGCCCCGAAAAAAATCACATACTTGGTGCTTATGCTTCCCTGTATTATTGTGGTTGTCATTCATTCTTTCTTTGTTGCAATTTCTTTCTTATTTTTGCTCATTTCCCCTTCTCTGTAGAGAAGTGAGAATTAATTGAATAAATTAAATGTTCCCGCCTCTTCATCTGGAGTATTGCCTTGAATAATACTTCCAGAGCTGCTCTGGAGGTGGTAAATTCCCGGAGCATTTGTGTACTTGGGAATAATTATTTCTGCCTCACATTTTAATAATTTTGTTGGGCAAAGAATTCTTACCTAACAATTATTTTCGTTCAGTATTTTATATTGTCACTCCATTGTTTTCTGGCTGCTATCATTCTGGGGAGAAATCCACACTGATTCTGCTGACAGCTTCTTGGTATCTTACCTAGCATCTTTCTCTTAGTGCTTTCAGAATGGTCTCCTCATCTTTACTTTTTGAGACTTTTATCAGGATATTTCTTTTAGTGTCGCCTTTAATGGGGGCTTGTGTATTTGCAAGCTTGGCTATCTGTTAAGATCTGGAAAGTTCTCTCTGATTCTCCCTTGGAAAAGTCATTTCTATGTCTTTATTGTTTTAATGTTTTGGGATTCCAATATTAGGTTTCTGAGTTGAGTTCCTTATTTCCTTTTGGGTATGTTGACTTTTCTTTGCTCTTTTCTCTTATTTCTCTTGCGACTCGATCCCCAAACACCAAACTTACTGCCCCTGATCCAGACGATTCTGACCCATAGCAAAATACATGTAGTCTTCTGCTTACTTGTTTTACTTTTCTGGTCGACTCTCTGTGTTTCATTTTTATCATTTGGTTGTTTGATTTCTGTGAGTTGTCTGTCTGTTTTTGCTTTCAATATCAACACTGAGTCTCTCGTGTGGTTCGTCCACTTATTTTCTGACCTCTACTTGTTTGGTTTCTCTGGGCTTTTCTGCTTTCTTTAAGCCTATGTGGAGCCAGCGGCTGAATACTACCAGCTCCTTGAATTATTCTAACCTCCTCCGGAGACATTTACTCTTCTTCGTGTCTTGCTTTTGTCAGTTCCTTCTTCTGGCGACATGGTGTGTTTTGCTACTTTGGGTTGAATGGGAGTCATGTTGTTGTCCTTGTTTCATTGTACTTTAAGTCTAATATTCTTGTTTCCATGGGGGGTGGAGGGTATTTCCGACTGGGCATCCTGGTGGCCACTGCACAATCATGAGAAAGACGAGCTAGATGGGGAACCCATCCTTTGCTCCTGGGATCCCTGTGCTGAGAACCTTCTAGACCCACAAGACAGAGAGCTGAACACAAGAGATGGTTCAAGATGCAAGAAATGGTGACAAGTGTGGCAGAGAGGCAGAACCAGCACTAGCAGGACCAGACGTCAGGAGCAGGTTGGCCACAGTGCATGTCCCAACTCATGGAGGGAAATCTGGGTACCTGCTAGCACTAAAAAGCAGTGCTAAGAGAATTTGTAACACTTGACCAAGCAGGGCAGAGGCACAGGCTGAGGGACCTAGGGACTGAGAGCCTGTCAGTGAGCTGTTCTGATCAAACAATTGTATCCTGAGTCCTGTTCTATCCTGAATCATAACCTGCCATTTTTCTAATAAGCCCCATAAACTCTCAGTGCTGTTATTGATTTCACTGTATCCATGGCAATGGATTTCCAAACCCAGGAGAGAAGTAAGGTATCCCGTGGGAGGAATGGCTGGTGTTGTCAGAAGGAATTTATAAAAAATAAAAAGGCTGGAGAGTGGAGGTATGTCTGATCTCTGCCTCCTAGGAATTAACTTTGAACTGATGCTGCTGGGGAGGCCCTCTCTCCTTGACGAAGTTAGAGGTCAGATGCCACTCCCACTCCCCGCCATGCCATTCTTAAAGTGACCACAACTGAAAGGCTGGGGCCCTGGCCCCACGGTACGCAGAACAAAGACGCAGCAGCTCACCTCTACAAAGGTGCACAGCTCTGGGAGCCCCGGGGCAGCTCAGCCTCACAGGATGTCAGCATTGACCCAGCTGCGTTCTCTTGGCAGCCACCAGAGGGAACTCTTGTCTTTGGGTGTTTCTCAGTGCGGACTCAGGCCTTCTGTCTGCTAGGCCTCTGGACTCCATTGTCTGGAAGGTCTGGTCACTGCAGATCAAGTGTGGGCAGTGGGGCTCAAAGGGGAGAAGGTGTTTTCCATGACTTTCCCTCCCTGCACCCCTACCCAGGCTCGTCTGCAGTGTCTAGCCATTCGCTGATCTTTCTTGCAGTGTTGCTCGCTTTGTCCATCTGAAGCATTTCCCCAATCCCTGCTGTCCCTGCCCTTCCTCCCAGAGCCAGAGCCCAGAGCCCAGACATCCCTGAGATTCAACCACACTCTTAGGTGGCAATGGTCTCCCTTTGCCCTGCCGAGAGAGAGAGAGAGAGAGAGAGAGAGAGAGAGAGAGAGAGAGAGAGAGAGAGAGAGAGAGAGAGAGAGAGAGCTCCCTGTGCTCTCAGCTTGGGTGTTACCCAGCCCCACCCCAAGATGGCAGCGATGAGTGGATGGTGGGCTCTTCCTGCTCCTCCTCTCTCCTGCTTCTGGGCTCAGCCCCCCTCCCCAAGAGCTCCCTTTGTTCTGAGATCTCAGGTCTTGTGTGGTTTTCTTCAGAGTCATCAGGGACATGCACTCCCTCCCTCGTCTTGCTCCAAATGATCCCACCACCGTGAATGCAAAGTCGCAGTCTGGGACCCTTGTTGTCAGACCAGACTGCTCCCATGCAGATAAAACTCCCAGGGAGCCCAGGGCTCAAGGCAGGCCTACTAATTACTACGTAATTAGGTGAAACTGTTTGGCTCAAAGAAGACTTTCAGGAAATGTGTCTGAGGTTTAAACATGTTCACGCTTATCCCATCCCACAGCAGTAGTTTTAGGCATTCATCCAGCATCGTTGGCTCCGAAACTCTGGATTCCGCTGAGAATGTCTCATTAGGTCCCACCCTTTAAACAGGCTTCTCCTACAGAATCTTCGCCCAAGAGGGCCAGTCAAGAGATCCCATGGGATCCAGTTCTTCTGTCCTCACAACACCTCGTTTTGGAAAGAGAGGCACCCAGCTCGTCAAGGGTCCCCTCTGTGGTTGGGATTTTGAATCCGCCCCCCCCCCCCTTCTCTAGAGGCAAGGGACCTCACAGGGTGGTCATGGTTTCATTTGAGCTCCTGTGCCTGCAAAGGATGAGTCACCTGGCCTGTGAGAGGAGACAAGTGAAGTCAAGCCCTGAGAAGTTTGTCTTTATGAGCCCGCCCAAGGCTTAGTAGCTACAGCGAGACAACCCTAGGACTGGGTGGGGTTCCTGTACTCAAATCAGATGTAGCAAAGGGAGTCAGACCTAGCAAATTAGCACCACAGACCATTATGCCTCCAAAGGCGAAATGACAATCGCAGGAGGGGTAATTAAGGCTCCCAATTTCACAACATTATTCAGAGGTTCTCCACCTCTTCCAACGAAGCCGCTGGCATCTCTGGTGCCGTCTGAAGAGATGCCGGAAGAAACTCAAGTGAGTTTTAAGGAACTCAAACTGTAGCACAGAAACACAGCAAAGACTACAGTAAGGTAAAGCCGGAATCCTCCTGGCGGTTCTGAATGGAACCGGGTTACCCAGGGGCAGGCTGAGTTCTCCCAGGAAAGAATGCTAACCCACAGGCAGGACTGGGGCAAAATGGAGAATCCAGGATCATTCTCATGGGGAATAATAAGCCAAGAAAGCAGTTAATGATGGCCTGATGGTTCTCAAACTCAGCTGCCAATTGGAAACATCTGGGGTGATTTCAAAAGTGCCAACAGTGGTTACTTTGAGGTCTAAGGTGCACCTGACCCAAGCCATTGTACTTTCAGTGGTCGCATATGCTTGTGAAGGTTGGACATTGAGTAAGGAAGACAGAGAATTGATTCATTTGAATTATGATGCTGGCAAAGATTACTGAAAGTACCATGGACTGCTTAAAGGGCAAACACGTCTGTCTTGGAAGAAGTACAGGTAGAATACTTTGGGAGGCAAGGATGGTGAGAATGCCCCTCAAGTACTTTGCACTCGTAGTCAGGAGAGACCAGTCCCCGGAGAAGGACATCGTGCTTGGTAAAGTGGGTGGCAGCGAAGAAGAGGAAGCCGTCAAGGAGCTGGATTGACGCCGTGACTGTGACAATGGGCTCAGACGTAAGAACACGTGTGAGGCTGGTACCAGACTGGGAGGTGCCTCACTCTGTGGTCCATGAGGAGGGATGCTGATCAGAACAGACTTAATGGCACCTAACAACGACGATGACAATAGTGGTGGGGGTGTTGGTTGGTAAACTAGCTCCTGAGAGAGGAAGAAGGCGATCTGTCGTATTTACTGATATCTGTCCTATAAACACCCAGCAGTGGCCGATTATAAGCCACCAACATGTCCCCGGAGATTGTTTTAAATGGTAAAAGGTGCATGGCTGTGTTTAGTCTTCTCTGAAGTGATCCTTTCTAATGTCTGGATTGGCCTATTGGCCTACTCCGAGTGGGTCTCTGAGACTCCTGCTGCTGCCACCTTGTCATCCTCCTTCCGGTCAGTTGTTCAGTTGCTGTCATGCCAACTCCAGATCAAGACAGCCTCATGAGTGTCCTAAGTTGTTCAGCAGCTGTGACCTTTCAGAAGATGGCATAGTGGACTACGTGCTGGGCTGCTAACCCCAAGGTCAGCAGTTTGAATCCACCATTATGTCCATTGGAAAATGATGAGGCATTCTGCTCCTGTAAAGATTTACAGGCTCTGAAACCCAAGGGGAGAGTTCTACTCTGCTCCATAGGGTTGCTATGCAATAGAATCAACTCATTGGCAGTGGGTTTGGTCGGTGTGGTGACCATTCAGAATTAGATCACCAGGTCTTCTAAGTCTCCTCTGGGGTAACTTGAACCTCCAACATTTCGGTTTGCACCACCGAGGGACCCAGCCAGGGACTGATGACATCAGAACATTGTTACCTTTAACTCCATTGACACTTTTGGAGAGTGGTCTTGGGGGAAGCTTCACTCCAGCTCAGCCACTCCAGGTAGCGCACGGGGTGATTGTATTTAACATGAATGCAGTGATTGAAAAATTGTATTCAGAAATGTTTATGACGTAGTGTGCTCAAATAGAACTGCCATATGAAGGAGCATTTCTACAATCGTGGTTTTAGGGACTGGAAGGAGGTTTGGTGGCACAGTGGTGACACGGTGGGCTGCTGCCTTCAGAGTCAGCAGTTTGAAACCACCAGCTGCCCCAAGGGAGAAACATGGGGCTTTCTACTCCCATAAAGAGTGACAGTTCTAGAAACTCCAGAGGCAAGTCTACCCTGTCCTACTGGGTCAGTATGAATTGCATGGACTCAATGGCAGTGACCTTGGTTTTGGTGTTTAGGGAGTATACAAGGATCTTCAAAAATAATTGAGGAAAAATTCCATTCTCCATAAACTTTTTAAATCCCCTCATGGTATTACACTAGTAACCTAATAAATGCACAATATAAAATGAAATACCACATAATCTCATTTTTAATAGAAAAAAGCACATGAAAAAAGGGCTTGAAAGAGAAATTAGGAAATGATCATTATAATTCTCAGTAGTTAGTAAAAACACCCCTGATTTTTATTTTCTTCTCAGAATTTTTATTTTCCAAATTTTATAAATGAGTTTCTTTATAGGCAGGGAAAGGGATTCATATTTTTACGTGTTCCAAAGAAAAATGACCCACCAGAATGCTCAAATTATAATACAATATTACTCATATCACATGAGAGTAAACTTTTGCCAAGGATCATCCAGCAACAGTTGAAGCAGTTGACAGAGAGATGCCAGAGGTTCAGATTGGATTCAGAAAAGGACATGGGATACATTGCTGATGTCAAATGGATCTTGGCTCAAAGCAAAAGGATGTTTACTTGTATTTTATTGACTATGTCAAGTCATTCGACTACGTGCACCCTAAGAAACTGTGGGTAATCTTAAGAAGAATAAGAATTCCATAACACTTCATTGTGCTCATGGGGAACTTATACATGGATCAAGAGGCAGTTGTGTGAACAGAACAGGGATTACGGCATGGCTCAAAATCAGGAAAGTTATACAACAAGGTTGCATCCTCTCAATACACGTATTCAATCTGTGTGCTGAGCAAATCATCAGAGAAGCTGGCTCATATGAAGGAGAATGAGGCATCAAGATTGGAGGAAGGTTTGTTAGTAACCTGCAATATGCAGGTGACAATCTTGCTTACTGAAAGTGAGGAGAACCTGAAGGATTTGCTGATGAAGATCAAGAATTGCAAGCTTCAGCATGGATTACAACTCAATATAAAGAAGACCAAAATCTTGCAGATGGACATTGGACCTTCACTCAAGTACTCCCTCAATGCAAGAACACTTTGTTCTACTAAACTGGCATTCCATAATGCTCACCTTCCTGACACGATCCCTGAAGACAAAGTGGGTGCATAAGTAAATGTGGTGAAGAAAGCTGATGGTGCCCAGCTATCAAAAGATAGTCTGGAGGCTTAAAGGCTCGAAGGTAAACAATCAGCCATTTAGCTCAGAAACAACAAAGCCCTCATGGAAGAAGCACACCAGCCTGTGTGATCACAAGGTATCAAAGGGATCAGGTATCAGTCATCAAGGAACAAAAAATCATGCCATTGTGAATGATGGGGAGTGCAGATAGGGGACCCAAATCCCATCCTATACAATTGGACATACCCTTATAGAAGTGTCATGGGGAGAGATGAGTCAGTCAGGGTACGATGTCGCAAAAATGAAACATACAACTTTCCTCTAGTTCTTAAATGCTTCCTCCCTGCCCCCACACTATCATGATCCCAATTCTACCTTACAAATCCAGCTAAACCAGAGGATGTACACTGGTACAGATAGGAACTGGAAACACAGGGAATCCAGGACAGATGAACCCTTCAGGACCAGTGGTGAGAGTGGCGATAATGGGAGGGTTTGGGGAGAGTGGGGTGGAAAGGGGGAACCAATTACAAGGATCTACATATAACCCCCTTTCTGGGGAACAGACAACAGAAAAGTGGGTGAAGGGTGACATCAGACAATGTAAGACATGACAAAATAATAATAATTTATAAATTATCAAGGGTTCATGAGGGAAAGGGGCTGGGGAAAGGGAAAAATGAGCAGCTGATACCAAGGGCTCAAGTAGAAAGCAAATGTTTTGAGAATTATGAGGGCAACAAATGTACAAATGTGCTTGACACAATTGATGGCTGGATAGATTGTGATAAGAGTTGTACGAGCCCCCAACAAAATGATTTTTTTTAAAAACTACATGAACAAACAAACCAAAACAAAAAGGAGACCAGAATCCTCACCACTGGCCCAATATGCCACATTATGATCAATGGAAAAAAAGGTTGACATTGTCAACAAGGTTGTCTTGCTTGGATCACGGGCAATGCTCGTGGAGGCAACAGGCCAGAGATCAAAAGGTGAGCTGCATTAGGTCAATTTGCTGCACAAGGCCTCTTTAGAGTGTTGAAAAGCAAAGATGTTGCTTTGAGGACTAAGGTGCCCCTGACCCAAGCCATGATATTTCCCATTGCTTCATATGCAGGTAAAAGTTGGTCATTGAAGAAGGAAGAATAAAGAAGAATTAGTACATTTTAATTGTGGTGCTGGCAAAGAATATTGAAAGTACCCTGGACTCCTAAAGGGACCATCTGTGTTGAAAGAAGTACGGCCCGAGCGCGCCTTAGAGGCAAGGATGGGCACCGCTTTGCCTTACATACTTTGGACATGTTGTCAGGAGAGACCAGTCCCTGGAGAAGGACATCATGCTTGGTACAGTACAGGGACAGTGAAAAGGAAGAACAAGGTGGGCTGAACACTGCAGCTGCAATAATGGGCTCAAGCATGGAAGCAATTGTGAGGATGGTGCAGGACCGTGCAGTGTTTTGTTCTGTTGTGCATCCGGTTGTTATGGGTGGAAACCAACTCAGTGGCAGCTAATAATACCACAACATATGCAGGGAAATATGGTTCTTAAGAACTACAGAAGGCAGCCCAGGCTTGAAGCAGAGCGACCAGTTCATTGCTGCTGACTGTCGAATTTGCTTCTGAGGCTTTGTGTTGGGTCACCCAGTGTTGGCAAATGGCATCTGAGGAAATTCTCTGGACCTTGTTAACTCCCCCACTGACATACATGCACACAAATAAGCCTAAGGCATACCCCCCTGAGACTTCCTGAAGCACTAATGGTAGCCCAAATGATTAGGTGCTCGACTAGTCATTTGAAAGGCTAACTGTGCAAACCTATTCCGGTACTCCAGGAGAGATTGGTAATCTGCTTCTGTAATGATTTTAGTCTACAAAATCTAATGGAGCCCTTCCACTTTGTCACATGAGGTCACTACGGGTTGGCTGAAAACTGACTCCATGGCTCACATCAACTTGAATCTTTGGGTCTCCAGAATCCCATCCTGACATTTGCACTCTCAGTACCTCCAAGTGAATCTGACATTGTCGCCTTCTGAAACCCCAGCATTTCCCATGGCCTTGGGTGAGTCATTGCTCCACTCCCTTTAGGGGAGGAATTCACACACACACACACCATCAGGTACTATATAATGAGGGCTGTGTTCACCTGTTAGTCACAGCACCTGCTCTCTGCTCTATCCACTCCCCTGACCAAGTTCAGCCCTAAAGAGCCATGGTTGATGTCCTGTGACTCCTGCCTCCTCATAACCAACGAAACCACGGTGGGCTAGGTTGGGCACCTCGCCCAAGAGCAGTCAGTCAGTGAGGTAGGTGCCTCATTAAAAATGGAGCTGGGCCAATCGGATCCTTGCCCTCAGGGACTTGAGCTGGAAGTGCAGAGAGCAGCAGGCAGAGGAAGGTAGAGATGATACTGTGAGGTAAAGCAGTGGTCATAGGGAGCCATGAGCAGTCAATCATGAGAAAATAGAAACTATGAGTAGGCACATTCCATGAGGTAGGAGACAGGCATGCCGAGGAGAGGGGAGACATAAGTGGGTGTGAAAAATGAAGGAAACAACCCCCCGGAGCAGAGCAGACTTGCACAAATAGAAGAGCATTCGGGTGGAGATTCAGAGGCTCCAGCTGTGGAGCTTGCTGCCTTGAGAGGAGGCCAGTTGAGCTACTGTGTTTTCTTTTTAGCTTTGTCCGTCTGCTTGTGTGCCATGCGCTTCTTGATAAGAATAAGACATACTGCCCCGCCCTCACTTTGATGCTATTCAGCCTAAATTCAGAAACCCTCTGTTTCTTTACATGAGAAGAGCTGAACTTGGGTTAATGCATCCGTGTATGCGCTTATACATTCTTGCATGCAGGCTACAAAATACAATTGGACCTTGAACAAAGTGGGAGGCTAGAGTCACCGACATCCCACACAGCTGAAAATCTGAGAATAACTTACGAACGATGGGGGCCCACATAGACGCCGATTTTGTTACTGTGATTGTTGTTGTTGCCGCTGTGCTGAGCTCAGGTGTTGCAGCCATCAACTTAAAAGGCCTGGTGATACGTCCGTCTGAGATGAGGTGTGCACCGCTCACAGGGGACTAGCATCCCGCACCGGGAGACTCCACCCCGGAGCTCACAGCAACAAGAGAACAATCTGTTGGTCGGCTCATGCCGTTCACATCTGGCTCCATTTGTCCTGAGTCCACTGTGAGCCTTTTCTGCCCAGGATGCTACTTCTACCAGGTCAGGGGCAGGCCCCTCTTACAAATATCCTGTCACCTTGTGCTCCCCAGCAGTTCCACACCTGACTCTGTGCCAGGCTCTTCCAAAGGATGGCGTAGGTGACGTGGGAGTTATGTTGTGGGAGACGCGAGTCTGCTGTGCTCACCAGGTTGAAGGGCAGTAGGTGAGAAGACAATTGGTCAGATTTCCTTCTCCCCGTCTCTGTGGGCTCAAGTTCACATGTGTTCTCCAGCCAACACACATTCTCATCATAAAGAAAAATAAAATGCAGTTAATCATATTGCTCGAGACTCTTCATGCTTGGACTCAGTGAAACACATCACTAGGATCTTAGTTGCACCAGAGACCATTCCAAAGAGCTGCTTCAGAAGATCTCTAACACCGGTGACCATTCCCTTTCGCTCCATCTGGGGAAAGGGATGAGCGGTTTAAGTCGAGCCTGGTCCCCCGCAAAGAGAGAAGGGTGAATGAGTCCTGGAGCCAAGTGTCTGAGAAGCAACTTGACGATCTTGGGGCCCCCGCGGATAATCGGGCTACTGGGACAGAGGCAGAGGATGGAAGGGTTCGCTGCAGATGCAGACAAATCCGTAGAGGTGGGAAAGGGCAGAACGGGGCTGAGTGTGTTCCCTGGGAAGCCAGTCTCTGTCCCAGGGTGGAGCCATGAGCCTGGGGGCCAGAGAACAGAACTAATTCAGAAAAAGAAAAAAACAAACAAACAGCACCAATAACAGCAGAAACCTTGGATGTGGTCAAAGGCAGAGTGAAGAGAAAGAGCAGCAGAGGCCAGGCGAAGCAGGAGGACCCGGGAAGTGGCAGCAAGCAGCCTGAGGACAGTGGGCTGAGAGCTGCAGCCATGGTGCCCTGCGGACTGCAACAGCCCGGGAAGTAGCAAAAAGCATGGCCTGGGGAGTTGTCATGAGAGGCCAGTTCTCCGTACTGGGCCTTGGGCTGCCACACCAGTCGCTGCTGGCTCAGGACAGCCCCGTCTGTATGTTCCACAGCAGAACTGTGCGCCATTAGGTTTTCTGAGGAAGCAGACGGCCGGCCCTTTCTCCAAAGCATGTCAAGGCTGATTCCAGCGACCCATCTTTTGGTTACTAAAACTGAAAACAACTAAATTTGCTGCCATCAGGTCATTGCTGACCCCGAGTGACCCCCTGTGTGTTTCTGAGACTGTAACTGTCTAGGAGAGTAGAAAGCCCAGTCTTTCTCCCGTGGAGCAGCCGGTAGTTTGGAACTGACAGCCATGCAGATCACAGCCAAACGCATAACCACTGCACCACCAGGGCTCAGTTTCTAAAGGATGGTCGTCACTTGTCTACTGATGTCACCCAAGGACTCCAGAGTTATCATAATTTTTTAAAAATCAAACTCATTGCTATCAAGTTGATCACAACTCAGAGCCACCGTCTAGGACAGGGTAGAACTTCCCTATGAGTTTAAGAGACTGTCACTCTTTAGGGGAGCAGAAAACCCTGTCTTTCTCCCCTATAGTGGTTGGTGGTTTCAAACTGCTGACCTTGCAGTAAGCAGCCCAAGGTGTAACCACTGTGCCACCAGGGCTCCTAGGAGATCACAGGACCCATCAATCCAACACCCAGGTATGCATTCCAGGAGCATTGAACCCACAGGTCCACATATACACAACATTCAGAGAAGCAGTATTAATAATAGCCCCAGAGTAGAAACAACCTGAATATCTGTCCATTGATGAATGGTCAAAGGATGAAGTATGTCCCTACCATGGAATATTATTCACTCAGAAAGAGCAATGACATATAGACGCCGAGCACAGCATGGTTGAACCTGGAAAACAGTCTGCCCAGCGAGAGGAGCCAGTCACAGAGAGCTACATTTTATATAGTTTCACGTCTATGAATTGTCTCCAATAGGCCAATGCACGGAGTTACTTGGTGATTGCCAGGGCTGGAAAGAGGGGGCCATGGGGAGTGATGGCCACCGAATTGGACACTTTAGAAAGGTGGTCTTCATGGTGTGTTACTTACACCTTAAAGAAAGGAAGGGAGGGAGAGGGACAGAGGGAGGAAAGGAGGGAGGTGGAAAACATGGAGAGAAGAGGGAGGGGAGAGGATGGAGTTCTCAGGTCGCAGTCCAGCCTTACTGAGTTCGAAACCCTGGAGGCGTGGCCTGGCAGCCCGTGTGTAAGCCAGCTCTTTGAGCGGATTGTCATGTCCGTCTCCCATGGAGCCACTGGGTTTGTTTGAACCTTCAACCTTTTGGTTAGTAGCAGATCGTTTAAGCATCGAGCCACCAGGAATCTTCTCATACGGATCATATCCCCATTTCAAAGTCAACTGCTGATCAACCTCGATTCCACCAGCCACTTGCATTCCTATTGGCCGTGCAAAATACGGTTGGTGGGTTTCAGGGCGTGGGCATCTTGTGGGGCAAACAAACCAGACTCAAACTCACCGTCATTATGAGTCATGGCGCCCCTAGTGGCCAGTGCCGCAAAGGGTTGCTAAAGCTGTAATCTGTATGACCACAGACTAGCACATCTTTTCCTGTGGAGCCGCTGGTGACTTCAAAGTGAGGACCTTTTGGCTCCCAGCTAAGTGCTTACGTGCTCACAGGGCTCCTTCCTCCACGAGGGAAGGGGCATGATTGCTCCGGCCCACCACAGAGTCATTTCACATGGCCAAGTTCATCATGATTCAAATTCAATTGCGGACTTCCAAGTCTGTTCTACTATCTTCTAATGGGCTCTTTTTCCCAGAGGCCTTGTGACTGGGTGGTTCATTCAGTAGCGCAACTAACGACAAAGAAATAACAGCGGGTTATCAGCAGCTCACAGTTTACACAGGGCAAGGGCATTACCTCAAGAAGTGAGCAGAAGACATGGCTCAAGGAACCTTCATTATTATGGAAGTCATGATGTTCCGCAAGCACTTCCACCAGTTGGCTTTGCCTTTTACCCTTTTTGCAAGACCCCTCTAAGGGTAAGCCGAGACATCTGTGTGACAGGTCTAAGGGCGGGTGGCTCCCTTAGAGCATCTTCTGGGAAGGATTCTGAAGGCACAGCGGTGCTCAGAGAGAGCACTGGGGTCAGCAAACAATGGCCGCCAGGAGCGTGGGCTGCTCGAATGGCAGGAAGCATCCACGGAAGCCCAAACCTTCTCGGTGACGCAAGTGTCATAAAGGCATTGAGAGATTCTTTTGCTCAGTAGACAGTAGATGGCCAGTCAGAAAGAACCAGGCTGGATGCTGATGGGCTGAGTCCTCGCTTACATTATAACACAGAATGCACTGTCCCGCCTTCGCTAGAAATTTTGAATATCATTACTTGTCCCAGACTGACCAGTATCTGAATGTGCTTCAGTGGTCATTCCAGACTCTGCTGAGGAATGAATCTAAGTCATCCACACGCCATTCATGCAAATGACCCACCCGTGAAAGATGGCTTTTAAAGAAAAATGGAATCATTAGAGAAGATAGCCTTTACCTTATTGTGACGGTGCTCTCTACAGCATGAATCCATCTACCAATCACCCCTGGAGAGCTTGTTTATAAAAAAGAACTGGCTAGAACAATTGGGGAGCTTGATATTGTCTTTAGTAGAAGGGACCAAGCATCGATATTGAAGAATTAATCAGGTTTTTCCCTGTGAAACCATATTCCTGTGAAAATAAAATAGCAATGGGAGAATAGTGCCCCAAATGATAGATTATCATCAAATCAGCTGGAACCACCACAGGATTGGGCCGGTCATTTATAAGGCTCAGGGCTTGGGAGTGAGTCTGCAGTGGACGTTGAGGACATTGGGGTTACAGCCTTATCAGATCATCCTAGTCCTGTATCTCTGCAACCCGTGGGCTGGGAAAATGTGCCGACAGGCCAGGCTGTCCCCAACAATGAGCCTGAAGGACAGTGACCGAGACTTGAGATTCTCCAACAACAGGAGTCAGTTCCGCGGGGAGTTCTGATGTTTCAAGACCCGCGTCAGTAGATTGCCCAAGATTTTACAAGATACCTAACTAGGATGCCTCTGTCTCTCAGCCTTAGTTACCTTTACCACAAAAGCCAGTCTTTGCTTACAAGTATGGCACAGGACCAAACTGGCTTTCTGCCACTCTCCTTTTGATCACAGGGACTGTGTCATGTGAGGCAGGGACACAAGGGGACAGTGTTTTATTTCCAGGTCAACTGACATCAAAGCAGTGCCATCAGAGGGGCCTGACAACAGGGAACCAGGACTCACAAGAGCAACAGGTACGCAGCCCAAGCACCACTCTGCTCTCTTTTCTCAGATAGGGAAGAAAAATCACCTAGGATTTCCCCTTGTTATTATTTTAGATTCACAAGTAGTCTACACGTGAGAACATGAATCGTAACATATATAGGAATAAAAATAGACCATAGGGACAACCTTCCTAAACATATTCTCTGTCACAGATTTAACTGTTGCTTTCCACTGTTTAAATCATCTTACAAGAGCATATTTGCATAAGTTTACAAGAGTTAGTTAAAAAAAAAAAACCCAACGGTATTGCTGCTAAGGTTCCAGTTCATACTTACCTAAGTTTATTCCAAACAAAAATGTTTAATGTGTTTCCGCCATGGATATGTGCCTACAGACAATTGTTCTCCACAAGACACTTGTCTTGGGCTCCTTGGATGTCTTCCAAGAAAGGGATGTCCTTCGTGCCACGGAAATAAAGATTTTGAGGTTAGAATGAGGACCAAATGTTTAATCAAGCTCAAGTGCACATCTTCCCAAATAATTATTGAATTATGTGACACGCTACAAAGTTTAAAGTTATGCTGCCCCCCCACACACACACACACACATCTCCAGAAAACAAGTTGTTAGGTGGCTCAAGCATTTAAGTGAGGTTGGGAAGAACCTTAGAGATGATCCAAGAGGGAGAGGACTGGCAACGTCAGTGAATGAAGAAAGTGTGGCTGCAGTAGACAGTGGTGTCCCATGGGGGACAGCCATTCGTGTGACCGCTAGTGAAGTTGGGGTCTCACCTGGCTTGGCATTTTCCATTTGAAGCAAGCATCTTGGCCCAGGGCAAGGGTTGGTCATGTTGGGGGCCAAAAGCAGTGTACAAAGAACAGCTAGCTCTGAGAACAAATGTTTCCATCAATCTTTTCAGCAAGACCGGAGCTAATGAAGATGATTTTGGGGGTAACAGGGGATAAGTCTGGGATTTGCCAGTACAATGAAGTGAGGAAGGGGAAAAGAGAACAATAGCTTCCAAAAGGGTCTGCTGGGCCTCTGCAGGGCAGTTCCAGCTACAGAGGCCAGTTCAGATGATGATGTCAACACAGGGTATCTTGTTACCATTTCTCAGTGGACATACACTGCCCAGGGGGATTGTTATGAATACAATTTGAGAAAATGGAAAACTGCATTGTTGCGAAAAGGGCCAGGAAAGTTGTGTTGAGGAGCATTATCCCATCATGAGGGAAGTGTGGTACATAATCTGGTGTTGATTTGAGAATTCAGAGTGAAGGGGTGGAATGTAGCCTGTTAGTCAGGATCCAGCCAATGAGGCCTCTGTGTGGGCATGGCCATCTCCTCAGGATTCTGGGAACTCCTGTATTCCTCCCTGGAGGCAGAAGACACGAATCCTCTCTGTTAATTCCCTGAGAGACACTCTACTGGCAAGACACATGGCACTATGCTGATAGACCCCTTGCCCTGGGAACTGGAAGAGCCACGTGGTGCCCCTGCCAGCACTGAGATGCTTTCACTGACACTGGATCCACAAGACTTCCCACCCACTGGCCTGTGATCTTCCTGCATTCGGCGTCATTGCATGCGTTTTGTGAGTCTGAAGAGGACTTTATGGATTGGTATTGGACAGATGGGCTAATGTCAGACTTGATCTGGACTGGGCTGGGATGTTTTCTTAATATTCAATTGCTCTTGTATGTAAAGGTCTTTCTTATACACATACGAGTGTCTATGGATTGGTTTCTCTAGTCTTTCCAGACTAACACAGGTAGTAAGGGCTGTCTATGAGAATTCCATTGGGACACCTTACCCCATCCACTCACAACCCTGTCATTTCCCCTTCAAACTCATTTTTATTCCCACACATGAAAAAAGAAAAGTCCCTTGAGGATGCCCAAATGCTGTTTGGCTGTTGTGTGAGCAGGTAAATGCAGAACCTTGCAGGGAAGGATCAACCAAAAAGCCACTCAGCTGCCTTGGAGTCCATTCTGACTCATAGGGACCCTCGATCAGACCTGCCCCTGTGGGTTTCTCAGACGATAACCCTTTATAGCAGGGGAGCTCAATACGGCGATCGCGATCTACTAGTCGATCGCAAATGCAGTATGGGTAGATCGCATGGCATTAAAAAAATAGACTTAAGTCTATTATCAATCCCGTCTCTTAATTAATACACAGCGCAGCCAATCAGATGCAATCTTAGGTGTCAAACGCATGCGCAAACAACTGCGCTAAGTGCAGCAAAACTGACAGGCTAAGTTATCGCCAATTTTAGACCTTGTTTTTCCTCTTAAACGTAAGAAAGGGTATTAAAATGAGTCGGGGAGCTGGACCAAGTAAAAAGACAAAAACGTATCACTTTCCTATGGAATGGGAGATTTTGACACTACACACTGACATTCAGCTGAAGTCCAGAGCGCAGGAACAGTTCTGGAAGTTACTGGCAGAGGGAAAGGACCCAAACATGAGAAAATGTGCTACCTCCCTGACTGCATTATTCAGCTCTGCTTATTCATGTGAGTCAGCCTTCCCACATAAAGATCATTAAGTCCAAGTACCGTTCCACCATGCCTGATGATCATTTGGACGTGTGCTTGAGGCTGGCTGTCAGCAGCCTGGACTGTGCATCCCTGGCTCGTTCCATTCAGGGGAAGTCATCAGAGTACACTCAGGTCATGACAAAAAATGTACATAGTTAATTGTGTTGTGTTGTGCAATATGGACTCATGTGGTTATTCAAGGTACATTAACATACACTGTACATATAAAGAACTCTCAATGCATTTATGAATAAATGTAATAAATAAATATATGTTTTTCAAGTTTGCAGTCCGTAGATCATTTTGACTTGACCATTTTATAAGTAGCTCCCATGCTGAAACAGTGTGAGCCCCCCTGCTTTACAGGAATAGAAATCTCCTCTGTCTCCCACAGAGCGGCTGGTGGTTTCCAACCGCTGGCCTTGTGGCTTGCAGCCCAACACATAACCTTGGGGAAGGTGAGAGAGAGGGACACACAGCCTTCAGAAGTGTACAGACCTAGATAGAGGATATGTCGCGAAATGACAGCTTCATGTTGGTATCTGTTTGTTTAATAAAAGTTTCTATGATTTTGTAGCAGTATGTTTCAACTTACCTTCATATGGCTAATTTACATCTACACACGCACACACACACACACACACACACACACACATATGAGACCTCCAAAACTGTGGAAAAGTTCCATGTGTGTGTGAGTGCAGATTAGCTTCAGATATCTGTATGTGTGCATATATAGATACACAGATATCTACACACACGCACGAGACCTTCAAAAGGTTCATGGAAATTCCCACTTTTACGTATGCACATACCTAAATATGTTTGTGTATATATGTTTCAAAAAGTATGTGGGAAAGTTTAATCATTTTTAATTCCATTTTTCCACAATGTGGGTGTATGTCTATGTGTGTGTACACACACAGACACAAAAGGAGGCTTCAAAAAGTTCATGGAAAATGAAATTTTTTTCACAAACTTTTCAGAGTTCCCAAATATGTGTGTGTGTGTACATATGTGTGTGTGTATATATATGTGTGTGTGTGTGTGTGTATACACACCTGCTCCCACAAGGGTTTGCAACCCTGGGAATTCTATTTAGGGATGATGTTGTCTCAATCTGTGGCTGCATGGAGCGCTGGAGAGGATGTTGGGTAGGTGGTGGCCTGCTATCCGCAAAGTTGGTGGTTCAAACCCTCCTGCACTCCGCAGAAGGGTGAGGCTGGATGTCTAGTAAGCCTCAGAAGCCCACTACAGGGCTGCTATAGGCTTACTGTGCGTCATCAAGGACTCGGTGGCAGTGGGTTGGAGTTTGGGGTTTGAATGTGTCTGCTCCAAGGGGCTCAAGCATAACAATAGTGAGGCTGGGCAGGCTGGGGCAGTGTGGTGCTCTGTTGCACAAAAGGTGGCTATGAACCAACTCCACAGCACCTAAGCACAACAACAGCATCTGGGTGAGTAAATGAGACTTACTTATTCTTACAAAAATGGAGGCCTGGTAGATCAGAGATGTGTTCTGGACATACTGGGGCACACAGGGGAACCTGAGAGGTGCAAGGGGTAAGTCGTGCCAGGTATTTCTGAGGTGCCACATCTGCTACAATCTGAGGTTTGGACCACTTTTCTCTTAGCCCAGGTGTGCTCTGAACCACTTCCAGAAGGCCCTACCCAAGAACCCCACACACATGCCCATCTCTTGCCAAGACCACGGGCGTTTGCCCCTGCCTGCTTCCTCGTCGATGCTGCAGCATCCAGCAGAGGGGACCTCCTCAGGGTGCTGTCACCACCCAGAAATTCAGGATAATAAATGTCTCCTGGGGACAGTCAGCAAGCAGTGGGGTAAAAGGAATGGAGAGGATGAATTATTTTCCTCTCTTCCCTTGAGGATGATGGGTCCTGAGAATGCCTCCCTTGAGAAGAGAACTTCCCTCCCACCACCCTTGGGTTTCTCTGCCCCTGGGGCCCCAGTTGATGATGGGAATTACTACAGAGTGCAATGGTACTCAATGGACCGCAACCTGCTTAGTCCAGCAAAGCTGTCTGGGCAAGGCAGGGACAAACAGGGGGACTTAATGCTCACACTCTTCCCATGTTTTAGCTTGGAAACTGGCAGAAGGAGTACCCAATGGACCCCCCACCAAGAAGACCATCTACATCTTCCTCGGTCTCCCGCACGGTGTGCAGCAAATTGCTACTCTGATTCTTCCGGCTGCGTGTTTGCTCTTTCCCAGGCTCTCTCATGGTAGGCTCAGTGCTAACACTTAGCCATCAGGCAGGTAAAGCCTGTAGCACAGCAGGTGCTTCTGAGCACTAGGGCAAGGCAGCTAATCCTATCCAGCAGGTCCAGCCTATCAAGGGTGCGGCAAGCCCCAGTCTCCAGGGGCCACTCGCTGCGTCATGTGGAAGCATGCCAGGCACTTGCCTCTTCGTAACTTCATTCACAGCACCTGTGTGAAGACAGCTCATGATGCAAGGCACCCCACTTGGTTCTTCGTTTCCACAGTTCTCATATCTGAAAACCTTTGTAGGACCGTTTTATCTTTCTTTCGTTACCCAGAATGAAAAGCACTTTAAAATGTGTTTTAGTGAAAAATCACATGGTAAAGGGTATAGGATTGGATCGTAGTTCAAATGCTTTTCTTCTTAATCTTTCTCTCCATCTCCCCGCCCCCTGCCCTTTTTCAACCCCTCACTGAAGGCCTCGGCTGGATTCACAAAGGATTTTCCAGTGATCAGCTATAGCGAGGGTCAGGCAGAAGGGAGAAATTTACACGTGGCCTCCCCAAAGCCTGCCTGTATAACAGTGATTCCCAGGCTAGTCAAATTTGGAAAGAGAGAAAAGAAACTTTAAAGAATTGCATTGTTAGACATGAGGATGATGAGACTTCATCTCAGGCACTTGGACATGTCATCAGGAGAGATTCGTCCCTGGCAAGGGACACCACGCTTACATGGAGAATCTCTAGCGGTTGGCGTCCACGAGGAAATTAACCTCAAAGTACAAGAAAAGAAAGAAACAATCCAGGGCAAAGTCAGGGTTTGACCGGGAGTTTGGGAGGCAAAGGACATCCTTGGTGAGATTACGCGCGACAAGGCGCAATGGAAGGAGCCAAGGCCAGGGAGGCGCCTGGAGCATGAGATGGTCCTGAGCAGAAAATAATGTCATCGGTGTCATGCGGAAGTTTTTCTAGCTGAACAGTTGACTGACCACACCCTCATGCAGGTTTGTGTGGGGTTTTTTTGGAGGAGGGCCTTGCACTTTTTTGATCTCTTCGATTCTTTTTGTTAGTTCCTATTAAATCGCTTCAATGTAGGGCAACTCCGCGCAGCAGAATGAAGCCTGGCCCAGTCCCTGTGTCATCTTCCTGACTGTTGGTGCATTTGTGTCCAGTGCAAGGCTACTAGGCAGCGCCTTCCACCCTGTGGCCCTGTCTAGGTGGCACGCTATCTGACAATATTCCGCTGGGATCCAGTGGGGTTTATCAGTTATTTTTCAGAAGTAGACTGCTGGTCGTTTTTGTTTGTTTGCTTTCCCTGCATTTTCGTAGTCTGGAAGTTTGCATGAAGCCTCTCCTCTGTAGGAGACTGCTGACATTTGAAATGCTGGTAGCCAGTAGTCTAGCTACTCTTTCTGGAAACTAGTTTGTTTTTTTTTCCCGCAGTATGATGAGAGGGTATTGATATGTAATGAATTGTTTGTCTCATTCTGACTTGCCTGGTTCCTTGTCACACCTGCCTGCTACGCAGAACTCTCGCTTGCTCATGGACAACCTGGCAGCTTGACAAGGTTGGTTTGGGAAACAGTCCTTCCTATGAATTTGGCGTTGAAGGAGGAAGAGGAGCCAAGGTGCACAGTGTCTTCTGGAGCCCCACTGCGTTTGTAGTCTGGCATTTGTGAAACAATTCGGATATAAGTCCTGTTTACTGTGCACTCTTTTTAAATTCCCGAGTGGTGTTGACAGACAGTGTGAAGCAAGTTCGGACAGGTGTACACAGGCCAGTCGCCACAGGAACAGAGGCCCCGGGCGGTGAAGATGCTATTGAGAAAGCACAGCTCAGAGCCGCGCTGGGGTGAGACAGGATGCCAAAGAGTCTCCGAACAATTATCTGAGCTTTTCCATTTCAGGAGCTCTCTGGGTTTTGGAAACATGGGGGAATTCCATGTGCTTTTAAGTCCCATTTTCCTAGGGACTGGTTGGAAGTCCCTGGTAGATGAGAAACAAGCACACTGTGTGAGAACTGAGGGGCAGGGCAGGTCCTGTGTCATGCTCGTCAAGCCTGGGGAAAGGCTGATCCTCCTGGGCGACTGTACAAGACAAAGACACGGACTGCAATCAACTGGAGCAGCCACAGCCCCAGGCCCTCGGCATCTCTCCACAAGGAGTTGTGTGATACACAACGAAGGCAGACCGCTGGGAGAATGAACAAGAGAAAACAAACTGGTAGGCATCGATCCTCTGCGCCATCTACTCGCCGCCACGGAGCCCCCACGCCCGGCTGTCCGCGCCGTCTACCTGTAGCTTTTCAATGTGTCTTCCTCTTGTTCTACTTATTCCTCTCTTTGCCTGAAGGTTGGATTCGGATTAAGAATCCACCCTATAATTATGGTCCATGATTGGTTCCTTTAAAGGGATTCAACCACTTAACCAGGAGCATCAAGAACAGGCGGCAAGAGGTGTGGTTGTGAGTGCACTGGGCTGAATTGGGGCAAGGGTGGGTGGGTGGTGAGGGTGAGGGGTCATTTTACCAGCCTGCCAGAAGTGAGTCCCCCGAAACATGGCACACCCACGTTTTTCTAAGGCAATTTTCAAAGAAATAAGGTTTTGTTTCTTTCATTTAAAATAAAAGATTTTAAAGTAAAGGTTGATCCTCAAAATCAATGTCCCATCACAAGAAGCCCTGCTGGCATGGTGGGTTGGACTACATACATATTGGACTGCAGACTGAAAGGTTAGCAGTTCAAAACCACCAGCCATGAAGAAGGAAAAGGATGGGGCTTTCTATTCCTGCAAAAATTAAGGAGTCTCAGAAACCCACAAGGACAGTTCTACCTTCCCATTAGGGTCTCTAAGAGTCAGAATCAATTCTATGACAGTAAGTGAGATCATAAGCAGTTAGACTCAATTCCAATTTGAAAACAATTCAGTTATGCAGCAGTTGACTTAAAATAGCCCGTATTCCTTAAGTCCACATTGCATTTCTTTTTTTTTTAATTTTTTAACAATTTATTGGGGCTCATACAATTCTTATCACAGTTCATACATATACATACATCAATTGTATAAAGCACATCTGTACAGTCTTTGCCCTAATCATTTTTTTCTCCTCTTTTCTTTTTTTACATTTTATTAGGGACTCATACAACTCTTATCACAATCCATACATATACATACATCAATTGTATAAAGCACATTGCATTTCTTGTGAATGGATATTTCCTGGAGATATCTGGGGGACTGCAGACTCCCTTTGATGTTGGAGACTGTCACTACTGAGGAGCCTGCTGACACAGAGCTGCAGGGAGGATGGCCCTTCTCTGAAATCGGTTTTAAGATCTCCAAAACAAGCTGTTAGGGTCCCGGAGCTAGATCAAATCCGAGTAGGCCACACCCAGAGAGTCTACTCCAGGGTGCGCTCCATATCTGGCTTGGAAAGAGCAAGATATTACCCTTCCTACAGCCCACCCTAGGTCATGTGTTTTGAGACCCATAACATGGCCAGGAATGAACAGTTGCCTTCCTTGCCTTCTGTCCCCCAATCGCAAACCAACCCTCGTTACACAAGTAAACCTGAGGTTTCCCATTTGCATGATGAAATCGCCGAAGCCGTAAGAGAGCAAGGCCCTGAGTCAGACGCCGCCCTGGCCACAGAGACTAGGACAGAGTCGCCATAGAGGCAGAGTTTAGTAGCCTTGTCCACTGTGGAATTATTCAGCCAATAAAGTGGAGGTTCCCAATCAGGGTCAGTTTGGGCTCCTCGAGGTTGTTGCTGGCATCTAGGGTGCAGAGGGCAAGGATGCTTCTGAACATTTTACTACACAGAGGACAATTGGCTTCAACAAAGAATCGCTCAGAATAAAATGTCCCTATTCCCTACTCTAAAAATGTCCTCAGCCCTGTACTAAGTGAGAAGTCAGGAGAGAAGAGTCAAAAGCAACCCTTAGCTCTCCAGAAAGCCGGCCATTATCCAAAGTTAACCAAACTCACTGCCACCGAGTCCATGCCGACTCACAGTGACCCTGTAGGACAGGGTGAAACTGCCTCTGGGAATTTCGAGACTGTGATTCTTTATAGGAGTAGAAAGCCCCATTTTTTTCCCCAAGGAGTGGCTGGTAGTTTTGAACTGCTGACCTAGCTGTTAGCAGCCTAACAGATAACCAAGTGTCATCAAGCTGATGTTTGTTTCAGAATGAGGGGAGGTAGCCCTAAGTGGCCACATCTGTCCTGGTTTGGGCTTGGTGTTTGTGACTTCCTTCCTTGGAAACAATTATACAGGTCGGTGGGGAGAAGAAAAGTGAAGAGGAATCCTTGCACTGCTCCTGGAAAATAGTTTGGAAAATCTCACGATAAGCTTCAGTCAAAACAAACAAACCTAAAAATACTATAGGGCTGAGAGTTATCCCTGTTGGGTTGCCGGATACATCCCAAATGTCTACAGCAATAGCTGGTGCCTAATAGGCACTTAAAATATATTAATAGGATGAATAGCAGCCTCAAATTCACTCAAAATCTTCAATAGGTCTTCTCCCTAACCAGAAATAAATGGCTAGTAATAGCTATTACAGATTATTTGTTAAATGTCAAGAATTACCGTAGTCTCCATGCTTTGGTTCAATGATTTAATCTTCTAAACCTGGCCCTAATGCTCCTGCTAGCCCTAACACTAATCCTAGTTCTAATTCTGACCTTCAGCCAAACCCTAACAAGCACCCTAACCCTAATGGAAACCTTACTATATCCCTGACCCTAACCTTACAGTAACCCTCACCCTAATTCTAAACTAACAAAATTCCTAACTGTGATCCTAATCTTTACCTTAATCCATACACTAACTCTGCTCTTTCTCTTGCCCCAGCCTTAACTCCATTCCTAACCCTCACCCAACCCCAATCACTAATCCTATATCAAACCTTATCTTAAACCATAAATCTAACCCTACTTATCCCTAACCCTTACTATCCCGATAGCTGGTTACTCAAATCCCTAACTGTAACTTTAAACATAACCCTAGCCCTATGACGACGCCTCACTCTAACCCTCACACTACCCCTAAAACTAACAGTAAACTAAGCCATGCTAAGCCTATCCTGAATCCAAAACATAACCCTAATTTAACTTAAGCCATAATCCTAAACATAACTATGTCCCTAACCCTAGCCTTAATATGAAACCTAACACTATCCATAACCTTAGCCCTAACCCTAGCACTAAATTGAACCCTATTCCTTACCCTAACCCTACCCTCAACTTCTCCCAAACACTAATCATAACCCTTTCCCGAATCCTATCTCTAACCATAAACCAAACCTAACCCTAACTTTAACTAGATGCTAAGTCTAAACCTTATCCCTTTCTCTGACCTTATCTATAAGCCTAACCTTAACTATCACCCTTACCCATTCATAAGCTTGAATGTAACCCTATCCCTAACTTTCACCCTAGCTCTAACTAAAACCCTAACCCTATCCTTCAGCCTATCTCTGATCTTAAACCTAGCCCTAACCCAAAGATTAGCCCTAACACTATCCCTAAACCTAGCCCGATCTCTAAGTCTAATCATAACTTTCACCCTAATCCAAAGCCTGAACATAAACCTAGCCCAATCCCTAACCCTAATCTTAACCCATACCCTTATGAAGTGGACCCTATTATTTCCATTTTACAGATGAAAAATAAGGTAAAGAGATCTTAAATATCTTGCCTGCGACATGCAACAAGTAACCCTGGAAGCATCAGCATCCCAACGCAAGCAGGCTGACTCTGGAGCCTGGATTCTCACCTACGGATGGCCCATTTCTCTCAGGAGGAGATTGGGAGCGAGGATCTAACCCAACTATGACTTGCTCAGTTCCAGTGAGAATGATCCCTGAAGGCAGAAAATAGGAACGTGCCTCCTGACCTAGAACTAGCCCTGAACTTAAACTAAAATGTTTATCCAGAAAAAGAGGCCATGCTCTCCAGGTTCTTGAAGAACTAGAAGCATCTTGGAAGTTGGAGGGCTGGTTTGGAGAAGACAGCTATGATGTGCAAGGCTTCCTGTCTATCTTCCTGCACCATCATTCATCCCTTCCACCAGCCAGAGTCTCCTCGCCTCGTGCTGCTCCAGGATCCCGATCGTGCCTCTGAACTTGTTCAGAGAGAACAGCAGGCGCCCTGCTCTGAGCAGCTCAGCTTCCCTCTGATGTGAGTGTTCATGGCAGACTTCTCCTGTCTGTCCTCTAAGCAACCCCCAGCCCACACCCCGGTTTCGCTAACCTTCTTCGCTTCTGTCAGTCCTTCATCTCCCTCGAAGGTTTAGAGCCTTGTCCCACTCATGTCCTGCTAGCTTCTGCCTGACCACCTACCGTCACCTTCACCCAGACAGAGCCGCCACATACACTGTCCCCCTGCCTGCACCCACACTAGCCCGTCTAAACTGCCCTCATGCCATCACCTGCCTGAGCTGCCAGCTGGCCTCCATTGCACATGCCATGCTCCACCTGCCCAGGCTGCCCAGCACTCCATCTGGGTTTGCTCCCCAGCATCCACCCTGCCCTCTGGGAATGGGTGTGCCTGGCCCTCAGATTCTGCCTGGCCTAACTGGGGTGGATACTTCAACCATGACGCTGCTTAGCAAGGCGGCTGTGCCCATGCTGAGGTCAGCAGACCACGCCTTTCTCCTCCCCGCCCCCCCACTCCCCAGAGCATCAGGGCGGAGTCGTCGCCTCTGTGGAGAAGTTCCCAAGCAGAGTGACCACTCTGGTGATGTCAGAGCATCCTGGACCCCTGACGCCATCTATTTAAATCCATGTAATTGAAAAGAGACTACCCTGTTCTTTGGCAGCCGGCATGAAATTCCTCTTAAGGAGAGAGCCATGCATATTAGGAAATATATTTATTCTTCTGTGACAATTAGCTTGAATGCTAATTAAGAGTTGAGGATCTGAACCCACTTCCTGGTACTGTGGAAGAAAGGCCTGGTTCCTTCATCTCACCTATGTTCGACATAATGACAGGTGAGACCAGTGCCTGGAGTGGCACCTCATGCTTGGTAGAGTCGAGGGGCAGTGGAAAAGGAAAAGCCCCCTAAGGAGATGGGGTGGCACAGTGGCTACAACAATGAGCTGAAGCATAGGAACCGTTGTGAGGATGAGCCAGGACTGGGCAGTGTTTCCTTCTGTTGCGCATGGGGTCGCTATGGGTTGGAACCAACTGGATAGCACCTAGCAATATCCCCAACAGAAACAAGGGCTCCATTACACAAGCGGAAGTGTTTGTTTGATCCTAGAGTAAGTCAGAGAAGGAAGGAAGGAGAAAGGATAGGGAGAGACAGAATGGAGCTATCAAAACCCAAAGAGCTGAGGGAGAAAAAAGAGGAGCTGATTCCAAGGGCCCAAGTAGAAAGAAAATGTTTTGAAAATGATGATGGTAACCTATGTTCAAATGTGCTTGATACAATGGATTGTGATAATAGTCATAAGAGCCCCCAATTAAATGATTTATTCAAAAAAATTGCAAAGAGCCACAGACTCCATGATGGGACCCCCTTCCCCAGAAAAGGCTGACCAGGCAGAAGGGGTGAACTCTATGAAAAAGCAGTGAAGCGTTTTAGATTTGGATTCAGGTTTAATGGAAAAGTAACTTAAAACAACATGTGTAGACAGAGACCAGACAGGGAACTCAGGAGACTGTACATTCTTAGGGATCAGTTACATAATCCCCCTGGGAGGCAGCGGGCTTCTCCACCAAGCCAACTCCACTTGGATCTCAGAGACAGAGGGGGCCAGGTAGGGGCCTAACGAGACCAGAAGAGCAAATGTCTGCTTCCTCTAACTTTGTTCCTAAAACAAAGACCACAACTTCCTCATCTCCACACCACCATTTTGTGTGAACCCAGGACCGGCATGCAAAAGGTAAATGGGTTTGGAATTGGAAACTGACTGCAAATATTCAGTGAGCAACTCTAAGTCACTAGACAAACGCAAGCTGTCCTTGTTCCATCTTCTACCCCTGAGACACTAGAAACTGTTACCCAAATCATCATCGTCATCCTTAGTACAAATGCTGGTGGGTATGGGGTTCCCTGCCTTGCCCTCTCACCAGGGCAATGGGGCAGCCACACTCGGGCCTCAGGGAGCTCTCGAAAGTGCTGAGGCAAGCTACCTTGCTCTGCTGGAGGCAGCCGGGGTGTGGCCCCTCTGAGGTCCCATGTAGAGGGTGGGGCTTGCTGTCAAAAGCTGGGTGGGGATGGGTGGGGGAGAATGAAAACAAGTCATTTCACACCCGGTGTCCCTGTTTATTGAGTTCTCACAATTATCCTCCCGGAGCAGACACACCGTACATGGAAAGAGAGGGGACTCTAGGAGCAGACACACCGTATATGGAAAGAGAGGGGACTCTAGACGAAAGCTTCCAGATTGCTAGCCCCTCAGAGCCACGATCATTTGTGCTTCCCTGTCCCTTTACCAAGAGTCCCTGTGGTGCTGTGGGTTAAGTACCGATTGTGAATAGCAGAGTCAGTGGTTCAAACCCACCAGCCTTTCCCAGGGAGGGAAACGAGGCTGTCTGCCCCCTTAACAATGGTCAGACTCAGAAAGCTCACGGAGCAATCCTACTCTGCCCTACAGGGGCAGTGTGAGTCTCAATGGACGCTGGACAGTGGGTATCCTTTGTCCTGGTGTTTGGGTACATCTGCCGAATGGGCCTGACCAACTGATGGGTCAAGACCAAGAAGATGTCTTCACGAGGTGACCTCACTTGCTAATTTGAAGGCTAGATAGGTTGGTCCCAAGTAATAAATTTTCCATAAAAAATCCTAAGAACAGAGACTGTGAGCGACAAAGCCCTGGTCTTATAATAGGATGCTCCACCTAGTTATTGCTTCAGTCCTTAGTCATTTACCCCCTGTTCTCACCAAAAGATCAGGTAGCCGCTGCTTAAAGGGCCAGTTCAGCTGATTGCCGATCAGCTGATGTCTGGGTGTGCAATTCACACAAACGAGTACCTACTTTCTAGACCACGTCACCATTGCATAAGCAGCTAAAGCAATATTTATACATGTAATGTATGGGGACACATTATTTCCCTGGAAACAATTATGACAGACGCCGCTTAGTCCCTCTAATGAACACATCCAGGAGGAGTGATGGCAAGGGGGTCTATGACTGTCCACCATGTCACTCATCAACTGAGTACAAACAAACAAACAAGCGCTTAACTGTCTCACACCTCGGGCCCGTCTTTAGCCAGAGGCAGAAGCCACGCCACGCAGGCTGCTGTGGGGTAATATCAAGTTATAATAACTGGAGTCATAGAAGGAATACCTGTACTCTGCAGCCTGAGGAAGATGCCCATGTTCACTACGCACTTAGAATGCTCACAAAGGGGTCTCTCCTTGTCAGCCCCTCACAATCACCACCAAATATTAATCACACTGTTCTTTGGACTCTCGCTTTCAGCAGCCCTTGAAAGGTTGTCGGTTCAGACCCACCCGGAAGCACTTCAGACGGAAAGCCTGTCAGACTGCTTACAACAAGTCACAATTCTGGACGCCAGAATACAGTTCCACTGCAGCACATGGGCCCACCACGGTCAGAACCCATTCAAGAACAATGGCTTGCTTTGGGTTTGACCTTGAGGGCTTCCACAGATTAACTCATTCAATTCTCAAAATCTTATGGTGCCGGCATATTTACTATCCCCTTGCCACAAAATAAGGGGCCCTGGTGGCCTAGTGAATTCTGAATTGGGCTGTTAACCACAAAGTTTGCAGTTTGAAACCACCAGCCACTCCTGGGGGGTGTGCTGGGGATTTCTACTCCCATAAAGAGTTACAGTCTCAGAAACCCAGAGGCAGTTATACTCTGTTTTCTCACTGCCATCAAGTCAATACTGACGCATAGCGACCTCCTGTGGATTTCCGAGACTATAGCTGTTTACAGGAGTAAAAAGCCCAGTCCTTCTGCATGTGGTTTTGAACTGCTGACCATGTGGATCTCAGCCCAACACTTGACCACACCACCACCAAGGCTCCGTTACCAGGTCACAGTAAGTTGGAAATGACTGTAAGGCAGGGAGTTCAGGTTTTTCATGGGGCAGGAATGACAAACAGGGCAACGGAAACTTGCTTAAGAAGTTTTCCCAAGGACATAGAGTTCATTGCAAAGCCTGAATTTGAACTCAGGAAGCCCAATTTCAGATTCTACGGACCTCAGACAGGCCACATCAAATCTGAAGAATGAAAAAACTGCACAGAAAGAAAAGGATGTATGAATGAGATATAACCTGGATTAAACTGTCATGCTGGAACAGAATAAAACAGAATTTAAAAATCAGAGAACATCTACACACTATTGTTTTCCCCCATTTAAACGTGACCTTGGTCTCAGAGAAAGCTCTGGTGATGTAGTGGTTATGCATTGGGCTGTGATCCTTAAGGTTCACCCAAACTGGCCAGTTTCTCCAAGAAAGAAAGACGGGACTTTCTACTCCTGTTGATAGTTACCGTGTCCGAAACTCACAAGGGCAGTCAGTCCTCCCTGTCCTGTACAGCCAGTATGAGTCAGCATTGGCTCGATGGCAGTTGGCCTTTGAGAAATGTGTTCTCTGCCCAAGTTACAGTACCAACCCACTACCCTCCGTAGGAACCTCTAGGCAGGCAGCTCTACGCCATCTGAGAGGCCCCCATGAACCCAAATCACCAGCAACAGCATGGCATTCTCCAGGGTCATTTGACGATCTAGTATATTTCTTTGCATGATGACTTTGGAGCCTACTCCCTAGTAAAATGGGACTCGGCTCTGCTCAGGAACCCTGGTGGTACAGTGAGACAGTTAACCAAAAGGTCAGTGGTTCAAACCTACCAGCTTCTCCAAGGAAGAAAGCTGAGGCTTCCCTTGGAAACCTTGAGGAACAGTCCTACTCTGTCCTATTGGGTCACCAGGAGAGGGAATTAGCTCGGTGGCAATGGGTTTCTGTGATGGGCTGCTCTGCACAGTCATGTGGCTGATCTTGGTCCAGTCTTGTGACATTCTTTTCATCCCTGAATCAAGGTCAAGAGGCTTCCTGCAGCCCACCAGCCTTGCTCTAGATTGGACTTGGGAACCTGCCTTCTTTCTGCGGCAGTACACCAGCCCTCTTGCTATCTAGGTCAGTGGGCTCAGTGGGCACTGGTGCAGTGTGTTCTTAGGATCATAGAAACTCAATAAAAGTAACAGGGATTTGCAGGCACACGTGGGTCCATTAACCGATTCTCCAGATGGCGCAAGTGGTTAAGAACTTGACTACCACCCCAGAGTTTGGCAGTTCAAATCTACCCAGACAGTACCTTGAAGAAAGATCTGATGATCTATTTCTGAAATATCCCAGCCATTGAAAACCCTGTGGCGTGTTCGACTGTGAAACACGCCGACTCTACCTGAGTCAGAACTGACTCAATGGCAACTAACAACCAAGTAAGTTAAGTTTCTTTGCCCAAAGTGACGTGGCTGCAAGTGGTAGTGAAAGAAAAGAAAATAAGGGAGGGAGTATCCCACTTAGTGTAACACTGGTTTCCACATCTGAGGGATTCCTAGCACTCTTGAAAACTAGAAATTTTGGCAACTTGCTAAAGGGATTTAAGGACAACACTAAACAAGCCAGCAACAGACAAAAAATGATTGTCACCTCCCCAAAACAAGATGCTGGTGTTTTGATAGACATCCATCCATGGTTATTCCCCTGTCCCTGGGTTCATTTCAGCATAGTAACTCATTGAAAGTGCTTGCTGCCCCCGTTTATGGCTCCTTAAAGCTCTCACATATTTCAATGAACATAGATCTTTCTCTGATGCTAAGTTACTCTGGTATTTCTTCATCTCTTACGTATACAGCATCATGCCCCTAATTATAATTTTGAATAACCTTATGCACGGATCAGAATTTGTTGCAAGCCATTGATAGGGCTATTGGGCAGCAATTGGTCCCAGGACACCAAGTGAGCAGCAAAGCGCTATAGGGTAGTGTCCGATAGAGGGTACATCCTAGAAAATTCCATCCATCTCTAGTCAAGTGAATAATGACATGAAGTTAATCCCCAGTGATTATATATGGAAAGCAGATACAAGGCACACAAACAGGATGAAACCATGACTGTGATTTGACTCATGGTGAATAGCAAATGTGTTGCTCAGAGCATCTTAAAAGGTCTAGTTGAGACCTGGGCAGCTTCCATCCTGGGTCCTCCTGCGCTCCTCAGGAGGATGAATAGAGTCATGAGTAATTGTAATTAGGAAGCTTGCTGGGGTGGTGGTCTGGGCAGGTGTGTTACAAACAGAGGATCCTATGCGACACCTTCACGATGTGTATGGCCTGCTGCAGCAGATGTGATGGGGGTGGCCCCCCTTGACACTGCTGTTCTTCTTGTGCTAACCCAAAGGATAATAGTAAGTTATCCATTTATATGTTGATCATTAGCTCATCCATGATGTCACTGTGTGTATTCCCTCCAGTTTTACAGAGGAGGAAATTTAGGTCCATCCAGAGGGCTGAATGCTTCACACCATGACACGGAATAGATACTAAAGTACAGCACCCCAAATACAGGTTCCTGCACTCGTTACTAATGCTCGTTACGCTGCAGCTTCCTTGACTCTTAAGTTTACTAGCAAATTCTTTATTAGCATTGAGTCCTTAGACTTTATATACGAATTCCCCATACAAACTATAGCATTAATTAGTTTTCTTAACACCTCACTTTAATTTTTCATCAGATTGGCTGCTGGGATGCCACATCTACCTTCCCTGCTACCTCATTGTTACTCTTTATTACCCAACTTCATACTCAGAGTGCTGGGATGCTTCCAAGGTCCAGTGCTCCATCTTCTTTCTCTTTTTGGCTATGAATTCTCATCCAGTCCCAAAGATTTAAATGAAATCTTAAACTTGATGGGGCCTGGCTTCTCTTTGTTTTTCCAGCACAGCTGCTTACTTGACTTCTTCACTTAGCTACTTAATAGGTACTTCCAATGTAATGTATCCACAAGAGAATTCTTGGTTGTACTAGTCTTTGTAGAATAGAGAAACAAAATTCATAGACACTCATGTGTGTAAGAACAAATTTTATATTAAAAAGTAATTATATATTGAGAAAAAATCCCAGCCCAGTCCAGATCAAGTCCATAAGTCCGATATTAGCCCATATGTTCAATACCAAACTATAAAGTCCTCTTCAGACTCATGACACACAAGCAATGATGCCAAACGCAGGAAGATCACAGACCAGTGGGTGGGATGCCTTGTGGATCCAGTGGCGGGTAAGCATCTCAGAGCTGGCAGGGATCTCTATTTGGCTCCTCTGGCTCCAGAACTCTGGCTGCATCAGCATAGCTCTATCAGGCTTGTCGTCCATAATGTTTCACAGGGAGTGAGCATATGTCTCCAACAAGCTATTTATCTCCTTAGCACTTCCAAATGAGGTCATCAAGCTGTGACCTAATTGACAGGCTAAACTCCACTCCTTCACACTTAAGTCTCAAATTGACAACAGATCATGTTGTCCACCCCTTGTCAACTTGACACTTTCACACAGCATTTTAGCCATATATAATTTTCAAACAAGCAATAATAAGATATATTTGTACCTAACAGGATAAAACTAAAATACATACAATTCAATATGTGCCACCCTCATTTGAACATAATATTCTGTAAGTGAACAAAACAAAAATATCCTATACGTATGTGAACACTACACCATAATCCTATGAACTGATTTCTATGAATATATCCTTATGAATATATTCCCCACCTATGAGAGTTTGTAAGCCAGCCCCTTCATGCCTTTATCCACTCAATTTTGGGTATCCAATTTCTATACTGCCCACTTACATCAACCCAGTGTGCCCAAGGAAACAATCATATTCTTTGATGTGAAGAATCTTCACTTCAGTTGGAACCTTGTGAGTCTGCATCCATAAGCAAAGTCAAATCAGGACAGGTCTTCCATAAAGTCAACAGCAATATGCACAGTTCACAGGCTCAAAATATTCTCTTCATCTGATCGAGTTCTAGTCAACTCAGTGTGGGCTGCCTCACTTAGCCTCACCAGCATGCCCATTGGTCACCTTGCCTTTAGAGCATGGACCCATCACAAATTCTCAACAACTCTAGCCCCCTTGTGCTAGGTCATGAACTTCAGACCAGTGAATCTGCTCTTGTCTTCCTCTAGTTCCTGTAAACCAGGTCCACGGGTGTCAGTGGTCAGACTCAATCCATCTCTTTATTCTTGCATTTCTCCCACTTTCACTCAACAAGTGGATCCAGGTGGTCGCCTGCCCATAGGCTTCCTTTAACATTCAGTCCTAGAGAGGAGTTTTCTTCATGGGTCCAGATTTTTTTCTAGCCTCAAGCACAAACCACTAGTTCAAATTTAAAAAAATCCAGAGTCCCCTTTTTTTCTTCAATCTGTCAATAGTCTCCTGGGCAAGTCTCTTCACCTTCAAATGTCCTGAGCACTCAAGACCAATCCTTTCAGAGCCTTCTTTGCAGTCATGTCCTAAATTCATTTAAAGATCAAATTTTAATGGTTCAAAGCAAGTGGCCTTACAATCTCTCCATTTTCATATTCCCAATAATCATTTCTATCAATCATTATATCAACAATAATAAGCAGAAGAGATCAGTATAAACAAAGTGGAATCAGGCACTAATCTCAATTCTTAAAACAGTCAAGTTAAATCCTTACCCAGCTTATCTTAATCCTATGTAAACTATTCTATTGATACAAAACATGGGGTTAGGTCTCTAACAGCATCAACCAGAGCCAGGTTTTCTGTTAGCCATTTTGACCTTCTGTCAGCCATTTTCACTAAACATCTCAGAGAAATTCAAGAGATGATTTCTACCCCTGGGCTCAAAATATATATATTAACAACATTCATTTTCATATTTCAGATCATAACTTTAACTTCCCATATTCTTTCCAGGAAACACATGCGATGACACCAAATGCAGGAAGATCAGAGACCAAGGGGTGGGAAGTCTTGTGGATCCACTTGGCTCCTCTGGCTGAATCAGTGTAGCTCTATCAGGCTTGTTGTCAGTGATGTCTCACAGGGAGTGAGCATATGTCCTGCCTCCAAAGAGCTGGTTATCTCCTTAGCGCCTCCAAATGAGGTCATCAAGCTGTGACCTGATTGACAGGCTAGACTCTACGCTTTCACTCTTAAGTCTCAAATTGACAACAGATTAGGTAACTACCACATGGTTTTCCCCCATCTCAGCAAATAAGTCCACTAACATCCAGTCACTTATGCAAAAATGGATGGACTTAAACTAGTTTTTATTGTTCAGTTTTTCTTTTCATTCAGCATTCCCTCCAACCATAACCCAACCTCTAGCTTATATCTGAAATCCAATCACTTCTATCTATCGCCACTGCCTCAGCCCATAGCTGCATCTCCTTTTTTATGTAGTAGCCGCTTAACTATCCCTCTGTTTACAATTTACCTTAAGCACTTCGCCCCAGTTCACTCTCCGTAGAGAAGACAGAATGGTAGTTTTAAAGTGTAAATTAGATACATGAATTAGAAAACCAGCACCCTCCATGCCTCCCATTCCAAGTAGAATAAAAACCCTTTACCCTCTGGTCTACAAAGCCCAACGTGATCTCGATTTGGGCTCACTTGCTGACTCAGCGCGACCCTGTGCACAAGCCATCCTTGCCATGGCTATGTGTGAGGCCCGTGTTGCAGCCCCTCTGCTTAGCCACCGCATGGGGAGTCTTCCTCTTTGTCAGCGACTCTGCTGCCAGGGACTGGACTCTCCTAATCACGTGTCCAAAGTACCATTCTCACTTCTGAGGGGCATTCCGGCTGTAATTTTTCAAGACAAATTTATTTGTTCTTCTGGGAACAAAAGCAGAAAACATGTTGCCATCATGTCAATGCCAACTCATAGCAACACCAAAGGGCAGAGTAGAACTACCTCAGTGGGTTTATGTTTTTGTTGCTTACGTGAGATGAACTTGTTTGTAATACAGACTCCAAGTCCATTCAATTTTACCTTTCCTCCTCTTTTAAAAGAAAAAAATTTAAGCTACTGAAACCATTATTTAGGTTTGAGGGATAAAGAATCAGGGTGTTTTTTTTGGGGGGGCAGTTAGAGAAACATATGATAAATATTATTGCTATATATTTTACATGTATATTAGATACACATCTATATTACACGACCTATCTCAAGTAATGACATCAACAATATCCTGTCTACCCCTCTTTACTTTTCTGCCCCAATGTATCCCTCCCATGTTCCTGTGAGTTTTTGAGACTAAAACTCCTTGGGGGGGTAGAAAGCCTCTTTCTCCTGCGGAGTGTTTAGTGGTGTCTAACTGCTGACCTTCCAGAAAGCAGCCCAACATGTAACCACTACACCGCCAAGGATTTTATTCTTTGGGTAGTCCATGGTATTTTCAATATTATTCACCAACATCAGAATTCAAACGCGTCCATTCTGCTGAAGTCCTCTGTCGTCGCTGTTCCGCTTGCGCGCGCAGATACTCAACTCACTGTCGTGGGGCCGTGGAGACTCAGAGTGGCCCCTGTGGGTTTCTGAGACTGTCGTGTATAGGAGTAGAAAGCCCAATCTTTCACCAAGGGATCAGCTGGTGGTTTCAAACTGATGACCATGCGGATCTCGGCCCCATGCATAACCACCACATTACCAGGGCTCCGTGCACATTGCCAATGGGACATAGTGTGGCTCAAGGCAGGCAGACCTTAGTCCTCAAAGTGCACAAAAGGTAAATAATGAAAATCACACCTTGTGCATTCCGGTCCCTTGAAGGAGCCACTCTGATTAGCCCTGGTGGGGGCCGTAGGGTTACACCTGGGCCACTAACTGCAAGGCCAGCTGCTCTGGGAGAGAAAGATGGAGCTTTATACACCCGTAAAGCGTTAACTCACAGGGCAGTTCTACCCTGTCCTATAGGATCCCTGTGAATCATATGGACTCGATGGTACTGTCTGATTCGGTTCATATAAACACACACACAAAAGGCATTTCATAGCTTGTTGTTTGAGTGTGCGTGTGTGTGTGTGCACTCACACACATCCGCATGTCGGGTGGGGTGAGGGTTAAGAGCATAGAAATCAAGCTTGCCCTTTTCCTTCAGAATATATTAAGATTTTTCATGTCAGAGCATGTTGACTTTTCAATTAACTTTCATCTTTTAAATGGATTTAGGATGGTGAGAGAGGTAAACGGAGGAAATGCAAGCTGGTTCCTGCTTCACAGAGTTTCGAGAACTAAAGACACCCTGGATCTCTGAAAGTAAGTGCTTAGAGTGTGGTTGAATACATAAGAATAAACTCAAAATCCTTAGAATAGGCAGATAAACCTTCCCCTTCACCACTGCAGAGCCCAATGAGTCCCTCTCCCCAACCTGGAAACATGCCTTCAGAGCCCATGGCACAAAGCATCGCTGAGAACAGAGTAAGGCTCCGGCTGAAAGCAAGTGGATCAGGTTACATAATCCAGAAATTACATTTACATCTTCCATGGTGATACTTCTAGTCCATTATCCTACTGATTCCCAGATTAAAAGCAAGCAGGTTTCTGCCTTTAAACAAGAGATGAAAATTTCTGCTCCTAGGCAACTGAATAGCCCATGGAAAGACCTCAATAGGCTGGCTTATCAGTCTTCCAAGGAAACAACACTATCCACATACATACCTACGGGACACCAGCTAGCTGAGCCTACACAGCCCAGCTTCCAAACTAAATTTTGTTTTGCATCTCATTCTTAAATAGAGAATAGCCACAGGTCACTAAATGTCCAAGAAAATCCTCCAAGTGGAAAACAGGGATCAAAGCAAACGCATCAACAAAAATATACGTTCAAAGAAAAAAAGAAAGGTGCGAAAAGAAAAAATTAATTAGGATTAATATCGCCAAGAAATATGAGAAGATTTTTGCTTCCACAGTATAAAACAGGGTAATATTTTTCAAAAAAGAAGAATCAGAATAAAGGAACATTTTTATCAATTAAACATATATCAGGATAATATTATAGTTCAAATTTAACCCCCAAAAGCGAAGTTTAGGAAATCACTGAAAAGAAATAGGAAAAAGACAGAACCAGAAAGGAAAGAGAATATAGAACAAAAAGAAAATAGCTGGAAAAAATTGAGAGAAAATTAGTAGATGTAGTCAATATCAATGTATGTGTAATAAGATACATTTCTGTAATAAGAATTAGAGAACTATAAAGCAGAGAAAATACAGAGCATGGGTTAAAGAAGAAAATGCTAAAATTTTCACGAGAAGAAAAGTATTAGCTACAAACAAAGGATCAGAACGAATTCTGACTTCTCAAGGTCACTTTGAAATCTGGAGGACTGTCCAATGCCTTCAAAGGTCCGAGGGAAGGTTATCCCCAATGGAAAGTTCTACGTGAAATCCAACTCTCAATAAAGCAGAGACGTATAAAAAGTAAATTATCAAGTCTGAACATATTTACATTGCATGCACCTATCTATAGGTGTCTACTGAACAAAGTGCTTTGCCATAAAAAGATGATAGAACAAGAATAGATCATATAAAACAGGGGAGCAATAGGAAATGTAATTCAAAAGAGAGGCAGGGGGAATTCCCAGGACAATGGTAACATTGGTTTTCAGTAAGCAAAGAAGCAATCAACTCAAATTTAGCAGGAAGAGGTCATTTCCAGGGAAACTGTCTTCACAAAGAAAAGGAAGTGAAGGAATTTTGATGTTCTAGTATGAGGGGCTATCCTCCAAAAAACAGAACTGCACTGGGCAGAGTGGAGCTTTCATAGTATGCATTCTTCCCACTAGGTGAGCATCCAGCAACTCGCTCTGAGTAAGTGCACCCAGTGGCATCGCCTGGGAAGGTTCTCTCTGGTGACAGCGAATTTTTTTGGTAAAAGCAGTTTCACTCAAACTTCGTTTTTTGTGTGATGGCCGACTCAAGAGAACAGTGTGCAACTGTGACATTTGTCTCCTGCTAAGGGAAAAATGGTGCAGAAACTCTTGTGATGTTGAACACAGCTTACAAGGACAGCACTATGGTGAAAAACTCAAGCTTAGGAGTGTTCATTTCATTTTAAAAGAATTGAAATGTTGATTAATGACAAACCTAGTTCTGGGCATCCATCAACTTCCCAAATGGACAAAATTGTCGACTTGTAGTGCATTTGGAGTTCATTCCACCAGGCCAGACTGTTAATCAAGCTTTCTATTTCGAGGTTCTGAAAAGATTGCATTAACAGGGTGTGACAAAAAAGTCCTGATTTGTGCCAGATGGGGCACTGGTTTTGCCACCATTACAATGCACCTGCTCACACAGCCATCTCAGGGAGCCTACTCTGGGCAAAAAACAACATACCTCTCTTGCCCCACACACCTGACCTCACTCTGTGCCACTTCTTTGTGTTTCTGTGAATACAGAGGAGCATGAACGGACAGCAATTTAATGACATAGAAGAGGTGAAGACCAAAAACAAGGGAGGTACTGCCAGCCATCCAAACAGATGAGTGTGAAAATGTTTCCAAGAATGGAATTGCAGATTTGATAAATGTAGCAAGTGTAATAGAGAGTACATTGAGGTGATAAGCTTGTTTTGTAAAAAAATTAAATACATAGCTCTGAAAAAAAATTCGATTTTGAAGGGAGTGACCCTCCTATATTCACACATGTTCTGGTTTCTTGAAGAATTTACTGATAAACTGTTGTCTAGTACATAGCAATTAAAAAATGGGATAGGGATTGATTCCAATCAAAGTAGAAAGGTACAAAGGAAAAGAAATGAAATGATGTACACTGAGAGTTAGCTGAGAATAATACCTCTTTGGCCATGCGTCGGCATAGACTCGATTGCAGGGGTTTGTTTGGGTTTTGGAGTCATGATAATGGAAGCTATGCATATTGACGTAGCCAAAAATAGTGACTTAGTACCACTGGGGAATTGAGAAGGGGGAAAGTGTGTATAAGTGTGCATGCACCCACGTTTGTGTATATGTATGTGTGTGTTTATATATGTAGGGGTCATCTGTATAATCTGTATCTTCCATAGAAAGAGGTAAATATAAAATCAAAATCATAAGAAAGATTATATTTATTATTATTATATGTATATAAATATGGAAGTAAACTTAAAATAGCAGCTCATATAATTTTATGACCCAAAGGGTAAAGAGAGATTAGGTGGGGTCTGCTGCCTTTGTGGTGGACTTTTCCCATTATTTGACTCTTTAACTCAATTTATGTGTCATTTTTTACTTATTTCAGAAAGAGCACATATATGTACACCAAAAAATTGATAAATAAAACCCCCAAGAAATGATGTGCAATGTTTCTGAAAAGGAGTTATTAGACACTGAATTTAAAATGCAAGCACACAGAAGGAGCATCATTTACATTTACAATGGTGATATGAAAACTTTTCACAATTTTTTACAAAGTGAGAATGGTTTCAAATCAAGTTTAACAAAATTTCAATTTTGTCTACAGAATCATTTTAAAGTTTGAGAACCATTTGAAGAATTTAGAGAAGTATGAATAGTAAAATACATATATCTTCTAGTCCCACCAACTAGCCAAAGGAACCCTGGTGGCACAGGGGCTGAGCTCTGGGCAGCTAGGACCCACCACGTGTTCGGCAGGAGAAAGACCTGGCAATCTCCTTCCATAGAGTGTCAGCCTAGGAAACACTGGGGGTGCAGTTCTACCCAGTCCCATAGAGTCACTCCACCACAACAGGTCAATCAGCAACGCATATTAATGCTGTGTCCATTTTTATTGAGACTTTTATGAAAAGAAATAGAGCATGATGAATAAATTTGAAGCCTTTTTAATTCTTCTGCCTAGCCTCATTCCTTTCTACCTTCCCTAAAGATGACGATAATCGTAAATCAGACGCCTGTGTCCCAGTCCATGCTTGTGCTTTTGGTACTTAGAAAAATACTAAGTAATAATGTCATATATGATTCAGTGAACGTTTACAGCTTTAGAAATCCTATATAAAATCATTGTGAGTTGGCATCGACTTGACGGCCGTAGATTGGGTTTGCATACTTTGTATACCTTTAAACTTTTAAAAATCCTTTCGTAGAGTATGGATTATTCTACAACCGTGTTAGTCTTGGAGATTTTGTAATACATTTAGATCTAGTTCACTACTTGACTTTTTGTTTCAGTGGAAATTTACACAGCAGTTCTAAATCTAACAATTCAAACATGTTTGTTTCATCTCATTGATTGTAAGCCCCGCCAGGTAATATCACTTTCCCCACCTCTTCCCTGTGTTTCCTATTTTCATTCCTCTTTCTTTTCTAATAAGGAGCACCGGTGGCATGGTGGTTACCCACTGGACTGTGATACGAAAGGTCAGCTGTTCAAAACCACCAGCTGCTCTGTGAGGTAAAGATGGGCTTTCTACTCCCATAAAGAGTCACAGTCTCAGAAACTCTCAGGGTCAGATTTACCTTGTCCTACCGGTTGCTGTGAGTCAGCATCGACTCAATGACAGCTTTTTGGTTTTCTTTCCTAAACCTTCTGAACTTTGTTCTTGGGTTAACACTTTCCTTTGATCTCAGTTGGCTGCTTATTCTAAGGTGTATCTCACTTGTGTTTCCCTTATAGACCTGCCTGTGGTTTGGCTGAAAATGGAGCCACAAGGCTGAGTTCATTTCCAGACCTGAAGAGTGAGATGTGGAACCACAGGCCCAGGGGTATGGCCAGTGTCTATATGATCAGTAAACCTTTTGCTTGTTTGTTTGTTTGTTTGTTTGTATCATTTTGAGCTTTGTGCCACACTTTTCTCCCACTCTTTCTAGGATCTTCTAATGTAATCCCTTGGAGCACAGCTGGCAATGAGAGCAAGTTTCCCTCTAGTTCTTCTGGCCTCAGGGTTGTAGAGACTGATGTGTAAGTAGCCCATTAGTCCATGGCACTGATTATCTCCATGTGTCTTTCAGTTTTCATTCCTCCTCTTCATCTGGAAAAGAGCAGTAGGAGCACTTACATGGCTGCTCCTGTACTTTGAACTTCTCGGTCATGACTGCCAAAGCAGAAGGTGGATGTTGTCTTAGTGGACTGTGCTGTACAAATTGATGTCCCCAGACCCAGTGCCTTGCTTATCTAGGGGTGTCTTTCCTTTCCATATAATGTTAATGGTTTGTTTTGTTATGTCTTTAAAGGATGTTTTTAGAATCTCGATTAGGATTGCCTTTTATCTGTAGATTGCTTGGAAATAGTATTGACATGGTCCATGATGTTAACTAATTGTCTTCCTGTCCCTGACCATAGTATAGTCTTACATTTCTGTATGTCTCTTTTGATTTCTTGTAGTAGTATTTAGTGTTTGTTTGTATAGGTCTTTTGTTTCTCTAGTTAGATTTATTCCTAAGTATTTTGTCTCTTGGGAGGCTTTTATAAAAAGAATATTGAACGTACCATGGACTGCTAAAAGAGCAAACTGATCTGTCTTGGAAGAAGTACAGCCAGAATGTTCCTTAGAGGCAAGGATGGTGAGACTTCATCTTACAGACTTTGTACGTGTTTTCAGGAGAGACCTATCCCTGAAGAAGGACATCATGCTTGGTAAAGTAGAGGGGCAGTGAAAAACTGGAAGACCCTTGATGAGATGGATTGACACAATGGCTGCAGCAGGGAGGCGAATAATCGTGAGAACAGTGCGTGGATGGACAGTGTTTTGTTCTGTGTACATAGGGTTGCTAGGGGTCGGAACTAACTGGACCCATAGCACCTAACAATAGCAACATTGTAAAACAGTATTGTTTTCCTGATTTCCTTTCTCAGCTCTCTTTGTTGATGTAAAGCAGCAGTTCTCAACCTGTGGGTTGCAACCCTTTTGGGTGTCAAATGACCCTCTTGGGTGGCAAATGACCCTGTCAAATGACAGGGGTCACCTAAGATCATTGGAAAACACCCATTTCTGATGGTATTAGGAAACGAGACACTGCTCCTCTATCCATGTCCCGGCGGGTCCACCCACATGCAGATCTGCCCACCTACGAGTACCCTGGCATAAAGACTGTTACCCATGCTACATCATGCTTCAAGACAAAATTTAATTTATTTGTCATTAGAAATAAATATTTCACAATATATAATGACATATTGTTTTGTGATTAATCACTATGCTTTAGTTATGTTCAATTTGTAACCATGAAAATACATCCTGCCTATCAGATATTTACATGACGAACCATAACAGTAGCAAAATGACAGTGATGAAGTAGCAACAAAAATAATTTATGGTGGGGAGTCACCACAACATGAGGAACTGCATTAAGGGGTCGCAGCATTAGGAAGGTTCAGAACCGCTGATGTAAAGGAACCTGACTGATTTGTATGTGTTGATCTTGTTCCCTTCTCCTTTACTAAATCTTTACATGTTCTATATATAGGATGATAGAATTTGTAGTTTTTCTTTGCCCATCTAGATGCCTTGGATTTCTCTTGGTTTTCCTAAAGCTCTCGCTTCCTTTTGGATGCTGAATAAGAATGGTAGTAAGGACATCCTTTGCTGGTTCCTGTTCGCAAGGGAAGCATGTTGGATAATGTTGACCATTGGTTTTGTATATATGTCCTCTCTGATGCCCTATTTGATTAAGCATTTTCATCAGGAAATGGTGCTGGATTTTTTTTTTTTCAAATGCCCTTTGTACTTCCATCAATATTATCATGTGGCTATTTTCCTTTGTTTTCTTGATGTGGAATGCATTGATTGTTTTTCTAATGTTAAGCCATCCCTTCACATCTGGTATGTTCCTGGTGGTGCTGTCACATAAACATTGGAGTGCTTACCACAAGGTCAGCAGTTCAGCTCCATGGGAGAAAGATGAGACGATCTGGCTCCATAAAGATTTATAGTTTCAGAAAATCTGTAAAAGGTCACTATGAGTTCAACTCAATGTCAGTGGATTTGGGGAACCTCATTTGGTCATAGTGCGTGTCTGTTTGTTTGTTTTAATGCTGTTAGTTGACTAAAATGTTATTAAGAAGTTTGCATCTACAATCATGAAAGATGTTGGTCTTTAATTTTCTGGCTTAGCAGTCTTTGCTGGGTTTGGGTATCAGAGTCATATTCACTTCATAAAAAGAATTCAGAAGCACTCTATCATTTTCTTTTTCTTAAATCATTTTTGGGGGCTCATACAACTCTTATCACAATCCATACAGCTATCAATTGTGTAAAGCACATCTGTACATTTGTTGACCTCATCATTCTCAAAATATTTGCTGTTCACTTAAGCCCTTGGCATCAGTTCCTCATTTTCCCCCTCCCTCCCCGATCCCCCCTCCCTCATGAACCCTTGATAATTTACAAATTATTATTTTGTCATATCTTACATGTCTCCCTTCATCCACTTTTCTGTTGTCCGTCCCCCAGGGAGGAGATTATATGTAAATCGCTGTAATTGGTTCCCCCTTTCTATCCCACGCTCCCTCCACCCTCCTGGTATCGCCACTCTTATCACTGGTCTTGAAGGGATCATCTGTACTGGATTCCCTGTGTTTCCAGTTCCTATCTGTACCAGTGTACATCCTCTGGTCTAGCCGGATTTGTAAAGTAGAATTGGAATCATGATAGGGGGGGTGGGATGGGGGAGAAGCATTTAGGAACTAGAGGAAAGTTATGGGTTTCATCATTGCTACATTACACCCTGACTGGCTCTTCTCCTCCCCATGACCCTTCCATAAGGGGATGTCCAGTTGCCTACAGATGGGCTTTGGGTTCCCACTCTGCATTCCCCCTCATTCACAATGATATGATTTTTTGTTCTATGATGCCTGATACTTGATCCCTTCAACACCTCCTGATCACACAGGCTGATGTGCTTCTTCCATGTGGACTTTGTTGCTTCTGAGCTAGATGGCCACTTGTTTACCTTCAAGTCTTTAAGACCCTAGATGCTATATCTTTTGATAGCCAGGTTCCATCAGTTTTCTTCACCACATTTGCTTATGCACCCACTTTGTCTTCAGTGATCGTGTTGTGAAGGTAACCATCATTGAATTCCAGTTTAATAGAACACGCACTCTATAATTTCCTATTCTTTGCAATAGTTTGCGTAGAATTGATATCAGGTTGTCACTGAATATTTGGTAGAATTTGTGCCAGTGAAACCATCTAGGCTGAAATCTTTTGTTGAGAATTCTTAAATAACTTGATCAAATTTCTTCTTTTGTTGTGATCCTTTTTAATTTTTTTCTATTTCAGTCTGTATGGTTTAGGTAAGTAGTGTGTTTCCAGAAACTTGTCTATTTCTTCTGTATTTTCCAATTTATTGGAGTACATTTCTTCATAGTACTTTGTTATTAACTTTCAGTTTTCTGTTGGCTCTGTTGCAACGTGTTGCCCATTTTGTATCTTATTTATATCTCCTTTTCCTTTATTAGATAAGCCTGTGGTTCTTTTATCCTAATAATTCTTTCAAAGAACCAACTTCTGATCTTATTGATCGTTTCTATTGTTTTTCTGTTTTCCAATTCATTTATTTCTGCTGTAATTTTAAAAATTAAATTCTTATGGTGAATGTAGGCATATTGTGCTGCTTTTTCATAATTATTGGAGATGTTTGGTTAGAGTATTGATTTGATGCATGTGTGTTCATTGCTATGATTTGCCTTCTGAGTTCTGCTCTTGCTATGCCCCAGACTTTGGTATATTGTGTTTTCATTCTTATTTGATTCAATGAATTTATTATTTGATTTTTAATTCTTTTATTATCCAATTGTTTTAAACAAACTAGTATTCAATTTCTATGTTTTAACTCTTTCTTGATCTTCTTATTGCTAATTATTAATTTTTAACATTGTAATCCGAGACCATGCTTTGTAGTTGCTTATCCTGTCTATCTTATATAGATAGATACCAAAAGAAAGAAGAGCAACCATCCAAATAGTTGCAAGTCTAAACGTTGTCCTGAACCATAGCAGATGAGTATCTCTTTGTTAAATAGTGAGCAGGCCTCTTATAATCCACTGGCCCAAATACCTTTTCTTTCAGGGATCCCTATCCTAGGACCCACTTACCTAATAGCCCTTAAACCCTTTTAGTCCTCAGCATTCCTGTCCAAACGGCGTGCCTTCTACAAGACTCCATTGTTCTTCCTCCAATCAGGGATGGAGCAGTTTGATGTCCCACTCCCCACCCCACTATACCTTTAGACTTTCAGTGTGGCCCCCTTATCACCCAACCAGTTCAAATGAGGTGCCAAGCGCTCTCCTCACCCCCACCCCTGTCAAAAGTCTACAATGGAGATTCCTCAGGGACTTCGTGGTGTTGCCCCCATTGCTAGTTCCCCATTGCACTCCCCTCTTGGTTTGCCCCCATGTGGGTGGGTCAGACCAGCCTCACTCCCTGAACTGGATCTTCAGTGTTGTCCTCTGTAGCGCTGTCTTCAAGGGAGGGGGAGTCGTGTTTTGAGCTAAGACCAGGCCTCACTGTGAACGAGCTGCTTTGAGCAGGAATTTCTCCCTCAAGGCATGGCACACTACAATGAGGTCTATTCTCTCTCTTTCCCGTTCCTGTCTATACATAAACAATACCCTCCCCTTGGGTGGATTAATGTCCTATTTCCCCATTGCCATCTTTTTTCTTCCCCCATCCCTCTGTGGGTTGCAAAGGCATTGCAAGGTGGGGGGATGTCTATATTTTTAAGAGTATTTTTTTTCATTTTTTGATGGCATCACTGTGTTTGGTCTAGCTCTTGCTGGAGTATCTAGTCTTCAGTTCGGGAATTGTGCAATATGTGCATTTTCCCCAATGCCCTTTTTGTTGTTTGAACTGACCTCAATGGGCTCGTGTTGTACTTGTCCTTTTGTGCTTGGCTAACTTCACTCAGCATATCCTCCAACTCTTTCCACAAGCTGGGGTGTCTCATCATTTCTTCACTGCTTTTCAGGGATGTGTGAATATACCAGCGTTGTTTATTTTTAATCCATTCATCAATTGATAGAAACTTAAGCTGTTTCTATTTCTTTGTGATTCTAAACACACAATGATGAGCATTGGAGCACTGCTGTCTGATGCTGGTGGCCTGTTTCTTAATTCTTCTGGGTATATGCCCAGTAGTGGAATTGCTGGGTCGAAAGGGAACTCAATTTCCATCTGTTTTAGGTATGGTCAAATTGCTTTCCACAGTGGCTGTATGTATGTATAAGACCACCAGGAGTGAATGAGAGCTCCTATCTGACCACACCCCCTCCAACATTTGTTGCTTTCTGGCGTTTTTTTTAAATTGGGCTATCCTTGTGGGTGTTAGATGCTGTCTCATGATTGTTTGATTTGCATTTCCTGGGTGGCTAATAATGGGGAGCATTTTCTCATGTTTATTGTACATTCAAGTTTTCTCCTTTATGAACCTTCTGTTCAGGTCTTTTGCCCACCTCCTCAGGGGCTCTTCATTTTTGTTTGTTTGTTTTTTTCTTATTGTAAGGTTGCAGGGTTCTATAGATTTTAATAATAAGTTATGTCCGATATGGCATTACTAAATATTTTTCCCAGTCTGTGGGCTCTCATTACGCTCTTGATGAAGTCTTTTGATGCACACATGTGTTTTATCTTTGTACATCCCATGTTTATTTTATCTTCCTCTGGGTATATATCCTTCATTATTGCCGATAGCCCAGGTATTCCCTGCATTAAGGTTCTTAGCTGTGTCTCAATTTTTCGTTGATGAACCTGATAGCTTTGGGTTTTACCTCAATGTAATTTGAATTTGTTCTTGTCTTCTTCATGGTTTCTGCTGAAAAGTCTGAGCATATTTTTATCTGATTACCCTTATAGGTAAGTGCCTTAATTTCTCTATCTACTCTTAAGATTTTCTCTTTTTCCTCAAAGTTGGATAATTTGACTACTATATGGCTTGGTGTATTTTTATTGGGGTCCAGGCTACTTGGTGACCCCTCTGCTTCCTGGATGATAGTCTGTTTCTCCTTCATTTAATTGGGGAAGTTTTTCTTCCAAGAATTCCCTTTCTGTAGTGGCTGTTGATTTTTTCATTATGTCATCCTCTGGTAACCCAATTATTTGAACGTTCTTTCTCTTCATAACATCACCATTGTTTTCACGTTTTCTTCAGCTTCTTTGATTATCTTGTTTGATAGGGTTTTTTTGTTCGCCGAATTCTACTTGGCTATCTTTGGGGTTGCTGATTCCCCACCTCTTCTAGCCTTTTGGTAAGGTCTTTTACTGTTTGCTTTGCTTTTGCTGCATTTCCCTTAAGTAAGTAGATTCTATCCTCTCTTTCCCACCATTCTAATTCGTATTTATTTGCTTATTTACTGTTTGACTCCAAGCAACACACTGAAGATTTCTTTATCAGGTGTTCAAAGTCTGCTTCTTCTATGTATGTCGTCAGGTTCAGGTTCTCCACAGACATTGTGTTATTTTTTCTCTTGTTTACTTGTAGTGACTGCTGATGTGGGCTGTTGTCGGTATGGTGATTGGTGGAGATTGGCGCCATTTTCCTGGGAGTCCAGGAGCCCTGTGATTTCTTTCTCAGAGGTCAGTAGGAAGGCCTCTGAGGATTACTTGGAGCCAGCTTCACTGTGATTTTGAGCTGCCTCTCTATCTCACTAGGGTTGATTATCTCCCTAGACAACTGGAGTTATCTATTTGAAGGGTGATGTGGGTGTCCCTCTTAAGCAGGTGGGCAGGGCATTACAGGCAGCAAGGATGGTACTGGACAGGCTGATCACACGCGGTGTGGGCCAGAGCTCATGGGCTGTAGCAGGGCAGAGCGCTACCAAGGAGCCTGTGTATAGATCATCACAAGCTCCAATTGCTAGCAGCAGCACCAGCAGTGAAGGTGGCACTGGGCAGGCTGATCACTCGCAGGTGGACCAGCATTCATGGGGACCTGGGCACAGAGGGTTATGAAGGTTTTATATTTAGTTTGTAAGTTTGTGGAGAATAGTTATTGTCAAGGCATAGGAAGCAGGTTCTAGATGTTGTGTTGATTGGGGTGCATGATGGGCATGTTAAATCTACCAGGGCCCCTTGCTGACCCTGTAAATTGTGAAAGGGAGAGTGAAGGCCTTTACTTATTTGTGTTTATACCAGAAGGCCCTTTACAGTAGGTTGCTGCACAAATCCAAGTTCTCCTCTCCTTATGTACGATACCAAGGTGGCTATAGGCTATTTTTGTGGGTGCCCCTGTAGGGCAGGGTTTCTGTTCAGAAGGTGGTCTGGGTAGGGTCAGTGCGACCCCCTTTTCACTGGCTACTTAGCCATGGGTGGGGAAGGTCTCTGCATAACCCGGATGTGATGAGTCCCAATTCCAGTGACAGGAAAAGGATCCCTGTGTTTTCCTTCTCAGAAGCTAATGGGAATATCTGGAGCTAGCTATGCACAAGTTCAAGTTGCATCTCTGTCTCCCTAGGGATCCGGCTCTCTCCATAGAAAGCTGCAATTTTACTTGCTGAGTTTAAAGGAGGTTGTGTGGTGTTGACTTGAAGGGAGCAGGTTCCAGAGGTTATCATGGTTGGTCTAAAGAAGAAGCATAGTGAATCCACCAGGGTCTCCTGTTGATCCTGTGTATTATGTAGGGGCAGTGTTTGGTGGTATGCTGTTTTACTGCCTTGTGGTCTTGGTGGGTGTCAGAGAAGGGGTAAGATTTGGGCTAGGGGGATGACTTGGTGTCTGGTATGGCTGTGAGAGCTGCATTTTTGTAATTGAATTAATTATCTTGAGAGAATGTTCCTCTGGTGAACCAGGTCAAAGGGGATGGGGATGGTGGAGGTGGCCTAGTGGGGATGGGGCATGGGGTCTCTTCTTGAAGCCTACCTAAGTAGCGTAGGGGGGTGGAGTATAGTAATGTCTTACTCAGAAGGCCTGGCGTCTTATGTGGAAGGCTTTTTTGCTGTTTTACTATTGTGTGGTCTTTGAAGATTCTTTCTTTCAAAGACTCTCTGTCGAGCCCAAAACTGATAAAACCTGTTTGGGCTGAGGCTTCAGTCTTTAGCTCCTGGTGCCTTTTCCTGTTTCGTTATGATAAAGTTTTGCCAGTGAACCAGGCGTGTGGTGGATTAAATTCAAAGTTACGGAAAGGAACACATCCTCCTGTGTTTAGCCGCAGTTTTTAAGTTTTTAGTGTGTGTATTTTTTAATGGACTTTTAGGGGCTGATATTGGAGCTGTACTAGCTGTCCCCAGGAAAGGGGAATTTGACTGGCTGAGTGGGTTTGGGGCTCACTGGGTCTGAGTTCTCTCGGCTGCCCTCCTGGCTCACACTTGTGTGGCTTTGTAGGCTGCGCTCAGGAGATCTGTGATCTGCCTCAGGCAAATAGCCCAGGGGCTCTCTGATTGTAGCCAGTTAGTGTCTAATTATCATTACCCACACTGGCAGGCCAAGTGCAGAGCAGAGAACGGGTGATGTGATCACTCTGTTCCAAGAGGAGGAGGGAGGTGCAAAGCACACAAATGCATGAGCAGAGAGAAGAGTAGAGGGGGAGTGCTGGGTGAGCTCTTGTGGCTAGCTTTCAGAGGCTTTCCATGGGCCTGGGATTATGACCACCCTTACACAGTAGGCTGGGGACATTACTGCAAGCTAGTGGGTCTCAGACCTCGGGTGCAGGAAGGAGTGGCAGACACTGCCCCACTGTGCCTGGCAAGGGTTGTGGAGAGCCCACAGGCAGATGTGGTGACTTTAAGAGTGTTGCAGCAAACCCTCAAATTGCTTTGTGGGCAAAAATCACAAGGGGAGGTCTGAACCACAATCCCCAGTGCACTGGTATTCTGTTTCTAGCACATGGCCTCCCAGTATTGGCCTCCTTAACTATTTATTTTCCAGTCTAACAATGGGAGCATCAGGTGGGGGATTCTACCTGGATGCCATCTTGGGACAGGCCCCTAAATCTTTTGTCCTTCATTGAAAATTGATGCATTAAATTCTCCTACTGTTATTATGTAGTTAAATGTGTTGGTTTGGTGTATTTTCAGGCTTTCTCGCTGGGTGCATAGGTATTTATTGTGCCTATGACCGCTTGTTCAATTGATCCTTTATTCAGTATATAATAGTTTTTGCCTTAAAGTCTATATTTTCCCAAAAATTAATACTGCCACTCCTGCTTTGTTTGTATTTGTGAGTAGTTTGTTATATTTGTTCCAGCTTTTAATTTTTATTCTATTTTTATCTTTGTGTGTAAGATGCATCTCTTGTAGATAGCATATTGATGGGTCCAGTTTTCTTAGCTATACTGCCAGTCTAAGTTTCTTGATAGTTTCATTTAATCCATTTACATTCTGTGCAATTATCAATAGGCATGAATGTATTCCTCTCATTTTATGCATTTTGTGTTTTGTTGTTTTAATTTTGCTGGTGCTGGTTTCTTTGTTCCACATAATTTTCTGTGCTGAGTTCATTTTGTTTATGAGTTTTCTTATCATATTCCTGTTGCTATTGTTTCATAGTTCACTATGATGTTCTTCTTTTTAATATTGGTAAGACGTTTTACTGATTTTATTTGAGATCACCCTAAAAGTTGCTATTTTCCCCACAAGTTCACAAGTCTTTCTGTCTTGGCATGGACTTTACTTCTCGGTTTTGAAGTTCTGTAACTATACTATGTGCAATATATCACTATTACAGCAACAAACAATTCATTGAAAGTGCCTGTACTTGCACCCTTGTGCATATATCTGAGAGTTTCTCTGAGTATAAACCCAGAAGTTCAACTTCTAGTGTCTCACTTTGTTTACCAAGTTTGTCTGCAAAATCATTGTAGTAATATACATTTTCATCTGCAGTTTATGAGTCACTTCTGTAACCACATTAAGTTACTTAAGTATCATCAAGCTTAAATTTTGCCAGTCTCTGAAACCAAACCCATTGCCATCAAGTAGATTTCAACTCACAGCAAGCTGGTCGGGTCGTGTAGAACTGCCTCTTATGGTTTCTCAGACTGAAGTCTTCCTGGGAGAAGATTGCCATATCTTTGTCCTACAGAGCATAGCAGTTGGTAGGTTTCAACTACTGACCTCGTGCCACCAGGGCTCCTTTGCCAGTCTAACAAAAACCCCGACCATTGAGTTGATTCTGACTCAGTGTCCCTACAGGACAGAGTAGAACTACTCCTTCGGATTTCTGAGACTTTAGATCATCACAGGAGCAGACAGCCACCTTGTTTTTCTATTGAAAAGCTAAAGGATTCAAATTGCTGACCTTGTGCTTAGTACCTCAATGCTTCACCCACTTCGCAGCCAGGCCTCACTTTTGCCAGTCTAGTGGGTGTGAAATACAGTTCTTTTAATTATTGCTTATCTAAAAATTCATGACAAGTGTCTTGCCCATTCAGGGTTCCAGTTTGTGAACTGTCCACTTAATATTCTTTATCTTTGAGTTATTTTCCCCCTAATTCTTTCATATTCTAGAATATTTGTATTCTAGTTATAAATTATCTCTATATGTGCATATATAAACAGACAAATACCTTGCTTTTTAAAAATGACTGCACAGCAAAGAATCGCAATAGCCCACAGAATGGGTAGCACTGGAGCAACGTTAGGAAGATATGAAACAAGGATTGGGCACAAAGGGCATGGAGATGGTCACATGGTAGTGGTTGTTGTTAGGTACCATCCAGTCAGTTCCAATTCATAGTGGCCCTATGTACACAGAACAAAACACCCCCCAGTTCTCACTTGCCATCCTCACAATGGTTCCTATGCTCAAACCCATTGTTGCAGCCTCTCTGACAATTCATCTGTTGAAGGCCTTCGCCTTTGTGCTGCCCCTGAACTTTACCGAGCATGATGTCTTTCTGCAGAGACTGGTCTCCCCTGAAAACAGGTCCAAAATACACGAGGCAAAATCTCATCATCCTTGAGTCTAAGGAGTATTTTGGCTGTACGTTTTCCAAGAGAGATTTATTTGATCTCTTGGCAGTTCATGGTATTTTCACAAACTACTCAGATCTTTGTATCTGATATCAATATCTATCAGACAACATCCCTTGCAGAGAAGGCATTCCGTATGATGTCAACCAGCTGCTGCCAATGACTGGCCTATATATTCACAATGAAGCAAGCAATGGAATAGTCAAGGTTGCAAGGTTGAATGTTATAGGTGAGGCCAATAGCAGGGAACCTGCCAGCCTTGGAGACTAACACTGAACCTTACTATCATCCTGCAAGATTAAAAAAAAAGAAAGAAAATATTCATTTAGAGACAAGTTGATAGCATCAGACCTATTTTATACTGATTATTTTTGTTAGGAGCCATTGAGTCAGTTCCTGCTTATATCCTATGTACAACAGAATGAAATACTGACCTGTGCCAGCCTCGCAATTGCTCCTACACTAAAGCCCATTGTTGCCAACACTGTGTCAGTCTATCTTGTTGAGGGTGTTCTTTTACACTGACCTTCTGTCTTCCCAAGGATGATGTCCTTTTCCAGGGACTGGTTTCTCCTGATTATATGTCCAAAGAACATGAGAGAGTCTCTCCATCCTCACACCTAAGGAGCTTTCTGGCAATATCTTTTCCTCCAAGACAGATTTATTCTTCTGGCAGTCTGGTACTTTAACATTCATTGTCAAAATCATAATTACAATTCATCACTTCTCCTCTAAGATACCGTGTTCATTCTTCAGGTTTCACCAAGGAGGTGATTGAAAATACTATGGTTTGGATCAGTCGCACCTTAGTCCTCAAAGTGACGTTCTGGCTCTTCAACACTTTCTAGGGAGCCTTGGCAGCAGCATGTTGGCCCAATGTGATGCCTTGTTTGATTTCTTGACTGCTACTTCCGTGTGGGTTGATTGTGGGTACAGGTGAAATGAAATTCTTGGCAACACCAATCTTTTCTCTGTTAATCCTGGTGCTGTCGATTGGTTTTTCTTTATATAGAGTTGAAATCCTTAATGAAGGTTGCAGTCTTCTATGCTGAAGGAGACGGGAATCCATCCGACTAGGGTTGATGGTTATTTTACTTTCTCTCCTCTGAAATGCATCTGGAAGATATTGAGGGTGAATGGAATTCTAGCATGGAAAACCCATAGCAGCAGCCCTACCCTGTCCTACAGGATCACTATGAGTCGGAATCAACCTGATGGCAGTGCAGTTGGAGTTTTGCATTGGTTTATTGATATGAGGTTCTGTATGACCTTTTCTTTTCTAAGAAAGAAAAGATAGGACAATGGATAAATGATCATGACAGTCGTTAGTCTTTTTATATACTTCATCTATCTGAAGTTTCCACTCAGATAAAATAGGTTCAGCTAAGCTACCAGATCATGGGCAACACCCCTCAGGGATGGAGACTAGCCCTTATTCCCACATTCCCAGTCTCTCATTTGGGGGGACTATGTGTCCCCTATAACTCACAACTTGTTGATAAGTGCAATCAAGTGCACTCCATCCACCCATAGGGACACAGTACACTGTAGACTGAAACTGCACCATCCTGTGCCATCCTCAAAATCATTCTTCTGCCTGAGCCCATTGATGAAGCTGCTGTGTCAAGGGCCTTCCTCCTTTTCATCACCTGTCTGCTTTGCCAAACAGGATGTCCTTCTCCAGGGACTGGCCTCTCCTGACAATATGTCTAAAGTCTATAAGATAAATTCTTTCCATCCTAGTCTCTAAGGAACACTCTGACCTTACTTCTCCTACTGCAGACTGACTTGTCCTTTTAGCAGTCTGAGGTACTTTCAATACTTCTGTTCCACCCTAATTCAAATGCATCCAGTCTTCTATATTGTCCTTATTCAGTGTCCCACTTTCACATGCATATAACAAAAAAAAAGACCAAGTATTTTAAGATATTTATCTTAACTATTTTCCCCTTGGGGGAAGAATACATTATTATCTATCTTTAAAACACTTCAAGCCAGTAAGCATTTTAATCGAGTCTTAAAATTATGTTCTTATAAAAGAAGAGAGATGAGCAATCACTATTATACTGATAGCAAAACATAAGGCCAGACCCATTCCTCTATTCTTTAAATTGGGTAGAAAACCCAATATAAAAGAGGTCAATATTTGACAATGTGGAATTACCAAATTAGAATACTATGAATGTATTCATATTTTTTCTATACTAAATAATGTAATAGGTAACAATGTAAATAAAAGTGGTATGATCAAACAAAAAAAAACCAAAAACAAAACCAAAAAATTGATTAATTAAAAATTTTGGTCATTGGTTTTATTTGTTGCTGTCATCGTTGTGTTCTCTTTCGTTGCTTTGTCTTGCTGTGCATTTTTTGTGCATATTATTATCTCTGCAGGTCCGTCTACATAAAATAGGCTGGATGAACAGTCTGTAGGAGAAAACAATGGGATCGATGGTTTCAGGGGGACAATGAAAGGGGGAAGGGGGGTATAGGAGGTGATGTTGACCAACCCAGGGATAAGGGAGCAACAAGTGATCCAAAAATCAGTGGCAAGGAGAGTGTAGGAGACCTGGTAGGAATTCAGCAAGGGTAATGTAAACAAGAGAAATTAATGACACCCAAATGAAGGCTGAGCATGATAGTGGGACAAGAGGAAAGAACTAGGAAGCAAAGGGCATTTATAGAGGTCTAAATACAGGCATGTACATATGTAAATATATTTATATAGGATGATGGGGAAATAGATCTATGTGCATATATTTATAGATTTAGTATTAAGGCAACAGATGGACATTGGACCTCCATTCAAGTACTTACTCAATTCCACTCTCAAGTACTTACTCAATTCAAGAACACTTTGTTCTATTAAACTGGCATTCCATGATGCACACCTTCCCAATACAATTGCTGAAGACAAATGTGTGCATAAGCAAATGTGAAGAAAGCTGATGGTGTCTGGCTATCAAAAGATATAACATCTGGGGTCTTAAAGACTTGAAGACAAACAAGCAGCAATCTAGCTCAGAAGCAACATAGCCCACATGGAAGAAGCACACCAGCCTGTGTGGCCATGGGGTGTCAAAAGGATCAGGTTACAGGTATCAACGAACAAAATATCATATCATTGTAAATGAGAGTGAGTACCTAGTGGAGACTCAAAGACCATCTGTAGGTAATGGGACACCCCCTTACAGAAGGGTCTCAGGAAGGAGACAAGTCAGTCAGCGTCCAGTGTAGCAACAATGAAACATACAACTTTCCTCTAATTCTTAAATGCTTCCCCCCACCCCTCTACTATCATGATCCCAATTCTACCTTACAAATCAGGCTAGACCAGAGGATATACATTGGTACAGATAGGAACTGGAAACACAGGGAATCCAGGAGAGAGGAACCCCTCAGGACCAGTGGTGTGAGTGGCCACACCAGGAGCGTGGAGGGAGGGTGGGGTAGAAAGGGCGAACCCATTATAAGGATCCACATATAACCTCTTCACTGGGGGATGGACAACAGAAAAGTGGGTGAAGGGAGACGTTGGACAGTGTAAGACATGACAAAATAATAATTTATAAATTATCAAGGTTCGTGAGGCGGGGGGAGAATGAGGAGCTGATACCAAGGGTTTCAGTGGAGAGCAAACATTTTGAGAGTGATGAGGGCAGTGAATGTACAAATGTGCTTTACACAATGGATGTATGTATGAATTGTGATAAGTTGTATGAGTCCCCAATGAAATGAATTTTTTAAATGCTTGTTTAAAAGAATGTGACTGCCAGCATGCTTTCTATCTGAGCCCCTTGTTGGCAGTGGGGATGCTGTCAAGCGGATTCTGACTTCAAGTAAACCTGTGTATAATGAGATGGATCATGGCCCAGTTCTGCACCATCCTCACAGTCTTAGTGGCATATAATCCACAATCATACAATTCAAGTTTAATCACAGCAGAAAGAACTGTACAATCATCACCACAATAGGTTTTGGAGTATTGTCTTCATTCTTGTGTACATTGCCATTAGCACCTCGTTTCTCCCAACCTCCCTGCCCTGCTCCCAAGGAACCATTAATGCAGCTACTGTCTCTAGATATTTACCTATCCTGGGTTATACATAAAAGCATTGAAAAACAACCAAGCAAACAAAAACTAACAAGAATAACAAAGTAAAACAGATAAAAACTTCAAGCAAAAGCAAGCAGAAAATATTAAAAACTAGAACAAATTTAAATGGATCATAAAGGAGATCAAAGGATCTAACTTTTAACCTCACTGGATCTTCAAGTGCTAACTTTTAACCTCACTGGATCTTCAATGATCCACTTTCCAAGCATTCTGCATGTCAGCAAGGTATTCACACCCCTGGTCCATGCTCAGGGGCGCTAATCCATGTGTATTTCCCCTTCACTCCTCTTTTTACTGAAACAGTCTAACCACGGTCCAAAGGGGGATCAAATGATAAAACATTACATTGGCCTAACTATGTCTGCTATAGTCAACTTTACAATGCTTTCTCTATGATAACAAGGCTGTTTACATCCTTCAACTAAGATCAGAGGGATCCACTAGAGGTTTAATCCATGTATGGATCCTGCAAATGGATATGGGGCTTCCGTTGTCATCCACAGCCTTCTGTAAACCAGATGTTCAAAATTTAAGTTCTGATATTATTCCCTCCTTCAGATTCTAATTATATTATTTGTAATGTTTGGATCACACCGGTTGGTGTGTTTCTTCCATGTGGACTTATTTGATGCCTAACTTAGATGGCTGCTTATTTGAAATCAAGCCTTTAAAACTCCAGACACTATACTTTCTGATAGCTGGGTACCATCTAGTTTCTTCACTGCATTTAGCTATTATAGCATCCATATCTTCAGTGATCTCTTCATGAAGGCAAGCATTGAGCGGATCATGGTATAAGAACGCATTGTTCTTAAATTGGGCGTTGGATTAAGTGCAAGTCCTAAATCCATCCATGTATCTATGGTTTACCTATGTCTCTGGTTCACCTTAGCGACATCGTTGTCATTTTATGTTAGAAAATATGATCAATCATCCCTGTAGGGCATCACTTCCACTGTTAGCAAGTCAATACTGACTCATATCAAGTTTGAGCCCATTGTTGCAGACAGTGTGTCCACCCAATTCATCAAAGGTCTTCCTCTTTCTTTGTTGCTCATCAACTTTACCGGCCAAGGTGTCCTTCTCTATAAGCTCCTTGACATCCCACAAGCTGAAGTGAAGTGACTTTGATGGGAGGTTAGAAGCCGGCTATCTTCTCCAGGAACCATCTTTTAACAACCCAGCCTTCCCCTGGTCCAGGCAACAAAAGAGTCAGATTGGGAAAATTTCACAAATCATAAATGAGTTGCAAATGAAAGCTCATTGTCTTCTATGTGCCCTGGAAGTCCCCAGTAGTGATTCGAATTGAGGACCTTCAGTGCAGCTTTTTAAAATGTTATTTTATATGACATAGTTTCCCTCCAGGTGTGGAAACTTTGTAGGATGTATGAATAGAAAACGTGTCATTTGACGCAGACTTTAATTTGTGATTTTTATGAATGTTGAATCAACATTGGAAGACATAAGATGGGAGAACTGGACAGACAGTATATTCAACCTCGGACTAGCTCTCTAATACTGATGGTGGGAGATGTGCTTCTGAGACTTATGGAAAATAATCTGGGGAAGGTGAGTGCATGAGCTTTAAATAAAGGATCCAGTGTCCGGAGGTGTGGCTGGCTTCTGAAAAGACTTGGGGCAGTAATTTGCATCCTGACTGGGGTCCCTGTACAGAGGGGGACTGCCCCCAGTGCCTGGATGCTCCCAGCATCTGCGTGTCCTGATTTCACACCCAGGACTGCCAGGGCGGGTTCTCTCAGCAGCTGGACCTGCACGAGGACAGCCAGCCACGGTGTTCCTGAGGGGAGACTGCAGCAAGCCAAAGGAAGCAGCCCCTTCTGACATGCAGCAGCCCTGCAAGGAAGATCCTGCCAGAGCGAGGGATGCAAGCTGTCCCATGTGGCTAATGACAGTTCAGAGACAACAGACATCTGCGATTGCTTGGGCGTCTCCCAGGACCCCGGTCCTCATGCTGCTACCGCTAGTCTGGATGTCTCCCGTGCTGAACATCTGGGCATCTTCCTTCTTACTTTCTTTTATTTTTAGTTTTTTAGCCATCCCTTTTCTTACAGGTCTTCTCAAGCCATCCCTACTCTGCTTTCTAAAACAAATTTTTGACATCTGAAATTTGATTTCAATGAAACCAAACTTTGTGTGTGTGAAATACAGGCAACAAAACATGTGCAAAACAAAAGATTTCGGCCATCTTCCCATGTACAATTCAACGGCGTGTCTTGTGTTCATCATGTTGCTCAGGCCTCACCCTCATCTGAACCCAAGTCTCCCCTTCCGTCACTGCGTGGTTTTCTTCCCCCCTCCTCCCGGTACACTCCTGGTGACCATTGTTAAAGCCGGAAGACGTAAGCATCTTCAGAAGAGAACAGAACTCCTGTAGTACAAGGTATCCACACGAAGGGCATCCTGGCAGGACACCCGCTTTCTAGATGCGCTGCAGTGGAAATCCACCTTCTGTGCCCGCATTTCCTTCTTTTTGTCCTGTGAAAGAGTTAGGTATTATACTGCTGGACCAGAACTTGGAGGGGAGGGAGGGGGTAGCATTTGGAACTCTACATTTTCACCGAAGTGCTTCAATTCAAGAAGTTCCTCTGAATGGAAAAGCTAGAAGCAGGAGATGAAGAATTTCCATATGGAGCCGGCTTTCAAACTCACTCAGCAATTTGCCTTTAGTGATGAAATTCAGAAATTCTTTGTCAAACCCAAGAGTTCTTTCTTAATAGTAACTTGTTCAAAAAGAGTTAATAATAGCAGGCCAATTATCTCAAATAGCTGCACTGGAAAAACTGGCTGGGCAAACCATAGTACATCCATCTAGTCGGATTATTTCATGACTCATTATCACTTAGACAATCTCTTGCCATTTCAATCAACAGGACACCATTTCTCACCAGAGGGCTAGCTGTGAAACACTCACACACACACATATTAGTTTTCCCTTGTTTGGGTTAGTTCTGTAGCTAAAGAGCAAGTTCTTGAGGTTACAATGAAGCACAGAGTCATTACGTTCAAATGGAACATAATGAACGCGGCAGCATCTGAGCCTCTTTTTGTTTCTCCTTTTGGCTTGCTTTCCCACCCCTGGGGTGTGTACCTCTTCGCCACCACACCCGGAAAATACTTACCAGGATTGTGAAATCCAGCAACAGTATGCTATATGCACTGAAACAAGGCAAACCCCACTTACGCAGGGAAGCACCTGCAAGAGCTCAGATGCTGCTGATCTACAGGACTTACCATTTCATAGAGAGAAAAACAAAGCAGTCCTCTGAACCCCACTATACCCAATTTTACAAATCCATTGCAAAATAAATGGTTGCAGAAGGAGTATTTAAAAGCTAGAAGAAGTTTTAAGGAGCTGGAACTGAACTTGTCATTCATTCCTCTCAGTGGCCTATGCACTCTCCTCAAGTCCAGTAGCTACAATTACATCCTCGCTGCATGATTGTATGTCCTCTTTATTCTGTGCATTGGGCTGCGCTCTATGAGGTTAGCAGCTTGAAACACCAGCCTCTCAGCAGAGGCTTTCTCCTCCTGCAAATTCACAGGGACAGTCCTGCCCTGTCCTATAGGGTTTCTGGGAGTTGGTATTGACTTCATGGCAGTGAGTTTTTATTTTATTCTTGTATAGATTCCTTCCCTTTTAATAGTCATTTGGATACCAGAATTAATTCCTGTTTGGGCTTTACAGAGAGAAAGACAGGGCTTTCTACTCTCATAAACAGTGACAGTCTCAGAAACTCGCAGGGGCAGTTCAATCCTGCCTTGCCCTATGGGGTTGCTACGAGTCGGCATCAATTTGATGGCAGTCAGTTTGGGCTTTATTGATAATACCTGGAATTCCTCTCTAGAGAAAACGATTTGTGAGAGAATATTAAAAATGTTTGCTTCTACGGTCCATCAAGGAACCCCGGTGGTATAGTGGTTACGCGTTGGACTGCGATCTGGATGGTCGGCAGTTTAAAACCACCAGCAGCTCCAGGGGGAGAAACGGTGGGCTTTCTTCCCCATGTAAACAGTCACCGCCTGGGGAACGCACAGGGGTCGCTATGAATCAGCATGGATTTGATGGCGTGGAGTATGGTTTGCTTTACGGTCCATCAAACAAAGCAGCTGGTGGAATTTGGACAGTTGCCTCTAAGGTGTCTTCAAAAAGCGTGGAAAGCTTCACGCCAATCCGCTGTTTTATTTGAAGATGGGAAATCGGTTGCCAGGGAGTGACTTCTGACTCATATTGACCCTGGGGGTCTCAGACCCAACTGTGCGCCATGGATTTTTAGGGCTGGTTTTTTTTTCTAAAGTAGGTCACGAGCTTCCAAGGAGCTTTCTGTAGACTTGAACTGCTGACTTGTTGGTTAGCAATTAAGCATATGAAGCATTTTTACCACCCAGCTTGATGGGGGTGGGGATCAGGAGCATTAAATAATTACCTTGTAACTTAAATATTTTAATAGTGAAATAAGGGTGACTAAATTTGAGATTAACCATTTGTCTAACATTTTAAAATAAGGCACGGAGGCTACGTGATCCCTTTGCTCCGCTGAGAGCAGTGCTTTGGTGAAAACATTCAGACTCCCTGGGGGATGAAGAGAAATGAAGTCTTTCTTCCATTCCCTTCTCTTTCTGATCAGGAGTATCCCGCAGTGTGGGAAAGTCCAGAGGGTTAGCCACGGTGTGCACCTTCTGTGTGGGTGTGTATAAAGCCATATATCCTGATTTCAAAATAGCCCCTAAGCAGTCATGAAGACACCACATTTCTTTTTTTTTTCCCTTTGCCTGTTTTTTTTTAACACTTTATTGGGGCTCATACAATTCTTATCACAGTTCATACATATACATACATCAATTGTATAAAGCACATCTGTACAGTCTTTGCCCTAATCATTTTTTTCTCCTCTTTTCTTTTTTTACATTTTATTAGGGACTCATACAACTCTTATCACCATCCATACATATACATACATCAATTGTATAAAGCACATCCATACATTCCCTGCCCCAATCATTCTCAAGGCATTTGCTCTCCACTTAAGCCCCTTGCATCAGGTCCTCTTTTTTTTTTCCCCTCCCTCCCCTTTCCCCCCTTCCTCATGTGCCCTTGGTAATTTATACATCGTTATTTTGTCATATCTTGCCCTATCCGGAGTCTCCCTTCCCCCCTTCTCTGCTGTCCCTCTCCCAGGGAAGAGGTCACATGTGGATCCTTGTAATCAGTTCCCCCTTTCCAACCCACTCACCCTCCACTCTCCCAGCATCGTCCCTCACACCCTTGGTCCTGAAGGTATCATCCACCCTGGATTCCCTTTGCCTCCAGCCCTCATATGTACCAGTGTACAGCCTCTGTCCTATCCAGCCCTGCAAGCTAGAATTCGGATCATGGTAGTTGGGGGGAGGAAGCATCCAGGATCTGGGGGAAAGCTGTGTTCTTCATCGGTACTACCTCACACCCTAATTAACCCATCTCCTCTCCTAAACCCCTCTATGAGGGGATCTCCATTGGCCGACACTTGGGCCTTGGGTCTCCACTCTGCACTTCCCCCTTCATTTAATATGGTATATATATACATATATACATATACACATATATACACATACATACACACACTTATATCTTTTTTTTTTTTGCATGATGCCTTATACCTGGTCCCTTGGCACCTCGTGATCGCACTGGCCGGTGTGCTTCTTCCATGTGGGCTTATTTGCTTCTGAGCTAGATGGCCGCTTGTTCACCTTCAAGCCTTTAAGACCCCAGACACTATCTCTTTTGATAGCCGGGCACCATCAGCTTTCTTCACCACATTTGCGTATGCACCTATTTGTCTTCAGCGATCCTTTCATGGAGGTGTGCAGTCAATGATATGATTTTTTGTTCTTTGATGCCTGGTAACTGATCCCTTTGGGACCACTCGATCACACAGACTGGTATGTTCTTCCATGTGGACTTTGTTGCTTCTGAGCTAGATGGCCGCTTGTTTATCTTCAAGCCTTTAAGACCCCAGTCACTATCTCTTTTGATAGCCGGGCACCATCAGCTTTCTTCACCACATTTACTTGTTCACCCACTTTGGCTCCAGCCGTTGTGTCGGGAGAGTGAGCATCATAGAGTTCCAATTTAATAAAAGAAGGTATTCATGCATTGAGGGAGTGTTTGAGTAGAGGCCCAAGGTCCTTCCACCACCTTAATACTTGACCTATAAATATAGACACATAGATCTATTTCCCCATCCTCCTATATATATTTGCATGTACATGTCTTTGTCTAGACCTCCATAAATGCCCTTTGACTCCTAGCTCTTTCCTCCATCTCCCTTGACTTTCCTTGACACCACATTTCTATACAGCATTTGAATGTCAAAAACAAACAAGACACACTTCTCAGAAACCTCAGTTAGAAGCAGATAATCTCTTTATCAAAAACAGCACATCTTTAGAAAGGGTAAACATGAATGCTTTGGGAAGGCGGGCTGAGATTTTTATCTAAGAGGTGTGTCACATCAGCCAACATCAGAAATGCGCTCCCAAACCAGCCACACTGCTGGTGTCATCGGGAATGAAGACACGGGGCTGTCGCATGACAAGACAGGAGCTCACCTGGCCCAATCACAGAAATGTGCTCTAAGACAAGGCTGTCCAGTGGAGAAAATCCCTTTCAAAATAACGTGAACTGAATTTCTCACACGTACATAGATCCTGGGAGTAGATTGTTTTAAAATCCTTTTGTTTTGTTTTTCTGCCTCCCATTCTTTTCTTTTGAATGGTGGTGCTGGCAAAGAATACTGAAAACCCCAAGGACTCCAAAAGCATCAAGAAATGTGTCCGGGACGAGGGACAGCCAGAATGCTCCACAGGAGCCAGCATGGTGAGGCTTTGTGTCGTGTACTTTGAACAGATTATCAGGAGAGAACAGCCCCCCCGCCCCCCCCCAAGAAGGCCATCATGCTTGGTCAAGTCGAGGGGTGTTGAAAAAGAAGAAGATGGGTTGGCACAGCGGCTACAACATTGACCTCAAACATAAGGACACTGTGAGGACGGCACTGGACCAGCCGGTTTTTCGTTCTGCTGTGTGTCTGGTCACTATGAATCAGAACTGACTTGTCAGCAACTAACAACAATTGTTCCTTTCAGGTCTCCCTCTCACACCCAACTCTCTCCAAAGAGCTGGCTCTTGGCCATACCTACTCCTTCACTATGTGGACCCCCTCTCTTCTTTAGCCCCCAATTCTCATGTATCAGACCCCCAGAACCAAGTGCAGACAGAGCCACCGCCCGCGGAGTCGGGAGGGACTGCCAGAGTGCACTCAGGGTAATGGTACCGACCTCAAGGAGCAGAACGTACCAAGACTCTTCATTGTTGTTTTCTAGCATGGGGAAAGTGACTTCACATTCCTCCGCCTCTGCTACTTCTCGGACCATTTAGATTAATTGAAGGTTAGATAGCCAAGGTGAGTGTTAGATGGGTGACTCAAAGAAACACCTAGAACAGACCCTGCTATTTAGTAAACAGTGTTTTCCGCATGGCTCTCATCAGCACCATCACCATGATCTCATCACCACCTCGGAGCCAGGTCTTCTACTCTGTCAATTTGGGGCGGGAGTGTGATGGAAGGAGTGAGAAATCAGGCCAAATGGTAAATTCCTCAAGAAACCCACCTTTAAGTAATCCCTGCATTACACCCTTCCCTTTCCCTGCCTGTCCTCCATTCTGCCAAACCCAAACTCGCCATCTCTGGCACTTCCTGTCCCGAGAAGCATGGCTACCATTTCCCCAGTGCTCGGCTCGTTCTGGGTGATGACCCCCTGGTGCCCTGTTGACAATGCCATCCATGTTTCATCTTCTAAAATTTCCAGTCAGCTGGGAATTCCCTCTGGTGACAGATCGGTTCCCTGTGGGGTATTCCACCGTTTTGATACCATTCAGAAAGAGATGCATTTCATCGACTCCACTCTACCACTGGAAATCAGCAGCTTGCTAGATAGAATACAACAAAATGTTTCCCTTCTAAGGCTTATGGGTACTTGAGCTCCCGGTAGGGCCAGTGTCACTTATCCAGCAGCTCTACCCCTAAAGCAGTATTCTTTATTTTTTAATTAAAGCCAAAAAGAATCTATGACAATATTAAGATGTTGCTTCATTGTGAAAGTAATTTGAAAAGTACAAACACACCCTTAGAGCATCACTTTGCTTTTTCTTTCCCAACAAAGTTGAATAATTAGCAAATAAGCACACACACACACACATACACACACACACACACACACACACACACATAGAGGTGAAGGCATTAGAACAAAGAATTTTAAGCAAAAGGGATTTTCATTCATTTTCCCAATGAAGATACGGAGATCAGTGTGCAGGGGAATCACTTAGGGCTACCGAAGGCTACCTAACAGCGGCGATGATGTAGAACCAAACCTGGCGGCCTCGCACATGCCTTCTTTAAGTATTACCTAAGAAAAAAAAGCAAATCATCTCAGCGATGGCGAAGTAGTCACTCCTTCCGTGATGTTTTATAGCCAAAGAAAACCACCCCAAACAACCCAATTAAGTTATTATAACAATATCATTCTATTGTTTCCATCCCTGTACAAAGGGGAAGCCTCAAAAAGCTTACTGTCCGTCCTGGAGTATGTGATCTTGAAGCTATAAATAGTTACACTCCACAGCTATTGAGGCAACTGAAAGACCTTGACACATGAGTCCTTTCCTGTAGCCATGTTGGCACCTAGCATACCTGGCTACTCGTCAGGCTGAGTGTGAGATAATTGTTTGGGTACCAAGGACTGCTTACTCCAAAGGAAGGCCAGGGGTGGGGACTCAGGGTAATTACAGAGCTAAAAACCCCCTCAGCTGTGCCATGGGAAATCTGACGCAAGGCATTGTTAGACTTCAGACAGCTTCACAGCCAAATGTCTCCTAGCCCTCCCCATTCCCTGGAAGGTTCCTTCTCTGTGTATGACATTGGAGTCTCTGGAGAGTGCAGACAAAGAACTCTGTTGGCTGCTAAACAAAAAGAGATGCTTCCAGAGGCACCGCACAAGAGATGGATGATGATCTATTTCTGAAGAAACACAGCCCCAAACTATTAGCAAGTCTGTGGAGCACATTTCCACGCTGCTGTGCCTCAGTCACCAGTGGGTGGAACCACGTAGACAGCACCTGGTGGTTTTGTCTGGGGACTAAACAACAACACACAGCGGATCTGTACACGAGGATCAGTGCACTCTTTACAAGGCTTACAGAAGCTGAACACTCCAGTCAGGTTCATATGGTCTTCAGCACAAATATTTCAGGTTCAAGTTCCTTCTGCGATGGATGCTTATTGATCCTGAGAAATTGTGTCATTTTTCCTAAATGTGCATCATGGGGACATAGTGTGTTGTTGAGTGGGCAGAGGAAAGAACATTAGAGAGATAGGTAGAAAACCAAAACTGCGTGGTTCAGAGAGCCTGGTGTTCTGAGAATCAAGTTCAAGTGCAATGGGAGACCCAACATCTTAATATCTGGATACTCATTACTTTTAAAGGATGGCATGTTTATCATTCATAATTATCACTTCAAATCCTCTACCCGTCATAGAATTTGTTTTTAAAATCTGGTGTAAATAATCCTGCAGACTACATGTCTCTGAATTTACGACGGCATCCACATCGTATTCTACAATGGCATGGGGAAAAAGTCATTTTTTACATTTGTCTATCGATACTGTATCCCAATCATCAGAGAGTCCACTCCGGTACATGGAGACTTAATGTGCGCTGGGAAAGAGTTGTACTGCACAGGGTTCCCAATAACAGATTTTTTTTTCATAAGTGAAGCAGCAGGCCTTTCTACCGTGGTGCCTCTTGGTAGACTTCAATTTCCTACCATGAGCACGCAGCAATTTATACCGCCCAGGGACGTTCACGTCTTCACACCATAGCAGAACTAACGTGGCGCAAAAAGACCATGAAGCGGGAACGGGAACCTGGGAAAAGCCGAGTCTACTACACCCCCCAGCTGACTGGAAGAGGAGCGCATCACAAGAGCAAGGCTGTGCCGTGGCACATGGGACAGGGAAGAGCCTTCAGGTCACAGCACAAATGTTCCCTGGGGTATCGGGACCTCCCCTCACCCCCAGGTACCCTCTGTGCCCATTTGCCTTTCGTAACAGCACTCAATGGCTGTTTCTTGAAATCTGTGCAAGGGGCTTTGCTCATCGAAGAAGAAGTTCTGGGAGGGACAGCGAAGATTCTTGCAGCAATTGTCATAGGACACTTCCAATGAGCAGACTCTTAGACGTGAGAAAACGAAACTTTTCATTTTATTCAGAGTTCATGCGACCCACTCAGAGCATATTTTTTTAAAATCCCCCTCCCCAGATTTAAAAACAAACAAACAAACTATTCAATAGAAACAAGACAAGAATACCTGGTTTACTGGGGGTGGGGGTTCATAATGAAAACTAGGTTAAACTGCTTATTCTGCAATTTACAAAATGATGACTTGATATAAAAATATCTTTGTTTTCATTATGTGAATTAGTATAAATGATACAAAGACCAATAGCAATAAAGCCAATATATCAGACATTTGTCATTCAGAGAAGGCACCAAGTTCCTGAATCCTTCTGTGTTGCATGTTTTACATCGGATATTTCAAATCTCTTTGCCAAGACAACCAGGTTTTCAATGATAGTTAGGTTTTTGCCTACAGGTTCTATCTATCAGACATTGTGTCAATGAGATGAGGGTCCAGTCAAGCCTGAAATGAAAATCCAAGTGACTTCTTCTCTTTGGGCTGTCTTAACTACACCTTTGTGACATTTTTGTTCAGTAATGCTTTACTGCACATCCAAACCATGTCTATCATTCATGATGAATTAGAGCAAGTCCATCTTTCAATGCACTCTAGTCCGGACCTGAACATACAGACACACAGCAGTACAGACTTATCAATAAAGCATGTTCCCAAACCCAATCCCTACAGACAACTTTAAAAGAGAAAAGCTCATCTAACTTCTTACTCCCAGAGGAAGCTCTTCAGTAATGCATCAGGATTTGGCCATAAAATATATTATATATATGTATCTCCTAAATGTCACATCAAGTCAATGTAAAGTGTCATAAAAACTCAATGACTCAGAATAAATGACATGCATTTAGGAAATGATTTTGCCTCTCTAAATAGCTGAAGGCTAGAAAAATATTTATTTCTTGCATCTCTTTTAGAACATTTGGCCACTAACAACTTTAATCTCTCTTCCATTTAGACCTTAATAGGCCCAGTCTGTTCACTCGGAAAAACACAGTAACTTAATCAGGTTACTGACAAGCTGGAAACCTTATCATTCTTACCATTAAAAAAAAGTACATTTTCATATTCACTTTCTTTTACAAACAATATTAGGCAGTGACAGATATAAGGCGACGTTGGTAAATGGTAGGAAATGAGTGAAAAAGAGGGGATCTTTTTAACTCCATTAAAAAAACAAGGTATAAAAGATGCATATGGAACGCTGACACCATTTAGGACATATTTTCTATTGTAGCATATTTTTGACTCGTTTCATAAGATGAGCATGAGCTCGCTGCCAAACGTAGGTTCGAATTCATCTGGGGCACTGAGTTTCTCTCGCTGGCCTCCATCCGCGCAGAGCGGTTCTCGCTGCTCCGGCCCGCGTTAGGCGGAGGAGTAGAAGTACCTGGGCTTGGCGTTACCCAGGAGGTCATCCTCATAGTTGGGCAGGCAGCAGAAGAAGAAGGCGCAGCCGATGAGGATGATCGTGGCTGCCCAGCCAAAGCCGTAGGCCCAGTTATAGATGAAGGTGACCCCGATATTGCTGTGAAGATCGAACTCCTGCGTGTACTTCACTGGGTAAATTACCAACGAGATGATCTGGAACACAGCTAAAGGGGAGGAAAATCCCAAAGTATGAGCGGGTGAATGCATGCCTGGAGACAGCCAATGAGCCCCCACTTCCACAACGGTTTTGGCCTTTGATTGGTGTTGTGTGTGTCGTACAACCAATCCCAGCTCATGGCGGCCCTCCAGGACAGGGAAGAACAGCTCTGTAGGGTTTCCTGGGATGGGCCAGCAGGTCTTTTCTGCACTGAAGCTACTGGTGGGCTTGAAACGCCAATCTTTTTCTTAGCAGACTAGTGCTTAATTCTTAGACCATCAGGGCTTCTTTGAATCCATCGAAACATGGCGTCTTTAACTCTGTTTACGTGGGTTTAAAGGAGTCCTGATGGTGGCTCTACTGCTGACCCAAAGGTACATGGCTTGGTTTGGATCTTGGTTTAAACAATGTTCATGAAGGTTAATAGATATGCTCACGAAGGGAGTTTGGAGAATCCTAACCAATACAGATTAATTGAATACTATGAACCAATGAAGGGCTGTGATGGCATCGTGGTTAAGCACACGTCTGCTAACGGAATGGCCTCCCAAGAGGCCAGCACTGTGGACCACTACGGAGAGAGCTGTACTCCAAGGACCACATGGTCCAGTCCCTCAGGGTGGGTGTCTCTGGACATGGGACCACCCAAGAGAGGAGTCCCCAGAGCCTTCGTCTTTCAGGCGGAGGATATAATATTGTCTGAGGCACGGGAGGAAAAGCGCCTCGATCTTCAAGTACATCCCTCCCAAGTGGCTCGACATCTCTCCCTGATGACACATTCTCTGAGGGCAGACTGTAGAGTTGACGTAGCTCTTCTTGTGTGATTGAAAACCACTGCATGGATGCCCACTGAAGGTAGGAATGAAAAACTCAGACACAGTCTTACCAGCCAGGGCCAGGAGTCCTCCAATCACTCTCAGGAAGATGAGCATTTGGGGTCCACAGAGGGCAAAGAAGGAGAGGATGAAGCAGATGACCAGGATGATGAAACCGCAGAAGAGCATGGCAGCCGCTGCTCTTCCCCACGCTACCAGGAAACAGAAACGGCAACGAATGAGACAGAGATGCCAAACACAAAACTCGACTGAACAAAGCGTGCATAGCTCCTCTCCCCCACCCCCCACCCCCTTCTTTCCGCTCATTCTATATGGGCCCATTTTTCTCTGGATAATGCACATCTGCATGTTAAGGGAAGACTGGACAATTCATACAGGATATTGACATACTAATAGTGACACTTTTGTTCCTTCAATCTGGGGGCAAATGTCTCTTATCTTTATTGAAGGTGTCAGGGTCTGTCTCGAGGGTTCACCCCAGTTCCAGAACACAACGGGACATGAGTGAACAACAGAACCACCCCAAGGACACAGCCCTCTTTCGGAACTAGTGCAAAATCAGTCCGGATGTATCTCGGCTTCATCTTAGGACAGGTGGGTGGTGCTTAACGTCTACAAAGCATTCTGGGAAATAGGAAGTTATACGATGTGGGCATTGTGTAAATATCCTCATGCACTATATAGTTTAATCCCCGTAGAAACTACGATAGTCAAACCCATGGAAGCCCATCAAAGCTTATGAGTTGAAACCAATGGATCCAGGAGGGCAGCCTTGCTGCGCATATGCAGCTGGATCAGGGGTGGGCTAGGGGTGGGGAGAGAGGGCAGAGCTGAACTAGCAACCAGATTAGGACTTTGCAGGTGCTGGGGCTTGGGAGCAGTGGGGGAGGGTACATAGAGGTGGGAAGTTGGGAAAGAGAGCTGGGTGTAGGGTTGGGAGCAGAGACTAGCTGTGGCAGTTTAGGCTGACACCACCCTGTTGGGTGGCTGCTTCCTAGTCATGTACAGCTGCTGCTACTGGTGCTACCACCCCAAGCCAGGAGTCCTCAAACAGCCCAGCCCAGTCCAGCCCACACCACCAGTGCCCCGGGCAGGTGCAAAAGGACAGCCACATGTACTGCCCTGGGTTACCAGTGGCCGGCCACAGGGCAGCCAGGCAGAGGGGGAAGTGGAGGCAGAGGAACAGGATAAGGTGCTGAGCAGACTGGGATGAACCCAGGAACCCCACTGCTTCTCTCTGGGGTTGGGGGCTTTAAACCTATTTGGGAAACATAATGAAAGGAGAGTGGTGTTCCCTTTGAAAAGCAAAAGCAAACCAGCACCAAACAAACCACTTTTTAGGGTCACGGGTGTATATGTGATCCGACCTTGCTTGCCTGAATGGACATAAGTAGCCCATAGTGTGATGGGTTCCAGGCAAGGACCACCCTCAATTTACTACTAGGCAGAGCTGCTAGATAAGATCAGTTAGTGGTGGAGGAGATATCGTTTTATTTTACAAAAAGAACATGTTTATGGCAAATGAGCTTTCCAAGTGTTGGCCTTTGTTCGTAGTCACTGATCTTGGCCCCTAAAGGAATCAGAAGGAGGTGGAAACTGCACCCCCGGTTCCGAGACCTGGAAAGCCACCTCCGGTCCTGTGCAGGGAAATACATGATACCCAATCCGGCAATCTCAAGACACGATTCTCATTCTTCCATCTGCCCTGAGCTTTTAAAACCTCCTCGAACACAACTGCATTCTAGAACGAGGAACTAACATTTATGGAGTAATTACTATGTGCCGAGCCCTGGGCTAAGAACTTCACATGCATCCGCTCACCTTCACAACACTGCTCTAAGCTACCCAGTATTATAATCTGTTTAAAAAACGAAACAAACAAGCAAACAAAAAAAGCCCGATGCTATCCTATGGCCTTCAGAGCTCACCTCTCTTCCCCAGCGTCCAACAGCTGGTAAGAGGGTCAAGCCATTCAGCCTGTCTGAAGCCAGAATATGGAACGGGTTAAGTAACCGTAAGCGATCACTCCTCACTGAACTTGAAAAGGAGACTCAGGGGCGCCTCCGCCCTGGTTTTGGTTCTGTGACACAGCACCGCTGACAGCACTGATCCCCATCTCTAGATCAGGTCCCTGGGTGCTCTGCGCTTGGCTGGCAGCCAAAGAGGTGGCCATTCAAATCCACCTGGTGTAGCTGTGAAAGGCCCGGCCACCGACGTCTGTAGGGTGGGAGCCAGTGAGAGTGCAGTGGGGGCAGTTCCAGCCTGAAACGCAAAGCGTTGCCGCCAGTTTGTATCAACTCAATAGCAACAGGTTTTTAAAATTATTATTATTATTATTATTATTATCATTCCAGCTCAAAAAGTAAAACATGGGTAAAGTTCTGCTCCTGCCCTTGGAGACTGCCCCTCACTCCCGCCCAGAGTTTTGTATCCTCCTATCTGTGATAACCCAGCCTCGGGGAAGCTCCGCCCGGTTCTCTTCCAGAGTTGCCACATCCTGCTGGACCTTCCTCTGAATCCATGAAGGCCCAGTGCCATAAACATGATATAATGGCTAAGGAATATTTTATATGCCTCAGAAATCCCTTGTGTTTGCATAACTGCCCCTGAGGTGGTACCAAAAACGGGCCCAGCTTCACATGTACAGCGAGCGCTTCATTCTTTCCTCCAACGCGTCTTGTTCTTCCTGTCAGACCCGTGAGAAACTTTAGAGGCAAGGCCAGTTAGAATGTGTATCTTAAAATCAAAAGGAATGAAGCCAAAGCACGGGCCTCTGTTCTCACTGTTGCTAGGCCTTTGCGGAAGGTCGGTGTCAGAAGAGGGGCCCATGCTTTGGATAGACCACTACGTCCACCTCACCAGGCGTGGCTACTGACATACAGATTCCTGGGCCTCCTCCCAGGCCTCCTGAAGTAGGTACCAAGCGTCAGGGCCCAAGAACCAGCATTTGACTGGCATTTCTTAACATCCATCCTAAGGTTTGAGAATAACTAAGATGAATGATTAATCACCTTATAAAACAAGCCAAAAAATGGCACGCGCATGTCTTTCACGTGTGACCCACTGCCATAATAGCCTTATTTCTATAAAGTTTTATGGCACCTGCTATGAGTCCAAAATTCAATTAAGCTGGAACTTTAAAAAAAATTGCTTTTAAATTGAATTCACAAACTGCAACAAAAAGTAACATGGCCTATACGTGAACACCGTGAAGATAAACTGCACACACTCAAATATGAGTTTGAATAAAAGCAGGAAAAATGTCCTCACAAAAAACATATTTCAACATCCAAACATTGACAGTCACAGATTAAGAAAATGAAGTTCAATTATCCATGTATGATGTTGTTGTTAAAGTCAGATCAATCTTTTAAGGTTTACCGAGAGAGGCTAATGACTTCTCCCTCTCACAGTCTAGTTGAAGCATCATGATGCTCCGTGTTTGCACACTCGAAGGGGATTGTATAAAAAGGTAAGGTTTGCACACTCGAAGGGGATTGTATAAAAAGGTAAGGCAGCCCATCGAACCTAGAGACATTGGTTGAACATAAACAGAAAGGCAAATGCTTTTTCTGTTTTTTTAAGTTTCATTATGTAACTTAGAGTTGGCTAATGGTGTCTTGTTTGTTAAAATGCTGAGTCTAAACCAAGCGAAAATTGAAAACTAAGCAACATTCTGTCCTGAGAAAGGCTGTCTGGGAAGTCGAAGGAACGTGTAAAACCCGTTCCTGGCTGCTCAGCAGCACCCACCCTGAGTCACCTAACTCCCTGAGGGCAGAAATCTTGGCCTGGTTTCAGAGGTGCTGGGGCTTCTCTGCAAGCCAGGCAGCTGACATTCTCATGCAACAATTGTGTTTTGAAAGGATGAGCTGCGCCCCATGTTCTGTCTGGGAAAGAAACCAATGGTCGGGAGGGATGAGGCTGTTCTCCAACTTACTTAGAAAAGCTGAGATAAGCACTTACTCTAAGACCCTTTGGTCTTTAACTTCTTGAAAGAGCCTAATGTCAACAAATTGGATCCACACTTTGGGGAGCTATTTATATTTTTCTGGTATACCATAGTCTAAATTACATGTTTATCAACCCTCATGAAAAGCACCAATGTTTACTATTTGGCCTAAAGCTACCATGTTATTGATTCAGTAGGTAGTCCTCAGTTCCTTTTCAAAGGTAGACTGTGTCTCAGGATAGTTTTTCACACTAAATTTTCTCCCCATTCTTTCTTAGGGTGTGTATGTGTTGTGTGTGGTATCAGATGACACCATAAAAGCATCCAGGTAAAAGGAAGCTGTCTTTCTTTATAGGAATATGAGGGGGGTTGTTGTTGGGTTTTTGTTTCGTGATAGAAAGATTGATTTGAAATTCTAAGTTTATCTGCTAAGTACCACTTGGAGAAACTCATTATCAAATAAATCAGAAACATTACGAAGATCACCTTTAAGTAAGATTGCCTAACTAATGATCCATTTAGATGAAGATTGGCTTGTCAAACTTCACTATCCCCTTTGAAGGTTCAACATCAAGTCAAGAACCTGGAAAGCACTTGATGGCCACCAATGGAGTTCTGAGTGGTGCCTAGGAAGTGAGAAAGAGTCGCAACGTCCACGTCCAAGATGCCAGAGGAAAACATAGGGAAATGAGAGAAGACAGTAAATTCCATTACTAACAGCAAGAAAAGTGAAAATAAATACTTCACATGTCAAACTGGAAACTCAGACTAAATCTGGCAAAAAGAGGGGAAAATTATATTTTAAGGTGAGTCCGAAACCCCAATCTAAACCCAGTGCCATTGAGTTCATTCTGCCTCAGTGGTCCTGAGGAGGGTTTCTGAGATTGCACATTTTGACAGAAGCAGACAGCCTTGTCCTTCTCCCTCAGAACAGTGGGTGGATTTGAACCACCAAGCTGGCAGTTAGCAGCCGTGGCCTGACCCACAGTTCCACTAGAGCTCTTTTTAAGGTGAATAAGTCATCGCTAATTGTCCCCCCTAAATGTAGTCCTTTTAATGGATGTACTACAGTCGTCAGTAGTTTCCTATTGGTACCACAAGTCAAAAGTCTCAGCCCTTCCCCGGTGTCCTGGTGGGCCCTCTCCAGAGCAAGGGATTCATCTGTTAACAAGACCAAAGGTCTCATTTGCTGAATTCAAGATTTTGTCGGGTGTCTTCCTACTGTTAAGCTGTGGGTAGGGGCCAGCTGGTTGGTTGCAACTCGTGGCGCTCCTCTGTATAACAGAACCAAACACTGTCTGGTCCCGCGCCAGCCTCACAATTATTTGTGTGTTTGAACCCACTGTAGAAGCCACTGTGTGTAGAGTCATCCTCGCTGAAGATCTTCCCCTTTTGCGCTGACCCTCCACGTTACAAAGCAACAGGTCTTTTTCCAGGGACTGGCCTCTTCTGACAACATGGTCACTCTACATGAGATGAAGTCTGGCCATCCTGGCTCCTAAGGTCGATAGGGTGTATTATAGGGTTTTTTATATGATATGATAAAACCCTAATTTAAAAAATTAAATGTTATGTATAAATAAATATCAGCATGGATATGTCATATATTGAAAAAGAAAAGATTATTATATTTCTCTAGTTGCAGTCAATTGGAAGCAACAGAGCAGTGGTTCTCAACCTTCCTAATACTGTGACCCTTTAATACAGTTCCTCATGTTGTGGTGACCCCCCTAACCATAAAATTACTTTGTTGCTATTCATAACTATAATTTTGCTACTGTTATGAGTCAGGCGTCCCCTGTGAAAGGGTCGTTCGACCCCCAAAGGGGTAGCGACCCACAGGTTGTGAACCACGGAACTAGAGGAATATAGATCAGCACTTCTCTAAAGTACCAACAAGATCACGTGGGGATCATGTTAAAATGAAGCTTCGAGCCCCGGTAGCATAGTGGGTTATGCGTTGGGCTGCTAACTACATGGTCAGCAGATCAAAACCACCAGCCACTCAGAAGGAGAAAAATGTGTGGCTTTCTACTCCCATGAAGAGTTTCAGTCTCAGAAACCCACAGGGGCAGTTCTACTCTGTCCTATAGGTAGGTCGCTATGAGTCATAATTGACTCCATGCGTTCAATAGCTCCCAAACTGTGCTGCTCTCCGACACTCTGCGGAGCAGACTCCTAGAGGCCCACCCCTGACAGCCCTCAAAAATCTCTCCAGGAGAAGAGGCCACTCTGCAGACCTTTGGGAAGGCAGTAAAGAAGATTATCTCACCAGAAACAGCAGGGTCAAACAGGAGAGCATTCCACAGCTGGTGAGACATTCTTTTCTCCTGAACCAGAGCCACACAACTATTTGCTGCGTGTGTGTGCGTGTGTGTGTGCGCGCGTGTGTGCGTGTGTGTGTGTGTTGTAAGAAATCTGCTTTCAACATCGGCACATGTACAATTCAGAGTAAACTGCCCTACTTTACTTCCTAGTTGTCTGAAACCATTTTGCTGATTTGGTGGTGAAATAGCTCACGTAAGAAGATAGGAAAACAGAATTTTCCCCTGGAGACGAGATAACCAGCATTGAGCTGGGGGTCTACCCTCAAAGAGGTGAAAGGTGGTCAGCTGGGAGGAGAAGCCTGGGCACAGACACTACAGGAAGCCACTTTGGTCCAGTTGGCAGAAGGGCAGTACTTCTAAACAAACAGCATCGTGCAGGGAACAGAAGGGAGCTGTCGAATAAAGGAAGGCCTCAATCATGGGAAATGCGTGCACTCTAATCCTTGTCATTCTAGTAGATGGGGAGCCTGTATCTTCGAGAAATGTAATCCGTAAAAGAGGGTGGAGGCTCCCTGGGGGTAGCACGGCTGCCTTCAGCAAACGCGGAAGGGGCTGGGCTAGATCATTCGTTTCTACATGCCCTATTTGATAGATCAATACTTGCCCTAATTATGAACATCGATGAACAGTGGCCCACTTTTTGTATATATATATAATCTACCTACTACTAAGGTCTAATTTCCTAAAACAAGAATATTTTTAACACCGTGCCCCTCCCTGCAGAAACAATCCTCTGAGCATAATTTAAAAATGAAATCCTTTGAATTGAATGGAGCCTAATGTGAACCTCTTGACATGGTACTGATTACCCCTCATGTACTGTACTTTTGCAGGAGGGTGACAGGGCTTTCTACGCCTACAGGGTCTACCGTCCTATAGGGTCACTAGGAACCGGCATGGGTGACAGTGAGTTTGGGTTTTAACGCTGTACTTTAAGAGCCACAGGGTTAAAGAGCTGACTATCACTGCTCCTCAGATTCTTGAACTTGTCCTGTGTCCCAGTGGATCTAGTGGAAGTAAGACTAATGGCCTGTGGCCATATTCCAAAGTGTCTTAGGAGAAAGTGAGACCCTGCACTTCTGAGCTCAGATGCTAGCCAAATGCTCTTCCCCCCACCCCACCCCCTGCCAAGAACAGCTACTCTCCCCTTTTTTCCAGGTCTCAGGGGAGAGGCTCACAGACTCTGTTTCCTTCTCCACCCTGACAAGAAGGAGCTTGCTGGGATTTGAAATCTGCATTCGCCAATGCGGAAAATGCCCTCCCGATGACGTTGTTCTTAAAAGTGGACGACTGAACTAGTGAATTGCATGATGCGTGAATTAAATACCAATAAAACTGTTTAGAACAAAACAAAACTGGAAGCGTGCTCCAGGACAGGGGCTGTGGACCCAGTAGATCAGCATTTGAATTTCTCCTTGCCTGTAGTATCAACTGTCTTCTCCCCAAGGGCGTCTCCTGAGAACAAATACTGGCCTCATGGATTGATTCAAGGTCTTAATCAGGAGCTTCTTCCAACCCAAGATCAACAGTCCTTTTGGATCTTTGTAAAGGGAAACAGGAATTCTCTGAGTGAGATGTTAACGCCACTATCCACTTAGGAGAATCCCTTTTGTCTGCTGCAAGTAGGACCCGGGTAGTGAGAGACGTGTCAAGATTTGACCAGATAAACTGAACGTTTCAAAAAATATGTAGGATCTCTATATATACACTCCATATTTCATATCAACTCAAAAATACACTGCACCTTAGATCGGTAATCTTAAAATTTTACAAGGAAAGCCTTCTGATTTTCATGGTATTCAATAAGTTAACAAATGAAGGAACAAAACACACAAAGCACCGCAGGGCATCTGGGTGGGACCAACCACACCCTAGCAAGGTGAGCTCACCTTGTGTCCCAGAAAGTAAAACACGGTATTGTTTCACAAGAGACTAGTCACACAGGCCAGATCCTGCCCGGCAAGGCTGCTGGTCGCCAGCACTGCCGCAGGCCACTGCACTCCTCCCTCCCCTGCAAAGGTGGTGGAGGGCTGTCTAGGCTGCAGTAAGCAGCCTGAACACTGAGCAGACTGGAATGACGGACCCCTGGCAGGCATGGTTTTACTGTGCTTAAAGGGGAGAGGAGAAACACAAACATTTAGGAAAGCAGGCTTCCCATTGCTGTGTTTGCATTTTAGGACTTGGCCCCAGCACTTCCAGGCTGCATTCTGAGGGAAGTTGCATCAGGACACTTCCAAGCAAGTCCACAGCAGATAAGATAAGAGGCCAAGCGCCTGGGACAGGGCCCCAACCACACAAATAAACTGGGTTTAAATCTGGGTGAGGGTGTGGGGAGAATCAAGCCACTGGTCACAGCAGAGTGCAGTAAGGCAGGGCAGCCTTCTTTCTCGTTTGCTGTACATGCACTTCAGTTCTCAACAACCCAAGTGACAAAGCAGAACCGCCCCCAAAGGGCTTCACGACTGGGCTGGCATGCACCCCAGAAACAACTGGAACCCCAGCCTTTCCCAAGAGCGTAAAATGTGGAACCCTCTCACCAGCAGGGTTCATAAGTTCTGGCTGTGGAATCCCATGAACCGAGATGGGAAAGCCCAGGTCAGTAACAGGTGGCTCTCCAGGTTTTGATTCTGCTTCTAACCAGACCCTCCTCCCGCCGGACACATTGTAGCTCATGGCACAAGGAAAGCAAGGTGTCCACGGCCCCTGGGGGCAGGGATATCCCATGGGGAAGGAAATGCCTGTGCAGACAAGAATATGTCCCTTTAGTGTGAGATGACCTCCCTGTGGGAAAAACAGAGTAGCTGCCTTCAAGGTCTCCAATAAATCAGTCCTGGTTTCATTGTATAAGGTAGGAGATGTGCTTGGTTTTGGATTTCACAGCAGATTAAAGTAAATATATATACATGTATGTGTGTTGTGTATATATGTAAATTAGATATATACCATATACACATATACATACACACACACATATAAAACTTACCATATATATTGAAACCGTAATGTCTCACATAAACCAAACGCTAACATCTAGCAAGAAGTAGCCTGAGGTGTGAAATAGTAAAAGTATGTAATGGAGCCGAACTGCAGGCACTTCAGCTGAAGGGCCTTGTTAAATAAAGGCTTTTCTTCCCGTGTTAGTGTGCACAGAAACCTGGGATACTTGGGAAGGTCTTCTTATAATGATCTTTGACTCACCAGGACAACCAGGGGAGGAGGAGGAGAGAAAGGAAGGGGAAGACATTTTGATCTCCATTTTTCCAAGAAAGAAAAATCAAATTTACTCCTCAGCCTTCCCCCACCCCCCACACTGGGCGACAACACCTCGCATTTGAGCTACACATCCTAGAGAAAATACAGTCTGAAGGGGGGGGGGGGGCGTCCTTCCAGTTTTGAGCCCGAGTCTCTCTCTCTCTCTCTCTCCCTCCTCTCTCTCTCTCCCTCCTCTCTCTCCCTTTTCTCTCTCTCTCTCTCTCTCTCTCTCTCTCTCTCTCTCTCTCTCTCTCTCTCTCTCTCTCTCTCTCTCTCTCTCTCTCCTCTCTCTCCCTCCTCTCTCTCTCTCCTCTCTCTCTTCTCTCTCTCTGGAAGAAGGCCGGCCCAGCCTGTCCCTGCCCAGCGGGCCTGGCCCCCGGGCGCGGGCGGCCACTCACCGAACTGCATGAGGCTGATGCAGCCCTGCTCGGGGGACCCGGTGCCGCCGCCCTCGCTGGGGCATTTCCACCAGAGCGAGGCCGTCTGCGCGTGGGTGCTCGACTGGAGCCAGCCGCGGCCGGTCAGCGCGATGATGTCGAAGGCGATGGCGCTGAGCAGGAGCAGGGGCAGGATCCACCTGCAGCGCTCGCAGGCCAGGCCGCAGCGCAGCATCTCGACGGTGGCGACGCGGAGCAGAGAGTGGCCGAGGAGCGCGGGCGCCGGGACAAAAGGGCCGAGGGCGCGGGGAGGCGGCTCCCGCGGGGACGGACGCTCGGGCCGGGCGCGGGGGTGCGGTCGCCGGCCCCACCTAGATTCCGGTGACTCAGCGCGCGCCCGCCCCGACCTGCCCAGCCGGCCCGGAGCGCGCGGGCAGAGGCGGGCCGCTGGTAAACAGGGCGGGTTGGGATTGCACCCCGGGGGGTGGGGGTGGGAGCTGAAGCCGGGCCCAGTGCTGGGGCAGAGGGCCACGGTCCTGGGGGTCTCGGACTGCCCCGGAGCGCGCGCGTCCTGAAGGTCCACAGGTCTTTCTTCCAACACACTGCATAGGGGTCTGCTTTTCAAAGACAACCGTCTTTCTGAACCTGGAGCCTTTTGGTAGTTCAGCAGTGTCCCTGTGTACAAGGGCTGTGTACAAGTCCGCATGTCTGACCGCTGAGAAGTCTGTCCAGGACCCGTCCCCGGCAGACACGATCACTTCCTCCCAAATGTCACCTTTGCACCATGGCCCGTGACTCGCTTCATAGTGCTTATCTGTTTGGTTTCCGTGCTGCTTTTATTGATTTGTGGAGCTTAGGTGTCTAGCACCGTGCCTGAATAAACGCTTGGTGAATCCACACATTTAATACAATAAATGCTGACGTTGGGAGCACGTCTTCCGGCCTCCCCGCTAACGTCCAATCATCTCGGCACCTCTCTGAGGGTCCCAGCGCTCCCCTGAGTAAGACGCCCCCCCTTCCCCCCCCCTCCCCCCCTCGGTCAAGGACTCTCATCATTCGCGATTTCTCTGGGGAAAACCATATGCCAGCCTGTCACCAGCACCTTACACCCCACGTCCAGTCCCGGCTGTGCCTCAGTTACTACACGACTTTGCTGGTGTGGCGGCGGAGACTCCAAAGAAACAAGGTCTCCATCTCAGACGTCATCGGACCCTTGGGCAGGTTACAGCAAACGTGCAAAAAGGATCGCATCTTATCTTCTTCTTCCAAAGATTTCTTCTGAATCCTTAGTTTTCTCGTAGATTTAATATCCAAAAAACCCCCGAAAGCAGACAGCAAGCACAGTGCTTTCCTGTCTGCACTGACTCAGGTGACCCTGTGTATTCCTGCTTAGAACTGCTCCCTAGGCCTTTCCTGCCCATCCTCTGTTTTGGTCTTTTTAATCACTATATTGCGGGCTCTTACAGATATGATCACAATCCATAAATCCATTGTAGCAAGCCATCATCATTTTCAAACATTACCCTTCTTCTTCAGCCCTTTGATGTTAGTGCCTCTTTTTTTCCCTCCCTCTCCTACCCTCCCACCCTCCTGAACCCTTAATAAGTTTCCCCCATATTTTTCACCATCCAGTGTCCCTTCACCTACATTTCTGTTCTTCATCCCCCTCAGGGGGTGAGGGGGTTGTGGGGGGTTTATACATCCATCATTGCTATCATTTCCCCTTCCGCACTCATCCTCCCGCACCCACATGGTATCACTACTCCTGTTACTGCTTCTGAGGGGTCTATCTGTCCTGGTTTCGGTGTGTTGAAAGCTCTTATCTGTGCCAATGTACATAGTCTGCTTTAGCCACATTTAGGAGGTAGAAGTTGGGTCATGATAGGAGGGGAAGGGGGGAACCATCAAAGAACTAAAGGAATGTTGTATGTTTCGATGTTGCTGTACTGCCCCGTGGTTGACTTGTCCCTTCCTGTGGTCCTTCTGTGAGGGAATGTACAATTGTCTACATGGGCTTTGGGTCTCCACTCTGACCCCTCTCCTACACATTGATATAATTGTTGTTGATCTACTGATACCAGATGTGGTCGACATCTCATAATCACACCGGCTATTGTGCTTCTTCCATGTGGGTTTTGTTGCTTCCCTACTAGGTGACCATCTGTTTAACTTCAAGCCTTTAAGACCCAGGAGATACTATCTTATAATAGCGGGCACCATCAGCTTTCTTCACCACCTTTGCTTATGTACCCATTTGTCTTAAGCGATTATGTTAGGAAGGTGAGTGTCACACAGTGCCAGGTTATTAGGACAAAGTGTTCTTGTGTTGAGGGAAGACTTGAGTAGAGGCCCAGAGTCTGTCTGCTACCTAAATACTTTATATATAAGTATATGTACCTAGACTGATAACCCCATCATTATATATTAGTATATTTACATATGTGCATGCCTATATTTATAACTATCTAGATTTTGTCTCTTAGTTCTTTCCTGTCTTTCCTTTGACTTTCCTCCTGCCCCACTATCATGTTTACCTTTCATTCTGCTCTCGGAAATTCCTCTTGACTACATTACAACTGATCTATCCCCATCAGGCGTTCTATACCCTCCTTGCCATCGGTTTTAGATCCCTTGTTGTTCCCTTATCCATGAGTTTGTTGGCTCCCTGGCCATCATCTTGACAGAAGCAAATCACCAGGCCTTTCTTACACAGCACCACTAGGTGGCTTTGTACCCCCAAACCTTTAAGTCCCACCATCTATGCCACCCAGGAACCTAATTGAATATAAAGGAAATGGAAAGTAGGACTTGCCATGCTTGAAAGTTAACCCTCTATGTCTCACCTCCTAACGCATGTACTGTGCTCATCTTCTTCTAACAGAGAAGACTATGTAAGGCACAAGCCAGCTAAGTAGCTTGTCCAAGACTACCTATCCACAGAGGGACAAAGCCAAATTTTAATATAAAAAAAACAAAAAATCCCTCACTGCCAACAAGTGCATTTCGAGTCACATCAGCCAAACAGGACAGGGTAGAACTGCCCTTTGGGACTTCAGAGTTTATAAATGTTTCCCCTTCAGAGAGGCTGATGGATTTGAGCCGCTGGTCTTGCAGATAGCAGCTCTACATGTAACCCTCAAAGCCACCAAGAACCCCAAACTTTAACCTCCGGAGCTTGGTGTCGGGGCAGGGCTATTGACCGCAATAACAGTTGTTTGTATTTCAGGGCAGCTGTCTCCATCGCATGCCATTTCCCCTCGCACAGTGGATGAATAAAATAAAACATGGAGGAGAGTGCCTGACGTCACATGAAATCTTTTTCCAAGCCTTCATTTCACATAAATTAAGTTCATAAATTTTCATTCACAGAAAATATTTTCCTTTCAAAGGATAACGCTGTTCTAATGCTGCTCTGCCACGAGCAACTTGCCTATGGTACATAGATTGTCCGGAGAAGATGTGTTCTCGGGGTTTCTAAAGGAGTGACATATCTGTTTAATTCATGATGTATAATAGCTCATGTGTGAAGAAGACTTAGGCTCTTGTCATCAGGGTCAATTGTTGCCTTTGAACAAATGGTTGTGGATAAAATAAGTTTTGCTGGTGCCTTAATATCTCCAATAATTTTGGAGTAGATATTACTTCTTTTTGTTATTCCATGGAATTTGAGGAAAAGAGTTTGTTGAGGGTGACGTAAAAGCAAGAAAAGTAACTCTTTGGAAGAAGCGAAACCCACCTTGAGTTGGGTTCGAACAATAGTGTATTGAGGATGGTTACACAGGCTCGCATCCTTTCTCGAGCTCGCTCTGTGGCTTGGGGCACATTACTTACCTTCTCTGTGTCTTAGCCTCCTCATCCATAAAATCAATAGCACCCAGCTCATAGTATTGTAATGAGTGAAAAAAACAAAAATAAGCTCACGGCCTTTCAGTCGGTGCCAACTCACAGTGACCCTATAGAACAAAGAACTGTAGCTGTGACCTTCTGGGACTGTAACTCTTTACAGGAGGAGCAAGCCCCATCTTTCTCCCTAGTCGCACCTGGTGGTTTTGAACCACTGACCTTGCAGTTAGCAGCCAGCGTGTAACCGTTATGCCAGGAGGACTCCATAGTTGTAGTGAGTACTAAAGAGCTAATGAGTATATGTAAAGTTCTCGGGACAGCGTGGGACACATTGTAATTCACATTGAAGGGACAAAGATAATGACAGTGATGATTTCCACAGGTTTCTGTGTTTAATAAGTTCAGAAGAACTTTGCAGATTTCGAAGAGGCAGCTTGTATATATGAATAACACTAAGCTGTCATTCAGGAGCACTGGATACTGGGGGAGGAGCGTTGGACTGCTAACCGTAAGGTCAGCGGTTCAAATCTACCAACAGCACCACAGGAGACAGATGCGGCTGCCTGCTCCCATAAAACGTTCTAGTCTCAGACACCTGCTAGCATCACCATTAATTGGAATTAACTTGTTGATAGTAGATTTGGTTTGGGGTGTTTAAGTTATCACCACATTATTTTGAACTTTCACAAAATTATCTTAAACAGTGCAATCGTTGATTGCAGCCGTATTCATACAATGATGGAATATACCAAAACCCGAAAAACCATACTCTGGCTGCTGTCGAGTTGATTCCAACTCAGAGTGACCCCATAGGACAGAGAGGAGCAAGCCCTGTGGGTCTGAGACATTACATCTTCACAGGAGCAGGTAGCCTCACCTTTTTCCCAAGGAGCATCTGGTGGCTTTGAACCATTCACCTTGTGGTGAGCAACTCAACGCATAGCTCACTATACAACCAGGCTCCTTTGATGGAGTGTGCGGGTTGTCTCCAAATGACTAGAGGATTCCCTTCTGCTGACTCTGTGGGAAATCGGTTTTGATGTATGTAAGTCAAATGCTTTAAAAAATTCATTACCATTGTCATTTATTATCAGAATCTTTATGAATCTGATGTATATGTCTGTGTTTTGCGGGACTGGAAACATGACATAAACTTTCATGCATGCATACATACATGAAAAACACACAAATCACAAAGATGTGTTCCAGTGATGATAATCAGTTGGATGCCATTGGTATTTTGTCAGTTGGGGCAATAAGTCCAGTTGTGGAAGGTTCTGGATCATCTGAATTATCCGAGAATGAGGATGGTATTTCCAGTGAGAAAATGGGTGAGTTTTTTCTGTTTCCTTCCTATATTGTGCAGTAGCATCGCTGAATGATACTCCCTGAATATGCCTATCAACTTTATCAAAATGGATCAATGTTTGGGATCCATGTTTCCCAAAAAATTGAAGCCCTGGATTTAGTTAGAAAACTACATTTTCTATGGCAATATTTTGAAACAAACCAGAAAACAAACTCACTGTCTTGTAGTTGATTCCACAGCGACCCAACAGGACAGGGTAGAACTGCTGTTGTGGGTTTCTTTTGAAAAGGTAACTCTTTATGGGAGTAGAAAGCCTCATCTTTCTCCTGCAGGATGGCTGTGGTTTTGAACTGCTGACCTTGCAATTAACAGACCCACAGGCAACCACTGGCACCAGGGTTCTAAGCCATAAAAGGGAACATCTACAAGTAAACATTTGAGGATGATAACATCACGAAACTCTGTGTTCAAACACTGTTTGCAACAGACATCACTAATGACTAGAAGAGCCCAAAACCCAACAAAGGAAAGGTTTAAATAAGGTTTTTACAACTCAAATACCACCTCAATCAGGGACTATCTGTAGTGAGACTAGAAGATAGTTGGATAGTTCCCTCTGCTGGATAATCTAGGGATTGCAGCGCATTTAGCAAAAATCTAAATTGTACCTGAAGAAAACCTTTATTGACTTATTTTCTATCAATTGTGTGTGTGTGTGTGCTTGAACACACAATGATTCAAGTAAGAATTCAGAAGTAGACAAAAAGAAGAGAAAAATGTGTTGTTTCACTTTCCCAACTAGATAAAGCAATGCCCAGGCCTGGGTCATCCTCAGACTGCCCCTAGACCATTGTTTCAGCCACTGTGTCACCCCGTCTTGCTCAGGGCCTCTGTCTTTTCCACTGACCCTCGACTTTACCAGACCTGCTGTCCTTCTCCAGGGACTGCTCTCTCCTGGCAACACGTCCAAAACATGAAGATGAAATGTTGCCATCCTCGCTTCTAAGGAGTACCCTGGCCAAACTTCTCCCAAGACAGATTTGTCTGTTCTTTTGGCAGTCCGTGGTACTTTCAAGATTTTTCTCCAGCCCCACAATGTACATCCATCCATTCTTCTTTGGTCTTTATTATTCAATGGTCAACTTTCACAGGCATATGATATTGGCGATTGAAAATACCATAAAGTTAACATCCTTGCTTTTCAATACTCCAGTGGAAATAAATAAGAACAACAGTTCCGTAAGGTCCGCTAGAGGAGCTTTGGTGATGTAATGAGTTGTGCATTGGGCTGCCAATCGCAAGGTTAGCGGTTCCAAGTCACCAGCCGTTCTGTAGGAGAAAGATGCCGCTTTTGGCTCCCCTGAAGACTGACAGGCCCCCAAATCCTAGGGGGCAGCCCTACTCTGATCTCTCGGGTTGATGCCAGTCAGAATTGACTTGATGGCACTTGGTTTGGTGATTTGGCTGTCAGGTCGGTTGTGAAGTTGTCGTGTCAATAAGGGCTTCGCATTCAGCTCCTGAGGTATATACTGTTCTCGCCTCCTCCTGACAGACAGGTAGACAGAGATGCAAACAAGTAGCTTGCTCAAGACCGCCATTCACCGAGGGGCAAAGCCGCACATGAACTTTGGGAGCTTGGTCCCAGAGACAGGGCCATCGACCCCGCTGCTTCCTCATAGAAGTTTGGCATCCATTTCTCCAGACGTTCCTTATTGGTCCCCTTCTCTTTGTCTTTAAAACGCCCAGGCTGAGCACACTCCTCTCACAGCTGTAGTGGAAGGCCTGTCAGCAGTCTACGGTCATCACTCTCAGTGACCTTGGGGGACAGAGTAGAACTGCCCACGGGGTTTCCCAGGGTGTCATCTTCATGGAAGCAGACTGCCACATCTTCCTTTCTCAGCGATGGGTTGACCCTTGGAGTCCTAACATGCGCAGCCACGCCCCCCACACCCCGCTACGATCCCACGGTGGTGAAGCAGAGGGTCAGTGGAAGAGGATGGCTTCCGGGTGAGGTGGATTGACCCAGTGACTGCAGCCATGGGCTTGCAGATCCCCCCGGCGGGCGGGGTCATCGGTGTCATACAGGGGGTCACTGGGAGTCAGAAATGAAGACCCCACACACAGAGACACCCGCACCCCCACAAAGCAGAGGAACCCTATGAAACCCTTTCATAAGCTGAAAGGGTGTGAAATGACGATGCAATTGCCATTCATGGACGTGGAAATTTTTAATAGTCCCAGGCCCAACAACATCCAGCATATCAAATGATAGCCAAAAAGCCCCACAAAAAAACCCCAAACATATAAAACCTGAAACAACACCAGCATCTGGTTAGTTCAGACACTGTGCAAAGCTACAGTGGTCTGGTGTGGTGCTCCGTGGCCCCGCTCTGGTCGCTCAGGGTGTGCAGGCCCCTTTAAGGGGCCAGAGGGAAAACAAACGTTCTGTCAGTTTCACCTTTCCCCGAGGTAAGTACCAGAGAAAATCCTCCTGTGATTTCTTCCACTTATCCAAAACAGGTCATGCTGGTCTTAGGTCAAAGCTAAGTTCTGTAAAATAAACTTGCTAAAAGCAGGGGTATTTGAATTAGCATTCCAGGCTTCTACAACACGCTTTTACAGTGTTTATTTCTGTTACAGAGCATGGGAGCCTCTTTTACTCAATACCCTAGTTCTCCATTTCGGCTTCTTCGTGAGAGTTCATCTCCTATATGAGTAGATTCATACACTCCATTGTCAATACTGTCAAGAAGACCGAGCGGTCCCAGAACCTTGTGGGTCCTGTGACTCCACCCATCTGTGCCGGCTACTCGCCCCTTTGGGGACATTAACAAACACTTGTGAAATAAGGGGGGGAGGCTCCTATTGGAGGGAACAAGGTGAAAACTGAAGGGGTGAGTTTCCAGAAGAAGTCACACGGGATAAAAATGGGGGAGATTTGGAAGGAGCCAAGGAGCTTTAAGTATTTTCAAAATGTTTTCTCTTTCTCTTCAGCTAATGCCTTTATCAGCTTTCTTTATCAGCTAACATCACCAACGCATAACTCAACATTCTACAGCATGAAGGCTTTCAGGAATGCAAATTCAAAGGAGTAGGTGTACTTTTGTATTTGAATATAAACTTGAATCCACAGTATTTGTATTGGGGAGTACAAATCCAAGTTTGATAAACTGGTGGCAGCCGTGTGGGGGGAGGGGTGTTTTGTTGATTAGTCATCCCAAGTGGGCATTAACCACAAATTCAACAGTTCAAAACCACCAGTTCCTCCTCAGGATGGGGCTTTCTATTCCTGTAAAGAGTTACAGTCTTGGCAACTGTGGTAGTCACCTAATCTGGTGTCAATTTAAGGGTGTAGAGGTGGAGTCTAGGCTGTCAATCTGGAGATAGCCAATGAGACTTCTGTGGGCATGGACTTCTCCTGAGAATTCTGGGAAATCTAGTACTTCCTCCTTGGAGGCGGAAGACACGTTTCTCTCTCTCTCTCTCTCTCTCTCTCTCTCTCTCTCTCTCTCTGCTACTTCCTTTGAGACATTGCCGAAGACAAGCCACATGAATGCAACCAGACCTCGGAAGCCGGAGAAGCCACAGAGAGACCCCTGCCAGCACTGAGATGTTTCCAATGCCACTGGACCCAAAGACTTTCTACCCACTTGCCTGTGATCTTCTGCATTCAGTGTCATTGCATGTGTTTTGTGAGTCTGAAGAGGCCTTTATAGATTGATATTGGAAATGTGGGCTAATATCGGATTTATGGACTTGATCTGGACTGGGCTGGGATGTTTTCTCAATGCTCAATTGCTCTTATATATAAATCTCTTTTCCTATACACATATGTGTCCATGGATTTGTTTCTCTAGTCTACCCAGACTAACACATTACCACGGGGCAGTTCTACCCTGTCGTATAGGGTGGCCATGGGTTGGGATTGATTGGTTTGGGAGTTTCTGAATGGGTTGAACAGTGGTTTCAATTAGTGAATGCAAACGCGATGGTCTGAAATGTAAACCTCCCCATCCCACCTCATTCACAATTGTTTAAAAAGGAAGACCTTGTTGTTCCCCCTGGAGCCTGGAGGGTGTGTGGTGGTTGCATGTGAGCTTGTGTGGCCCATGAAAAGTTTCATCTCGAAATGACTGGATGCTTTGTGGGAGAAAAGAGGAGGCTTTCTACTCCTGTGAAAAGTTAGTCTCAGAACACGCAGGGGAAGGTCTACCCTGTCCTCCCTGGACACTATAAGTCGGCATCAACTCAATGGCAGTGAGGTTGTAGAGTGTGGGGAAACGTTCCTCCCATGCCTGATTTTAAGGTAACAACTCTAAGCACAGAAAGAAGTGCACACAATCAGCTTTCTCAAGCCAGTGAGAACACAAAGCAGCTTCAGCCCCTAATTTCCTATGGAAACTGGGTTCACAGTAGTCACCAATGTGTTCATGTTGACCAAACTCAATGTGTGTCTGTGTTTGGCTGGGTTGACTAGAGAAACAAACCCAGGGACACTCATATGTGTGTAAGAGAGAGCTTTATATCAAGAAGTAATTATATATCAAGAAAACATTTCAGTCTAGTCCAGATCAAGTCCATAAGTCCGATACTGGTCCACAAGTCTCTCTTCAGACTCATACATCCACATGCAACGATGCAGAATGCAGGAAGATCACAGGCCCATAGGTGCAAAGTCTTGTGGATCCAATGGCAGCGCTGAATTACAGCGCTTGCTCAGGTCTCAGCATGGCTCCACATGGCTTATCAACAGGAATGGAAAGCAGAGAGAGAGAGGAAGTTCCCAGTATCCTCTTTATGAGAAGGCCACGCCCACCAAGAGGTACCCCCACGAGTGACCTGCTTCACTGGCTAAGCTCCACGCCTACACTTTTCTATCTTCAAGTTGCCGCGGAAGTGATATACCTACCACAGCATCCTTCTCCTCTGTGCTGGATGAGATATGCTGAAATCCCTCTTCACAAAACTCTCTACTCTCTTGGTTTCTACATACCAGTACGTGGTAAATCTCAGAGTCCAGAGAAGGCCAGAAGCATATGTTGTGTCAAATAAACTTAAGTTTGTTCATTTGCTACATCAAGGACCACAGGTGACTTGGGACAGCTCAGTAAGAGGGCATTGAGGGCATTTACAATAGAATTTAGACAAATGTGATTGTGGAGAAGGTTCATCAAAGTGAACACTTTATTCTGGAGTCTCTTATGTGTGTGTCAAGAGGAAAAAATAAACCCACTGAGTCCATTGACTTATCGTATTAACTCCATAGGACAGAGTAGAACAGTGGGGTTTCCATGGCCGTGAATCCTTATGGAAGCAGATGGCCATTTCATTCTCCCACAGAGCTACTGGTAGATTCGCACTGCCAGCCCTCCCACTCATGACCAATCATTTTCAGTGCTGCACCAGCAGGTCTCCTTTTGTCAGGAAAAGGATACCTGATTTTGTGGTCAAAGTGGGTTGTCTTTTGACTATGCTCAAATCCAATGAGGGGGTGGCCCATTTTTAGTCTTGTTCAGTTGCAATCACTGAGTGGCCTTGTTCACACAGCTCTCCTCACCCGTGTTAAGAAGCCCTGGTGGCGTGGTGGGTTACATTTTGGGCTGCTCACTGCAGGTCAGGAGTTTGAATCCACCATTTGCTCCAAGGGAGCAAAATGAGGCTTTCTGGTCCCATAAAAACTGCATCCTCTGAAAGCCTCAGAAGTGGCAGTTCTACTCTGTCCCATAGGGTTGCTGTGAGTCAGGACTGACTCGATGTCAGTGAGTTTAGCTTTGGTTCTTTTAACCACGTGTGAGGGAACCAGCCCCTAGCACATCATCACAGGTCTGTTAGGTACGGCGATAATAAGTAAAGATTGCAGTAAAGTCATAGAGAGCATGAGAGACAGAAGAGAGAGTGTAATAATGGAGTCAGACACGTTTCATGGTAGCACGCTAATCTCAGCCTCACTTGATGGCCCACGTGGAGACAGAGAGAGATTTATAGCTAACCAAGGCTTTCATATTCTCTGGGGACATGCAAGCCCCCTAATTACAGGTGAAGACATACGTCACAGGAAAGGGTTGTGCTATAGCTAATACAGTAATAGGAGAGGAGTGATCTAGGGGTAGCCACGTAATAGGAAGGGGAGGTAATAGGAGTACATATGTGACAAGATGGGCGGATCCTAGCTTCAGGAGGGCAGCCTAACTTTGGATGTCACTGACTGAGCTGGTTTGGCTTGTTCTCTAGCCCACCATAGAAACCATTATCAGTAGGATGTAAGCCCACCCTACAGGGACCAAACCAATGACTGCAAACCTTTAGGGAAAAGTAGCCCATTGTCCTTAACAGCAGGGAGTGGGCCCTACTTGTGGTGGGGACCAGACTGTAGTCTGGCAACTGAATGCCTTCAGGGAGGTAACTTGACAATCATTTGCCATTAGCTTCAAGCAGTGTCCTAAGTCTAACATATATTTGTGGGAGACAACTTGGGAGAAACCATTCCGTTTGCCACAACCACGGTATTTGTAACTCCCACGAAACAATGGATGGGTCTGGGAAGCAGTTAAGGAAGATACTGATTACATAATTCAGTTGTGAGTGATTGTTAACAAGGTTAATTGTGATTGTAAAAACATGAAACCATAATATGGCGATTGGTCACGTGTCCATCCAGCTGGGTATAACAGGAGCCATCTCAGAAGCTGGAGGGAAAGCATCTCAGTATGACTGAGAAAGAGCCAGGGGGGAAAACAAGGAAGGAAAAAGATGAGCTGGAATTGAAGCATGTCCTCTGGGCCCTGAGATCTCTGTGCGATGAACCTGCTCCATCCAAGGGCAGGGAGCTGTGACGCCAGCAGCCAGATAGAAGGGAGGGATTCCCCAGTCCACAGTGCTAGTAAAACTGAGTGGCTTCTTGAGGTAGGATGACTTGTAGAATAGGGCGCATGTGCACACACACATACACACACCAGTATTTAATTGGGGAGCTAGGTTTGTTGACCTCTGGAGTTGAGTGCCTTCAGGCTGAGGCTTTTGGCAGAGTGGAATGCCCTTGGGCATTCATCAGCAACACTAAAGGAACTTTGCAACACAGTCTGAGCGAGGTAGAGGCCACCAAAGGGCCAAGGGTTAGAGAGAGGCCTGCCTGTGGGCACAGGAGAGAAGAGACCATCCTGGACAGAGAACTATATCCTGGACATTTCTCAACCTGTTAACTTTCCTAATGACGCCCATAACCATGAGTATGGTCTGGGGTTCTGTGTGGCTATTGCACTGCATTCTTGAACGCAGGTGAGGAACAGCTGCTGTAAGCCAGGTGGGCGGCATTCCTGACCTCGGCGGCCTGACAGGCATCGGCCTTCCACTGATGTGGAATTTGATTCTCCTTCCCCCTTAGAGGTAAGATGCTGTCCCTTCGCTATATATTTTTAAAAGCAGATGATGAAATCCTGTCAACCTGTCTATGTTCTAGGGAGCCCTGGTGGTATCGTGGTTGTGCATTTGAGTGCTATGGTTAACAGTTTGAAGCCACCAGCCGCTCTGCAGGAGAGAAAGACCGGGCTTTCTACTCCCATCAGGAGGGACAGTCTCAGACACTCACTGCTGGAGTCAGCAGTGACTCAATGACGGTGGTTTGGGGGTTCACTTGTGTTCTCTAAGGAATCACCATGACCCACTCGGTAGCCAGGCAAACGACCAGCTGACTGTTGTCTGATAGGATGCGTTTGTTTGTTTGTTTGTTTGTTTGTTTCTTGCTAGATTGCCATTGAATCTTTCCATCCATCCCTTCTCTTTCTGCATCATGGGTTTGTCTTCTCTGCCCCACCTTCCCACTCCACGTTGGGCGACTCTGCTTGGTTTCCTGTATCTCTTCCTTCGTTCGCGCCATCTACTCTCATCATTTCAACCACTACATATAGATTTATGACTTCTCAATATGTACCTTTGGACCACACCTGTCTTCTGTGCTTGCATTTTTATATTACACTTGCAGCAAGATGGGACCACCTGGATCTCTTCTCATAAACCAATTATCACATTTCTGTTTCCTTCCCATCAGCTTGGCAACCAAAACGAAAACTCTGGTATAGTCCTTGACTCTTGGGTCTCACCCTCTACCCACTAGTTTAAAGCACAGTTACACATGTCACCTACCATGTACTTCTACAGTCTGGGCTCCCTACTCTGTCGATCCATTTCCCGACCTGGTTCAGTTGCCTTTATTGCTACAGCGCTCCCCTAACTGCTCTCCCTATCTTCTGCCCTGAGCCGTCTCCTCCCTCCACACCCACCCCCCTCCATTGGTGAAAAGACCCCATTCCCTATCCTCTGCCCCTGGGGCTCCCCTTCACGTGCCCTTCACTGGCTTCATCCCCTCTAGGAGTGAGTCCAGAGTTTCTGAAAGTGACAAAGCTGTTCCTCTGTGGCCTGGTCCCTGTTTGTCTCTTGAGCCTCCTCCACTTGTCTTGCACCATCCAGTCTTATCTTACTCCTCACACTCCTGTCTTCCCTATGGACTCACTCCTAGGGACCCAATAGGACAGGGCAGACCCGCCCCTGTGGATTTCAGAGACTGTAACTCTTTGGGGAAGTAGGAAGCCTCATCTTTTTCAAACTGCTGACCTTGGGGTTAGCAGAACAACCCAGGGCTCCTGGAAGCACATGCACTAATCACAGTTTATAGCAACGTTTGTATGCCCAATCAGACTTTGAGATCACAGAAAGCACTGCCTATTTCTCATTCATCTTTGTATTCCCAGTGCATTTGCTAATGAAGCTGATGAGTGAATGAATGAATGGATTCGTCCATTGCTGGCTACCTGTGTGACTTTGCCTCTCTGAGCTTCACTGTCTTCATCTACTCGTTCGGTTGGGAATTGAGGACTTTGTGGATAGCAGCTCAGTGCATAGCCCACTAAGGCACCAGGATCCCAACAAAGGAATCCAAACAGCGGGAGGGGCGGGGGGCGGGATATTTATCACGGACAGTAGGTGGCAGTAGAGCATTGCATCTCAAGACAGTATTTGCAAGTCTTCAAACTGACCAGAGCCATAGAAAAGGTTGTAGTCAGTCACCTGGTTTACTGCTGAAAAACCGCTTCCAATTGGTTGATAACAATGTCTGAGTATTGGTTCATCAATAAATAGAAGCCAAATATTAACATAAAGTGTTAATAATATTTTAATGTTAATAGGGGCGGCATCTGGGTTTATTGAACTGTCTCACTGTTCTCCTTAGCATCCAGCTTAAACTAACTCAGTGACCCTACAGGACAGGGTCAAACTGTCCCAGTGGTTTCCCAGCAGGTAAGTCTTTACAGGAGTAGAATGCCTCATCTTTCTCCCTTGGATCAACTAGTAGCTTCAAACTGATGACCTTGAGATTAGAAGCCCAACATGTAATCCCTCTACTCCTGTAAAGAGTAACAGTCTCAGAAACCCACTTATATTCTGTCCTGCAGGGTCACTATGAGCCAGAACCTACTAGATGGCAGTGTGTTTGGGAACTCCACTACCTTTGAACTGGCTCTGTATTCTAAAGCACATTTAAATCTCGGGACCTGAGCCTTTAGCATCATAATTGCGCGTGGGGGAGCGTTTCAGGCCAGTTGTGTTTGTGGTCCAATGTTAACTAAATTCTAAACCTGCCCAGGGACCAGCATGGCAGAATTCCAAAAGGGATTTTTGACAGCTTTATTCGGGTGGGAATAATGAACATTTCTTTCTAATTGCTGTGCCTCAACGACTCTACTTCGAAGTTAACAAAAATACAACTACATCAAATAGATTCCAAGTCACGTCAGCCCTGTAGGACAAAGCAGAACCGCCCCAGAGGGCTTCCCAGGCTGTGATCTTGACGGAAGCAGATGCCACTTCTCCACCGTGGGCTGGAAACGATGACCTATTGATTCACAGATGCCCTTGGCTCTGATGAATGGTTCTGAGGAGCTGAGAGATAACAGACGACCACAAATAAACTAGGGCTGGATGGGTAGGCTGTTTACCGTAGTAACTAAGCGAGTCAACCCCCAGTCTCCCTTCCTCCACGTCCAGGATCTCTCCCCTCCTTCACGTTGGCTGACATGGCCACCCCCGGAGAGGAACTAAAACTGTTAAGGAGGCCCAGCTGCTGAAACAACCCTACGGGTGGACTTGGTCCTTCGGAAGCTTTGAAAGTGAGGCGGCAGCGAGAGCCTGAAATACTGAACTCAAACCACGTCACCTGGAGGCCAACTGTTTAATGAAAAGTAATAAATGCTAACATTTATAATAACGGGCTCCAGCACAGGAACAATTGTGAGGGTGGTGAAGCACCCTGCAGTGTTTTGTTCTATTGCGCATAGGGTCACCGTGGGTCAGAGCTGTCTCCATGTCACCTAACAACAGCAACGACGATGTTTATTGAGCATGATGGTGGCACAGTGGTTAAAGCACTAGGCTGCTAATGCAGAAGTGAACGGTTCAAGCACACAGGCCGCTCCATGGGGGAAAGATGAAAGTGTCTGCTTCCCTACAGGCTTACAACCTTGGAAACGGGCATCGCTGCTCTGGCCCGGGCGGTTGCTTTGGGCCGGGGTTGAGTCTGTGGTGGTGGGTTTGGTTTGGTCTTGCTTCAACGTTTACCAAGTGCATCAAGGTGCACGGCAATGTTCTGAACACGTGACACGACTTTGTGTAGTTAATCCTCAGGACAGTCCTGTGAAGTAGGTGATTCATTTTACATGATCTTACTGTGGTTCCAGCCGATGTTTACCAAGACAAGGAGTTTTCCGTTCAGCAGGGTAAGGTGTCCAGACCGTGCGGTGGCATTGGTGGCTGCCCCACAAGGTGACAGCGCTCCATCTTTCACCTGGGGCTCACTGGTTCCTTTCACATGGTGTTCCTGCTCCTTCCAGCCTTCCTAGCTTTGCTCTCAGGCAAATGCTGCCCTTGAGCCTGACCGATGGTTCTGGTCGGCCCAGGTGTTCTTGTTCACGTTAAAGGCCTGTCTTCTTAAAGGTCTATCTTTCTTGTGGCTGACAGGTCATCTCTGGGAGTGGCTTCAATTCTAAATGAGTGTGTGTCAAAGGGCCATAGCCTCAGGGGTTCCACCAGTCCCTAACAGACCAAGTAGCTGGGTCGGTTTTGGACGAGTTTAAGTTTTGTTCTATCTTATTGCCCTCCCAGTGGGTGGGTGGTGACGACCGGGCACCATCAAGTTCTTCTGGGCTCATGCTCGTAGAGGCTGTGGCCGGTGTGGTCCACTAACCTCTAGGACTAAAGTGTTCCTTGAGCATTTGGTTTTCTTCCCTTTTCGTGCTTGTTCCAGATGGAAAGAGACAGATAACTCCTACAGTTGTTCACAAGCTTTTAAGCCTCCCAGTCTCTATTCAACTGAGTAGCCTATAGAACATTGTTGTATTAGTCTGGGTAGAGTAGAGAAACAAAATTTATAGACACTCAGATGAGTATAAAAAAAGAGCTTTATATATAAGAGCAATTGAATATTGAGAAACATCCCAGCCCGGTCCAGTCCAGATCAAGTCCATAAATCCGATGTTAGCTCATATGTCCAGTCTGTTAAGTCCTCTTCAGACTCCTGAAACACATGCAATGATGCCGAATGCAGGAAGATCACAGGCCAGTGGGTGGGAAGTCTTGTGGATCCAGTGGCAATGTAAGCATCTCAGTGCTGGCCGGGGTCTCCACATGGCTTTTCTAGCTCTGAGGCTCTGGCTCCATCAGCCTCTCTCCAGCTGGTTTGTCAACAACAACATCTCACAGGAACTTAGTGTGTATCTGGCCTCCAGTGAGCTATTTATCTCCTTCGTGCCTCCAAATGAGGTCATCAAGCTATGACCTGATTGACAGGCTAGACTCCACCCCTTCACTCTGAATCTCTCAGATTGACAAAGGATTATGTAACTGTCACAATTGTTTTTATTGACTATAGGAAAAATTATTATATATATTTTATAGATTGGATACTGAATCACAGACAAATCCCTTAGGTCCCTCAGCCAGTCAGAAATAGAGGTAAATTGAAGCCAAGCCAAACACCTAGCTCTAAAGCCTTGCATCTTACTTGCCATTAAGCAACTAAGAGTAATAATATTGGGAAGTAGCCCTTTGATAGTACTGACTTTGGGCCAGTCCCTGCTTTAAGTACATATTAATTCCTCTAATCCCCACATCCTCTCTATGAGGTATACTTTTGGCTTCCATTTCAGAGATGCTGAAGCTGAGACACAGGAGAGACTAACTTCCCTTCCCCAGGTGACATAGCTAGTAAGCAGTGGAGCTTGGCCTCAGAGCCAGGCATTTGGTCTATGGAATCTGCACAACTGTTTCCTCAAATGTTCAATGTGGGTCTTTTAAAAAATGTATTACAGTATACTTGAAATTCGTAGAGCATGCCAGTTGCTGATGTATATTTTAAGACTGTTTATCTTTCCAAACCAGTCCCAGGTAGCTGGTGAATTCTCGTGCCTTCTCTCTTTCTCTCACTGTGGTCAAAACTTACAAATGATCAAACCTACAAAGTAAGCATGGTTACTTCATTACAAGAGAATCTATTCTTTATTTTTTTTTAAGATTTATCATAGTGTTTCCTTTTCTATGTCTGTGATTTAATCATGCCCTTTCTCAGTTGTTTTTATAATAACTGTAAACTGTTTCCTAGGCGTTTATAACTTTTGGGGAGGTCAATTAGTTCATCCTGGAATGTACATGAAATAGACAATATTGAAAAGTATCTTTGATTAAGTGCCCAGCTGTTGTTGTTAGGTGCCATCGAATCAATTCCAACCCATAGTGACCCCGTACACAACAAGGAAACACTGCCCGGTCCTGAGCCAACCTCACAATCCTTCTTAGACTTGAGTCCATTGTTGCAGCCACTGTGTCAGTCCATCTCATTGAGGGCCTTCCTCTTGTCCGATGTCCCTCTGCTTTGCCAAACGTGATGTCCCTCTCCAGGGACTGGTCTCCCCTGACAACATGTCCAAAGTATGTGAGATGAAGTCTCGCCATCCTTGCCTCTAACGAACACTCTGGTTGTACTTCTTCTAAGACAGATCGGGTTATCCTTTTAGCAGTCCATCGTACGTTGACTACTCTTCACCAGCACCACAATTCAAATGAATAGATTCAAGTTTCAGAGTCTCTTTAGACATCCACTTTGGTATTTTCCTGTCGTGTTAATGACTGTTGGCTTTCTTCGAGAATGATGTTCTTGATGTCCTCCCTCCCACAGTTCATAGGCCTTCTGTCATGAGCGTTCAATGCAGCAGATCTGTTCTTGAGATGTTCTCACAGTTCAGGGGGATAGACTCAAGGTCGTATTTGACTCCTGTGGACTTGTTTTAATTTTCTTCAGGTTTATCCCAAGCGTACATGTGAGTAATCGATGGTCTGCTGCACAGTCTTCCCCTGGCCTGGAGTGACCTACTGATATTGAGCTTCTCCATCATTTCTTCCCACAGATGTAGTCAATTTGATTTCTGGAGACATCCATGTTTATAGTAAGTCACCTTTTGTGATGTTGAAAAAAGATATTTGCCACTAGAGAAGTTGTTGGTCTTGCAAAATTCTATTGTGCAGTCTTCAGCTTCATTTCTACACCAAGATAATATTTTCCAACTACTTCTCCTTCCTCTTTGTTTCTAACTTTTGCATTCCAAACGCTGATAATTATCAATGTAATTTGATTGAATACTCGATCCATTTCCGACTGAAGACATTGGTAGAATTCTTCTATTTCTTCCTCACTAACTTTTTAGGTGGCGTTCCGTAAAGGTGAATAATAGTTGCACTGATTGGTTTTCCTGGAAGGCTGATGGATATAATCCCATCACAGACAGCATTGTACTTCAAGGGAGACCTTGAAATGTCCTTTTGGACAATGACTGCAGTCCCATTGCTCTTGATTGTGTCATTTCTGGCATAGCAAACCATATGGGTTCCTGATTCAAAATGAACAACACCAGTCCGTTTCAACTCACCAATGCCTAGGTGATCGGCCCTTATGCAGTGCATTTTGATTTTGAAGACTTCCAATTTGTCTACATTCATACTGCGTACATTCTAATTTCCGATTGGTATTGCTTTTCGCAACTGTTTCTTCTCACCTCAAGGCATGACCTATCAGCAAATGAAGATCCTGAAGGGTCCACTCCGCAGACTGCACTCCTTTCAGGTCACCACGGTCCACTCCACTCTGAGCCAGCAGCTCCTCCTCAGTCACATTTCAAGTGCCTTCTGACCCGAGTGGCCCATCCTGTATCTCCAACCATGTTCAGCTTCCATTCATTGAGTCTTTGGTATCTGACAATATTTCCATACTGTGCATAAGGTTTTCAGTGTCTATTTCCTCCAAAGAGATACCTTCTTCAAAGTATGTTCTTAGTCTGGAGGCTTTGCTGAAGCCTGTTAACTTTGGCTGACCCTGTTGGTATTTGAAATACCAGTGACATAGCTTCCAGCATCACGACAACAGTACGACCAATGGATAGACAAGTGGTAGAAGTGCCTAGTGGAAATATATTAAGGAGCCCTGATGGTTCCCTGGCTTAGGCATTGAATTGCTAACTGCCAGGTCCTAGCTGTTCAAAATCACTAGTTACTCCATGGGAGAAAAAGGAGGCTATCTCCTCCCTGTAAAGACTGACAGTCTGAAAACCCCATATAGAGGGGTGCTATTAATGGGCTTCCCAGCTAACTGAATGGTTGCAAGTTCATTGGCAGAAAGTCTTGGAAATCTGCTTGTTACAGATCACTGCAACATGGGGTTGCTACTCACTGCCACAGAGTCAGTATTGACTCATAGCACCTCCTGTGGGTTTCAGAGCTGCTGGTAGTTTTGAACTGCCAACCATGTAGATCACAGCCCAATATGATTGCCTGAGTCAAAATGGACTCAACCACAACTGGTTGAGTTTGTTTTAGTTGGAGAGGTAAAGTAAGACATCCCGAGGGGGGGGGAAGAGAATTATGGGGAAGGTGGGTACATTCATTTGATGTTGTCCAACACATTCCATTGTAGGGTCAGTATGAATCAAAATCAACTTGATGGCAGTTAGATTGGGACACAGTACCACAACATAGCAACTTAGGCCTAAAAAATCAAACAAACCTCTATCTCACTGCCATTGACTCAATTCCAACTCATAGTGACCCAATAGAACAGGACAGAACTGCTCTTGTGGGTTTCCAAGACTGTAACTCTTTACAAGAGTAGAGAGCCAACTCTTCCTCCAAAGGTACAGCTAGTGGTTTTGAACTGCTGGCCTTACAGTTAGCAGTCCAATGCATAACTATTCGACTACCGGTGCTATTCATGAGTTCACAGTCTTGTAGGTCTGAAGTCCAAGCAGGTTTGGACTGCTCTTCAGACAATTCTCTTGTCAGGGTGTCACAAGTGGAACCATCAATAATTACTTAATGCTCTCTGACATTTTTGAATGATTGGTTTATTCACTTCAAACACACACTAACAGTATAATACTCTTTAACTTCATGCAAGATTAACTGGGTATCAAATAAAGGTGTTATAGTAAAGTCTTAGTCCCATCAGCCATTACCGTTATTGGTGTACTCACCAGGGTAGAGTTGGAGAAAGCAGGAGATGATGTCTCCTCTTTGGTTCCTAGCTCTCTGAGTTCAGTGTCTTTACCGGGTCTTTTATAGGCAGCTCGCTTGCTCCTTGATGTCATTCTGGAAATTCCACTGTATGTAGTCGATGTCATATCGGGGTACTCCAGGCATCTGGGGAGCACATTGCTATGGTTTTTGCACATGATCAGTGGGTTGTTTACTTTGAGTGAGTCAGCATTTTTATGTTCCACTTTGAGTCATTTCAATATGGAGTCGCTCTTGTTCTAGTTTCTAATACGGTTCCTCATCCTGCAAGGTAGTTCTTGGTGCTCATCACCGGGTCTCTCTCGCAGGCTGAATTCAAGGTGTCAACTAAACAGGGCTCTTTTCTGGAGGCTCCGGGGAGCATATGTCCCCAAACTCATTCAGTTGTTGGAATAATCCAGTAATTGCTTTCTGGCAGGTGATAGGCTGGGTCACCTCACTGCTTCTAGAGACTGCCCTAACTCCTTCTCACACGGCCTCCCTCATGTTGAATCGCAGATTGGAGTTCATCTCACACTTTGGGTCTCTGCTTTCCTCTTCTGCTCCCACCCACAGAACACTCTCAGCTTTCATTGGACTTATATGATTAGATTGGGCCCACCGAGACAGCCTCCTCTTGCCACACAACACATGATCATGGGAACTCGTCTTGCTCACAGGTTCCATCCACCCTCTGAGAGAAGAGGATCATACAAGGGTGAAGGCTAGTGGGGATTGTTCCTAGAATTCTGTGCACCATCACCGGGAACTAGTCACAGAGAACGAGGGGCCAGAGTACACTGCACAGGAAGGATAGGGCCTAGGAAATTAAATATACTGAGCATTTTATTCCAGACAGGGCGAAGTTTATATTTATTCAATGGGGATTTGTAGAGGTAGGCTGATATCTGAATCTTGGGATTAGAAAGATGTGCAAAGTTGACCTGGCCTTGACCTCACAGCTCAGAGAAGAGTGTGGGTACCTACAGAAGAACACTGGGGTCTGTGTTCAAAGGAGAGCGAGGCCCCCACAGTGTCAGGGACATACACAATTTGTGTAAGGAGCTACTACATGGCAGACTTGGGGGAGGGTGATGTCGGTATCTTTATAAGAGAAACTATAGTCACAGAACATTTTGAGGTGGAGGCAGGACACTTTGAATAAACAGGCCAGAGAACTAAAAAAATAAATAAAAATTAGAGACCCTCGAGCCCTCTTCCAAAAATTTGAATTTGTGAAGACTTGCCCAGATGAACTGGAGTGACCTATATCATGCCATTGACCCAAAGATCCACAAAGTCCCTGAACTTGACTGCACTGTGAAGTCAGAAGAGAGGGCACCAATGGGCCAGCCCTAGCTCAGAGCTTTGTAGTCCCCAGAAGAACATAAGTCCTGGGTCCAGTGGTGGTACAGCCTGGAGCTCATCCCAAATGACCTTCTGGTTGGCGAGTAGGTTTCCAGTCTGGGGTGAGAGTTGAGAGACTGAGAGGCTAGGCTGAACCCGGTGTGGAACATATTTAGCTTAACTGGAATATCGCCCAGTAGGGTTTACAACATGCTGGCCATTGAATAGAGTCCTGGTGGCAGAATAGGTTACAGATTAAGCTGCTAACCACACAGTCAGCAGTTTAAAAGCATCAGTCACTCTTTGGGAGAAAGATGAGGATTTCTGTCCCCATAAAGATTTATAGTCTCAGAAACCCACAAGACAGTTGTTCTCTGTCCTGTGGGGTCTATAAGTTGGAATGGACTCAATATCAGTAAGTTTGGTTTTAAGTCATTGAACATCCCTAGCCATAATATTCTAGAAGATCTAGGACACGAACAACGGCTACTCCCATTGTGGATCAAGACTAGGACAGGCCAGGGCAGAGGTCTGGGGAAAAGCTGCCTGGTCACCACCGACACTCCATCACTCTGGATAGGAGAGAACTGGGGATGAGAGGGTGTGAAGAAAAGGAAGAGGAGGGAAGTAGAAAGCACTGATAACCCAAGAGGAAGTGGGTACTCTCTCAAAAAGATACCCAAATAATGGTAGAATAAATTTAAGTTCCTTCTAAAGGTGCAGATAAGGAGCCCTGGTGGTGGTGTGGGCTGGGCATTGGACTGTCAACTGAAAGGTTGGTGGGTCAAACTCACCAGTCACTTCAATGAAAAAGGAGGAGGCTGTATGCTCCCATAAAGATTTACAGCCATGGAAAGCTTGCATAGGGTCACTGTGAATTAGAATTGACTTCCTGGCAATGGGTTGTTTTTGGTTTTTAAAAAAATCATTTTATTGGGGGCTCTTACAGCTCTTATCACAATCACTACATCCATCCATTGTGTCAAGCACATTTGTACATTTGTTGCCATCATCATTCTCAAAACATTTGCTTTCTACTTGAGCTCTTGGTATTGGCTTCTCATTTTTCCCCTCCCTCCCCTATCCTTACACCCTCATAAATCCTTGATAATTTATAAATTATTATTTTTTCATGTCTTATACTGACTGATGTCTCCCTTCACCCACTTTTCTGTTGTCTATCATCCTGGGAGGGAGTTATAAGTAGATCATTGTGATCGGTTCCCCCTTTCTCCTTTCACCTTACCCCTACCCTCTTAGTATCACTACTGTCATTATTGATCCTTAGGGGTTTATCTGTCCTGGATTCCCTGTGTTTCCAGCTTGTGTTTCCAGCTCTTATCTGTATCGGTATACATGCTGTGGTCTGGCCAGATTTGTAAGGTAAAATTGGGATCATGATAGAGGTGGGGAGGAAGCATGAAAGAACTAGAGGGAAGTTATATGTTTCATCGGTACTGTACTGTACCCTGACTGTCTGATCTCTTCCCTGTGCCCCTTCTGTAAAGGGATGTCCAATTGTCTTCAGATGAGCTTTGGGTCTCTACTTCACACACCCTCATTCACATTGATATAAGCTTTTGTTCTGGGTCTTGATGCCTGATACCTGATCCATTGACACCTCATGTTCACACAGGCTGATGTGTTTTATCCATGTGGATTTTGTTGCTTCTCAGTTAGATGGCTGTGCTTATCTTCAAGCCTTTAAGACCCCAGATGCTATATCATTTGATAGCCGAGCACCATCAGCTTTCTTTACCACATTTGCTTTTGCACCCATTTTGTCTTTAGTGATTGTGTCGGGAAGCTGAGCATCACAGAATACCAGATTTTTAGAGTAAAGTGTTCTTGCATGGAGGGAGTATTTAAGTAGAAGCCCAATGTCCACCTGCTACCTTAATACTTAACATATAAGTATATGTACATAGATATATTTACCTATCATTATATAAAAATATATTTACATATGCACATGCCTTTATTTAGACTTCTATAAATACTCATTTGCCTCCTAGTTCTTTCCTCTATTTCCTTTTACTTTCCTCTTGTCCCACATCATGTTTGGCCTTCATTTGTGTTTTAGTAATTTCTCTCAGCTACATTTCCCTTGATCAAGCCCTACCCGGCATCCTACACCCTCCTCACCATCAATTTAAGATCACTTGTTGTTCCCTTGTCCCTGGGTTTTTAACACCCACTTCCTTTCCCCCAGGTTCCCCTCTCACATGTCTGCCCGGGACCATTGATTCCATTGTTTTCTCCTCCAAATTGTTTATCCCGCCTAGACATGTAAAGACAATAAGCAGCTTTGTGGGGTTTCTCCCAGGATCTGTTCAGGGTCAATCCCAGCAGTGGAGTTAAGTAAGGGCAGAAGGTGGTGTGCGTTTAAAACCCATGATATTAACAACTTGCCCTCCAAGAAAAATGGTACCTCTTGAGACACCCACTGAGAGTGTGTGCCAGTTTGGGCAACACTTACCATCACTGTGTTTTATCAATGTGATTTTTCAAATTTGATGGGTGAAAATATGGTGCCTCCTTGATTTAAATTTCATCAATTTTTTAGTGTGAGGTCTCACTCAAAAACTCACTGCCAACAAGTTGATTGGGCTGATGTCGTAGAGCATGTGGACATTGGGCATTTGTTTTTCACAGTCATTGGAACACGCAGGCTCTGCCCAGCACTGAAGTTAGGGGTGCTTCGACTTGAGGCAGAGAATATGGAGAAGGAGTTACCTCTTCCTCCACTGACTTCATACTCAGAGGCTAAGCAATGTCAGTGGCTGATGGCCCATCACTCCTCTGGCATGTTACTGGTGGCTTCTTGTTGGATTTATATACATCTAACGTTGCAACTGGGCAATGCACCCCTTCCTACGAGGGACCTCAGGTATCTCAAGTGTATCGATGGAGCCAAAAAGCAACAGAAACAGAATTGGGCGCAACCTCTCCTGGGCAAGCTGCAACTGCTTTACTGAAACCCAGACTCCTCTGTGTGGCCTGCAGGGCTCTGGTGATCAGGCCTTGCTGATCTTGCTAATGGTACTTAGTGCCACATTGCTCCCTCCCTCATCATGCTCCCTCCTGGCCTCCTGGCAGCCCCTCCACCACAGTACACACTTCACTGCCACAGAGCTGCACCCTCTCCCTGGAGCATATTATTCCCCACCAACCCACCCCTCAAAGTTTTGCATGTGCCCATTTCACTAGTACTCCTCTGTCTTCAATCAGTTCCCCATATTAACTAGCTCTCTGCATTGTGTGATCCTAGTACATCACCTTGTTTGTTTCAGGTAACCAGTCTATATGTTGAGGGTCCCCAAGATCACCCTCAGATTCACTAATTTGTTAGAAAGACTCTGAAAATCCTTTAAATTCACAGTTACAGAGTATTAGAGTGAAAGGCTACAAATCAAAATTAGCAAAAGGACAGGACACACAAGCAAAGTCTAGGAGAGCAGAAGCAAGCTTCCACAATCACATGAGGATATATCTAATACTCCTAGAATGATATGTGACAATACACATAAAATGTTGCCAACCAGGGAAGCACAATCAACCCTTGCTGTGCAGGGTTTTTATTGAGGGCTGGTCATGATGTAAATTGTCAAAGGCTTCATTTTACTTGATCCCCAATTAACAATCGTGGGAGCAGCTGTCAAGAACTCAAACAACATATTTCATTAGGCAGACCTGCGACACGAGACTTCTTTAAAGAGCTAGAGGTGGCTCTTTGAGGACTAAGGTGTGTCTGGCCCAGGCCAGGGACTTTTCAATTGACTCATAAGCATGTGAAAGCCGGACAAGGAATAAAGAAAACTGGGAGAGAATTGATGTGTCTGAGTTAGGATGTATGTTAGGATGTATGGTAAGGATACATATGTTAGGATGTATGGTAAAGATGTGTCTGAGTTAGGATGTATGGTAAAGAGTATCAAAAGTACCACAAACCTGCCTTGGAGGAAGTACAGCCAAAAGGCTCCTTAGAAGTGGAGATGATGAGGCTTCGTCTCCCATGCGTAGGGCACATTATCTGGAAAGACCTGTCCCTAGAGAAGGACATCATGACTTGTGAAGCAGAGGGGTCAATGAAAAGGAGAAAAGTCCTCAGTGAGGTGGATGGACACAGAGGCTGCAACAAGCATAACACTTGGGAGGAGGGTGAGCACCTGGAAGTGCTTTGTTCTGTTGTACGTGAGGTGGCTCTGAGTCGCAGCCTACTTCATGACACCTACCCACAGTGTAGAGCAGCATTTCTCAACCGGTGGGTCGAGACCCCTTTGGGGGTCGAACGACCTTTCCACAGGGGTCGCCTGTGAACCATAACAGTAGCAAAATGACAGTGATGAAGTAGCTATGAAAATAATTTTATGGGGAGGGTTCACCACCGCATGAAGAACTGTATGAAAGGGCCGAGGCCTTAGGAAAGTTGAGAACCGCTGGTCTGGAGGCTGGTGGGCCCACAAGATCATGGCAAAACCCTCCCTGGTGAAGACTAGGCACTCAGGCTCAGTCACAATAGAAGCATCAGCGATCTCCTCTCGTGATACAGGGGGCAGGGTCTTACGAACAAAAAACACTCTTGTCAAGCAGGATCTTTCAAGGCTTAGACCTTGTCTCTCCGAGCTGGTCAAAGGCCACCCAAACCAAACCCACTGTGTTGGCAAACAAATGGGGTGGTGGTGGTAATGCGTTGGATTACTAACCACGGGGTGAAACCACCCTGAGTGGGTCCACGGCAGAGAGATGAGTCTTTATACTCTTAGAAAGTCTCTGAAACCCACCGAGGCAGTTTCACTCTGTCCCACCGAGTCTCCGTGAGCTGGAATCGACTTAATGGCTGTGAGTTTTGCGGGCAGAGTCTGATTCCTGACCGCCATGTGGTTCTCCCCCCCCCCCCCCAGCAGCGGATGGGTCCAGTGCGCCAAGCCCTTGGTTAGCCACTGATCATTAAAGCACCGCACAGCTCCATAGTCAACACTCAGTCATCCTTCCTGCGCCAACCCCGAGTTAGCTGACCGGTCCAACATATCCTTGTGTCTTTATTTATTACGCATCGAACGTGTCTTCCCCTTAGAACAGGGGAGCTCAATATGTGGATCGCAGTCTGCTAGTCGATCGCAAATGTAGTGTGGGTAGATCGCATGGCATTAAAAAATAGATGTAAGCTATCATCAATCCTGTCACTTAATTGATATATAGCGCAGCCAATCAGATGCAATCTTAAGTGTCAAACGCATGCGCAAAAAAGTGTGCTAACTAAGGGCAACAAAACTGACAAGCTAAGTTATCGCCAATTTTTAGACCTTGGCTTTTTTTTCTCTTAAATATAAGAAAGGGTATTAAAAGGAGTGGGGGAGCTAGACCAAGTAAGAAGACAAAAACCTATCACTTTCCTATGGAATGGGAGATTTTGACACTACAAGCTGAAATTCAGCTGAAGTCCAGAGCGCATGAACAGTTCTGGAACTTACTCACAGAGGGAAAGTACCCAAACATGAGAAAATGTGCTACCTCCTTGACTGCATTAGTCAGCTCTACTTATTCATGTGAGTCAGCCTTTTCCCACAGAAAGATCATGAAGTCCAAGTACCATTCCACCATGACTGATGATCATTTGGAAGTGTGCTTGAGGCTGGCTGTCAGCAGCTACTGTCTGGACTATGCATCCCTGGCTCATTCCATTCAGTGCAAGTCATCAGAGTAAACTCAGGTCATGACAAAAATGTACATAATTAATTATGTTGTGTTGTACAATATAGACTCATGCAAAGTATAGAAACATATATTGTGAATATAAAGATTTCTCAATGCATGTATGAATAAAGGTAATAAATACATGTATGTTTTGCATTTTTGCAGTTGGTAGATCATTTTGACTTGATCATTTTATAAGTAGCTCGCTTGCTGAAAAGGTGTCAGCACCCTGCCTTAGAAGTTAACTCCACAATGGCAGGGCTAACCATCAAGAAATTAGTCCACTTCTGCAATCGTAGCAGAAGGTGAGCATCACAGAGTGCCACCTTAGTAGAACAGTGTTCTTGCATTGAGGGAGTACTTGAGTTGAGGCCCAATGTCCATCTGCTACCTTAATACTTAATGTATAAATATAAGTACATCTATTTCCCTATCATTATCTATATAAATATATATAGATATAGATAGATAGATAGATAGAGATATATACAAATGTGGTGAAGAAAGCTGATGGTACCTGGCTATCAAAAGATATAGCATCTGGGGTCTTAAAGGCTTGAAGATAAACAAGTGGTCATCTAGCTGAGAAGCAACAATGGAAGTCCACATGGAAGAAGAACACCAGCCTGTGTGATGATGAGATGTCGATGGGATCAGGCATCAAAGACCCAGAACAAAAAATTATATCAATGTGAGTGAGGGGGACTGCAAAGTGGAGACCCAAAGGTCATCTGGAGACAATTGGGCATCCCCTTACGGAAGAGTCACAGGAGGATATGAGTGCAGTATAGTACCGATGAAACATACAACTTTCCTCTAGTTCTTTAATGCTTCCTCCCCCCCCCCTCACCACCCTCTCACTATCCTGACCAGAGCATGTACACTGGTACAGATAAGAACTGGAAATACAGGGAATCCAGGACAGATAACCCCCTCAGGACCAATAATGAAAGTAGTGATACTAGGAGGGTAAGAGGAAGGTGGGGGGAGAAAGGGGGGGAACCAATCACAATGATCTACATATAACTCCCTCCCAGGGGGATGAATAATAGAAAAGTGGGTAAAGGGAGACAGAGGACAATGTAAAATATTAAAGTAATAATTTGTAATTTATCAAGAGTTCATGAGAGAGGGAGGGTGAGGAAGGGAGGAAAAAGTGAGGAGCTGATATCAAGGGAAAGAAAGAGAGAAAATGCTTTGAAAATGATGACGGCAACATATGTACAAATGTGCTTGACACAATTGTGATAAGAGCTGTAAGAGACCCCAATAAAATGATTTAATAAAATTTTTAAAAGAAAAGAAATCAATCCACTGCCTGGCACAGACAGATACTGGAGAGAGACTTGCTGAGTGAGTAGACAGAGTGCTTTAGTGAGTATTTACAGGAAGCTGCTCTGACCTCAGCTTCTTAACGGAATTGTGTCATGCTTCTACCCTCGGAGAGTTTGGAAGAACGTGACAGAAATCGTAACATTTTCATAGAGCAACCACAGTCTGCTAAGGTTCAATCTCATTAGCACAAAACTCCCAGCACATTTCCAAGCAATTTTTAAATTTCATAATGACTTGCCTTGACATGGAAATGCTATCTTGATGTGTCAGAAGTGTGAAGAATCGTTTTGGCTTTGTAATGAATCTCCCTTTATTACAGAGCCTGCCTTTCTCACACTGTAGGAATAACTCTACGAGAATGTTCGCCCACACGTGTGAGTCCCTTTCACTTGCATTTCAGGGGCATCTTCATCTTTTGAACTTCTTGATGTGAAAATATATTTTATCTAATATCATCATTTCTTGCAATGTATTCCAGGGAAGGGAGAATCCTTGAATCAATGTAATCTATCCAATTTAATACATTTCTGGTTTGCGGGGCAGAAAGAGTGTTTTATGACCAGACTACCTGGTGCTTAGCTCCTGCCATCTGCTCTGCCCACAAATTAAATATGACAGGAGAGCCACTCGCAAACATAGCACATAAAGATGGTTTCAAATCCCCGTAGGTGTTTATTTCATGAAAGATTGTTGCCGAGGAGACGGTCTGGCTCCTGATTCAGACACAAATTATAAGGTGAACTGGCCATACACGACAGAACAATTTGTTTCTGGGACTAAAGATCGCCTGAAGCCGGCAGGATGCTTGAGGAAGGCACGATGCAGAGTGAGGTATGTAAGGGATGGTGAATGTGGCTGGGCGACGGGCAGAGAGATGTTGTCCCCACTGCGTTCATTTGGTGGCAGTCTGTGTTTACGATGAGGGGGGCTGTTAGTGACGTGTGAGGACGGCAAGACGCTCTAAGATTGGCATCGTCATTCACCCTGAGTAGAATAAGTACTTCGATGGACAACACATTTTATTCTCATTTTAAAGTCAAATCTTATTGCACTCACACGGTTCCTGCTACTGCAGCTTGTCTCTTCGTGGCTGGACAAATCGCTGCTCTGTCCTGGTGAGGTAAACACTGGTGTGGTGGATTCTATGTTAACCCAGAGTTCCCTGTGCTTTGCCTGTACCAAGGTTCACCTGGGTGGCTACTTAAATCTCAGGTTTCTTTTCTTCACGCATACTACTATAGTTAGGGGCACCGTCAGTTTACCTTCTATGTATTATTGTGGAGCAAATCAGATCATTTAGTCCTGATCAGTAGTTCTGGGAATACGTGGCTGTACCAAGAGCCCGGGTGATCCTTATTGCAAAGAAGTAGGATCATCCTCGGAAAATGACTCGCTAGCCCTCAGGACCTCCATTTTTTCTAGGAAGTTGCACCTGAAAGAAATCACCTGCTTCCGCTATTCAAATGGCCAATGTCCTGATCTGCTGGGACTGAGAGAATTCCTGAGGCTTTCTGTGCTAGATCCAAGAATGTCCTGGGCGAGCCAAATCTGTTGGTCACTCTGTCATGGGGGACCAGACAACACAGCTTTCTAGAGACTTAGACTAGAAGTCAGCGAGAGGTGGATGGTTCCCCAGTGGGATTCCCATCGTCCATCTAGGGGCCCATGTTTAACTTCTTACCCACGCACCTCATGAGCATCACCACCCGTCTGTCAGTAGGGCCGTGAATGTTGCTCTGGTGCTGAACAAGTGTCCATGGCGCTTCCCGAGGAAGATAGGCTAGGAAGAAAGATCTAGCCTTGTACTTCCGACCGCCAGCCACTGGAAACCCTGTGAACTCCAATGAACCAGTTCACCAAGGACCGTGATGGCCTAGAACCAGACGGGGTTTGTTCTGGTGTGCACGGGGTGATCATCGGTTGCAGACCCCCTCACTCCACGGCAGCTGGGGGAGTCAGAGATGCATATCCATTAGACACTGCTGGCTAGGGGTGGAGTCCCACCTGTCAATCAAGTCTCAGCCTGATCCCACCTCCTTGATGTCATAAGCCTTTGGTATAAGAGCAAGGTGAACAGAGATGCTCTCTCTCTGACTCTCCGCCTGCCTGCCTGCTGGGACTGTCTGCCTCAAGGCGCGGCCCCATGTGGACCACCCAACACAGAGCTCTGAGCGGGGAGCAGCTTCATGGTACTTCACAGCATCCGTCTGTCTGTCTGTCTGTCTTCAGATTGGATACTCTCCATCGATGTACTTGTAAGTATAACATTCTTTCCAAAGTCATTATGAGTGGTCCAGATGCTGTCTTAGGCTGAGGTGAGGTCAATCTAGCTTAGAGAAGAGTAGATTTAGGAAACTGTGGAGATAAGACTTGGTGAGAATTGGTTATTTGAGACAACAAAGACTTCCAGATTTGGGTTCTAGAGGTGGTGGGGCCACCGTCCTTGATGACTCTGGGAGAGGGCTACCTTTTTAATATAAATTATGGGGGGCTCTTACAGCTCTTATAACAATCTATACATCCGTTGTACCAAGCACATTTGTACATAAGTTGCCATCATCATTTTCCAAACATTTTCTTTCTACTTGAACCCCTGATAAATTATAAATGATCATTATTTTCATTTCTTACACCATCTGCTGTCTCCCTTCACCAACATTTCTGTTGTTTGTCCAAAAGAAAATCACATATTCCGTTTTGAGCATGTAGCTTCACCATAGCTTGTCATAGGGCGATGACTCATGTGTCTTTTTCCTTATATAAACCTGCAATCTTGTTTGCCCCGGTGCTGCTCTTGTGTTAATCCATATAGCACCCTGTTATTAGGAATCTCCGGAGTCCTGCTGGCATACTAGGTTACACATAGTGCTGCTAACCATAAGGTCAGTAGTTCAAAACCACCAGGTGCACCATGGGAGAAAAATGAGGCTTTCTGTTCCTCTAAAGATTTACAGTCAGAAACTCACAAGGGCAGATTTGCTCCGTCCTATGGAGTCACCATGAGTTGGAAGCAATGCAATGTCAGTGAAATGCAGTGCTGGGGACCCTAAGGTGACATAGAAAGTGAGTGTTTGGCAGCTAACTGAGGTGACTGGCAGTCTTAATGTCCTTGTGGTGAAGTTCTGTGCTGTCATGAGAGATTGGAGTTGGAATCTATGTTTTCTCAATATTTTGGTTACTTTACTTTGGGTCATTTGTTTTTTAACTCTTATTTTCTTGGAGGGCTTGTAAGTCTTTTGGGGGAGGGTGAAGAAGGGAGTGCTAAGAACTCTCCTCAGTAATATTTCAGCCACACGATGGATTAAATAAGATATTTAACTTTGCCTGGGGAGGAGGTCACCGTGTAGAACATGCTGGAATATAGAGTTAACAAAATACCTTTGGAATCCTAAATAGCTCAGAGGTTATAGGGTTACTTGTAGAGTGGACATGAATAGCCACAGTCTGATTATTTTTCTTTTTACTCGATAAACTACCCAATCAAATGCACTATTTTTATCTTTAATATAAAAGCCCAGTCCAATTGTGAGGATAAAAAGAAAAATGTTCCTTCCTGGGCATGCCTGCAGCTCACTCCAGGGATCTGTCAGCCACCGAGGCAAGCCCACTTTCTTTCCCCTTCAAACACCTGGCTCGTCTGGTCCCTTCCAATTTTGTTTGCATATTAAAACCCCAAACCTTTTGCGGGGCCAGTAAAATCATAGAACATGTTCTCTCCAATCAAACCATCGCTGATCGACAGAGAAGAGACTTGCAGCATGTTGTTAGCATCTGAATTTCCTCAAAATTCTCTCCCATGCTTCTTTAAACAGAACACGTTTCCACAGTGGGCCATGGACAGTTCTCTGAAGATCAATCCAGAAGTTTCACTACCTAACAGGACATCTTCATGTCCTCCTACTTCTAGGAGTGGATCCAAGATTAGGATTCTTCATTTTCAGCACCGGCCTTACCACTCCCGAATGACAAGCTCCGTTCGCCAGTCAGCACACACATTCCTTCGGCACACGAAGGGGCCTCTAGCATGTCCACCACACACAGCAGACTGGTCACTGAAGGAACATCAGGCGGTTTCATCCAGTTGGCCCTTCGCTCTTACAGATCTCGGGTCTTTGGGGTTGACTCTTGTTCTTTTTCTGAGTTTCTTCGAACTTCTGTGCCCACGTCTAGGCCAGAGCCAATTTAGATTTAAGAAGTGAAGCATGCTACCACTTCACCTCCGGATTGTGATCCCTTCCGTAGTGGATCTAACACCTTCATTTCACAGGTGAGAAAAGGACGTTCAGACTTTGTGACGTGTTGATGGCTCGGAAGTGACCAAGTCAGAAGTCAGAAACACTGAATTCCATTCGACAGCCCTTTCTACCTTGTCACGTGACTCAGCATGAGTAAGGACTTTCAGATCAGTTCGTGGAAACACCGTGTAGAAGATGTCTTATATTCTGTTACAGGCAGACTCTGTTGGCAAAAGTTGTTCCCCTGTTCGTAATGGTCTAAGTAACTAGAAATATGCAACTTCTGGAAGACGCTTCTTCATGTAAATTTCCCCACACGGCCATGTGTACCCATCATAAGCAAAATGGACCCCTTTGTGGTTGTAACCTATTATACACTGGGACTTGATCAAACCCCACAGTCACACGGTTTAGGTTCAGATTTAAGACTTATGGAGAAAATTTTAAAAGGAGGACTGGTAGAAAATGAAGAGGCACAAGACTCCCCATCCCCTCACCTGTCCGATGCCTGTGCGCCCGATCTAACCTCCTCAGTAGTAATGAAAACTGACCCATCCCTTCTATTAGAGTTACACAGCCCTATTTGCATATCCTACCCAATCTTTGATAGGAGACACAGAGAAATGGGTAGAAAAGTCATATTAAAATATTTCACCTGACCGCACAAGAGGTTGGGCCACCTGCTACTTAGATACAATACCCCCATTTGTACCAGGGAAAGAACCTTATTGTCTTTTTGCCTTCTAATAGGATTAAGATGAGAGCCACCAAGCAAGGCACAAAGAGGTTTCCGGGTCACTGATCTTAGTCTAGAATCTGGATGATAGCTTTTGATAAAAAAGTTGGTTGGGAAAGCCAGCTTCAACCAACGCTCTTCGGAACTTTGAAGTCAGTGGGACTTTATATCTTCTATGTAGGAGGAAGCATCCTATATGTAGCTGAATTCAGGCTCATCCCTCTAGCTGAGAAAAGGCAGACCTTCGTTCCAGGTGGCTCACTTCCCAGGAAACTCAGCGTGTGTCTACAGAGCCATTGGCAGATGCTTCTGTAGGTCATGCTATCAGTGGCATGTGTATGGTAACAGAGGATGTTTGTTATCTATGATACAGTCTTTATGATACAGACTAAGCAAATTAAACAAAAGGTTCTTGATAGAGACACTGTATTTAAACATGGAGAGAAAGATAGTGTGCACAGATTGACCAACTTTTTAAAAGAACAAGACCCTGGACTTTAATATTTTGCATAGTTTATTCCATTTAAGAGGTTTTGTTTCAACAGTTTTAAAATGAATGGCCTAAGTGTACTGTTCTTTGGTTTCATTCTGCTTCTTGAATTTTTTTCTTGATAATCTTTGTGGTTTGTTCCCCCCCCCAATATTATTTTGTACCATTATCTATAATTTTCTGGGAGTTCATATCTGTTGTATCTTTTCTTCCCACATCCAATACAAGCCATATGCTCTTTATTTTCCATCTTTTTCTTTCCTTGTTTTGATTTAGATATTTTCCACTAACCTATCTCCAATGCACTTATTTTTTCTTCTGCTAATCTAATTTTCTATTAATTCAGCTATTCAGTTATAGACTACTTTATTTTTATAGAGAACACAATCCTGTTTAAATTCCTCACCATGCCTTCATTTTTATAAGACATGAAATAACATACATTTTAAAGTCTATGTCTGCTAACTCTAATATCTCAGTCAGCTTTGAGTCTGTTTCTATTGTCTATTTTTTCCTATTTTCAGACATTTGATTCTACCTCCTGAAATGTCTGGTCAATTTTGTTTAAATGTCAAACACTGTATGGAAACTGGGGAGCCCATGGATGATGTTATCCCCTGGTCATCAAAGTAGAAGGTAGATTCTATCAGACACTGGGGTACAATTGAAAGTTTGGTTCTGTGAAGGGCAGGCTAGTTCCACATTAACTTTATTTCTAGGAGTATTGATTGGAAACCTGAAATGCTTACTGAGAGCTTTTCTCCTTAGAGAGCCCTGAATTGCAATTTTTCTTTCTTTCTTGTATAATTTTATAGCTTAGAATTCAACAAATACTTTAAGCACCAACATCAGAAAGAATATCAGGCTAGTTTTCTTGTGATTCCTTTTCCCAGACATCTTTGTTCTTTGAGTCTAATGTCTGTAATAACTCTAAATTCTAATTTTTATCTTTCCAGCTCTTGAGACCTCTGACAACTTTAGATCATGCTTTTCTGGCTTCTCTCTCTCTCTAATAAATTGTTTTATTGGGGGCTCTTACATGCAGCTCTTATAACAATTCATACATCCATTATATCCAGCACATTTGTATATATGTTGCCATTATCATTTTCAAAATATTTACTTTTTACTTGAACCCTTGGTATCAGCTCCTCTTTTTTCCCCCTCTCTCATCTCCCCCGGTCTTACCGCTACCCTCAAGATATCACTACACCCATTACTGGGCTTGGGGGTTTATGTATCCTGGATCCCATGGGTCCAGAGCCCCTATCTGTACCAGTGTATATGCTCTGGTCTAGCTGGGTTTGCAAGGTAGAACTGGGGCCATGATAATGATGGGGAGGAAGCATTAAAGAACTAGAGGAATGTAATGTGTTTCGATGGTTCTATCCTGCACCCTGGCTGGCTCATCCCTTCCCTGTGACCCTTCTGTGAGAGAATGCCACTTGTCTGCAGATGGGCTTTGGGTCTCCACTCTGACTTCACTTGTTCTCATCAATATGATTGTTCGACTCTTCTGATGCCTGATACCTGATCCCACCAACACCTTGTTATCACACAGATTGATGTGTTTCTTCCATGTGTGCTTTGTTGTTTCCCTGCTAGATGGCTGCTTGTTTAACTTCAAGCATTGAAGACCCCAGATGCTATATCTTGAAATAACCAGGCACCATCAGCTTTCTTCATCATATTTGCTTATGTACCCATTTGTCTTCAGTGATCATGTCGGGAAGGTGAGCGTCATGTTATTAAAACAGGAAATACTTGAGTAGAGGTCCAATGTTCATCTCCTTCCTTAATACTTAACATATAAATAATGTACATAGGCCTACATCCCTATTGTTATATGTTAACATATGTATATGCCTGTATTTATACCTCTATAAATCTCTTCAGCCTCCTAGGTCTTTCCTCTATTTCCTTTTAGTTTCCTCCTGTCCCACTATCATTTTTGACCTTCATTCGACTCTTAGTAATCCCTCCTGGCTACATTGTCTGGTCTTTTCTATGCATTCATTTTCTCTCCTGGAGTTTGGACCTTCAAACCCAGGTTTTGACGCCTTCAAACAGCTAGTTTTTTGTTTTATTTTGTTTCATTCCTTGTTTTCATAATCACTTTCAACCCAAACAAACTCACTGCCGTAGAATTGATGTCCACTCATAGCAGCTCTCTCAGGGAGGATAGAGTTGCCCCTGTGGGTTCCTAAGACTGTAACTCTCTGTGGGAGTAGAAAACCTTGTCTTTCTCCAGAAGAGCTGCTGGGGGTTTCGAATCGCTGACCTGGAGGCTCACAGCCCAACGCATAACCACTTTGCCACCAGTAATGGTTTTGCTGCTGCAAACTGTTGCACCAGAGCCAGTTTCTGGGTGAAGTGGGCTGGGCATGGTTCTAGAATGGAAAGCCCATTGCACCCAAGCTTGGGAAGGGCCTGCTGCAAAACCAACGCTATCAACTTCAACCTAAGCGTAGCTTTCACTTACACCTACAGATTTTGATGAGTTCTGTTTCCATCGCATTATATTCAAGATATTTAAAAATCGCTCTTGAGATTTCTTTAATCCTTGTGTTATTTCAAAGTACACTACTTGATCACCAACTATTTTGAGATTTTTGAACTATCTCTGTGTTAGTGACTTGTAGTTTGATTGCGCTGTGGTCTGAGACATACTTCATATGCTTTCCGTGCTCTTCAGTGTGCGGAGGCGTTCTCTGGCCCAGACTGTATCTCTCTCTCCTGGTGAGTGTTCCGTGTGCATGTGTCCCACTGTTGGCTGGTCTTCACAGGGAGACACACATGGGGCTCCTGAAAGGGCAAGACTTATCAAAGGGTGGAGGTCCCCTTAAGGCCAGCTCTTCAGAAGGATTTCTCTCTCAGGGGACTCTGTTTTCAGTCTCCAGCGGTTAGTCAATGACTGCTTAATTATGCTTACCAGTGTCGAGCCTTGGAGAAATTTAGGTGATTAATGAATTATGTGTATCTGTCTGTATCTCCAGTTTGGGGAGTGGTGACCTTGATTCTGTGATGTGTTTAAGAAGAATTGCTGATCTTCAGTTTTTAATTTTTTTCTTATTATATATATGGTAGTAATGACGTTCAAGCTCTTTACTTGTCAGAGCAGACATCAGCAATCTATATTGTATGTGCATGTTAATTGTCAATAAAATTGAAGATGATTTACAAACAAAGACTTGTTTTACAATATAAACAATTCTTAATTCTATATTTACTATTCAATTTTTTTAAATAGACAAAAAATTTCCTAAAGCATTTCCTTAATGAAATAAAAATTTTCTTAAATAGACTACAACTTGCACAGTACTTAAAATACTTCAAACATAATCACTTGCTTTTTAGTAGTGTTCCATATCATAAGTGAATATATGAAAATTAGAAAAAATATTCCATTAAATACTATTTTACAAGGTTAATTACTTTGCAAAATAAAAATGTAATCCTAAAATATACTTCTTTAATATTCAGATTATACTGCTGAATTCTAAACATCATTCCTGTAGATTACCAATATGTTTTCTTTATTATATTGTGGATTAACCACCAGCATAAATAGATTGATTTGAATATCAAGTAAATATAACTTAAAAGAGATTAAAACTGAAAATATGGCTTCAGACCTGACATAGATGATCAGGTCCTGCAGCTGCAGCAGATCCCCCAGATGTGATGAGATTTGTCCATCTTACAGGATCAGTGCAGCTTCCTAGATGCTCTTAAACACGGTGCTCCACACTTCCCGGAAACTGTCCTCCCTGACCTCTCTTTTCCCTTCCCAAACTTGTGGTGTCCTACCTATTCATGTTGCCTCTTGCCCTCAGCCAATGACTTCCTATTTCAGAAGGAAAACAAGCTGCCAGCCAGATGTAGATCCCACAAACGCCTGCTCCTAGGTCATCAAACCAGATGGTGTCAAACCCCATTCTTTTATCTTCCCCTCCTTAACTTAGGACCGGTCGTCATTTACAACTGTGCCAGGGATCCCGAGTTTTCTTCCCACCTCCTTTAGGAAATGTATTTCACCTATTAGGCTTGCTTGCCTTTTATGACTCAATTCCTTTTTTTTTTTTTAAATAAGTCATGTTATTGGGGGCTCTTACAATAACCCATACACCAATTGTATCAAGCACATTTGGATATATGTTGCCATCATCATTTTCAAAGCATTTTCTTTCTACTTAAGCCCTTGATATCAGTTCCTCTTTCCCCCCACTTTCCTTCCCCTACCCTCCCAGCCTCTTGATGCCTTCATAAATTATAAATTATTATTTTCATATTTTATACCGTTCGCTCTCTCCCTTCACCCACATTTCTGTTTGTGGGGTTGGGGTGGGGTATTATACATCAATCATTGCGATCAGCTCCCCCTTCTTTCCCTGCCTTCCCCCTATCCTCATGATATCGCGGCTCCCATTATTGTTCCCGAGGGGTCTTCTGTCCTGGAGCCCGTGTGTTGAGAGCTCTTATTTGTACTGGTGTACATGCTCCAGCAGAGTCCGATTTGTAAGGTAGAAATGGGGTCATGATAGTGGGGTGAGGGAAGCATTAAAGAACTAGAGGAATGTGTGTTTCATCAGTGCTACACTGCACTCTGGTCACTCTTCCCTTCCTTGTGACTCTTCTGTGAAGGGATGTCCAGTTGTCTTTGTGTCTAACTCTGACCCTCCTCATTTGCATCAATATGATTGTTTGTTTTGGGTCTTCCAACTCCTTTAATTCCAGAAGTCACCCTGGTCTGCTGTTTGTTTTTATCTCCAGAACCGTTCATGATGAGTGGTGGACCCACTGATGGTGGAGGGGTTGGGTGTTGCACATGGTTGAGCCCTCTACTACTAGCCAGCAAAAAGGCTGACAGTTCAAACACCATCCTGAAGTGCCTCAGAAGACATGCATGGCGGTCTGCTACAAAAGGCCACTGCCCTGGAAGCCCTGTGCAATCCTTCAATGCACAGATGCGGTCACTCAGAATCCATTAGGGACAACCAACAATAATCCATTCGTGGGTTATGAAATTAATTAGTCTGTTTTATCAAGACACAGTCTTTTTGAAAATTAAATACAGTAGCATCGATACTATCTGAATGCAACCTGTGTATTCTAACGAACAGCTGTCCGTATTGTAGCAAATATTGCTCACAATCAACTTGAGTGACAGTTGGAGGAAGGGGTGTTATAAATATATTCACGAGTTGGGAATTGGCCATTTGTTCTTTTCACTGGGTCTCATTTGATTTTCTGGATTTCATCATAATTGCACCCAAAGAGTGAATGTTTTACGGTTTAATTATGTGAACATAATTTACACCTAGTTAAAAAGGGAAGTTTAGGGGAGAAAAATTATCCACCATTGGCAAAAGCAGGAAGAGTGTCCACCAGGATTTGGTCATGAGGCAACAGATTTCAGTGTATTTCTTGCATCAGGTATAATTAATATGCATTTCTGGACTATGTGATAATAGTACATTGTAATTGAACTTGGACAAATTACCCATTAAATAGTTTTTCCTATTATTAGAAGGAATGCGAATAAGTATGTGAAAAATATAAAAGCAGTTTCTGATTCAGCAGCCAGATCTAGACACAGTGAATAGTGATAATAAATGTTTATTCCCAATGAACATCTTCTTTATTAGAACTGAAATCCAAAAAGGGAAAAAAAGTGCACATCATTTAACAAACCTTAAGTATAACTTGTCAAATCCTTGAAATCCATTCAACATGTTATTTTTATTTTTCCAAATGAAAATTTTAATAGTTCCACCCTAAGACCCACTCCAAACCCTGAGAAATACAGTAAGTGACACCTTTTTCTATTTTCTAAAAAAGAAAGGACACAAGTTTTTAATACTATTTCCAAGTTATTTTATATCAGTAACTGGCATGTGTCAGGCAAAAGAGAAAATGACTCATACAGTTACTAAATAAAAGCATCTTTGTGTCATACATGTATACATGTATAAGATTCTTGACAATAAATTATCTGAGAAACATAGCTATACTCCTACATAAAAACGCACTGAATAATTTGTAGTCTGACGATAATACTGAATAGAATTAGCAATTATTACACAGATATGGCAGACATATAGCAATTATTACACAGATATGGCAGACAGATTTCTTGATTCAACTTGATGACAACACCGATATTTCAAACTGCTTGCATTTTTATTCCAAATATCTATCAACAGCCACTTGCCTATCAGTGTGTCATACTGTGGTGGCTTGTGGTGGCTTGTCATACTGGCAGCTATGTCCCTGATAATCTGAAATACCACCAGGGTCATCCGAAGTGAACACATTTCAGCAGAGCTTCTAGGCTAAGAGGAGACGATGAAGAAGGACTCGTCTCTTCCTCTCAGAGGATTAGCCACTGAAAATTTTATGGACAGAATCAGACATTACCAGATCCTGAAAATCTCATGAAAAGAAGCAAAGCGTGGTCAGAGAGTGCCTAGAGATGGGCCCCTCAGGTGGAGAGGCTCTCAAAGCATGGCTGCGGAAGAGCTGCCTTCTCGATTCACAGTCAGCTCTGATAAAGTGCATGGAGCAAAGCCTTCAGGAGCAAAGCCTTCAGGAGCAAAGCTTTCGGGGTCTTCGTTGGCTGATGGGGCACGACAGAAAATGAAAAGAAACAGCTGTACACACTACCAATAATTAGAACTTGAAATGTATGAAGTATGAATCTAGGAAACTTGAAACTCTTCAAACTGAGCAGAGATGAAACTTCCTCTAATCTGCTTGGGACACGTTATCAGAGAGACCAGCGCCTGGAGAAGGGCGTCATGTTTGGCAAAGTGGAGGGGCAGCAGAAAAGTACTTCAACTAGATAGATTGACACAGTGGCTGCAACAATGAGGTAAAACAATTGTGAGGATGGAGCATACCCGGGCGTTGTTGTACATAGGACAGCTATGAATAGGAACTGACTAGACAGCACCCAGTGGCAACATATATGACAAGGTGATTTCTATAAAAGAATTGTGCTGTTTAAATGCAACCTAACACAACCTGGATTAAGTAAACTGGTGGAATTGGAAAAGTATCTATTTTGAAAAACAACCTAGAAAATTGTAATAAAATTACAAAATAATTCAGAAGTAAATATGGTCAGGAAACATAACAATAATTGAAAACATTGTTGTTAAGTACCATCAAGTTGGTTCTTCCATAGGTCTGAAAACACTGTTAGGAGGTATTATTTATCTGGAATCGCTGACTACTGTAAAGAACTGGACTTTCACTTTGGGACATGTTTTGATTGGCGATTGGAGACGTGGTTGAAGACTGGTGGTTGTCAACCAACGTCTCTGACACAGGAGCAGAACCATGATGAGTCCCGGAGTGTGCAATGCACTCCCGTGCGTCTTCTCAACTATACAGTCACTAGCGGGATGTAGGAGAAGAGAGTGGACAACTTGTACATCTGAGGCCTAGACTCCTCGAGTTTCTCTTCCCATGACCTAGAACACAGCATGCTTAGAACACAGATGAAAACACCCTTCTATGGCAGGTGAGGCAGCAAGATGTAAGGTGGTCCTGGTCTGAGACCCATCTCCTGGGACTGCTGCACCAACCCTAAACCACTGATGCAAGAGTTAACTTAAGAAATAGACATCCATGTTCTGAAGCCATTAGTGAATCTTTCTTAAGACATTTTGGTCTTTCTTTGAACTTATATGTATGTATGTATTTTTGTGTCATTGTGGTAGCTATATAATTTGGTGCCAACTTGAGACTATTAAAATTGAAGGTGTAGAGTTTAGCTCAGGGACCCTCAAACTTTTTAAAGAGGGGCCAGTTCACTGCCCCTCAGACCCATTGGAGGGCCAGACTATAATTAAAAAAAAACCATGAACAAATTCCTATGCACATTGGACATATCTTATTTTGAAGTAAAAAAACAAATGGGGCAAAAATACCCAGCGGGCTGGATAAATGTCCTCAGTGGGCCACATGTGGCCCCAGGCGGTAGTTTGAGGACACCTGGTTTAGCCTGTCAAGCAGGTCGCTGCTTGATGACCTCATTTGGAGACAAGACAGAGATAAATAGCTCGCTAGAGGTGGGGGCACATAGACTCCCTGCTTGCTGTTCCTGATGACAAGACACATGGAGTTATGCGGTGGAGAAGCTACATGGAGACCCACGCAAGCACAGAGATGCTTACGTCGCCATTGGATCCACAAACTTTCAACCCACTGGCCTGTGATTTTCCTGTATTTGGCATCATTGCATGCGTTTCATGAGTCTGAAGAGGAATGTATAGATTGGTATTAGACATATGGACTAGTATCAGGCTTATGGACTTGATCTGGACTGGGCTGGGATGTTTTCGCAATATACCATTGCTCTTGTATATAAAGCTCTTTCTTATACACAAATGAATGTGTATGAATTTGTTTCTCTAGGCAACCAAGACGAACACAGTCATGCAGAAGCTACTGATCATTATAAGCAGAGTAATATTGAACTTGGATGAACTCAAAAGTGAGATACACATTTATCTGTTTTAAAGCAACCAAACTCATTTTGTTCTTGAAGATGATGTTTCAGCAACAAAATTAGTATACACAACTGATATTTTTACATTTATCGTAAGTACAATTTGGACACGCAGGGGAAAAAATAACAATACATTTAAAAATACATCCAACAGTTGCAAAACACACTTTTAGAAAGCACCACTGGTTGACCAACATAGGGACAGGAGAGCAACAAGTGATCTAAAATCAGTGGCAAGGAGGGTGTGAGAGGCCTGGTAGGGATTCAGCAAGGGCAATGTAACCGAGAGAAATTACTGAAACCCAAATGAAGGCTGAGCATGATATTGGGACAAGAGGAAAGTAAAAGGAAATAGAGGAAAGACCTAGGTGACAAAGGGTATTTATAGGGTATTTATAAATACTGGCATGTACATATATAAATATATTTATATAGGAGGGTGGGGAAATAGATCTACATACATAGATTTATAGGTTTAGTATTAAGACAGCAGATGGACATTGGACCTCCACTCAAGTACTTACTCAATGCAAGAACACGTTGTTCTATTAAATTGGCATTCCATGATGCACACCTTCCCGACACGATTGCTGGAAAAAAATGTGTGCATAAGCAAATGTGGTGGAGAAAGCTGATGGTGCCGGTCATCAAAAGATATAGCATCTGGTGTCTTAAAGGCTTGAAGATAAACAAGCGGTCACCAAGCTGAGAAGCATCAAAACCCACATGGAAGAAGTACACCAGCCTGTCTGACCATAAGGTATAGAAGGGACCAGTTATCAGACATCAAAGAACAAAAAATCATTTATCAGTGGTTGCCCACCTTCCTGATACCTGTCGAAAGGATCAGGTCTCAAGTATCAAAGAACAACAACAACAACAAACCTTATCATTGTAAGTGAGGGTGAGTGCAGAGTGGAGACTCAAAGTCTATCGGCAGGCAACTACCGGAGGAGATGAGCCAGTCAGGGTGCAGGGTAGCAATGATGAAACATAACTTTCCCCTAATTCTTAAGTGCTTCCTCCCCACTCCCCTTCTATCATGATCCCAATTCTATCTTACAAATCTGGTTAGACCAGAGGATGTACATAGGTACAGATAGGAACTGGAAACAGGGAATCCAGGACAGATGACCCCTTCAGGACCAGTGGAGAGAGTGGCAAAGCCTGGAGGGTGGGGGGAATGTGAGGTGGAAAGGGGGAACTGATTACAAGAATCTACATATAACCTCCTCCCTGGGGGATGTCATATGACAAAATAATAATTTATGAATTATTAAGGGTTCATGAGGGAGAGAGGAGTAGGGAGGGAGAGGGGGAAAGTAGGAGCCGATATTAAGGGCTCAAGTAGAAGGCAAATATTTTGAGGAGGATGATGGCAACAAATGTACATATGTGCTTGGTACAATGGATATATGTATGGATTGTGGTAAGAATTGGACGAGCCCCCAATAAAATGATTTTTTTAAAAGCTCCACTGGTTACTCTAGTTTCTCAACCTTTTGGCAACACATGAAGGGAACATCATTCACAAGATACCTCCCAGGGGGACTGCCTTTCCAGATATGAATTGCATTGCAAGACTCTACTCCAAACTTAAATCACTGTTTTCCCAAAAAATCAGAGGACTCGCAGGGTTTTATGGGACTAGTCAAGAGGGTACCTTTGTGGGTGGGTGGGTGGGTGGGTGTGATTTGGTTCATGCCAGGAGTCAGGGCCATCTGCAAGTGGGCGGGAGATTACGGAACAAGATGATTCTTCAGGTGGTGTCCTTGTTGCCTGCATAAGGAATCACTGAGCAGGCTGTTTCTGTGTGCAGGGGTTTCTGTGAGTTGTTCTCCGTTCATTCCCAGCTAGCAGGTAGTGTACAAGGAAGAGGGACGTTGGTGCCCATCTGGCTGCTTCCTGCTGAGTGCATGTGTCATGGGACAACTTGCTACTTGTGTCCCCAGGACTGAAGTAGGGGAATGTTTTTGGTTTGGTTTTGAAGTAGGAGTGGAAATTGTGGTTTCTCACTAGCTTCATACCTAGACTTAAAATACAAGGGGCAAAAGCAATGTTTTAAAGTAGTGCTACTACAGGGCCTAGGAAGGGTGTTGTTGTTGTTAGGTGCTATCATGTTGGCTCCAACCCATAGCCACCCTTAGAACAACTGAACGAAAGACTGCACAGACCTGTGTAAGCCTCACAATTGTTCCTGTGCCTGAGCGCACTGATGCAGCCACTGTGTCCGTCCATCTCCTTGTGGGCCTTCCTTTATTCCGCTGGCCTTCCACTTTACCAAGCATGATATACTTCTCCAGGGACTGGTCTTTCCTGACAATATGTCCAAAGTATGTAAGATGAAGTCTTGCCATTCTTGCCTCTAGAGAGTCCTCTGGCATTACTTCTTCTAACACAGATCGGTTGGTCCTTTTAGCAGTCCATGGTATGTTCAGTATTCAACCACCACCCTGGGTTATGATTACAGAAGTATTTCAACTGCTAAGTATGTTGTTACTAAGAACTATCCACAACTTACTTGTGTGAAGCAGAATTTCTTTTTTTCTTTTCTTTTACATTTTATTAGGGGCTCATACAACTCTTATCACAATCCATATATATATATATATATACATCAATTGTATAAAGCACATCCATACATTCTTTGCCCTGATCATTTTCAAAGCATTTGCTCTCCACTTAAGCCCTTTGCATCAGGTCCTCTTTTTTTATTTCCCCTCCCTCCCCGCTCCCCCTCCCTCATGAGTCCTTGATAATTTATAGATTGTTATTTTGTCATATCTTGCCCTATCTGGAGTCTCCCTTCCCCCCTTCTCTGCCGTCCATCTCCCAGGGAGGAGGTCACATGTGGATCCTTGTAATCAGTTTCCCCTTTCCAACCCACTCACCCTCCACTCTCCCAGCATCACCCCTCACACCCCTGGTTCTGAAGGTATCATCCACCCTGGATTCCCTGTGCCTCCAGCCCTCATATGCACCAGTGTACAACCTCTGCCCTATCCAGTCCTGCAAGTAGAATTCGGATCATGGTAGTTGGCGGGAGGAAGCATCCAGGATCTGGGGGAAAGCTGTGTTCTTCATCGGTACTACATCGCACCCTGACTGACCCATCTCCTCTCCTCAACCCTCTATGAGGGGATCTCCAGTGGCCGACAAATGGGCCTTGGGTCTCCACTCTGCACTTCGCTCTTCATTCACTGTGGTGTGTATATATATACAACTCTTATCACAATCCATACATATACATACATCAATTGTATAAAGCACATCCGTACATTCTTTGCCCTAATCATTCATACACACACACACACACACACACACACACACACACACACATATACATACATTTTTTTTTTGCATGATGCCTTATACCTGGTCCCTTTGGCACCTTGTGATCGCACCGGCTGGTGTGCGTCTTCCATGTGGGCTTTATTGCTTCTGAGCTAGATGGCCGCTTGTTCACCTTCAAGCCTTTAAGACCCCAGACACTATCTCTTTTGATAGCCGGGCACCATCAGCTTTCTTCACCACATTTGCTTATGCACCCATTTGTCTTCAGCGATCCTATCATGGAGGTGTGCAGCCAATGGTATGATTTTTTGTTCTTTGATGCCTGATACCTGATCCCTTCGGGACCACTTGATCACACAGGCTGGTGTGTTCTTCCATGTGGACTTTGTTGGTGAAGCAGAATTTCTAACTAACTTAAAGAGGACAGGACGATGATGAGATCAGGTAGCACTGCTCTCGGGCACTCCAGCACGGACCCAGCTTAGAAACAGGAATGTATGCCTGCAGGGATGAATGCTGGTGTAAAGTAACTCTATGACAGTTAATAGTGTTATTTTTTTTAAGTTATTTAAGTTCTGTCCCTATTATACTTGTGCAAGAGAAAGACTTGGCTGTTACTCCCATAAAGAGTTACAGTATAAGAAACCCAGAATTGATGAACTTATAGGGACAGCAAGTCGAATAAGGGATTTGAAGGGAGGCCGGTCCAGTGGGGGGGGGGGGTGGTAAAAGAGAAACAATATGTCCATATAGAAAATTATTGTTTGGAAACTGATTGTGGTAACAATTGTACAATTCTACTTGATGTCATTGAAATATGGAATGATATTTCAATTCAATCCATAACTATTAAATCCCAACTTACCAAAAAAAAGTTACAGTCTTGGAAAACCACAAGGATAGGTCTAGTCTGCCCTTCCAGGTCACTAGTGACTCGATAGCAGTGAGTCTGACTGTTTTCTTTTTAATCTGTACATGTGTATGCGGTGGTACTTACGAAGTTCATTTTCTACTTCAGGTTGCAGGAAAAGGGAAGGCAGAAATGTTCCCACTTTTATTTTTACTTCTCTCATTTTCCTCACAGATAAACACACCAGGGGCTTCTTGACAAAAGTGGCAGGAAGAGATCATGAAGAACTCCCAGGAAGTTTGAAGCCCCCTTGTAGTGAGTGTGTTAATCCCATTTGAATTTCCCCCAGCTCTTAGCTCGGCCCCAAGCTCCGCCTTCTTCGTTCCCCTGCGGAAGACTTCCCCTGGCCCCCGCTACAGGCGCCCATCCTTTAGATCTCCCTCCGTCTTTATCTCGGTCCTTTCTGCCACCTTGGGTCTCATTGCCTGGGGATAAATCAAATTTGATTTCTTGTCTTTTCTTTTTAAAAATAATACTTTATGATACTAAAGGTAAAACATTTGAATAAAAAGATGTACTCACCCATGATGCCCTTGGCGATATTAATATTTTATATGTTCCAGTTTTATATTTGTATGTATGTTTAAGCTTATATGCAGAGTCACATCAAGTATTTAAACAATCAAGTTGGGATCATTAGTATATAGCATTTGATAATCTGCTTATTTAACAATATAATAGAAATCACTTTTCATGTCATTAAATATTCCTTTCCCACATCATTCTTAAAGTCTGACAGTGCACAACATTAAGGATATATCATGGATTATGTAGTTCCCTATTGTGGAGCAGTTAGAGAACTTATTTATTTTACTAATTGAAAGACACTCTGACAACCTTTCTGTGTTTCCATAATCACTTTCTTTGGACGAGCTCCTAGAAATGATACTGCTGGGTCACAGCCTCCTCTATGTGGGTGACACGTCCAAACTCCCTCTAGTCACCTCGTACCCAGCAGCACCAAGGACAAGAGAGAACCCAGGTATTCCCCCTCCACACTAACCCCAGGCAACAGCATTTTAAACCTCTTAGCAAATTTACTTAGTGAAAATCAGTGCTTTCCTTGAATGGTTGTGTGTCTTAGTATGTGGTTGAATTTTTCATAGGTTTGTATTATTTAAAATACATTATTTTATTGGGGCTCTTACAACAATCCATACATCAATTGTGCCAAACACATTTGTAGCTATGTTGTCATCATCATTTTCTAAACATTTTCTTTCTACTTGAGCCCTTGGTATCAACACCTCTCTTTTCCCTCCCCCTCCCATCCTCCTGATCCCTTGATAAATTATAAATTATTATTATTATTTTCATATCTTACACTGTCCACTGTTTCCCTTCACCCATGTTTCTGTTGTTTGTCCCCCTCAGGGGTGTTACACGTTGATCACTGAGATCGTTCCCACTTTCTCCCCACACTTTCCGCCGACCCTCATGGTATCACTCCTCTCATTATTGTTCCTGAGGGGTTTATCTGTCCTGGATTCCGTGTGCCGAGAGATCTTAGCTGTACCAGTGCACATGCTCCAGTCTAGCCGGGTCTGTAAGGCAGAACTGGAGTCATGATAGTGCATTGTATTTCTTTTTTTTTTTTCTTCTTTTACATTTTATTAGGGACTCATACAACTCTTACCACAATCCATACATATACATACATCAATTGTGTAAAGCACATCCATACATTCCCTGCCCCAATCATTCTCAAGGCATTTGCTCTCCACTTCAGCCCCTTGCATCAGGTCCTCTTTTTTTTCCCCTCCTCCCTCCCCATTCCCCCCTCCCTCATATGCCCTTGGTAATTTATACATCTTTGTTTTGTCATATCTTGCCCTATCCGGAGTCTCCCTTCCCCCCTTCTCTGCTGTCCCTCTCCCAGGGAAGAGGTCACATGTGGATCCTTGTAATCAGTTCCCCCTTTCCAACCCACTCACCCTCCACTCTCCCAGCATCGTCCCTCACACCCTTGGTCCTGAAGGTATCATCCACCCTGGATTCCCTGTACCTCCAACCCTCATATGCACCAGTGTACAGCCTCTGTCCTATCCAGCCCTGCAAGGTAGAATTCGGATCATGGTAGTTGGGGGGAGGAAGCATCCAGGATCCGGGGGAAAGCTGTGTTCTTCATCGATACTATCTCACACCCTAATTAACCCATCTCCTCTCCTAAACCCAAGGCCCAAGTGTCGACCAATGGAGATCCCCTCATAGAGGGGTTTAGGAGAGCATTGTATTTCTTATTGAATGATTTCACATTCTTTGTTTATTCTGGATCCGTTTTTTAAGGAGCCCTAGTGGTCACATTGGTAAATGCATGACTGCTATCCCAAAAGGCAGTGGTTTGGACACACCAGCTGCTCCTAGGAGGAGGGTGCTGTCTGCTTCTGTAAAGATCTTCAGCTTTGGAAACTCTTTGTCCAGTCTGCCTTGTCCTATTGCAGTGTTTCTCAAACTGTGGGCCACACCCCTTTGGGGTTCAAAAGATCCTTTCACAGGGGTCACCCAATTCATAACAGCAGCAAAATGACAGTGATGAAATAGCAACAAAAATAATGTTATGGTTGGGGTCACCACAACATGAGGAACTGTATTAAAGGGTCACGGCAATAGGAAGGTTGAGAACCACTGGTCTATATGGTCCCTTACAGCTGGAAATCAACTGGGCAGCAATAGGCTTGTTTTGGTTTCTATTCATTTCTTAATGCTTTGTAAAAGCTTTGTGAAGAGTTAAGCTATCCAGCCTTTTCCTCTCTAAAATGATGTACTGTTACTATTTTGGAACTTCATTAAGTAAATGTGTTTCTCATTATAAAAGTAAAAAACATTCTTACCTATACTGAAGGATAAAACCAGACAATGAAAAGTTGATCTAATCTCTTTCATCCTTCAAGCCACTCCTCAAATGTGTCATTTGCTTTGTAGTATTGTTTTTTTTCAATTGTTTTTTTAAAAGTTTAAAGTCATCAAAATATATTGACTTTCCCTTGGAATAAAAGGAATATAGTAAAATGAGACAAATCTGGCTGCTTACACGATCTTTTAGCCTTCGTGGGTTGATTCTTCAATTTGACTCTTTAAACTTAAGGTACTTGCAGAAACCAAGGAAAACTTGAAACACGTGCTGCTAAAGATCAAAGACTGCAACTTTCAGAATGGATGACAACTCAATGTCAAGAAAACCCAAATCCTCACAACTGGATCCACAGGTAACATCAAGATAAATGGAGAAAAGATTAAAGCTGTCAAGGATTGCATCTTGCTTGGATGCATAAACAATGTTCATGGGAGCAACAGTCAAGAAATCAATCAAGACATCTGCTGCACAAGAGCTTTTTTAAGTGTTGAAGGGGCGGGATGTCACTTTAAAGACTAAGGTGCACCTGACCCAGGCCATGGTCTTTTCAATGACCTCATAGGCATGTGAGAGTTGGACAATGCGTAAGAAATACTGCAGAATGGATGCAATTGAACTATGGTTTTGTTGTAGAATATTGAAACCACTGTAGACTACTAGGAAAGCAAATGAATCTGTCTTGGGAGAAGTACAGTCAGCAGGCTCCTGGGAAGCCAGGATGGGAGACCAGTCCCTGGAAAAGGACATCATGCTTGGGAAAATGGAAGCTGAGTGAAAAGAGGAAGACTGTCCAGGAAATGGAGTGACAGTGGCTGAAACAATGGACTCGAACATAACAATGACTGTGGGGACGGTTCAATACTGGACGGTGTTTTGTTCTGTTGTACATAGATTCTCTATGAGTCAGAATTTATAGCCGTGGTCTAGGACTTTTCTTGTTGGAATATATTTGTTAATGTGTTCTGTCTTCCTCCCCTGATGAACATGTCAACGCGTTGAGGGCAGCGTCTTTCTCTTTTTTGGTCCGCTGTGGTATCTCTAGGGCCTGGGGAAATGTACCCACATAGTGGGCACTCAATAAGTAATTGTTGAATGAATCAATGACTGCCATAGGTCGACAATCCTCTGTTCCGCCAAAAAGGAGGAGAAAGGAGGAGGTGTTTGGAATGCGGGGGAATGAGTTTAGGTTTGAATGGTATGACAAGGAGAGATGCACGGGGTTTTCCTTGATGGGCAGTAATGTGGGATATGCCCTGTGAAAGTCACCAGGCAGAGAGAATTGTTGGTTCCCAAAGCTTAGCAAAAATTGCCTGGAAGAAGTGAAAGGAATGGGAAAAAAAATGGAATTCCACAGAGGAATCATAGGAACTACTACCCACCAAATGGAGGCAGGCCGAGGGAGGCTTGCCAATGGAGGTGGCTGAGAAAGCACAACTGGAGATGATGGTGAGTGAGGGCATCACAGGATGCTGTGCGATGGCTGGCAGATGTTCGGACTGCTCCTTCAAACCCCTTGGTACTGAAAAGTCAAAGCTTTAAAGACCCCTTCTCCCCATCCTCCTTACACCTCAGGAAGCCATATTTTCAAACACTGCAAGCGATCAGAACAGCGTGGAACTGCCGCTCCGGGTTTCCAAGGCTGTACTCTTTCTGGAAATAGATTGTCTAATCCGTCTCCCTTCACGCAGCTGCTGAGTTCAGCCACAAACTTTCTGGTTCACGGCCAAGCACTTAACCAGTGTTCCCAGAGCTCTTAAAAAGGTTCCAGGCAGGGATACGTGTATAAAGAAAAAAATAGAGCAGGGCATGAGGATAGAAAATAGTAAAATGAGACCCGATTACAGGGATCGACATATAACCTCCTCCCTGGGGGACGGCCAACAGAAAAGTGGGTGAAGGGAGATGTCGGACAGGGCAAGATATGACAAAATAATAATTTATAAATTATCAAGGGTTCATGAGGGAGTGGAGAGCGGGAAGGGAGGGGAAAATGATGAGCTGATTAAGTGGATAGCAAATGTTTTGAGAATGATGAGGGCAATGAATGTACAACTGTGCTTTACACAATTGATGTACGTATGGATTGTGATAAGAGTTGTATGAGCCCCCAATAAAATGATTTTGAAAAAAAAGGAAAATAATAAAAGGGTAAGAATAGGGTGCTACCGTATTCCATTCAGAGTTCAAACAGGGAGAACCAGCGGTATCTAGCAGTGGGGTCAAAAATTTGCATCCGACTATTCACAGAAAACTGGGCTGGTGGGTTGAGCCCACTCAGGAGCCCCACAGAAGACGAACCTGACAATCGCTTCTATGCAAATGACCGAATGCCATGCAGTGGATTCTGACTCATGTTAGAGGTGTAGAGGGCCCCCAAGAGCCCCCAGGCTAGGGTCTTCAGCGAAGCAGCCTGTCACCGCTCTGTCCCACAGAGAAATGAGTGGGCTCAGGCTGCTGGCTTTTCCGTTAGCAGAGGAGCATGTGACCAGGGTGCCACCTGTTAAAGATGACAGCCAAGAAAACCCTATGGCGCCACCCTTCGCAGATCAGAATTGGCTTGTGGGCAATGGATTCTCGACTTTAACTCAGAGTCTGGCACCATTGTCCTCCATTTTCCTAAATTAACCAACAAACAAACTCCAAGTTATCATAATTGTTCTCTCTCTCTCTGTTAAAAAACAAACAATAAACTTCACTGCCACGGAGTCCATTCCAACTCCTGGTGCCCCTGCTGGATGGAGTAGAACTGCCCTTATGGTTTTTTGAGTCTGTACATTTTTACTGGAGTAGAAAGCCTCATCTTTCTCTGGAGGAGTAGCAGCTGGTGATTTCGAACCGCTGACCTTGCCCATGCATCACCCCTGCTATCCCATGATTCATTTGCTATTAAACTGCTGTTGCTATGATGTGTCACCAAGCCGGTGCTGCCCCGTGGGGACCCTGTGAACAGCAGAATGGAACACGGCTCGGTCCTGCACCGGCCTTGCAATGGTTGGCACTGTGAGCCCACTGTGACAGCCACTGGGCCCATCCTCCCTGTGGTAAGGACCTTCCTCTTTTTTGCTGCCCCTAAACTTTACCAAACCTGATGCCTTTCTCCAGGGACTGGTCCCCCCCAATCCACCCCCCGCCCCCAAAGACGTCCAAAGTATGTCAGACAAAGTCACACCATCCACCTTTCTAAGCAGTGCTCTGGCTAGATTTCCTCCAAGACGGATTTGTTTGTTCTTCTGGTCGCGCATGGTATTGCACTGTGTTTTCAATACTCCTCACCAGCACCACAGCCACTGCAGGGTACTCCCTAAAATAACTCTCGCTACATTTTCTGGTGTTCCATTCCCACCTGTCATGGTGAGTTCATTTCTACATCACAGCCACATCTTCTTTCTGTATGCCCAGCTGTCAGGTTGCCTCTGTGCAGATCACCATCCTCTGGGCCAGGACAGTACAATTTCTAATAAAATTCCCTGCTTCAAAGGTTTTCTTGGCTCTTGACAGCCCTCCGGATGGAGCAGCAGACTGTGGTGGGGATGGAGCCACTGCTAACCACTAGCCCCCAACCCCAAATCCGCGTCCCGCGTGCTGCCTCCACCCCCAACTCCGCGTCCCGAGTGCTCCCCCCACCGCACTGACTCCAGCAACCATCCCTGGGCCTTTATCAAGGAGAACTCCTTGAGGTTACTGGAACTGGAGATGCTCCCTCAAGATCTAAGGTCCTGGCTCCCACCTCCATCCTCTCCCACCCACCCACATTCCTGCCACCGACACCGACATCCACATCCACGTCACATCCGTCCCAGGTTCAGCTCATTACTCCTCTCTCCAAATTAGACAGCCCCAGCCCGTGTGTCATCTTTCTGCTGAGGAAAAACAGTCTGCACAGAAGGGAAAGAGTGGACAGGGGGCTGGAAGGGTGGAAAGGAGAGAACAGGAGAGAAAGGAGGTGTCATGGAGGAGGAGAGGAGAAGGGGCTTTGGCTCCAGAGGGAATTCTGAATCCGATTCTGGTTGAAGTGGGCAAGCCACAGAGAGTCAGATAGGATTCGTGTTGGCTTGGGAAAGTGATCGGGCCTCTCAGGTCCCTGGTTTCCGAGTCTGGGCCTGGGGACACTGGCATTAGCTTCCTTGCAGGCCCCGGGCACCACGTTGACTTCGGTGTCGCCCGCGCCTGGCACAGAGAGGGGCTCTGAGGATCCGCCCGCTCCGGAGAAAACGCAGGGATTTTCCCCTCCGGGGTAAACAGGATGCCGCGGGCGTGGCGCCCACCGGAGCCTGGGTTCCGAGCCGGGCGCGGGGAGGCCGGCGCAGAGCCCCCCACCTCCTCCCCCGTCCCCCTCGCGCATCCGGGAGGGCGGGCTCCGGGTCTGGAACCCCCAGCTCCACCTTCCTCGGGAGCCCGTGGCCCGGCTGCCGCTCCCGCGGGCTGCGCGCTGCGCACCTGACCGGGGCCGGGGGGCGGGGCCTGGCGGGGCGGGGCCTGTGACGCGGCGCGCGGCTGGGCCGGCGGTGATTCATCAGCAGCCTCGGCGGCGACCGCGGCGAGCTCGGGCTCGGGCGAGCGCACTGGCAGCCTAGGCACCGGGAGGCCGGCAGGCAGCGGCGGCCTCGCGCGCACTCCTCTCCCGGGCGACGGCCCGGCCCTGCGAAGGTCAAGATGGAAGAGATCCTGCGGAAGCTGCAGAAGGAAGCTTCGGGGAGCAAGTACAAAGCCATCAAGGAGAGCTGCACCTGGGCCCTGGGTAAGCGCGCCGAGAGCCGGGCACCTGCCGGCGGGCCGGCGTGGGGGGCGGGGGGCGCAGCCCGGGCGCCGGCTGGGGACGCGGTCCACCAGACTGTGGGAGCTGTCTCCGGCGTCCATGTCGGCGTGGGGAATCTTGGCCACGGCGCTCCCATCGGCGTCGGTTTGCTCTCCCCAAACCTGAACGGGGCCGCCCCTCCTCCCGGTGCCCAGCGCCCCGGCCCCCCGGTGCTGCGAAGCCTGGGGCCTGATTCCCTAGCGCCCGTCGGTCGGGAAGAGGGGAGTTGAACCATCCACCCCCATCTCCTCGGAACCCTTGGCCGGTGTACCTGCGCGGGAATGGCTGGTTCCCTTCGGGTTGTCCGGTCGGGACCACACAGTTGAGTAGCAGCAGTAACAGTTGCTGCACATGACAGATGGCATCTGACGGGATTGTGGGACCGCCTCGCGTCTGACGCGCTCCGCCCGGCAGACAGGTGGGCTTTCAGAATTGTGAGCTCTGCTCGCCTCGAAATAAGTTCCAGGTGGTCAGTTTGTCTTTTTGAGAGGCGAAACTCCGCCGCGGAGGGAGTGAAAAGAGACAGAAAGACATTTCAAGGGGGCGAGCATTGGGGCAATCGGAATGGCCTGCTGGGGGGTGGAGGGAGAGCCCAGCACACGCACACGCAGGCTGGGAGCCGGGCTCCGGCAGCAGAAGGCGGCTCCGGGAAAAGCCGAGGCGCGCGGTGGGTCCCTCTCTTTGACCAAGCCTGCCCGGCTTTCCTGGTGGCACTTGATTGACAACAAACAAGCAAACGATTAAAGCCCCCTCCTCCTCAGCCCCAAACTATCAGTGCTCATTATGACTGCGTGTTTTGGAGCCGCCTGGGCAGAGAGAGAGCGCGAGGAAGAGAGAGGAGTGAATTTAGCAGGCTTTTCACCGAATGGAGAAGTACCAGCCAGCCTTAGGTCACTGCTAATATCAGAAGGTTTGACCCCACCTAGGTGTCGATGTGTGCACAGATTATCATAGTAACAGCCTTTGTTTTTCATCTACACCGCTGTCTATCATCACACAATATGAATAATATCTAGGGAGTTTGCCTGAATTGGAAAAAGCAACAACAACAATAGCAAAACCAGGAAAGGTAAGGCCAGCACTTGACCGGGGTTTGTTTTTTTTAGTTTACCACTAATGAGAAATGGACCATTTACGTAAGTGAGCAGCAAGGCTCTTAAAGCCACAGCACTGTTTTCACATTGCCATTGTCATTCAGCAGAGTGATTTGGAGCTAGCTCCTCCAACTGTCTCAGAGGAAGGGTCACAGATGGCTGGGTAACATAATAAATAAAGCAGGGACCAGGCTGGGCTCTGAACACACCATTCCTCGTATTCCTTATTCCCGTCCTGTGCTTTAGAGAGATGCAGATGAACCAGAAGGAGCGAGAAGTAACCAGTGTGTTTTCTACTGTGGATGTGGATACTCATCCTGGGAGTTAAACTGTAACGCTGGTGGGTGTAGGTCCTTGAAGCTACCTAGGCTTGAGGCTGATGGATTATGGACCTGGAGTCTGGCCACAAACTTGGTTGTCACAGAAGGTACTTATTTCCTGTGACTGTTCTCTAGTTGGCTATAGGAGGTATAAGTGTATGAAGCCTTGAAATAACTGTGCAGGGCACTTATTCCTTAGGTTGGAATGTGCAGTCAGGAAGAGAGCTCAAGGAAGGGGCGGTGTGTGTGACGCACGGAGTGGAGACTGCGGTGAGCTGGCAGAACTCCAGAAAGAGATTTGACTTGAATGGATAAGCCATGAATTCCTTCCTTCATTAGTGTTGATCTTGTTAGGAGGCAGAGAGTCAGTTCCGACCCACAGCGAACCAAGGTCCAACTGAATGAAACCCTGCAGAGTCCTGTGCCATCCTCACAATTGTTCCTGTGGCCCAGCCCATTGATGCGGCCGCACTGTCAGTCCGTCTCATTGCGGGCCTTCCTCTTTCTCACTGCCCCTCACTTTACCAAGCATAATGTTCTTTTGCAGGGACTGGGCTCTCCTGACAATGTGTTCAAAGTGTGTCAGCCAGAGTCTTGCCATTCTTGCCTCCAACAAGCAGTATTCTGGCCATACTTCTTCCAAGATAGAGCTGTCAGTCCTCTAGCAGTCCGTTGTGCTTTCAATCTTCTTCTCCAGCCCCACAGTTCAAATGCATCCTTTCTTCTTCGGTCTTCCTTATTCAGTGTCCAGCTTTCACGTGCATATGAGGCAACTGAAAGTACCATGGCTTGGGTCAGGCACACGAGTCCTCAGAGTAGCACCCTCACTTTTCAGCACTCTAAAGAGATCTTGTGCAGCAGGTTTACCTAATGCAATCTGTCTTTTGATCACATTTGACTGCTGCTGCCAGGTGCATTGATTATGGATCTCAACAAGACAAAATTCTTGTCAATTTCAACTTTTTCTCCATTTAGCATCATGTTACTCATTGGTTGATCTGTGAGGATTTTGGTCTTTACATTGAGTCGTAATCCATACTGAAGGCTGCAATCCTTGATCTTCATTAGTTAGTGCTTCAAGTCCTCACTTTCAGCAAGAAGATGTGTCACCTCATATCCCAGGTATTTAGCAAGCCTTCCTCCAATCCTGATGCCACATTCTGCTTCATATTAGCCAGCTTCTCTGATTTGCTCAGCGTGTAGGTTGAACAAGTATGGTGAGAGGATACAACCCTGACACACACCTTTCCTGATTTTACACCCTGCAGTAGTGCCTTGTTCTGTTTGCACAACTGCCTCTTGATCCAAGCTCCTTATGAGCACAATGAAGTGTGATGGAATTCCCATTCCTCTCAAGGCTACCCATAGTTTGTTATGGTCCACACAGTTGAATGGCTTTGCATAATCAATAAAACATAAGTAATCATTTTTTTCTGGTATTGTTTGCTTTGCTCCAAGATCCATGACATCAGCAATGATATCCCTTGTTCAAGTTCTCTTCTGAATTCAGCCCAGACCTCTGTCCATTCCCTGTTAGTGCACTACTGCAACTGTTATTTATTGGATGCTCTTTAACAAAATTTACTCGCATGTAATATCAATGGGATTGCTCTAGAATTTGAGGTTCTGTTGGGACACCTGTCTGGAATGGGCACAGATAAGGATTTCTTTGTCAGTTGATCAAGTAGCTGGCTTCAAAATGCCCTCTTGTAGATGAGTCAGTGTTTCCAGTGCTTCATCTGCTTGTTGAAATGTTTCAGCGAGTACTCCCTCCATTCTGGGAGTCTGTTTTTTGGCTAATGCTTTCAGTGCTGGTCCAACTTCTCCCTTACTCACCGTGGGTTCTTGCTCATATGCTACCTCCTGAAATGGCACAGTGACTCCATGTGTTCTTTTCGTCTTTTCTTGATGCCTCCTGCATCATTCAGTATTTTGACCATAGAATCTTTCAGTATTGCAACTCAAGCCTTGAATTTTTTCTTGAGTTCTTTCAGTTTGAGATATGCGGAGGATGTTATACCCCTTTGGTTGTCTAAGTCTGGGTCTTTGTACATTTCATTATAACATTTGGCTTTTTCTTCTAGAACTTCCCATTGAAATTTTCAGCTCTTTGACTTTATCATTTCTTCTATTTGCTTTAGTTATTCTATGATTAAGAGCAAGTTTCAGAATCTCTTCTGACATCCACTTTGATCTTTTCTTTCTTTCCTGTTTTTTAAATGACCTCTTCTTGCTTTGCTTTTCTCATGAATGATGGCCTTGATGTCTGCCCATAGTCCTTCATTTATTCAACATTTATTAAGCACTCCCCAGTATTGGGTAGTGAGGAGCCCTGGTAGCATAGCGGTTACGTTTGGGGCTGCAATCTGCACATCAGCAGTTCAAAACCACCAGCCACTCTGAGGCAGAAAGAGTAGGCCTTCTATTCCCACAGAGTTACAGCCTCAGAAACCCGCAGAAGCAGTTCTACCCTGTCCTACAGTGTTGCTCAGAGTCAGAATTGACACGATGACAGTGAATTTGGTTTGAGGGTTTGGGTCCTGGGGGTGAAGCTGTCAGATGGATAAACACTGACCCCCAGTGAGGAATTTGGTTGGAGGGCGAGTTGGTGGGAGAACACACGTGCCACTCAGGCTGCTTCCTGCCCCCATCCCTGTGCCAATGTCCCATCAATGTTTTCACTGTGAAATATTTGTTACTCCTGAGCCCCCATTTTTCTTTGTAAATGAGCTGTCAGTTCCTTAGCATGTTCTTCAGAGTCTGACTCTAGCCTCACAATCTCTCCCCACTCAACTGCCTCGAGTGGCAGTCGGCTGTAACACTCTCTTGTCCCAGAATGCACCCTCCTCTTCCTTGACTGGAACCAGTGTGTGTGTGTGTGGGGGGGGGGGGATTTTCTGGACTCCGGTGCTTCTATTCCACAAAGCCCAGGCTCTCTACCACTCCTTGTGCCCCTTAGTAGAGTCAGTTACTTCTCTCGAGTCCAGAAGTCTGAACTTCTCAGGACTCTCTCGCACAAGTGGTGTGAGATGGCATTTATGTGGCTGTTCTACCTTGATGTTACGCCACTCACCAAAAGATTGACTGGGACTGAGGGTTTGGATCTGTTGCTAATAGTGCCAATAAGGCACAGGGCACCCTTGTGGGGGCCGGATCATTAAAAATAAAGTATAGAAGTCTGAAAAGGGGACTGGTTAGTATTATGTTCCTGCTAAGCTTAAAAAAGAGCCTTCCCAGAGTAGAGAAAGGAGAGACCCCACAACCACGAAGAAGACAGACAAGAGTAGAACCTTATGAACACTTGCTCTGAGACCCTCCTTGACCCAGGTGAGAGAGGCAGCATTAACACAATCAACAGATGGTAAGAGCAGAGGATTGGCAGGTGAAGGCCATTGGATTTCCTGGCCCACAGAGGGAGAAAGTAAAGTACCATCAGGCAGGAAGCTCGCTGGCTGACTAGAGTGCCTCTGGGCACCAGGTGGAGCTTGAGCCCAGTGCCTGATTCAGTCTTTCTGGTGGAGTAGTGTCTGCATATTTCTTGGCTGTGCTTTTGAAGAACGTTGTAGCACTTGGCAGAGAGCGGAGTGAAAGGCTAATGGTCAGAGAGAGACATGCCTTCTGGCACCACTGAGAAGAGGCTGCCAAGATCAAAGAATTGTATCCTGGGCATTCCTGAACCCGAACTGTAACTTGTCACTCCCTAATTACTCCCATAGTGAGTACGGTCTTTTCTAAGTGGCTATTACCATAAATTATCAAATCTAGCAGAGAAGTAGAGAGCGTCATGGAATGGGTGATATCAGAATTGATGGAAATGCTGGGGAGCAGGGCTAGGCCTAACCAGCACCGCATGGGAATCAGCTTGGACTGTTGATTTGGTTAGTGATTCTCCTTCCTGTTGCGATGCTGTTGGCTGGTGGCACTGCTGCCAAGCCCTTTTCATATTGCACCTGTTACTTTGGGTTAGAATTGGTTCTGTGAACAGCATTGCTCTTAGAGGCAGGATAATTGGGGGATGTGTTGGTTACATGAGCTCAAAACCTCCTTCAAACCGACTTAAAATGGAGAATGCACTCCTTCCATTAAGTATAACACAGTTATATATAAATGTTATTAGATGACGTTATATGAAACACTAGAAGATCCACCGTCAGTTGGGAAATGGATAAAGAGGATCAAGGAAGAGTTCACGTGGCAGCCCAAATAAGGTCAAAGTGTTGCGATGTGAAGATCCTGTGTGTAGAGCATTGGTCCAAGCCTTCCTGCCTCCAGGGCCCCATCCTGTGTTCTTCGCGCCCCTCTTCTCTGATCTCTAGCCACGGTGACCTTATTTCTGCAAATTAAATGTGCTGCCCTCCCTCCAGTGTGTGAACGCATTAGCTATGGAGAGGGCATCTCCTGGGTGATGGCCGTTGCTCTGGGTGGTGTATCTCTCTTGCTCATGGTGAGCAAGAGAGGCAAAAGGATCCGTTCCTGCCCTCTGGTCTTTCCCAGCTCTGGGAGGGATGGCTATTCAGGTGGTGATAAGAACTAAGGGAGAAAATTAAGCAGTGGGGTGACCATTTAAACCAGGGTGCTCAGACAAGGCCTCAGTAAAAGGGCACCATCTGAGCAGTGAACTGAAGGAGGCGAGGGAGCAGGCTGCATAGAGATGCTGATACAAATCCTTCCTAGTAGAGGGAGAAAAGGTCAAGAAAGACTTGAGGTACCCTGGAAGTGCAGGAAAGAACACGGGGCCCATATGACTGGAGCCAATGGAACAAGCCAGAGAAGTAGGAGGTGACGGACCAGAGCCTGCAGGTGCCTGTTGACCTTTCTCATGATGTTGGCTTCATTTTATGTGAGGGGGGGTATCCTAGAGCATGTGGAGTGGAGAAAAGTGCTGAGATTAGAGTCTTGCTAGAATTTCTAAGCTGCTCTGTTGAGGAGAGAATACAAGGATAGACTCTAGGGACCTAGGAAGGAGAGAAAGGGTGGCTTACACCAGCCGCCCTGGTAGCAGAGTGGTTACATGTGGGGGGGTGGGCAGCAGGTGTTCTACTCCCTTAAACAGTTGCAGTCCCGGACCCACAGGGCAGTTGTACCCTGCCCTATAGGGTCTCTGTGAGTCGGCATTGACCTGATGGCAGTGAACTTGGTGTTTTTGGTTTTTGACACCAGACTGGCAGTTGTGGCGTGAGTGAGAGTGCTTGTGGTGCTGGGTGTAATTGGATGCTTTCTTCTGTCGGCATTGCTCGTTTCTGCCCAGGGTTTGGATCTCATCACAGCCTGTAAGAAGCCCCGACCCTGAAGCCCCCAGTAATACCAAATATACTCGTGTATAAGCCGAGTTTGGGATCAGGTATCAGGCATCTAAGACCCAGAACAAAATCATACCCAATGTGAATGCAGTGGGGCTGGAGTGGGGGGAGTGGCGGCATGGAGTGGAGACCCACTGCCCATCCGTAGACAGTTGGACATACCCTCACAGAGGGGTCACAGGGAAGGGATGAGCCAGTCAGGGTGCAGTATAGCACTGATAAAACACACAACTTTCCTCTGTTTCTTTGGTGCTTCCTTCCTCCCCCCACCTTACAAATTGGATTAGACCAGAACATGCACACTGCTGCAGAGAAAATCCAGCAACACAGGAAATCCAGGATAGATAAACCCCTCAGGGCCAACAGTGAGAGTAGAGATACTGGGAGGATTGGGGGAGAGTGGGGGAAGGAAGGGGGATTGATCACAAGGATCAAACTAGAAACCCCACCCAGGGGACAAATAATAGAAACGTGGGTGAGGAGTGATGGAGGACGATGTAAGATAGGAAAATAATAATCTATAGCTTATCAAGGGTTCGTGAGGGAGGGCAGGCAGGGGAGGAGAGGGGAAGAAATGGGGATCAGGTATTAGGGGCTCAAGTGGAAAGAGAATGCTTTGAAAATGATGGCAGCATATGTGCAAATGTGCTTGACACACTGGATGAATGTATGGATTGTGAAAAGATATGTAAGAGCACCCAGTACAAGTAGGAAAAAAATTAGGTGCCTTGGCTGATATTTGGGTAGATGTATACTCGAGTATATAGGTACCTTCTGTTAATAAAATGAAATAAAAACCACACTAAAACAACCAGGCCCACTGCCACCAAGTTGATTCCAATTCACAGCAGCGTTATCGAACAGAGTGGGAGTCTAGAAACCCCTCAGGGTTTCTGAGACTAGACATATTTATAGGAACAGACAGTCTCATCTTTCTCCCGCACAACAGCAGGTGGGTTTAAACTGCTGGCCTTGTAGTTAGCAGTGCGATGCTTAACCCACAGCACTGGCAGGATTCCGTCTGTTCTGACTCCGTGTAATTCTCTGTCCTTGCCCTTCATGGTGTGTCTCGTAGTTTGGAACTAGCCTGTGGGCCCACGAGTGCAGCACTGTGTCTGTCCTCATCATTGCGTCCCTAGCGCCTGACCCAATATTGAGGAAAGGGGATAGCAACTGATGCTGACATCTGAGGATTGCACCAGGCTCTTTGCGTTTGTTGTTTTATAAGCTCCTCAGGAGAACGGTATGAGGAGGGTGTTCTGGGCTTTGATTCTGGAGATAAGAGGGAACTGAAGCGTGTAGAGCATAAGGGACTTGCCCCCCAATCCCACCGCGTCCCCTGCTGGTGTGGATCCAGATGTTGAACCTGGTTCTCTCTGCTTTCTCTTCGGTGCTGGCACGATGCTCTCTGTCCTGCACCCTCACACGGGTGACTTCTGGAAATCTGTAGTCCTTTCTCTGCTCACCCTTTTGACCTTGGATCCTCCGAGGTCTGCTGGCCAGTTCTCATTGTGGCTACTACATGGTTGCTGTCCTCCTTCTGAGCATTTGTACAGCTGGTACCGTCACACACCCGTTGGAGGATGTTAGCCCGTGAGTCTGGCAGAGACATCTGTGATGAGCTGGTTTCTCAGTATCGTAGCCTCCTTTTAGCGAGGAGCATCTGTTTGTCCTGAACGATGGTCTTTGCCCAGTAAACGGTTAGACTGATCTAATCTAGGTGCCTTTTGAGCTGCTTCTCAAAAACAAACCACGAAACAAACTCACTGCCAGTAGGTTGATTCTGACTCACAGTGACCCTATAGGACCGGACTGAACTGCCCCTATGAGTTTCCAAGGCGAACTCTTTATGAGAAGAGAAAGTCTCATCTCTCCCACGGAGCAGCTGCTGGTTTTCACTGCTGACCTTGGATTAGCAGCCCAATGCGTGGAGGATGGAGTGGAACTGCCCCTCTGGTGTCCGAGGCTGTAAATCTTCCTGGGAACAGAGGCCTCATCTTCTCTTGGAGAGCCCTCGTAGATTCAAACTGCTGATCTTTCGCGGAGCAGCCCAACGAGTACAGGTTAGGTGTGCCACAGGGCCCTCGAGACAATGGTCCAAGGAAACCGCTCCCATTCCTCTGTTTGTATCAGTCTAGGTAGTATTTGGGGGACCCCTGGTGGCACGGGGATTCACGTGCTTGGCTGCGACCAGAAAGATCAACAATTTGAACCCACCAGCCGCTCCAAGGAGAGCGAAGTGGTCTCGGCGTCCCTAAATATGTACCGCCTTGGAGACCCTCCGGGCAGTTCTCCTCAGGACCAGCTCTGTCCTCCAGGGTCCCTGCAAATCGGGATCCGACCGTGGGGACATGAAGATGTAATACTTTAGCCAGATGGAACGGGATTACATGGGCAGTCTGCGTCAGGTTAGGAAGCTAACTTTTCATCATTGGTCCCTGGAGGGGACTGTCCTAGTTTTAAACTCTCCCCTTCCTATAGTGAGGCAAGACCGGAGGAAGTCGTGGGGTTAGCAGGGGGAAGCATGTTTCACTAGGATGACTTGCGCACAGGCCATTGAGAATTGCCTAATGGGTCGTTGTTAGTGCTTGGGTGTATGAACAGCGATGCTTACATACTATGTGCAGACTGTCAGCCTTGACTGATGTTAAACTCCATTTTTTTTTCCTCCCAGAAACTCTAGGTGGTCTGGACACCATTGTCAAGATCCCTCCGCATTTGCTGAGGTGAGTTGCATCGTCTACAGCGGAGCTGTGGGATGGTGACGTGTCTTACACTTCACTGATCGTTCACCTGCCGTGAAGTGTCCTTCAGCCACCGCCTTTTGCTGAAGGTCCAAATAAATGGGTCGGTTGAGAACATTGTACTTGTTGGTTGATGGCTCGTTTGCTTGTTTGTTTGTTTGTTTCATCCGTGAGATGTGCTATTTCTTGAGGACGATTTGACTTTCTCCTCTGTGGAGTAAGTACCGTGATCCAAAAGAATGAGTGATGAGAAGTCAGGAGTGCAGGAATCAAAATAGTCAAGGAGGGGCTACCTGACACCTACCTGATGTATCTATCCATCAGTGGGAACTACCAACAGCGCCCCCCTCTGGAGGGGGAGCTGCACTTAGGCTCGCTCCGACTGGCTGGGCACAACACTGTTGCCTCCTGCTACCGCCTTCAAACAATGAACCTATTTCCCCTCCTTTCCCTTCCCGTCACTTTACGCCCCTCACCTGAGGACAGATGTGCTCTTTTGTGGAATATTTGGAAAGCATTCAAGAAACAAAAAAAGAAAGCTGTCTGCCATCACACCAAGGAAAATCCCGAAGGAATACCCTGTTGGATTAATAAGTTTTTATGAGCCCCTTTTCTCACACACACCTGTTTTTATAAATTACCGTAAACATTTATGTACAAGTTTATTGCTAGCATAAAATCACACCAGCATATGATCTTCAAGTTAAAATGTGTACGGCCGTGGCATTGTTTATTCAGTAGTCCTATAATTAACTTTGAGATTGTGTCCCAGCTTTTCCTCTGAGTTTCTAAAATTATTGCACTTTCCCCCCCTAGAGTTTGAATATACTTTCTATTTTGTCAAGGCACTATGACTTATTAGTATCATCCCTCATTTGAAAAAAGAGTTGAACAAGAATTGTGTTTCTCCTCTAGGATCTATAAGAGGTTTATGTGCAACAGGGGAATTCCTGTATAAATTACACTGTGCGTGTGCGCGTGCGTTTGTGTAAAGCTTATAAGTGGAGAGATGGCCTTGCAACCACATCCTTGTCTAGCGAGCAGTGTTCCAGCTGGGCTATCAGCACACGTGGGAAACATGGAGACTCTCCAGGAAATACAAAGACATGGAGAGTACGCGGCTGGACTTTCTAGAGGCACAAAACCAGCGACACTCGTATGTGTAAGAAAAAACTTTATATTAAGAAAGAAATTTGTATCAAGGAAGTGGCCCTGCTCAGTCCTACTGAACTCCATGGGTCAGATGCTAGCTGGAGCCCCCCACCCCCCCTCCCCAGCCTCACACAGCTGCCAGGCAACGAGGCGGGAAGGTGACGCTGGAAGCTGGTCGCTGGTGGATCACGGGTTTCGGAGTCACGTGGTTCCAGGGTCAGCAGGAATATGCTAGACCTCAGGCAGTCTGCCCAGAAGCCACATGCAGAACCCAATCATGTAAGAAGGACAGGCACGAGAGAGAGACTAATTCTCTTCCACAGGCTCTCTTATAAATAGGCCATGCCCACAAGGAGACATCGTTAGGCTGTGACCTGATTGATAGGTTGGACTCTGCCTGTATCTCCTTACAGGTGTGGCAAGTTGACACAAAGCCTCGCCATCACAGGGAGTTTAAGGCAGTTCGCTTCCTGGTTCCCAACTTCCGTGGTGCCCTTTCCCAAAACCGGGTTTCACTTCTTGGCTTCCAGCAAAAGTGGATGATCTAGATCAGTCCACACATGATAAACAATCAAAAAATATTCCGGTGATATGAACATGAAGGGTCAGTTTCATGTCCTCCTTGTTTACGAGAATAAGATTTCTTCGGGTTGAAATGTATAAATGTGGGGGGTGGGGGGAGAGATGAGCTTGACAATACACTAATTGACATAGAAAAGCACACACCCCCAATGAGTCGATTCCCACTCACAGCAGACCTGATACAGGGTTTCTGAGACTGTACATCTGCATAGGAGCAGACAGCCTGATCTCTCTCCCCAGAGCGGCCAGTGGGTTTGAATCATTGACCTTGTGATCAGCAGCCGAACACTTCCCACCAGGACCACCATGGTTTCTTCAGACAGATTTTAACAAGAAGTAATATTCGTCTATGCATATGAGTTAGTTAACAGAAAAATAAAGCCTGTCCATTTCTCTCTATTACAGGGACTAGCGTTCTAGTCTAAGCTCTTACTGGTGGATCAGTTGTGTACATTAGTAGTGGTAGCTCAAACCAGAAGAAAATGCAATTCTTTCCAGCCTTTTGGTTACAGGAAAAAAAACCATAACATAATTTTACTTTTTTTTTTCAATTTTACCTTTATACACATTTTTGTCCCAGATGAGATAGAATAGGAAGATTAATACAAGTCATCCAGGCATTAAAGTGATTGAGAGGAAATCCTGTGAGAAGAGTGGAGTGGAAGTAGGAGTTTGAGAAACGAGGACAGTCCAGCATTTTCTACTGTTAAAAATAGCTTGTCCCTATGTGTATATAGGTAGATAGCTAGAGATCTATTTTGATGAGGGTGGTTTTCAAAAAGCTGAGGCTTTTTGATTTCATCTAAAAAGCAAAGCCTTTGTCAAGTTGATTCGGACTTGCGGTGACCTGATAGGACAGAGTAGAGCCACCCGCTACGCCAGAGAGCTTGCCAGGCTGCAGCTGCCACATCGTTGTCCCCGGAGCGTGTGATGGGTTCACACAGACACACTTCCAGCTCACAGTGGAGGGCTCCCCATCGCGCCGCCAGTAGCCCGTCTAGGTGAGTTCACACACACTCTCAAGGGAATCCTCGAGGTACCCTGCTGAAAGGCAGCCATTGGCAGGGAACCTCTTGTTGGCATGACTCGGTGCCCCTTTGGGCACAAGCCCAGCAGTTTCTCCAATCCTGGACCAGCCAGCCTCAGCCTAGTACCTCCCCCCTGCTCAGAACCTAGTGACGCTTCCTCCACATGTCCTAGTAGTCCTCCTCAGTGTGTAACCACGTTCATATCCCTGGCCGTCTCCGCCCCGTCTGGCTGCTGCTTGTCACCTGCTCGATCCCATAGCTTTTTCTCCGCAGGGCGCTGCCAGAGGGAGAGGCCAGATCGGATCTGGAGACGGGCGGATCATTCGTGCCAGATGGGAGAACATTCAACAGCCTGTGTGCTTGAGGAGCACCATGCACGATCACTTCTCACTTTTTATGTGATACGATTTTGTTTTCATGACTTTTATGCCGCATGTATCTATTTTAGTGCTGTGGGTCTGTGAGGCAGCTTCTGCAGGCTGTGTGAGTCTTCTGTTGTGTCTTCATCGAAGACGTAAACACATCAGCATCAACAGGGAAGAGTTGTTTGTGGCTGACAAGAAAAACTACATGCACAACCCCAGCTGTGCCCGGCAGGCAGTTGGGGGTCCTAGGTGTTTATCTTTCTTAGGCCTTAGGGGGTGCAGGGCCCTGGGGCACCTCCCACTGTGCAAGAGGAAATGCGGGTGCTGGGTAGAAATCCCGTCCTTGCCCTCGGTGTGTGCAAGCTGAATGGAGGGGATCGCGGGTGCAGGATAGGCACGTCTGGTGAGGCGTGGTCATGCTTCCAGGTGGATTGTAAACATCTGTACCGCACAAACACCTAAACTCCTCCCCGGGTTTCATCTCATGCTGGCTTTTTCATTTCCTCCCCACCCGTACAGTTCATTCTGTTTGCGGACTCTCGCGCCTCTAAATGAGCTTTGGCTCCATCGGTCTTTTGCCGGTTCTACACCAGAAAGAGAGTGAAAGGTTGAAGACACTCTCTGACCTGTAACCTGTGACCTGTGCATTTGGCCTTAGATGTACATGGAGAGACATGCCAGCCGTGCTGAGAGGCACTGGGGACCAATTTAAGTTAGCTGGGTGCTGTGCAGGCTGGCCTGGATTGCTCCCACTTCCTGAGATCGATCTCGCCCTCGATGTACAGCAGAATGATCTATTGTCCACATCAGCCCCCAAAGCCTATCTAAGGAGCAAATGGTCTGTAGCAGAGGAGCTTTGGATTTAGAAATCCATACTGGAAATTAGGCGCCCGGGGATCTGACTTCTCTTGTTTCTTCCCCTGCTGCTCTGGGAGAGTCTCAGTAGCGCGTAGGTGACGCTGCTGTACTTTCAACCTTGCAGACAGCTTCTCCGTGCTGTCTACCAGCCTGTGAGCACGCCCTAATGGTGTTTGTGTTTGGTCCCCCTTGAAAAGGGAAACCTACAATTAGCTCTCAATCATAGAGCTACTCCTCGTTCATAGCCCCAGACCTGAAAGTGATTTCCTTTTTTATTATTTTTATTTTTTAATCATTTTATCGGGGGCTCGTACAATTCGTATCTCAATCCAGTGGATTGAGATACGAATTGTACGAGCCCCCGATAAAATGATTTAAAAATAAATAAAAAATATAGATCAAGAAAAGCACTATATAGCAAACATAAAAAACGAGGGCAGAGTGGGTATTGGGCTTGAGGGATCATTTGGAATGTAGACAAGATGTGAACTGTTAAAGGCCAGTTCATTGTAAGGTTCATGCAGTGAGCACTCGCTTTCCCTGTAGGCTAAGCAATTGATGCCTTTGTCTTACAGTACTAAACTCTAAAGCAGCGGTTCTCAACCTGTGGGTTGTGACCCCTCTGGGGGTGGCAAATGACCCTTTCACAGGGGTCGCCCAACTCATAACAATAGCAAAATGCCAGTGATGAAGTAGCAGTGAAAATCATGTTACATGTTATGGTGGGGGGTTGCCACCACATGAGGACCTGTGTGAGAGGGTCGCAGCGGGAGGAAGGTGGAGCAGCACTGCTCTAGAGGGAGTTTCTAAGAGGAGGCATAGCCCCATTTTCAACAATTGGACGGTCCAAGCATGCATTGTGTTTTCTCGGCCTTTGGAAGGGAATAAAGGCAGGATTTGGCTGTGTGGGTTATTCTATATCTGGTTTTAATAGGTAAACAGTGGCTTTAGCCAGTCTAGGTCTAAATTGCTGGTTTCCGTGGCAGAGTGTGCCTTTGAGAGAATGCCTGCATCGGTGGGCTCTAAAAGTGGATTCCAAGCCTGGGTAGGGATCCGAGCACGTCAACCCCAGGATGTGAATGTCCAAGCAAGGCGTGTGTCTCTTTTTTACCTTCAAGGTGTTTTAAATTTTATATTTTTCAAAGGTGGGAGAGAGGCGAGGTGTGAAGTATAACCAAGAATCACAATTTGTTTCCTGAGAAATCCTGTTCATCATATTTCATAATGTGTTGTCTCCTGTTTTATTGAATATTTTTGTTTAGTTGAATTGTTTACAAGTCAGTAAGAATTGTGTATCTTTTATTTTTCAGGGTTTTTTTGGGGGGAAGGGCAGGGTGGACACATTGGGCTCTTTGTCAGAGCTCATTTTTGTTTTTTCAGTGCTGATGCACTTGGATAGTTGTACATCAGGTCATGTCCATTGTAAATGATAGAGCAGGATCTCATTCTGCCCATTTTATAGCACCTCTCCGCCCCAAAAGAACAACAAGCCTCTTTACCATTGCATCAGTTTTGACTCCTGACAACACTTGGATGTCTTTGACAGTAGAATTGCTCGTGGTAGCATTTTTAATGGGCTGTAATCTCTCAAATGTAAATTGTCAGGCCTTTCAAAAGCCTCTGAGTGGATTTGGCTTGCTAATCTTATTGGGGGCTTGTACAAATCTTACCACAATCCATCCATCCATTGGGTCAAGCACATTTGTACATGTGTTGCCATCATCATTTTCAAAACATTTTCTTTCTACTTGAGCCCCTGTATCAGCTCCTTATTTCCCCCTTCCCTCCCCACCACCCCTCCCTCATGAACCCTGGATAATTTATAAATGATTATTATTTTTTCATGTCTTACATTGACTGATGCCTCCCTTTACCCACTTTTCTGTTGTTCACCCCCCTGGGAGGGGGTCATAAGTAGATCATTGTGATCGGTTCCTCCTTTCTCCTCCCACCTTCCCCTTACCCTCCTGTTATGGCTACTCTCAATATTGGTCCTGAGGGGTTTATCTGTCCTGGATCCCCTGTGTTTCCAGCTCTTATCTGTATCAGTGTACATGTTCTGGTCAAGCCGGATTTGTAAGGTAGAACTGGGGTCATGATAGTGGGGGGAGGAAGCACTAAAGAACTAGAGAAAAGTTGTATGTTTCATTGTTGGCTACACTGCATGTTGACTGGCTCATCTCCTTCCCATGACCCTTCTGTAAGGGGATGTCCAGTTGCCTATAGATGGGCTTTGAGTCTCCATTTCGCACTCCCCCTCATTCACAATATGTTTTTTTGTTCTGGGTCTTTGATGCCTGATACCTGATCCTATCAACACCTCATGATCACACAGGCTGATGTGCTTCCTCCATGTGGACTTTGTTGCTTCTCAGCAAGATGGGCACTGTTTATCTTTAAGTCTTTAAGACCTCAGATGCTATATCTTTTGATAGTCGGGCACCATCATCTTTCTTCACCACATTTGCTTATGCCACCGACTTTGTCTTCAGTGATCGTGTTGGGAACATGAGCATCATGGAAAGCCAGGTTAATAGAACAAAGTGTTCTTGCATTGAGGGAGTACTTTAGTAGAGGCCCAATGTCCACCTGTTACCTTAACACTAAATCTATAAACATGTACATAGATCTATTTCCTCCTCATCATATATAAATATATTTACATATGTACAAGCCTGTATTTAAACCTCTATAAATGCCCTTTGCCTCCTAGTTCATTCCTCTATTTCCTTTTACTTTCCTCTTGTCCCACTATCATGTTCAGCCTTCATTTGGGTTTCAGTAATTCCTCTTGGTTATATTACTCTTGGCCACGCCCTACCAGGCCTCTTACACCTTCCTCACCACTGATTTGGATCACTTGTTGTTCCCTTGACTCTGGGTTTCTTAACACCCATTTCCTTTCTCCCACCTTTCCCATGTCCCCCTCACCCCTGAGCTGTCTATCCTCCTGTTTTCTTCTCCAGATTCTTTATCCCGCATGTTATCGAGATAGACATCAGTCTGCTAATCTTTGGGTTAATAGCCAAGTGATTAACCATTTGCATTACCTGAGTACTCTGCTTATGTGATGAATTTGCATGTTAAAGTCCTTTTTATTCACTAAATGAGGCACATAAGAAGACAAGTGATCAGTCTTCCAAATCCCCCTTGATGCCACCCCTGCTGGTCCCCATCCTGTGAGCACTTCTGAGGTGGGGAAACTGGGGTGTCATAAGGTTCTCTGATTGGCGTTCAGCCTCCAGGGCAGGACCAGAGCTCTGGGACTCCAGATCTTCCCTTCGTAAACATTGCATGCTTTGCCGCACCCATCATGATCGGACTTACCGCAGGGATTTATTTGTTTGAACTTGCAGTTTTGTGTACTGAAATGTGGAAAATTGAGATACAAAATTGAATTTTCTGTGGTAAATGATCTGATAAAGCTCCATTATTAAAAGCCCCCTGTGGGGGACTGGGAAGGAGAGGTCTGCCCGGTTCTATCATGGCTCAGCTATTCGGTTCCATGGCAACCTCGAACTGTAGGCCTGTGGACCGCTCACAGTCTCAGTGATCTCATGCTGCTCTCACAGAAACACCATGGGGACGTGGCTTTAGGAAACAGAACCTTCGTTACTCACAGTGTGGAAGCCTGATTTCGGGGCTCGAGCTCTATGGGAAGTCTTTGCTGGCTGTCTTGGCTGACTTTGGAGGAAGGTCCTTGTCCCTTCTGAATGCCTGAGGCATCTTCTTGCCATTTGGCATCTGCTGTCTCCCATCTCTGTGCCCTCCAAAAACTCACTGCCTTTGAGTCGATGTTGTCATCGAGTCGACCTTGGCAACCCTCTAGGACTGGACAGAACTGCCCGTGTGAGCTTCCGAGACTGTAATTCTTTTCAGGAGTAGAAAGCCTTGTCTGTCTCCCGAGGAGTGTCTGGTGGCTTCAAACTGCTGACCTTGTAGTTAGCAGCCCAAGGCATAACCACTCTGCCACCAGGAATCCTTTCTCTTTGTCCTAGCTTGCTGATTTTTCTCTTTTATGTCACAGAAGAGATTGATTCTAGGTAAACGATACACTAATCCTGTCTAATCAACAGGACAAAGACAGCCCATTCCCAAATGGCACTAGAACCACAAGTAGAGGGTAGGATTTCACAGGCATACATGGTGGGGAGGGGGTGAGGTACAGGGGAGCACTGGCCGACAGTACAATTCATAATTATCACCTTATGTCGAAGCTTAAATGCAATTTCCAAGGAGGCTGAGTTTAAAATTGTTTTAAATCGCTGATGGTACAGTGAGTAAGTGCTGCCTGCTAACTGAGCAATTGACTGACCCTATCAGCCCTGCTCCGTGGGAGAAAGATGGGGCAATCTGTTTCCACAGGATCTCCAGCCTTGGAAAGACTATGGGTCAGTTCTACTCTCCCCTGTAGGGTCTCTTGGGGACAGAAGTGGCTTGAGAACAGTGGTCCATGTTCAGACCAAAAGTAGAGCCACCGATTAGAGCTACTTAAGTTAGTGTGTATACGTGGCTTTGCCAGGAAATGACCTAAATTGACCTTTCCTCTGTACGGAAGGAGAACACTTTTCTGGAGTGGATGTGGGTGCTGCTCACTAAGGAAATCTGATTAATGAGGTCATTAAATCACTAACCCATGCCTAGCCAGGCTCATTTGCCGGAGGAAGAGGGCTCGGAAGAGGGCTCGGTAGTGGCTGAGGCAGGAGGTTCCAAGGGCGGATTATGGGGAGCAGGGAATCCTTTGTGGATCCTGTATTCAGCAAATGGCTGAGTACTCCACTGGAAGCCCAGAGGCGGGTGGTTTGGACTCTTGCAGAGCTGACTCCGGTCTGGCTGGCTGCTTCTGGAAGCTCTTGAGATTCCTGTGGAGAAGTTCTCTCCACACAGGAGACATTGCCATGGATCAGAATCTCCTGGGCTCAGTGGCAATTCCGAATGTCAAGGTGCGCAAACCTGAAGGATTTCAGAGATAAAGTTATTGTTATATTGTTTGTTGACGTTTATAAAGCAGATCAGGTTCCTCTTTCACCACCTCTGTTCATTGTTCAGATGTTCATAGGTCATTGTGCTCATTTTTCCATTCGACCATTCTGTTTTTATACCTCTAGCTTCCCTGCCCCTTTACGTTCTCATCTTTACGTTGCTCTAAAGTACATACTGATATTCTCATATTGATGGCGATTTAGAAGACCACAGTACTCATTGGTGGTATTGCTTATTTTGGAGTCAGTCTATTATTTGGCTGAAAAGTGACATCTGGAAATGGCTCTCATACCAAGTTTAAAGGCCATCTTAGAGCAATCGTCTCAGGAGATCCTAGTAAGTCTAGTTGTATGTGGAAATCTGAGGATGGTTCTACATTTGTCTCCCAATCTATCCGAGACCACCCCTATGCCCCTGCTCAGAGTGGTTGTTCCATCGTAGCTGGGCACTGTCTAGTTCTCCTGGTCTCAAGAGACATGAGGCTGTGGTTTGTATGCGTTCTTAGCCTGATAGACTCATTTCTTCTAAGTACTCTTTGTGAACCTTTGGTTTCCTTCTACCTCTTTTGCCCCGACAAGTATAGGTCAATAGTGGACCATCAGATAGCTACTGGTAAGCTTGTTGAGACCCAAGGTGCACTACTCACCAAACTAGGATGTAGAACAGTATTTCTGAAATAGGTTAATTCAATCAACTGCAGTGTGAGAAAGGGCTCATCTTTTGGTCCAAACAAAAGAAAGGCATCTACAGTGGATATATCTTGAATGGGAATAGATTTAGTTTAATGAAGGCCCCAAATAACTGTTTTATTTAAAAGACATCCCCCCCCCACCAAAAAAAAAAACAACCCAGTAACTTCTGAGATACTTGCTTTATTTTGTAAGCCTCGATTCATTTTGTTTTTCTGTAGGCAGCAATTGGGAGACAATCCTTCAAAGACAAAAGGGACTTTGTATATTTGTGTTTCCGGGGCTGGTGTTGGGGGGTCCAAATGTGTCTGAGCTGTAGGGACAGAGGAGACATGATTGACCCTGACATGAAGGGCTCGGCAGAGGGAGTCATTGAGGGGGGGGTGCATTTGGGTATTTCTGAGAGTTGGCCCAGTGGGCAGGCTGGCACCTCTCTCTGCACATGGATTTTAATTACAGTCTGACATCAAGCTGGGGTAAAAGACAGGCCAGTAACATGGATTTACAGAAAAGGGAAAGGAAAGCATTCATGTTCCGTAGACAGTAAAATTACAGCTGTGAAGTCCAAAGGGGATTTGATTAAATTATAGAAATTGTTAGTTGAAGGTGTGCATGCCCAGCACCCAGTACAGGAGACGCCTTTGCAAATATTTGTTTGAGGAAATTGCCTTGTGGCTGTCCATTGTGCAGGTTAACGTCTCTATTGGATGGGTCTGGAGAGAGTGGGTGGTGCAGAAAGTCTGATAGGGGGCCTCTGGGCGCGGGGGGTGGTGGTGCGGGGGAGCGGGGAAGAGGCAGGCAGCAGTGGAAGCAGGCGTGGAGTCGGAGCACAGCAAGCACCATGCTGCCTGTTGGCCATTGTGCTGCTCGCTGGGGCCACTGAAGAATGGGACAAACGCTCCTCCAGGAGCCCAGCCCCTGCTGCTGCTGCTGTGGGTGCTGAGTAGTGGATTTTCAACTCTTCAGGACGCTAGGTGACCGAGCAGAACAGCTGCCCCATGGGGTCGTGTGGGATCTCCTCTCTCCTCTCCAGGAACCATTGCCAGTTCTTCTCCCAGGGAGCTGCTGGGTGGATTCAAACCAACAGTCCTTTGATTAGGTAGCCCAGCACTTGCCCCACCTTGTGTTTCACCAAAACACACCCCAGACCCTGACTCGCTCACTTACGGCCCTGGGGACTTTGAACGAGTCATTTGCCTCTCAGCTTCTGCAAAGGGAGAAGAAGTCGGAAAGGCTTTGAGGTGCCTGATCCTCCTGTGAGCAGTGGCTCTGGAGAGGTGCTCTCCCGCCAGCCTGTGCAGCAGCAGGCTTCAAAGGCGGTCCCAGTTCCAGCAGGTGGCCATGGCTTGGGTTTACCTCTTGCCTCCTTCTCATCTCCTCCTCATCTAGCAATAGAGCAACCTCCTCCCGCTGGCCAGGCTCACTGTCCTGGAGCTCAGTCATTGGGCTGTCGCAGGACAGCAGTTCTCCCATTGTTTTGTCAGAGGACCACGTGATATATATGTATATCTATATCTATACACACACACACACACATATATATCCCCAAAGAACTTTCTTTTAATGGATTCTATCGCTATTTCTTCATCTTCATTATTAAAAAGAGGAGCTGATGCTAAGGGTTCAATAGAAAGATTAGAAACTAATGATGGCAGCCTGTGTAGAAATATGCTTGATACAATTGATATGGATTGTTGTAAGAGCTCCCAATAAAATGATCTTTTAATTAAAAATATATAATAAAATTAAAGCATTTAGAAATGTTTTAATATTTAAATTATAATTATTAATTACTTTAACCATATGAAACCTGTTGCCATGAACATGAATAAGATAAACCTTCCTCTAGTTCTTGAATGCTTCCTCCCCTCCCAATGATCATGACCCCAATTCTACCTTGCGGACCTGGTTAGACCAGAGAATGTACAGCAGTGCAGCAGGGATCTGGAAACACAGGGAATCTAGGACGATGAACCCCTCAACACCAGTGGTGGGAGTGGCAAAACCAGGAGGGAAGGGGGTATAGAAAGGGAGAACCGTTCTTGGAGATCTATGTGTAACCTCCTCTCTGGGAGATGGGCAATGGGAAGGTGGGTGAGGGGAGACGCCGGGCAGTGTAAGATAAGATAAAAAAATTATTTATAAACTATTAAGGGAGCAGGGGGAAGGGGGGAGCAGGGAGGGAGGGAGAGGGGGGAAAAAAGGAAACCGAGCTGATTCCAGGAACTCAAATGGAAGGCGAATTTTGAGAATGACAAGTGCAACGAATGTATAAGGGTACTTTGCTCGATTGATGTATGTATGGATTGTGATAAGAGTTGTATGAGCCCCAATAAAAAGATTTATTAATAAAAAAAGATATTCTGAAGAGAAATCACTAGTTTCCAAGATAGAACTTTAGGGGGAAAGTGTCATTATTTTACATGCTATGCAAATCTCTTTCCTGCTCAGTTTCATAGAAAAAGCTAGGTTCTCAAGTCTGCGTCTGTTGCAGTCTTTTGTTTCACTGAAGCATATGAGAGAGTACCCAAAAAATAAATAAATAAAACCGGGAAAAAGCTCTGCTGGGCAGCGCTCTCATAGTACGCATTTTCCCTGCGAGGTGAGCATCCAGCAACTCACTCTGAGTTAGTGCACCCAGTGGCATCACCTGAGAAGATTCTCTCTGGTCACAGTGAATTTTTTCATGAAAGCAGTTTTGGGCCAACCTTGTTTTTTGTGATGGCCTATTTAAGAGACCAGCATGCAGCTGTGAAATTTTGTTTCCTGCTCAGGAAAAATGCCACAGGAACTGCTGTGATGAACACAGCTCACAAGGACGATGCTATGGGAAAACACTCAAGTATTCAAGTAGTTTTCTCATTTCAAAACAGGTGAAATGTCAATTGATGACAAACTTCATTCTAGACATCTGTCAACTTGCTGAACGGATAAAATGTTGACAAAAGTCATGCACTTGCGCTTGAAGACTGATGATGGACCAGTGAGGAGATGGGAAGTTATCTGGACTATCTTGGAGCTTGTTCCGCAAGTTGAAATGGAAGATTTGGGAATGAGAAGGGTCACTGAGAAATTTGTTCCTTGGTTAGTTCATCTGGAGTTTATTCTATTGATCACGCTTTCTATTTAGAGGTTCTGCAAAGAGTTCATAACCATGTGAGACAAAAAGCCTTATTTATGGCAGACGGGACTGGTTTTGCCACACGACAATGCACCTGCCCACACAGCCATCTCAGTGCGCCAGTTCTTGGCAATAAACAGCGTGCCTCTCTTGCCCCACACACCTTACTCACCTGACCTCACTTTGTGCATCTTGGTTTTGTTTCCAAGAATGAAGAGGGACCTGAGAGGACAGTGATTTGACTACATAAAAGCGAGGGAGTACTGTCAGCCATCCAAAGAGATGGGTTTGAAAATGTTTCTAAGAATAGAATTGCAGATTTGACTAATGTATTAAGTGCGACGGAGAGTACTTTGAAGGTGATGTGGTTCTTTTATAAAAAACATTAAATATCTAGCTTTGAGGGCTGGGATCCACTTGGGGTACCCCGTTGTATAAAGTTAATATAAGTTCATGCAGATCAAAACCAAGCAAACTGACTGCCGTCGAGGGGCCTCAGGCTCATAGCAGCCTTACATAGGAGTCCCCAGGCTGTGAATGTTTCTGGGAAGAGGTTGCCTCGTCCTTCTCCCTCAGAGTGGCTGGTGAGTCTGAACCCTCCGTTGTAGGACTGGCAGACCACTGCATACAGACCAGCAGCACCATTGTATACAGACCAGCAGCACCATGCATACAGACCAGCAGCACCACTGCTTACAGACCAGCAGCATCATTGTATACAGACCAGCAGCACCACTGCATACAGACCAGCAGCACCACTGCATACAGACCAGCACCACTGCTTACAGACCAGCAGCACCATGCATACAGACCAGCAGCACCACTGCTTACAGACCAGCAGCACCACTGCATACAGACCAGCAGCACCACTGTATACAGACCAGCGGTTTGAAGTGGGAGGGGCCCGTGGGTAGGCTGTTCAGTGAACTGTAGAGAGTCTTCTTTGATAAACTCCAGTCTGTGCATTAAAATGAGACACACGAGCAACATAACGTGAAACTGTTTGGGCCTTGCGGACCCTCTGAAAGCATCTCAGACCCTTGGGTCACCCTTTGAGGAGCATTGCTCCCCCATAGGAAGAACCGTTTGTTCGCAGGGCCACGGCCCTTCCCCTTGCCCGGGGCAGGAGCCATTCTCAGCCTGGCCTTTCTGTGGACTTGACCTCTGGCTCCCACAGCAGGAGCCACCAGAGTTGGATTCTGCGCAGGACAGGACGGCAGAACTGTCACCCGAGGCTCCTGTCATCCTCACAGCTGTGGAAATTGCCCCCACTGCCACCCCAGGCGGTGTGTTCCTGAATGACTTCTTGTGGCCGTGACTTCAGTTGGCAAAGAAAGAAAGATGGAAGCCTGATTCTGGAAACCCGGAATAAGGCCCAGCTGGTGACTACCTGCTGCATGGTTCAGGCCGCCTCCAGATTTGCATCGCCCATGGCTCAAAGCTGAAAGCACTCTCTCTGACAGAGCCTTGAGGAATCCACGAGGTGCAGGGACCCAGGGGAGAAAGGATGGTCAGGGGAACATGGGAGCTGTAATTTCCCTAGAGATCCATCAGCAGGACTCCCTACCTCCCCGGCTGCCTTGACTTCCTAGATGTCCTGTTTCTTTGTTCTATAAGTGAAGAATTGAATTTTTAAATCATTTGGTAACTCTGGTAGGATCGTGATGGAGGAGAGAGGCGGTCTCTGTGGTGTAAGGGGGCTTGAGGAAACAGCTCGGAGGTGGGAGGACAGGGCTCACATCTGACCTCCAGCTTCACAAGAGAGAGGCACCTGGCTCCAGAACAGCTCAAGGCTGACTGCCACAGGACGTAGGCCAGATACAGCTCCACACTTCATCTCTGCCTCTGCTCTGAGGACCTGAGCTACAGGGTCCCTCCCCATGCTCACTAGCCAGGAAGCCCACCTGCTGCTCTGCTCCTGCTCCAGCGTGGGGCAGTCCCTGGTGCCTCTCCCACTTCACACAGGGATCTCACAGGCGCCCCACTCTTCATTCTTGATGGTCCTGGGATTCCTGCTATTCCAGCGGAATGATAACATTGTCCTGCCACCCTACTCGTGTTTCACATGTGCATGGTCCCACCTGTTCATTTGTTGGCAGTTATAGTGAAATGGATAGAAGAGCCATAGTAAGTAATGTAGCTTCAAAAAGCTCATGGGGGAAAATATCCATTACCTTTCTATTCAATACTTCCACCAAGGTTTTGAAGCCCCCTCACATTTACCAAGAACGGGGGCTGGGAGCTGGGGCCTCAGCATTCTCCCTGACGCCCTGTGCAGGGCACATAGTCTCACCTGGCCAGCAGCTCTACATTACTGATTGACTTGTGTTTCCCCAGCCCCGGGCACAATATGCCTGCCCCACAAGACTGAAGTCTTCCAATTATGCGGCATTATTCTATGCTAGGAACTTTACCAAAGACTACATGTGCATGACTGTGTTACATTTTACAATAATAGCGCATATTAGCTCCACTTTAGCGGTAAGAAAACGGAGTCTTGAATGATATCATTACTTGCTTGAGTTCCCACAGCTAATGTGTTATAGAGCTTCAAACGCAGGTCTGACTAGAGAATGATGCTCCTCATTATGACCCTGTGCTTCGTCACTGTGTGTCAGTTGATCGGCTGCCGTTTAGAGATGTTAGTTAACCCAGAGGAAGATCTGGCTGCTTGCATTCATAAAGAAATTTACAGCCAAGAAAGGCAGTTCCACGCTATTACACGGGGTCCCTGTGAGTCGGCTTTGACGTAATGATACCCAACAACAGGGAGAGCCATGAGAATTCCTGTTGACCCTGACCTTCCCCCTCAGACCCTTTCACTGACCAGTTTAAGCATTTGGAAAATGTATTGAGACAGAAGCCATCTATATGATCACTTGACTATCATCTCTTTTCAGGGTCGATCAGTTATGGGTGCATTGATTGAAGTCTCACCGTTTGCTCATATAACAAGCCAGTTGGATGTAGACAGTCGTCACTGATAGCTCTTGGCTTTCGGTTATATTTGACTCTTTGCACCTGAAAATGTCCTTTGGAACTCTAGATAACACACCTCCAGCCAGGACCGGAAGATGTAAAAGTTAGGGGGTGGGAGTGCAGAGAGGACCCAAGGGAAGTAGTGCTGATTAGCAGGCCTGGTTCTTTTTATCACAAAATCCAAAGGTTTCCCAGTGCTAGGGATCGGAAACACAGTTGCCAAGGAAAGCTAAGTCTATACAGTTTATCCTTACCACCCTTCTGAAAAGAATCTTCTGTGGCTCGCAAGCCCCTCTGTGGGGGTGGGGGTGAGGTGGGGGTGGGGGTGAGGTGGGGGTGGTGGGAGACTCAGCAATCATTCCCTATACACAGTGCAGCTTAGAAAGCTCTGTGGGCCAGCTCTGCTCTGTCTTCCGGGGTCACCATGAGTCAGATCTGATTTGAAAGAGGCTAAACCAAAAGACACAGTTGTCACTGCATTGATTCAAACTCACAGAAACCCACGTGTGTCAGGAGAGACCTGTGCTTTGCAGGGTTTTGAATGGCTGGTTTTTTGGAAGGATATTGTCAGGCCTTTCCCCTGAGCCGTCTCAGAAGTGGACTTGACCTGCCAAACTTGCAGGTAGCCACCGAAAGCCAACTGTTGGACCACACAGGGAAAACTTGGAGACAAAGAAGGTTGAAAGATTCCTAGTTTGTGAATAGAAATTAAGCTCCAGAAATACATAAGTATTGGTCAGTCAACTCAACCCACTGCCCCTCAGTCCAGGCTGACTGATAGCAAGCATATAGGACAGAGTAGAACTGCCCTGTTGGTTTCTGAGACTAACTCTTTACAGGAAGAGAAAGCCTTAGCCTTCTCCCTGTGGTCTCTACTTGCCAGGAGCAAAAGAGGAAAGAAGTAACTGAAAGAAAGAAGTTTAGAAGGCTGGTCGTCCACATGAACCACCACCTCAACTACCCTGAGACCAGAAACACTAGATGGTGCCTGGCTATCACTACTGATGGTTCTGCCAGGGTCACAATGGATGATCCTAGGTAGAAAGGGGGGGAGGGGAATTGGAGAACAAAACTCAAATTAGAAAAGGCCAGACTCTCTGAACCAGTGCAGTTTACAGAACTCCCTAAGATTGTTACCCTGACATGCTCTTAAATCTTGAACCAGATCTATGCCCCGAGGCTACCTTTCAGCAAAGCAGAAGGGGACACATACTGTACTTGAAAGCCATTGGTATAAGAGCACAAGACCAACATTTGCTCTAAAGAGGACATGACAAAGGGGCAGCAAGAGAGGAGAGTACTAGAAGCAGAGCAGCCAGAACATAATGGAAAAGAAGGCTGTCACATTATGAAAATGGTAACTCACATCACTGAACAATTGGTGGGAATTGTCAAATGAGAACTTTAATAGTTTTGGGAGATTCTTTCTGTTGTTGTTGGTCTTGTATTCGAATAACGTTCCAGGGAGAGCCAGGTAATATGTCTAGGACAAATGCCTATGTTAGTTGGCCAGGCTTAAACCATGGACATTCCAGATTGGGCCAGACATCATGGAACTGACTCTTTGCCTCCCAGGACACTGTATTTTGTTTTTTTCTTATAAAGCCTACCCACTCACATTATGACTGCCCCCCCCAACACACACCATAAAATTATTTTTTGTTGTTACTTCATCACTGTCATTTTGCTACTGTTATAAATCAGGCAACCCCTGTGAAATGGTCATTCGACACACACCCCCCCCAAGGGGTCGTGACCCACAGGTTGAGAACTCCTGCACTAGAGAGAGGGCTTTTCCCTGCTTGGATACCACAGGCTTTCAGTTGGGTAAGCCTCGTGACCTTGACACCCCCACTGAGAAGGGCTCCCAGGGACCACTGGCAGGAGCCCGAACTGCTTAGGGACATTCAGCCCCACCTGTGTTCCTGGGATGGAGGCTGGGGGACCAGGCCGCCTGGTGTGGCCGTGAGGGATGGCGATGGGTCTGTGCGAGGGAACGTGGAATGTGCCTGTGTAGCTCACAGAGTAGTTTGACCCTGCCCTGAGTAGCAGGGCTCCTGGTCAGTCATTTTGACCCTGCTCTGTGTGTTCTCACTGCTAGGCCAGAACCTGCCCTGGTGCTTTGTGACAGAAAACGGGCCCGGGTCACCTGCCGGGAGGGAGCAGTGTGTGGAGTCGCCTTGGTAACCAGGCCCCCAAGCAGCCAGCAACCCATGCTCCTCAGTCTAGGGAGCTCGCCTGGGGATATAAGGAGAGAAACTGAGTGGGGTTTATGGTGGTGGTTCTGTTTTGATCTTGTTTTTATCTGGTTGAAGGACCAGCACTTTCCCTGAGCCAGAGGTGTTCCAAGGGCACATCTCACCTGGAAAATAAAATGGTAGTAGAAAAATTATCATTGTATGGTAAGTGTTCCTCTCGAAACACTTGAATATTTACAGGGAAGTGTGTGTGTGTGTGTGTGTGTGTGTGTGTGTGTGTATTGTAAGTGTTCCTCTCGAAACACTTGAATATTTACAGGGAAGAGTGTGTGTGTGTGTGTGTGTGTGTGTGTGTTTCCCCCTCCTTCATCAGCCTTCTGATCCTCCTTGCAGCTTTTTACCGGTTTTGTGGCAAATATGAGAGGACGCCTGCAAGTTCATGGACAAGCTCTGTCAGCATTGCATTCCATGTGTTTCTGATGTTTGAGGCCCCTCAGATGGACTTTTTGAAAGCTCACTGAATCTTTATTTGGGTTTACGGCCCTTGCAGCCCAGCTTGTTGTAAATGACTGCTTAGCTTCCACCCCTGTGTCCCCCAATGGGTCTGCGTTCCAGAAGTAGCAGCAGGGTAAGGCCGACTGGCCTTCAACCCACCCACTGCGCCTGTGGTGAGAGAGTGTGGGCCGCCCGCATACAGGCTCATGCTGCCCATGTAATGCAGCGGGCTGGGATTAGGCCAGGCAGCGGTGACGGGCTTTGTTTTACTCCTGTTTTGTCTTCAGCCAGTTAGCTAAAAGAGCAGCCTGCGTGTGTGTGTGTGTGTGTGTGTGTGTGTGTGTGCGCTTCCAGCAGATGTTTTATTTAGAAAGGTCATGCAGTTGTATAACCCTGCCTGGAATAAGGTCGTCCTTTGCTGATGTGCTCTTGTGAATGCACCTGCCTTGCTGGGGATTGTATTCAAAGGCTTTTAGAACAGACTGAAGGATAACCGTTGTGCCCAGAGACAACCCCGTCTTCAGACCTGAATGTATTCGGGGGGAACAGGTTTGTCTTCACATCAGATGGTGTCAGACCAAAGGCTGTTTAGTAGCTGGCTTAATGAAGATTTTATTCGGCTGACCCATCAGGCTGGGAGAGAGAATTATAGTCTTGTATGCGTTTACAGTAAGCAGCTAGCATGGATTGAATTACACCCCCTACAATATATGCTGGAAACGCTACCCTCTCTGGCTGTGAGGATAATCCCATTGAGGAAGAGGTTGTCTTTGTTATGTTAATGAGGCCGAATTAGTGCTGGCTGTATCTGGAGTCAATCTCTTTTGAGATAGTACAACTCAAATTAAACTCACTGCCATTGAGTTGTTCCAAACCATCATGATTCTATAGGACAGAGTAGAACTTCTATTTCTGAGGAGGTATGGCTTTACAGGAGCAGAAAGCCTCACTTTTCTCCTGAGAAGTGTCTGGTGTCCTTGAACTACCAACCTTGTAGTTAGTCAAAGACATGCATCACCCACTATCCCACCAGATATAAAAAAATATACCAAACTCACTGCCATCCAGTTGATGCCACCTCACAGTGACCCTATGGGACAGGGTAGACCAACCCCTGTGGGTTTTTGAGTCTGTAGCTCCTTTCAGGAGTAGAAAGCCCCTCTTTCCCCGCCAGGAGTGGCGGTTAGCAACCCAATGCATAACCGTTCCTCCACCAGGGTTCCATAAGCCACCAGATGTAAAAGACATTAAGCAAACAAGCAGAGATGGGGAAGAGAGATGCCAACACACACAATTTCCCTAGAGCTAAAAGCTCAGCAAAGACAAGGTCCTCTCGCAGAGCCCATCCAGAGAGACAGCCTTTGCCTTTAGCCAGCGTCTGCATTCGGCTGTCCAGCCAGGGAACCTGCAAGACAGACCGTTTCTGTGAAAGTCAGCCACTTGGGGCGGTCCTGTTATCGCAACACTGGTACCTAAGACAGCTAAGACGGAGCCAAACCAAGTTTTGTGACTCCTCTGAGGCCTATTTTTTTTTTAAAGAAAATGTATGTGATTCAAAATCTATTGGGATATTCCATAGTTGGAACACCACAGACATCTTCCTGCTGGGAGAAATTGTGGATTTCAGGAAAATAAAATATTACAGTGTTTTCCATCTGGTGCTTAGTGCGCAAATGAATTACTTAAGATACTTTATTTTTATACAGGAATATCTGGAAGTGATTTTTTTGTGCCTGTGGGGAGCAGGCACTACAGAGATTTTTGCAGAAAGAGGGGCTGTAATTTTGAAATGTCAAAAGGTTTCGGTGTGGCCTGCAATATGAAGTAACACTTTAAAGTTATTTAGAGAATGTACAAATGACATACATGGGGGAGGAGCAGTGTCTTCAGGTGGTGAACAGTGCTACAGGTACAGAAAATGCAGGAGCACAAGAGATAGAGAATGAGCCACTCTGTACCGTGTGGCTTGACCTCCGTGCCAGAGCGCACTGTCTCCCCATTCTACAGACGAGCCGACGGAGGCTTAGCAAGTATGAGAATTGCCCAAGTAGTAAGTGTTCAAGTCTGAACTTTAACCCTCCATCGTTGGATGTAAAAGTCTGACAGCCTAGAGAAAAGAAATATTAACATCCGGCTTGTTTTCTTCCAGAGACATAACAGGAAAACCAGGGTGCATGTTATGTAATGTTTTTTAATTTACTGCTTTCATGTATTATATTGAAAGCATTTCCCCAATGCCATGAGAGGCTCTTTCTGCTTTGAGGACCATTAACATTCCATCCGATTGATCGCCTGTAGATAGTGTCTGGTTGCAGTATTGCCTAACAGGACGGAATGATTCCCACCCTGGGGCCTAAGTTCACACGAGACGCTGGCTCTCTCCTCATCTTTGGGGGGTGCTCTTTGTTGGTAAATTTGATATGCCTCTGTGATACTAGGAAAGACAACCTCACAAGAACATTCATTATTGGGGGCCTTGGCAGTTAATCCAGTTCTCCCTGAAATTATTTAGCGATATTTCTAGCCACCTGTATAGCTGACCATCACAGTCCATGTCATGGGGTGGAGAGGTACTAAATCTACCAGAAGGCACTCTGGGAATTCTTTTAGGGCCAAACAGAAGCACGAAGGAAAGTGGCATTTATGAGGATGGATGGATGTATAAAATGAAAAGGACACGAGGCTTAGGAACCACGGACGAGCAGTTGCTAGCCTTGAGCAATGCTGTCCATCTGGGCGCCCGTGATGTACCCTTATGGCACAGAGGTACAGATCATCTGGGCCTTGCCATGAATTCAAATGAGCCTGATGCTTAGCCTGTACATGTTGGGTGAAATTTCATGATGTAATGCTGAAAGTTTTATTGCTGCAGTTAAAGTCAAGAAAAAGGGTAAAGAATAGAGTTTTCTGTTTCCTGGGGTCCTTTGTGCCTTTATATTTTATATTGAGGTGTGCTGGTTGGACTGAAGTCTTTCTGTACCCTACTTGTCCAGAGAGAAGGAAGGATTGGTGCACTGGCTCTCGTGTGCTTGATTTTGGGGGAGAGCGTAGGGTAGCTGGAAGGTTTCATTTTTCCATGACTTGGGCTCATTTCCAAGGTGGCCTGTGCTTGTTTCCAGGTCACAGGGCCCTCTTCCTCCCCTTTAGCTTTGGTCTCCTTGCTGTGGAGCAGGAACGCAGCCACTCAATGCACGCGTTTGCTCCCTAAAGTCCTTCGGCTTGAATGCAGACCCATCCACTTAGCATCTCTGTGGTTCCAAGACTCTGGGACCAACCATGTCCCAAACTGTAAAATGGGAGTTTCTTGCCATTTCTGTAAAGATGAAGTGATAGACTGTAACGAGAATGCCAGAGCATTCCGCAGAGGAATGGACTCCATCACTTCCATCTCCTTGCCACATCACCCCTCCTGAGGAGCGACCAATGGTGTGCTAGTTTTCCTCAGCTTATGGCAGTGCAGTCAGACTTCATGGGCCTAATGCTTTATAGTCATGAGGTGACACGGAGCAAAGTACTCTGAGCTTGTTTGTGCATTAATACTTTGGGGATAGTGGATGAGCTCATAGCGTTGTGAGTTCTAAGCTACATGAGATCATGTCAATCAAGTAACACTGCCTTGTCCAGAGTACACTTGACATAACTGGTGAGCATCAAGACTGTGAAGCCTTAAAAGTCAGTCTTCTCAAAATGGGTGCATAAGCCAATGTGGTGAAGAAAGCTGATGGTGCCTGGCTATCAAAAGATATAGCGTCTGGGGTCTTAAATGCTTGAAGATAAACAAGCGGCCATCTAGCTTAGAAGAAACAAATCCCACATGGAAGAAGCACACCAGGCTGTGTGATCATGAGGTGTCGATGGGATCAGGTACCAGGCATCAAAGACGCAGAACAAGAAAGTCATATCATTGTGAATGAAGGTGGGGGAGTGCAGAGTGGAGACCCAAAGGCCATATATAGACAATTGAACATCCCCTTACAGAATGGTCACAAGGGAAGAGACAAGCTAGTCAAGGAACAATATAGCACCGATGAAATACAACTTTCCTCTAGTTCTTTAATGCTTCCTCTCCCCCCACCCCACCTCCACTATCATTACCCCAATTCTACCTTACAAATCCAGCCAGATCAGAGCATGTGCAATGGTACAGATAAGAGCCTGAAACACAGGGAATCCAGTACAAGATAAACTCTTCTCGACCAATAATGAGAGTAGCGATATTAGGAGGGTAAGGAGAAGGTAGGGGGATAAAGGGGGAACCGATCACAATATTAGACATATAACCCCCTCCCAGGGGGATGGACAGCAGAAAAGTAGGTGAAGGGAGACATCAGTCAGAATAAGACATGAAAAAAAAAGGATAAATTATCAAAGGTTCATGAGAGATGGAGGGGAGCGGAGGGGAGGGGGAAAATGAGCTGATACTAAGGGCTCATGTAGAAAGAACATGTTAAGAAAATGATGATGGCAACATATGTACAAATGTGCTTGACACCGTGGATGTGTGTATGGATTGTGATAAGAGCTGTACAAGCCCCCAATAAAGTGTTTTTTTTAAATCCAGTCTTCCTCTGGCATCTTCTCTGGAACATCACACCCTGCTCTGACTTCCCTTCTCCATAGCTGGTTTCCTTTCTTCTTCCCCTCACTTGGGGGAGGGTTTCTCAGAACCCTGCCCTTCTGTTTTCTTCTACCTTGTATATTTTCCTTAGATATTGCATCCATTTCAAAGATTCATGGCTTCTCAAATTTCCCCAGACTTCAGACACACACTGTTTCTTTCTTTTTAAATTTGTATAAATAATTTTATCGGGGGCTCTTAAAGCTCTTATAACAATCCACACATCAATTGCATCAAGCACATTTGTCCATATATTGCCATCATCATTTTCAAAACATTTTCTACTTGAACCCTTGGTATCAGCTCCTCTGTTTCCCCTCCCTCCCTTCTCCTCCACCCTCGTGAGCCATTGGTCAGTTATAGAGTATTATTAGCATTTTCATATCTTACTCTGCTCATTGTCTCCCTTAATCAATGTTTCTGTTGTTTGTCATCCTGGGGTGGGGGGTGGAGGGTTATATGTTGATCATTGCACCCAGTTTCCCCTTACTCGCCCCACCTACCCTCATGGTATCGATACTGCCATTATTGGGCCTGCGGGGTTTATCTGTCCTGGATTCCATATGTCGAGAGCGCTTATCTGTACCTGTGCACATGCTCTGCTCTAGCTGGATTTGTAAGGTAGAACTGGGTCATGATAGTAGGGCGAGAGGGTCAGGCAGGGAAGCATTAAGGAACCAGAAGAATGCTATGCGTTCTGTTGTGCTATACTGCACCCCGGTTGGCTTGTCCCTTCTTTGTGACCCTTTTGTGGGGGGATGTCCAATTGTCTACTTTAAGTATCCACTCTGATTACCCCCCATTTGCATCAATATGATTGTTTGGTTTGGGTCTTCTGATGCCTGTTACCTAATCCTGTCAACACCTGGTGATCACACAGGCTGATGTGCTTCTTCCATGTGGGCTTTTTGCTTCCCTGCTATATGGCCGCTTGTTTTAACGTCCAGTTTTTAAGACCCCAGACAGCTGGGCACCATCTGCTTTCTTCGCCACATTTGCTTATGTACCCATTTTGTCTTCAAGAATCATGTCGGAAAGGTGAGCATCACAGAATTCCAGGTTATTAGAACAAAGTGTTCTTGTGTTGAGGGAGTACTTGAATCAGGCCCAATGTCCGTCTGCTACCATAATACTTAACATATAAATATATGTACATAGACCTATATCCCTAGCATGTAGAAATATATTTACATAGGCATATGCTTATATTTAGACCTTTAAAAATGCCCTTTGCCTCCTGGTTCTTTCCTCTATTTCCTTTTACTTTGCTCCTGCCCCACGATCACGTTAGACCTTCATTTGGCTCTCAGCATTTCCTCTCGGCTACATTGCACTTGATCAAGCATTTTATGCTCTCCTCGCCATGGATTTTAGATCACTTGTACCCTTGTCCCTGGGTTTGTTGTCACCACCCTCCCCCCCCCCCCCGCCCACATTGTTTTCTCCTCGGGATTGTTGGGCCTGCCTATCTTATACAGATAGACAAGGCAGGGGAGGGGGCCCTATAGTAGTTCCAAGTCTGTCTGTGGACCTTCATGGATGTTTTCCGATCGAGTCTGATGCGGCACGCACCCGTTTCAGACCAGCGCTTTCAGCTGTCTACTTGGATGCCCAAAGATGTCCTTCCAGCATGTCCTCTACAGTCCTCTAGCTCCCGCTTCATCTTCTCCATCTGGGGATGCAGGTGGGTGAATGCATCATGCTTTCATCAACCCCAAGCTCTCCTGATGGAGTACAGGGGTCCTCAAACTTTTTAAACAGGGGGCCAGTACTGTCCCTCAGACCATAGGAGGGCCAGACTATAGTTTAAAAAAAATTATAAACAAATTCCTATGCACACTGCATATATCTTATTTTGAAGTAAAAAATAAACAGGGTAAAAACACCTGGCGGGCCAGATAAATGTCCTCGGCTGGCCGCATGTGGCCCACAGGCCACAGTTTGAGGATGCCTGGTGGAGTAGAACTCCTTCCTCCATGTTTTTCTGCCCCGGGTGCATCTCAACAACAAAACTATCAGAATAAAATGACAAGAGAAAGCGCAGCCACCATGACAACAACCATGTACAGAGTGTGTACCATGTGCTTGACTCCTGGGACCATGCTGTTGAAGCTTCAACCAACTTCTTCAGGAATGCTCCCCTGCTGAGCCCAGCCTGCTCCCCTAGATCATGCTTTGGGTACCAAGGACCTCAACATTGTCTGCCCAGGTTTCTCTGAGCCTCCTTACAGAAATCACATGGGCTCTGCCCTAGTTCTGTCCTTCTGAGGGCAGATGGTGGCACAGTTGACCAATGAGAAGCTATTTGTGGAGCTTGTCCTTGCTGTCCGGGAGGTGGCTGCCCTGTGGAGCAGGGGAAAGGACCTAGGGTGGGAGGAGGGGGCAGTTTGGTACCGGAGACTTCGGGATGGCTCTGGTCAATCTGTTAGAAGTTTGAATAGCGGAACACCTTTTCTTATCATCGGAACGTTTCTGGGGGAAGTATAGGATTCTACTTTTCTAGATGAAACAGCAAAGGTGAACATGATTTTATACTTAGCGCCCATTGTGTAACTGGTAAAGGCTAACTTTGCATGCAGACTAGTTAGACACCCCCAAAATGTTTTTCATCGTAGTTTACTTTTATTCGTTTTCTAGATCATAGCCAGAGTGATATTTTTCAGAAAGTGCCCAGATCACAGTATTTCCTGGAGTAAGAATCTTTCCAGCTCTTCCTTCCCAATTGGCTCAAGCCAGGCTCATAGTAAGTCCAAGGGCCAGAGTAGAACTGCCCCTCTGGACTTCCAAGGGCGCCAGACTTTACCAGAGCATAAAGCCTTCTTGTTTCCTCCTGTAAAGAGGCTGGTGGGCTCACCTTGCTGACCTTGTGGTCAGGTCAGCGGAACAGTAAATAAGGTCTCTGTGAATCAGAATGGATTCAGGAGCTGCGAGGGTTGTTTTGGTTTTGTTTTTGAAGACCAGGCTCATTGGCATTGAATGTAGGCCTCTGGAGACACTTGCATATCTCTAGATAGAAGGCCCCACAAGTGGGGAATGGGATATATTTTACTTTATGTTTCCTTTCTTTTTGGGGGCTTAACCTTTTCAAGGCACTTTCCTGTAGTAACAAAAAGTTCTCAGAATACTTTAAATTACTGTAGATTATGCCACTGTAGCAGCAGCCCGGGTGGCATAGTGCTTATGAGTTCAGCTGCTCACCACAGTAGTTCAAAACCACCAGCTAATCTGTGTAAGAAAGATGAGGCTATCTATTCCTACAAACAGTTATGGTCTCAGAAACCCACAGGGGCAAGTCTATACCCTCCTGTAGGGTCACTGTGAGTCAGAGGGAGTTTTTTATACCATTGTATGGAGATACACCATGGTATTTGACCATATTTATGTTATAAATGAAACTACCATAAAAAGCATTTGCATGTCAAAAATTGCCACATCTCTGATTATTACAAGAAAAGAAAGTCACAAGCCAAATCATATCAGTACTTTTAAGGCTCTCAATACACAAGGTGCCAGATTGCTTTTCCTGGAAATCGTAAATAGCAGACTGTTTCCCTGGTGCCCCGTGAAGCAGTTATGTGAGGAATGGTGAGGGACCGTGGGCGGGGAGAGGAAGTCCCTGGACAAGGTGGAGGGACACCGTGGCTCTACAGTGGGCATGACGATGGTGAGGGCGGCGCAGGACCAGGCAGTGTTTCCGTTGGTTGTGCACAGGGTCTCTATGAGTAGGACAGCCCCTAACAGCAGCAGCAGCAGCAGCAGCAGCAGCAGCAGCACCAACGGGGCGAAGGGTCCTCTTCCCCGTGTTTCCTTCATCAGTAGTTCCTACAAGGCAGCCTGCTCAGTGGGCGGTTGAGAGGGTTAGAGGAGACCATGCGAGTGAACCCTCTGCACTGTGCCCGCTGAACTGAGGGCTTTCACGCGTGGCGCTCTGACTTCAGCCATGCCTTCGGAATCCTGTGGTCAAAAGTGACAGAACTCATCTCAAAGAAGGCTGTGGTGTTGAGCCCAGTGGTTCTGTCCCAACAAGGTGTGTACCCGCTGGTCAGGAAGAGGTCCCTTCCTCTGTTATCAGGCCCATGCATCTCAGTCCCAGCCAACCTCTAATACATGTTAATTCTTTGGTGGACCTTTTAAAAAATATTCTTATCAGAAAGCAAACTTACCTTCTGATAAGAAGGAAGTATATATGTAAATTTACCTATCCATTTAGGATGGGCATAATGCCCCTTTTTTGCCTTATCCTAGACTTGAAAAAGGTCAGTGCCTCGATCCCTCACTGACCCATAGCCCTACAGAGGACAACACTGGAGACAGTGTGGGAATTAGGCCTGATCTGACCCCACCACACCAAGGCAAAACATTAAGGGCGTGCAACAGAACAGCAAAGGGAGCAGAGCAAGGAAGTCCTGAGGGAATACCAAAAATAGATTTTGAGGTCAGGGCATGGCACCCCATCAGACTCGACCAGGAAACACTTCTAAAGGTCAACAAACAGACCTTGAACTATTTACAGGCTTTTCTTTTTTATGTCATTGGTTTTTGTCGTTGTTGTTTTGTTATCTTTTGTTTTGTTGTTTTGCTCTGTCTTGTTTTTGTGCATATTATTATCTCTCCAGGTCTATCAAGATAGGTGGGATAAACTGGAGGAGAAAACAACGGTATCAACAGTTCCAAGGGGACATGGTAGAGAGGGTGGGGGAGGAAAGGAAGTGGTGTTAACAAACCCAGAGACAAGAGAACAATAAGTGATCCAAAATCGGTGGTGAGGAGGGTGTAGGAGGCCTGGTAGGGCTTGATCAAGGACAATGTAACTGAGAAGAATTACTGAAACACAAATGAAGGCTGAGCATGGTAGTGGGACAAAAGGAAAATAAAATGAAATAGAGGAAAGAACTAGGAAACAAAGGGCAATTATAGAGGTAGAAATATAGGCATGTACATATGTAAATATATTTATATATGAGGATGGGGAAATAGATCTATGTGCATATATGTATAGGTTTAGTATTAAGGTAGCAGATGGACATTGGGCCTCCACTCAAGTACTCCCTCAATGCAAGAATACTTTGTTCTATTAAACTGGCATTCCATGATGCTAACCTTCCCAACAGGATCGCTGAAGACAAAGCAGGTGCATAAGCAAATGTGGTGAAGAAAGCTGATGGAGCCCGTCAGGACCAATAATGACAGTAGCGATACCAGGAGGGGAAGGGGGCAAGGTGTGGGGAGAAAGGGGAAGCAATCACAATGATTGACATATAGCCCCCTCTAAGGGGGGCAGACAGCAGAAAAGTGGGTGAAGGGAGACAGCAGTAGGTGTAAGACATGAAAAATAATAATTTATGGCTTATCAAGGGTTCATAAGAAAGGGAAGGTGGGTAAGGGAGGGGGGGCATGAGCTGATACCAAGGGCTCAAGTAGAAAGAAAATGTGTTGAGAATGATGTTGGAAACATATATGTAAATGTGCTTGACACATGAATGGATGTATGGATTGTGTTAAGAGCTGTAAGAGCCCAAGTAAAATACTATAAAAAATTGTATCCTGAGATAAAATATGCTCGGAGTTCTTCAGTATTGTAACCTGAAGATTGAATTATTTTCTTCAGTTCTTTCAGTTTGAGAAATGCCAAAAGTGTTCTTCTCTTGTAATTTTCTAACTTTAGGTCTTCACACATTTTATTATAATACTTTACATTGTGTTCTTCAGCCACCCCTGAAAAAAATATTTTCCCACCCTTTGAGATCTTCTGATTTTTTTTTATTTCCCTGTTTATTCCATCTGCATTCAAGAACTCAGATAGGATATGCGCAGGGTCATACTTTGCCTCTTGTGTACTTGTTTTAATTTTCTTCAGCTTCAACGTGAACTTGGATATGAGCTATTGATGGTTTCTTTTACAGTCAGCTGTTGGTCTTGTTTGACTGATGACATTGAACTTCTTAATCTCTTTCTGCAGATGCAGTCAGTTTGGTTCCTGGGTATTCCATCTTATAATACCTACATGTATAGTCACCGTTTATGTTGTTAAAAAGGCTATTTGCAATGAATGGGTTACATAGTCTTACAAAACTCTTATCATGGGATCCCCCTACGTGGTTTCTGTCATTAATGCCAGGCTCCAGCTGCTGCTCCTTCTTGTTTGTTTCCTACTTTCACATTCAAATCACCAGTAATTACCAATGCATCTTAATTGTGTGTTTGACCATTTTAGACTGTAGAACAGGCATCCTCCAACTACAGCCCACGGGCCACATGCGGCCCGCCGAGGACGTTTATCCAGCCTGCCGAGTGTTTTTGCACCATTTTGATTTTTACTTCAAAATAAGATATGTGCAGTGTGCATAGGAATTTGTTCATAGTTTTTTAAACTATAGTCTGGCCCTCCAACGGGTCTGAGGGACAGTGAACTGGCCCCCTGTTTGAAAAGTTTGAGGACCCGTGCTGTATAAGTTGGTAGAACTTTTCAATTTTTTCTTGAATGGCTTTAGTGACTGGTGAGTAAAAATGAACAAGAGTTGCATCACTTGATTCTCCTTGTAGGTAAGTAGATGTGATCCCATCACTGACAGTATTGTGCTTCCAAGTAGATCATAAATTGTGCTTCTTGATCCCGTTACTCTTCATTTTTTTCATTCTTGCCATAGACCATGTGATTCTCTCTGGCCTATGCCATTCAGTGCAATTCACTGATACCTAGGATATTGCTTTTATGCGTTGCCTTTCATTAAAAAATGTTCAACTTTCAGGAAGCCCTGATGATGCTCAGCTGTGAACTGAAAAACCAGGAGTTCAAACCCACCAGGCCTCTCTTTGAAAGGGACACATGCCAGTCTGTGTGTGTAATGACCTACGGCTTTGGAAGCCCCATAGGGCAGTCCCACTCGGTCCTACAGGTTTGCCTTGAGCCAGAACTTCTTGACAGCAGTGGATTTTATTTAATTCCCCCAATTTTCCAACATTCATACTACATACATTTTTGTCGTGATTATTAATGAATGTTTCAAGTAATTCTTCTCATTTTGAGTCATACCACATCAGCAAATGAATATCTGTTGTCTCAGGGTCCTGAAGAGTGATGTTTGTGTGGTCCATTAGCCCATTGAACTGATTGTTTCCATGTATCTTTGCTTGTATTCACTCTTCTATCCTTTGGACAGGAGGAGACTAATAGTTACACCTTACTGGCTATGGATGAGCTCTTAAGGCCCCAGTCGCTTTTCACCGATGTAGGATGTAGACCACATCTTTGTGGGCTGTGTTGTGGCAATTGACACAGTGGCTACAACAATGGACTCACACGTGGCAGTGAACTTGAGGCTAGTGTAGGACGGAGCAGTGTGTTGTTCTGTTGTGTGTGGGGTTGGTATGAATTGGAATAGACTCAACACCACCTAGTGATGAACCGTGATGACAAAGTAAAATACAACCTCACCAATGCAGATGGTTCATGTTGAATTATCAAAACTGACAACATTCAACCCTCTCTGACTTACAAAATTGCCACTTTTATAAGCTCAAGTTAATCCTTGATGAGGAATCCTAAAGGCTCCTGGAAAACAGGAATTGTATGTTATTCACAGTTGTGTCCCTTGGCCTAACACAGTTCCTGATGGGCGCATCTAATCTTCTTTGTGAAATGTATAAAGGAAAAAATTGATAGAATTTCAGTAAAATAAAATGAAGCTAGGAAATGTAAACATTTCCTCTGTACTGTAGAGAAAATCAATTAAGGAGAACCAATGTCATTCCAATGGATTCCGTGGAATAGACTCTGTCAAAACCTTCAACGAACATCCCTCAATGTTGGTGACACCTATTTAAAATCTCAATATCCCTAAGCTTAGAGTAAGACAGTCTGCGTTTCACGACAGAGGGGTGAAAGCTCCTTTACTCTGACCGAGAATGGTCTCACTGTGGCTACACCTGCAGGTAGTGGATTCCAAAGCTACATCTTTTCTCCACTCAACCAAATCCTTTACACCTTCATGAGCTATCACTCAAAATGGCATCATTGACATAACATGTCTGATGACTGCCTCTGTTCTTTAACCTGGTGGGCATGTGAAGTGCCAGCGTTAGAGCAGTGTTTGACACTTGATAGAGAGCAGCCCTCTGGTGTAGGCAAGGAACATGGTTTTTGAAAATAGATGATCTGTGTATCATCATTGCTGCGTTACTAACAACCATGTGCCTTTGGACAAGTAACCTAATCTATCTTTGTTTCCGTTTGGGAATTAAATTCATGCTTTCCAAGTTATAAGTAAATGTGGTAACAATATGAATGTTTCTGACATGGAACTTTGCATCTACAAACCCGGGCTTTTCAACCAGAGCTGACAGGGACTCACAGGATGTGATTCTCCTGTATCCAATTCTCTACGCTATTTCTGCCCTCATTTCCACTAAATAGATTCTACCCCTTTCCCCATCAATTGGTAAGGCTTTGTGATCGAGAAATGCTGTGGTTGTTGGTCAGCGTCTGGTTCATGTCCTTCGGAAACATGGGTTTAACAGTTGAAGGACCTTGAGGCAAATGTCCATTTAATCGAAGTTTCCTTTCCCTCTTCTTTCATCTGGAGTGTGTTTATGATGTCAGAATCACCAGCTTTTTGTTATAGGTGCTTTATAAGCAGGATTGCCTCTTAAAATGACGACAAAATGTCAATATTAAGACCCACTCTTCCTTTCCGAGTATGAGATTCTGACACTTAAGTCCAGTTGAATCAGGCATGCTGTTGTAGCTTTTTCCCAATGGGAGTGTGGAGGTTTCTCTGGTCCCAGCACCTGATGGAAAAGTGTGTCCATAAAATATGAGGCTGACATGCTTTTTAAAAATGTATTCAGCATACCCACCAAGGTCGCTAAAATGAAAATTGGCTGACAGGAAGTTATGGACCAACTGGAACTATCAGGCACTGCAGAGAGGAGTGTGAATTGGTACTACCAAGTGGAAATCCATTCAAGTCAAACATCTGACTTCTTTATAACCTAGAAATTTTACTTCTAGATAGAAGTGTGAGCACGTGGAAAAGGAACTCTGGTGGCATAGTTGGTTACACACTGGGGTACTAACTACAAGGTCAGTAGTTCAGACCTACCAACCACTCCATGGGACAAAGACAAGACTTTCTGCTCCTGTAAAAATATAAAAGAGCACTTCTAGTCTGCTCTACAGGGTCACAGACTCAGTGTCAGTGGATTTTGTTTGCATGCTTTGTACACCAAAGACACAGGAGAATGTTTATCACTTCACCATTTGTAATCACCGCCAAGTAGAGATGCCCCCACTGTCCATCAACAGTAAAATGGATAAATACATAAACCATGCGTATTGGTGCCCTAGAATGTCATGCAGCCATGAAAATTAATCTTCAAATTACTGTGCAATGGATCACAAAAGCAGGCTGAGCCAAAGAACTGGACGTGAAAAGTTTTGTCTACATGACACGAAAATATGGTCTTGTTCGGTTTATGGGGAGGTTTAGCTCAATTCTTGCTTCTCAACACTGAAAGAATTCACACAGCAGAAGCACTTGTGTAAATCCAAGTAACTTTTTTGAGGGAAACGGAAGTTTCAGGTATTACAGTCTCAGAAAGTACACACTATCTCTGGAAATCCTGCAAGCCCGAGCAGGGACCGCCCAAGAATTTGAGAGTACCAGGACAGGAGCGTGGATCCAGAGCTCGGAGCCAAGAGAGCATGACTGCCCTTGGACCCTGCTTCTGTCACCTCCATTACTTGAGGGGGCGTGGTTGAGGATATTGCCACTCCCAGTGGCTAAGTTTAAAGGCACCTGTGATGTTGACCTGTGAAGGTTGACCTTCACCTGCCCCTAGGTGACCACAGTGGTGTCCAATGTGTGTCTAATTCATTTCCAACCCCTTTATTGTGGCTTTCCCAGCTAATTTTCGTGTAGGGTTGGCATTTGGTGGAGACAACCCCCTTTATTCCTAATCTAGCTACCTGTCAGTTTCACCAACATTAAGCTCACAAGCAGGCAATATGGATTCATGGCTTCTGAAATCAGGAATCAGGTTTCCTTGGGAGGAGAAAGAAGGGAGTAATAAGACTTCTCTGGGAGTAGTAACATATTCAGATCTCTTTTCCTCGTTGTCAGAAAGCATTTGTTAACAGTTTGATAGTGATAGTTACTAAGTGAAGACACTCAGATAGCTATTTAATAAATGGCTTCGATCCTCGGATCCTGGCATTGTGGGATGTAGGATGACATATTCACCTATTTTAATTTCTCTTATTCACGGTTATCATCCAGCCCAGTAAAGCTTCCCTGTGAGCTGTGAAGATGCAATTAAGGAAATAGGCTGAGTCCCCTGGCCCGGGGGGACCCGACCAGGCACAGTGTCACTGGGTGACGCCACCTTTGTGCATATGCAGCGCCGCTTGTTCTTTAGAAAACCAAGGCATGTCAGGGCAGGGAACTCGGGCCCAAGGCTGTATCTCCTTAGGCAAGAGTAAATTTGCACATGTCTATGCATAAAGAGCAATAACAGCTTCATGTATTTGCATATTGATTTATGCTGTGCCCTTTTCCCAGTGAGGCAGCAACCATGACAGATCAAAAGATTGTTTTAATTTCGGTACAGTATGCATAAAGGGGACCCGAGTCTGTGACACATTGCATCCTCATTATAAATTTCATCCTGAGGCCCAATTAACAAGCTTGGTATTCACTTTCATTAAAATAACTTAAAAAACAACCACAAAGCAGCAGGGCTTTATGATATCACGTAGCCACCAGAGAAATCACTTGGGACCCTTGATTTGTGTTCCTGTCCAAGCCAGGGTCTGAGACATGTCATACTGCTTGAAGGGGGCTGCTGGGTTTGAGGAAGTGAGAGGTCTTGGATTCTAAGGAGAAGTAGTTGTCTTCCTCGCCTGAGCACAGACAGGGAAGGTGATCCTCCTCTTTGACGCTGGACGCTAAGGTTTCCACCATGTTGGCAGGGTCCTTTCCCCCGGGCCGGCGGGCCTCTTGACTTGGGATCCATGTGGAGTTGGTTTGGGTGGTGAATCTCCTGAAAGGACACACACTGCTCTCTGAGGAGGGCTCTTGGCCAGATTTTTTGTATTCCTGAACCCCCCAAATCTTTTCTAACTTTGCTCTGATCGTTTAAGACCAACGGGTGCTATGGAAGGAATTAGGGATGGAGAATCAGACAGATTTGGAAGGCCTCCGACAAATTTTAGCTGTGTGGCCTTTGGTAGGCCACATGCCCTCTCTGACTCCCCATTTTATCAAAAAGGAAAGCAAAGGTAAGGATAAGGATGCCTATTTTGTGGTTCAATGGACAGGCTTTGAATTCAACATTAATACCTTTCTGCTCAATGGAACCCTAATTGGCCCAATTCCATCTCCCAGCCCTGCCTGGTGGCCCTGATCAGAAAAGGGGTACAGTTGACTGATGGCCCCTGGGTTTGTGCACTGATTAGCTCTGGCACTTGTCAGCACCTGGCTCAGGTGAGCAGTACAGATCTCGCTAGAGTGTAGGCAGGTAGAGAGGGGAATGGTATCGGAAGGTCTAACACTGGGAGTGACCTAGTGAAAGGGCTTTGCAGTTGTTTCTGTGCAAACGTGCTTTTTCCTGACGGTCAGTGGGTTGATGTCACATTTTCAGAGGTGGCCTTTGTGGTTCCTCAGGATCGGGTAGGGTCGACTATTGGTCATTGCCTTTGCTGATAAGTGTGTGACGCCTGTTCATTTGAGTCCAGATACACTGAACAGAGACTCTCTGCCCAGAACTACTGGGCTGTTATGAACTTTGCTGACTGGTTCTGTGTCTTCATTAACACCTGAGTCCAACTTCTCAGTGGAAGTTCTTTCATGGTGTGTTGGTCTGCTTAGAAACCTGATTGTTTCAGGTGTTTCTAGACAAGAGTCTTTGGCTCTGTTCAAACTCCATCTGCTCATCTTTCCTCCACCTCTCCCCCCTGACCCCACGAATTCTTCCAAGCTCGTAAGCTGACTACAAACTGGACAAAAGAAGAAAAGTTGGAAAAGTCTGTTATTTCTGCCCCGATTGCCTGCTCGGCAGTGTTTGCTTTGTTGAAAAGTTGATAACAGTGATGACAGGGACATTCAATACAACCCCCCAACGGGAAGTAACACACACTTGGGTAACCGATCTATCTGTTAGAGGAGGGAGCTCAAATGACTGCAGTGTTATCAGTTTTCATGAAAATATGGTATTATGGCATTGTGATGGTGAGGGGAGAGGTGGGAGGGATGAGAAAGGCCAAGGTTCTCTTAGATTGAGTCTGGTTTCATTCAGAGCATCTGTATAGAGCCATCACAGAGGGACCCCCACTACAGAGGTGCTGATGAAGCATTTTGCATGGGAAAGCCACGAGCTTCAGGGTAAATCAGGAAGACATCAGTGCTATAATTAATGTTCTGTTTTATTGGGTATACAACCAAAAAAACAAATAAACCCAATACCATTGAGTCAGTCTCAACTCCTAATGACCCTATAGGATAGAGGTAGAATGGCTCCATAGGGTTCCTAAGGTTGTAAGTCACAGAAGCAGAATTGCCACACCTTTGCTCTGCAGAGCAGCAGGTGAGTTTGAACTGCCAACCTTTGGTTGTTGACTGCTGGTTGTCTTAACCACTGCACCACCAGGGATCCTGTGATACAACTGTGATTGAGTCTTTTCTGACTCATAGTGACTATAGACAGTTGACCTGCTCCATGCGGTTTCTGGGAGTCAATCATTTTTTCGTGACCACTCAGCCTCATCTTTCTCCTGAGGAGCAGCTGGTAGGTTTGAACCTCTAACCTTGCAGTTAACAGTTCAACACTTCACCCACTATTTCTCCAAAGATGTCATCTTATAACCTAACCCTGTGACTCTCCAAATCCATTGAATCTGCCTGTGTAGAAAGTACAGTAAAAATAAGAATGAAAACTGAACTGCTCTGGTTTAAGTTGGGGTGGATGAACTTGGTAAAATTAAGTAACATTTCATTTGCTGTGCTAGTGTGGCTCCATAGGAAATAAAGGGTTGATTAAATTTCTTGGTCTAGGTATTTAGGCACAAAGCTTAGCACAGAAAAATATTTTAGCCTTTGTAGCTCCTGTTGTTTATTTCCTAACATGTTAGAGGACAATGAATATTTCTTGCTTTAAACTATTCAAGTCATTTTCCATTTATTTGTTTGTCTTGTCTCTTCTGTGGCGCCATATAATGTCACAGACACTTTCCATGGGCCAGAGGTGTTCGTGGGTTTGCTTAAGTTCTTGTCCTAAAAACATGGATATGAGCAACCTATCACAAAAATTAATTCCTGCCTTTGATGGAAACTAAAGCATGCACTCTTGGATTGCAAAAGATTGTTAAACACCTAGAATTGGGGGAGAAATTGACAAGTTGATCACATGTTGAGTTATGTTGGGAGTGGGGGGCAGCGATGTGCAGTTCTTTCTAGATGTGGGTGTCGTATGAGCAAGGATAGAAACCGTGTGAATGGTGCTTCCAAAGCTGGTCACCCGAGGGCTGTGGGAATGAGAAGTGATCTTTATCTGGGAAAGAGCAAAGCATCTTCTTGGGCTTCTGAAGGACTACTGCCCCCCCAATTCACTGAGAACCTGATGATTGTGCTTCATATCCAAACACCAGAGGAGCCCATGCGGGGTAGTGTAGTGTTACACCTTGGACTGCAAACCACGGGGCCAGAGGTTTGAAACCACCAGCCACTCCGTGAGAGAAAGATAAGGCTTTCTACTCCCACAAAGTGTTACTGTCTTGGAAACCTACAGGGTACCTTCTACCCTGACCTGCAGGGTCAGTATGAGTTGGCATCAACTCAGTAGCAATGAATTGGTTTGGTTTTTGGATGACATGACATATGGTATCCAAACACCAAACCCCACTACCATGGAGTGAATTCCAACTCAGACTCACCCTGAAGACAGCATACAACTGCGCCATGGGGTTTCCAAGACTAGTTCTGGGTGAGAGTAGAAAGTCTCCAGGTCTCTGTGGAGGATAGCAAATCCTCAGCCTCATCAGGGTCCTTGCTCTTAATCCCAAACCCACTGCCATCCAGTGTATTCTGAGCCAGGGCAACCTCTAAGGCGTATTCAAAAAGCAAACTTCTGATAGACTATCAGTTCTGCACAGCATTTTAAAACGCCTCTGTATTTCCATTATTGGTTGTATGTGTGTATGTGCATGTGTGTGTGTGGTAGTGGTGGTGAGCAGGGCTCTTGAAGACTCGAATCACTTGACCGCCAGCTGTGCTGAGCTTACTTGTCCTTATTGATATGTTTGCCAGGGAGAAATGCCTGCTGCCTCTGCAGTTGGCCTTGGAATCCAAGAATGTGAAGTTGGCCCAACACGCGCTGGCAGGGATGCAGGTAAGCTCTTTTGGCGTGTAGCAGGTGCGCTCATAAAAGGGAGGGCGCCTGTACCATGGGATGAGCAAAGAGTTAACGTTTTACATACTAGCTGCTTTTAGAGCCAGACCAATATGATACTGAACTGTGAACTGACCATAGAGGATAAAAAGAGTTTTAGATTCACCAGAATGTCTCCGTGCATGGCATGAGCTGGCTGAGCCGCTGTGATCAAGGCCTGCTTCACGAAGACCCAGCAAAGCCCACACACAAAATATTTTTGGTGGCATTCCTGTTTTAAGAGTAAGGTACCCTGAGATTATACTGAGTCAGATCTCATGTACATTCAGCATCTACGGTTCTGTATGACGGGAATGGTGATAAGCTAGACAATGTTTGCTTTGCGCTTTAGTTTATGCTTAGATTGAAGAAAGGGGACATTTGGCCTAAGAAGAAAGGTCAGCTTGCATGAACTACTTCCCTTCGCTGAGCCTTTCCTCAGTGGAGCTTCGTGTCAGACACATAATAAGTCTAACTTCAGTAGCGGAAGACTGTGGCTGGATGAGTGCATCAGCCTTACAAGTGGCTTGGTTTCTGAAAGGCAAGCTCAGTGGAATCCTGGCGGTGCAGTGGTTACGCGTTGGGCTGCGATCTGCATGGTCAGCAGTTCAAAACCACCAGCAGCAATGTGAGGGAGACTGGGCTTTCTACGCATAAACTGTTGACGCCCACAGGGGGTTGATAAGAATCAACATGGACTTGATGGCAGTCAGTTTGAGATGTTACTCGGTGGATTGGTGATATTTGTCCAAAGCCTTTCATGTTGGTACCGTTTCATAGTCAGCTCTGTAGGGCCAGAAAGCTTCCTCTGTACCTTTAAAGAGTTGAAACAGAAAGTGAGACAATAATGACTCTTGTCCCTAATAGATTAGAATTAGATATATATTTTATTTGAATCTGCAGCAGCATTGGATATGTTTCCCCAAATTGTACATGATGCGATTAACTCCCTTTTCCCCTCCCAAAGTGACCATAAAAAATGAATGGGATTTTTAAAATACGATGAACCCGCTGAATTGTATTATACATGCATAAGACTGCTAAAGAAATGATAGATATTTGGTAGGAAAAAATGGGAATCTGTTCTGATTGGCCATTTATTTCTTGGTTTTCCTCTAACACTGTGTAGATTTTCCATTTCGGTTTAGTTGTTGTTTTCCCAACTCTCTGGGACATTGTAAGCCACAGCGGTGTTTTCTGAGACTCGTGTAGTCTCATGCACTTCACTGACTTGTGGGCGGTGGCCTCATCCACCCTCTGTTGCCTCTGTCGACGTAGGCACTTTCTAGGGGCTTCTCTGTCTTCATCGCTGTACATAAAAACCAAGATTTGTATGTAAACTATATTAATAGTAAAAAAATCTTTTTAGAATGAATATAGTCAAAATGTAGGGAGCCTTAAGTAATGAGGTTGCAAATACCTGTTTTCCACCTCGGCAGTGGCATTAAGCTAAAAGATAGGATCACCCAGGATAAATCAAAATTCAGAAGCTGTGTACAGGGTAAACCTCCAGACTGAGTCAGATGAGAACAAGCTTAACAGGGATAAATATAAAGTCCTCTCCTGGGGTCTTCGACGTCAACTGCATCAGGGCCAAGTCAGAGTGAGCAGTTTAATTATAGCTCTTATAAATGAGAATCAGGGACCTCAGTGAGCCAGCCGCAATGACGCCGACCACGTTGGCTAGATCTGAGAACCTGCCTAAATTTGGGCTTCACTCAGTAGTGCCAGACTACCCTGGCAGCATTACACTCACCTTGGGGGCACATTTGAGGCCTGGTGGTTAAGTGGGTTCGTGGTTAAGCTGATAAACACAAAGTCAGCCGTTCAAAACCACCAGCTGCTCTGTGGGAGAAAGATTAGTTCGACCCTGTTTGATAGGGTCAGTGAGGTAGAATTGATTCGATGGAAGTGAGTTCTTGCTTGTTGTTTGAATTGGGGGCACATTTAAACAGGAGAGTGGGGATGAAAGTGTGTCACGTGTAGAAAAGCAGAGCACTGGGTGGACTTGAGGGCTGGCTGATCTCTGACTTTTAGGAGCATATTCAGTGTGGCCCCAGGGAAAGATGAGAGGGAAGTTGTAGATGAGAGACTTATGGTACAATCTGAGCGAGCAAGGATTTAATTAAAATAAGAGTTGCCCCCAAATACAAACAGGCTATCCTCTGAGAAATCAGGACTCCTGAGAACTCGCAGGCAAGTGAATGTCTTATTTGGGTTGTGGGTTTCTTTTCTGAGAAGGGGGGTGGTTAAGATTTGTGAATGACAGACAGCTCACACTTGGGACGACTCAGGCTGAAAACGGAGCTGGCTGCATGCAAGTCCTTCTCCTCTTTTGTGACAAGGCCACCCTCAGGAAGGGTGTATGTATGACCGGGGGGCTTCAAAACGTTGGTGGGCAAATGAATGAAAAGATCCTGAGAAATTTCCAGGAACCTTTTGAAGCCTGCTCTGACCGACGGGCATGGGAGACAGCTGGGAGGGGCCCAATTTCTCTAGGCAAATGGTTCTCAAACTGTGGGTCGCGACCCCCTTTGGGGGGGTGTCAAACAACCCTTTCACGGGTCGCCTGTTTCATAACAGTAGTAAAATGACAGTGATGTAGTAGCAACAAAAATAATGTTATGGTTGCGGGGGGGGTCACCACCACATGAGGCACGGTATGAAAGGGTCGTGGCATGAGAAGGTTGAGAACCACTGCCGTTTCTTCCTCCTCTCCACCTCGCAGAAAGCCTAGCTGGCAGAGGATTTTACTTGCTGGAGTCTGTAATGAACTGGCTAATAGCAGGAGGGGGGTTTGCCAAGACCCATTTACCCAGGCCTTGAGGCGTTCTTTATTTCCCTGGCACGGAGCTTGAGATGGCTTCTAATGGCCTCCAGCTCTCTGCCTCCCGAGCCCGACAAATGATCATCAATACTGCCATCAATATGCAGTCTGATCCAAGGGGATAAGGTGGGGGGTGGCTACGGGGGTGGGGGGAGCCCCTGTGATCACTGCGCTGTGCCTCTTTACAGAAGCTCCTGGCGGAAGAGAGGTTTGTATCCATGGAAACCGACTCTGACGAGAAGCAGCTCCTCAATCAGATCCTGAACGCTGTGAAAGTGACGCCCTTCCTCAACGAAGACCTGCAGGTGGAAGTGATGAAGGTTGGTTTGACGCGGCTGCCAGTTTGCGTCATTTGGGACCAAAGCAAAGCCTGAGCTCTGGGCCCATTATTCCCTTGAAAATGGCTCTGCGTGGTCATCCTGCTAGCAAATCTTCCAGGACAGACTGGTGGTTATTATCCTTGGCTCTGGTTCCCACCTCTACCGCCCCCCCCCCACCCCAGGAGCCCTCATAAGCTGCTAACTGCAAGGCCAGCAGTTCAAACCTACCCGCTTTGCTCCTTGGGAGACCGATGAGGCTTTCTTCACCTGTGGAGAGTTACAGTCACAGAAACTCACAGGGGAAATTCTACTCTGCCCTATAGGGTCACTAAGTCATCATCGACCCGATGGCACTGAAAGTAGAATGGGCCCCCCCGGCCCCCACCAAAGGACTTTGATAGGACAGCTAAGGAAAGGCACATGTTGGCTTGATCCTGCCTATCAAATATTGTTAGGAGACGTGTTTATCACCTCTTAAGAGAATGCATGTGAGTAGGTCCCACTTGGAGTGGGTCGGCTCATCCTGAGTCGATCTGGCCTGCATGTGTGTGTTATCATAAAATAAAGTCAAGACCTATTACCCCTGTTAGCTTTTGCTGGCATTTTAGAATTGAGAGAACACCTCCTTGGCGTCAGAGCTTGCTTGTCCTTTCCCAAATTATGTGATCGTGTTTCTCTTATCCTCACAACCACCTCCTTTTTAAGGGAGGGCATTTCCCCCTGGCCGTGCCCCTCTCCCTCCCTTGAACGTGGCCGTGATGGGGAGCCCTTTGCTGAGCAGAGTGCAGAGAGAGCGGGACAGGAAAGAATGTCAATCTCTGCCCCAGAACAGCAGCTGGGTGCTGATAACACAGCAGGAACCAGTGAGCCGATTTTAAGGATGCCTCCCGCCCACTTTCTTCCCTAGAGAGTTGTGCAGAGGAATAGCTAAGCAGTTGGGTTCACACAATGGTTGATTTCTTGTTCCGAAGGATTTTTGCCTTGGGATAGGGGACTGCACATCTCTGGGTTACAGTTTTTCCATTTGGAAAAGACCGATGGCAGCGTTTCTCCTAGAAGAGCACTCTGCATACTACCGACAGCACATCCTTCCTGCCCCCAAAGTCACCCCCACCCTGTTGGCGATCGTACAGTGTGGAGCTCCGATTCTGAAGCAGGTCTGTGTGGGCTTGTCGGTCCATCCTCCACTTCCTTCCAGGTTGCCCTGGGATACATGATTTCACCATGCATCTCCTTCTGGGGGTTTCACATGGTTAACATGCTTGGTTGCTAACCGAAAGGTTGGAGGTTCCAGTCCAACAAGAAGCCTCTGGGAACAAAGGGCAGGTGAGCTGCTTCTGAGAAGCCACCGTTGTCCACCGCAGGGAGCACAGTTCTACTCTGCCCCACATGGGTAGCCATGAGTCAGCGCTGATGCAGCAGCAGCTGGTTTTAACCCAGCCGGCTGGCTGTGAGGATTACGTGATGGTTGTAAAATCCTCAGTGAGTATCTGGCACAAAGCTAGCGCCTTAGAAGTGGTAGCTACTAATAACAACAGCTGTTGCTGCTGCTGCTGCTACAGCGGCCGCACAACCTCCGGGGGCGGGCCTAGCACCATGCCGTCCATGCGTTAGCTGACCCTGAATGGCTCCTTCATCTTGAACTCTCTTTAATTCTGGAAGGTACCATTGCACCGTTGGACTTGTGCATTTATAGCAACCCAAAGCCAAGCGCCTCTGAATCGCTTTCCTTCTCTACTGCTTCTTTGCGGTTCTTGAGAGAGGTGAGGCCAGCAACCTTGCTAATATCACTTATGCTGTCTCCACGGTTAGCCTCGCTCGTTGAATCTTCTGCCATGAGATCCCCAAATAATGGGGGGCTAGCACTGGTCACATACCAGGCACATCGCACAGATTGAACGTCCTTATTTTATTTTCTGAGGTGGAATAGAATCCCTGGCAGTGGATATGAATACATCCCTCCAATAATACAGTGTGTGTACTACAGAGCGACCACATTGAAATTGTGGGCGCTGTGGAGCAGCAGGAGGTTGAAGGCTGGGCAAGCAGTAACATCTGTTTTAAGCACTTTTACTTGCTTTTTAATTCTACCCCGGGGGCGGCTTCTTTCCACCATGCCGTGGACAGGAAGTGACATGTGTGAACTCTACTGGAAGCAATGGAAAGACTTTCTCATGATGCTATAATAGATCGTGGTACTTTCAGCTAGTGTCTGGGGAAGAAACCAGGCATTTCTCAGGGCAAAGAGTAGAGAAGAACAATAATCTGATGGCTATCTTTCCCGGTTAGATTTCTGAATGCTTTTTAGAATGAGGACCTTTTTCTGTATGCTATCAACATCATCATCATCATCACCATCATCATCATCTGACTGTCTAAGCATTGGAATTGGGAAGAATGTGCCAATTCACAGTAAACTTAGCCTTAATTAAGCTATCTTATTATTATTTTTTAGCACACCTTAGACAAACATTTTTCACCATACAAGTAGAAAATGACAAAGACTCTACGGGGCCAGCTCCGGGAGGCCTGTTTACAGCACCATGGAGTATTGTCTGCTCCTGCACCATGCGCATGCTTGCTGGTACACTCACCTCATTGTGGCAGCCGGTGTATTTTGAGTGACTTTTAACCTAGAGCGCTAATCTTCCCACAGGATATGGGTTACACTCTGTTGGGATCTATGTTTTCACTGGCTAATTATCAGAAATAGATCACCAAGTCTTTTCCCCGAGTCCGTTGTAGACTAGAGGCCATGCTGAAACCCATCTATCCGGGGTGACCCGCCTGGTATTTAAAATCTTGGTGGCATAGCTTCTAGCCTCGTAGCACCCTGCAAGGCACTGGACTATGTGTGACAAGGGACAGGTGGTAGGAGATATACTTTAGGATCATTATTATTCCGGTCTCATAAAATGTGGGCGATAGGGATCTGGTAGACCTGACTCTGGTAGCCCACAGGCGAGGCTCCATGATTACTTGCTATTTCTGAGACTTAAAAGACTCTTGGGCAGAAAGACATAGCCAGACAATAGGATTCCAGACACAGAAATAATAAGCTGTTTCCTCTTTATGCCTGAGGCATTTCCACAGCAGTGATTTCATTCTCTTGTAGTTCTGTAGTTCTTGTAGTGACCCAAGAAACCCTTCTTAATGATTTGTTTTGTTAATATCACTACTGCCTTAGAATCCTTTTACTGCTTGTTCTCCGGGGGGGGGGGGGGAATTAAGAAAAAGAACTTGGGGGAGTCCCTTAGATTGAAAACTGGAACCCTGATATCAGTACTTTTGACCCACACCTTTTCCAGAAAGCAATATTGTTTATTTCCCTCACATATCGTTATCTGTGAATATTTACAAACACGAGAAGTTCAGCCATGGCCCTCTCTAAAAGGATGGATCAAATGTATGAGATTCCCCAGAGAAGATAGAGCTTCCTCTTTCCATGCCTTCTCCCAAGTTTAAACAGGAACTAAGAATGAAAGCCAAGGTCCCACGAGAAGGGTTCTCCTTTAGAAAGAAGACAGTGGCTTTCAACTGGGGGGTTAGAGGAGAAGTCAGCCGTGCTCGCTCCTCCCAACTCCTTGGGAACGAAGGGAAATCGCTCAGCCTCAGTCTCAAGTCTGCTGGGCGCTTTCACTACCCAAGAGAAGGGGGCAAGGGGAGGGGGGCGCTTTGATTTACTGAGATGGCCATGGCACTCACATTAAAAATGTATGGCGTGAGCAAATAAAGTTTCAGAACCGTAGATAATCATGAAAGAATTCTCTGAAGATAGATTACGGGTTGAAATGGATTGTCAGAGAGGGAGCGGCTGGATCTCCGGCTTAAAGAGGTGTCTGCTTTGGGGATGTTTGCCGGCAGGCGCCGCGTTTCTGTCCCGTGACCGCTCCACTTCCCAGGCGCCAACTGCCTGCTTACCAGCATTCTGACCAGAGTAATTAGGGCTTTTTCCCTTTCTTTATTTCTGATGGACAACCTTTGGGAGGTTTTTAACTGACACGGCCGGCTGAGTCTTCAGTTGAGGACAGAGGAATGCTGCCTGGCTTTCTGCCTCTGTCACGGAACTGGCACATCAGAGAGAGCCTCCCCTCTTGAGAGGCAGCCTGGCTTTGTCATTAACGTGGGGAGGATTCTGGAGGCGACGAGAGCATTTGACGGGTGTTGCCTGATTGGATGCCTCATCTTATGTGCATCTCGAGGTAAAAGGAATGAATGTGGTGCAATACTTTAGAATACTTTTCCAAGGGGAAATAATAGGGGCTGGGTATTTGACACACATGCCGAATCAAGTGTCCCAGTAAATTCACCCCTACTAAGGTGAGACCGTGAGACAGCAGGGCCAGAATGTGAACCATAATGTAGCCTAGCAACGAAACCCATGTCCTTAAGCAGCAGGTTCCCGCCCCTGCCGAGTCTGTCCTGCAAGAGCCCCTGCTGACGGGCTCATCAGGAGCAGAGCTGGGAGGGGCTGCTGGTCCTGTGCGTGTCCATGTTCTCGAGGGAGAAAGGCATCCCCTCCTTCAGGAAGGTTGTTGATTCCTGAATCTACCTTGAAATATGACAATAGAATCAACATCTTTCCACCCGTTGAAGTGTTGGCTCTAGGGTATATGCGGTGCAGGTGGAAGAAGGGAAAGAAAGAATATGATTTAATGTTCAGGTTTAAGTTCTTTTTATCATAAATGTCTTGCAGAAACATACAAGAAACAAAGATGAGTAACTCCTGGACAAAGAGTTGGCCCCGCTAAAGGGTTTAGTGGCCTCAGCTCCAGGGTTCTCCCTGGACGGGAGGATATTGTTTTACGTAGATATTCTGATGCTTCAGTCAGGGCCTTGGGTTGGAACTAAGAAATGAGCCAAATGGAAGGTCTATTTTCATTTTTTAATAAAAATATTTGGGGTGAGAGTATACCCATTTATTGCCCAATTACATGCATTCGCTGTTTCTACATGAATAGGTCAGTAACGCTGGTTAGATACTTCATGTTGTGTCCTCATTCTTACTGTCTCTCTTGTTTCAGCACCATTAAAAACAGAACGAGGGGGGCACTCTGGGGTAAGCGTTGACCAGCCCACTGCACGGCCAATCAGTCGGAAGTCCAAGCCCACCAGCCCCTCTGTGGGAGGCAGAGTAGGTGCTCAGCATCCATTAAACTTGACAGCCTCACCCCGATGATCAGTTTTAAAAAATCACAGCCTCACCCCGATGATCAATAAAGAAACATGTACAGCCTCAGAAGCCCTATTTAGTGTCACTATGAGTCGGAAGCGACTCAAATGGCAGTAGGGTTGGGTTGTTTTTTAACTTCTTAAAGGAGACCTGGTGGTGCTATTAGTTAAGCACTCGACCACTCATCACGAGGTTGGCGGGTCTCCTGTGAAGACTGACAGCCTCAGAAGCCCTGGGCTTTCACTTGTCTGTTGACACGCCTGGAGGTAATTCTTATGAAAGTGCTGTACTCAAGGTGAACATTCTTTATTAATTAGGCTAAAAAGTTGTATTTCGTGCTGGTTTCATGAGACAGTTTCAGTTCAAGGTTTAAAGATTATTTGTGGGCATTAACAAGGGCCCCTCAGACTCAGTGGATCCAAATTCTGGTTTCCATATGATTTTTGAGGTTCTGTTGGAAGGTCCATTTTCTTTATTTAACTAGATAAATAAATATCATTTATTTTATTGGGAACTCTTACATATATTATAACAATCCATACATCCATTATATCAAGCGGACATCAACAATTGGACCATTTTTAAATCCCCTCTTCAGCAATCTGTTAAGAAAAATGTTGTCAATTTGAGAGGATTAAGAGTGAAGGGGTAGAGTTAACTGCCAATCAGGTGTAGTTTGACCTCATTTGGAAAGGTTAAGGAGATAAATAACTCACTAGAGGTGGGACACAGGCTCAATCCCTGCAAGACATTTCTGACGAGAAACCACATGGGTCTACTCTGATGCAGCCAGAGCCCTGGGAGCTGGAGGAGCCACGTGGAGACCCCTGCCAGCACTGAGAAGCTCACACCACCACTGGATCCACAAGACTTCCCACCCACTGACTTGTGATCTTCCTGCATTCGGCATCGTTGTATGTTTCATGAGTCTGAGGAGGACTTTATAGATTGGCATCGGACATGGGCTAATATCAGATTTATGGGCTTGATCTGGACTGGGCTGAAATGATTTCTTAATGTACAATTACTCTTTCTATAAAGCTCTTTCTTATACACATATGCGTGCCTATGAATGTTTCCCTGGTCTACCCAGACGAACACAGGTACTTTAATCTGAAGAATTCCTTTTGATGATCTTAGCTCTGATGACTTGGTCTTCTAGAACAGTGTTTCCCAAAGCAGGTGGCACCACCCCCGGGGAGGAGCTAGTGAGATTCGGGAGGCTGTAAATGCAGACTCCTGCACGCATCCTGGAGGAGACAAAAAGTTTTCATTGCCAGCAGGGTGCTGAGTCATTTCTTTTTCTTTTCCTGAAAAGGGCCAAATAAGCTTAGGGACCTGTGTGACTTGTGGAAAGACTTTTAGTGATGTTTGAGTTTAAATGACTATAAATTGTCTTGCCTCCTTAGAGACATTCCTTCTTATCAAACTCAGCTAACAAGATGCTTCAGAAGGCTTGCAGCCACGTCTAGCATTCAGGGGAAAGGGCAATGTTTGCTGGGAACGTGCTTAAGGCCTTGACAGTAGTTCTATCGCTGAAGGTTAATCTGATGTGCTTATAAACATGCAGTTGTAGTTGTACAGTTAAGGCAGGGGAGGGTTTAAAATCAGTGGTCCTGCAGTAAAAAAAATGTGCTCTGCCCCATAAAAGGTTCTTAAACAGCTCTTACTCTTCGTGGTTAAGTAACCCACTCTTTGCTCCTAAGATTCCGCGCTTAGCCCTTTCTTTTCCAGTTCTTGTCTACATGGATAAAATTCAAACCGCTGAGTTTTTCTCTCATAAGTACTTCATAACCCTTTGGTATGAATGCATTAGGCAGATGATAAGCTATTTGGAAAAGTTAGGAGGCAATAGAACCCAGGGTGGCACAAACCAGTGATGTCCTTGGCTGTTAACTGATGTGGGGGTTTGGAACCCGGTTGAGAACCTTGGAAGAAAGGCCCGGCAAACTACTTCCAAAAAGCAGTCATTGGTAACTCTGACTCCCACAGTGGGGGCCAAGAGTTGGAGTTAATTCGGTCAGCTGGTTACAGGGAAAGTGTGGATAACTCAGACCATTCTTCTCTGACTGAAGACTGTTTCATGCTGCCACTGGCTCCTAAATGGCGTCACTGAGCTCTAACTATCAGTGTTTCGTGGCCTTTCTTTGAAAAAAGAAAGCACAACAACATAATTTCTAAGCACCATGCCATTTAAATATGTTGGAAAACAACGTATTTATATGTCCTGACACCTCGATCATAACTAAACAAGTATACACGCGGACACTCTTTAACATCCGCTGCGGATGCCTCAAGCTTCCTGGTCGAGAGAACCTCCAAGGGAGCCCTGGTCCCAGCAACAATGGGATCTCCTGTGTGCCAGGCTCTCTGCCAGGCCCCGAAGATCCCGGCAAGTGCCAGGAGCCAAAACCAAAGGGAGCAGCATCTTTCTCTGAGATAGACATACCTTGACGTCTGATGAGTCTAGGAGAGAACGTGTTTGTAGGGAGGGAGAAGGTCAGAGAGGGGTCTTCTGCAGAAGCGATCTTTACAATGAGCATCTAATGCATAAGAAGAAGTCAACTAGGAAAGAAAGGGGAGTTTTGGACAGAAAGAAAGCTTGCTGGACTGGCTGGGATTCATTTCAGTCTAGAGAGGTAGAAATGTGTTTTTCTTGCACACATACACATAGGCTGTGATTGGCTGAACCATATTGTCAGAGACCTTAGTTTCTTGGATTTTGTATCTTCGTGTGATCCACAGTGGTTACTCCATCCCAGGCCAGCAGGTCTTCATGCCAGTCAACCAACAGAAGGAAGAGGAAGGAGAAGTTCATGTAACTTGTGTACCCCACTTCCGCTGACATCCCCGTGGCCAGAAGTAGATTATGTGGCAGCTCTCCATGGTAATGTCAGCGGTGCAGGATGGTCTTTATTTTTGGTAGCCCACTCAAAGCCCATTGCCATCGGGTAGATTCTGGCTGCTGGGGACCCTGTCGTGGGACTCAGTAGAAATGCCCCAGAGGATTTCCAAGACTCTGTAGAAGCCAACTGCCCCATCTTTCTACTGCAGAACAAGTAGTGGGTTCACACCGCTAACCTTCTGGTGAGCAGCAGGATGCTTTAACTACTGTGCTAAGTGCACCTCCCTTGGGGTAGCCACGTGCCCAGAATTCGATTCCTGAAGAATGGGATGGAGGGAGGATGATGGGTCTTACCAGATGAGCATCATTCGGGCTTATTTTGCCCCAGCTGCAGGCAGCGGCCACAGTATCCCCTCCTCCACCTCCCGCTCGTCGTGGCTGGCAGTTTTTCTGATCAGGAAGGTGGCGATGGGTTCACAGAGCTGGGAGGTTGGCTGAGGCCCCGCAGCCGACGTGAAACAGCCTGGCTGGGGAAACAGCACATCGTAATCGCTCCAACTAGTCCATTGATGTTCTTGGCTCAGAAGCGACAGGGAATGTTCACCAGTTAGTAAGTGAAAACCAACGATTCGCTTATTAATAATGTTTTTCCCCCCCGAGGTGCCTAGTAGAGCATCTGGCACAGGGCTTGCTAATTGCTTGCTAATTTGGTTACTGACTAATGGAGGGGATACAGAGCACATGTGTGTTTTTCAGTGGTCTGACAGGAGAGACCAACCCTGCTAAATTGTAATTATAGACCATCATCTCTGGAGGGGAGGCTCAGAGGAAAAGGCAAACACAAATTTGTATTTGAGAGTTGAAGTCCCGTCACCTATCTCCCTCCTCGCAGAGAGACTGAGGTTGGAGTGACTCAGAGACCTTGCTGGGCGCATACAGAATTGCTTTGGAGCCCACTTAGATGTTCCTGTAGATGGCTTCGTGGAGCAAGGTGCTGACCTGCTCTCTGAATGTTTCATGTGTGGACAGGGGGAGAAGGGAGCGCTGCCCAATCCTCAGGGTTTGAGTTAACTCCATGGAGTGTGGAAAATACTCAAGCCTAAGGAGAGCGTAGAGATTTCTTACAGGAGGCGGGCATTAAGAAACCTTGAAGGGGCCCATGTGTCTCCCAGAGCTGGAGACTGGCATTGATAGGCACTTTCCTGAGAGGCTATCATTGGATTCGATGGCTTTAGACTTCATTTTACTCCCTCCTCCCACCCCCCTCACCTCACCCCTGCCCCCAGTATTTCTCAAAGGGGCTAGAATGTGTGCACCTTGAGAAAGTGACTACTCAGTTTGCTCGTGCCTCAGTTTCCCTGCCTGTAAAATGTGAACCGCAGTCCACACCTAGCAGGATCGTAGCAAGCCTCAAATGAGAGAATGCACATGCAGTGCTTAGAGAATGCATGGCTTGGGGTGAGAGTGAGTGTTCATTTCTGTGAAGATGATGCGACAGGAGCACCTGTGGTGTAAGGACGTGAATTCCTATCGGCTCTCCCACAGGATGCGCTGCTGTTGTTAGGTGTGAGCAGCAACCCACTCAATGACACCTAGCCCCGCCCCCCCCTTTGTGAGACGGTCCTGCACCATCCTCACAATCTTTGTGAGAAGTGTTGACTGGACGCTGAGACTTGTGAAGCTTGTAGTTAGAAATAACGGTTAAGAGAGTTTGTCGAGCAAGGGCATTTAGAGCAATACTTCCCAAAGTGAATGCTGGAACAACCCAGACCAGACCACGCACATGGCCATCGAATCCATCCCGACTCACAGAGACCCTATAGGACAAAGCAGAACTGGCCCTGTGGGTTTCTGAGGCTGTCAGTCTTTACAGGAGTAGGAAGCCTCATAGGTCTTCCATGCAGTGCCTGGTGGTTTGGAACTGCTGACCTTGTAGTTAGCAATCCCGTGTGTAACCCACTATGCCACCAGGCTCCCTGGAATGATCTGGGGAGCCATCAGCTGATACCTACACTTTATAAAACATTTTAATTGCCACGAAGCACTGAGTAGTTTTTTACTTAAAAGGAGGTGATAAGTCGAATAAGTTTGGAAACCTATAGTTTAGAGGGAGAAGAAAGCAGAGTAAGAGTGGTTTGTTGATCCATTCAAATGAGTGTGTTAGATGCATTATAATGTAATATTTACACCCTTTCTAACACTTCCCCTGGTATGATATTTCATAGAAGTAAGTGCTGAGGGCACATCGGATGGTTATCAGTGGCCTATTGCTAGAGGCAACAGATATGGACTAGACAAGAACCTGAGATACGACCATAAATCATTGAATTTATTTGAAATGCTTTCCACATTGGGTATACAGAAACTCTAATACAGTGATTCTCAACCTTCCTAATGCCGCGACCTTTTAATACAGTTCCTCATGTTGTGGTGACACCAACCATAAATTTATTTTCACTGCAACTTCATCACTGTCATTTTGCTCCTGTGATGAATCGGCCGACCCCTGCTGAGAGCCGCTGCTCTGGTAGATTGAACCAGGAAGTGACGTCTTTAATTACCTGCCAACTTGGCCTGAAGTAAAGCTGTTTAAATAGTAATTGGGAGACATTTCGTGAAATGAGATACTTTGATTCATTTACTTTGGGTCAAAATTAAGATGGAGGCTGTAGCTCAACTACTCAATGTTCCGAAGTTCCAAGATTTCGGGAGCCAAAGGAGGGCACAGTGACTTGCCCCAGATCCGCTCTGAAGGTTCTAGAAGCAATGCCATGCTGCAAAGGTTCTCAGGTCTCTCTATCCACAAGGCATGTAGGGCATCAGGGAGCTAAGGGCTGTTCTCACCTGGGGACGACTGCGCCCCAGTGAACATATTATTAAGATGTGGAGATATTTGGGGGGGGAGCCTCTGTCGAGGCCAGGGGGCCTGCTAAACCTGCTGCTTGCTCTGCAGAGGACAGCTCCCTGCCACAAAGGCTTCTTTCGCCCCAAAGGGCAATAGTGCTGAGACTGGAAAGACAAAAACGTGTGAGCATTCATGTTTTATACTTAGATGATTCATTTAGATGAGAAAATGTACCCGGAAATTCTATGTGCTCACCATATGGCCCCCACCCCTAACACAGGCATGTGCACACACACGCACACACTCACTCCATCTCTCTTAAAGAACCTGCCGTCGTCAGGGGATCGGGCCTGCTGGGTGGTGTGTGCATGGACCACAGGCGACAGCATCTCCACTCCCATTTCATTGTGGAGGAACCTGTTGTGCACTTGAAGTACCGTCAAGTCCAGGTCGCTGCCCTGGCAGAAAGGCTTTCCACATCTTGGGAGTCCCTTGCTCGGCGCTGGTTTTTTTGTTCTCCTTTTCTGCCGAATTGGATAGAGCCAAGACAAATTAGAAAGTTTCTCAGCAGAAGGAATCTTGCGTTATCCGTCGTTTTATGGAATTTCAAGCCGATACGCATGATCAGCCTGAAGGAAATGCGTGTTACGTTGTTGCTTGTTGTTGGGGGTCCTCTCTGTGTCTTTGCTCATGGCAGCCTTACACACGACAGAAGGAAGGGCTGCCCAGCCCTGCGCCATGCCTCTGACGGGCTGCAGGCCAGGCTGTTGAGACCAGAAGGGTTTCCCTGGGCTGGTTCTCAGAATTAAATCTCCAGACCTTTCTTCCTGGTTCCTCTTAACCAGGAAGCTCCAGTGAAACCTACTCAGCATCATGGCAGCATGTGTGCCACCACTGACCGAGGGTGGTGGACTGACCGAGGGTGGTGGCTGTATGAGAGATGGGTGGGCTGGGAATTGAACCCAGGACTCCCACACGGAGGGCAGGGATTCTCCCATTGAAGCACCAGTGGCGCCTTCTGTGTCTGACTAACTGAACGAACCAAACTGAACTTTCGGCCAGAGTGACCAGGCGCACATTTTTTACATGAAGCAAACCCACGTAAATAGCATGTGCACGTAAGTAATGCACAGAAACGACAAAACCCTTCTGGCTTAGTGCACCTATGTGTACACTGCATGTAATGTGACATTTCCAGGGGCAAGTTTTCGGCCTCAGTCGATTACCCTAACGGTATCATTCTTGATTAAATTTGTATAAAATTTGTGTAAAAAGGGGTACACTATGGCTCAGATGCAATGGGTCCAGTTGGGCAGTATCCCAGTGTGTTGGTCTGGGTAGACTAGAGAAACAAATTCATGGACACACATATGTGTATAAGAAAAAGCTTTATATACAAGAGCAATTGAATATTGAGAAAACATCCTAGCCCAGTCCAGATCAAGCCCATAAGTCTGATATTAGCCCATATGCCCGATACTAGTCTATAAATTCCTCTTCAGATTCACACAACACATGTATTGATGTGTGATGCAGGAAGATCGCAGGCTGGTGGGTGGAAAGTCTTGTGGATCCAGTGGCAGTGGAAGTGTCTCAGCGCTGGAATGGGTCTCCACGTGGCTCCTCTGGCTCCAGGGCTCTGGCTGTATCGGTGTAGCTTCATGTGGCTTGTCAACAGGAATGTCTCACAGCAAGGTGTGTGTCCCACCTCCAGGGAGGAAGATGGAGTTCCCAGAATCCTCAGAAGAAGGTCATGACCACACAGAGGCCTCATTGACTATTATACCTGATAGACAGGCTAGACTCCACCCCTTTGCAAGTTGACAGGAGATTGTGTAACTGCCACACCCAGTAAGCATAAAGTGAACATCTGAAGTGATGGTGGGCATTGTATAGCCAGGCCTGATCAGGGTTGAGTTCCTTATCACCAGTCTGTGCCCAGGCACGTCATGCCTGCCGGAGTCAACCAGAGGGCTGTGTTTGTGACGGCCACAGTCCAAGCATGAGCTGGTCCCATGGTGGTCAGGTGCTGCTTCTCTCGCACACTTGGGTCTCTTGGTGCTTGCCCCAAGTGAAGCAGGGCAGCAGGACAGTGTAAAGGTAGCAGGACCTGGCCCAGCGCTGAGGGCTCCCTGTGACAGTCAGTGGAACCCATCTCAGCTGAACAAGGGACACACAACCCCCTGTGAGCCTGCAACGCTCCCACCTGTCCTGTGCAGGCCAAGATTCAACCGCCCAGTGTAATGGTGATGGACCAGCTAGACAATAGTGTGGGGTGGGGAGGCATGCTGGCCTGGCCTCTCGGGTCCAGAGGCCACAGACCTGTGCATCCCCAGGACTGGGACCAAGCCCACTGATGGGGATGTTTTCAGGACCCCAAACTCAAACTCCCAAGTTAACTCATAAGGTAATTTCTCCTGTGTTGGAGAAAGCACTTGGCCGAGCAGGAAGGAATCCTGTAAAGAGAGGAGGGCTTCCTTTAGACTAAACTGCAGGCTGGGCTGGCAAGAGGCTGCTGCTGGGCACCAACCCTCGTGTCAGCGGGCACCGAGATACTGGCTCCGCATCCGACCCATCTGACTGCAGATAGAAGCCCTGTGGCCATCAGCAGCATGTAAAGAATGGCGGGTATCACGTGCTTCGGCTAGTAACGTGGTTGGGGGCAGGGCACAGCATCCAAAAGCCACCGAGCATCTGTGGTGTGTGCGTAACGAAAATCTAAATAGAGACGCAGAGGAGATCGGTGTTGTTGTTGTTGTTCATGCTCGAGGACAGATCAGGGGAAAGCCTCTGTACATTATGCTACAGAAACGGCTTAGTTTCTCGGGGCAATGTGGATAAATGAGGCCCTAGGAGCACAGAGTGGAAATTAAAACCAGTTCTCGTGGTTCAAGAAAGAGGATAGGAAGAAATTGCATACATTTCATACAGATTCCCTGCTCCCCCTACATTTTCATGTGCCTTAGGGACAGGTTAAACAAAAAACCAAACTCACTGCCACCAAGTCGAGCCCAACTCAAAACTGCCCCATAGGACAGGGGAGCTTCCCAGACTGGAACGCACTCTGCAGGAGAGAGCCTTCTCTTTCTCCCTAGGGGCAGGCAGCATCCCAAATGCCAGCGTCCTTGATGACAGAATCTTTGTCTTCTACCTGGTTTTGATTGTTTTGCTTTTATTTACCCACTTCACTACTTTGCTCATATATCATTTCATTGGAAGGGTTTTTTCCTCTGAAGTTATTATTTCTTCTCGAAACTCAATTAACACTGCCGCTGAGTTGATTCATAGAACATTCACCCATCCCCTGACATATTCTTGGGAGAGGGAGGGGAGTTTAAAAACCACATAGACAGAGTCACACAGCAAGCACTAAATTACACGCCACAAGCCTATTTCGCCAACACTGTGGAATATCGACCTGACTCCCAGCATCTGCTCGGCTTTGATGACCCTTGGGGGGCCCCCCTGATGGAGAAATCCCAGTCAGGTGTTCTCAACCAAAGCCAAATTCAGTTCCATCGAGTCCAGTCTGACTCACGGCGACCCTATAGGACAGAGTAGAACTGCCCCTGTGGGTTTCTGAGACGGAAACTCTTCACGGGAGTAGAAAGCGTCGTCTTTCTCTGGAGGAGCTGGCTGGTGGTTTCAGACTACTGACATGGCGGCTAGCCGCCCAATGAGAACCCAGTATGCCACCAGTGGTCCTCAGGTGCGTTCAGAGAGGGTTGAACCAGGGTGTTTTGATCAGACCTGTGAGTCTACACTCATCGTACCTATCCACGCCATCCCTCAAGACCAGCGGATCTCAACCTGTGGGTTGGGATCCCTTTGGGGGTCGAGCGACCCTTTCTCGGGGGTCTCCCAATTCATAACAGTAGCAAAATGACAGTTATGAAATAGCAACAAAAATAATTTTATGGTTGGGGGGGGGTCACCACAACATGAGGAACTGTATGAGAGGGTCGCGGCATGAGGAAGGTTGAGTACTCCTGCTCTAGGCTGTATTTTCTAGATTTCTATCATTTGTGCCTGACTCTCAGAACAGACAGCTGATGCTGCACTTCCTCCTGGGGAAACCTGGGTTTCTTCGAGCTTTGTAGATGGAAGGGCTGTTCTTTGCACAAAGCAGCTATTTGATGACTTTGGTTGGCGTTGTTTTTCAATGATTTTTGTAAGCCATGGTAGCTATGTCTCCCTTTTGTGGGAGGCTCCCTACGGTGTCCCCCCTTCTGTTCACGAATCCGTGGAGACCCTGCCAGCAGGATGGATTGCGAGATTCTGCCTGTCACTCACGCGCCTGCTGTTCCGTGATTCTGTAGGCAATATGGCGTGGCGACCCTCTGAGAGATGTTTCTCAGAGTTGCCCGCAATGTCTAGGCACGCCTGTGTCCTTGAGGCAAACGGGTTCAGGATGTTCATCTAAACTCGGTATCCTTCATGATGCAGGTGATAGCTGACATCTGAAATTAGTTTGCTGTTGCCCTAAATTTCCTACACCCAGTCTGGGTTTTAGTGCCGTGAATGAACGCGGGCCAGGCAGCGGGCACTTACTGTTTCCTCCTTTCTCGTGTCTTGGTCCCGTCTTTTCTGTCTGACGCATCTTCTCGGCTAGACGCTGGACTCTTTGTCCGCGGTCACCGAGGGCACCGCACCATCAGCCTGTGGTTAAACCTGCTCTGTGGGAGACAGACGGGGCTCTCTATTCCCGCAGAGTCACAGTCTTGGAAGCTCCTGGGGGCAGTTGCACCCTGCCCGGTAGGAGCACTATGAGCTGGAATCGACTCAATGGCAGTGAGGTGTCTCACCCACCCCCCACCCCGCAAGTGGCAGGGTGCTTTCCACATCACAAACTGTGTACAGCATTAGTTAGCTTCATTAATTAAGACGTTTCTCTTGTTGTGCTGTTTTGTTTTGGTTTACCCCCTTAGAGCTCAGTAGGTCTTTGAATACCACTGGGCAGACATTAGGTGTGGGGACCTTTCTGGAAGGATCTTTTAAACATGGATCTGTGCTGGGTGGGAGACTGAGGGCCGGATCCTCAGCTGCCTCGGGCCTGCTCCTGTGTGGCTCTCCTCTCCATTGGCTGGGTCTGCGCTGTCCTCCCAGCAGGCCCAGGGCTCAGAACTCTCACCCATCTCCCTCACCAGGACGTCGCCGCAGGCACAGCTCCCTCTGCCTCCTTCCCACCACTGCTGCCACAAAACCAGCCCGTCCTCGGAGGACCGGGTGGGATTTTAAAGTTCCTTCATCGACTCCGGTGCACCTCACAAGACGGAATGAGCCATGGAGGGCAGGCAGTCAATTGTCAGTCCTGGACATCGTCTTCGTGGTCACCCAGCTTGTTCTTTCAATGTTAGGAAGTGTTGTCGATTGCCAGCGTTTTGTTGTGAATATATAAATGAAGGGGCACAATGCATATGGATAGAAGCAGATTCATAGTGACCGGGGTTTCTGTTCAGGATGATGACTGACACTCGGCTATAACATAGTGGGGAGGTTGACCAATGGGGCGACTGCTTTAAATGGCAAGTTTCCTGTCAATAGTTACTGTGGTAAAAATTGAAACTTTTTCATAAGCTAATTTTTAAAAGAGCCAAGGTGGACCAATTGACCTCCCCACTGCCATGGACCACACAGCCAGGGACCCCTCTCCTGCGTTCCTGCCCCTTCCCCACCCAACACAAGGCCTGCAGGAGAGGAACAGGGAGCAGTCACCGCAGAAAAAGACGCTGCCTGATGTAAGAAAGAAAAGCCAGGAAGCAGACGAGAATCCCCAAAGGCCTTTCAGAAGACAAGAGGTTTCATGTGCTCAAAGGGGGGGGGGGGATTCGAAAGAAGACAGGTGCAGACAAGTAGTGGTTGATGTGAAGTAACTGGCATGTGATGTGATAGGCCGTTTCAACGGGGGTTGTCAGAGAAAGCCTTGGTCCTCCCTGAGGGTGATGTCTTAGTTGAGCCCTGGAAGATGCTGGTCACACAAACAAGCCACATAAGGGACAAGCACACGAGGAGCCAAGGACAGAGGGTTTCCCACGAAGGTCCCTGCAGTACAGTCAGGATAGGATGTGACCTCAGCCCCGAAGCCAGATGAGGTCCTGCTGATACCACTGTGTTCTCTCTTGCCAACCAGATCCCAACACCCAAACCAACAAACACATGGCTCTTAAGACGATTCTGGCACACAGGTACCTCATGTGACAAGAGTGGGACTCCGTGGGGTCTTTGGGGACTGTAATCTTGCCAGCAAGAGATTGTCAGCCCTTTCTTTCACGTGCCACTGGCTGGGTCTGTACTGCCAACCTTGGGGTTCGTAGTTGAACACAAACTTCCCTGTCCAGGGATCTCTAATCCCCAATCCCAGAACCATCTAAACAATTCTGACTCATGGCCACCCTGTAAGACCGGGGAGCTCTACTCCTGATGAGGGAAGTAGTCACCCTGGTCTTCTCCTGCGGAGTAGCTGCTGAGTTTGAACTGCTGACCTTGCAGTTAGCAGCCCAACCCAGTAACCCACTATACCACCAGAGCCCCTGTCCAATCCCCAAAGACAGCCATAAGCCAAAAAGAAGCCACGTGACATTTCCCACGAGGCCAAAGGGCAGTTGCTCCCATAATCCTTCAAATGGCACTGAGACAAATTTCATCGGGAGCTGACTCTTGGATATAAGGCAGGCTAAGGATTAAGGGCCTGAGGATCTGAACTATAATTAACGGATCTGAACCGAAACTAAGATGAGCAAAAATGTCTCTCGGTTGAATTCTGTATGCATTTGCTTTCTCTGAAGGAGCACACCATCGCTAGGGCTGGCCTTGAACTAACACAAAGACTGAGGGACTGGCAGTTAGTCTTTGCTTCAGACTGTAACTGTCCTTTCTGGAGTGCTGAGCAGGTGTGTGGCCTCGGCTAGGTGAGTGTGACGGGCTTTGTGAATCAGGCAGCTGCAGAGGAGAGAGATCCCCAGAAGGCTGGCCCTGGCAGGTTCCACAGGCAGGCCATGTACCCAGCCCTTTGATGTTTGGAGAAAGGGAGGGACCGATCACAATGATCTACATATAACCTCCTTCCTGGGTGACAGACAACACAAAAGTGGATGAAGTGAGACATCGGTTAGTAAGACATGAAAAAATAATTTATAAATTATCAAGGGTTCGTGTGGGAGGGAGGGTGGGAAAAGGAGGGGAAAAATGAGAAGTTGATACCAAGGGCTCAAGTAGAAAGCAAAGGTTTTGAAAATGATGATAGCAACAAATGCACAAATGTGCTGGACACAATGGTTGGATGTATGGATTGGGACAAAAGCTACGAGCCCCCAATAAAATGATTAAAAATCATTAGACAAGCTGCTATGGATTGATAGTGTAATGATTCTACGAATAGAAGGTGAAATTTGTAATGCTCCTTAAAGACCCACCCCCTTGTGTATAAAATCTGTTGCTGTCTAGATGAATCTGACTCACAGCTGCCCTGTGTGTGTCAAAGTCGAACTGTCCTCCACAGGGTTTTCACGGAATGGTTTTATGGCTGTAGATCGCCAGGCCTTTCTTCTGAGGCACATCTGAGTGGACTGAAGTTGTTTTGTTTGGTGTGCTAGCCATTTGCATCAGCCAAGGCCTCCCACGGTCTGTTTGTCTTGAGAAATAAGAGGAACTTGGGCCTCAAGAGCAAATAATAAAAACAAATAGAGCCCAGGCAGCCTCCAGGGGAAATTAAAAGAGGGAGAGAAAAGTACCCTTCCAAGAATGTCTAATCCTGCATGGATTTGGGAAGAGTGCCGTGGGATTTAGAAAAACCTGGAGTCTATATGGCAGCTAGTGCTGAGTGTAGAGGCAAATTCTTGCCCACCCACTGCCATCGAGTCAGTGCCAGCCTACAGGACAGGGTGGAACTACCTCTATGGGCTTCGGAGACTTCCCAGGAGTAGAAAGCTTCCTTTTTCTCCCAAGGAGCAGCTGGTGGTTTCAAACTGGCAACCTTGTGGTTAACAGGCACACACATAACCAGGTCTATGCCACCAGAGCCCTTATGGAGTCAAATTGCATGGAGTCAAATGACAGCTTCCCGACTTGTTAGTTAACTGGTGTTGGACACCTTAGTCTTTCAAAGTTTCCATTTCCTTATCCATAAAATGGGGACAATCATGAAGGCTTCATTAAGATATCAATCTAAAGTATTCCTGTGAAGCGCTTAGCACTGAGATTGGCCATAAAAAATGAAGCTCTTTGGGGGCTGCTTTTTATTTGGGCTGCTATGAGAAGGCCCTCCTGAAGGTGGGAAGGAAGGGCAGGGGTTCAGTCTCCCAGTGGCTCACTCACCCCTGGGGGAGAGGTTCGCGGCTGGATGCCTCGAAGTGCCCTCTGTTTTATGGGACCCCGTGTGCTCACTCATTGAGTGTCAGTGGGTGGGCGAGCAAGACACAGCTGAAGCGAAGCACAAATGGCAAATACAGAGCAGGAGTCAGGCGTGCGTGAAAAGAACGCAGGTGTCCGCCCTTGTAACCCCTCTCCTCCTTCCTTCCCGCCTCTGGTCAAGGTCTTACTCTGCATAACCTACAGCCCCACGTTTGATCTGAACGGGAGCGCCGTGCTCAAGATCGCTGAGGTGAGTCCCTGCAGGGCCGCCTGTGTGTGTGCAGTGTGGGTACCGGGGGGTGGGGAGAGAATTATTGGGGTGGTTGGTGGGAAAGAGAGCCCCAGGAGTGTGGGGAGCTGGGCCCTATTACTGTGGAGAACTTTCACTAAGAAAATAGGTTTGTGGGGTGCATGGCATTGTGGGGCCCAGCTTGTGTGTGTGTCAGAGCGGTGGGTGCATGCGGGGCTCAGGTTCACCACGGAATGTGGCTGGTTCCCTTGCTCAGTTATACCCAGGAGAGAGCGGCCTAGCCTGCTTTTTTTTTTTCTGAGATTAATTGGAAAGCATTTGGCTTTAAAAAAAAAAAAAAAGCTTTTAGGAAATCAAGTTTGAGATCTGCAGAGATGTTTATTGATTATACCCCATCTCCAGTCCTTACACCTGACGAATGCGTTTTCATTGAGCACCCTCTCTTTGCTTTTCCACCTGCTCTGCAGCTTAGAGTGGCATGTGCCTGCGGGCACTCCCAGCAATCGGGCCTCCTGAGAACGTTGGTGATTCGAATGCCTGGCATGTGATGCCTTTGGAAATGTCATTTTTCCAAACCCTAACATGCACAGGACAGTTTTCCTCCCTCCTCTGGAAAGGTCTGTCTTCGGGATTCATGTATTCTGACAAGTGTAGGTGCTGAGGCCCAAAGAGGCAAATGTTCTTGTTTGTGAGTTTATCTTCATTCCGAAATGGTGAAGGTGGGGAAAACTTCTGGGTCAGTACTGGAGGACAGAACGGGGAGCTTCCAAAAGATGGTAGAATGGGAAGATAATGGGATTCTTCTGGAAACTTTCTGAAGCCCCTTCTTGCTTCTGCCAGCAAATGCACGTGCTTTATGGTATTGTCTGGCATTCAAGAGTGAAAATTGAGAGGAAAAAAATGGTTGAGGCTATAGAAAGGCGAGCGGACCAGCCAGTCAATCGACCCTTCGCTACAATGTCAATTGGTTTTTGAGTGCATATTGATAAAAGCAGAGAGAATGAGTTCCCTTAACATGTGTATGTACAGAAATCGGTTGGGTGTCAGTCAGCACCGGTTTTCATGTGAGTTTCCAGCGATGGGTGTTCTTGACCCTGAGGTACGCACTTCTGAAATGGCAAACGTAGTGTCTGGTAGCAGTAAGGAGCAGGGCTGGCACGCAGGGGGCCTGCTTGCACTCAGCCGTCTGAATGAGAAGAAGGGAAATTCTGTGGGTCGCTGCCAGTGCCACCCCTGGCAGGGCAGAGGACAGGTGTCAGCCACGTGGGAGGGTCCTCAGGAGGCCGGAAAGCCTGCCGGGAGACCCACTCTGCCAATCCCAGACAATCAAGTGGGCGAAGCTGGGTGGGGGGGATGAATGCAGATCAAGAACAAAGATGGCCAGAACCTGCCTAGAGAGAGGAACCTCAGAACATGCGGTCTCTCCCAAAGCCAGTAAAACAAAGAAACAGGGAAAAGCCACAGTCTAAGAGCGAAGTGGCGCTTGATGGCTGAGGGGTGGGCACTGGGGTCCCTTCCTGCATGGAAAGGCGTCTCAGCTCTCCCTCTCCCCAGCTGTGTTGCTCTGGACCCCTCTCTGGGCTGCGGGTGGCTCTCTGTGAAAGAAATGACCAGGGCACCTCATTCTCTTCGTGCTGCTGATTGAACAGATTAAAAAACAATGCAGGAAAAGCTTCAAAGCTGGCCTGGCCACAGAGCAAGTTCAAGGCAGGCAGGTGCTCGCTGTGGCCACAACAGCTGTAGATTGATGATGATGATGGAGGAGCTTCCGCTGAATAACACTCAGTTGACCAGAGCCCTTGAACGGATGGGACAGCAGTGATCAGGGCCAGCTTCCTGAGAGACCAGTAACAAGGTTACACCCTTTGCCCCCTGCCCACTTTCTCCTGCTTGCATCCTTCTAAGCTTCCTTAGTTGGAAATGACCACCCCCCAGAAAGGCAGGTTGAAGTTGAACAAATGGGGGAATTACCACAGGAAAATGTGTGGCTCCCAATGCCAGCTTTGACTTACAAAAAAGGAGGTCTTAAAACATAAACAATAAAAAAGATGCCTTCACTTGTCCCAAACTCCGTGTTTTGCTCTTGGCTGGGACTGAACATTATACTACGCTGCATTGCCGAGCCTTCTTTAAAGAGCTGTTGTGTTGTGTCGTAAACTTACAAAATGTGGTTCATCAACTCGAAACATCAGCATCACTTGGGAGTTGGTGAAAAAATGTACCCCAGGCCCCAAATCCAGCCCTATGGATGAGAGACGGCACTTAATAAGCTCTCCGGGTGACTCGTATACAGATTAGAGTTTGAGCATCACCCCCACTATTGAATATTTGTATAAACATGCCTTGGATAGTGCTCAGCTCTGTCTGAGGGCATTGACCCCAAGGATATGCAACCTTGAAGTTTTATTACTGCTCTTTTGCCATGCCTGACTTACCGGTCCCCTCAAATAGCAGCAACTACCTCCTCAGGGGGAACCTTCTGGAAGTCAAAGCTTTTGGTGTTCCTAAGCCCCCTCATCTTCTGTCATATTACTCCTACCCACTCACCTCCACATTGTCTTCTCAGTTGTCAGTTCTATGGCAAAGGATCCCTGGTGATACGGTGGCTAATGCTCAGCTGCTAAACTAGAGGTCATCGGTTTGAATCCAGCAGTCACCCCATAGGAAAAGGATGAGGCAGACGTATTCCATAAAGATTTACAGCCTTGGAAGCCCTGTGGGCAGTTCTGCTCTGTCATATCGATAGGGTTGCTGTAAATCAGAACGGACTCAACAGAAATGGCTTTGCTCTACTTTGGTTTTAATATCTGGAGCCCTCTGGCACTGTGGGTACAGATTGGGCTGCGATCCACAAGGTCGGCAGTTTGAAAGCGCTAGCTACCCCAGAGGAGAAATATGGGGCTTTCTACTCTCACACAGAATTGCAGTCATGCAAACTCGAAGGGGCAGTTCAACCCTGTCCTATAAGGTCATTATGAGTCAGCATCGACTTGATAGCAGTATGTTTTTTTTAGAAGCATGCATATCTCTTAACTACTTTAGCACTTGAATTAAGGAGGCCAGGTGGTGTATTGATTAGGCATCCGGCTGCTGACCTCAAGGTCAATATTCGAAACTGCCAATCATTACCAGGGAGAAGGATGTAGGTTTCTACTCTGGGGGCAGATCTACCCTGTCCCACAGGGCTGATAGGAGTCTGCATTGATTCGACAGCAGTGTCTTAGTCCTCAAATTCACTATAGTGCTGCCCCATTGTTTCACCAACGAGGCTCACTTCTGGCCTTTAATAATGGGAAACATACCCCATTCCAAGCCATACTTGGATAACCTGTCCTTCATTGATCATGGAGTAGGTTTCTTTATCTAAACAGCACACCAATAACATGTGTTATGAGCATATCGGTCAGTAGCCACAGGAGTAGGTTACTGGGGTCATGGGGTGTAGGTAAGTTAGGAGAGGATACAGTCGAGTTGTCCTCTGAGACCACCATTGGTTTAGCTCAGGCCCAGGAAATAGGAGAGTCAAGGCTGCTGCAGAACCCGTTTTGCATTTCTGTAACTTAACCATATTGCTTAGAAAGCCTCTTTTCTTGGTTTCTACCCTGAGAGTTGCTTAAGGGACAATTCTGCAGGCCCTCAAATGCTTCTCACCTGCCAGTTTAGCCTTTGAAAATGGCGTCTTACTTTTAAAGTAGGACGTTTCCACCTGAAACTACCCCTGAGCTCCTGGAAGTGGTCTGGGTTATATATAGATGTCCCATTAAAACAGTTCTTTAACTTCAACAACAACAACAAGGTTATCTTTTTTTCCCTATCATTAAATTTCAAATGAGACTAGAGAAACACTTGAAGAATATTTAAAAACAAACCACTTAAAGTTCCTGGGAAATATTGGGAAGGCACCCAACCGCCTCCCCCTTTGCAGGCCAGTGCGCAGCAGCTGTGATCCCAGAACAGTGTTTACTCTGAAACCTGTTGATCAGGAAATGCTGTGTGTGCTTAGATAGGGAAAAAGAGGCTGTTTACCCAAGGTGCCGCTGAAACAATAGAAGCTACCACGAAACTTTCAACGTGTAGATAAGAGGCAGCCTTCCCAACTACCATATTCTTAATTAAACTGTGCAGTCATGAAAGTTTCTCAGAATTGGGTCTTCCATGATGCAGGGGGAGTAAGAGATAGCACCAGTAAATAAAAGATGGTGGTTATGGAATATCCAACACATGTTCTCTGTTCAGGTTCATGAGCAATCACTATTAAAATTTCATTAGAGGTGCGTAATCCTTCTGCTTCAGTGCTTGAAATATGGACCCAAGATTTCTTTTAACATGCACAGTTTAGAGAGAGAGTGAGTTGCTGCCATGAGAGAAGAAAGCAGCAACAATAAAAAGGACCAAGCATTTGGCCTAAGGGAGGAAGTGGAGCTGTAGCCAGAGCACCGTAGGAAAGTTCGTTTGAAGATGGTGAATGGCGTCTTTCCATTGGAATGATGGCGGACATGCTCCCATGCCTGCAGGAAGCTCCACAACGAATTTCCACAGGAGAAAACTTAATCGTTCCATGTTTTTCTTTTTGTCTCACTGATTCCTTAGAAAGTGGTCAGGAGCTCTGGTGGCATGGTCGGTTATACATTCAGCTGCTAACCACATGGTCAGCAGTTGGAAACCACTAGCTGTTCTGTGGGAGAAAAAGGCTTTCTACGGCTGTACAAATCAAAAAGCAAACTCACTGCCATTAAGTCAATTCTGACTCATTGTGTCCCAATAGGTCAGGGTAGAACTGCCCCGTGGGTTTCTGAGACTGTTTATGAAAAGAAACCCTTAATGTCGGGAAAAAAACAAAACAAACCTTTTCTGAACCCCCCAGAGGCAGTTCTACTCTGTCCTATAGAGCCCCATATGAGTCGGAACCCACTCCGTGGCAGTCACTGTGGTTTTTCTTGGGGTTTTATGTATCCAAGCTGCCTTTAGAAATAGGCCACGTTCTGGAGAATCTTTACACAATGACACTGAGTGTATCTTTCAGATCATCACGGCATTACCCACACATCATATGGAATTGAGTTCAACACACATTGAGGTTCAAAAGCTGCCACCAAAAAGTCTAATGTAATAGTTCCACTGGTCACTGAAGTGTTGTTGTTTTAATTTTAATATATTTGTCTAATTGTTTAGTTTAAATAGCTTATAACACTTGAAATGGTAGGTGATACTTCAATTCTGATGTGGTAGAATTCTTTCTGAGGCATGTCTCAAATGAAATGCTACAGTTCCAGAGCTGAACGTCTCTAGCTACAGGTTAAAAAACACACAGACGGCTTGTTCTGTGTATCGTAGCAGCATCTTACTGTGTTCTCTGTAGGCCCGGTAGGAGTAGCCTGATCTCGGACAAAAACTGGGCAATGGAGCAGGATCGTTCTCCCAAACCAGCTGAGGCCACTAGCCTGGTGACATCTCCTTCTAAAGAGCTTCTCCACTCCTTGAAGCCCTTTCTTTTCCTCCATATGTGGTCGCCTTTGTAGACTCTGTTTGACTCACCCGAGACGGCTGTCCTTTGGCTATTTGCTGCCATGTTTTTTAAACAAGCTAGATCTTTTGCAAGGAATTTCCACATCCCCCTTTTACTCGGTTTTGCATGGCGCTTGGAGAACTCATCAAAAGCAAAAGATACCCGGCAAGACAAGGGCTTCGCTACTACATTTGGGGTTGGTTCACAGGGCACATTTGTGATATTGGTAGACTCTGTACCCCAAGTGGAAGGTTCTGGGAAGGTGCAGGAACTGATGAACTATAGTGTCTTCGGCCATCCTAAGAGGCCAGCTTTGGCCAGGAAAAACCCAGAGGACAAAGGGAGAGGTCCGAATCAGGCTCTTCGTTGAATGCCTGAGATTTTTAATAATTTGCGTGGAGTTGAGATCAAAAAAGAAAAACCAGCAAACTTCTTTAACAAAACACAAGTGATCAGACTCACATAGACACATATTTCTTAAAAATAATAAAACTAATTGTGGAGGGTGGGGAATGGGTTTCATCGTCAGGGCTCATGATGAACAAAGTGCCTGCAGTCACATACCCACCAGCACAGATTGTCACCTGTTCGGAAGAGGAGGGGTCTTCCAGAGAGAAAATTGCTGTGATTCATCATCCTGGTAACAATTGTGTTGTTCTAACGTGACGTTTCAGAAAGCGTCTTCTCTACATGAAGCTTTTCTACTTTGCCGCAGCTACATCTCGGACTGTTTCTACCTTCATATCCCAATAAATGATTTCTCGCCATCCTAAAATGTCCCTGCTGAAAGCACACGGGTTCTTCTCTCTGGGGAATGTATCCCTCAGTGATGGACAATAATGTGTCCAAACAGTGCTGCCAACAACCCGCCGAAAGGGACGAGAAGGGAAACCCACAGCCCAGCGGAGGCAATAGCCGTGTGGCAGGCTAGGGAAATCCTGATCGGGGCAGCTTCGCTTCAATGTGCAATCCTGCGGCAATCGCTATTGCCTGTCTGCGGTATTCCACTGTAGCGCTTCATGTTTCATAATTTAGTTATTTCGCCCTGGGCCTAACTGAGTACTGCTGTTTTTCAGTCTACTTGCTCCGTGATGTACGACTTTTCATTGCTGACACGTGGCTCGCAGGCTTGCGCTTCCTCGCTCCTTGCCCTTCTGCGTTTGGGGGTGGCTTTGCTTCGCTGACCGTGTTGTGTTTTTGCTCGCAGTTTTGTTTAGCGTGTCGTAAAGCGGGGGGCCCACAAATGCATGGAATGGTCAAAATGCTCATCACGGAGCCCCTCACTGCCCTGTGTCTCCGTGCGCTCCCCGGTGATCAGGGGCCTGGGGCTTTCCACAAGCTATTTGGCCCGCTGAGCCTGTGGCAGAGGTACAGAAGGCTTCTACGTGCTGTTGGTGCCCGGAGGTGCCCGGGGATGCAGCACTAATACCGGGCAGAGGAGATGAGGACATTGATGTGTTCTTTCCCAGAAACTCAGCCTGCCTTTGGACTTGGTATTCTCTTCGACTCCCTGTGCTGATTTTAGCACTTCCTAAAGAAATCGTTGACCTTGATACACCGGTTAGGTTTCTAAATGGAAGTCTTAGACCTGTGAGCCTTCATAATAAGTAATACAGCAAGTGTTAAGAAACTTTCCTTCAGAAGATTTGGAAGAGCCCATTAAAGCCCATTTCTCTCTAGGCACCTACAAACAAAAAGCAGGAGTCCTGGTGGCACTGGTGCTTATGGATCGGGCTGTGAATCCACAAGGTCGGCAGTTCGAAACCACCAGCCGCTTCTTGGGAGAAAGATGAGGCTTTCTTCTACTATAAAGAGTTCCAGTCTCAGAAACCTACACGGGCAGTTCTACCCTCTGTGTGCTATAAGGTCACTCTGACACAGATCAACTTGATGGCAGTGAGTTTTCAGTTTCCCAAATAGCTGCTTTCATCTGCACTGTTTGCAAGCCTCACACATCCTGCTGAAGTTTATTATCTTAGAGCATACCGTGCTTCACGCCAACAGGATTTCGTGGGAGGAAAAAGCATACCATTGAAAGAAGACTATTAATTCGTGAGGTACAAACAGTACTCGTGTGCCTAATTACACGACGGTGGGGACTTTGGTTTCTTTGAAGTGGAACAGTACATGCACTTAGATGTGTTTGCAAGGTTCATAAGCCGTTTTATCACGTGCAAAAAGAGCCTGGCAGAATGAAACTCCTTTTCCCCTACAATACATACAAATTGTATCTTTGGAAAAATTATCATTTAAGATCACCTGAGAAAATGAGTCCCCAGCGACCGTGCCCTGAGTGGTGGGAGGTGAACTAAGACCTGGAGAAGGCGGCAGGTCTCACTCTAGCTGCCAGCAGGAATGGATCCAGACCAACTCCCCAGCACTTTTCCGTTTTAAATGCTTGTTGGAATATGAAGCATTCCATAGTAGCTAGATTCAGCTTTTGAAAAATTTACTGCTGGGCATTGGGTGAAGTTTTACTCAAAAGTCAACTCAAGAGAAGTATGTCTTTATGTAGTTAAGGTTACTGCAGGGTGTTATGATCGGGAGGCCTGGCAGGAAGCGTCTCTGGCTTTTACGTGGTGTTAACAAAGAAGGTTCATTTTGAGATTCTCTGCTCAGCACTTCTGTTCTCAATTCAAATGTGCCATTTAAGTGAGAAACCTGCATTTCCATTCTGATCACCTTGGAATGATTTCTAGAAAAATAAGTACATTGTATCCCTTTGGGGGGGTTTTGTGTGTGTGTTCTAGTGGTTACTTGTTGGTCTGCTACCCTCAAGGTCAACAGTTCAAAACCACCAGCTGCTCTGTGAGAAAAAAAGGAGGCTTTCTCCTCCCCGAGAGAGTTACGGTCTCAGACACCCCAGGGGCGGTTCTGCCCTGTGCTGTCGTGTTGCTGTGAGTCGTCATTGATTGATGGCACTGAGTTGGGGTTGTTTTTTTTGGGGGGTTTTTTTGGAGAAAGCTGCTGCACAAAATTCGGAGGATAGAACTTTACGGAGAGAGAGAAGTGGGCATGTCTAAACCATGCGCCAGGTGCCGCGCCCTCCCGACAGCTTGCAGAACTAGAAGCGATAGAATGTGAAGCCATCATGTAAGGGAGGTTTTGAGGGTTTTTCTCTCCAATTCGGGCCTCTCCATGCAGCAGCCATTGGGGTCTTCTTGTGTGTCCAACTAGACCCTCAGATTCAGACGACCTGAGTGGGCCCCTGGGCATCCTCGGCCCTCCGTGGATTCAGGGCAGGAAGCACAGCCTGCTCCCGAGCAGGGCCGTGCATACCAGACACCTCTCAGAGGGCTCTTCACGGCAGCCCAGAGAGTACCCTTCCTCCCTGATGGCAGCTTTGGTGCAAGATGATGACAGCCATATCTGTGTGTCTGGAGTCACGTTGGCTTAATCACCGTGTCCCAAACGGGAACCAATGGATTCTTAGAACAACGAGCTTGCAGCATTCTGTCCTCAGCAGAATGTCCCCAGAGGATGTGACCAATGGTAAAAGTCATCGCACCCAAGACAACCCAGAGCTGTGGCAGCCAGCCGGACATTATGATTTGTTTCCAGCTTAGTAATCAGAGTCCTGCTGGCCCCTAGTAATGCTGCCTAGTAATGCAGCTGACGTTCTGACCTTGGTCAGGTTTCTGGGAAAACACAACTTGAGAGTTAACCCAAGGTCAAACTCATTTGAGGAGCTAAAGAGGCTTTTTTAAAGCCTTTGCCCGTACTTCACTACCTACCCCCTGAAACTTGCCATCATGTGGGTTCTGACGCCTGGCTCCCCCTTTATGTCTGAGATGAACCACAGCGTTATGGAGGCAGATTCCCATGGCAGTCGATCATCCGGCATGTCTCCTGAGTGCCTCCTGAGTAGACTCAAACTGCTTACCTTTCCGTTAGAAGGCATGCATGTTTACACTCTGCATCATAGGGTAATGCCCTTCATTCCCCAGGAGTTCAGGGACCCTTTTCCTGATTGATCTCTAGCAAGCTGACTGCTTCAGGAGGCACTCCTTGTTTGGCCTGTCTGAAAATCACCAGTTTACATTCTTCTCTGGTGATCAGAAGGGTCATAGGAAACATTATGTTAACTCTCTGCTTAAAAGATACTGTCAGGTTTTAGATATTCTTTTTGCTGTTGTGTAGTTAAGTGCCATCAACTTGGTTTGGGACTCACTGTGACCTCACATGACAGAGCAGGCAGCAGAGGGGCCCCACGGGTTTCCTGGGCTGTGATCCTATGGGAGCCGATGGCCAGGCCCACACACCCACACACCCACACCCCAAGCACACACTGGGTGGGCTCTGACTCTCAGCCTTATGGTTGGCAGCAAGTGCTTAACTGTTGCATCACCAGGGCATATAATAAAAACATATCTATGTTGTATTAGGTAGGCTTCTCTAGAGAATAAAACCAGAACACTTATGATTTTATATTTATATATATATATATATATATGGAGAGTTTTATATGGCAAGAAGGAATTTAACAGCTAATTAGTCCACATAGAGGGTTCAGTTCAATTCACTTCCATGGAACAGTAAATATGTCAGACATCCTTCTACTCACATGGGCTGCCAGCTCCAAGTCAAGGAAGCAGGCAGTGGAGTCCTCCCTTAGGCAAGGCAGACAGAGTCTGCCCACAGGCAGCAAAAGGAAGAGTGGGTCACCGACCGTCAGTAGCTTGGGCGGTTAGAGAAGCAGGCCCAGATGGAAGGTCGAATGCAAGCAATGCAAGGCGACAGAATCCACCAGCCTCAAGCTCAAATGATGTCTGCCCCAGCAGTGTGGTGAAGCCGTGACACAATCCACAGGTTGGCTTGGCTCACGGGCTGAGGCAGAGAACTCGCCGAGAACTAGTCACGAGAGAGCAAGAGAGAGGGGGTAGACATTACAGAGCCATTTAGCTCTTTGCCCTCCCACCAAATTGCAACCATATTAATCCCACATGTTCCTATGGTCCAGGTTGGCACATTAAACCTATCATATATGTACATCTGAATATCTATATGCATGGCTCTTCAATAACCACCTCCACATCAGGCTGACTTTCTTCTTGAAAACATGAGTGATGTTCCCTGCAGCCAGTTCCCAGGGCTGTTGGAGATGAACTAGGAACTGCTGATGCCTCAGCACGTATGTATTGCTGTCTTCTTCCTTACCAGGTGTGCATCGAGACATACGCATGTAGCTGTCACCAGCGCAGCATAAACACGGCTGTGCGGGCAACACTCAGTCAGATGCTGAGTGACCTGGCGTTACAGCTCCGGCAGAGGCAGGAGAATACGGTGAGTCTATTGGCGTCTGCATGTTCATCGGATCCTGGGCGGCGTCTGTGTGTGGCTGCATGCGGTGTGCACACCCCACCCCCCGCCAGAGAGGGTAGCTAGACATCATCTAGTCAAGTCCTTTTATTCTTGACTTGACAAGGAGGATATGCTGAAGCCCCGGGAGATGACATTTTCTCATCTAAAGTGAGTTTACCAGCGAGAAATTCATAACTGAACTTGTGATCTCCTAACTCCTGGCACGCTCTCTCTCTCTTAATACGCTCATGCTTCAGTGCCTTTTTAGTATAATTTTGGAATGAAATAGTTTTAGAACTGCTCAACACAGTTTCACATATCATAGTCTTCCTCATAAATTCCATGAGTTACCGAAAACAAATTAGCCCTGGTGACCCAGTGGTTAGCACTTAAACCTGCTAACCAATTGGTCAGAGGTTCAAATCCACCAGTCATCCTGTGGGAGAACAGTATTGTCAGTCAGCTTCTATAAAGATTACAGCCTTTGAACCCCTGTGAGGCTCTGAAACACTACTGGGGCCCAAAGTGCCACTGCACGTTGGAATTCACCAGATGGCAGTGGTTTGGGTTTGGCTTGTTTTGATGAAAAGCTTTCAAGACCTACTCGGTGGGCTTAGGGCAGACTAAGCCTCAAGTGCTCGGGATGGCGTTTTGTTTTTTAGAATGTCCCATTGTCTAAGAGAAGGATTATTTTTACTTGAGTCTCCTAATCATACCACGTGTGTCTCTCTTACTAGATAATTGAAAATCCGGATATCCCACGGGAATTTTGGAACCAAGGTATTGGATTTGATTTTTTTTCCTAGTACGATGTAAATATAAATGCCTCCTGGGGGTGAAGTGCTGGGATGTAAAGACAACTAGGTACCATCAGGTGCACTTACTCTTCTCCATGGAGATGGTGCTTAGCGTGGCGTTGTGTGGCATATTGAATGGCTTCTCTTCCCACACTCACGTAAAGCCAACCATACCTGTTCCTTCCAAGTCTCCGAGGGAAATTACTCTTCCCATACTATCCCCTGTTGGGGCTGGTGCTTTGTTCTGTTTCTTCCATTCTTCGTGAAATTAGATTTATTAGTTGCCCAAATGAGAACTCGATAGAGGGCACCAGGCGAATGCTCATGCAATACCAGGTGTGACAGGGAAAAAATGAATCACCTGCTGACACCGGTTCTTGAAGAAAAACAGCCAGCTTTGCCTAAGTAACAGATGAAAACAGGCTAAGCAAGGCTCACCTGGCGCTCTAGAAAAGATAAAAGAGGGGCCAGCTGATCAATCTAATTTAAAGACAATGATGGGGAGTTCAACCATCTGGTTAAAAGCTGAAGTACAGGTTTTACTTCACTTTCTTTAGTAATTTTTTAATATAGAAAAATCTGTCTTCAATATTTTAGCAAGTTCAACAGAGAGTGGGAAAGGGGCTGGCGGTGGTGGGAGATAATCAAGGTAGAGAATGAAAGGGGAGAGCAAGCCCAGCCCCCCATCGGAAGAAGGAAGGGAGTCCGGCACGATGAAGGGAAGGATATGCCTTGTCATTTCTAACGCACGAGTAGGGTGTTCTGTCTTAGCACCGTTTTGCTTTCTTCGTGGGCAGAGCGTCAGAAGGTGTTACAGCGTCTCTGTAGTTCTTGAAGCTCTCAATTACATGTTCTGCTGGTCTTTTCTTTTTATTGGGCTCCTCCAGTTCTCGTAAAAGGTTCACTTTAATATAGGATGGTTTCACAGACTAAAGGGGGATTAAAAAGCCCTCTTGGTCAAGGAGACCTTTATTAAAACAGATTTTCCCTCGAAAACTCAGCAGGGAGGCCTATTTAAATTGTACCTGAAGCTGAGTCCTGAAGATGACATGTAGGAGGTGATCATCATCCTGGATCATTTCTCAGTTGATTTTTCTGGATTTAGGATCTTAAAGGCAGAGGGCCAACCCTTCCCCTCCCGTCTCCCAACTTCTCTTTTATTTCCTTCCTTACACTCTTGCCGTGGTTGTCTCTCTCTCTCTCTCTCTCTCTCTCTCTCTCTCTCTCTCTCTCTTCCTTGACCTTGTGATCACCTGGTTACAAACTCACCACCTGACACTTAGTCGTTGATAACGTTTGTATGGCTCAGTAGGTTTTTATTCACTTTGGATACTGTAACATGTTACTACTCCCTTGGTCCACCAACCCTGTGAAACCGGAATCATTAGTCCATTGAGCCAAAAAGAAGACCCCAACGAACCCAGACTCACAGCACAGTCAGCAGGCTGTGGAGCAGCCCTTGGGCAGGTCCCGGGTCCCGCCCTCTTGCCAGTGCCTTCTGGTGCGTCAGTGGGAGCTTCAGAGCTAGAACCCACGAGGAGAAAGTAGACCAGGAGCCCTCTGGGCTCCTGCAAATATTTACAGTAGGTGATTGGGGTGACTCGGTGGGTTGGCCTCTTTCCTCGTGTTACCAGGTCCCCAAAGCCCTTCATTCTTTCAAACTGCCATATTCTTTCGGATCTCCTAGAAGACCCAGAAACACAAGAGGTCAAACTAAACACTCCATGCTCAATCAACTGGCCTAAAGATTGGAAGAAAATTGTTAGTATCGACTGAGTTTCTTGTTGTTGCTATTTTAATTAGCAACACCACTTTAGTTGTGTTGTGCCTGTTTCATTTATTCTAAATAAACACCTGTTGTTGTTGGTTTCTGGACCATCTTTTGAGGGCTTTGCTTCAGCAAGAAGTAGCTTTGCTGGATTCCTATCTTTTCTGTGGTAACCTAACTAAGAGTTTTGGCGTGCCAAGAAAAGCTCACCATCTGAAAAGAGCCATGTTTTGCCATCCGGGAAACATCACAAGCGGAAACCAGGAAGGATTGTTGAAGGAGCGTCATTGCCCAACTCCTCGGGTTTCCTCTCTTTCGCAGGGTCCACGGTGGAGGCGCTCTGCGATGACGTCGTCTCTGTGCTCACCGTCCTGTGTGAGAAGCTGCAAGCCGCCATCAAGTAAGTGCTGCACACACTCCTGCTCGTCTTCGGCGCAGGCGCAGACCTACTTCAGGACGAGCCTAGGGCATCTTTTAAACTAGCCTCCCTGTACAGTGTGGAGGTTACAGGGACGAGAGTTTATTGGCATTCACCCGACATTCATGAAATTGATTCTGAGACCGTGGGTCAGCCTCTTGACCACCACTTCTGAAGGGTGTCATTTTCATTTTCGGAAGCATGAAGTGGGTAAACACGGCCCCTTGCATAGAAGAGTCCATCTTCCTCATGGAGTGGAGTGGAACGCACGTGGGGCTACGGGGTGCTTGATAGGAGGGCCAGATGTGTTCAGCTGTCTGACCTGCAGTGAGGTCCCTCAGGGTACACCCCTCCTCTCTTAAATGAGGGGTCGGGGCCTGTCTCTGTTTCTGCCTCAGCCTACGTGCTCACACACTTACCTTTCGGGAAATGGGCTTCTTGGATTCTTGCCCCTTTCTCTTATGTCTGCCAATGTCAGTTCACTGAAGGTGATGTCTACTGGTCCAAGTGTCCGTGCAGCAAGTTAGTAACACGGGCATCTCTAGTAAAACCATGACAAGGTTGAACCATCCAACATGGACCGGAAAGCCACAATGTCATTAATCATAGATGCATCCTTAACTGTAAAATTCCACAGCACCGTAAGATTCTCAGCTCCCATTTGGATTGTAAAAAATACCCCCCCCCCCCAAAAAAAATTCTTTCTAATGCAAAACAAATCCACTCCCATCAAGTCAATTCTAACTCATAACAATCCTAGTGGATGGAGTAGAACTTCCCCTTTGGACCCAATGTAGGGTTCTGGGGCTATGACCCTTTAGAAGAGAGTCTCAGCTTTCTCCCGAGGAGAAGGGATAGATGCCTTCTTTTGAACCGCCCCCCCCCTACACACACACACACACACACACATCCTTTCAAGGACAGTACCACCCACTTTGGAAAACACTGAGCTACAGCGACCAAGTGACTTGACTTACCTGAGACAACCCCAAGTTATGTATGCCTGTTGGGTGGTCCTGATGCTGCTGCTGCTGCTGCTATTAGGTGCCAACCAGTCCATTTTGCACCCCAGCAACCCTGTGCAGCCAAGGAGAAATTTCTTATAGGGTTTGCTGGGTTGTACTCTTGATGCGAGCAGGTCCCAGCTCGCTCTCCTGTGGAGCAGCTGTACGGTCCACCACCGACTTTCTGAGGAGAAGCCACACCCTTAGCCGTTACACCACCATTGGCCTCATGTCATAGGCAGCTCCTTCTGATACCTTCTAAGAAGTATGGTTACAAGGGGTTTTTCTTTTCTAACACATAGTGCCTAGCATGTCGTGGATACCTTTGTATTAGCTCTAGAATGGCTTGTCTGCTTTCAGAATTGTTGCCAGTTCTTGGCTAAGATGCAGCTAAGAATAGTGAACTCCTTACATCAGAAACAGCACTTTAGACTGTCAGGACAATACGCCACACATGCGCACATTGCAGATGTACAAGCACACCCACTCCCACTCCCCCCTGCTATTCAAAACTAACGGTTGTTGATTTATATCAGTATCGACAGCAAAGGCAAAAAGAGAAGCCCTTTCTGAACCATATCGCTTGGAAACAGGCTCTAAAAGGGGGAAACAGTTCATGTGGCCCTTGTGTTTTCCTAGGGCTTCTCATGGGAGCAACGATAACTTTTGGCAAACTGTCCTGGGGCAGCATGGTCTTAGGGGATTCTCCCACTCCTTCCGGGTTTCCCGATGTATTTCTTCTGGTCCCTATTCTCCCATAAAGGTTTTGCTGTGGTTCCGGGCGCTCTTTCTCTTCCTGATTCCATCGTCCTGAGGGTGGAGGCAGCCTATCAGAGAGGCCAGGAGTGAGTGCGGCATGCGGGCCTTACACTCACCTGGCCAGAGGTGTCGCGCTCGGGAGCTCTTTCTCGGACACAATAAGCGTGATACTCCCCACGCTTCTGTGCATTCTCCTGGAGTTGTCCCTTTCTTTGCTTTTTATAGCCTTGACCATTTCTGCCGATTTTATGAGTTCGACTCCCTTTACTTCTACTGGCTAACCTCGGTGCCTCTCTCGCTTCTAAATAGATCCTTTCAATTTCCAAAAGCAATGCGTAAACACATCCCGGGATGGTGAGTGCAGCAGGGCTGTGTGTTACGATGCTCAGCCTTGCAGGCTCGTGTGCAGAAAACGCATTGAAGTTCACAGAAAGATCCCCTCGCAGGCCGTGGAGAGACAGTATGAATAGAGTTCTATATTAAGCAAGCTGAGTTCTGAGATATGGTTTAAATCCAAGAATTTTGAGAAGAGTAATCAGCCTTAGAAGGATTTTCATTCCCTGCCTGCCTGTCTGTGCCACCCTTCCCTCTGCCCTCTCCTCTCAGTACAGTGGTAGAGAGGAATCCATGCCAACCTGGTCTCGGAGGCAGGGAGGCTGAGTCAAGCATTTAGATCGCATTTGCTCTGATTCTGTTCACACAATGACTTCACGCTCCTCATTTTATCTTAACTGAATTAGAATCTGTTTTTAAGGGAAGCAAAGCCAGCATTGATCAAAACAACAGAGACAAGAAAGAAAGAAAGAAAGAAAGAAAGAAAGAAAGAAAGAAAGAAAGAAAGAAAGAGAGAGAAACCTTACCCCTAAGAACTCTGTTGTTACGTGTCATTGAGTCCAACTCTGTTGACAAAGCAAACTGCCCCACTGGGCACTGTGAGTCGACCAGGAAGAAATGGCCACATGCTTCCTGCGGGTGGGCTGGAACCACCAACCTTTCAATTGGCAGCTAACTGCTTAACCACTGTGCCACCAGCACTCCTTTTGTGAGGGCGCTAGGGATGCAGAACATTTTGTCAGATCCCCTGTAACCCAGTGAGGGCGGTCCACTCGTGAGCACTGTTCTCCACAGATCAGCTGCCTGAGAACCGGCTGATCTTCACCCAGCCAACCATGAAATGCTCAAACAAAAGACCAGGAGCAGTGACTCAGAGAGAGCCCTGGAACCAGGCGGCTTTTCCCCTAGTGCCTTCTGAAGAACGGGCTAGTTTCTAGCCGCCTTCCTGCTCTCTGTGTTTAAGTATGTCTGCGGTCAGACCAGTCGTGGGCACTTGCGTGGTATGCCCGTGGATATGTGAACCTAGGGAGCGGTGTGGGTGGAAAGTGGTTCCATCCATTTTTTACCAGTTCCTTCCATGACATGGCTTGGGCAAGGCCCCGCATGCCCGTTTCCCAGTCTGCTGCAGCCCACAGACAAGCTGCCATGCTCAGTCCGTCTCCAAGGAGACAGACACACGGCAGTTTCCTTGGCAATGCGTTGCCTCATCAGCAGGTCAGATGACGTGGAGGTGTGCGGTTTGCACATGCTCAGAGGAGCCTCCCTGGCTCATAGCTTCGTGATGACTTTGGGAATTGAGAGTCTGCCTTGTCCGTACTTATTTTCCTTCTGTCATGCTATGCCGACAGATTGAGAAAGAACTCTTTTACTTGGGGCATGTGGTAGTGACATTTCTCACTCATGGTGCAGGTGATTGGTCCGATAGGACTGCGACTAGTAGCATAACGTGGAGGGTCCCCATAAATGAGAGAACCCATCAATGAGGTGGGTTGACATAGAACCACAGTAGGAGTGGGCAGTATCTTTTTGTTGTGCGTACGGTCACCATGAGGAGTAGCCAAGTCCACAGCAACTGAGAGCCACCTCGCAAAGGCAGGCTGGAAATACTCTTCCACGACTAACTGCTGAGAAGGCGGCTTAGCCTGCATCTTACAGCCCTCAGATTTTACCCCTTCTGATCAGTCTGTTTGTAGCAGCCCAAAGGGTCTTTTCAAAACCTAAATCTGGCCCTGTCCTACCTTCACCTTGATGAGCAGAGTCCACAGAGCCTCGCCTGGCCCACTAGACCTCTGCCCACGTCTCCATCCCCATCTCTTGGGGGTGGCACTCTTATACTTTCTCTTCCGTCCCAAACTCATCAACAGAATCTCCCTCTTTGCTCCCTTTGCTACACATACCTTACCATTTCCCCAACTCCTTCCCATGATGGACTCATACATGATTCCCATCTTTACTAAGATACCATTTCCTTTCGAAGTCCTTTCTGGATCTTTCCAAGGAGGTTGGGGAACCCCTTTTAAATTCTCTCAGACTATTGTGTTAAATAGTTCATTTATAGCATGTCCTACGTGGTGTTTGATCTACTTGTTTACTTACCCACCTAGTCCCGCAGGAATGTGCTCTTTCGGATTAGGCACTATTTCCTGCTCCAAAGTATTGGGAAGCCTGTAGGAGTGGGGGCCTCAAAACCAAAAAGTCTTTCGGGTCCTGAGAATCGCAAAGTCTTTCTTGCCTTTCATCCTCTTCTTCCAAACACCACCGTCCTCCTGGCAAATTACAGTAATGGTTATGGAGACTCAGCCCTACTTATCCATTTCTTCTTCCACCCTTCAAAGGTGTGCTAGAGCGAGTCTAAATAAAAGTGGAATGACCTTCTTCAAAACAATGCTATTCTTCATTGGACAGTTATTTTCGGGGCAAGGAATAGCATTGGGTTCCGTGGGTCAGCAAACCTTGTACAAAGGGAAACGCATGCACACGATATCTCGGTTTGGGATGCGTCTGTGATTTTGATTGTTGTACACCCTTACGATGGGCAGGATTGTGCCTTCAGCCTAGAGTCCCCAGCCCTTTGTAGACAAACTGCCGGGTTTAGAGAGAGCGTCAGAGTGTTTCTGTCCTGGGTTCTGCAACGGGACGGTCTCTCTCTCAGTTTGACAGTGGTATGGCTCTATGGGAAGATCTGGTCTTAGCTTGGCTGTTCTCACTTCCCGTCTCTTTAAACTTCTCATCTGTCACCTGCCTCATGATTTCCTCCCATTTCTTTTGCCTTTGGGCTAATTGAACCATTAAGCACACTGGCTTTCCTCCTGGCATTTATGGAAAAATAGAACTTAAGTTCGGAGAAAAGAGCTATAGCCAGAATTGTTCCCCTAAAATTAAAGTAGAAGTTTCTCCTTTTTCTAAGTATTCCATTCCCAGACTGAATTCCTGAGTGAATTTGCTTGTGGGTGTTCATTGTATATTTGTAGTCAAAATGTCCAGGGTATTTGAATTCTTCTTTTTTCTCCTCTGTCACTTTTGCCACCCACCCTGACATTAATATTCTCTGGTGAGCTGGACAGAGGACTTAATCTGGGTACAAAGATTAAAGTGTCCTTAATTAGCGCTATTGTAGAATCTTACACTAATAATTTTGGGGGGAGATAACTTGTCCACTGAAAAGCCATCACACTTCAAAAATAAGCTATAAGGTAAATAATCAATAAGATGCACAGTGTAGAAACATATTTTCCCATTAACAGGTAGAGAGCTAGATGCTTTCTTAGCACAGGGTAAGGCAAGTGAAAGTATTAAAAATGAGTGTTTCTGAAATAAACCAGTGTTTTGGAAGTAATTATAGACTGAAGTTAATAATATGTATCAGTGCTGTGTTATTAATTGTAGCAAATGTATCATGCGACACTGTGTGTGTGTGTGTGTGTGTGTGTGTGTGTGTGTGTGTGTGTGAGAGAGAGAGAGAGAGAGAGAGAGAGAGAGGCCTAGCAGTTTGTCCTTTGAAATGAACCATCAGAAGCACTATGGAGCATGGTTCCGCACTGACACACCTGAGTCGGAAAGGACGGCATGGAAATTGGTTTAGCTTGGGGAGCAGAGGAGAATCAGATCGGAGGGGCGGGGGGAGGAAGGAGGGGAGCTATAACATGGTAAACTTTCCATAGACCCGAAGCCGTCATGTCTAATAATAATCATTTAATCATCATGATTGGAAAATCCTAAGCCCTTCCCCCAATTGGACACTTCTGCAGTGGCTGGCGTTGCACCCAGCATTTCCCCAGCACCCCTGAGCCCCACGTTTCACTGGTTATGATACATGTGTCCATGTGCTGATTTGCTTCTCCACAGCGACAACCAGCAGCTGCAGCTGCTCTACGCAGAGTGCATCCTGTCCGTGCTCAGCAGCTGCTCCCCCTCCATGCACCTGCACCGGGGCTTCACCGACCTCATCTGGTGAGCACGCTTGCTGCCGGCGCCCACCGACATGACTTGGGGAACTGGCTCAGCACCCATGACCTCCCAGCGTTCCTCCAGGCTGGGGCGGGAGGGGGACATCCTAGAGGGGCTGAGTGTGCTCTGCACCAGACCAAACCACAGAAACTGGAGATTGCTCTCCCACACAATGCCTCTAGGGCTCTCTGAAACTCCGCCTCCCTGGCAGGCTCAAGAGTGACAGGAACAAGGAGATTTCTAGCTGATTAGCCTGCTCTGGAAACGTGGAAACACGCCAGATACTTGTGCCGGGAGAAGGCAAGATACTGCACCTTATTCCCAGCTCTACCTAGTACTTCCCCATCTTGACCTAACGTAGACTCTGGGAAGTGTACATGGTCAACCAAGCAGTTGGCGGTTCAAGTCCCCCCAGAAGTGCATCAGAAGAAAGGCCTGGACCAAGGGTTCAAGTAGAAAGGAAATGTTCTGAAAAGGATGATGGCAACATCTGTACCAATGTGCTTGACACAGTGGATGTATGAATTTTTATAAGAGCTGTAAGAGCCCCCAACAAAATGATTAAATAAATTATCACTACCAAGAGAAAGAAAAACATAAGAAAGGCCTGATGATTGACACCTTAAAAACAAAACAAACCAGCCACCGAAAGCCCTGCGGAGCACAGTGCTTCTCTGATGCACGGGGGCCCTGTGAGGCATAATCCGCTCCAGCTGGCTTTCCATGAGAGCCATAGGTGATGGGCACCCCCAGACTCTCAGGCAGCAAGTTAAATGCCGAGTTAAAATTGACTTCTCAAATGAGAAATGCCCATAATCTGGTTAGTCGTTGTAAAGGGAACCTTCGTAACTCAGCCATAGCACCAGGGGTCCACTTCTTCATGTAAGCTGGGTTCTTGACACCTCTCCAGATGTTCCATTGGGTAATCCCCGCTTGAGTCAGGAGGCAGAGTTTTTGGCTGGTATTCCCAGGAGGGATGGGGAGACGTGGGAAACTGGAGCAGAGTCAGGAACCCATCTCAGCAAGACCTCCCGGGAGCCTGGCGTACGTCCCTGCAGGAGAGTGCTCACAGGTCACCATTTGCCTCTGTCTAAAACCCCTGTCTCCTCCTTTCTCTGCCCAGGAAAAACCTTTGTCCGGCTCTCATCGTGATATTGGGGAATCCAATTCATGACAAAACCATCACCTCCGCCCACAGCAGCAGCACCAGTACCAGCTTCGAGTCAGACTCGGCCACGGGAGTTGCTGACCACGGCCGGGGCTCAGGCTGCTCGTCCACGGCGCCGGCCCTGAGCGGACCTGTGGCTCGGACCATCTATTACATTGCCGCCGAGCTGGTCCGGCTGGTGGGCTCGGTGGACTCCATGAAGCCCGTGCTCCAGTCCCTGTACCACCGCATGCTGCTCTACCCCCCGCCTCAGCACCGGGGGGAAGCCATCAAGATCATGAAAGAGGTAGGGAGCCGTCAGGGTGCGCACTGCCGCGTCCCCGGGAAGCACCTGGACATGCTGCATCTTCACTTCTAGGTCCCTGCGAGTGCGAGGGCGGGTTCAGGCCTTTGGGAGGCAGGTGGGAGTGGGTGACGGTGTCACCACCCAGAGCAGTAGACCTCCCTTGGGAGACTCACCCCTGTCCCCCTCAAGGATAGCCTGGCTGAGCAGGAGTGGAGCAGCCCAGGAAAAGGAGAGAGGAAGAGGCTAACTGACCCCATCAGTTCCTCCAGCTCCATGTACCCCTGAGATCCCGGGCCCCTTCTGCTGGAGGGGATGGGGAAAAGGGCCAAGAGTGGGGGTGCTGAGGCCCATGCATTGGACTGCTAATCTCAGTCATTCTTTGAGAGAAAGTTGGGGCTGTCTGTCCCATAACAATTTACAGCTTTGGAAAGCCTACGCCCAGTCCCTATGGGTCGGGATCCGCCCAGTGGCAGTGGGTATTGCCCGGTCCCTATGGGTCGGGATCCGCCCAGTGGCAGAGGGTATTTAGTTGGGGGATTCCTCTACGTAGAAGAGCCCATTTGCCTGAACCTACCCATGTAGGCCTGGTGGTGTAGTGGTTACACATTGGGCTGCAGTCTACATGGTCAGCAGTTCAAAGCCACCAGCAGGTCTGTAGGAAAAAGACAGGGTTTTCTACTCCCATAAAGAGTTATCGTCTTCTAGGAAACCCATATTGGGGCTGTGAGGAGTCCGCATTGACTCGATAGCAGCGAGTTTGGTGTGGGGTAGATCCCTCTGAGGGGGGATCGAGTCCATGACAGGGAGAGAATGAGGATGGACCGCTGCCCTGCTAGAGTCCCTTGATGCCTCGAGTCTAAGGAAACACGTTACATGTAAGAGTCCACGTGTGTGTATTGCTTTCAATACTAGCTTTTTATCCCCTTAATATTAAAAAAAAATTCCCTGGGGCCTTGCCACTCCATTCCCTTGCTGTTCCGCTGCACTCCCCCAGTGCTTTGCCTCGGTGTGGTGGGATCAGGTCAGGCGCAATTCCCACACTGTGTCTCTGGTGCCGTCCCCTGTATCGCCCTTAGTCACTGAGGGGCATCATTTCTCATAGTGGGGCCAGCCATGTTGTCCTCTCTGTGGACTGGCTGCTCTACTCTGGAACATCATTCTCACGGCCTGGTGGGCCAGGCTGTGCTCCACTCTCTCCTCCTCCCCCTTCGTCTGCTCCCGTGTGCTCTGATCAGACATGTCCCTCTCCCGGAGCTGCAGAATCAATGTCGTCCTTTGAAACAAATTCTTCTGGGGGGAGGGGCAGGTATCCACTTAATATTTGGACTGGGGCCAGCCTCCCAGACCTTTCCACTGGTTCCCTACTCCACGCGGGGATGTTGCTTTCACACCTTGAGGCAATACCAGCTTCTTACGACTGCAGCAGTGAATCGGGACAATGCCTTCCCTCTCATAGACTGTCTGGCTCCCGGGGTTCATTTGCAGGAGCTGGGCTAGAAGGAGACACAGCACCTGGGAACGGTCTGTGAGATTGTGGGGGGAAACCTGATAATTTGGGTAAGGCAGTAATCTTGGTATCAGAATGTGGTGTCACCCCACCTCATCCAACCCCCACCCCACCCCCACATGAGCTACAGTGTTTGTTTAGCCTTGTGGAGTGTGACGTCTTGGCATGTATCTCCCTGTTCTCCTTCGGGCTTGTCACCGCCATGTGTCCGGTCTACCTATTAATCAAAGACACACTGCGCATTTGTTTTATCAAGTACATCCTGTTTCCATTTTCCCCAAAATGAGCAGTTCAGGCAGCCCTGGGGGACGCCTGAGATCTTGTGTGCCTATGTCTTTAAGAACTGGTAGGTAAGTCAGAAGGGGCAGTGCCATTCCTTGTTAGCCTTTCTGCAGAGCAACAAGGGAGCCCTGAGGGGCCTGGGGTGAAGTGTCCTGCTGGGAACAGAAGGGTGGGCAGTTTGAACCCTCAGCCACCCCACAGGAGAGAGATGCAGCAGTCAGACTTTACAAAGCCTTGCAAACCCTGCTGCCGTGGCACTTCACCTCCACCCTAAAGGGGCACCATGAGTCAGAATCAATGAGGCCTCAGTGGGGTAGTACCCGAAAGCTTTTTGATGATTTGAAAGCTGCACCCACCGGGAATGAAGGTTGTTGTGATGAGCTTGTTGCAAGTGGTTGGTTCGGGCGTTTCCAAGTGAGGACAGTCTGACACAACCCTCAAGGGCAAGTAGGAGTTAGCTGTCTGTGAGTTGAACTTCTCTAACGGAGGCCTGCCTGCAATCCGAAAGCATGCCTCCCTTCCCTTTCTCGGTCACACAGCGCAGTGCCAGCAGGGTTCTCTGGTCTACATCACACCCGTGTCACCCTGAGCCCTGACGCGGCACACTCACTCCCGTCTGTGGAGGAGTCTTCAAAATCTGATCACTCCCAGCCTTTTCCCCAGATTCAGAAAGAACTGAGAAATAGACAAAAGATTCCCATGAGAATTAAAATTTACTACCAGTAAATTCACTGCTAGATTAGGAGACCTAGGGGTGAGAGCAGAGGGTATAGTTAAAGGCTTGCCTAATAATCTAACCACCCGCCTCTGTAGGAGAGAAAGATGTCATTGGCTAGATTTATAGTCTTGAAAACCCCGTGGGACAGTTCTGCTCCATCCTGTCAGGTCACTAAGAGCCAGAACAGACTTAGCAGCAACAGGGTTTGGAAAGGTCGATTAGAAAATACGGATTGAGCCCAGTAGAAAGGGCCGTCCCCTCTCCCTGTTCCCCTAGAATGTGCTCACCTTTCTAGCAGCAGAGGAAAAGCTAGGGACAGCAGGGAACCAGACCCTGGCTATTTAGCTGCAGGCCATGGGAGAAAGAGAGTCTGATTTTTACCCCAAGCACTATCACCATTGTTGTGGTGGTTTTTCATGCCAACTAGAGATGGACAAAGGGGTAAGCTTCATTTCCGTGCATCCAGGATTGTTTTTGTTGTTGCTGCTGCTAGGTACTGTGAGTCCGCTCCAGTTTATAGTGGTCCCACATCGTGTATGACAGCAGGCATGGCCTGAGCCCCTGGTTGCTCTCATGGTGTGGATCCACATCGTTGAGAGTCGTCTTGTTTGCTGGCCCTCGACTTTGCAAAGCTCCCTGCCCTTCAGGCGCTTGTCTCTCCTGATCGTACGTTGAGAGTAAGAGAGACCACGTCTCATGCCCTCACTTCTAAAAGCCCTCTAACCGTACATGTTTCACCATATACACTTATTTTTATAATAGTCCATGGTATGTTTAATATCCTTTGCTAACACATCGATTCTTCTTCAGTCTTATTGCTTGTCCAACTTTTCCGTGCTTATGAGGTCACTGAAAATACAATGATTTGGGTCAGGCACACCTTAGTTTCCAAAGAAACACTTTGGTTTTTAGCACTTTAAAGAGATCCTTTGTAGCAGACTTGCCCAATATAGTATGTCATTTGATTTCTGGACTACCGCTTCCTTGAGTATTGATTATGGATCCAAGTAGAATGAACGATGTGACCACTTCATTGTTTATAGCAGTGCTGCCTATTGGCCCAGTTGTCGGGGGTTTGTTTCTTTAGTCTGAAGTGTCACCCGCGTCAAAGGCTGCAGTCTCTGGTCTTCATCAGGAGCGCTTCCAGTCCTCGTGGTTTTCAGCAGGCAGGGTGTAAGTTGCTGATGAGTCTTCCTCCAACTCTAGGGGCGTATTACCCCACATAGAGTCCAGCACGTCTAAACATTCGGTCAGCGCTCAGATTGTATAGGTATGGTGAAAGGACATGACTCTGACACGCAATGTTCCTGATTTTAAACCATTCAGTATCCCCTGGTTCTATGTACGTTTCTCGTGGGCATAATTGGTTTTGGAATTCCAATTCTCCATAATTTGCTATTATCCACACAGTCTAATGCTTTTCATCATCCATAAAAATGCCGATCAACATCATTTTGGTATTCTGTGTTTTCAGCCAAGAGCCATTTACCACTGGCTCCCGCATCCTATGTTCGCTTCTGATGCAGCTTGAATTTCTGGCTCCTCTTTTGACTGTGCTGCTATCACTGTTTCTTCATTGCCTTTAGCAAAATTTTACTAGCATGTGATCTGATTGGTGTTGTCTGATAATGTAGAATAGCCACATTAGTGGAGCAAGCAGGAAATATGGCAAGAGAGAAAGAAGTTAGTTAGCTCCTTAAATGATCACTTTTATACATACTCTTCCTCCATTGAAGGGACCCGGTGGTCTAGGTATTGGGCTTCCAACCACCAGCTGCCCTTGAGGTGAGAGAGAGTGCTGTCTGCCCCTGCAAAGACTTCCGGTGCTGGGACCCCTACATAGTAGGGTCACCGTGAGTCAGACTCAGTGGCACTGGTTGGTTACCTCTCTGCCTTGTTGGGAGTATATGTTACTTTCAACACAACTGGGTATAGGGGGTAACATGTCTACTCCAAACACGGGGTTTAGTAGCGATTCTTCCCTTTGAAATGAATTTAACCTCAAATTGAAAACTACTCGAGATTTCTACCCTCTGGAAATAAAAATTAATAGTGAACAACTATAAAAAATATAAATATATGACAATGCATGGCATGAAATTATAAAGTGGTTCGTAGAGAGGACTCTATGGCTGTCATGACTTCCACCAGAAAGTGGAGCGCCAAAACGAATGTTCCAGCTCCAAAGAAAGGAAGAAGTCCAAAGAGGGAAGGGAGGAAAAATAGAAGCAGACATGAACATTTCAGAAAGCAAATAAGGCTCTTAATGGAAGCAAATATCCGGACTCTTAAAAGACTAAGGAAAATGAAAGCCTTCCAAAAGGAACAGTAAAAACTTCCAAAATCGGTACAAGTGAACAGAAATGAAAACATCTCTCACCCACCGTCTCCGAATCGATTCTGACTCACAGCAACCACACAGGGCAGAGTAGAACTTCCCATTGGGTTCCAAACATTGTAAATCCTTCCAGGAGCGATGCCACGGATGCTTTCTCCCAGGGAGCCGCTGCTGGCCTTGGCCAAGCAGGTACAGGGGAGCGCGTAGCCAAAGCGCCTTCTTACAGTTATTGTAAATTCTGAAGGAATAGAATAGGGTATTTTTAAAAGGGTAAGCAAGATAAAAATGGTAAACTTAGATAAAATGCCTAAATCCTTAGGAAATAAGACAGCCTTTAAAAACTTAACCCAAAAAGAAATTGAGGCCTAGACTGGTCCAATCGTCTTTAAGGAAAATAAGTCAATCTTTTAAATGTTAACCATTAAAAAAATACATACTAGCTGCATGCAGCTTTAGAAATAAGTTATACTAAGCCTTCGAGGAGCTGATAACCCCAGTCTTTTCAAAGAATTAGGGAATCCTTCTTAACTACTTCAGAGGCAAGTCAACTTCATAGCAAAATATAACAGTGCCAGAAAGGATAACCACAGGCCAGTCTCAGTAAAAAGAAGATCTAAGCGGCTGTAAGATTCTGTGATGCTGGACTCAGATCGTTCGTTGAAACAATCCCTCACGTTGTCTTTGTCAAAGGATGTTGTTTTGAGGAGCTCGAAACCTACAGGCAATGAGCCTAGAGAAGGACATTTAGATTTCCTTTCCTGAGAAGCAACGTTCAAATAGTTGCATTTCTCCTTAGACTTTATCCCTCAGGTGTATTCTACCACACAATCCGAAAGCCTTAGCTATTTTTATGATACTCTTTTACCCCCCCCCCACCCCCGACTTATTTATCTATTTTTCTTTAAAGATACTTGGGAGTGCACAGCGTCTTTGTGATTTGGCCGGACCCAGCTCTACGGAACCAGAATCCAGAAAGAGATCCATTTCAAAAAGAAAGTCGCATCTGGATCTTCTCAAACTGTATGATGCACTCCCTATCGGGTTCTCCACGACTTTGTTTAGGCAGCTCTTCTGATACTTGAAACCAGGCCTCAAACCGGCTCAGTCTGGCGGATGCAGTGAGATTGGAACAGACCCACATGTGCACAGTGTGGTTGTACCAGACTAGGAAGGGGAAAGTGATGGAATGGGAGACCTGGGAAAAGTGGAGTGAGCTCTTTCGGGAACCTGGGGCCAGACAATGGGTTATTTCCAGGACTGTGGGGAGAAACACACATTCCAAGCAACACAGCCAGCCATCTTAGGGCAGGCATCATTGTTTTTGACTCAGCAGGTGAAGAGGTTTGGTTGCTATGTAACACATAAGCTACCCTAGTTTTTAAAGAGGGGAATTAAGCTTCTAACAGGGGTTAACCCATACATCTTCCCATTTCAGTGACGGTTCTCATGTGCATTTTATAAATATGGGTCCGCTCTGGTTTTTCTCTGCCATCCGTGACTGACCCAGGAAGAACTAGTTCAAAGCCTTGCTTTCAATCTGGTTTCCACACCCAGGGCTTTTTTTTATGAGTGTGTACAACATGAAATGTGATGATTCAAAAGTGCATCCATGGGAGGGAGGGGAAAGAAAATAAGGAGCTGACACCAAGGGCTCAAGTAGAAAGAAAATATTTTGAACATGATGATGGCAACATATGTACAAAAGTGCTTGGCGCCATGGATGCGTGTGTGGGTTGTGATAAGAACTATAAGAGCCCCCAATAAAATGATTTTTAAATGCATCCACAAGCCATGTGAGAAACCTAATCGCAATTTATTATAGTCATATAATTTTATACATTTTCATTCTGACTTCAAGAAAATCCAGTGTATAAAATCATATTTTTAAAAATTACTCACTGCAGTTATTCAGGGACTAGATTTTTTTTTTCACTTACCATGTTGAACTATAAGACCCTTTGTGTGTTACCCCCTTGGAGGACTAGCATATCTGATTTTCCACAGTTGGATGTGCACTGTCTTCTTCTAGATTAGAATCATTGGTGAGGGGGAGACCCACAGGCCCGTAGGGGGCAGCATCACTACTTTCTGTTTGTAAATTGGCCATCATCTGTGCTCAGAATGTGAAGTCCCATCAGGAATGATGGTCTGTGCCCACCTACCGAGAGGGCATGTGACTCCCGGTGGGCCACTTGTGCTGGAGGTCACCACCTGCCGGCGAGCATGCTTTCTCTCCGTTCTTGTTCTGTCAATCGGGGTGCCACTTTGCATGCTCTTCTTTCCCTCGGTCTAACCATTCTGACTCATTGTGGAACGTCTTTCTCTCTCATGCATTTCTCCCGTTGCCCGCCCCCAGCATCATGGATGGCATGACCGAGGCCTGCAGCAAGGGAGGCATCGAAGCTTGCTATGCCGCCGTGTCCTGCGCCTGCACCCTTCTGGGGACCTTGGACGAGCTCAGCCAGGGCAAGGGCCTGAGTGAGGGGCAGGTCCAGCTGCTGCTGCTGCGCCTGGAAGAGCTGAACGACGGGGCGGGGTCGAGCCGCGACTCCATGGAGATCAACGAGGCCGACTTCCGGTGGCAGCGGCGAGTCCTGTCCTCGGAGCACACGCCCTGGGAGCCGGGTTCCAAGCGGAGCCCCGACATCAGCATCAGCGTGACCACCGACACGGGGCAGACCACCCTGGAGGGGGAGCTGGGGCAGACGACCCCGGAGGACCAGTCTCACTACGCTGAAAGCCACAAGAATGGCCTCCGCTCCCCAGCCACCCACGAGGCCAAGGAGACCCCGAGCAAAGTTTCAGAGCCAGAACCAGTTGACCAACCCGACGTGGTGCAAAGAAGTCACGTGGTGGTCTACCCAGACATAACGAACTTCCTGTCGGTCGACAGCAGGACACGGTCTTACGGGTCCAGGTACAGTGAGAGCAACTTCAGCGTTGATGACCAAGACCTCTCCCGGACAGAGTTTGATTCCTGCGACCAGTACTCGATGGCTGCCGAAAAGGACTCGGGGAGGTCTGACGTGTCGGACATCGGGTCGGACAACTGTTCGCTGGCCGAAGAAGAGCAGACCCCCCGGGACTGCCTGGGCCCCAGGTCCCTGCGCACGGCTGCCCTGTCTCTGAAACTGATGAAGAACCAGGAGGCCGACCAGCACAGTGCCAGGCTCTTTGTGCAGTCCCTGGAGGGCCTCCTGCCCCGGCTCCTGGCTCTGCCCAGTGTGGGCGAGGTGGACTCGGCCCTCCAGAGCTTTGCCTCGACCTTCTGCTCAGGTTTGTGAACGCGTTTTCTTGCTAAGTGGTCCTAGCCGAGCGCCGTCCGCACAAGTGTGCTTTTGTGTGAGCACATTGCTGCAGCTGCCACTGGCAAGCATCCTGTCGAGGGCCTGCCTCGTTTCACTGCTCCTCTGGTGGCATGGTGGGATGCTAACCGCAAGGTCAACAGTTCAAAACCACCAGCTGCACCTCGAGAGAAAGACGCAGCTTTCTACTTCTGTAGAAAGTTACGGTCATGGAAACCCACAGGGCAGTTCCACCCGGTCCTGTAAGGCCGCTCGCTATGAGTGGGAATTGACTGGATGGCGGTGGTGCTACTTTACCAAGCACGATGCCCTTCTCCAGGGACCAGAGTCTCCGAACAACATGTCCCAAACACGTGAGACAGAGTGTTGCCGTCCTTGGCTCCCAGGGCCATTCTGGCTGTACTTCTTCCAAGATAGATCGCTTCTCGGCCTTTTGGCTAAGATCAAGTGTAGTACCAAGATAGATTTGTTTGTTCTTCGGCAGCATAACTCAGATGCTTCTACTTTTCGTTGGTTTTTCTTCATGGGCAGTTGCCATAAATGTTTATAGTTTGAAGTCCTCAAAGGGGGGAGGGGTGTTCTGTGGCTTCCACCGCATTTAATGGCTGCATTTTACTGAAGTTGATCAGTTGTATGATGTATGAAGTAAAGCATGAGAGGGAGCAGCTGCTGACTGTAACAGAATAACAAACGGGTTCTGGAGCCCCCAAATTCTCAATATGCTCCTGCACGTGGGTGTCTAAGAGTCACAGAGCAAGGCGCCTTTGGTGTGTCAGCATGAAAAGTAGTTTGAATGCGCTCTTAGACCAGAGCAGACCGGTCTTTTTTTTCTCCTCCTCCTCCTCCTCCGCCACCTCCCCCTCCCTCCTCCTCTCCCTCCACCTCCTCCGAAAACAATTTTTAAAACTACTAAAGTGAAACAGATAAGAATCTCAATTTTGAAAGAAAGTAGAAACCATTAAAAACTAGAACAAACTTGAAACTTCCCCATAGATTTTCTATCCCACTAACTGTCCGACCTGGTGGGATTCCAATGGGTCCTGAGAGCTTTACAGTCTCTGATTCCTGAGCCTTCCTGCTGTGAAATACCAATATTGTGACCCAGACAATACTGACACGGGAGGGTCTTCAGGTACATTGGCCAAGCACACGAGAAAACTAGGCTAGTATTATTGTTGGGCCAAAGATAATTACCTAGAATTTTGGTGTGTGGGGGAGGTGAAATAGAAGTGGCATTTAATTTAGTGAGTAATGGATTTAAAGATAGTTCACGTGCAAGGTAATAAAGAAAGAACCCGTCCTCCCTCCTTCGTTGCACTTGACTGATGGGTGCATAGAGGCGCCCCATCCATTTGAGAGCAGGAATAGATGATTGCCTGGCATTAGGGAAGTCAGCCGTACCTCTCCTTAAATGAAAGAGTCTCTTGACTGCAGGCCAGGTGGATGGACCCTTGGGCAGGGGCTAGGCCTGGGCCTGTACTCAGATGTACAGGGGTGAGCCTGGGGACCAGGAGAGAACTGGCCATAGCTGACATCGTCACTTGCTCTTCCATCAGGAGGCTTGGCTGCACGTGTGTCTTCAGGCGTCCTCAGCCTTTATCGAAGTCACTGAGCAAGCAGCCACCTTCTCACCAAGCTCCCAGCTGCCTGAGAGCTGGGGCCACGCCTCAGCTCAGTTTTCCAACAAAGCACACTGACCCAAACCCTTCTAGCAGGGCTTGAGGCGTTAAGGAGTCATTTAATTAGTATCTTTTAGATGCACTTGAATCTCGTTATACATAAAGAACTCTTTCAATATGAGGATCCTCCAAAGTTGTAGCAACTAGCCCCAGGGGAGATTGTCCATTAGTACCGCTAAATCTTGGACTCACAAACTACCCTCGGGCCTACCTAGTCAGATGATTTCTCAGTTCCCCTAGTCGCACAGTGATTTTTTTCAAACGAAACCAAAACCAAACTCACTGCCATTGAGTCAATTTTGACTCCTGGAGACCCTGGGGGCCCGAGTGGAACTGCCCTGTGTGTTTCCGAGACTGTAACTCTTTAACACTCCCTTGGAGCGGTTGGTGGTTTCGAAGTGCTGACCTTGCTGTTAGTTCGCAGCCCAAAGTGAAGCACTCTACCACCAGGGCGCCACTTTTCAAGATAGGAAAGGACTCTGTATTAAAACTATAAAAGTGCCAGGGACAAAAATACCAGTGACTAAGATTCATCAGTATTTTCTCTCATCATTTCCTTTGGGAATTAGATATAAAAGTGACCTTAGGATTGTGTGTGTGTGTGTGTGTGTGTGTGCGCGCGTGTGTGTGCGTGTGAGAGTATTCAGAGAAATCCATGCACATAATTTCATGTCACTGTTACAAGATTGGAGAAATGCATAAAAGCTATTCGTAAAAGTTGTATTTCTCCTTAATAACTTTGCATATTGATCGTTACATTTGCTTTTTCTATGGGAAGCTCCTGATGTATGTGCATGTGTGTCTGTGGGCAGGGGGATGGGGGAGTGATATCCACACATAATCATCTTAAATCAACCTTTATAGAGAAGCTATACTGTATAATAGGCCAAAGATTCACAGGCTTGTATGGCTAATTCTCGATAAATACTGGTTGATCATAGATTGGTGAGGTTGCTCTTGGGTCCCAAATATGTGAGACTGTTTATGGACCGAAGCTGTCATTGGAATGCCAGTGAGCTGGGAGGAAGGCTTCCTGCTCTTTAGACGTGGTGCAGCGAGCCGCTGCAAATATACCTGGGGAGAAGCGCTTGGTAGCTGGGAAGGCTTAGGTGTCCCCAGTGCCACGGCAGCGATCCTCACACACACACAGGTGGTTCCCAAGGACAAACACCTTCATGAGAGGGCAACATTGACACTGTTCGTAGTCACAATGATCTTGAGTCATGGAGAAATGGTAAGAGGATTTGTAGGGTCTTCTGTTTAAAAGTAAATTTACCTATGAAAAAATAACTTGCAGCAAACGTTTTGGCCTCTGATTAGGTGTGTGCCATTCAATGTCCACAGGGTGAAATAGGACGCCAGGTGTGCAGTTGCTATATTACAGGTGTGCGTTTGATGTATTACGTAGAACACATTTGCCCATGTCATCTTTGATCCATGGATTTCCAAAGGAACCTCCTGTGCCTCCTGTTCTAGCTCTCCATTAGTACCTGGGCCCTCAGGGTTGCAAACTTGAACCTGAACTCACTTGCCAGCAGCTCTGGGGAGCCTGGTTGGAGGCAGGCCAGCATCTCCCCACAGCCGCCAGTCTCTAGGGTGACTAGGCAGGACACGCATCAGGGCAGAGCTGAGTTACAGGAGTGATAGCAGCCGCAGCTTGGGACCAGCAGTACCATATCCCCTACAAAGTCATCATTGCCCCAGCTCCCTGCACTCTTCCAAGCAAGCCCCTCCTCCCCGCTCACTGATGTGAATATGGTCCAATGTTTATGTGTGGCATGCCTGCGTGAGAGAGCTCTTGGATAGCATCACCAATAATCCCAGACAAATGACTTGTCCCAGTGGCCCAGAATGACTTCCCAGGGACGCTGGCTCATTTCCTAAGAGAAGTAGGAAAAAAGCAATCGAGCAAAGCCTCGTATAAAATGGAGAACTAGTGGCACTCTTTGTTTGCCTTTCAAATCAGGGTTTGTTTAGAGTACCAAGAAAATGGACCTCAGCGAGTCTTTCACTCCAGGCCAGATGGCTGCAGACTACGCAGATTTAAATGACCTGTGGCATGCCCCTTCAAACCCAATAGATGCGACATCGTTTTCACGTGTAGAAATCAGATTGTTCTCAAAGGACTGAACACGGGCTGGTTTTGAACTCTCCTGTCTGGTGATTGCCTACAGTGAGTTCTCCGTCGTCGTCCTCCCAGCACCGTGCACAGGCCTCTCGGTAGCCCTGCCCTCCCCAGTCTCTTCTAGGCATTCGGTAGATTGCACTAAGATTTTTTTTTTTAATAGAAACACCTGCATTCTGCGGAGACAAAGGAGAAGACAGACTTCCTTTTTTGTCAAGGGTGAGGCCTACAAGTAAAAAGTTGCAAGTAAAGGCCTACAGGTAAAAAGTTGCTCCCTGAACACATAATCCAGATCACTCACTCACTGCTATTTCACTATGAAACCAAATCAGAGTTTATAGAAGACTCAAAATTTAGAGGATAATTTAAAATAAATAGTAATCACGCCGCCAGGAGATTGGAAAATGTTTTCTTGACATTTCTTTCAGTAATTTTTCAGCATATTTTAAAAGTACTCACTGTATATACTCGAGTATAAGCCAACCTGAATATCAGCCAAGGCACCTAATTTTGCCACAAAAACTGCATTAAAATGTGCTGGAAAACTCATACACGAGTATATACGGTAATTAGATGTATCTATAATATACCTACTCCTCGCTTACTGGCTCTCTTGTTATCTGACATTTCACTTTTCCAACAATAGGGGAAAAAACCCCAGCAAGTTGGCACATAAACAACACATACCTGACAGTCAGGAATATTGAAGCGTGAGTGAGGTGAGAGTGATGCTCGCGGTGATGGTTATGTGTCACCCCGGCTGGGCCATGCTCCTGAATGACTTTGCAATCATGTAGTGAGGTCATCCAATAGTGATGTCATGATGTACGCAACCTCCAGGTTCACATAGCATCAATTTTCACATAAAGACTTGGTCTTTGGAAAGCAATGATCTCAATAGATGGAGATTGGGGGCAATAACAATAGGTCATCCTAACCTACCAGTTCCTGTACCTAAGGACTTTGTGTCTATTAATTTATTTAATACTGACAGCACCCTATAAAGTAGGTAGTATCATTGTAGTATCATTGTCCTTATTTTACAGATGAGAAAACTGAGGCACATGGAGATTAAGACGTAAACTGCAGGGTACAAAAGTAGGAAGTGGGGCTGTCAGTGTATGAGACTAAGCAGTGTGACTCCAGAGGCCATTTTTAGTCCTTCTCCTGTCGGTACACACAGAGACAGACACAGGGAAAGTTGAGAGAGGCACAGAAAGAGAATGAATATGGTGTTGCGTGATTTTGTAACTTAATTTTCCACTAAATATTTTGTTAGCATGTTCTTTATGTCTTTAATGAAATAATCTTTGAAAATGTGATTTTTGTTGGTGTCATAGTGGTTATGTGTTGGGCTGCTATCCACAAGGTCAGTAGTTCAAAACCATTATCCATGCCAGGGAAGAAAGATGAGGCTTTCTACTCCCATAAAGAGTACAATCTTAAAACCTGCAGGGGCAGTTCTACTCTGTCCTTGTATGGATTTGACTTGATGGTTTATTTTGGAGTTGAGTTTTTTTTTTTGTTTTTTGAACTGTCTACCAACAGAGCATTACTTAACTCACTCATAGTCACTACGCAGTGAGACATGGTCAGCCATGGACAGAGAATAAGGTGGTAGAGTAAAGTTGTGTAATATCTCATGTGGTAACTATACGCACTTGGAAATCATTGCTCGAGAGGGATATTGTGGAGGTTTAAGAGAAGCAGGAGCTGTTTACTGGTAAATGTCGTGTATCCCATAATTTTTAAAAATAATCACATCATCTGCATGGAGGAGATGGGGAGAGGCCATTCATGCCAATCTTGTATCTCATCTTTCAAGCCAGGGCTCTGTCCTCCTGTCCCTGGCAATCAAGGAGGAGAGAGATTAGTTGTTGTAAACAGGGGAATTGAATATGCTGAAGGTGGTAGCTCTATAGATTTGCCATTCTACAGTTGATAGGCCTTCAGTGAGGCCGGTCAGCAGATGAATGGACAATAGGATGACTAGTAGAGAGGGGCATGGTGTAGAGGACTCAGCCCCAAATTACACACAGGAATAGCACAGCATCATGCAAAAGGCCTCGGGCTTCAGAGACATCTGTCAACTTCTCAGTGGGTAGCTTTGGGCAAGGTCAACAGCTGTTCCACAGGACAAAGGCAGGACTTTTTGCTCCAGTAAAGAGTTACCGTCTCGGAAGCTCACAGGGGCAGTTCTGTGCCCTGTGGGGTAGCTATGATTAACATCCCTTCGATGGCAGTGAGTTCGGTTGGGGCTATGTGTCTATATGTGTAGGGTATGCACTATAGATCCAGTATGGCAAATACAGCATGACAGTGCAAACATAAACAAACAAACGGGGATTCGGGCCCACAAGCCCGTTGTCATTTCTAGCTGTGTAACAGTGGGCGGAGTGGTGAGACTGCAGCCCCAAGCTCTTGGCTCTTCCCCCAGGCATGATGCGCTCTCCGGGATTTGACGGCAGCAGCAGCCTCGGCTTCCAGATGCTGATGAACGCCGACAGCCTGTACATGGCCGCACACTGCGCTCTGCTGCTCAACCTGAAGCTCTCCCATGGCGACTACTACAGGAAGAGGCCGGCCCTGGTGCCCGGCATGATGGTGGGTGTGCGCTCGAGGGTAGGCGGTGGCTTCCCACAAGGTGTCCCATTTCGCAGTGCTCTGTTACGGGTGACCCCTGTGGGACCTCAGAGAGTGGAGAGAGACCCCGATGTAAGGGCTCAAGCCTGCAGTTTGCACCATGCTGAGCTTCCCACCTTCGTCCCCAGAGTGAAGAACTGAGAGTGTCCATAGGTGGCTGCCTGCTAGAGGCCCAGAAATTTCATCCTGTAGCATGATTGCAGATACATGTTTAAAAAGCCATAGAACCCAAAGGCACTAGGGGATGCAGACCAGTTTCAAATCTGCCTAGAATCCAGACTTTCCGAACCCCTGAGCCTGGAGAGACCGTCAAACCAATTACCCTGGGAGCCTCTTCAGACCTTAACCCAACAACATCCCTGCTGGCTCCCTCAAACTCACCCATGGTTTAGCTTACTTAGTAACGGATGTCTTCTTTGACCAGCGTGTCCTTTTAAAGACTGGCTATCTGGGATCAGATTGACCACAGTAACTCAGAAGTTTAGGTAGGACCTTGGGGGCTGGGGGGAGGCAGTGGGTTTATAGTAAGGAGGGAATGAACTGCAAACAGTAGCAGATGGTAGCACTGAATTGACATGTTGAAATGGGTGTGGGTTTTGCTGCTTGAATTTTCAACCAACCAGTGAGAAAAACACAGGCTCAGCATAATCCGCCACCAACAGATAGGCAAGCAATGAGCCTCTGCTGAAAAGGAACGTCTGATGTTGCAGAGCCCCTTCATGTAAGAGGGGCCCGGACCTAAGCACCTCCTGTGAGGCATGGAGCATAGAGAATGATGTCAGTTCCGGCCTGGTTGGCACGCCCTTGGCCGGGCAAGCCACTTCATGATGCGCCCTAACACCAGTGCCTGGGCCTAAGATGAGGGATATGCTTGCAGAGAATCAGCCATCACCTGTCTGCTTCATTTAAATTCCCAAGGGAAGCTGTGTGCCACATGAGTCTAAGTTAAGTGCCCCTTTAGTGTGCCATCCCTTCTCGGGCACACTGGCCATCTCTGTTGCCATTGGGACAGAGATAAGGAAGTTCTCTTAAAGACAATCTCTGCCGCTGCTCATCCTCCCATACACCAGAGAGTAAAAATACACAAAGCACTCTCCCTAGACCATCTAGAGGGCCTCAAAAAAGAAGTCCTATGGGAAAGAAGCTCCATGAAGTGTTGGCATCTCCATCTCTGCCCCTTCCCTCTCCAGCCCCAGTGAACACGGCACCATGCTTGCTAGCAGGCCAGACAGCACGGGGATATGTCAGGAGATAGCCAGTTGGTTTGCAGGAGCTTGTCTTTGGTCACATCTGGGCTGATCTGTCTCCACAGAAAGAGTTTCTGAAGCAAGTGCAGTCCAGCGGGGTGCTGATGGTCTTCTCCCAGGCCTGGATTGAGGAACTGTACCATCGGGTGCTCGAGCGGAACATGCTTGGCGAAGCTGGCTACTGGGGCAGCCCCGAGGATAACAGCCTGCCCCTCATCACCATGCTGACCGGTCAGTGGCTCTTCGTCACGGGGCTCTGCCGCTTTCCTTAGGTGGGAAGGCTCACACTTCAAAGGCCTCTTCAGAGAAGCAATGCTATTTCACTAAGATGTCGCAACAGCTCTCCAGAGCTTCCTCTGGTGGCTCGGGAAGGTGGCACGGATTATTTCACAGGAGCCGCTGTCCTCTTCCCTGCGGGAACTTGCAAGTCTCCCTGTGCTCCCATAAATTGGGGCTGACTTAGCACCTTGGTCTGTGGGTATAAAACTGTAGGCTCTTCTGGGGCTGTGTAGTACTTTCTGGGCACAAAGCCCAGAATTATTCTTGGAAGCGCTCATGTGCTCATAGATGCCTGATGCGATTCCACACTCATGGGATTTGACCAGTCAAATGGTGGGTTTTACACTTGGCCTCGTTCCCATTGCCTGCCCACAGCAGAGGTTCTCCCTTCCCTTTCTAGGGATAGCACCTGGTAGAAGTTTAAATTGATGTCTACTAGGGTCCCCATATCTTGGTCTTCAGGATCTAGAGTTGAAATTTTAAGTCTTATATTTAACTATTAGAACTTTCACATCAGCGTGTAGAGAGCAGTGCATGTGCTGCATTGAGCACTTTGTGATTTTGCAAACGCAGCTGCATATGGCTCTTCATGCCTTCGTCATGGTGTCAGGTAAGAGCCTGCGAGTACTCGTGAGTTTAGACTGGGCTTTGGTCACTCACACTCACTCCCTGCCGTTGAGGTGATGCCGACTCATCGCGACCCTGTGGACAGGGTAGAACTCTCCCTGTGGGTTTCCGAGACTGTAACCCTATGGGAGTAGCAAGCCCAGGCTTCGGTAGCCTGGAGGAATGTCTTCATCGAATATTAGAGTTTGGGGATTTCATGAGAGTCCAGTCTGCAGGTAAACATTGAGAACTAGGCTGACGAAGTAGAGAAACTAAAGAGACTTGCCTCTTTGAAGTAAGAGCCGTGAGTGCCTAAAACCAGGGCCAGGGCAGAGAGAAAGAACGAGGAAGGACGCCATTAAGTCCTGCAAGACCTAGCAGGTACAGAAAGATCCCAGAGGGATTCTGATTCTTAATCAAAAGCTAGAAGCCAACGATGGCAAGCTTAAAAGAAATAGAAAGTAATGTTTCTTGGGCAGTTTGGGACATGTGAACTCTGAACTAAAGATGTTTAAGAAGCATTGGAAATGTGGGTCTGGCATACAGGAGAACAGCTGGGTCTAGAAAGATGGCTTTGTGAGTTGGCTGCACAGAGGCGACAGCGATGCAGGGTCGGGGACAAGATTGCCCAGAGAAAGAGATTGTCATAGGCTTGCGCGTGCTCAGTCTCGTCGTGCTCGGTGTCCCCGTCATGCTGTGCTCCGTAGCGAGGAAGGCCCTACAGCGGACTAGAGTCGGGCTTTTATGTGTCCCTTTTGTAGGAATGAAGACACTGGATTAGAGCATTTCAATAACATCCACAGTCACACTATCAGAAACTGGTATTTTTAATAAAAGATTTAAACTCGGGAACACAAGATCCTGGCTACTTTGCAAGGTTGTAGGCCGGACAGGACCTTGCGGAGGGAAGAAACCATGAGAATGACGGGCAGTTGAACAAACAGAACAGCAGGGGTTGGAAATGCAGAGTGAGACCAGCAGTGTCAAGTGCAGAGATGAAACAGAGAAGAGCTCGTTTGTGAGCTGAAGAATGAAATTGAGAGCTTTGAAGAAAGAAGCAATAAGTTAGAGTAATAATCAAACCTTCACTCATGATTCTTAAGAGTGATTCACTTTCTTTATTTTTCTTTAATTACCACTTGAGAACATGGCAGGGAGGTCGTCTCTAACCTTCTTCGGCCACGGAAGAGAGGAGGAGAATCCAGCTCCTCAGCAGCCCAGGCCTGTTGCCCTGGGGCAGAAGTCGGGCATGCCTCCACTCGCCATCTTTCTTTACCTATTCCGACACCAGCCATTCCTCCCAAGACACTCTACTTTATTGGGTTTGATCCCCATTGAGAAGGCCACATAGAACTCACAACCAGTCCACACAGTTCAGGGGCATTATTAGGGAAGTTAACAGTCGGGATCAGTCACCACAAGTCAGAATCGGTAAACGGTCTCTCGTCTTGGCCTGGCTCCCTTGCTCTGTCCCATGGTCTCCCCTGTCATAGGCACGGATGCCTCAGCCTCAGCCTCTACCCCTGCAGCCAAAGATCTTGACTGCTCCACCAGTGGCTCTTCTGATGGTCCAGGGATTTCTATCTGTCTTCCTGCTTCTGCGATGACTCAGTGCTATATGGGGGCGCGGCTGTGGCTTTCAGCAAACCGTACCCCCAAGGAAACAAAAGGTGGTGACTTAAACAGTGTCCTTTACTAAGGTGGAGACTTGGAATATATCCCACCTTAATCCTGTAGCAGAAAAGTCTCCAAAAAGGGTTATGATCACAGACACAGAGACTACAATGTAGAATACATCATATAAAGAATTAAGACAAGAAGGGTGTTTTATGGCGGGTGGACTAGAGAAACATCCAGAGACACGTTCATTTGTTTATAAGAAAGAGCTTTATATAAAAGAGCAATTGTAGGATATTGAGAGAATATCTTAGCCCAGTCCAGATCAAGTTCATAAATCCCATATTAGCCCAATACCAGTCCGTAAATTCCTCTTCAGACTCACCCAATTCATGCAATGATGCCGAATGAAGGAAGATCACAGGTCAATGGGTGGAAAGTCTTGTGGATCCAGTGGTGGTGGGAGCATCTCAGGGCTGGCAGGGTCTCCATGTTGCTCCTCCAGCTCCAGGGCTCTAGCTCCATCAGCATAGCTCCATGAGGCTTGTCAACAGGAAGACAAAGCCTAGAGTGTGGATCTGGTCTCCAATGAGCTATTTATCTCCTTAGTGCCTCCAAATGAGGTCATCAAGCTGCAACCTGATTGACAGGCTAAATCCCACCCCTTTACTCTTAATAGTCTCAAGTTGACACCAGATTATGTAACTCCCACAGAGGGCCATGTTAAGTAATTGACTAGCTCTCACCTTTGTAACATGAGAAAAGGGCACAGACTCGCACTTTGTGATGATCACAAGCTTAATGTTCTTTGAATGGAAAGTAGATCATGTTAAGCACCTAATAGTGAGTTCAGCACTGCTTTTTCAATGAATTTTTGTTTCCTTAATCCTGATAGCATTTCAGATTTGAAAACTGGCTCATCTATGTGTGAGACATTTGTTTTATTTATCTGTAAACAATGCTCATTCCCATGTGTCTTCACAAACTCCCTGCAATAGGGATTGAAAGTGCCACTTAGAGTTTATAATCCAAAAAGTCGGAACCCACTGCCATCAAGTCACTTTGGACTCATAAGTACTTTGTGTTGTTGTTAGGTGCCATTCAGTCGACTCTGACTCACAGCCCATGTACAGTAGAGCAGACAGGCCCTGCCTGCACCTTCGCCCTCTTTTTTACTACCCTTCTCTTTCACCAGGCGAGACACCCTTCTAGGAGCTGGTCTCTCCTGATAATGTCTCCACTGTATGTGAGGCGACATCTCACCTTTGCACTTCTGATGAGCATCCTGGTTGTCCTTCCGAGACAGGTTTTTTTGTTCGTTGGGCAGCCCCTAGTACTTTGAATATCCTTCACCAGCACCATTGATGGAATACCAATTGAAATGTTTCATGGAACTACTGAAGCACCGGAAGCACTCACTCACTCACACCAAGAAATGTGGACGACAGCTACCTGGCTAACAGATTGGAAGAGATCCTATTGGTACCTATTCCAGAGAAAAGTGGCTCAACAGAGAACAAGACCATTGATATCACATACAAATACAATTTTACGGAAGCTCATTCAATAATGGTTGCAGCAGTACAGTGACAGGGAGCTGCCGGAAGTTCAGGCTGGATTGAGAAGATGTAGAACAAGGGAAGGCATTGCTCACACCGGATGGATATTGGCTCAAAGCAGAAAATACCAGAAAGATATTTGCCTGTGTTTTATTGACTATACAAAGGCATTCAACTGTGGATCATAATGAACTAAGGATAGCATTGAGAAGAATGGGAATTTCAGAACACTTAATTGTGCTCCAGCAGAACCTCTTCATCAAGAGGCAGTGATTTGAACAGAACGAGGGGATATTGCCTGGTTTAAAATCAAGAAAGGCGTGTGCCGGGTATATCCTTTCCCCTCATTCATTCACTCTGTGTGCTGAGAAAGTAATTAGAGAAGCTGGATTACATGCAGAATGTGACAGGATACCAGGAAGGCTTATTAACATCCTGCAGTATGCAGATGGCACACCTTGCTTGCTGAAAGTGAAGAGGACTTGAGGCACTTGCTGATCAAGGATTGCAGCAACCTTCAATGTGAGTTACAACTTAATGTAAGGGAAACAGAAATCCACACTACTGGACCAATAGGTAACACAATAAATGAAGAAAAACTTGAAGTTGTCAAGGATTTTATCTTGCTTGGATCCACAATCAAATCAAATGACACACCGCATTGGGTAAATCTGTACAAGACCCCCTTTAAATGTTGAAGAGCAAAGATGTTACTCTGAAGAGTAATGTGCACCTGACCCAAACCATGGTATGTTCAATCGCCTCGTGTGCATGTGAAAGCTGGACATTGAATAAGGAAGACTGAAGAAGACAGTGGCCAGGTGGCAGTTATATAATCTGTCAACTTGCAAAGGGCTGGAGTCTACCCTGTCAATCAGGTTGCAGCTTGATGACCTCATTTGGAGGCACTAAGGAGGTAAATAGCTTGCTGGAGGAGGGACACACACACACACACTCCCTGTGAGACATTCCTGTTAACAAACCACATGAAGCTATGTTGATAGAGCCAGAGCCCTGGAGCTGGAGGAGCCACAGTATCCACAAGACTTCCCACCCACTGGCCTGTGATCTTCCTGCATTCAGCATCATTGCATGCCTTGCATGAGTCTGAAAAGGAATTTGCAAACTGAAATTGGACATTTGGGCTAATATGGGATTTACAGATTTAATCGGGACTGGACTGGGATGTTTTCTCAATATACAATTGCTCTTTGATATAAAACTCTATCGTAAATATATATGACTATCTCTGGATTTGTTTCTCTAGTCAACCCGGACTAACACAGACCCTATGGTAAAATGATTTCCAAATTCCAGGCAGAGAAATTATATTGAAGCAACGGCGAAGTTCTACAGACAGGGCCCTTCCCTCCCTCTCCCCCAGTGTGGTGCATTCAAGTCTATTGGTTCCATAGAATGATTTGATTTCATGGTCTCTGCTCCAGTGGTCCTTTCCCTAACACCAGGAATTGGAGGCCCAGGGAATAGGATACAGCGGAAGGGGTGCACTTCCTTTACATGATGACTTCATTATCGGAACGGCCAAAGCTGACCTCTCAAACTCCAGGCTGCTCTCTTGCCATGATATTTTGTTTTAGGCAACTTTAAATGAAAACCCACATCAGACTAGAAATGAGAGCTGTAGAGAGAGATCAGAACTCCTGGTGTAAGAAGACATGAATACGAATATGAATCCTTCCATTTCTAGCCTTATCACGTTCAGCAATTTACCTAACCCGCACGAATAGTTTCCCCTTGGAGAAGTTAGAGAAAACAATCCTTCCCTGGCTCCCTTGAGAAAACAGAAACATCAAATGAAGCAGTATGGGAGAACACTTTGAAAATTGTAAAGTGTTGCTATCAAGGTTTTGTTGTTCTACATTGGAATCGGAGTCTAGGATTACCTCACCAAGGAGTTTTATTGTCTTAGTAATCCTTATGCAGAAGCTCTTAAAGAGAGCTGTATTAGGGTACCCTGGACATGAATATTTGATTTGCCAACAAATGCATTTGTGTTGAGCTATAGCATCGGAGAGCTATGTTTTAAAGTGAATACAATTTGGGAATAGCGCCAGGTTTTGGAATAAGAGGGGTATCCAAAGATTAAAATATTGTAAATCAATAATTTGTCTAATAACAGAGACGAATTCATCCCCTTTTTATTCCAAATGAAAAATAGACAACAGTGTAACAACAACATTCCCTGGTTAGGAAAAGAAGTGGACTGGGTGGATTTTTTTTTCTTGTGATTATAAAATTCTAACGCAAGGTTGCATGACAGATACAATAACTACCTGTGCCGTAAACACAGCGGGGCGGCTGCTAGCTTGCTCTGTCTTGAAAGCCGTGTTTTGCTTCGGGAAGCCCTTCTTCTTTTTCCTTGGCAGATATTGACGGCTTAGAGAGCAGTGTGATCGGGGGCCAGTTGATGGCCTCGGCGTCTACAGAGTCTCCTTTCGCCCAGAACAGGAGGATTGATGACTCCACAGTGGCAGGTAATGGCTTGGGCCTTCGCGTTCCGAACACACAGGGCATGTGCTGCCAGCAATTAAGATAGCGTGGAGCGGATTTTTGTGGTGACACAGATGAATTGTCCGGGTAGGAAAAGTAAAGTATAGTACGTGGCGGAAGTTCCTGAGCCTCACCTAGCTGTGCTGGAACATGCATGAGAGATGAGCACAGAGCGAAACACCAGCCATTGACTGCGACCTCCCGTGGTAAAGCTGACCGTGCCCGGTGTGGCTAATTTGATTGTATTAGCGATGTCATAATAAAAAAAGTCACATGATGCCTTGTCACATAAGAAAAAGGAAAGATGAGAATTCAAGGAAAAGTTAACCGCTTTGGGACAGCTTGTTAAAATGAGAACGAAAATTCCAACCCAGTAATAAAAGGATCCACAAAGCGATTAGGAAAACTTTCCAGGGAAAACCTCGGAAAGTCAAATGGACACTGTGTGTTTGCTGGATATGATAGGGAAGAGATGTGCACCCAGTGACTGAAATGATTCAGTGCAAAGTAAAAATGGCCACCATGCTGGAGCACCCACTTTAAAATGCCGGCCCTGTCCTGAGAATCAAATATCTGCCTGCCTGAGATAGAAAGGAGAACTACCCGTATATACTCAAGTATAAGCTGACCCGAGCATCAGCCGAGGCACCTAATTGTACTACAAAGTCTGCATAAGATGTGCTGAAAAACTCGGCTTCCACACGAGTATATATGGTACTTCAGGGAATTTCTCTCTCAAAAGTAAAACCAAGATTAGGTGGGTGAATGATCATTCTATTTAAATTCCTCCCCACAGTGTTTGAGTGAGTGACTAGGCCACGTAACATCCCATATATTCTTATTTTTATTAAAAAAAATTCACCCGTAGGTGATCAAAATAAATAATGGAAAATGTATGTAACTATAAAAAATAATTTAGTTCTCCTAAAACCTGGGAAGATATTCAGGTTATTAAATGAGAAACACAAAGGGGGAAAGGCAGCTGTAACACACCTGCGTAAATGGTATGATCACGTTTGTGTCAAACACACATTCATAAAATGATCTGTGCAGACCTGGACATGAGCTTGATGATAACCCAAGAAATTAACAATGGCTTCTGCTAGTCCACAGGCCGGCCTGGGTAAGGTCAGGGTCAAAGAATTGCATGCCATTCATTGCCAGGTGATTTTTGTCTCTGGAAAGTAACCCATGCCGCTTCACGTGTTAGGTGTGGCGTTTGCTCGCTATATTCTGATTGGCTGCTGGAAGAACTTGATCGATACCCTATCTACCCCTCTGACTGGCCGCATGGCCGGGAGCTCCAAAGGCCTGGCCTTCATTCTGGGAGCTGAAGGCATCAAAGAGCAGAACCAAAAGGAGCGGGATACCATCTGCATGAGCCTGGACGGGCTGCGGAAGGCCGCGAGGCTGAGCTGTGCTCTAGGTACGCCCGGGGGAGTGCTCCCTGAGCCCAGGCCCAGGGGATGGCCCACAGGACACAGTGTTGTGTTTGTTAACTCGCTGCTGCTAGGTTGATTCGGACTCCTAGCAAGCCTAAGCCTTTTTTAATAAACTTCGTTGGTGAAGGGGTGCAGAGCAGAGAGTCAGTTTGCCATTCAGCCGTGCTACACACGCTCCTTCATCTCATTCATTACAGTCCCACCTCTTCCCTGTGTTTCCCATCTCCACTCCGGCTCCTTTCCCAACCCTTCTGAACTTTGTCCAGAGGTTAAGAAAACGCTGCCCCCTGGGCCCCAAGGGGCTGTTGGTTATTCTAAGGTGTGCGCACATCGGTATGATTGGCATTATTTCCCGTTTTGTTGGTCTGAAAATGAGCCACAGGGGTAAATTCAGTTCCAGGTGACCAAGGACTGTAGGTTCAGGGTTTTCACCAGTCTTTATCCAACCAGCAAGCCCCATCTCCTTCATGGTGTGGCGCTTTGTACGACATCTTTGTCCCACTCAGTTCAAGACTTTCCGTTGCAATTCCTCAGAGCAGTTCAGATGTTAACTGAGCACCATCTAGTTCTTCTGGTCTCCAGATGGAAAATACAAGTATTTGTGTGGCCCTTTAATCCATTGGAGTAATTATTTCCGTGTGTCAGTTTTCATCAATTGGTTTTTTGTGTCAGTTTTCTCCAGGCAGGGAGAGACCAATTGTTGCACCTTATTGGTGGTGGCTCATGAACTTTTACGACCCCCATTGCTACCTACCAAAGTAGGATGTTGATTCTGTAGACTAGATCTTTATAGGAGCAGACAGCCTTGTCTTTCACTCGAAGACTGACGGTGATTCAACTGCCAGCACCTAACAGAGAGGGCCGTCAGATCACTGTCCACTCACAGCGACCGCATATGAAGGAGCGGAACTGCCCCATAGGGTTTTCCTGGCTGAAATCTTGACGGAAACACATTGCTGTGGGTGGGTGGGTAGGTTCAAGCCTTAACCGTGCCTCCCCAGGGCTCCTTGAACACAGGGTCAGTGACCCTCAGGGGCAATAGGTCTTTTGAAAAGGTTCCTGCTAGGTGAACAAAGAAAACGAACCCAGGGAAGAACTAACTGCTTCTTCTCCAGGAGTTGCTGCTAACTGCGCCTCGGCGCTGGCTCAGATGGCAGCTGCCTCCTGTGTCCAGGAAGAGAAGGAAGAGCGTGAAGTCCAGGAGCCCAGCGATGCCATCACTCAAGGTAACCGCGGAAGGGCCAGAGTCAGCCGGGGCGTTGAATATGGCCTGTGCACCCCTGTGCACTCCCACACCTGCTAGCAGACACTGCTCTTCATTCTGTGTGTGAGCACATGGGGTGCGTATTTATGCCCCCGTGACAGGATCCCATGTGGACCACATTCTCGGATCTGGTCTACATGGCTGGCCCTACAGGGGCCCCTTAGGTAGCGAGGGAAACGCTAGCCCCCGATGGCACAGGAAGTGCAGTTGACTGCTAACAGGAGTCAAGTGGGACCCCCTGAGGCCCACCTCGAGAAGCAGTTTCCACCTACCGACTGGCTTTGGGGCTTCGTGGCCTTGACGTGTAAAGGAAAATGTAGAATGGCCAGGGCTCTGAAAGGGGGACCAAAGAGATGGGGAGTGCCATCGGGGAGCGGCTCAAACACTTTATTTAGTCATTGAAGCTGATCGTCATCTCGCTAGAAGGAGACAAAGGAAAAGCTAAGTCCAAATGTTTCTATGACAAAGGTAAGTCTAGAGGTATCGCTATTAAATCCTAGAAACCTGAGTCCATCGAGAAACACCAGTGTGTGGAGCTGTTGCCTCTCAGCATATCCAGCTAGGCCTCTGCACCTCTCTGAAGACCTCCGCACTTCACAGTGTGCACCATGTTGGCACGGCCGTCCGGGCATCCGCAGGACTCACATCATGAGTCTGGACAAGGCCATCTCAGGGCTGTGGATGGGGTTAGATATCCCTCCCCCCCCACCCCCAATGAAGTCCTTGCTACGCTGGAAGACGGAGTAGGTACATGGTCCGGATGGAACGACTGTCCGAACCTTGTGCTCACTGGTGCAGTTTCCTCTCTCCTTCAGACTGCTTCATAACAAGCGCCTGTGGGGACCGTGTCCTGACGGAAAATCTCTCAAGATGACTCCTTTGGAATTTCACAGAAACACTGCCCTGACCTGAGCTGACCTCTCTGCCTGTCTGTAACTGGCCATGCAGATCCCCTTGGAAGCCGGAGTTCTGAGGGGATCTTTTGTTTGTTCTAAGGAAATGAAGGAAAGTGTATTACTGAAAGAACTGACTTACCTGCAGCCAGCAGTGAGTGTAAAGACACAGTTAAAGCATGCACATATGAACTAGAACCTCGTAGCATTCCTCCTCTCAGAGTCTTATATCCGACTCGTAACTTATGTCAGCTCTGTGAGATCGCTGGTGACAGAAATAGTACGTTCTGAGCTGAAAGAAATGGGGTGATCAGTCTTCCCCACAGTTGGGTTCTCCCTAGAGACCCACTGGAGTGAAAGCAGTTCCCACATAGCCCCTCTATGAACTCTCATGGTTTTGTGGACATTTGTGAATCTGTTTACCACCATTCCCAACCCCCCATGTCCCAGCCTAGACTGCTGAGTGGGTTCTGACCTGTGTTGACCCCCAAGTGGGTCAGCAGAGTTGTACCCTGTTGGCTGTCCATGGCTGCGTCTTGGGAGGCACGTCACCAGCCTTATCTTCCCAGGTCCCTCTAAGTGGGATCGAGCCACCAATTTTTTGGCATTCAGTCATGTGCTTGTCTATTTACCAGAAGAGCCACACATAACCACCAAACGACATAAATAACTTTATGTTTGTAGTTCTTTAAAAAAGAAATTTTAACGTTCCAACTGTTGCTTAAAGTATAGATACATAAATCTATATTGCATTCATGAAGCAGGACGTTAGTTAAAAATCAGTTTGCCCTTTCTGTCAGATTCAAAGAAAACACTGACGTCAGCCTGCTCTGTTCCAGGGATGTGGGCTGTCACTCAATTAGCCTACCATCTTCTAATGGCCTGAAACCTGTATTCACCAAGGGGCTGCGACCTTTGGCGTTGACTCGCCATCGGGTGTCATTTACACCTTCCATCGCCTTCGGCATCCTCTCTTCCTCAGCCATCGCTGATGGAGAAGTGTTGTTTAGAGATCACCAATGCAAACGCAGACTCAGGGAGAGAAGCAACAGCCATACGCTTTCATGATCGCTGTCATGGAAGCCTGGCCCTAGGAGAACCTCAGGGAGATCTTGCCGACACCGAGAATCCTCCTGCAGGACTGCTTTAGTCCAGGGGGCGCGTGGGGCGGGGCGAAAGGTTTGGGCACTGATGGGTGTAGCTGCAGTTGGTCCATGAAGCCCATCCTCACTGCTATGCCTGAGCCTGATGGGCACCCAGCACCCACCTGCTCTGGACTCACCAGCTTCTGAAACCACACATCTGGGGTTCTCCCATGCCTGTGGGGCCTATAGGCTGGGGGTTTGCATCATGGGCCACGGGGACCTGCCATGGGGTGGGCCGTGGGGGTGGGGGAATTGGAGCTGGCTGCCCATGCAGTTCTTGTTTCTCCTCTGCCCTTGCACGCCAACCCAGCCTTTCATTCTCACCCTTTCTCTCTCCCTTTCTGTCTCCCCACTCGACTGCTATGTTAACAAATGTCTTTCTGGCACAGTGAAACTAAAAGTGGAGCAGAAACTGGAGCAGATGGGGAAGGTGCAGGGGGTGTGGCTGCACACGGCCCACGTCTTGTGCATGGATGCCATCCTCAGCGTGGGCCTGGAGATGGGGAGCCACAACCCGGACTGCTGGCCACACGTGTTCAGGTGCATGGCGGGATTCCCTACCACCACCACCCCCAAATAGCACCGACCCTGCTTGGGGAGCCTGCGGGTGGAGGAGGGATGGACATGAGAATCAGCCAGCCACTTAATCCTTGATGATGATCACTCACCAAGTATGACCAGACTCCAAGTGAGAGGAGGGGGGGAAGGGCTCAAGTGAACGGTTTAGAGAACAAAATGACAGAACTGAAGGAGGGGCATGGTGATCTATCTGCTGACCTCTGCTGTGAGAGGCACTTATGTCTTATAAGGAAGAGACGCCACTATCTTAGAGAGTGAACGGACAACACCTTAGCAGTTGACTCAATACTTTGTGAGTCTAAAAGTCTACCATGTATCCATGCTCTGACATTAAACCCCAGAGCCATTGGGTTGATTCTAGCTTCTAGTGACCCTCTAGCACGTTCCAGAGGCTGTAAGTATTGACAGGGACAGAGAGCCTCATTTCTCTCGTGCAGCGGCTGCTAAGTTTGAACTGCCAACCAATGGCAGTTCCCTCAGCAGCACCCCCAGAGCTCTTGTGACATCACTCTGTTCCTTTCTATCCTTTTCTGTCTAATGGCGAGTTTTAGATAGCTTATTTGGGTTCATGAAGTAAAAAGATGCTAATATGCTTGACATAATTGATGCATGGATTGTTATAAGAGCTGTAAACGCCCCCCAGTAAAATGATTTGTGTTTTTAAAGGATGCGATTTTAAATTTAGGTTGGCAAAGGAAAAGCAGACAATGGTACATCCATGCCAAAGAAATGCCAACAGCTTGACTAAGTATTTTAGAACCAACATCAAATGTCCATTCCATAGTCATTGTCTAAGGTGAAAACACCACATAACCCCAGAGCCCCAGCTCCTCCCTCCCAGCTAACACAAAGACCGAGACCATGTCTCCCCAAGCACTGCCACTGGGGTGGGCACAGAGGGGTACTGCCAGAAGATGCAGGTGGGGGCTTGGGGGTGGTCCGTGGGAACAGCCAGGAGAAGCTACAGATGCTGAGAATGACCCAGAACAGCACTCAGGGGCTCACAACCCACTGAGAACACCAGGTGGGCACCTGCAGAGTATGCCTGTCCTTGCTGTTGCAGGAGTTAGCAAGTCCATTGTGACTCCCCGGGACCCCAGGTAGAGCCTGCCCATTGGGGTTCCCAGGCTTGCTAGATCTTTCTCCCACAAAGCTGCAGGGTGGGTGGTTCACATTGAGCGCTTAACAACTGCACCACCAAGGCTCCTTCAAAGTAAATAGGAGAAAGCAAACCCACTAAGGTCAAGTTGATTCTGGCTCACAATGCCCGGATAAGACAGACTAGAACTTCCTGGAATCCTCATGGAAGCAGTCAGTCCCATCTTTCACTGGTGGAGCTGCCGGTGGGTTCAGATTGCCAACCGCTGAGTTAGCAGCTGGCATTTGAACCACCAGTGGACATAGCAAAAAATCTCCTGCCACGGGGTCAGTTCTGACTCATAACCTTATAGAGCAGTGGCTCTCAACCTTCCTAATGCCTTGACCCTTTCATACAGTTCCTCATGTTGTGGTGACCCCCCAACCATACAATTATTTTCGTTGCTACTTCATCACTGTCATTTTGCTACGGTTATGAATTGGGTGACCCCTGTGAAAGAGTCATTCAACCCCCAAAGGGGTCAGGACCCACCGGTTGAGAACTGCTGTTACAAAGAATCTCCAAGGTTGTAAATCTACACAGTAGCAAATAGCCTCATCTTTGTCTTGAGAAGCTACTGGTAGATTTGAACCGCCAACCTGGTGGTTAACTGCCATTGCCTAGCCTCCATCGCCATTGGGCCTCCTAACGTAAACATAAACTCCAAACTGACTGCCATCAAATCCATTACGAGCCATGGTGACCCTGTAGGACAGGTTAGAACTGCCCCTGTGGGTTTCCAAGACTGTCCCTCCTTACGGGAGTAGAAGACCTCATCTTTATCCTGAGGAGCAGCTGGTGGTTTCAAACTGCTGAAGCTACATTTGGAAGCCCGATGCATAACCCCTATGCTACTAGGGCTCCTTAAAGTCAATGTAACTATGCGTAATTTGTCACGTTCCAAAGAGAGAAAAGCACGCAGCTGGCTCATAGGATAAAAACCCCGTCTTGAGAGGCACGTGTAAGAGGACCAGGATGAATTCCCCTGGAGCAGAATGGGGGTGGTGGTGGAGGTCTGTGACCTGCTGCTCCCCACCGCTCTCTCAGGAAAGAGAGAGGGCAAGGCTGAAACTGCCCAATGTGTACAGGCCTGCCATGTCCCCTGCTGACGGAACAGCGCGGTGGATTGTCAAGGGTGGTCTTTGTCAGTAACTGCACTCACTCTGAGAGAGGTGGCCTCTCTCACTTTAACCCCTGGACTCACTAAAGGAGGTGGCCTCTCTCACTTTAACCCCTGGACTTACTCTGAGAGAGGTGGCCTCTCTCACTTTAACCCCTGGACTCACTCTGAGAGAGGTGACCTCTGGACCACTTTAGCCCCAAGTTCTAAAGGGAACAACCAGTTGGCAGTTGGTATTGTCTTGTCTCTGTGTTTGCCATGATTGAGTGACGTTGTCGGTCTCAGCTAACATGAGTCATATGGTGCAACCAGGGCCAAGCTCTGTGTAGTTGGGCAGACCCCTGAGAAGGGCCCACTGTGGCCAGAAGGCTGCCTACCCGCCACACAGTTATTCTAGGACCCAGAATAAGCAATGCTCCCAAGTCCTGAGTGGAAGTTACATGGAGGAAGAGAGATCTCTTAGGAAACTAGCTCAACCAGCCAAAGCTTCACAAAGCCTGGAGCTGCACCAGACCAGGCAGATGAACATTGCTGCCTTTCCCACGAGAGGGGGTGAGAGAATCCATTGACTCCTTACCTGGGGGCTTACCTCATCCAACAAAGAATAAAGTCATAGGCACAGGGAAGAGACAGTATCAGGGAGGGCGGGGAGGAATGGTCTGTCTGTGTTAGGGTAGTTGAGGATCTGGGGTGGCGGACAGCTGGCTGCATTTCCTCTGTGTCTGTTGGGGACTTGGGGAGCCGGCAGGACTGAGCAGTGACACCCACCAGCTGCTTGTCTGTGATCTCTGCAGGGTGTGTGAGTATGTGGGCACGTTGGAGCACAACCACTTCAGCGATGGCACCGTGCAGCCCCCTCTGACCATCAGCCAGCCCCACAAGGCACCGGGCAGTGCTGGCCTTCTCAGGGACCCCGAGTGTGAGGACTCACTCCAGGAGCTGAGCCTGGAACAGGGGAGCTCGCTGAGCCCGGCCCCTGTCATCCAGCCCCTCTCTATCCAGGAGCTCGTCAGAGAAGGCAGTCGCGGCCGGGCCTCTGACTTCCGAGGCGGCAGCCTCATGACCGGGGGCAGTGCCGCCAGGGCCGTGCTCACCCTTTCCACGCAGGCTGACAGGTGAGTGGACGTGCCCCCCATGCACACCCGGATGGGCCACCCCTGGGGACTGTGACCTATTAGCAGCACCCACACCCAGTGTTCCTCTCCATTGTGGCCCCCAGGGTCCATGGGGGCCCCTCTCAAGTGTATTTCTGTGCCACCACACTTGCAAATGACATGTTCCTTAAGGGAATAGGAGCCAGGTCACCTGGTGAAAGCTCCGCCCAATCGATACGGGAGTTGCCTTCTGCCCAGAGCGTGGAGTGTAGGACAGCTGGGAATGGGGTCAGCCAGGCCCCATTTCTAGACGGTGTCCTAGATCCGTATCCTCCTCAGAGCCAAGCCAAGTGTTCGGATCCCCAGCTGGAACCAAACCCAAGCCTCCCTGAATTCACGGATTAGTTCTCAATAGCTGAGAAATCAGAGCTAATTCCAGGGATCTGTTGCCAGTCAGTCACACATTTTCTGGGAAGGATCCGATTTCATAGTCCAGTGTCTTATCAAACGTTTTATGAATATACCACAGTCTCCGTGGGACTCTAGGAGTAACGGGATATTTTTGTTTCATTTTTTAATATGCCTGGTGCCCTTGAGATGAAAATCTAGTGGTTAAAGCAGACTCTTGTACCCAGTAATAATAGGTACATAATACCATGTGTTTGTTTAGACTGCATTGTGTTTTCATTAATCACATCACACAAATTACCATAATTATTCTGCCATAAAGACTCCGCTGATTTCTTTCCAAGTAATGGATCTGTGTGTGTGTGTGTGTGTGTGTGTGTGTGTGTGTGTGTGTGTGTGTGTGTTTGCATCCAGGCTCTTTGAAGAAGCTACAGAGAAGCTGAACCTAGTGGCACTGGGAGGTTTCCTGTACCAGCTGAAGAAAGCTTCGCAGTCCCAGCTTTTCCATTCGGTGACGGATACAGTGGACTACTCTCTGGCCATGCCAGGTAATTCTTGCCTTCAGGAAATCACACCATGAGGGGAGCAGGAGACCAGCGGCGCCCTGAAGCATGACGCTCACACTCCCTTTGTGCCCCATCGCTCTGATGAAGTGCCATGTGCTCTGTTGGGGGTGGGAGATGCCATGGTGTCAGTTCCTCCTCTGAGAGACCCCGTCCTGTGCCAGCCTCACAGTCCTTATGTTTTAGCCGGTTGCTGCAGCAACTCGATCAAGCCACCGCTGCAGGTATTCCCACGGGCACGGGGCTAGTGGTTCTGTTACGTTTTGTGATGTAGCCGATACCGAAGGTGCTTCCCATGAAGGTTGGAACCTTTGTCCATATCATCAACCCGACCACTCTCCTCAGATCAGCAACTAGCAGAGCAGCTGCTGTTTCTTTAAGGAAGTGGAAGGAGGCGCTGGAATTCCAGAGATTCCTCAAAGGAATGTTCTGGTTGGAATTGTGGCCCCAGATTCCCAACCCCTCGGTTGCTTGCATAGGTCCAATGATTTCTGAGTGTAGATTGGATGACATGGATGGTCTTGCTTTCCTGTAGGAGAAGTGAAATCCACCCAGGACCGAAAAAGTGCCCTCCACTTGTTCCGTCTGGGAGACGCCATGCTGAGGATCGTGCGGAGCAAAACTCGGCCCCTGCTCCATGTGATGCGGTGCTGGAGCCTGGTGGCCCCACACCTGGTGGAGGTGAGCACCTGGGAAATGGGCAGTGGCCAGAAATGCCAGAACTTCTCTAAAACACCCGCTGGTTTGGGGACCTCCCCGGCAGAGACATCCTGCCCCAAGTCTCATTGTTCTTTGACTATTCCTCAGGACATCTAAAAATAATCCTCCAGATGGACAGTGTTACCCTCCTCTTAACTCGGCGACCTTTCACGGTCACTTTTCAATTGTTTGAGACTGGCTCTCCTCCTGAGCGTAGAGCTGAAATATACGTAGATAGATCCTGGTAGCTCCATTTGTAGACGAGCCTTTTGGTCCTGCCAGTCTCTCATTTCTGAGAGCTGCATCTACTAAGAAGCAGTGCCCTCAGCAGGGAAGCCATACATCCTGGTTTTCCCAACAAAATTGAAACAGCAGAATACTTCTACCACAATTTTACATCTAAAACATCTCAATCAGTGGTGACTGGCAGCGCCTCCTCTTGGCGGCTGAGAACAATGGTGACCTTGTTGACAGCCGTACCTGGTCTTGTACAGCCCTTCAGTTTTTCTCCGCTAAAGATGAACCACCCACAGAGCTGGAAGGCTTAACACAATGGCCTTTTATTTAGTAGTGATTCTGTGGGTCAGAATTTGAATTGGGCTCAACAGCCCATGCCTCTGGACTAAGCCAAGTTTAGTTCATCTCAGCTGCCCGTGTTCGTGAGGTTGCATGGTTTGTCACAGCTTTGGGTGGGCAAGTGGACGTCTCCGTACCTCTCCCCTCCTCCAGCAGGCTAGCACAAGCTTGTTCACTTGACAGCTTCCAAAGAATCGCAAGGGACACCTCAATCCCAAGTACTCTTCCGGTCTCCGTTTATGAAATGTTTGCACTTGTTCAGTTGCTCAAAGCAAGTCATGCAGACAATCTCGGGGTCAGAATGGAGAAGTCTGGTACAGGGTGTGGATACAAGGAGGGCTGAGCCCATTGGAGTTTGCTCTGCAATTGGTCCACCAGGGGAGCAAATGGCTCCTCTGATTGCCCTTTGGGACAAAGCTGAGAAATAAGACCCTGATGAGCTCTCGGACGAGGTTCTGATGTCTCATAGGCCCCTCATCTATACCATCCTAGAAAATGGTCATGTCATGTAGGGGAGAGTGAAATTACTAAAAACGTTTATTGTTCCCAAACATTAATGTGACAGAGTTGTTTCGCATCTCTTGGTTATATTATTAAAAGTTTCATTAAGTATGCAGCTCATCTATACTTATCTCTTGAAATATTTGTGATCCCTGCCTTATAATCCTCTGGTGGGTTAGAAAATTCTTCAGAAAAGGATTACAAAATGCCCTGGATAGAGTGGGAGAAAATGTGGAAGAGAACTCGAAATAGTTGGGTTGAAACCAGCAGACAGCCCCCTCCCCACCAAACAGACTATGGCCATTAGTTACCTGTCAGCTCTTGAACTTGATAGAAATTACAGACTGGGACAGCAAGTGAGTATTGATTAGCAGGCTTTACTGGGAAATACGACCCTGGAAGTTTTTCCAGACTAGACAGGAGAGCAAAGAAGCAAAGTGAAGGAAGATTCGGGAAACCGGGGTATCAGAATAGCCTCGGGCGAGAGCAAGCGGGAGTGAGATGAGAGCATAAACTAGCGAGAGAGACTGAGGCAAGAGAGCAGGAGCCCAGACAGGAGTAAGCAAGAGAGTAAGGCAGAGAGGGAAAGAAAGAAGCCCTGCACGCCTGTCCCCGGGGGCGTGGGAATCATTAGGTTTGGGACAGCACTTTGCATCCTCTTGATTGGGAGGTTTGAATGGGGGCGGGGCATAAACTGACACACACAGGAGGGTCTGGCCCTCTCTCGCTGGCAGGAAGAAGTGGGGATGGAGAGAATCATGGGAAGGAGTCCCTTGTCATGGCTAGGTGCTGCTCCACGCTCAGCTGGATCCATTAGAAGTGATCTCACTCACGGGACATCAAAGGAGGAAGTGGGATAGGCCATGGTACCCTGAGGGGGTGGCAGTGAATGTGTGTAAGCAACATGTGTATGACCTGTTGAATGTAAAACCCATGATCTACTCTGTCAATGTTCACCTAATTGGCAACAACAAGTTGGTTGGTGGGTGGGTGGGTGGGTTGGTGGGTCGGTCAATCCTTCAGATACCAAAATCTGACTTGGCTCTTCCCTCTCCCATGACTCTTGCAGGCGGCTTGCCACAGGGAGAGGCCTGTGTCTCAGAAAGCCGTCTCCTTCATCCATGACATCCTGACGGAGGTCCTCACTGACTGGAACGAGCCGCCGCATTTCCACTTCAATGAAGCGCTCTTCCGGCCGTTTGAGCGGATCATGCAGCTGGAGCTGTGCGATGGGGACGTCCAAGACCAGGTGAGTGGGTCCCTAGAGTCGACGTCTTTGGAGCGCAGCAGCGGGCACCGTTGTCCAAGCTCTGTCCGCTTGCTCCTTATAAAAATCCTCCGTGGGACCTGAGACAAAGCAAAGTGAGGTAAAACTTTAACACGCAGACCACTTGATTTTACAAACAGAAAGCCCTAAGGCATGTACCAAAAATAATTGCTAGAACTAATGAGATTAGCGACTGGATGTAGAATCAACATACCGAGTTTCACTGAATTCCAATAGACTCAAAAAGAAATTATTTAAAAAATTTAATTAAAAGAAAATTTCCATTCACAAGAGCATGAAAAATAATTAAAATAGTTTAGAAAAGATGTAAGCAAAGAAATTCAGAGTTTGAACACTGAAAAGAACAGAACATTGCTGAGAGAAGATAAAGAAGAACCAAATAACTCAGGAAAGATACCATGTTCCTGGATGGGGAAAGCTCAATGATTTTTAAATGACAGTTTCTCCCAAATTGAGGCAGTCGCTATCAAAATCCCAGCAGACTCTTTTGACAGAGCAGTTCATATATATATGAAGAGGATTTAAGAAGAAAAAACATTTGAAGAGCAAAATTGGAGTGCTGACATCACCTACTGTCATCAAGGGAGTGCGGTGTTGGTGGAAGAATAGGTATGCAGATCAATGGAGTGGTGTGTATGAGCAAATTCACATTTATGATTCATCAAGTCTTTGACCAAGATGCCATTACAATTCTCTGGAAGGGACAGTGCTTTCAGCAAACGGGGTGTCGATATCCACACTAATAAAAACTAACTCAGGCCTTTACCTCACACCACACACACGCACAGTAACAACAACAACAAAACAAAGTTAATCACAGACTTAAAGAGTTAAAACTATAAAATTCTCATTTTCTAAATATTCTAGAAGAAATCATAAGAGAACATCTTTGAGACTGTGGGCCAGGCAAAGATTTCTTTGAAAAAATCCATAGAAAGAAAAATTAGACTTCCCCAAAACTTAAAATTTTGGCAAAAAATACTTTAAAAAGAAGAAGAATAACTAAACTCACGCCAAGCCTCAATTTGTAGTCATAGGACAGGCCCACAAAGCTACATCACCAAGGAGTTGGAATCATGTTTAGAACAAGCAACCCTTAGGGATCCAAAGAGCCCCATTTGAGGGGAAGAAGCACTAGAGCCAATTGGGATGAAATAGATACAACTCTTTTTAGAAGTGGTTTAACTATGGAAGTGTGTGATATGTGAATATTCTATCAAGAAACTACTTTTTTTAATTAAAAAAGGGTGGGGGAAGCAGCGTTGGTCATAGGAAGAAGATCAGAGGCCGTCATAGGAAAGAATACACGGAGGAGGTGGGAGGTGTGCTGTGACCTTGTGGGGACAGCCATCAGTATCACACAACAAACTATGTCTGAATTGTTGAGTGGGAAACCAATGTGCTCTGTAAACTTTCATTCAAACCACAGTGAAAAGTTAAAAAAAAAAATCAAACCAAGGGCGAGGGTGAAAAAGTCATTCGCAGGTTATCAATCTCACGAAAGGACTTGAGTCTAGAACGCCTAATGAACGGTAGCGTCTCAAAAGCAGCTCTGCTGGTTCAGTGGGTGCGTGTGGACTGCTAGCCACCAGGTCAGCAGTTTGCACCCCCAGCTGTTCCGAAGGAGGAAGAGGAGGCTGTCTGCTCCTGAGAGCTTTCCATCCTTGGAAACCCACGGGGGCGCTTCGACTCTGTCCTGCTGGGTCACGATGACTCAGAAGTGAGAAAACTCTAATTTTAAAAAGTAGCCGAAAGATCTTTGAATGCTTAATAAGCATGCGGACAGCTGGTCAGCGTCTCCCGAGTCCTCAGAGAACGGCAGGAGGAAGGCTTGCTCTGGGCGTGTTAGACAGAGGAGTTACTGTCCTGACGAAAATCAACCCGGGAATCGGGGGCAGAGAAGCCTGATGTCCCCCACTGCTTGTAAGGAGAGGGTTGTAATCGCCACCACCTTTGCCCCTCCAGGTGGTCACGTCCATCGGTGAGCTGGTTGAAGTGTGTTCCACCCAGATCCAGTCGGGATGGAGGCCCTTGTTCAGTGCCTTGGAAACAGTGCACGGCGGGAACAAGGCCGAGGTGAAGGAGTACCTGGTTGGCGACTACTCTTTGGGTAAGAAGGTTTGGCTGACTCTTGCTGGGTGGCACATGAACCCTTTCTGCCGAATGTCCCGCATCCACAGAGGCAAAGGAAACGGAACAAGAGGGGAGGGAGGCTGACCGTTAGCCATGTTTCCTCAGCAGGAGTAAGCTGGTGGCGCAGAAACACCACTTCCCAGTTCTGCCGAGGAGGCTAAGAGCCCTCTTGCTGAGAGCTTGGACCAAAGGCGGAAGACGCCTGTGTTACATATATTACTACTGACCCCCCCACCCCACCCCCCAATGAAATCTTCACGCTAGCAAGACCCAGCAAAGTCTCCTAACACCCAGGAATCAGAAATAATGGAGGAAAGTCTGAGTGGAAACGAATAAGCTTCCAGAAGCATGCGTCGGTAGCAGGGATGGTGTTTAGGGGTCCTCAACACCGCCACTGGGCTCCAACTTGCCAGAACTCACCAGACGAGCACATGTTTGTCCTCGAGCTAAGGTGTATGGCAGTGGGAGCAGAGTCCAGAGGAACAGGGACTGGATTCTCTCTCGCCTTGCATGACAGGCCACCAAGAACATGCTAGCCCTCCAGCAACCGTCATGTAGCAGGTGGTCCTGCCCAAGAGCTACCCCTCTGACAGCCATCCTGCGGCAAGATGGTCCTGCCCAAGGAAGCCCACAGTGTCCACCAGGGGTCTGCATTGGGTCTGAGCACATAGGGACCCTCCAGGAGCCCTAGTGGTATAGTGGGTACACGTTGGGCTGCGATCCCCATGGTCAACAGTTGGAAACAGCTCCTCAGAAGAAAGACTGGGCTTTCTACTCCCAGAAACAGGGGCTCAGAAACCCACAGGAGCCACTGAGTCAGCATTGACCGAATGGCAGTAAGCTTGACCTGGCATGTACCACCATTCCACACTCGCAGAAGGGAAGCAAGGGTTCAGAAACACCACACTGTCTATGTAAACAGTGAGCGCCCCCTTTTAGCCTCTGGCTGGGAACACCCTGAGAACCAAGTCTCCAGACATCAGCCCAGGGCTTACCTTGCAAGCCCACCTTTCTGAGGATGGCATTCTCAGGCTGGCACAGAGGTAGATGAGCTCTGGTGAGATAGCAGACAACATACACACTGAGCCGCTAACCACAGCCTCAGCAGTTTGAAACCCCCAGCTGCTCCAGGGGAGAAAGAGGAGGCTGGCTACCCCCAAAACCCACAGGGGCAGCTGTACACTGTCCTATCGTGTCATTGTTGGAATCAACTTAATGACAGTGAGTTTTTGAGTCTCTGCCTCAAGCCTATCAAGCCTCCCCTACCCTCCTTATAGACAGGGTTTTCCAGGCACTCCATTCTACATGGTTACCTGCCTTTCAAAACGTCTCTTAACCTGAATGCATGGTGCATGCTCTCAGCCCCACCTTCAGCCAGATTGGCCTGCATCTGGCAACCGAAGTGCCTTGGTCACCTTTCCAGGCTACACTGTCGGAGTGCAGTGGAGAAGCCACGCCATCCAGCCCAACAGCCTGCACATTTTCACAGGAGATCTTTGTCAAGGGCCATAGGAGAACCTGCAGGGTAAAACTTCACTCGCTTAGAATTCTGCCCTCCTCTCTCCCTCAGGAAAAGGCCAACCTCCGGTTTTTGATGTGTTTGAAGCTTTTCTCAATACCGACAACATCCAGGTGTTTGCTAACGCCGCCACGAGTTACATCATGTGCCTTTTGAAGTTTGTCAAAGGACTAGGTAAGCTGGGTTTCCTTCCCCACCTCGTGACAGCCTGGGACTCTCTGCAGGTGGCTCTGTGTGGGAGGGAGGCTCTGAAGACAGGCGCAGTGGCTGCCCAGAGCACAGGCGTCCTGGGATGTGAGCAGGTGGTGCGGACCATGAATGTTGAGTCCCCAGGGTCAGGAAGCTTGCAGTGAGCATGACTTGGGTGTTGTCCAGGGTGGATCCTTCTCCTTGTGCCCATGGAAGAACCTGGTAGCGCGGTGTGTTTCAAAGTGTGTATACCATGTTCCGATGCCTTGAGAGTCCTAGCATGTGCACCATAGCCTGATACAAAAATAGCCGTGGCGTGCATTTTTGGAGACTGTGTTTTTGGATTCTCATCTCAGCATCACAGTGTAGGAAAGACCCCTCTCTGTCCCATAATTAGCGGTCTGAGCTGAACTTGCCAAACTGCCAGGCTTAAAAAAAATGCCTTCTGGGCCTTATAGATCAGCCAATCTCAACCTGTGGGTCGCAACCCTTTCACAGGGGCCGCCTGATTCATAACAGTAGCAAAATGACAGTTGTGAAGGAGCAACGAAAATCATTTTACGGTTGGGAGGGGGGATCACCACATGAACTATATGATAGGGTGGCGGCATGAGGAAGGTTGAGAAACCACTGTTCTAGATTGTAAAAGAGCCGCCCCTGGGTGCTGCAAACAGTGAACGCTCTCAACAACTAACCACAAGGTTGGGAGTTCAAGCCCCGTGGCAGGTGCCTCAGAAGACCGTCCTGGTGATCTGCTTCCAAAAGTTCACAACCTTGAACATCCGTTGGAGCAGATCTAGTCTGCACACACAGTGTCCCCATGAGTCGGAACTGAATCGTCAACCACTGACAGAAGCGCCTCTGCGAGGCAGCGTAGGGGAGGGGGCTTCACCAAGTTTGTGGGAAGTGGAATTGAAGGATGATGGCACTTTTCCCGCAAACTTTGGTTACGCCTTGGGCTGCGATCCTCAAAGTCAGCAGTTCGAAACCACAGCTGCTCCGTGGAAGAAAGCCGGGGCTTTCTTCTCCCACAGACAGTTCCAGCCTCAGAAATTCAGAGTGGGGGTGGGGCAGTTCTCTCCTGTCCTCTGGGGTCACTAGGAGTCAGTCGGCAGTGAGTGGGTTTTGAATAGAACAAAGGGCCACTAGGAACAGAAAGCAGTTTGTTGCACCAGACTTTTAGAGACCTGGAGCCCTAGAACCTTTTAAATAAAGAATTTGTAAGGTGAAGAAGTTTTTCTTTGTTTCGTAAAGAAATGTAATTTACTTAAAGGATCAATGAAAGCCATGCTGAACGACTGACAAGTCCTTTGCAGAAGGAAAACAAACCCAAGGACGCTGAAAGTCTGGCTCTGGGCCCACTCTTTGCAGAGCTGGATGGTAAATTTCCAAGTTCAAGGTCCAGGAGAGAGCCTGGGGGCCATAAACATTCCTGGGTCATTCTGCTATGGACTATGCTGTAGGTCCCCAAACTTATTACTTGGCCTACTGCCCCCTTTTCAGGGGCGGGGGTAATGAGTGCGGCGCCCCTGGCAATTAAAACCTTTTTGTGTGGTAGTCCCTAATCCAGGATAAAGTAGAGCCCTGCCCGCATCCGGCTTCCGCGTTAGGGGCTAACCACAAAGTGAGCAGGCTGAACTGCCAGCAGCAACTCACTGTAACAGAGTGGAACTGCCTCATAGCGCCTCCTTGGAGGTCATCTCTCTGGGAGCAGCTGGTCAGGCCTTTCTCCCTGGGAACCTCTGAGTAGGTTTGAGCCTCCAACCTTTCTGTCAGTAGCCGAGCACTAAACCATTGTGTCATCGGGGCTCTTTTTTGTTTTAAGCACTCTGATCTACATGAAATAAAAATCCACTTCTGAATCAGAGGAGCACCTGAGAGTGTGAAGGTCTGTGTTGAATTGTAGGGGGGAAAGTCCACCCTAGAATTTCCTTGAGAACCCTTCTTATTTCTAAGGAGTTCTGCTGGTGCTATCAAGATGAGTATTGGGCTGCTAGCCACAGGTTTGCAGTTCAAAACCACCGGCGGCTCTGAGGGAGAAAGGTGAGGCTCACTGCTCCCACAGAGACGTCCACTCTTGGAAACCCTTCATAGGGTAGCTGTGATACGGAATTGACTCAAAGCACATGGTCAAACAGGAGAGCTGGAAAATGCCCCGAAGACGGTGTGACCCACCAAGTGTAAAATAGTTATGTACCAGTAAAATAATAATAGTTATTGCCAGTCCATGGCCTACAGACGAAGAAAGGTCCTGTTTGGGGTGTTTCTTTTTGTCTGCTTCTACATTTTAACGAATACCTAGTAATTACGTCCATTTCCCCACAGGAGGGGGTGCTCGGTCTACAATGGTAGACTATTAGAAACAATGAGAGTGCCCTGGAAAGCTTTCTACAGGAGAGAGATTCGAATTCTCCACTACTGTTTGCCTATGGAAAATCTAAACGCCCCTCCACAGTTAACATCTCTAGAGACGTGCCAAAAATAGAAACCACTCGAGTTCCATTAAGCAGGCTCCATCCCCAATACCCATATGTTTGGAATTCTCCCCCCCCTTCACCCCCCCATCCTCATTTATCATTCCCAGTTAGATCCCATGAGGCCCTTTCCAGCTGGCAGCCTAGTGCTTGGAACCAGTGTGTGCCGGGCCTGGGGGTCCACTCTGCCCTCAGAGCTGCAGCCATCTGCTCCCCAGGAGCTGCCCAGAGAAGGAAAATGCACATGCCGCACCCAACAAAGGACCAATCCAGCGACTTAGTGCAGTGATAGGGTGTAGGGAAAGGCACATGTGATGTCTGGTCTTTAGTGAATAGGGGATTTAACGAGCAGTACTGTAGAGTGTCTTTGTTCTTAATTCAGCTATCAGAAACCCTGGTGTCACTGGTTCAAACCCACCAGCTACCCCTCAGGAGAAAGATGAGGCTGGCTGCTCCCATAAAGGTTTGCTGTCTCCGTAGGCCGATCTAGGGTTGCTATGACGTGGAGTTGACTGGCTACAGGAGGGTTGGACACGGGAGGACAGGACCAGAAAGTAATCTCCCACGATCCAGATGATGTCTAATGTCCCACATGGAAAGTCCCTCTTCAACCATAAGACCCAGAAATGGAAATAGAGGCCTTTGTTACTCACAGGTCTTGGGGGCACCTTATATGCTGGGGGGTGGGGTATTGGGAGAGTAAGGGTGAGCCCAAGCAAGGCCTTTATTAGGGCCTGAGGGGAGACTGACTGGTCCTTTTGAAACTACGGAGAGGAGCCAGGGGTGGCTGGGTAATGTCATTACAAGAATGCACAGTTTAATAAAAGTAAATAAATACAATAACCCCCAAAGAATTTAACATCTATACTCATAGGGGGGAGAGCACACCTGTAAGGATATGCCCTAAAATGCTATTTCTTGGGGGTTGTAGAATTGGGGTTCTATTTTAATAAATATTCAGAGAGCCAATGCTGAGGGACTAAATTGGGAACAGAGTTGCAGGTGGGAAACTTTGTTCGTCTCTGTCCCTAGGTGAGGTGGACTGCAAGGAAATTGGAGACTGTGTTCCGGGGCCAGGAGCGGCCTCCACCGACCTGTGCCTGCCGGCCCTGGATTACCTCCGGCGCTGTTCTCAGGTAGGACAGGTGCTGCGGAGGGGTTAGCAAAACACACTACTAAAACCCAAAAGAATGCTTCCTGTGTTCTCAGGGGTGGGGGGGGAGGTCTGGGCTTCGATTTAAAGTGTAAATTCCCCCCCAGAGGAGCAGAAGAGTAATAAAAATATCCTGGGACACACAATTGGACCCCCAGGCCTCTGAAAGCTCTTTCATAAACGTAGAATGCCCCCAAAAAGGGAAAGCAGGGTTGTGAAGGCGGAGGAGGATCTAACAGAGGCCAGCAGCCGAGTGCCATCTCCTTCTAGTCAAAAGGAGTCAGTAAACCAGCACTTATCCAAGTGAGTGCAGAGCAGTCCTGGTGCGGGCGTGGGATTCTCATCTTTCACGTGGAAGGGTTCAAGACCCAAGCGACTGACCCAGTGGAGGCTTGCATGCAGCTGTCAGGCAGAACAGGTTTGTGCAGAGCTTCCAGACTAAGACTAAGGAGAAAGACCTGGCTCTGGCTCTCTGAAAATCAGCCAGTGAATAGCTCTGTGGATCCCAGGGCTTGAATCCAGTTGTCATCCAAGGGGCCAGTCTGCATGAGGCGGGGCTGACACAGCAGCAGGGGACATCCTCCTCAAAGTGAGCACTGACCATCACTGCCAAATCCAGTCATTCAATGCTGGTCAAGCAAAACCATGCTCCCTGTCGAAGCGCTCCCCTCCCCTTCCATGCTCCTGTGGAGCCAGCCCCTCTCTCCTGGTTTTCTCCCATTGTCCCAGGCTGTGTCCCTGAAGAGGTTGTGCCTTTTCTTGTCTCCATCTACTATAGTAGATTAGGTGCCCAAACTTGTTCAGCCTGCAGTCCCCTTTAATGCAAAAATAATTACTTATTACTCAGAGCCCCCGCCCTACCCACCTCTGGCAGTTCAAAAGAAGTAAAAAATGTAGTCCGGTGTTTTTGTTTTGTTTTTTTCCAGGATAAAGAATAGGTATCATTTTGTACAGCCTTCCACTAGGGAGCAGTAAACACCCACTTTGGGAAACTGCTTTAAAGGCTCCTGGGATGAAAGACAGGGATCCCTACCCTGGAAGAATTACTATCTCAGAGACTCACGGGGGCAGCTCTACCCTGACCTATAGGGTTGCTATGTATCATCAGGATTGTCAAGATGGTGGTAGGTTGGGTTGGATTGGGTTAGGTTAGGTTTGATTTGGGCCCCAAGTTACTCCCCTCCTCCCACCTGCTCACTCTGCCCCCAACTACACTAAGCCATGACCACTGGGGGCCTCTGCTCACCCCCTGCCTGCATATGCTCTTTCCTTAGATTGTGCACTCTGATAGAGACTCAGAGATAAAGGGTCTACTGGCTGCCTACTGACTCTACCTTGGCTGTACCCCCCAGCCCCTGCCCCTGCCCCACAGTGACTCTATTACCACTGTCTAATTGTTCTTATAATGTGTCAGAAATTGTTATTTGTGAGGGGTTTATCATCTGTCTGCCCCACACAGAGAGGAATTTGGTCCTTCCTGCTGCCCACCACTCCTCCCCTGGTTTCCAGAACAGTGTGAGCTGGGCAGGCACAATGCACGGGAGTTTGTCCCAGCACAAACTGGGCTTCCCGGGGAATTGGGCTCCAGCACTGAGGACCCAGGTTGCTTGGCTCGCTCTGCTTCTGACTTCCTCCTCTCCAGCACGGTCCCAGCCTGCACACGCCTCAGTCTCCCTGCTGGGCCTCAGTCCGGTATCTCACTTGCGGCAGACTCCCTTTGCTATGAGCCCCCTGGGACACTTTGTCCCAAAGGCAAAGATTCTTGGCAGGTTTCGCAGCTCCCTTGGGAGGTTTACGAAAGTCTGTAAAGCTCAAATGTAATTGGAAGACCAAACAATCTCATTTTTACAATACTCTTTATTTTCTTGGTTGCCATTGAAGATGATTTCATCGGCTTCAAGAGGCCAAGGTTTCTGTGAACAGCCTCATGAATCTAAATCACAGATCATCAAATTTAGCTTGATCATGGGGCTGCCTCTGGTCTCCTACCTCCCTTCCATTATTGATCATCTCATTGTCCTTGACCACGCACCACAGGGCAGCTTTTCAAAGCACGTAATTGTGGTGTGGTGTTTTTGTTTTGTTTTTAGTTATTGGCCAAAATCTACAAAATGCCCTTGAAGCCGATCTTTCTGAGTGGATGGCTCGCCAGCTTGCCTCGCAGACTTCAGGAACAGTCAGCGAGCAGTGAGGATGGGATTGAGTCGGTTCTGTCCGATTTTGATGATGAAACTGGTAAGAACATTGCCTGGACTAAGCCAGGCTATTCGCTTTGTCCAACTCACCAGAAGCTTACTCCAGGAGTTAAGTAGCTTACGTCATAGGGATGATCATTGCTTTTTGTTGTGCTCATTAGCCTGTCAGTCGATTATTACATCCACCTAAGGTTTCCACAGTGCCCCCCCAAAAAACCATGACGTTGCAGTTGAAGCCTCCCCAAAACCCATCCATGGTTTGACCTGGGTGCCCCCATCTAAGACCAGTGTAGATTTGCAGGTCCCATTAACTGCCGCGTCTCACCCTGAGTTCTAAGGAAATTACCAGTTTGGAATACAGTGCATTGAGGGATTCATCCTTAAACTGGCTACTAATTGTTTTCAATGCTTTCTAGAAACACAATCATTTTTATAATGACTTCCTCACGTCTAATTGGTTCGAGACTGGGGAACGTAAGCCATTACAGAAAAGAGAATCCATTTGTGACTGGTGAAGCCGAAGGCTCATTAAAAGGATATTTTAAGGAATTTGTTTCAAATGGGGTCCCACGTACCCTCCTCTGAATTAGAATTCAACCAAGTAGCTTTGGTTTTACTGCGGAGCGTTTTCTGATGGTTTAACTAGTGATCAGGCATACGGCCTTCTATCTCAGACGAGCCCAGGTCTGTTCTAGATCGAGAAAAGTAAAGGGGGGTGGGGAACAAAAGGGGCGGAGTTTCTGAACTTGGCTGGTTTCAAAGGCTTAAGAAGACGTGGCTGAGAGGGGGGTCTCACTTTGCTGTTGCAGATTCATTTGTGGGGGCGGCAGGATCATTTTCCGTTTCAGATGGCAGATGGCGTGGCACACCGGCTATGACCGTGGGCACAGGCTTAAGAACAAAGGTGAGGGCGGAGCAGAACAGGGGTGCGGCGAGTCAGCCAACTCAACGGCAGTGGTAGGAGTTACTACTTAAGGACCACCTGGCCAGCTCAGACTGATGGTGAGGAAGCACGTGAAGAACGCGGTGCAGAGAAGATTCTAAAGTATTGGCAGCTGGCTAGCCATTTCAGCGATCAAGGTTTCATCCCAGTGACTGGATACAACTGGCTTTTTCTCTCTGCATCGAAAACCTCCAAGCCAAGCAATGACGGCAGGTGCTCGTGTTGGTTAAATAAGCTACGTTCTTCAGAAGAGTTGTCAACGGGGAGTTGACAGTGAGCTGTCCCCTCTCCGCCTTGCCCAGGCCATCAGATCCATCCTTCTTTCCCGGGAAGCCTGTCTTCTTGTGAGGGACATTCAAGCGGGCACCTGCACATCATCCGCCCGCATTATGGATTCAGCCTCGGCTTTAAAGTGATATCAACAGAGCTGGGTCATAGAAAGGCTCCAAGTAAAAGCTGTAAATTATTTTTTTTAATGATTCGCTGACATTCTCTGATGCTCAGTGCAAAGAATCCCATTTTTCCCCCTATGGTAATTTCAAACACAGGCAAAAGTAGACAGCAGGAGATCATGAAGCAGAGTGTGTGTACCCATCCACCCAGTGTACCAGTCACATATAGCAGGCACACTGTCTCCTTTTCGTTATTAAAGGAGCGTCTAGACAGCATAGCTTTTTTCTCTGTAAATAGGTTGGAATGTACTTTCAAAGATTAGCACGGTGCCGTTATTGCAATTCCATTCCCTGGGACTCACAGAGCATCCAGTTGACTTCTGTTGTAAGGCGCACTGGTGGTGTAGTGGTTACGCGTCGGGCTGTTGACTGTAAGGTCCACAGTTGGAAGCCAGCAGCCTCTCCTTGGGAGACACACAGGGCTTTCTGCTCCCATAAGAAGTTCCAATCTCAGAAACCCAGTGTCCCATAAGGTCACTTTGAGCCAGCATCGACTCAATGGCAGTGAGTCTAAGAGTTTGGGATGTCTATTTTAAGGATTACCAGGAGGGGAACCATACTGTGTGGCTGGTTGATGTGTCCTCTGTCCCTTTCTTCCTTTCTTTGTAAAGTGTATGAGCCTTGATCTTATGGAGTTTTCCGTCTGAATTTTATTGCTCACACCCTATCTTTCTCGATCTTCTGCACTTACTATTTATGAGCTCCCCTTACCTGCTCATGTCTTCGTGCTCATGAGACTCTCTGCTCATGGGCTTTAGTTTTGCCTACTTGTGATTGGAATATATGACTTTTTAAAGTTATGGTGACATTTTTGTGATTTTTGGCAAGGATGTATATTTTTAATCATTTTATTGGAGACTCGTACAGCTCTTATCACAATCCATACATCCATTGTGTCAAGCCCATTTGTATAATATGTTGCCATCATCATTTTCAAAACATTTTCTTTCTACTTGAGCCCTTGCTATCCACTCATTTTTCCCCTCCCTCTCTCATTAACCCTTGATAATTTATATTTTTTCATGTCTTACACGGACCGGTCTCCCTTCACCAATTTTTCTGTTGTCCATGCCCCTGAAGGGGATTATATGTAGAACATTGTGATCGGCTCCCCTTTGTCCCCCACCTTCATTTATTGGTGCTGAGGGATTTATCTGTCCTGGATTCCCTGTGTTGCAAGCTATTATCTGTACCAGTGTACATGCTCTGGTCTAGCCGGATTTGTAAGGTAGAATTGGCATCAGGATAGTGGGAGGAGATAAGGAGTCTAGGAAGAAAGCATTAAAGAACTAGAGGAAAGTTATGTTTCATTGGTGCTATCCTGCACCCTGACTGGCTCATCTCTTCCTTGTAACCCTTCTGTAAGGGGATGTCCAACTGTCTACAGATGGGCTTTTGGTCTCCACTCTGCCCTCCCCTCATTCACATCGATATGATTTCTTTTTGTTCTGGGTCTTTGATGCCTGATCCCTGATCCTATCAACACCTTGTGATCACACAGGCTGGTGTGCTTCTTCCATGTGGACTGTGTTGCTTCTCAGCTAGATGGATGCTTGTTTGTCTTCAAGTCTTTAAGACCCCAGATGCTATCTCTTTTGATAGCCGGCACCATCAGCTTTCTTCACCACATTTGCTTATACACTTAGTGGGGATATTTTAAAACCTTGCTGCCATCTTCTAACACAATCACCTTCTGTAGGAAAGTTGAAAGTGAAGGATTCAAAGTTGGAGGGGTGATTTTGCATCTGACGGCAGGTCTTTTTTATCTGAAGTCAGAGAAACAGTCCTTTCTCTACATCAGCTGTTTTGAGCTCTCGATTCATATGCTTCAAAGGCAGCACTGAGCAAAAATCTTGACCCAGCACCCGAGTGCCTGACAAAACTCGGGGGTGGGGGGGCATACTGTTCTTATCACTCCATAATAAAAATTAAACTCACTGCCATCAAGTCTATTTCAATTCAGAGCAACCCTATAGGACAGGGTAGAACTAACTACCCCCTATGTAGGTTCCTGAAACTAATTCTTTATGGGAGTAGAAAGCCTCATCTTTCTCCCATGGAGCAGCTGGTGGGTTTGAACTGCAGGCCCTGAGGTTATCAGCCCAGTGTGTCACCTTGACACCACCAGGGCTCCTCATCCATGAGATTATCTTACATTAAAGAGAATGAAGCTCCCAAATGAGGCGAGAGAGGTGTACTGAGATGTGTTGCTTTGGGAAAACAAGCCCTTTGGTGCTACGAACAGCAGTTTCCCACATGTGAGCAATAGACACGCAAGATAGAGACGTGCTGCAGTTGCAAGCTGAAAGTGGAGTAGGCTCTTTAAGAGTGATGTGGAGAGGGCAGCAAAGAACCTTCCTATACAGCTGCCTCCTATGCCCTGACCAGAACAGGATGGTGCCTGGCTACCACTATTAGACACTGATCCCCTACTCTTCACAAGAATCCTGTTCAAAGGAGAGGACATGGGAGCAGGATTTCCAATGTCCGTGGACTCCAGACTTTCTGAAACCAGTGAGGCTCAAAGAACCCCTGAATCTATTGTCCTCAGATGGCTTTTCAAAAATATACCCAAAATATCCCCTGAAATACGCTTCAAACCAGACAAATGCCTAACGAGTGACGAATGTCTACCTTGAGCATTGTGCTCCTTCAAAGAACCATTTGGGGCCAAAGTGACAGCAGACAAGATGGTAAGCTTGCGGAGCGGTAAACTTGTTCATCGAGGAAGAATGGAGTCAAGGTCACTGAATTGTGTGTAACAACTGAATTTCTGTGTGCTTTGTGTATTTTTTGACAATTACATGTAAAACCATGAAAATGATTTATTGTGAAAAAATCAGTTAGAAATGCATGCCAAGCCTTTGGGAAAATGAGACGATAATGGGGTATTTTGTTATATTTTATCACCAGCTTCCCCAAAATCTATTAGTTCAGAATAGAAATAGTAACATACGATAGTACCATCTTTTCCCTTGACTTTAACAGAGCAGGTAAAACACAACCTGCCCATGTGGTGGGCCCTCAACTATCCCTTACCAGGTGAAGGATGTCTTGAAGCCTTACAGCTCTTGACTGCGCACACCCGTCACATGTGCTGCTGAATTGATGTAATGACCCTTCAGTTGGTTACAGTGGGTCTCACAGAGGCTGTTTTGGGGATTCCAGGTCTGATAGAAGTCTGGATCATCCTACTGGAGCAGTTAGCAGCAGCTGTGTCCAATTGTCCACGTCAGCACCAACCACCAACCTTGGACCTACTCTTTGAGCTGTTAAGAGATGTTACCAAAGTACCTGGTAAATATTCTGTCTTCTGGTGAATTGTTTTTAGTGTAATGCTTGTAGTATTTATTCACCTGTTTCTCTACTGTAACCCTCAGTTTAGCACAGGGTCTCACATTACCATAGACACACAATGTGTGAGGTCATTGGCCACAAAGCAGTGAGGTTTGAGATATGTCTAGTACATTGTTTTCATGTCTTCCTTCTTGTGCAGTTAGTTTGTGCTCAGGCTGAGGTGCCTGTGCCTGCATAAACCAATGGGTTTGGCTCTGTTCTGTGAGTGTAGCCTTCCCCCACCTAGCCGGGTCTCTCTGTCACATGGATGTGTGTAGAGGTTGCCAAGTCTACCATTGAAATAAATGACTCAAAGGTGTATAACCTTTGATAACCACTGAGTACAACCCCAAGTAGTACTGGAAGAGAATTGCAGTTCAGAATGTGTTTCCTATTCTGGAGTAAGTGTGCTCTGCTCTGCAGTCCATTTCCTTAAGTTCAAGGAGACGTTTTAATGGGTACCAACAGTATCAGAACCCCAATAATACCATGGGCTGTTCCTCCACCTAGTGAGGGGGTCATCGTAAAGTCGTGAAGACTGATTGATATTGTTTACAAGGAATTAGACGTGAAGCATTAAGATAAAAATCCAATGCCTTTTGTAGGACTTTAAAGACTTGGAGTCTTTTCTCCCCTTAGAAAAACCACTCTGGTTACTCCTGCAACTTAAAGCTCTTTCCATCTAATACTAACTCTTTCTTACTGGTAAGTCCCATCCTCTCCCTTTACACTTTCTACCGCTAGATCTATACCAAGAGCATGTCATAATTCTCCCCTTAGGAGTTATCTGCTAAGGTAATTAATTAACTGTAATGCAGACAAAAATGCATCTCTAAGGACAGGCACCAAAACTTCTGGATTTAAAAAAAAAGTGAAGCAAATTATGTAAGTATTATTCAGGCATTACTTTTAATCACTTTGAAACACAATGACATGAATACTTGTTTACAAAATATATGTGTGTATAGCATGATCTCAACTTTAAGGAAACACACAAAGTATTATGGGCGAGCATGTTTTGATAAGAATGAAAAAAATTGATCAGAATTGTTACAGTACAGCACAAATACGCTTATTTATAAGAAAGCAAAATATAAATTAACATTTGAAATGTCCATCAGTAAAGGGATGACAGGAAGTTACATTTAATGGGATAACGTGTGGCAGTAATTTGCTGATCATCTAACAAGTTAGAGGGGGAAGCCTTCAAAATTGCTCGAAATACAATTATTTCTGTATCTTAGATCTATGTATTTACATTTTAAAGCTTGTTTTTAATATATATGTACCCCTGTTTACATGCACTGCAGTTTTGACATCTAGGAGCTAGGAATTGATCAAGTGACTTTTGCCTTGACTGGAATTTTTTTGCAAGTGTGTATTCTCCAATCAATGGTAGATTCTTTTCCCCTGATCCCCTTTTGTTGCAAGATGCCAATGCTGACTTTGTTCCTTCAGGACCAGGCTTCGGGATCTATGCGGTCGTACACCTCCTCCTCCCTGTGATGGCCCTCTGGCTCCGGCGCAGCCACAAAGACCATTCCTACTGGGATGTGGCCTCGGCGAATTTCAAGCACGCCATTGGTCTGTCCTGTGAGCTGGTGGTGGAGCACATTCAAAGCTTCCTACACTCAGGTACCCATTGTGCCAGAGCAGTCCCTTCTGAGTATTTAGTTGGCAGCATCCATGGTGAAACATGTCCTCAGTGAATACCCACCAGTACACGGTTTTCCTCCTAGGAAAGATTATGATAGCACTCTGTGGTCAATGCAACCTGCTGGCAGTAAATCTTCCAAAAGGAAACAGACGCCTGTATGTCCTCTACAAAAGAACCAAACAGAATAGTCAAAATATGTGACCAGAAATAAAATATGTAATAAGCAGATTTAAGGTATCTGTACATTAGGTGGCCCTCACGTTGGACTGCTAAATGCAAGCTCAAAGCCACCAGCTGCACCATAGGCAAAAGATGAGGCACTTTGCTCCTGTAAATGTTTACAACTTCTAGGGTCGCGATGAGGTGATAATTAACCCAATGGTAGTGAGTTTGGGTGCATTAGGAGGGAGGCAAGTTCAAGTATATGATAAGATCCCTACAGGTTGGGACCTATAAGGCTGGATCCTGCTTTCACTGGGGAAGTTAGATGGAAGAAGATTTTAGAAAAGATATCCATTATGGCCAAGGAATTGCCTGAGAGAGTAGGAAATAAAATGAAGAGTCTTAACATTTGTGGCACTTTCAGGAAGATGTGCAAGTTTGAGATGACCAGGGGAGAAACCTTTCTGAAACACTGATTCTTGCTCATGATCTGCCATGAGGAGGTCTGGACGTTTTGAAGCAGAGCAAACAGCACTGGGAGCCACAAACTCGCTCCAGCCCACTAGGACAGAGTATGGGGTAGACAGCCAGCTCATCGTTTCCCAGCAATGCAGCTGAGAGTTTCCAACTGCTGGCTTCCACGTTATCCGCCTCCTCACCACTCGAGAGACTTGCAGCCCTCGAGGTTATAAATAAAAGGGAGGGCACATGGTCGCTGAAGGGAGAGGGAGTGCAAGTTGGAGTGTTTAGAGAAGCACACGGAGAACATTCACACACACACACCCCAAGGGAGAGTCACAAAGACAGTGAATGTAGCAGAGACGTGGTTCCAAGGACAGATTGTACTGGCAAAGAGAGGGTCCTAGAGAAAGAAAACCAGCAAGCGCTTGTTTCCACGCAGTGGTCATTGCTGGGCCCTGCATGGGATCTTACTGGGGGGTCTGGGCCTCGCAAGAAACTTGGGGGAAACAATACAGCTGGGTCCCTTGAATTGGGCCAATAACTGGGAGTGCTAAATCTTTAGGGGACTGGATTCATATTGATGAGGTTCAAGAAATGTCACAGCCAGAAGAAGAATTAAGTGCTTATATTTTTAAAAACGCCTCCAGTCCCAAGAGCTCAACTAGAAAGTAATGTTTAGAAAATGATGATGGCAACATATGTACAAATAAGCTTGATGCAATTGATGTATAGAATGCTATGAGAGCTATCAGAGCCCCCAATAAAATGATCTTTAAAAAAGCCACCAGAAGCACAAGGGGGCTTCAAAAAGTTTGTGGAAATGTTCTGTGGATTCAAGTTATCCATGAACTTTAGGAAGCTCCCCGCCTTCCCTTGTAATAGACATATACATTTTTAGAATTTCAACTTTCTACTAGACTATGTTCGATTCTCCTTAAGTAGACAAATTATATACTCTGAAAAATGTACATCAACATACCTGTATACCACAGACGTCCCCTCGATGTATATCAAGGAATGGATGAAACAGCAGAAATTGGATAAAAATTCAAGAAGAGAGTAATCATCACAGAAGATCCACCAGACAGCCAGCCTTTAGTGGGATGTCCACTACTAGCCAATAGCCAATATAAGGTCCAGTGTTACATTTTTCCAGATCTTTTGGACTAGTTAAGGGCCCTTTGGACTTCCAAAGTATCTCCGGTCAAGAGATTTATTTTTTTCTGTTCAAACGTTGAGCTGTTTTGTTGGTATTGCTCTTTCCCCCACTGCTGCTTTACTCTTGTTGCTAGACTCTGCAGTAGATGGGTGGCCCTTTCGCCCTACTGCTGACAGTCCCGTTGAGTGGAATCTTGGTTCCCGCCCCGCAGACATCCGGTACGAGAGTATGAGCAATACCATGCTGAAGGACCTCTTTGAGCTGCTCGTCGCCTGCGTGGCCAAGCCCACGGAAACCATCTCCAGAGTGGGCTGCTCCTGCATTAGGTGAGAAAAATGCTCCTTGGCCCACCGCAGAACTGGACCTTTCATTATGACATCCAAGGAGATGAATTCCGTGCTCGTGGGCACAGTGCTCAGCTGCTAACCAAAAGATCGGTGTTTCGAACCTACCAGCTCGTCCACTGAAGAGAGATGACAGCCGTGGAAACCCTGTGGGGCAGTGCTGGGTGGATGCGAGTGGGAATTGACTCACAGTTGTTGGCCGTGTACGTAAAAGTGTGTCGGTTCGAATAACTCTTCAGTGTTGTCAGCAACCACTGTGTAAGGCCTTGTGGGCAGTGCTCTTGGGAGCCCCCATTCTGCTCAGAAGGATGTTACAGGGAAAGTCACGTGGAAAGACAACTGCCACGAAAGCCGAGGAGTCCTGGGCCTCGGGAGATCAGGGCAGGAGGAAGGGACAGCTGGTCAGATCCCCGGGAATGGGCACGATGGGGGTTGGCTTTCTTGTTGCTGTTATACTTGGGTTAACAGGAAACCGAGAACGCGAGGTCTCCCACTTGTAGCTCAGCCATTTACAGTTTTTATATTGCAAGGGCTGAGTAATGAGAGACGGAGTGCATCTGGGCATGTGGCCCCCGGGCGGGAGTGATGCCTGCCTTCTCTGCTTGCGTTGCTGGGCAGGTATGTCCTAGTGACGGCGGGACCAGTGTTCACCGAGGAAATGTGGAGACTTGCATGCTGTGCCCTGCAGGAGGCCTTCTCCGCCACCCTCAAGCCAGTGAAGGTAAACTGTAGTGGAAAGAGCAAGAGTGGGTCTTAGTCGTCCTTATAGGCCCCCTGCCTTGTTAAGGGGGGCACCTGGATTCTGCCTTACTACTTAAAGGAGGCAGCGGTTGAAGAGGAAGGTGCTGAGGTTAGTCCTTCCATCCTACCCGACACGATCAACTGAGTGTTTCAGAGCCCAGGGAGGGTCTGGGGCCATGGACCTGCGTGCCCCACCCGGCTGAGCCTGTGCTGTGTTTCTCCCCAGGACCTGCTAGGCTGTTTCCACAGCGGCACGGAGAGCTTCAGTGGTGAAGGCTGCCAGGTGCGGGTAGCGGCCCCCTCCTCCTCCCCCAGTGCGGAGGCAGAGTACTGGCGCATCCGAGCCATGGCTCAGCAGGTAAGGCTGGGGGCTCCCGAAGCTGACCTGCCTTTTGTGAATCTTTCCCAAAGGCCTTTCTTACATCCCTAAACAGCTTCTTATCCCCTTAAGGACGCGTGCATCCCAGCTCTGAGCTGTTCTTGCCAGAAACTCACCAGGAAGACTTTAACCCACCCAATCAACGGCCCCCTTATCTCCACCACTCTTGCTTGGGTCGGACTCCCAAGTGCCCAGACCAGATCCCTTGAGGAACCTCTCCTCTATGCACTTACACGATTGCTTCCTGTCCTTTTATTGCTGTGTAATTGCAGGCGTTGCCATGACAGTATCTGGTACACCTCAGGAGAGCAAGTTATAGAACCGTCTAGAGCAGCTGTGAATCTTTACAGGGCAGAAAGCCTCATCTTTCACCCATGGAGCAGCTCGTGGTTTTGAACTGCTGACCTTGCAGTTAACTGTCCAATTCCTGATGCACAACGAAAGCTCCTCTTTACTTACGCTTAAACGTTGGTTCTTGCCATTTGGATTGTCACGAATTGTCTTGTGACAGAGGTAGCAGTGCTGTTCATATCAGCAGCTAATGGGTAAGGTATATATTTCCCTTTTCTAAGGCGTCACATATATAGTCAGAGGGGGCTTCAAAAATGTATGAGAAAATCTTTTTATTTCCCTTTTGAAGCCCATTTGTGCGCCTATGCTCACTCGTTTCACTCTCAGCAAGCAGTCCGGGAAAGAAGCCTGTCGTGAAAGCGAGGAACCTCTTCAAGAGAGTGTGCTGTTTGCCAAAGGCCACCCAGCTCAGGCGGAGTGAGCTCCCGGGGAGCTCTGAACTGCTGTACCCTTGTGTGTCCGTGCAGGTGTTTATGCTGGACACCCAGTGCTCACCGAAGACACCAAACAACTTCGATCATGCCCAGTCCTGCCAGCTCATTATTGAGCTTCCTCCTGACGAGAAGCCAAATGGACACACCAAGAAAAGGTGAGATGAGTCATGGGAGGAGCGGAGGAGCCAGGCAGATAGTGATTCCCAGCGCTTACTCGTTGTAACCTATCCTCAGGCCAAAACACGGGTGTGGTGGGGCTTAGCAATGACATGCACACATACCCCAAAGCTTATATTTTATATATTGTCCTGTGAGGCTGGCATTGGGTTCATTCTGTGAGAAATATTTAGTGCTCCAAGAACAATACAGCTGTCAGGAAACCAAGATCAAGGTGCTGCCACAAGAAACGTTCACTCTTTAAATTCAGAGAAACGTGTAAAAGAAAAACTCATGACCACACACCCTATCAAAGGCAGAAGCTCGGGAGACCTAGGAAAACAAGACAGTCTGGTTCTGGCTCTGTTTTCACTCTCCTATGGGGAAAAAGAGTTCTAGAGTTGAAGATGGAATGGCATAGCTCTCACAATTCTCAAACCCCTGACGTAAAGAGTGGTTACATATATTTCAGCATTATACGTGAAGAGCCAGGGGTAGATCTTATTTTTTTCCACAAGGGCTCAATCAGGAGCTAGAAACACATTCCATGACAGCGTGGTCCGGTTGTCATACTATGGCAGCTGTGTGTTGCTGGCCACTATGCCACCAGGATTCTAAACACCAGCAGGGTTCCCCACAGTGGACAGATTTCATGGGGAGAAGGAATGAGATGTCTACTACTTCTGAGAGAGGAGTCACTGCAAACCTCAGGAATAGCAACAAAATGTGCTATTTACGGAGTAAAGCTTTCAGGACCTTCATTTGTTGGTGGGGCGTAGCGTGGAAACTAGCTGCAAGCATGCATTGCTATAATCAGAACATGGAATGTAGAGGTAGGAATCTAGGTAAACAGGAGGTCAGCGACCTCCTAGGCATTTGTGAGCAGAAGTAGACTAGCTACCTGGCTAACCAACTGGAAGAGTTCCACATTTGTGTCCGTTCCACAGAGAAGTTGCACAATAGAATGCAGAAATCATTGAACCGTGCCATTAATATCGCAAGCAAGTTAAATTTTGCTGAAGATCATTTCACAATGGCTGCAGCAGTTCGTCAACATTGAGTAGTAAAAATTGTAAACTGGATTCAGAGGCTGACTACTCTCGGGGAGATATCATCTCTGATATCAGATGGATCTTGGCTGAAAGCTAGGACTGCCCAAAAGGTATTAAGTTTTATTCACTATGCAAAGCCAGATGACTGTGTGGGTCATAAAATAGGGATAACAGTGTGAAGAACGGGAATTCCAGAACACATGCAGAATCTGTACACAAAGAGGCTATTGCTCATTCAGAACAAGGGACTACTGCATGGCTTAAACTCAGGAAAGGTGTGCGTCAGGGTTGGATTCTTTCAGCATACGAATTCCATCTTTATACTGAGCAAATCATCTGAAAATCTAGCCCATATGAAGAAGATGTCCTTGTACTGGAGAAAGGCTTAACAACCTTCTCTGTGCAGATACCACAACCTTGCTTAGAGGACATGAAGCATATGCTGCTGATAAAGGATTGCCAGTCCATATAAAGACAGCCAGAATCCTCACAACTCAACCAATAAACAACATCACGATAGAGAAAATACCAACAATCAACACTCACGAAGCAGCAGGCAATAAACCAAACAACCCGCTGCATAAGCCCTCTCTAAAATGACGTAGAACAAGTGTCCCTTTATAAAATACCATGGCTTGGGTCAGATACACCTTAGTCCTCAGTCACCTGAAAGGCTCGTGAAAGCTGACAGTGTAGAAAGACTGCTGAAGAGCTGATAGATTTTCAATTATGATGTCGGTGAAACTGAAAACACGATGGATTTCCATAAAAACAACAACAGCCGCAACCTGTCCTTTAGGAAGCAGAGCCAGACAATTGAGAATGGTGAATATCATCTCTCATTCTTTGGACACCATCGAGAGAGGGCAGTCTTCGATAAAGTAGAGTGGCCCCGGGCCAGGCAGTGTTTCGTTCCTAGGGCTGCTCTGAGTTGGAGCACTCTAGAGCGCCTACGAACAGGAACAGAAAATGGCTAAGGGTGATGGGAAAGCTCGGCCTGGCTAATCAGGAGGCCCCGTGCCCTTTATCAAGATCATTTTCAGGAGCTGGCCGGTAACAGGTTATGGGCTTTGGGTTAGTACACACCACAATGTAGAAGAAATTTCTAGTTACAGTCGCGGGGTATGTAGAATGTTCCAAGTTCTCAAGAACTTTCGGAGCACACCAAAAAGAGTATTACCATATCAATGGGAGCAAACATTTGCTGAATCTTTTCGATTTATAAAAAGACTTTTTCTTTTCTCTGCTTGTTAAAAAAAAAAGTAATCGCTTCATACTGAAATTAAGCATGATGGCTGGGCCTCTGATGTCATTGTTAAGATTCATCCGAATGATCAATTATGTGAAATAGCTTGCACCCTAAACTCCGGGATTTTCACAAAAATCCATGAGCAATGAAAAGGATATGAAAATCTAAACCCACAATCACAGTGGCGAATTCAAGTATACAGAAGGAGCTGAATCATTGGAGTATTTGTACATTTACTTCTAAAGCTACCTGGTCCAGACGGACGAGGAAAACGCAGGATGCTGCCCTCCTGCCTAGGGCTGTGCCGCAACCAAGAGTCCTGGGCAAAAGTCTGGGAGGAGAAGGCAAAGCCTACTCTTCCCATCCCCTAGAGCTGACCCAAGGGCTCATTCCAGAGATGAGTCCCATGCCAGGCTGGCAGGAAGGGCAGGCCAGGGAATCAGTAGGTGACTGCTGCTTTGGACACTGGTGTGTAGTAGAAGGCTGTGTATTCAATGGCCCGTTTGTTTCCTAACCTTGCAGGTGTGAGCTCCAGAAAACTTGTGTTGCCTGGCTCTCTCTCTCTCCTCACAAGCTAGAGGCACTAACTTTTCTATAAATGCACTTAAAATCCTAACATCCCATCTTGGGGAAGTAGTTTCAGCCCTCCAAAGCCAGGCTGCAATACGGTTTCTAGGAAGAGATGAAAGGGGTTGAAGAAAAAGAAAATTAAAATGCATCAGCTATGAACCAAATGTGCCATCTCCCACCATTGGGCCTTCAAGGTTTTTTTTTAATATATAAACATTCTGTTTTCCTAAGTCCAGACCCATGTGCATTCCGTAGCATCGCAGATTTGATTCTACCGCTCCTGAAAGCTAAACATTGCCAGGCATTCAGCCGACATGGTTTCCAGTTCCTGCCCTTTTATGGGGGCTCATACAACTCTTATCACAATCCATGCATCCATCCATTGTGTCAGGCACTCTTGTACATTTGTTGCCATCATCAGTCTCAAAACATTTGCTTTCTGCTTGAGCCCTTGGTATCAGCTCCTCATTTTCCCCCTCCCTCCCTGCTCCCCTATGAACCCTTGATAATTTATAAATTATTTTGTCATGTCTTACTCTGTCCAACATCTCCCTTCACCCACATTTCTGTTGCCCATCTCCAGGGGGGAGGTTACATGTAGATCCTTGAAATTAGTTCCCCCTGCCTCCACCCTCCTGGTATCACCACTCTCAGCACTGGTCCTGAAGGGATCATCCGCCCTGGATTCCCTGTGTTCCCTGTTCCTATCTGTACCAGTGTACATCCTCTGGTCTCTCCAGATATGTAAGGTAGAATTGGAATCATGATAGTGGGGGTGGGGGTGGGGGTGGGGGTGGGGGGAGGAAGCATTTAGGAATTAGAGGAAAGTTGTATGTTTCATCATTGCTACACTGCACCCTGACTGGCTCTTCTCCTCCCAGCAACCCTTCCGTAAGGGATTTCCATTTACCTACCAATAGGTCTGGGTCCCCAATCTGCACTCCCCCTCATTCACGATGATATGAAGCCTGGGGATTTCTGTAGTCTGAAGTGTCTAGATTGCCAACATCTAGGGCACACTGCGCTTAACGCCCGCTGTTCATTCTGTTGGCAGCGTCTCCTTCAGAGAAATTGTGGTGAGTTTACTGTCTCATCAAGTGCTGCTCCAGAACCTGTACGACATCTTGTTGGAAGAGTTCGTCAAAGGCCCCTGCACGGGAGAGGAGAAGACCATGCCGGTGCCCGAGAGCAGGCCGGTGGGCTTCCTCAGGTACATCTCCATGCAGAACCTGGCCGTCATATTCGACCTGCTGCTGGACTCCTACAGGACAGCCCGAGAGTTCGACACCAGCCCGGGGCTGAAATGCCTGCTGAAGAAGGTGTCGGGCATCGGGGGCGCCGCCAACCTCTACCGCCAGTCCGCCATGAGTTTTAACATCTACTTCCACGCGCTGGTGTGTGCCATCCTCACCAACCAGGAGACCATCGTGGCCGAGCAAGTGAAGAAGGCCCTGTTTGAGGACGAGGAGAGGAGCACCGACTCCTCCCAGCAGTGCTCATCGGAAGATGAGGACATCTTCGAGGAGACGGCCCAGGTCAGCCCCCCGCGGGGCAAGGAGAAGCGGCAGTGGCGGGCCAGGATGCCCTCGCTCAGCGTCCAGCCCGTGAGCAACGCCGACTGGGTGTGGCTGGTGAAGCGGCTGCACAAGCTGTGCCTGGAGCTGTGCCACACCTACATCCAGATGCACCTGGACCTGGAGGCCAGCCTGGAGGAGGCGCCGCTGCTCAAGAACGACCCCTTCTTCCTCCTCCCCTCCTTCCAGTCCGAGTCCTCCACTCCGTCCACGGGGGGCTTCTCGGGGAAAGAGACGCCCTCCGAGGACGACCGGAGTCAAGCCCGGGACCACCTCAGCGAGTGTCTGAGCCTGAGGGGCAGCAGCGGGGAGATGCTGATGCTGCCCCCGAGCCCCAAGGTGGAGGCGGCGAGGGAGCCCGGCCCGAAGAAGGAGTGGTGGGAGAGTGCGGGCAACAAGCTGTGCACGCTGGCGGCTGACAAAACCATCTCCAAGCTGATGACGGAATACAGAAAGAGGAAGCAGCAGCAGCACAACCTGCCCCCCACCTTCCCCAAAGTGGAGAGGAAGGGAGAGCCGCCGGGCCCCCGGGGCCAGGACTCCCCGCTGCTGCAGCGGCCCCAGCACCTAATGGACCAGGGCCAGATGCGGCATTCCTTGAGCGCTGGGCCCGAGCTCCTGCGGCACGAGAAGCGGCCCCGCTCCGGCTCCACCGGGAGCTCCCGGAGTGTCTCCATGCGAGACGCCGAGACCCAGATCCAGGTACGTGAGTCTGCCCGCTGCCCTGGGGAGGTAGGGCGATACCTTGTAAAACGACACAGACGCCACGACGTGGCAGTCCTCCCCCGGAGAGTACGGTGCCACTGTGCCCAGTGGGCGCTTGAAATCGACACCCACGCCAACCATCTGCTTCTTCCCCCACAGTGCTGGGGATCCAGGAGACCCATGGGTGATCTGATCCCGACTCCTGACCTTTTCTTATGTTGCCATGCAAACCATCAACCTTTTCTTGGCATCCCTACCCCCATCCCCTCACAGAAAACAGCAAATCACCTGCATAGAGAGGCCAAAGCTCCTGAAATCGATGGGCCTGTAACTGGAATGAAGTCCCAGCTTGTCATTTAAAGAGCATTGAAGAAAGTCCATCCTGGGTTGAGCTGCTAACCCCGAGGCCAGCTAGTCAAACCCCAGCCACTCCACATGAGAAAGATGAGGCTTCCTGACCCCGTAAAGATTTCCAGTCTCAGAAACTTACAGGGGGGCAGTTCTGCCCTGCCCCATAGGAGCACCATGAGTCAGAATTGACTCAATGGGAGTGAGTTTGAGTTTTGATAGTGATTAACCCATCCCAGGCACAAAAACACTCTTCAGGGGCTTTGAGGAGGCCTGTACCTCCTGTAAGTTTACATTCTCTGGTGCCTCGAAATAGACTTCTGAGAGAAACACTGGGCTGCTAGCTGCCAGGTCAGCAGTTCTAACACACACACCCCTCCAAGGGAGGATGTGGTCTGTTCCCATCCAGTGTCACAGTCTGGGAAACCCTAAGGAGCAGCTCTCCTCTGTCCTTTAGGTGGCTGCAAATCAGAGAAACCAAGAAATCTTGGGACAGACTGTTTGAAATAATCTGAATGTTTCTCTGAAACTGAAGATTCCTGTCACAGATGCAAGGAAGTGTGGAGCCCAAGTTTTCTATAAATCTACACAGGAATATATCAAATTGGAATTCAGAAGAACCTGGCAACATGCGTTGTATATAATTTAAAATTAAAAATTAACTTTAGGCCCCATAAAAATCCTCATAGAACAGAGTTTTACAAGGATCCACGTTGAGAGGTAATGGTCTTCTTTATAGCTTTGGGGACCTAGGGGACAGATGTCACCCACCAACATCTCCAGCCTCTCAACGATCCCAGGAAGCTGCTATCCCAGGTGCAGTGCATGTTAGCCACCGGTGAGGCCTATATGCCGCCCCCCTCACTACCAGAGTCCATGTGAGACCTATGACGGGGATTCAGAGGGTTCTTTGGAAAACTGAATTTTTCCTTAAACTTTTTGGAACCCGTCTTTGTGTGTTTCCCATGTAATTATATAAAAATTCAGGGTACCTCCATTTTTTTCTTCTTTTTGATTTTTCAGTAATGGAAGCCGTGATAAAAGGCTTGCTACCCATGAAGTCCCACAGCAGGTTTTCTTCCATTTGGTCCTGAAAGGACAACCCGGGGCAGCTGCTCATCCCTTCATTGCCTTTCCCATCTTGTGATTTTGCTTATGGCTTGTAAAGTTATCCTTAAAGGATACCCTTAGTTAATTAAAGAAGGCATCTTCTAAGGTGTACAGGCATTATAAAGCCTTGCTTTAGGTTTTGTGACCCACTGAAGCCTCATGATGAGAAGAAGTTGGTGAAAGCAGAAAATACGACATTTCTAATGGTGACTGCTTGCACCACACAGGCACTCCGTGTTTCATTGAGGTGCTCAGCTACGGAGGTTAGCAGTTCCAACCCACCCCAAGGCCCCTCAGAAGAAAGGCCTGAGAAGCTACACCCATGAAGCCCTATGCAGGGCAGTCCTACCCTGCACATGCGGGGTTTGCTGTGAGTCAGGAGCAACTCCACGGCAAATGACTTTAATGTTTTGTCTGCCTCTAGTGACATAGTGCTTACACCTTGGCATGACGGTCCACAAGTCAGCAGTTCGAAACCACCAGCTGCTCCAAGGGAGAAAGATGGTGCTTTCTACTCCTGTGAAGAGTTAACATCTTGGAAGCCCACAGGGCAGTTTAACCCTGCCCTAATGGGTCCCTAGGAGTCAGCATTGGCTACTCCGCAGGAGTAGCGCTGGCAACTACGAGCTAGCTAGCTAGTCCTCTCAGGCGGAATCCAGTCGACAGCAGTGGGTGCTGGGTATCCAACATGAGTTTGAGAGGAGAGTAGGAGAAACGGAGGGACCTCTGAGTTGCATGTGATCAGTCCCTGGACGAGTACAGCATACGGGTCGGTAAGAAAGAGAAGGCACTTCAGCAGGATGGATCCCTGGAGGGGCTACAAGGCTGGGCTCAGGCAACTGAGCACAGTGCAGCACCAGGCGAGGATCCTTGTATTGTGCAAGGAGGCTGCAAAGAGTATTGGAAAATGGAATTGGAAACAAATGGAAAACTTCCAGGCAAATGTCTGAAAGGCAGTAGAGCCTCTACGGCGGTGTGACGGCTGTGTATGGTGACCCACAGCCCGAGAAAACCCCCTCTGGGCTTGCAGGACACAGTCACTCCTGAGGGCTGGTAGGAAGGCGGCCGGGGGAGAAGCTGCTGATTTGTCTTCAATCTTCTCTCATAGGCGTGGACCAACATGGTGCTAACCGTTCTCAACCAGATCCAGATCCTGCCGGACCAGACCTTCACTGCTCTGCAGCCCGCGGTGTTCCCATGCATCAGCCAGCTGACCTGCCATGTGACCGACATCAGAGTGCGCCAGGCCCTGCGAGAGTGGCTGGGCCGCGTGGGCCGCGTGTATGACATCATCATGTAAAGTCCACAGGAAATCACCCTGCAGGGGTTAGAGGACGCTTGCCAACCCCACTGATAGCCTTTCCCCCAGCCCCAGCGCCCCACAGCAACTTGAGTCTCCGAGAACAATGTTTCCTAACATTGTCAAAGGGGGAGAAGAAGAACCCCCTCTGATCATCCCCTCATGAAGCAGCATTGTGATGCCATACGGGTACAGAGGTGCGGTACCTCGGTGACGCAACTGCTGACTTGGATTTTTCCAGAAGAGACTTCCATTCCTTGACAAATCTTTCTAAATCTTAAAAACTGTGTTTCTCAGTGCTTTGCTTGCCATGTTAGCTCTCCATGCCCTGAATGGGTCCGTTCTGAGGTGCATCCTCTGAACCCCCGCACTGACCCAATTTGATGGACCATTTACAAAGGCATTCTTCTCTGGAAAAGCCTGCTGGTAAGTCAAGCTGATGTGTAAATCCTCAGACACTGTTACCTGGAGAAAGATTTGGGTTCTGATGGTGGGTTGGGTGGGGAAGAAAGCAGATGCAAAACTCTCTTCTAGGGGGCAATAAGAAAGGGCTGCCCTTTGCTGCCGGACATTCCAGAACATTTCAAAATTGTTTGTAAATGGCCGAGCTTCTCAGACCGGTCTATACCAACTTCCGGTGTAAGACCCTTCCGGCAGGTGTCGCAGACACAGAGACCCCAGAGATAGCGGCTGTCCCATCAGCCTTTGCTTCTGCACCCAGCCAAACAAGGAAAGGAAAAACGAAATGGTGCCTTAGCCTCTTGCCGCACAGACATTTCTATGCTCCACGGATGGCTGAACATAGAAGGTACAACATCCGGTGTTTAAGGGAAAAAGGAAATTCAAAACGCAACTCATTTTACGTCAATACCCTTGGAGGAGAGGAAGTCAAATCCTCCATCCAGCGAGCTGACTTCTCAGGGATTAGGAATAGGAAGTGTTGGGTAGGGGAACACAAGGAGGGTGGGAAAGGGGATTAGGATACGATATAATCACCCGAAGTCTTCATTTTAGAAACTGGCAGTCTGTACGTGTGATACAAGCACTAGTCTCAAGGAAAACCAAAAGGGAAGGGGGCAGAAAATGCCATTTAAGAAGTTAAATGAATGATATACCCTCTGAGGTCTTTCTATTCAGACCTATGTCTTAGCCTTATATTCACTGTTAAAATATTTCTTCTCCCCATTACTAGAAAATGAATTTGGAACTTTTAAAATTTTACAGTGTATTTTATGGGTCTTAAACTCTAATCCTAATGATTGAAACTCTTCCATCAAGACTATTGATAAACATTCTAGAGAGTACGATTAATGGCTAAAGCATATATTATAATTTTGCCAGGCCCTAAAACTATCTTGATAATTAAATATGTCATCTTTTAAAAATAAGAGCTAACTTCTTCAATATTGAGGGAAATACGGGTTTGAAACTGGGCTGACTTCAGCCCTGGTGGGTGCAAATATTGCCTTCCTTGGGGAATGGGTGGCTATCTCGTTAGGGGAGTGAGGGTTCCCTGGTTCGCTGCAGCAATCTAAAAGAGAGAGCCATACCGCTACACGTGCCACCACAAGAACTACAGACTCTAGAAGACTGTGGGCCTCAAGATTAGAAGTTGCTCCTCAGCTCTTTGGTCCCAACCGGCAATGCATTCTTGGGATTGCAAAAGGAGCTGTTTTCAAACTTTGGAAGTTTTATTCTTTGTAAGTGGAATTGAAAGCAGACACTTCCAAAAAGGAAAACCAGGTGGCAACATGGCCATCTTTTGTTTCTTTTGTAGCTATTTGATTTAGCTCCACATTTTAATGGAGTGAGGTAAGGGGAAAGGATGAAACGGATTCTAAAATGGAAGTACTTAAGAGTGTATTTGTAGCAAATGTTGAAAAGCATACAGAGTCAAAGGGAGCCCTTCCCAATGTTCAGAGTTCACAGTCCAGGAATTTATTAGCTGTTTAGAAATCAGTTCACTCTCATGAAACTAGGGTTATCGCATGTGGATATCCAAACCTGCTCTAGTAAACTGACCTAAGAATAAAAACATCACTTGCGTTATAGAGCGCCTTGCCTACAGTTTTGTACGACGCAATGGGGCCAACCCCTCATCTTTTGCTTGCCCTCTCCAAGAGCCCACATTGTCTCTCTTTAGCCCACCTTCGTGCCATAGCTACCTTACATCCCCATCCAATTTCAAGCAGATAATTGAGCTCAGTCCCAGCACCAACCCCATTCCCCTGAAGTACCTATTAACTACTGGGACTTAACTAAATTTCTTCTTGAAAATGTGAATCAAAGTACCTTTAAATGGGAACTTCTCGGCACAGTGATTACTAGGCCTTTTCACGTTTGAAGGAGAGAACATGTACAGAGTCAACTGAGGAAATCAGTCTTAAAGAACCCTAGGTAATAAATACAACGCAGTCAAGTAATACATACCCGGCGGCTTCCCCATATACATCACAATACTGCTTATGGAGGAAAGCTTCTGCCCTTCAAAGATGAAATCTGTTCCTATCAGCCCTTTTGTTGGGAGCTGGTACCAGTAAATGCCCATAGCAAGAGGTGACAGACAGCAGAGGGTGCTGCCACTGGAGAGGGACTCCTGCTACATGACCACAGTGAGTCTTCAGACAAGAGACACGAACTCAGAGGTTGAGAGCCTTCCTAAGATGTCCCGTAAGTGGTTTGACTTGCAAAAGGCCTTCCTGGAGACCAGAGGCCATGCTTCCTCTGCAAGCACAACGAGAGAGGGAGGGAGGGAAGGAGGGCGGGCTTGCCAAGAGCTTGGACCCCGGAGCTGCCGAGAGGCAGGTCTCCAGCTGGGGTGTTATGAAGATCATTAAAACAGGCTTCAAAAATGCGTATAGGAAGGTTCCATAAAACAATCCCCTGAGTGTATTCAATGAAGGGAAACAAAACCAAAAAACCCCAAAATATTAAAGCATCCCTACAGTGTACATTTAGAAAATAAATCACATCAGATGGAGAAGGTAGAGCAGTACTGTATGTGGCAAGATGTCATGAGGAGTATGTGGCAGGCTGTGCCCAGGGTTGGCATGTAAGATTTGTCCACATTCCAAATGCCATTCAACTGCTCAGAGTAAAGTACTCTGTTGCCAGCCATGCCTCTCGGCCTGCTTCTCTGCGAAGTCTCAGGTACTAAAGCCATCGTCAATGTACTGAAAGTACCAGGGCCGTCAGAAGAACTAACAAATCTGTCTTGGAAGAAGAGCACAGCTAGAGACTGCTTCTTAGAAGCAAGGATGACATGGAGCTATCTCATTTACTTTGGACATGTATCAGGAGAGAGCAGTCACTGGATGGGGATGACGCCTTTAATCAAGTGGAGTGTCAGGGGAAGACCTTCAAGAAGCTGCGGTGACATAGCTGTAACAGCGGGCTCTAGTCCCAGTAGTAAGAATTGTGAGGACGGAGGATGGAGAGGGCTCTGACTCATTCTGTTGTCAGAGACAACTCTTCAGTGGCGCCTAACAGCATCGTCAACGTTGGAGACTTTGCACACTAAATAACCATTTTCCAAAATACATGTTTTCTGATACAGAAACAACTAGCTAGACAACATTATATAAGGCTCCAGATGGAGAGGGCATCAGATTGATATTCTAAATAACTAAAGCACCACATCTAAATATTTTCATTTCTTTGACACAGAAGCTGACATAAGAAGCCTAAGCTACCAAGCTGATGACTATATAAATATGCTCAGCCACCACAATGTGATCACAGTGAGACTTAGGAGAACTTTCCAAAGAGCTTATTATTGAGCACATTTTATGAAATCAGTACAAGACTTAATTTTATAGTTACAACTCCTCAAGAGAGAAAGGAAAAGCTCATTCGTTAGTGGAGCAATCTAGAAACATTTGTTTTTGTGTGTTTGTATGTTTGGGAGTTTCCCTTCCTGTGGCTATATTATAGAGTTCGTATTTAATGTGGGAATAACTAATAAAGATTTCAGACTAGAACAGCATTTAGATTTCCAAAACACATTAGTTCAGAGACAAGAGCTGCATCCCCCACCAAAAACAAAAAAAGCTAAACATCCCAAGATTATCTAGAATAAACTAGCGCCATCATTCCGTTGGAAAACAACAGCCCACCATCACTAGCATCAGAACACCCTTTCCTCCCTCTCAGGTGAGCAATGCAAAAATGTTCCAGGAAGAGAGATTAACTGAGCATCCTACTGACAAAACGAGAGCCAACCAATTTGGACCCTTCCATACTTTGCAAACAAGAATTGCTTGCATCGCTTGCTTCTATCCTGAAGGCGTGTGCCAGTGGTTGGCTAGTTATCTTTTCTGTGGAATAGTGGTTCTCAAACCTTTGCTCACATGAGAAGCATCTGCAGGGCTCGCTAAAATACAGGTTGTTGGGCCTGAGCCCTGAGTTTCACTCAATAGGTCTGGAAATTTACATTTCTAACAAGTTCCCAGGTGAGGCTAATGCTGGGGTCTTGGTTCGGGAGTTGTGTGTGCAAACTTGGAGAACCACTGTGTTAGACCACTTCAAACCGTGACCTTTAAGATCAGCCTGGCTCATCAAGCACTGGAGTTAAAAACAAAACTTATCTCGAGTGGACAATTGGACACTCTAGGTCTCGACAGCATTCCTGCCCAATCTTCCCAGTTTCTAGTCAGTATGCCATGCTTGGTTTTTGTTTTTTTACAGCTAGAAGACAATGAATGTATAACTTCTCTACAGCAATGCGATTAAGTGTACGCGCCTCCTCTTTGTATTTAATGACTGATTATATGGATGATCCTTTGTATCGCGTTGACCTTTGACTTGTACTGAAGGTGATTTAAATGTGTATAGGCTTTGCATTTCATCTGTCCATACTGTTTCAATGAGTTGCTTCCGTGTTGGCTTCATTACCACACCGTGGCTCCTGGCGATTATAGGATTTTGAGTAGTTACGTGCCAGTTGTTTTATCATCTCTCATTGGTCACCGAAATGCTCAGAACGTTGGGATGATAAAGCACGCCTTGATGTCGCTTCATCTTTCACTTCCACTGTGTGATTGGATTACATTTTAATGAAGAGGATATTTGTAAAGAGTCTACCAAATGGCACCATGTGCATCTGCAAACTAAACCAACCTCCCTGTGAGCCTGTTGACGGACTTGCGGTCAATGTGTCGGTGCATAAGAGTGCCCAACAGAGACCCTACCCATCATCTCATTTGCCAAATGAGGGCAAAATTTTAAGTGTTCCATTGAGCTTGGGGAAGCCATTGAAATTGTGCTTATTCCAGTATAAATGGAGCCGTATTAATTCTCTGTGGAAATACTTCTTTTATTATAAAACTTAGTGGGAACAAGAAAAAATGTTTTTAAATCACCTATGCTAAAATAATTCTTAGCAATTTGGTAAAGTTTCTCCGAAGACTTCCGCTGACATACCCTGACATCATGAAAGTTAACTTTGATGGTGAGACGGTTAGAAAGCACCGAGTATCTCCCCTAGATTTACTGAAATCTGAAAGTTTATCAGGCACCAGGGATTCAAGTCCCTGCTTCTGAGGATAGAAATCCTTGGGAACATCCTTATTTCACTTTTGTTTTCTGCAATCATATTTAGATATTACATGTGTGCTTAATTACTTGTATAACATTGATTTAAAAATTATGTTTTTAAAAAATCAACTTTTAGGATTCATTTTTTTTTGTACCAACTGGTGCCAAAAAAAAAGGAGGTAAGGGGATCAGGAACCCAGTCTTCTGGCCCCACCTGGCCAGCTCTTTAGTTTTCCCTTCAGAAGGCTCAAGCATCTGACACAACACACGACCAGTGGTCATCGACGGCTACCTCGATGATCGGCCAGCCGCTTCGTATTCCTCTTCCTTTAGTTTTCAGCTGGTGCTCGTTGAAAGTAGTTTAATTTTTTTTAAGTTTCTCATCAATAGATAAAACATGTTACTTTTGGTTCCACTTCAATTAGAACCATGGACTAGAATATTCAAGTATGGCAGGATGGGTGGGGACAGGTGCCTAGCGGGAAAATTGTTTTTCCTTGTTTCTGTGTTGGAGGTAGGGGAGGAACAAAACATAAGTTTATTTCCCACATTATGCCAAAAAGACTATTCCTCAAGAAGGATTGCCTTCATTTCTAAGAGGAGCAATCTTAAATGATAAATGAGACTGTTCCTCTCCTACCATCTCCTAGACCAGTGGTTCCCAACCTTCGCTACCCTTTCATATAGTCCCTCACGTTGTGGTGACCCCCCCCAACTGTAAAATGATTTTCATTGCTACTTCTTAACTGTCATGTTGCTACTGTTATGAATTGGGCGACCCCTGTAAAAGGATCGTTCGTCCCCCAAAGGGGTCTCAACCTACAGGTTGAGAATCGCTGTCCTAGAAGAATATATAGCTAATGGGAAGGGGTTAGTCCTTTTATCGCTTGTATGATGCCAAAGAATCAACTTGTTCCCATTGAAAATTATAAAGGAAAAAAGCGTGGAAGAGCCATAATGATTTGTGTCTGTAGACCATTTTACGTAAACACACAATTCACCCTTGCAGCCCACTCACTAGGAGCCTTGAAGTATGGTGTTTACTCCAAAGGTTTCGTGTCTAAAAAGTACAGTTTTTGCTTTGCCACCTTCTGTTGTCAGTTTGGTCATATTTACTAAAAAAAATAAACAGAAGCCAACTTCCTTGACATGCCGATAAAACTTTGATTTGCTACAACCTCTCTGTCCATTATTGTAACAGGTCACTGTACGCAAGCTTGCAAGTGTATTTTGTGTACCTTTTATCTGCAGTAAAGATGGAAATTCTAAAGAAAATATTTTAAAGGATTGTATTTATGTTGCCTGTGTTGTAGAATAAAGATTCAAATGCATTAAAAAATAGGACATGTGAAATTTTTTCCAGAATAATAAGTCAAAATTATTTGTGCAAATATCCTGAATTTATGGAGTTTTGTAAAGAGGACTAACATTCCTTTCTATGATATTCCATAACTCTAAATATAAAGGCCTTTTCTAATACTATAACCTAAAGATCATTACCATTGACAATTTGGTATATGCTTAGGAAAAAAATTACAGATATATGTAGACCATTTTTTTAAGGAACTTATACTATAATTAGATTTTTTCTTTATAAGAACAAGCATTAGTAGATACTGGTGTAGTTTACTTAAAAAAACTAGAAGAATAATGTTTTGCTTGTCAATAACTACCTAAAATCCCTCAAATTAGGAAACTTATCGTTAAAATATTAAAAAGGGGGGACAATTCAAATGTGATGTGATCACTAGTTTAAACTTTGAGATCAATGGTTTTTGAAAGTCTATATTAGTGTAAGCCTAGGGATCATGCCCAAATCACAGAAAACTGCTATTTGGCCAATAGTGGGGTGAAGATGTAGGACGTGCAATAGAACTGAGACATGCCTTCAAATCACAGTCCTACCAAACTGTCTGATAAGATTAAGACCCTTCTAAAAGTGGAATTAAAGTGGACACTGCAATGTCACAACCATGTGACCAGCCATGTTTATGGAAAGAGCCAGCTAGGACAAGAGGGGGGTGGCGGGCCTTAGCAAGCGGTGTTCATCCATTTCTGAGATGATAATCCTTGGCAATCGGGCTCCTGGGTCCTGCTCTTTAAAATAAAAATAAACTCATATCACAGGGCTGGTTTGAGATAGCATGGAAGTCCCAGTGTAGTGCTTTGTACATCCTAAGATCTAATAGATGCCCTGGTGGTCCTGTGGGTTCAGTCTTAGACTGCAAACCACAAGGATAGCAATTCAAACCCACCTATTTTTCAGTGGGAGCAAATTGAGGCTGTCTGTCCCAGTAAAGATGTACAGTCTTAGAAACCCAAACGAGCAGCTCTACTCTGTCCTGTAAGGGTTGTGCTATGCATCGAATCAACCTGATGGTTGCTTTCATTTGGGATATTTTTCAGGGAAGAGAATAACTCAAACAAGCCTGCTATTTTGCAACCTGATTGACCTTTGAGTTCTAATATGTATTGTGTTAGGCAGGGTTCTCTAGAGAAACAAAACGAGGGCACTTATGATTATATATAGATCTGTAGATATATATCTATATAGATATATCAAGAAGGAATATAGCATCTAATTAGTTCACACAGCAGTAGAGAGGGTTCAGTCCACCTCGCTTTCGTGGGACAGTTAATATACTGAAGGTCCTTTCTACTCATACCAGCAGCTGCTCCATGGTCAAGGAAGCAGGCAGCAAAGTTGCTGGTGGGAGGTATGGAGACTGCCTGCCAACAAGAGGAGCAGGGTAGGCCTGCACGCAGTAGATGTGGCAAGGTGGGGTGGCAACAGCAGGAAGATAAGATGTTAAGGCTAGCAGAGGCCAGTAACGCAACAGTATGGCAAAGCCAGTTGTGATGGAATCTCATGACATAGCGTTGCACATGCACCACAATCTATGGGTTGACTTGGCCCATGGGTAGCGCAGCACAATGTTGAGGCACAGCAGCTAACTCAGGCAGCAGCACACTGCAATCACCACAAAGAAAAAAAGAGGAAGAGGCTGGCCTCAGAGAGTCATTTATCTCAATCACCCTCCAATGAAGCTGCAGCCTGACTGACAGGCTAAACTCTGCCCACATGTACCTATGGTAGTCATGTGGCACAAAAAAACCCTATCACGTGGCATTTATATCCATGAATCCACTATAAGATAGAAAGCACAATATTGTATGCCAAACTTCTATGAGGAAAGTTCAGCAACTCAGTAGGAGATCTCTTTAATCAAATATTTTAGAAATAAGGTCTAGGTCAATGTCCAATTCTTTAATCATTAATACCCAGCAATGAATAGAGTATGTACATAAATCTAGAGACCCAGTATGCTTCAACTATTTGGCATATGATCAAAATTTGTATTATTTAGCTTTGATAAATATTTTATTTCACTCTAGAAAATTAACTTTCCCATCCAACTTAAAGATACGTTCAATAAGTTAAAATAAAATTGAAGCATAATGCAATGTTGTGGCTTTTACATATTGACCAGCATTCCTGTTATCTCAAGCTTTTGAAAGAGCACTTCAACCATTTCTCTGATTTATTTTGTAATATACATTTCTAGTTGCATCATTAAGTTACTGATGCCTTAAGTTGGCCTGGTAACAATCAGGTTGCACACAATATTTTATGCCATACAGATTGTAAAGGCTTTGTTAAAACCCTGAGAAATCTATAGGCAGTTTATAAATCATATATATGTATGTTCTATTTCAACACACACATATACGAGTATAACCAAAATAGGCATTAAACACTGTCAATAGCAGTCAAAATTTCACTCAGTGCATGGTCAATAGCAACAATACACACACACACACATAATCATTGACTGACACATATATGCATATTATATATATATATAATTCCATTTCACATGAAGGAACCAATTTCTCAATAGAGCAGAGCACTCAAATAATGGATTGTAATTTGGTTTTGATATGTTTTCAGTCTTCCTCACATCAGCACAATATTTGCTGTGCTAAATTCTTGTTGTAACCAAGACAAATGGTGAAGGAGATCAAGCAGCATTCCCTCGCTGGCGCCCTGGCATAGAATGACCTTACACCAATTACATGCCAACTGTGTGGTGCCCAGGCTCAGGCATAACAAAGTGAGCACTGAACTTCATGTCCCAATGATAAGGAGCAGACACTGTTGGTTAGCTCAAGCATGGCATGTTTGTAAGGTTTACAATCTGGTCCTTGGGTGGCTATCAAGTTAGTAAGCTATGACTTTCCTAATAATAAGGATGAATTATACAAGTAAGGTTCTAATAGTAAAGGATAGATTCATTTTTTAAATTGAAAGAATACACAGGAGCTTCAAAGGGTTTGTGGGAAAATTCTAATATCTTAATTCCCATAATTATACTCAAGTATTAGCCAAGTTTTTCAGCACATTTTTAATGCAGCTTTTGTGGTGAAATTAGGTGCTTCAGCGGATATTCTGGTTCGGTTTATACTCAAGTATATAGACATTTCCACAAGCTTTTTGAAGATCTTTTGTGCACGCATGTGTGAGTGTGTGACCTCTTACATCAAAATCCCAGAAATAGGCTTTTTAAATTAACTTGGCATATTTGACTTCTGTACTATGCAGTAATAACCAGACAGGTATTTATAGATTTGCACAAATTTAGCTAGTTAAAGTTTATATTGTTGTGTTGGTTAGTTTAACAAGCTCTTGTTCTTATTCCCCAAAAATCTGTAAACGCATTGGGAGTTGAGGCACAACATGAGGATAAAAACCACTCCCACCAGCCACGTCTCCTGGTCATCCCCCTGCTCAGGTTGGCCAGGGCAGGAAGAGTCCCACACACACACGTGCTCAGAGAGCCCAGCTGGGCATTTTGCCTCCTTAGCTGCTTCCATCACTTACTCCCAGGAATCAAACGGGGTAGAGTTAATACAGATATTTCAAGGACGGCCATTTAGAGGAGGCACAGCATTCAATGAGTTAAGTTGGGAAGAGTGCAGATCATGGTATCACAAGCCACGTATTTTGATAACTGCATTGGGATTCTTTGTAAGAAAGCAGATTTTACTTTGGGTGTGTAAAAACATGATCTGAAAAGCAATTTACAGACTTCCCTTAGAAGTCCCTGGCACAAACCTCGAAAAGAATCCTGCTCTAAAGTGACCATAAGGGAGGAGGTCTGGCTCTGGACAAATTCACCAAAGTACAAGTGCATGTGTCACCCGCCCGGCTGTCCTGAGACCAGCCCCTGGGGCTCAGGAGCCTGAGTTCTCACTCAGATCCACCCTGGGCAGCAGCAAGCACATTGCCTCCCCAAGTCTCAGCTCCCTCCTCTGATAGGGTTTCTCTAGTGAGAGGGCTGACATCAATGGGGGGAGGGGGGTGTTCTAAATTATGATCAAACCGCACTCTCTTCATTGAAGGCATTCAAAAATGGAGAGAGTGCAGCGCTATTGACCTAAGAAGAAAGGAAATCTTGCTGTAAAGTGAAGTAACCAAACGCATTCTCTAAGTTCCCATGAAATGCATCCACACACACACACACACAAAAGAATCCAGCCGATTTTGATTTTAAAAGTACTGTCAAGGAAAAAAAACCCAAATGACCTAAAATTTCTTTCTCCCTCTCTCTAATGGAAAAATTCAATATATTGGTCCCTTAAATTTACAAACAAAAAAAAATTCTCCTTTTAAAAAAATTGACCTTGAATTAAGCTTGCTATTACTGAATCTACCAGCCCTTAGGTGTTGAGAATCAATTGGCTGCTTAATCCTAAATTCATATTTATTCTAAAACATTTAATGAATGTGACCGATTTCTATAGTTTCACCATAAAGACCTATTAAATTGCCAAACCCTATTTTATTGTCATAATCTCACACTATTAGCCAACATATGAGCTCACTATTGGGAAATTTTATCCACAAGCCAGCAATGAAAGGGCATCAACTGCTTACAATTAGGCATTTCTTTCTGATCTTCATTTTTAGAAAGAGTTCATACACACCAAAGTGATCTTTGTCCTCAGAAAGATGGCGCTGAGAGGACAATTTTCCCAAGGACCAGGAGTCTCTTCGATCCCATGTTGAACCTGTCAGACTTCCCTGAGCTATTTCCTGCCTGGATGGAGCCGCAGATCACAGAGAAGCAGCACAAGGCCCCCAGTCCACAGCATCCTCCCAACCAGGCTAATCATCTCCTACAACTGTGCTTTCACTCTCCCCAACACCCTCAAACCCAAAACCCACTGCCATCGGGTCGATGTTGACTCATATCAACCCTGTAGAACAGAGTAGACCTTCCCTTGTGGGTGTCAGAAACTGGAACCGTGTCCTAGAGTAGAAAGCCCAGTCTTTCTCGCACAGAACAGCAAGTGGTTTTGAACTGCTGACCTCGGGGATTGCAGTATAATTCATAACCACTACTCCACCAGGATACGTTTTACAGATGGAGGAAGAAAAGACTCAAAGAAGTTAGAAAACAAATTACATACAGAAAAGTTGCTTGAGTCGAACATGAACAAGCCAGCATTTAACCCCAGGTCAGTCTGATTCTCAGGCTCTACTCTCTGTTCGCCATCCCCTGACACCTCAGGGTACAAGTGAGCATGAAAGTATAGCCTGGCGGGAGACTTGCTCAGTGCATCATCTCAAATCCTCCTCAGTTTAAATCACCCACAAACTTAAATTTAATCTTATTTTAAATCCTTTTTAAAAAACATTTTATTAGGGATTCATACATTAAATCCTTTTTTAATTATTGTCATTTAATTATTGTCATCAAAATTATTGTCATACTAACTCCCACAATGAGAGACTAAAACTCATGTCAAAATCATAGAAAATGCCACATGAACCCATGTGCTATTGAAATAAGCAGAAGGTAGTTCAACTGATGCTATATTCAACCAACAATCTAGCATTTGCTGAAGGAGAACAGAAGCTTAAAGATCATTGCTACTTGAGAACTCTTCAAGAAGGACAAAGTGGGAGGGCTTGCTCTACCTGCACATATACAGCCACAGCTGTCAAAAACAGGGTGGGACAGGCATAACGACATATCTTCAGACCAATGGAAAAGAGTTGAAGACTCAGAAAAAAAAGCATCAGCATACAGGCAACTGACCTCTGATAAGGGCCCAAAAATCATCAAATGGGAAGCAGATGTCCTCTTCAATAAATGGTGCTGGGAAAAGTGGATATCTATCTGCAGAAAAATGAAGCAAGACCCTTACCTCACTCCATGCACAAGATAAACTCAAGGTGGATCACAGACCTTGAGATAAAACCCCAAACAATTAGGACCATCAATGAGGGAATTGGCACAAACCTGAGAACGTTGGCTATCAGAAATAGGGAAGGATACAAATACAGAGGAGTCACAAATTGACAAGTGGTATATACTGAAGCGAAGTCACCTGTGTACATTGAAAGAATTCACCAAGAGAGTAATAAGAGAGTCCAGAGTCCACCGACTGGGAAAACATCATCAGCAATGACACGTCAGACAAAGGGCTTTTTACTAAAATCTGCGATACTTTGCAAGCTTACAATAAGAGAAAAACTAACTGCCCACTGAGGAGGTGGGCAAAGGACCTGAACAGAAATTTCACAGAGTCTGAAATCTGAATGGCCAACAAACATATGAGAAAATGTTCCTGATCATTAGCCATAAGAGAAATGCAAATTAAAACAACAATGAGACACCACCTAACACCCTCAAAGATAGCCCAATTCAAAAAATCAGAAAGCAACGTGTTGTAGAGGCTGTGGGAAGGCAGGAACTCTCATCCACTGCTGGTGGACCTGTAGGTATGTACAGCCACTATGGAAATCGATCTGGTGATTTCTAAAACAGTTGGAAATTGAGCTACCATATGACCAAGCAATCCCCCTACTGGGCATATACCCAGAAGAGGCAAGAAACAAACCAAGGCCAGACATCTGTGCCCCAATGTTCATCACGGCACAGTTCACAATTGCAAGGAGTTGGAAACAACCCAAATTTCCATCAACTGACAAATGGATTAACAAACTGTGCTACATACATACAATGGAGTACTATGCACCGCTAAAAAGCAGTGATGAACGCATGAAGCATATTGCCTCATGGAGGAAATTATGCTAAATGAAGTAAGCCAAGCACAAAAGGACAAGTACAACATGAGTCAGCTGCGGTAAGTTTATTTTTTAAAAAGAGAGAGAAGAAAAGAACATTGTAAAGGGGGCACAGGGAAAAAGCTACTGTATACAAACACTCCAGGGGTGAGGTCCAGGTAGTATGGCAGGGGGCAGACCAAATCCAGGGGTACATATAATAGCCAACTACAGAGGAGGGCGGGGAGAGGAAAGGAGGGAAAAAAGAAGATGTATGATGGGGGAATAGGGCACTACCCAAGGGGAGGATATTGTTTGTGTCTCCACAGGGAAAGGGAGACCAGACTTAAAGCCAGTGATCTGGGATGCTAATGCAGTGATGGCATGAAGAGGGGAGCCAGTAGAGGGTCCTGAGGGCTCGACCCCCATACCAGCTATGTGGACAACGGCCCCACCCCACAGAAGAGTCTACTTTAGAGGACAGCACTGAAGCTGCAGCTAGGGGAGAGGGACATGCCTGATCAGAGCACTCGGGAGCAAATGAATGGGGAGGAAGAGAGAGTGGAGCACAGCCTGGCCCACCAGGCCTGGAGGACACTAAAAGCATGCAGTGCGGCAGAGCAAAGCAACCAGGGAGCAGAGCAGGGAGCTGAGGGAGTGCAAAGGAGACTTTGGGGCCAGAGCGTGGCACCCCATTGGACTTGACTAGAGAACACACCTAGAGGTCAAAAATCAGACCTTGATCTATGTACAGGTGTTTGTTTTTAATTAAATTTTTTTTTTCTGTTTTGTAAAAAAAATTTGTATTTTTTCTGGGTCATTGGTTTTCTTTTTTGTTGTCATCGTTGTGTTCTCTTTCGTTGCTTTGTCTTGCTGTGCCTTGTTTGGGTGCATATTATTATCTCTGCAGATCTATCTAGATAACATAGGCTGGAGGAACAGTCTGGAGGAAAAAACAAGGGGACCGATGGTTCCGGGGGCACACGGGAGAGGGGAAGGCAGGGGAAAGGAGGTGGTGTTGACCAACCCAGGGACAAGGGAGTAATAAGTGATCCAAAATTAGTGGCAAGGAGGGTGTGAGAGGCCTGGTAGGGATTCAGCAAGGGCAATGTAACTGAGAGAAATTACTGAAACTCAAATGAAGGCTGAGCATGATAGTGGGACAAGAGGAAAGTAAACGGAAATAGAGGAAAGACATGGGAGGCAAAGGGCATTTTTAGAGGTCTGAATACAGGCATGTATTTATGTAAATATATTTACATATAACGATAGGGAAATAGATCTATGTACATGTATTTATAGGTTTAGTATTAAGATAGCAGATGGACATTGGACCTCCACTCAAGTACTTACTCAAAGTAAGAACCCTTTGTTCTATTAAATTGCCATTCCATGATACACACCTTCCCAACATGATCACTGAAGACAAATGTGTGCATAAGCAAATGTGGTGAAGAAAGCTGATGGTGCCCAGCTATCAAAAGATATAACGTCTGGGGCCTTAAAGGCTTGCAGGTAAACAAGCAGCCATCTTACTCAGAAGCAACAAAGCCCACATGGAAGAAGCACACCAGCCTGTGTGACGATGACATGTAGAAGGAATCAGGGATCAGGCATCAAAGAACGAAAAAGCATATTGTAAATGAGGGTGAGTGCAGGGTGGAGACTCAAAGTCCATCTGTAGGGAACTTGACACCCACTTACAGAAGGGTCGTGGGGAGGAGACAAGCCAGTCAGAGTGCAGGGTATCAACGATGAAACATTACAACTTTTGTCTAGTTCTTAAATGCTTCCTCCCCCCACTATCATGATCCCAATTCTACCTAATAAATCTGGTTAGATCAGAGGATGTACATTGGTACAGATCGGAACTGGAAACACAGGGAATCCAGTACAGATGATCCCTTCAATACCAGTGGTAAGAGTGGCAATACTGGGAGGATGGAGGGAAGCTGGGGTAGAAAGGGGGAACCGATTACAGAGATCTACATATAATCTCCTCCCTGGGGGATGGACAACAGAAAAATGGGTGAACGGAGACGTCGGACAGTGTAAGATATGACAAAATAATAATAATTTATAAATTATCAAGGGTTCATGAGGGAGGTGGGTGCGGGGAAGAGGGGGAAAATGGGGAGCTGATACCAAGGGCTCAAGTAGAAAGCAAGTGCTTTGAGAATGACGATGGCAACAAATGTATAAATGTGCTTGACACAATGGATGTATGTATGGATTGTGATGAGTTGTACGAGCCCCCAATAAAATGGTTTTTTGAAGTAGAAAATGTTAAGAAAAATAATGACAAAAAAGCCTAAAAAGGATCATTACTACTCTACATAATATTTAAATGATTAATTCCATTCCTACATTCAAGTTATTCTATTGAGAAGCAATGTATGCAAAACAAGTTACCACAGCTCGCTTTAGAAAAATAAATCACTGAATTAAGATTTAATGTTATGTTTTCAGCATTTTAAGAGGGTTGATGTTAGAAACCATCAAATTTCTTTTCCCTCTAGGCATCTATATTAATACTAAGTGAGCAATTCATTAGTCTCACCACCACCCCCACACCCCGAAGTATACAGGCGTCATGAAAACAATTTTCCAGAATTCAAAGCCAAGAAAAAACTTTGAGTCTTCAAATAATGATCAGATCTTCTCACATATTGACAAATATGTGGGTTTTTAATATTTTTTTGGTTAACTTTTTTTAATCGTTTTGTTAGGGGCTCTTACAACTCTTATCACAATCCATACATACATCAACTGTGTAAAGCACATTTGTACACTCATTGCCCTCATCATTCTCAAAACATTTGCTCTCCACCTAAGCCCCTGGCATCAGTTCCTCTTTTTTCCTCTCCCTCCCTCCCCGCTCCCCATCTCCCTCATGAAACCTTGATAATTTATAAATTATTTTGTCATATCTTGCCCTGTCCGACGTCTCCCTTCACCTACTTTTCTGTTGTCCGTCCCCCAGGGAGGAGGTCACATGTAGCTCCTTGTAATCCGTTCCCTCTTTCCAAACCCACCCTCCCTCTACCCTCCCAGTATTGCCACTCACACCACTGGTCCTGAAGGTATCATCTGTCCTGGATTCCCTGTGCCTCCAGTTCCTATCTGTACCAGTGTACATCCTCTGGTCTAGCCATATTTGTAAGGTAGAATTTGGATCATGATAGTGGGTGGAGGGGAGGAAGCATTTAAGAACTGGAGGAAAGTTGTATTTTTCATTGTTGCTACATCACACCTTGACTGGCTCGTCTACTCCCCTAGACCCCTCTGCATGGGGATCTGGTTGGCTTCTTTTTGTGTTTTACTCTAGCACCCATGAAACTCAGCTAAATTCAAGCTCAAGTAGAGAGGATGATCAGGGCACCCACAGAGCAAACCAGACACCATGCTATTGCTATGCAACATCTCGCTCACTTCATTCAACCTTCACTACAATTCAACAAGGTAGTTTCAATTCATCTCATTTCTCATCAAGGGAAATGTATTGAAGTAACTCTTCATGATCAGAAATCAAACCCAAGTCTGAATCAAAATTCACATTCTTCCAACCGTGCTGAAGTAACCCCTTGAGAACATTCATGCCCCTAATGGTTTAAAACTTTATTGTTATTTTGATTTTTGAACCTTAAAGTCTTTATGTGATGTGATATAAACCACTGATCTAAAGGGGGAAAATGCAGAATTAAATGTCAAATTCTCACACTCCAGGCTTCCTGGAGCCAAGGAGCTTGAATGAACCCCTGAAATGGAAGCCCTGAGATCACGTTTAATCCTTACACCAAACAATATTCCCCAAAGTCATCTGACAACCAAGGGATTTACCTTGACCATGAAGCATCTGCTCTGAGCGCCGTGCTTCTCCAAGGTCAATCCCACACATAGGACCAAACTGACAACGGCAACGATGAGATTACAGAGACAGGACCAACTGAGAAAAGGCGTGCGGATTAGTTGCATTGATAACAAAGTTCAAGAAAACAATGAACACTGGTCAGGGTGAGGAAAAGACTGGAAACTCCTACTGCCAGTGGGGTGCTAAGACATGAAAAGTAACAGGTTTTGGGGGTTGTGTTTTTTAAAGGTCAAAGGTTTATTTCAGTCACAGTCATGACAGGGCTTCCTTTCCTACAGCCATATGATGATTATTAATTGTTCATAAATAATGAATGCCAACTTCCATCTTCCTTTCATTCTGTCACACATCAATTCCAGCATTTCTCAATAGAAGACTCTTCAGCGAGACATTTCAGAGGTCAAAAAACAGACAGAAAATCTTTTTTTTTCCCTACAAATTTGTCTTGTCATTCTTCCTCAGAAATCCAACCAACAGCAGTCTGCGAGTAAAGCAAAGCTCACAATTACTCTTCGAGGCCTTTCCAAGGCAGGAAATCTTGAGATTGTTAGTCATTCAAGAGATGCAAGTCAAAATGATGATGAGAGAGCACTTCACCCCAGCATTGCTAGCAAGTTCAGGAAGCAAATGCTGTCATGAGTGCAGAGCCTGGAAGAAGCCGCACCGCTGGTGCGCCCGTACAACAGGGAAAGAGTCCATTACAAAGGGGCAAATACTGCTCCGGTCACTGCGGTCAAAGGAAATGATGTTCACACTTTGATGGCCACCAGGGGTAGGAAAGCGAGGGGGAAATCATAGCTCCAGGGCAGCCAAGCGTTACCTTGAGGAAGGTGGTCTGCAAGAGCAAGGTTAGCAAAAATGGGGGAAGCAACGAGGAGTTTCCGGGAGTTAAAGGCAATACATACATACACACACACATACATAACACATATAAAGGAAACATACATACATATATATAAAAATACTATTATATATAGAAAGAGAGACAAGTTCTGGTGTGATTGATGAGTAGATGCTTGGATAGACATGCAAACTGAGCAGGTGTGGGAGGGAGAGGGAGAATATATTCACGTGTACAGATTTAACAGAGGTTATTTATATGTATGCATTTACCTTTGCTGCAAATCTACCCATGCATGTGGTAGAGCACAGAGGGAGCAGAGTTAGGAAAACTCCCTTGAGGGAGACAGTTGCTGGACCCAGGGGAAACCTTAGTGGACAGCGCGATCAATTGACATAGCATAGTTCATAAAGACAAGGTATCTACATGCTACTGTGGTGAGAAGCAACCAGGGTCTTAAAAGCTGTGGTGAAAAGCCATTTGAAGTACAGCTTGGTCTCTCCCTGTATTAGGCCGGGTGGACTAGAGAAACAAATCCAGTGACGCTCATATATGTAAGAAATGGTTTTATATCAAGAAGTGTGTATGTATATATATATATGTATATGTATATGTAGCATGCCAACCCAGTGCAACTCAAGTGCATAAGTCTGATACTAGTCCAAAGTCCAATACTAGTCCACAATTCCCTCTTCAGATTCACACAGGTACACGCAACGCAGAATGCAGATCACAGGCCGGTGGGTGCAAAGTCTTGTGGATCCAATGGCAGTGGCTCTGGTAGCTCTCCAAGTGACTCAATAGCAGGAAAGTGAAGCAGAGAGAGAGGAGGGTGGGGAGGTTCCCAGGACCCTCTCTATGAGAAAGTCATAACCACAAGAACGGACTGTCAAGCTGGGACCTGATTGACAGGTTAGACTCCACCCAAACACTCTTATATCTTCAAGTTGACACAAAATTATGTAGCTACCAGACTACCCATCCAGAGGAAAGAATGGAGATAAAAAAATGAAAGACATTTGAAAACAATTAGTCCAATGGACCACATTTAGTTGAAACACCAGTCTCTACATGGCTGAGACAAAAGGGTGCCTAGTCACCACATGCAACTGCTCTGAAAGGGACTACATTAGAACGTTCTGGATAGAGCAGGAGAAAAATATGAAACAAAACTCAAAAAAGTCAGACCACTGTTCAGATAGACTGGTGAGACCCTAAGACCATGGCTCTTACAACCCCCTTCAGGTCCTGAACTGAAGTCACCATGCCCCATGTTTGAACAAGCAACCCGTGAACCTCCAAAGGGCAGTGGATTCAAAGACCAAGCACAGAGGGTAAGGAAAGGAGGAGGAACAGAAATGGGGGAAATGGGGAGCAAGTGCTGTAATTCATTCTAATAAACTTCTTCATTTTATGTGTTTAATTGCTACTTCAGGAGCCCTGTGGCACAAATAGCTAACCATTTGATGGCTAGCTAAAAGTGTGGGGCTTCCAGCCCACCCAAAGGCATTTGGAAGAGAGTCTGGGGAAAGTTCTTACCCCTGCAAATCTCAGTTCTCCTCTGACACACAGGAAGTCTCCATGCAGCAGAATTGACTTTCCGTTTTTTGCGTTCCATTTTCCATTAACCTGTTAAGCTCCCCTCACATACATGTGTGTGTATACTACATATACATACACATGTATGCATATATATTACAGATATGCCAACTAATCACATTCTACTTTAAATATACAGGGGTGTGTATGTGCATGTGTTTATCACTTCTTATGTCAAGAAACTTAATATATTCCCATTTCATACTCCCATCTTTTTGCTATTGCCATCGTGTATTTTATTGATGTGATCCATCCCACATTACATTGTGTGATTATTTTGCTTTAAGAGAGAAATGATCTTTTCTAATTACATCTCTTTACTATTTCTGGCTTTCTTCATTCCCGTGTGAAGATTCAAATCTCAGTCTGCTATGATATTAAATACGATGTCCCCAAATTAAATAACTAGTTTCTCAATTGTATGTCAAAATATAGGGCTCTTTAATAATGCACATTTCAATTCAAAGGCTTTCATCTGGATAAATTGAACCATGAACTTACCATGAATGTCTTGTCTGCTGTACATTTCAACAGCAATTCTCTAGAGTATACAAATTTATTTCTAGCCTACCAATTGGGAAGCAACACAGAATATATTCCCAACCAAGAGTTTTTATTTTAGTAATACCACACCCACTGTTGCCCTAAGAGTCTACGATTTTACTTAGATGTTTTAGACAAATAGCTATAAATGATCCCTACATCGTGTTCAGCGACACATCTGAAGGCAAGATGTGCCAGGTAAAAGAGTATTTTCACTGGGGAAGAAATGGATGCTCCACTCACAGAACTTTCCTATATTCACACACTGGAGTTGAGATGTACAACACCACCGCACCTCCCTATGACACAACTCACTGCAAATCACTAGGCCAGTCACCTGATCTCACCAAAAAAAATGAAGGTGCTGGGCTAGAAACGATATTACCCATGGAAGGTTCACTGGAAAACTTGATCAGCAAATTAGTTCTTTGAACACCCCATGGCTGGCTAAGATTAAGCAATGTTCTGTTGAAAGAAAAGTAGCATATTGAAATGTAAAATTCAGACTCCAAAGACCTCAAGGTATTTAAGTTTTCAGATAAAGAATGCAAAATGATGTTGTATTACATAGATAAACCACTGCACAGCGGGACACCAGAAAATCCGGCATCTTTCAGTGAAAACACTTTCCCAGCTAAAACCTAGCATTTTCCACAATTAGTTGGCCACATTAACTTTTTTCTTCCTATTTATTAATATCCCAAGCTACTACCCAACTCATGGAACAACTTTAGGGGAAGCTATGGCCTAAATAAAACCTTGCATTTTGAGCTGTATGATATTGATGAAAAATATTGTGCCAGAATATTAGATAGCATACTGGCTACGAATACTGGTGGTAAAAAGGAATGGCACGGCATGTTGGCAGGCTAAAAACTTCGCTGGTCCTTCCGTTAGACTCAGATGCTGGATGCATCTAAGCCATACCACAATGATCTGCAGAGCTCCCGAGAGAGGAGGGTAATTCTCTTGGGTCAGTAACTGAAGTCGAACCACACCAGAGGACAGCAAGGCAGAATGGCCTCTGTCACCGTGGGATTAGAAGACTGAGCCCAAAGCTTCCAAGATTCTGCAAATCCCACACTGAATCCTGGCATTCTGAAAGAGTTACCAAACATATGGTTTGGATTGCACACCCACCCCAGCCCCAAAATATGTATTGAAATCTTAAAAACTGGTTATAATCGTATTCTGAAATGAGTTTTGTTACAATGATAAGACAGGATTCATATAGATGTGTCTAAAATAAAGCTCTTTTGAGCTCTGATAGAGCAGAGTGGGCCTAGAGAAGTCAAGCCGGGCTGGGAAGCTGGATGTCACGCCACGTGCAATCTCCTAGGAACCAGAAGATGGAAGCTAAGCGGAGCAAAGGGCTTTCTTCCGGAGCCACGGGAAAGAGAAACCCTTGAACACGTGCCTGAGTTCAGGCTTCTGGCCTCCTAAACTGTGGGAAAACAAGTATCTGTTCCCTCAAGTCACCCACCTGTGCTATTTGCATGAGATAACTAAGCCACGGTGGGAGAGGGGGCCACGCATCTCCTGAGAATACGCAAAAGCAAACAGACTTCACCCCCATCCAACGAATTTCAGATATCGAAATGATCAGATTAAAAACCTAAACCTGAGCTGCATGAAATTAAAGGAACCCAAAAAGGTAAATGATTCTAGAAACAAGACTTAAATAATGCAAAGCACTTTTGAGGGGAAAACTGGAACCTCAAAACGATTTTTATTAAAATGAAAAACTGCAGGATTGATGAGTTTCTCCACTGATTAGGTTGTCTCCAGGAGAGAAGCAGCACAGAACCTGAGATGGGGAGCAAATTACGATGAGGATGAGAAGGAAATGCTCTGGATGGACTGTGGTGGGGATTGTACAAATCTTCTCAATATAACTGAATGATTAAATTTTATGACACATGTAGGCCAATAAAACGGTATGTTTAAAACTCAGAGATGGGACATAGTAAGGGGAAGTGAGACACACAGGGTAAATTTAGGAGATCTAAAATATAAGGTTAAAGAAGGGAAATCTTTCACAAAATTATAACTCGGTTTGTCAAAAACTCATAAAAGACATGACTGTGCTGTTAGCAGTATGAAGAACATGTAACAAGCAGAACTAAATAACGTCTTTAACTTCATAGAGGTATTAGAAACACAGAGATTTTAAAAAGCAGCCAGAGATAACAGCCTAGTTATGAGGATACAGCAATTACAGCTCTATAATTAGCTTCAATAATAGATGCTTAAAGGCAGATGTATAAAAAGCAACAAAAACCATAAGGCTCTTCAGTCTGGAAATATTTACTGAGTAAAGTTCTCTTCTGAGAAAAGCAAAAAAAGGTCTTTAGAGACCCTTTTTTCGTGAATCTTACTTTTCAGCCATGAAAGGAAGAGGACACATGATTGCTGCAGGATAGTCTGAGATGTAGAAGGGAGGGGAAACCGAGGTCTTGGTGAACACTTGACTAAATCTATGCAAGAACTGGACATCTTATTTGGTGGACTTAAAATTTAACCCAACAAAAATATTAGCTAATTCAACTCAGGAGATTAAAATAATCTAAGGTATTTGTGTTCTTCAAAAACATCCCTGATTAATATCCATATAACAGTATAACCAATATGGAACAGTCCTCCTGGTTCTCAAAAACAGATACCTTAATTTTAAAAAAATTAAAAATTAAATCCTAACTAAATAAAACTTTTTAAAAATCATTTTTGGGGGATCTTACAGCTCTTATAAGCCATCCATCCATTGTGTCAAGCACTTTGGTATATATGTTGTCATCATCTTTTTCAAAACATTTTCTTTCTGCTTGAGCCCTTGATATCTGCTCAGATTTTTCCTCCCACTCCCCACCCTCATGAACCCTTGATAAATTATAAACTTTATTACTTTCATATCTTAACACCATCGGCTATCTCCCTTCACCCCTGTTTCTGTTGTTTGTCCCCATGCAGGGAAGGGAGAGAATTATATGTCAGTCATTGTGATCAGTTTCCCCTTTCTTCCCCCTCAAACTATAAAATGTTAAGCGGTATTTCAAGTGGGTAAACTTGACCCAAGCCATGGCATTTTCAATAGCCTCGTGTGTCTGTCAGTCTGTCAGACTCTGGTGGCTTGTGTGTAGCTATGTTGCTGGAAGCTATGTCCCTAGCATTTCAAATGCCAGCCAGGTCACTCAAAGTGAACAGGTTTCAGCAGTTTCCAGACTAGGAACAGAATACGAAAAAGGAATCGACTGCTCACTTCAGAGGAAGTAGTCCCTAACATCCTTACGCATAGCAGGAAACACTGAGATACTGAAGGTCTGATAAATGGGAGTCAAGCATTGTCTGCGATGGTCCCTCTGGAAAGGCCCCATCATAGATGGGAAGGCACGCAAATGTGATGGAAACGAGCTACTTTCTAAAAGAGTCAACCATGGTGACATGAATGGAGTAAAACTTGTGGGATTAGATTTCCTTGGATGCTGATAGATATCATCCTATCATTACAATTAGTATTCAAATGTATGCACTAACCACAAAACTAGTGATGAAGAAATTTAAGAATTCTACCAACACCTTCAATGGGAATTTGATCTAACATGCCCAAAAGATGCACAGATAATTATTGGAAACAAAAAAAGGAGTTGGGAAATATAGCCTTAGTGTAGAAATGAAGCTGGAGGTTGCAGGAAAGAATTTTTTAAAATTGTTTTATTAGGGACTCATACAACTCTTATCAAAATACGTACATCAATTGTGTCAAGTGCATTTGAACATTCATTGCCCTCATCATTCTCAAAACAGTTGCTTTCCACCTAAGCCCCTGGCATCAGCTTCTCATTTTTCCCTCCCTCCCTGATTCTCCTTCCCTCATGAACCCTTGATAATTTATAAATTATTTTGTCATGTCTTGCCCTGTTCGACGTCTCCCCTCACCCACTTCTCTGTTGTCCATCCCCCAGGGAGGAGGTCACATGTAGATCCTTGTAATCAGTTCCCCCTTTCCAACCCACCCTCCCTCCACCTTCCCGGTATTGCCGCTCACACTACTGGTCCTGAAGGGATCATCTGCCCTAGATTCCCTGCATTTCCAGTTCCTATCTGTACCAATGTACATCCTCTGGTCTAGCCATATTTGTAAGGTAGAATTGGGATCATGATAGTGGGGTACAGGAAGCATTTAGGAAATAGAGGAAAGTTGTATGTTTCATCATTGCTACATCGCACCCTGACTGGTTTGTCTCCTCCCCAAGACCCTTCTGTAAGAGGATGTACAGTGGCCTACAAATGGGCTTTGGGTCACCACTCCACACTCCACCCCCTCATTCCCTATAATTTTTTGTTCTGATGATGCCTGATACCTGATCCCTTTGACACCTCGTAATCGCACAGGCTGGTGTGCTTCTTCCATGTGGGCTTTATTGCTTCTGAGCTAGATGGCCGCTTGTTTACCTTCAAGCCTTTAAGACCCCAGACGCTATCTCTTTTGATAGCCAGGCACCATCAGCTTTCTTCGCCACATTTGCTTATGCACCTATTTGTCTGCAGCGATTATTTCAGGGTGGTGAGCACACAATGATGATTTTTTTTATTCTTTGATGCCTGATAACTGATCCCTTCGGCACCTCGTGATCGCACAGGCTGATGTGCTTCTTCCATGTGGGCTTTGCTGCTTCTGAGTTAGATAGCCACTTGTTTACCTTCAAGTTTTTAAGACCCCAGATGTTATATCTTTTGATAGCTGGACACCATTAGCTTTCTTCACCACATTTGTTTATTCACCCACTTTGGCTTCAGCGGTTGTGTCGGGAAGGTGAGCATCATAGAGTGCCAATTTAATAGAAGAAAGTATTCTTGCATTGAGGGAGTACTTGAGTGGAGGCCCAATGTCCTTCTGCTTCCTTACCACTAAACCTATAAATACATGCACATAGATCTATTTCCCCATCCTCATAAATATATTTGCATATGTACATGCCTTTATCTAGGCTTCTATAAATGCCCTTTGCCTCCAAGCTCTTTCCTCTATTTCCTTTGACTAGGAAATAATTTTTTAAGACCAATGATTTATTCGTGGCAAATACTTTTCAATGACACAAAACATGTTTATACACATGGACGGCTCCAGATGGAATGCCCGGAAAGCAAACGGACTTCATTAGTGGGAAGAGGTGATGGAGAAGCAGCAGCTGTCACCAGGTCAGGACCTAACTGTGGAACAGACCGCCAATTGCTCATGTATTGGCTCAGACTGAAGCAGAAGAAAATTAAAGCAAACCCACTAGGGCCAAAACACAACCTTGAATCTGTCCTATCTGAAGTTCAAGAACAGATTTGATGCTTTGGACACTAGTGACAAAAGCCCTAATGATCTACAGGAAGACATCAAGAACAAAAGTTTTGAGAATGATGAGGAGGGCAACGAATGTACAAATGTGTTTTACACAATTGATGTATGTATGGATTTTGATAGGAGTTGTATGAGCTCCTAATAAAATGATTTTTTTAATGAGGAGCTGATACCAAGGACTCAAGTAGAAAGCAAATGTTTTGAGAATGATGATGGCAACAAATGTACCAATGTGCTTGATACATGGATGTATGTATAGATTGTGATAAGAGTTGTACAAGCCCCCAATGAAATGATTGGGGAAAAAACTGAAGAAAAAAAAAAGACAGAAGAAAGATCAATGCGGATGTCAGACGAGACTCAGAAACTTGCTATTAATCGTAGGCTGGTTAAGGCCAATGGAAGAACTGATGAAGTCTCAGAGCTGAACAGAGAACTTCAAAGAGCAGCTCAGGAAGACAAAGCAAAAATCTTGCAATCAAATGTGCACTGACCTCGCGTTAGAACGCACTGGCCACTGGAAATCTGATGACCAGCAGATCACTAACTGGGAAGGAACACTTCAGGTTGGACGGCACTCAAAGTATGATGGGGAGAGCGTCCGCTTCAAAAGAGTTGACCTTAATGAAGTAGGTGGAGCAAAGTTTCCGGGACCTTGATCTGCTAGTAGGTCAAGCCTCGCAATGAGAAGAAGCAACTGCAGCATCCTTTCATAACTGGAATGTGGGATGTACAAAGTGTGCATCTTAGAACATCTGGAGACAAAACTGAATGGAATAAAGACTCAAGCATATTAAGTAACCTGAAATGGATTGATATGGGACATTTTGAGTCACCCAATCATGTGATCTTAACTCTGGGAAGGACAAATTAAAGAGGAAGGTCATATTCATTGTTTGCAAAACCATTTCTGGGGGGAGGAGGAGCGGGAGGCGTGGGAGGATGGGAAAAAAACCATTTCTGGATATCTTCTGAAGCACAAACACCATCGAAGAAGACCTGACAATGCTACTAATATCCAAATATATACACCAAGCACTATTGTCAAAGATGAAGAAACTGAAATGTGAAATTTATCAAGCTTGCAATCAAACTGCATTATTAATTACTGGTGAATAAAAAAATAGTTGGAGACTAAGAAGATTCAGAAATGACTCCAGGGATATCAGAATAGAATTTCACAAGATTAGCAGCATAATCATTACAAATTTATTTTCAATAATATGAACAGCAACTGCACGTGTGGACCTTGTCAGTTGAAATAAGCAGAAATTGAATAGATTACATTTATAGAAATAGACAACAGAAACTCAGCATAATGCATCAGAAGTCAAGGAGCCAAATGGGGAACAGACCACCCATGGCTCACAAGCAAGTTCAAGTCGAAGCTGAAGTAAAACAAGTCCACGACTTCCAAAAATGCAACCTTAAGTATCTCCTACCTGAATCTAGAGACCATCCCAATAACTGATTTGACACATTGAACACTAGTGCTCAAAGACCGGAAGAGCTATTGAACTGCACCAAGGACATCCTGCATGAATAAATCAAACATCATCAAAAAGACAAGAAAGGAAGAAGAGACCAAAATGAATGCCAGCCTAGAATTTGAAACTTGTCCTAACACAGAGAAGTTAACAGGAAAAGAAGAAATAGTAAAGGAGCTAAACAGGCGATTCCAAAGCATGGCTCGAGAAGACAGGAACGTATAACAGATGTGCAAAGATCTGGCATTAGAACACCAGAGCATGTCCACTGATACAGATGGGAACTGGAAACACAGGGAATCCAGGACAGATGATCCCTTTAGGACCAGTGGTGAGAGTAGCAATACTCGAGGGTGGAAGGAAGGTAGGGTGGAAAGGGGGAACCATTACAAGGATCTACATATAACCTCCTCTCTGGGGAACAGACAACCGAAAAGTGGGCGAAGGGAGGGAGATATCAGACAGTGTAAGACATGACAAAATAATAATTTATAAATTATCAAGGGTACATGAGGGAGAGGGGAGCAGGGAGGGAGGGGGAAAATGAGGAGCTGATACCAACGGTTCAAGTAGAGAGCAAATGTTTTGAGAATGATGATGGCAACAAATGTACAAATGTGCTCCACACAATTGATGTATGTATGGAGTGTGGTAAGAGTTGTATGAGCCCCCCCCAATAAAATGATTTTTAAAAAAGGAGGACAGCTCAGTAGTCGATCATGGTTCATTCTGCTGGACAGGGTCCTGATGTGGTAGAACCAACTCAATGGCACCCAATCACATTTTACTTGATTCCAAGTGTAGAAAACCAAAGCATGATTATTTGAAAAATGTAAATTTGTCACCAGAGTACATTGTAGTAACTTTCATATCTTCCTCTGATTTTTTGGAGAAATTGTTATATTCACAAACATTCCTATAACTGAACAATATTCCTACTCGACTTACAGATAGAAATCAAAGTAATTGAGAAGGGAATTGTAAAAGGACAAAAAGCAAATTTCTGAGGTGAATGAAATGTTCTATACACCTACTCCTCACTTATTGACAGTCTTTTATCTGTCATTTTGCACTTATGACAATAGGAAAACATCCACTCTTGCACTACATTGCACAGTGAGGACATACATCTGTCAGTAATTAACAGTGAGGTGTGCAGCAAGAGGATCACTGGCTATGAGAGTCAAGGCTGTGTGTCAGCTTTCAGGGGGTTGACAGACATGATGAAGTTTGGCAGCTGCATAATGACACTGTTTAACAATTACATGCAATGATGTGATCACCCTCCATTTTATAATCCAATGTGGTCACCTTCCAATTTACACACAACACTTTTTCATCCCAAGCTGACTTTAGGAAGCTAACCATGCTAAGTCAGGAGTGGGTACTATTTTGTTTTGGGTAGTGACCATATTCGCAATTCATTGAAAAGAATGCATACGATCTTTGAATTTTATTTTATGTTTATTATCTCTACACAAAAAAAATCTTAAAATCCCACAGGCGCTCACAGTTTTACAAAGTAAACTTAACATCAATAGTTATTCTTTCTTATTATCCATCTTGGTTAATTTCAAATGTCATTTTGAAATAATTTCCTATTTCAGTTCATATTTCTAGGAATTTTCTCAAAGTGTTTAAATCTTTCCTTCAGGATTAACTAGGGTCACAGTGTTAACAACAGCAACTACAGAAACTGAACTAAAAACCAGACCAGATCTGCTGACCCTTACATGAACCCAAGGCTCTCTAGAATAGGGGGATTCATCACAGTACTGCATGTAGCCTACCAATTAGTTTTTCAGTCACCCTAATCAAATCCAAGCTTATTTAATTCTTGTAATAGGATCTGATGCAGTGCATTAACCAGTTTTCCAAAATTCAGACTTATTTACTAGCTTAGAAATTGAATGTGGAAGGGGAAGAAGAAGGAAGAAGCTATCATTTTATAAGTATCCTTGTTTTATTTGATAGTTCTCTGCCCAAAGTTGTCTGGAAGTAATTCTCCATGTTACACCCTGAAAATTAAGTATATGGTACAGCAGGAATTAAAATCCTCTATGTCTAGCTGACATAGGGTCACTAGAGGGTCGCTGGGAGTCAGAACAGAACCAAGGACAAGTGGTTTGCTTTGGATGCATCTAACTGGTCCACAAACCAGCAGAACCAGACACCTGCAAGTCCTGTCATTTAAAAAAATATTATAAGTATGAATTCTGTTGAGGTCAAAGGAAGAGAGAGCAGGTAAATGGATAAAGATTTTTACTTTTACATTCAATTTTATGTCTTCAACTTTCTTTTAAGTAATAGTAAAACAATTCAATAGAACATGGAAATATTATTCTGGCCTCAGTTCTGAAACAGAGAAGTTTCAGGGGCCGTTCATCAGAATTTTGTACTGATAAAAAACATGAATGAAGTTGTCAATAAGTTCTCTCTTCTTGGCTCAATAATCAGTAAAACTACAGTCAAGGAATTCAATGACTTACTGTATTGGGCAAGTCTGCTGCAAAAGACCACCCTCCTCTGGATCCAAGTTCACGCCCACCCAAGGTCTGGCCAGACCTGCCTCTGCCTGTCTTTACCGGATTCTGACACCAGCCATCCCTCCCATGGCACTCCGCCTTTCTGCAAGGGTCAAGAATCCATTTTAATGACGACATAAAGTTCACAGACATTCACAGTTTTGGGGGTTTATTAGAGACGTTAACAGGTTACCAGGCTTTAGGATCATAGAACATTCAGGATAGAGTCTTTGGGCCCCACAACAGCCGCATGTCTCCTCCATCTTCAGTCTCTCAACCACATGGTCCCTTGACCGCAGCTTCATGCTTTGGCCGGGAAGCCCTCTCTCTGCTCGGCCTTGCATAGCCGAGGTGCTGTTGCCTTAGCCTGTGGTCTCGGCGTGGCATGGCCTCTGCTGCCTCTACCCCATCACCCTCTCGAAGGCTTTCTGCTGGTATTTCTTCCCTGAAGGTCCCAGCAAGTCCCACTGAGACGGCACTCTTACACAAAGGGGAATGGCCACCAACACTGGCCCAGCTCTTCCATGAGGGTTTCGCACAATCTGTTGTCCTGTCTGCACTCCATCCTTCGGTGGTTGCTAGAGCGCATGGAGAAGAAGCATCGTAAGCAACTTCAGGCTGCTCTTCTCCGTGTCCGGCTGCTACAGCTGGAAGCGGAGGCTCCGCGGTGGCCCCTCGGCGTGTGGGAGCAGCTGCCAGCCATGCAGATCATGTGTGTCCACACAGAGCAGCCGCCCTTCAAGTAGAGGAGCAAGCCCTGGCCAGGGGCCCGTTGCAGGACCATGGCCGAGACCTTGATGTGGCGGTGCCGTCAGTGGCCGGTGCCTCCCGAAAGCACAAGTCCATCTTTCTGGACTTCAAGCTGCGGGACTTTCATTTCCCGAGAGAGGCAGCTGTTCCTCTTGGTTGGGAGACTTGGAAGAACCATTAGCAGGATTTCCATGGCCGGGAGTCTCTGACCCAGAACCACTGGGATTCAGATCTGGAGAAGCCAGACAGGAAGAAGGGGGCAGTTAGTCTGAGGGATAAGACCCGGGGGCCTCCGACAGTCAGTCCACCGTGAACGACTGCGCTACCACCATTGCTGTGACCGTGACGTGTGCTGTTCAGATCTACAGTTTGCCCCAGAACCTCAGGAAGATGATTTTCAGCAGCTGCAGCTCTTCACAGAATATGGTCGCCTGGCAATGGATGACATTTCTCAGATTTCCAGCCACTGAGGTTTGGGGTTCGAGATTGGAGTTTCCCTTAGGAGTACAGCTATGACTGCAGGGGGAATGGCATGGCTGAGGGAACATCCACAGGAGGGAACTCTGAACGTGCGCAATCACATCCACTCGCACTCTTCCAGTGCCAACTCTTTTCTCCTCCCCGCACCCAGGGCCCCAGGTGGCCACCGGCGCAGACTTTGATGAGAAACGGAAAGATTTTAGTGAATTCTAAGAGCAGTTACAGACCATGATACCCTTCATGCTGGACCCTTCTAACTTGATGGAGGAGATCGGTAGCTCAGTAGTCACTTGTCAGGGACTGCTGGTGTATTTTAAGGCCTGTGTTTCGATTTACCAAGGAGAAGATCTGCCTCACTGCAGATCCATGCTCCAGGTCAATGCTGCAGCCAACAATCTTGCTGCTACAGCCTCTGCCAAGGACATTTACTACCCCCACCTGGAAGGGGTCTGTGAGGGAGAGCAACTATGCCCGTCCCCAGACATTATGGAGCAGAATCAGGGGGAGTGCAGACAGCTGGCTCCGGGCCCCTTTAAGAGCACGTAGAGAAAGGGGTACAAGGGTTTCAGCCTCCATTACCAGGAGGAGCTGGAGGGGAGATCGAGGCACTCTATCAAAACTTCAAGCACAATGACGGCAAGCACATTTTGTGAACTTTTGTTTTTTCATGGTTAAATCGTTTCTAAAATGAAAAAATAAATTTCACTTCACCACAGAATGTTCAAAAGAAAAGAAGATGTCCCTCCAATGACTACAGTGTAGCTAATTCAAACTGTGGCCCTTTCAATGACACCACCTACTTGCAAAAAGCTGGATGATAAAACTGGAATATGGAGAAAGAACCGGTGCATTCCAAGGGTGAGCCAAGAATGTCCCATGGACTGTCAGTAACACAAGCATTTCAGTCTGAGGAGAAACACAATCAGAATGGGTCCTTGGAAGCGAGCGTGTGAATTGTTCGTTTTGCTTACTGTGGCCTCATCATTAGGAAAAAAATCAGTCACTAAAAAAGGATATCATGGGAGAATGATGGATGGACCCAATAGCCGCAATAATGTTTGCAAATGCATCACGAAGAGGACACAGGGCTAGGTCAAGTTCAGTTTTCTTACACATAAGGCCACCGTGAGGGGATGCCAACTAGATGGAAGCTCACAACATAACCAGACAGACCCCTAGGACGAATCGTAATCTATCGTTTATAACGAACATGAAGCTATATGGTAACATGTATGCTTTAACAGGCCATGGAAATAAATGAAGCTTCTGTGCTATCATGTAGAAAAGAGAAATCGAATACTGTGGAAACCTGGAAAAAAGTCCTTGATCATTCAAATTCATTTAGGTGTAAGGGTGGAAATACTTCAACGAAACAGTAACAGCAAATTCAGGCTCCTGGGTCTATCAGCAAAAGAAAAAGAACCCATGGCCATTACGCCAAGCCTGACTCTCTACAGGCATAGTTTCCAGGGCTGTAAATCTTTACCAAATAGTCTCATCTTTCTCCCAAGTAGCACCTGGTATATTTGAACCAATGACCCTATGGCTAAGATGGCTTCTTTGGCTCTGTAGGCAAAAAAAAAAACAAACCTTAAATCATAAGTCACAGCAGTGATGGTTTAATGCGAATCCTTCTGGACCTCAACTAGACTTCCCAATTTCTAAAAATGATACCAAATAGATGGAAGCAAGGGCAGCGAGAGTAGCATGTCCACCACATTTTGAAGATTCGGGCTCTTAGTGACTCCTAATTTGAGTGGAAAACAGGAAACTGTAGAATACTAGAACAGGATGGCTTTTATGCAGGTCTCCAAGGATAGGTAAATTTTAGAAGCTATTATATCTTGTTTCTATAACACATTGTCATAGAAAAAGTTCAAGAAGTAGAACTCTGGTCCTATAAGAAGTGCTCCATAATCCTACCATTTAGAAAATAAGCTATTGTTAGCAATGTTTTTCTATTTGCTGAGACACACGTCAGCCTGCCATTTTCTAGCAAGATTCTCTTCATATGCTATGAACATGTTTACCTCTTTCTGATATTTATCACGTGACAATAGCTATACCTTAATTTTACTCACCAATCATCACTTTGTTGACATTACAGCCAACTGGTGGTGTGGTGATTAAACGTTAAACTCGTAACCATAAGGTTCATGGTTCCAAACCACCAGCTGCTCTGAGGGAGTAAAAGGAAGAGTTACAGCCTCAGAAACCCAAAGAGGTAGTTCTACCCTGTCCGATAGGATTTCTATGATTCGGCATTGACTCAATGACAGTGAGTTCGGTTTGGGTTTGGTTTATTATAGACAGTGTTGTATTAAAATATGTACATTTGAGTACTTGGATTATATATTTGAGTATTCAGAGTATTTCTTACAAAAATCCTTAGAAAATGAATTGGTGACAAATATTAATGCTTTGTTTTTCAATAATCTATTATAATTTTTGAGTATCTGTTATCTTTCACAGTTATCGCTCAGGTCAATGCCAACTCCTAGTGACTATAGGACAGAGCAGTTCTGCCCCTGTGAGTTACTGAGACAGTAACTCTTTATGGGAGTAGAAAGCCTCCTCTTTCTCCAAAGGAGCAGCTGGTGGTTTTGAACTCCCGATCTTCCAGACTGCAACCCAACTCTTAACCACTATATTGCAATGAGTCCAGAATACTAGCTATATAGTAAGTTAGCAGTTATACCATGAGGTAGTCATCATACATTTTGTCATCTGAGGTGGTCATCCTCCACTCTCACCTCATGAATTGTACCGAACAATCTTGTCATTGGAACTTAACTGTGTTTATAAGAAAACAGTGGGAGTGTGACCTTCTTGACTTTTTATTTCCCTTCTTGACTTTTCTTCTCTGCTAGCTACAGCGGCCTTTCTTTGCTCCCTTTTTATGTGAATAATTTGAGTGGTTTATGTTCACTATCTCCAATTCTTCTCCATTTCTTAAAACTACGTCAATGAGGATTTTACCAACCATATCAGCACCACTATTTCTATCCAAATAGCCAATGATCCCACCATCCTCATAATTTTACAACCAAGAATAACATCTCAGTCATCATGTTCCTTGATCAAACAGTTTTTATATAGATGTCCATTCTTTGTCTTCGGAACATTTACTTCACTTGGATTCCAGGGCCCCATACACCCTACTTCTCTCCTACCTCATCGTGAACTCACTTTGTCTCTGACTATCCAGAGGCAGGTGTTTGGTAAACTCATTAACTCTTGTAGCTTTAAACGTCATCTCCCCAATTCCAACTAATCTCTCCTCTAATCCTCTCCTGTCAACCCCAAACTACGCACACACATGCAAACGACAAACTTAATATATTAAAACTCAAGTTCTACTCTTCAGTCCACCTAAAAACAAACCCTGCCCCATCCAGACTTCCCTCCGTGGAAATGGCAACTGCCGTCCTTTTCCGGAACTCAAGCCTAAAGCTTTGCGATCATTCTTGATTTTACTTCTCTTAGCCCACCTTTGATTCCGGGAATCTTGCAGATTTCACCCCTCAAATGTATCTAGGCTCTAGACCCAAACCACCTCTACTGGCTCCTATTCTGATCCATTATTTATCTTCTGAATTATTAAAAGAGCCTCTAGCTGGTCTCCTGCTTTGGCCCTTAATCTTTTTATCTATTTCCAACGGCTGCCAGAGTGAACCTTCTGAGTCAGATCTGAACCTTCTGAGTCAGCCCAGACCTCTGGAACGCCTCTCCATCTCACTGACGCGCAGACGCCAGAATCTTTCAAACGTGCCATATACGCTCCACAGTATGCTGCCTTCCCAAGCGGACGGGGCTTCTCTGGCCTAATCTACTTTTCTCCTGGTTCACAGCTCCAGCTATTAGCAATTCCCTAATTTACTAGCCCTGCACTTGTCCCGGGGCCTCCACCCTGGCTGCTCGCAGGTCTGGCACGCTCCTTCCCTCACAACCCTCCACGTACCACTCCTCTCCCTCTTTCAGATTTTGGCTCAAGTACCACTTTCTCTTGCGTGTCCTAAGAGAATCCCTCCCCTTTAAAAAGTCACTTCAGCATTCACTTTGCCCCACCCAGGAACTCTGCAGAGCATTACCTTCTACACTTGGTCTTAGCCAAAAGGCCAAGAAGCGACAGAGAGCATTACCTCCCAATTGAGGAGGATCCCTGGTGGTACAGTGGGTTAGGTGTTGGGCTGACAATTGCAAGGTAGGCAGTTCAAACCCAAGCCGCTCTACCAGAGGAAGATGTGGCTGTGTAGTCTTGTAAAGATTTACAGTCTCGTAAACTCTAAGGAGCTACTCCATTGCCCTATGGGGTGACTCTGAGTCCGAATCCACTCGATGACAGTGTATACAGTCAACTACATTACATTCATCCATTTGTTTCTTCTCCTTGAAAACTCTATCCATGAAAATGGGGCTTTTTGTCTGACTTACTCATCGCTGGAAAGTTGCCAATATTACAGACACATCTGTAAGTTTGGGATGCGGACGTTCACTTTGCTTCTGGTCAAAGTATTTAAATCGGGGCTTCAAAAATGGGTTCGGTCCAGTTTAACCCCCTTCTGAGAACTTGCCTTCCCACTGGATTATACTGAATCAGAACCTGCCTTTGAACAGCCCCATCTACCCCCATCCGCTTCCCTCCCCACAGTCCCCAAACACGTCCCTCCTAGACAATCTGTCCACCTACGAAGCACCTGGAGATCTTGTTCAACCATCGATTCTGATTCAGCGTATGGGAGTGAAGTCTCGGCAGGGGGCTGAACCAGAACGCAGCCGTTCAAAGCCCTGATTTAAAGAAGCGGAGGAGGATTCGCATGGAGGGCACAGTTGTGCTGTGCAAGAAGACAAAATTGCATGCTGGGCCCTGGGGGAAATCAGGTGTCAGGTGTCGGGATAGAGGAGTTACTTAAAATAGGAACACACAGGACAGGGCAGCATTTTAACTGAAAGTCCAAAGTTGGCTTGCTCCACATTAAGAAATGAAAGAAACGGCAAGAAGTGGCCCACCCCACTCCCACCCCCTTAAGAAACTGAGGCGGCAAGTGGAAAGGTGGGCTCTCATCACCACGAACCAGCTTGACCATGGGCTAGCCCCTCCTTCTTGGTATGAAGGGGCAGAAGGGGCTGACTTGATTGAATAAGGCAATGGAAGCTATGAATCTCTCCAAGGAAACTGCTTGCATCTACAAAACTGCAATTACAGTTTGGGTTTTCAATGACAATTTCAGGCTCCACCACCACCTGAAGCCCACCTGTAGACTGCCGTGGATGAAGGCTTTGCGTCCCAGTTTCAGTGTTGCCAGGCAGGCCCTGGCATGGAGCTGGTGCCGAGTGTCAAAGGCAGCACTGGATTCCCGCACTGTGCCAGTCAATCTCTGCGCCTGAAGTTACCCCATGAACATTGTGTTAGTCTGGGTACGTTAGAGAAACAAATCCACAGAAACTCGTATGTGTAAGAGAGAGTTTTATATAAAAGGTAAGTGCACATCAAGAAAACATCCCAATCCACTGCTGCCCAAGGCCACAAGTCCAACATTAATTCATATGTCTGACACCAATTCACAAAGTCCTCCTCCATCTCACAAAACACACGGTGATGCCGACTGCAGGAGGAAAGCCAAATCAGTGGACGTGTAAACATCTCAGCGCTAGCAGAGGTCTCCACACAGGTGCTCCAGCACCCAGGGCTGCATGAGGTAGATTCATGCTTCTCCTTGGGGATGTTTTGCCAGAAGGGCACCTTTCCAACTGAAGCAGGGAACTGTCTAAGGCAGCTACACCCTGGTCCGACCATCAGAAAGCAAGAGACTTGAGAACTAGAAAGGCAAGGCTCAGTGAGCAATTTATATCTCCGCCCTTCAAATAACCCCACATGTGTTTATCGGCCAGGTTGGCACAATAAACTTTAACTATCTCAAATATGTAGGGAAAGTCAACCACTATTTCTTAAATGTAAAAGCTCGATAAAACGTGGAACTAAACTTCCCCAAATTATCCCTGTGAACTTTCAGACTGACAGCTTTTTATCTTAAACATGGTGCAAATAATTTTATTTATTAAATTCACAATATAACCAGAGGAACACTATTTAAGTACTAGTAATTTGATTCTTTCTTTCTTTTTAAAAATTGAACCAGAGAATATTCCATCCAAATAATCTAACCTATTGTCGGTCTGGCTTCTGTACAATTTTATCATTAGGCATCTTTCAGCTAAATAATTCAGTAGAATGTTATTGACTCCTTACTTCTCTACCAACTGCCATTCTCGCTGTATCATAGAATCCAGAAATGATTAAAAGAAATTCAGCTTGGGTAGCTCTTCTTGCTGGGATGTCTCTGGAGAAGAGAGTGGGAGGGAGGGGAGAGGGTCTTATTTGCATCTAAACATAAACAAATCTTTATTCACTGGGCTAGCGACACTTTGTTGCCCTGTAACAGCAGATTGGAATGTCTCCAGGTGAGTGCTACTCCACGCCTGTTCTCTGATGCCAACCCTGAGAGACAGAAGACCAATCCAGAGGCGCGGAGTTTACTGAGTGTCTGTGCTGAGCGGTCTCTTTGGTTTCTTTTCCTGGTTGCCACTCCTGAGAGGACGCGTACACTGACAGCCCTCAGCCAAGCGGATCCAAGCTGGAGCCGAGCCAAGAGCCAGCAGCCCTGTTTAAATCTGGGCAGCAAGGTGGCAGGGGGCTCAGGGACTGGCCAAAGGAAAGCATGCGGGGCCTGCTGGGCAGCAGCTGGAAGAAGTTTGGACCGGCTGGCCGAGGGACATACGAGTGGTTGACCAGTGAACCCAGCCTGCCACTTCTGGAGACCCAGCTGCAGGTCTGTACCTAGCGTTTCTGCCTTTCCCTCGCCCTGCATTAACTTCGTTTTCAAAGTCACCCCTGCCCTCTTGTTTTAGGAAGCTCAACATTTTTCCTTTTGCATATCTAAGTCCATCAATTAGCATCGTACAAGGAAATGAACCTGCAAATTTGAATTTTCTTTTTTAATGCTACATGTAAATAAAACTTGCCACAGGATGTACTCTCAGGTTCAAAGACTGTCCCGGAGGTGAGTGATAAGGTGCTAACAGCTGCTGCGAGCCTTTTTTGTTTCAAATGTGTTCTTTGTTTCGCAAACAATAGCTACCTTCCCTTTCGCTCTTGGGAAGGTAGACTGGCCACGGTTAGGAGTTCAGAGAATCCAGGTGTCTCCCGCAGTGAGGAGAGCGAGGCTTTGTTTCTAGGAACTGTTGCAGACACATCACCACAGGAACCTCACCGAGTCTAGACGGTGCGAAGGAAGAGTAACTAGAAACGTTGAAGGACAGAACTGATATGAGCGTAAGATGGCTGGGCACACCCGGAAGAAGGAAACAATCCAGGGGTTTCTTTTCAGGAAAAACACCTGGTGAGAGTCACTGGCATCTGAATCATGCTCTGGAAAATGCCCACGTGCACTTTGTGACCTGTCGCTGTCCACAATTGCTCCATTCCTGGCAATGTCCCAGTTAACCTAGTCCCCGAGGAAAATCCCCGAGCCACTAGAAACCCCTTCAGCAAGACTCACTACACAACTGTGAGGGGAGTGAGCACATTCAATCAGCTGACCACAAAACTAAAGACATCCTTTGCACATCAAACACTCACACGCTTTTTAACCAATCTACCAACATGAGGCAGCAAATAAATGAAGAAGATAGGAAAGGTGGCCCTTAATTCTGTACATCTAGCTGGGAAACAAGGTCTCTTTATTCAAGAAAACCATCCTAACCTGCTACTGTAGAGAAAAAGCTTTCTGGTGTTTCATTCAGGGTTCAGACGGTGGAAAAACTGATTACAGGAGGAGATGCCACCGTGTCTTACCACCCGTATTTTGGCAACAAATATTGACAATATCCTAAGCGATGTAATTGTAAGTGATAGAGTCTATTGCATATCATCTTTGAAATAGAGCATTAACTGCCATGTACATAGTCCAGGGAACTGCTCACAGCTGATCAGACACAATTACTCTTCCTATTTTTGGTGATGAAACATAAGTTATACAAAATAGTCCCTGTTTACATGAATTTACAAAGAGTGATTGTTTCATGAACTGAAACGTGTGACAAGAGCTATAGCATGTCTAATGATCCAGCAAGACAAGGCAAAAAAAATCAATGTCACATATCCTCTGGTCTCTAATTTGATTTCTTAATACATGTAGGAAACTCATTTATGAGTTCATCCACTCTGATAGCTTTTATAATTAAAGTAGCTTATAACATCATAAAAGGTATTTACATTAATAATTCCGTTCGACTAGATTATTGTGAGAAAACAGAAAGAACCCAAGCCTAGAAATATGACTTTCCAACAATCAATAAAATATGTTATGAAAATGTTTTCTGATACTCTCTATCAATTTAAAATTAAAATTTATTGATGTCAGGCTTATTATCACTGTATTCTCCAGCCTTACACGGTCAATGACTTTCTCAATTTCCTCTTTAGGAATTTGAGTCCATTGGACCATTTGGAACCCTAAGATCTAAATAGATAAATATTCACCAAGTATTTTACACATATTAATCATTTGGTTTCCATGCTAACCCTCCAAAGTGGATAATCTGATCTCCACTTCCTAGATGAGAAAACCGAGGCTCGGTGTAGAAAGTGAAAAGTCTGTCGTCACACAGCCGTTACAGGGCCCTGCTGCCAACGGCAAAGACAAGGATCTTATTTCTAAAAGTCCTTTCATTCTCGTGCATTTTAAGCTAACTTATCTTAATTCAAGGGCATGATACCAAGCTGTATAAACAGTAAATAAATCTTGCCATGTTGAGTCAAAACACACACTGTTGTACATTCTTTAGAGTATAAGAGTTTACAAACGCAATGTGAGATAACCCTCAAGTCTCTCAAGAGCTCAAGACGAGCAAACCATTTGCCATTTTCAACACAATTAAGAACCTTAGTTCTCATGGTCTAAGAGAAGTTTTATCTTAAACTATTGGTGGGGGAGGGGTGTTGTAGATCCCGTTACCCACGCTACTGAGTAGATCCTAACAGTCTTCCTCTCGGACAGACTACAGCTGCCATTGTGGGTTTCCGACACTGTCCATTTCTATGGGACTGGAACGGCATTTCCTTCTCTCAAGGAGCTGCTAGTGGGTTTGAATTGCAACCCACCACGTAACCACTAGACCCCAGGACTACCGTATGAGAGCTCTAAGGCTTGGACTCTCTGACTTCTCTCCAGAGGAGCAGACACTAGCGTATTTGTTACTGCATGCTTTCTGTGAGGGAGAAACTCTTTCATACTTGGCTCTTTCTAGCTTTATTAAAAGAAGGGCAACACAATTCAAGGTAATATTTTTTCAGATAGGTTCTCTCTTGCTAATGACACATCAACTCAGATCTGGTATATTAGTTACTCCATCAGGAACCATTGTTTTTCTGAACTTACATTTCTTAGTTGCCTGAGAAGTTACATGCAGTTTTCTTTAAAACAGTCTAAATTTCCTATGCCTACACATGGTGCACAACATTGAAAGCACTGTAAATTCACTGATAAGTGTCAGCCAAATAAAAATCCAAGTATTATTTTTATACAGTACAAATGCTTAACCATGTAAGAGTTTGTTCCTGTATGAACTTTGTGTGATAATAAAATGTTACTGGTCTCCACACCACCTTGACCTGGGGGCTTGGTTGTTAAGTACAATAGAGTCAGTTTTTGTCCACAGCCACTCTATGCACAACTGAGTACGGCGCTGTCCTCACTACAAGGGGGGCTATGCGTGCGCCCGTCGCTACAGCCACTGGGTTGAGTCGATCTTGTTGAGTCTTCCTCTTCAATTTTTGGGACATGCTAATCAATTGGTCCAACATTGTTTCTAAGTATTTCTCTTCTATCGCCTCATTCATAAAGTAGTGCTCGGGGTTTTAAAAGTTAGCAAGCAGCCACCAAAGGTCCAACAAATTATCTCTAGCCACCTGGAGCAATAAAGGAATAAGGAGATTGAAGAATTGGGGGAGGAAACAGTGCCTTTCTGTTATTTACACGAACAACGGTCTCTTTTGCCATGAGCCCATAAGAACTAGACGGTGGCCTCTGTCGTATTGACTTTAACCTTGTAGACCACAGCCCAACTGGTAAACACTCCACCGCCAGGGCTCCCAGATCGTAAATATAGTCAGGTTAAAATATAACATCTTGTTTGATCCACCTTTTGACTCATTTAAATGTTTTACTTGTATTTTCTAAAAGGAGAAAGGAACATGATTTAAGCCGCCAGTGAATCTGCTCTAAACAGAGCTCAGGGGTGTGAATAGCATCGCTATCATGTAGAGTGCACTGGAGAGTGGAGTACGGCAGGTGTGGCCAGGTACAAACGTACACCTGACCTTCCTTTTGATCCATTTTAAAGTTCTAGTTGTTAATGTTTTATGTTTTCTTTTCAATTGAGGTTATCCTCTACTTTAGTTTGTTAGTGTTATTGGTTTTTTTTTACTTCTCTGGTTTTGTGTGCTTTTTGGTATATGAAAGCCAGGATGGGTGAATCTAGACAGTAAGTGGAGTACTGGTTTCTTGGGGGCATGGGCAGGGGAGGTTGGAGGGTAATGCGGAATTAATGAATGACCAGATAAAAAAGAAAGCATAAAGGCTCTAAAATGGATCGTGATAATGATTACACATTATCCTTGATGTGATTGAACTATTGAATTGTGTGATATGTGAATTGTGTCCTAATAAAACTTTAAAAAATGGAGGAAGAATGGAGAACAGAATTTCAATTTCTCCATGGGAGCCATTGAGTATGGACAAGTCCTTGAAGTTTTACCCTATGATAATCTTTAACCATTAAACCTTAAACAAACTATCCCTGGAAGTATTCTTGGCACCAAAATTTTTAACCTTTTGCTCTTTTGAAGAATGATCCATGTGAGGTCAGACTGATAACAGCCAACTTGAGAGACTAGACGAGAAACTTAGGGAACAGTCATGGAAGGAGGAGGAGACATCAGCACCACGTGCAGGATGCACGCCTGTCAGTGAGTTGCAGTGTGAAGTCGGTGCAATGGCGCAGGACTGTGCCTACTGTCACACACAACACACTGGCAGAATGGCTTCAAATGTAGCCAATACACGCATAGCATGAGTTCCTATTCAAAGAATGAATGGTGGATCTACTAAGATGTCTTTCTTAGAGTGTACTTTGGTAGAAATATATAAACACTACATACTTTGAGATTCTGACTGAATTCCTACTTCATGAGAAAAATCCACTTTAGCTCAGGATGTTCAACTCCTTGGCATAAATAAGTGGCTATAGTTATTTTAAAATAAACAATAGAAAAAAAGGACCCTCAGGAGGACAAATTGTTTACACCCAACAACTTACAAGTCAGCCGTGGGAGCATACCCAGCAGCACTGCAGAAGCAAGTCCTGGCAATCTGCTTCCATAAGGATTATAGCCAATCTCTCCCCTACCTACGTCCAAGATGCTGCTAGGGCTTCCCATCTGCATTCCCATAATGCCACGGGCTGTGTATCTATGTCTGCCAGTCCTTACCACTTTGGAAGTAGGGGCTTTTCTCCTGTTCTTGGAGTCCCTTGAAGACAAGGTTGCTATGGTGTACATACTCCTGTAAAGGGTCAGTCTCAGAAACGCACAGGGGCAGTTCCGTGCGATCCTATTGGGTCGCTGTGGACTCACCAACACTGAGTCGTATGGCGAGAAAAATAAAGGATGGAGAAAGAGAACTTGCGGCCTTTGCTCTGCCCTCTCCTAACGCTCATCTATTCCCTACCTCCAGGGCACTCAGAGGACAAGTTCCACCAAAGATGATGTGGAGCCCTTCCTGTGCATCCTCCTGCCCGCCACCGTCCTGCTCTTCTTGCTCTTCCTGGTGCTTCTCCTCTACCGCCGCTGCACGGCGCCCCGGCCGCAGGGACAGGTCTTCAGCATTGACCTCCCAGAGCACCCACCAACGGGAGAGGTGACTGACCTTCTGCCAGGCTTACCCTGGGGCAGTGAGCAGAGCTTCCCATACTCGCCCCTGCCTGCAGAGGGGGCTCTCCTCTCTGTGGGCCTGCCGCCCTCCTATGAGGAAGCCACCAGGAAAGACCCTGGAGCAGGAGGCCGGGATAAAGTCCTTCGGTATGAAGGGGCCTCACCTGGACTGCAATTAGCACAAATAAGATGCTCTTAGAAACCCCTCAAAAAGCAGGCATCAGCCCTGGAGAAGGGTAACTGTACCCCAAGACGCGGATCATTGGCCAGCTCCTTGAGGGTTAAGACTGGGCCGGGGGTAAACTGGAGAAGTGTCTTATTTCTTTACGGCGTTTCCAATTCCCTAGGGGAAAGTCTCTTCTTGGCTTTCTTTAAAAAAAAAAAAGACTACATCTTCTAAAACTGCATTGTACACCTGAGAAAAGTAGGGAAATTCCACATGTGGAGAAAAAAAATGAGCATGGACACTAGCTCTGAAGAGAAAGAAAAAGGAAGCTCCAGGCAAGCCAAAGGCAACTGCTTTTGTCACAAAGTAACACTTCTTCCTCCACCAGTTTCTCAGGATCTCATGGTTTCATGGGATACAGTTTCAAGATACACACAAGGCTCTAGAACAGGGGTCCTCAAACTTTTAAAACAGGGGGCCAGTTCACGGTCCCTCAGACCCATTGGAGGGCCAGACTATAGTTTAAGAAAAAACCATAAACAAATTCCTCTGCACACTGCCCATATCTTATTTTGAAGTAAAAAAACAAATGGGGCAAAAAACACCCGGCGGGCTGGATAAACGTCCTCAGGAGGTCTCATGTGGCCATAGTGTGAGGACGCCTGCCCTAGAAGCAGTGACAGGCACATCTAGAGCTGCAGTGGTCACTGGTTGTGGTACAAATAATGGGCTTAGGTTTTCAAGACAGAACTTGGTTTTCAATCTTAATAACGAAAGTCCAGGTACCTACAAACATTTTACTTACAAACGAATCAGGCATGTCCCACATTATCTCATGTGCCACCTCTCTCTCATTCACTCGTCTTCCGATGTGCTTCCTTGAGCAGGAGAGCGATGTGTCCAAGCCAGGGGAGAAGGACTTGCCCTATATCATCAGGGTCACTTGTGGCAGAAGAGAGAGTGATAGCAAGACCATATTATCTTGCTATGACTTTGTGATCACCACCAAGCAACAGGCACAGAGCAGAAAACAGCTCCACGATGGGAAATAGAGACCAAACTCTTGCATCCCGTGGTAGAGAGAATCATAGCTCATTGGCTCCCACATAGCTCATTTGCAACCCAGACTTTAGACTCTTGTTGGACAGATGTGAACACTGGAGCCCGAACTAAGTGACTTGACCCATGTCCAAGGCAGAACTCAGAGCCAGAGCCTGGCTTCTCTGCCCAGGCTACAGCACTTTTACTGTGACCACGTTCTCCCAGGGACATTGCAAATGTGGAGTTTCAGCCCACAGTGCTGGTGGGGGTCAGGGGTATCAGCAGGATGAAGACATTTGAGTTTGGAATGGATATAAATCTCTGTCAGTGGTGAAGCTGGGTCTTGATGGGGACAACAAGCAAGAGCCATGAGTCTACTGCAACTTCTGGGGACTCCGTGCATGAGAGCACTGAGCTCCTGAGTGCTTCCGAGGCTGGGACTTTTCAGAAGTAGGTCGCCAGGCCTTTCTTCTGAAGGGCATCAGGGTAGACTAAAACTGCCAGCCTACTGTTGTGAACTATGCACACCGCCCAGAGATTCCGTATCAGGCTATTCAGGGAGGTGGAGAAGAGACAGGGCTCGGGGTACATGTACGGTTTTTAAATTCTTATTTAATGCCATCGTTTATCATTTATATGGCTTTTTTTTTTTGCTTTCACATTAAAGAAATGTAAAACTAGACAAGCCTTTTAAGGATAAAACTGCGGGGAGGGGAATGTGCATCCCCCACCCCTACTTTAATATGACCGGTTTTATGCTAGATATGCAATGTGGTACCGTTTTAGAAAAATAAAAAGTAAGCAAAAATATGTCTTGTTTCATGTAATCTGAGAGAGAGAAAATCACTGAGGACTCAAGCAAAGTACAAGCTATTTGGGTGAAGATCAATAAGGTTTCTTTCAAGAACACCATACTAACAATTTCCTAATCTTCCATAAAGGAAGGGAAGCAAAGGAATGGAAATGAGGTCAGCAGACAGCCTTCTTTGTGTTCCTTATTCAATAAGCTAGTTCTGCAGAAGACTCCTAATTCTGCCTCCAGCACATCCCTCCTGCCCCTTTCCTGCCAACGGAACCCAGATTTGGCGCCAATATGCTGAGGTTGCCTACTTAAAAGCAAGCAGAGTCCCTGACCATGCCAAGGGTGCATCAGGATCATCTATAATGGGAACATCAGTTCCGTCACTGGGACTTGTGTGGTCTTTGGGACCAAAGGAAAGATGTACTGTGGGAGGTCTGTTGTTGTAGAAAAGCATGGCTTGCTATTAAAAACAAACCCTGAGGAAATGCCCTGCTTTGTTTGCTGATTGTCCCACACCTGTGTGTGATGCCTGGGGCGGGGCGGGACCACCTGAGGTAAGGCATCAGCATCACGTCTCGCTCAGATTCTGAGGATGGTAGAGAGATGGAAACACACCAGAGAGCAGCTGAGCTAGCCCTGTGACTGCCTCTATTTCAATGAAAGCATTCATTTTCTATGGTAATAAGCAGAGACTCAAACCGGTTCATCCTGATTTCAGTATTGTGGCCAGCAAACCAATACCAGAAAGGACCTGCATTTTTAACATGGAGGTGAACCCAGATGGTTTTTCTCATTCTGATGAAGTAGAAGCCCAGCTAGACATATTATCTCCCTCTTAAAAAACAAGGAGAGAGAGAGAGAGAGAGAGAGAGAGAGAGAGAGAGAGAGAGAGAGAGAGAGAGAGAGAGAGAGAGAGTGTGTTTGTGTGTGTGTGTGTGTTGCACAGCAACCAAATCTCTTGACTGAGTCCAAAGAAATTATCTGTGCCTGGCCCAACTCTGGCGGCCAACCATGCTGCTCTGAACATAGGTTGCTCTGTATATTCCCAACAATGGTCTACTCGCAAGCATCATGCTCCTGAAAGGGCCCACTGTGTGAATTCCAAGTCTCTCATATGAGAGTTCTGACCCACAATCTTTCTCATTTTAGTTATTTCAGATCACCCAAATTCCCACTGCCACTGAGTTGATTCCAGCAGAAGACCTGCTTCTTCATAGTTTCTGTATTAGTCTGGGTACTTTAGAGAAAAAAAAATCCACAGAAACTCATGTATGAGAGTTTTATATATAGCTTAAGTGCGCATCAAGAAAACATCCCAACCCAGTGCTGCCCAAGCCTACAAGCCCAACATTAACCCTTATGTCCAACACCAATTCACAAAGTCCTCCTTCATCTCCCAAAACACACACAATGATGCCAACTGCAGGAGGAAAAAAGTCAAATCAGTGAATTTGTAAGCTTCTCAGTGCTGGCAGGGGTCCCTACACAGCTGCTCCAGCACCCAGGGCTACATCGGGATAGGTCCATGCTGCTTCTCAGGGATGTCTCCCAGGAAGTGAGCCTTGCCAGCTAAAGCAGGGAACTGGCTAAGGCAGCTGCACCCTGGTCCAACCATCAGAAAGCAAGAGACCCGAGAACTAGAAAGATGAGGCTTACCGAGCCATTTATTCCTCTACCTTTCAATTAACCCCACATGTGTTTATTCACCAGGTTGGCACAATAAACTAACTGCCTCAGTTACAGAGAGTAAATTTTTACACATACTGATGGGCTCATCTTTCTCTTATTGAGTGTCTGGTCAGATTGAACCAGTAACCTTATGGTTAACAGCCTAATGTTCATCCCACCCACAGATAAACCATAAATTAGAAATTGCCCAACTATATACCCCACAAACCAAATCCAAACTCGTATATAAAGTATGAGCTAAGGGATGGATTTCATGTTTTTAGATGGTAGGAAACAAATCAAAAGAATATTTTGTGATGCATGAATGTTCTGTGAAGTCCAATTTCAGTGTCCAGTAACAAACTGTATGGGAACATCAGCAGACCCACTGGTCTGTGACTGCTTTCTTGGTGCAATAGAGCTGAGTGGATGGAGCAGAGACTATGTAGACCTTTGCTACAGATACCAATGGGCTTCAACCCTGATTGCATCACCTGGGTAACTGAGAACTAGAAAGGCCAGAGTCCACCCAGGTGAAGTGATGATTCTAGTAATTCTACTATGTGGTCAAATTTGGGACTTCTGCTCTGGGTAATGTACTTACAAAGCACAAGTAAGCTTATTGTGAACAGATGTAAGGTAGCATAGTTAGAGGATGTTAGGTCTGTCAATACGGCTGTGAGCCATTTATTATTATTATTAAATCACTTTAGTTGGAGCTCTTATAACTCTTACAACATTCCATGCATCAAGTGTATTAAGCATATCTGTACATATGGTGTCATCATTTCCTAAATATTTACTATTTGAGCCCTTGGTATCAGCTCCTGCTTTCCCTACTCCCCTACCTTTGTGACCCTTGATAAATTATAAATTATTATTTTTTTCATATCTTACATGGACCACTGTCTCCCTTCACCCACATTTCTGTTGTTCATCCCCGCCCCTCTCCGGGGCGGGATGTTGTGCGCTGATCATTGAGGGTTCCCTCCTCTTTCCCCTTTTCTCCCTACCCTCCTAATATCACTACTCCCATTTCTGTTCCTGAGGGTTATCTGGCCTGGATTCTGTGTGTTGTGAGCTCTTATCTGTACCTGTGCACATGCTCCGGTCTAGCCAGACGTGAAAGGCAGGACTGGGGGATGAAGAAGCCTTAAAAACCAGAGGAATATTGTGTTTCATAGGTGCTAGGCTGTGCCCTAGCTGATTCATCCCTTCCTTATGACCCTTCTTGGAGGAGGTGTCCTATTGTCTACAGATGGGTTTGGGGTCTCTGCTCCAACTCCCCTCATTCTCAACAATATGTTTGTTTGGGGTCTTCTGGTGCCTGTTACCTAATTCTATTGACATCTTATAATCACACAGGTTGGAGTGCTTCTTCTATGTGGTCTTGTTGCTTCTCAGCTAGGCTTGTTTAACTTCAAGCCTTTAAGACCCCAGACTCTATATCTTTTGATAGCTAGGCACCATCAGCTTTCTTCACCACATTTGCTTATGCACCCATTTTGTCTTTAGCGAGCATGTAGGGAGGGTGAGCATCATAGAATGCCAGGTTGTTAGAACAAAGTGTTCTTGCATTGAGGGCGGGCTTGAGCAGAGGCCCAAAGTCCATCCACTTCCTCAATGTATTGCCATATAAATATATGTACATAGACCAATACCTCTATTTTTATGAATTAATATATGTACATAAGTGCACACCTATGTTTATACTTCTATCCATAGCTTTGTTTCCTAGAACTTTCCTGTTTCTTTACTTTCTTCCTTTCCCACCATCACACTCACCCTTCCGCCTCTTAGTAATTCCTCTCAGCTAGATTGCTATTGCTCCAACACCACCAGGATCTCTACATCCTCCTCGTTGTTGCTTTTAATTCCTTAGTTGTTCCCCTGTCTATGGTGGTGTTTGATCACCACTCCTTTCCCCTGCGTCCTCCTCTCCCCAAGTCCCTCCGGAACTGTTGGTCCCATTGCTTTCTTCTCATGCCTACCTTATATAGGTTTGTGAGCCATCCTCTATGACAACCTTCTCTATAAACTCTTTCGTGAATCTGACAGACCAAGCTTCCGCTATAGCCAATTCGGTGCCCAAATCATTCTTACAGGAAAGAACAAACAAACTTGCAGCCATTGAGCCTGTTCCTACTCATGAAAACTGTATTGGATCGGGTAGAACTGCCCCTCCGGGTTCTGGAGACTAACTCTCCATGGGAGTCAAATGCCTCATCTTTCTCCTGCAGAGGGGCTGGTGGTTTCGAATTGCTGACCTTGCAGACTGCAGCGCAATATGTAACCACTACACCACCAGGGCTCCTTTCTTACAAGAAGTGACTTATTCATGATAAATATACCTATGTATGTATGCTTATTATACAGGGTCTGCAATATATACATTAGTACATCAATGTTAATGTGTAAATATGCCTCCTTAAGTGTAGGGCCTCAGTGTCACTATGGGATAAGCATTGGGCTGCTAACTGCAAGGTCAGGGGTTCAAACCCATCAACTGCTCCATAGGAGAAAGGTGGGGCTGCCTGTTTCTGCAAAGATTTGCAGCCTTGGAAACTCCAGGGAATGATTCTACTCTGTCCCATTGGGTCCTATGAATTGGAATGGAGTATGGCAGTGAAGGCATTTACAAGAGTTAAGTAAAAGTCAGGTATTGAGAGAGTCAATCCTGAAGTACGGTTAGGCAAAATGAACATGGGACCCTAAATCAGATGGTTAGGACGCTGGCAAGGTCATGTAAACCAGTACCCAACAGAACCTGCTTAGCTACCAGTTATCGGTCAGAGACACGGTAATTAGAGAAACTCAGTGTCTGGAAATGCTGATAGCAATTTAACATTCTTCCAAAATCCACGCAGCTGAATTGTCTCACAGACCAGGGTCTTGACTAATTCAGGGAGCACAAATCTTTTGGGGCTTCCACTGTAGGACCTGAGCTAGAAATAGAGGCAGTAGGATCACACGTGTGATAAACTGCGACTATGTCTGAAGGGCCTTCCCTCATGGTGATTTGAGAAGCACTGAAGTAAAAGAAGAGATAGCCCCCACCCCCCACGCCCAAGCGTCCCTGCTGTCTTTCCTCCATCTTGAAGTCAATGCCTAGCTGTCAGCGGCCTTTCCCGGCCCCGGATCTCATTCTAAACATGTAGGTAGACCCACATCTGGGCCCAGGAGGACCTGGGGAGACATTTATGTGGGACCCATAAACAGGCTGAGAACTGACTAGTTCATACTGATAAATTCAAGAATAAGGTCAGGGGTATGTCTAGGAAATAAAGAAAGCACGTAAACACTGCAACACCTCTGTTAAACAGTAACATACGGATCCTTCAAAGTCCTGTCTGAGTCAGGTTCAATCTCTACCATGTCTTCCATTTGTCCCAACCAAGAAATCCAAATGCCAAGGTTGCCGTGAAAGCTCCAGGCTTAAGAACTGATGGGAACACCTTCAATACCCTAAAGTTTCAGGCCCTAAAATTTAGGAGAAAGGTCCTTCAGACATCTATTGGAAATATCTCCTCTTAGCTGAATCAAGATCGTGTGGCTTTTAAGGGCTTTGAAGAAAAGGAGCCGTTGTCTGTTTGTTGTGTATGTGTTGGTCTACTTTAATTTCCAATAAAAAAGCCTTTTAAAAGCAGTTTGGTAGTTCTCCTTTTTCCTCATATAAACACCCTCCAAACAGCTCCCAAAGTTTTATCAAGCAAACCTTACTTTGATTAAAATGGGTGTTTTCATTTTAAAAGGCTGTTCTAGCTTTAGACTTTAGCGTTCTTAGCCTCAGGTTCACGTTCAATAAATGTCTCTTCATTTTCTGGGGCACACAAGAAAGGTGGTTCACAGGTGCTTCTGAGAATCCCCAATCATGATCTAGGTGTCTGGTGGCTGCTATGATGGGGACTCATTCAACATTCATCAAGCAATTACATATCAGGCGCCGAGCAAAGAGCTCAGCTCAGAAGGGGCTTCATGGGTTGTGTTGCATCTAAATAATGGATGAATGTTATAATTCCCATCAAAACTAAAGAAGAAACCAGCAAACAGAGAATATTACATTTCTGGTTAATATATAAAGTTACTGCCCATTATACAGTTCTCACATTTGAGACAAGGATAGTCAAATATTTTGTCAAATACCAAATATTTCGTTAAAGTGCGGCTGCAAGAGTACGCCGGAGGCTTCCAGTTTGCACCCGGATGTAAGGAGCGTGAGTACTAACCGTCCCATCATTACAACAAGAAGAAAGCTAAAGAGCGAAACCAACAGCTCTTCTCGGATCCTTCGAAAATCTGAATTTCCAACCAAACACAGGAGAAAAAGCTGGAGAAACAGAGCAATACTGAAACTCGCTACTTACCAAGAGCAGAAATCTCGAGCCCTGCAGCCGCCACCATTAAGCCTCACCTAGGCAGGGATACTTAAAGAAGGGTAATGGAGTAAGTGCTAGAGACTGAGCGTGAGCTCATTTGATAAAAGCTCAGGGGGATCAGCTGAGAGTGGGCGTGGCGCATGCTTTTGTGAATCTCACCTACAGGAGTACTGCCAGGTTTTTACCCAGAAGGCCCAAGAAAAATCACCTGGAGCTTCTGGCAGGAAGAGAATAGCAAACATTTTGAAATATTGCCTCGCCCTCTTTGATAAGAGAGAGACTAATTTCCCAGGGCCTGGACAACATGTGTTTTTATTTGAGTTGAATGAATTTAGAGGAGGGAAAATCATCGAGTCTTCCTCATGGGAGCGAAGAATCACCAAATTCTAGCTTTCTTCTAGCCAAATGTTGTGCTGAAAAAAACAACAAGCAAACAGTCACAAAGAGGCAAACATCACAAAATAGCAAGGCCCTTCAATGGAGAAAGGGTAGTCTTTTCAACAAATGGTGCTCGACTAAATGGGCAGCGTCATGTCAATGAGTCCATTTAGACACAGAGCTTACACACACACACACACACACACACACACACACACACACTAACTCACTATGGATGACAGACCAAAATGAAGCTGCAAAACAATTCCATGTCTAGAAGACAACAGAGGAGAAAATCAAGGTGACTTTGGGTTTGGTAATGACTTTCTATGTATAGCATCTAAAGTGCAATCCATAAAAGGAAAAAGAGACGTTCGATTTCCTTAAAATGAAACACTTCTGTTCTGGGAAAGACACTGTTCAGAGAAGGAAAAGACAAGGCACAACCTGGGAGAAGATATTTTCAAAACACTGATTTGATCAGGGATTTTCATCCAACACATACAAAAATTTCTTAAAACACAACAATAAGAATAAGATAAAAGAATAATTTATAAACTATTAAGGGTTCAGGGGGGAAGAGGGAGGGGAGAGCGGGGAGGGAGGGGGAGGGAAAAAAGAAAAACGAGCTGATTCCATGACCCCAAGTGGAAGGCGAATTTTGAGAACGATGAAGACAACGAATGTATAAGGGTGCTTTACTCAATTGATGTATGTATGGATTGTGATAAGAGTTATATGAGCCCCAATAAAATGATTTATTAAATTCAAAAAAGAAAATAAATAATGGCAACATATTTACAAATGTGCTTGACACATGGATGGATGAATTGTGATAAGGGCCATAAGAGCCCCTAATAAAATTATTTTTTTAAAAAAACACAACAATAAGAAACCAAACCACCCAACTATAAATTTGGCTGGTGATATGAACAGGAACCTCACCAGAAACATACAGATGGTAAACAAGCATATGAAAAGATTCTCCACATCATGCCTTTAGGGAATTTTGCAGACCAAAATAACAGGGAGGCACCACAGCACGTGTGCCCCTGCTGTCCACTTCCAGTTAGTTAATCCTGACCTGAGCCTGAGGACCTGTCCTGGAGACTCGAACAAACCCAGCGAGGACGCTGAAAGAACAAAAATATCAACCATCGTTTATAGCCAGCGGAGTAGTGTAGCTGTTCCAACCACAACCACTAAACATCTCTTCCTAACATAGTGCTTGTTTGTTGCCGATTCTGTGAAATACAAAAATAAATAAAGGATGACTTGGCATGACTGGTGTTGTGTGCCATTGATTTGATTTTCACTCACAGTGTCCCCAAGTGAAAACGTAGAACTGTCCCATGAGGCTCTCTTGGTTGTGATTTTACCGAACCAGTCACCACGTCTGCGTTCCTCAGAGCCTCTGGCTAGCATGGAACCAACTGACCTTTTGGAGAGCAGTCAACTGCTTACTGGTTGTACAGCAAGGACTTCTCTGGTCTATAGCCATCAGGGGAAACTGGTTATATATACACACAAACATTTTATTTATTTATATATAATAAAGTATTTTATATGAAAAATATAAACATTGTATTTAAATATGTCTAAGAATATATGTAAGAAAGTATATATATGTACACATATATATGTATATATTCTAGATTAGATATAGGGGAAAGTTTCCTGACCCCATTTCCTAATTCTGCTCCAAAGTGGTTCTGGTGTCAGAGGGAGGGCATCGAATATGAAACGAAAGCACACGAGAGATGCTCCCAACCTGCCTCCCTCCAACTGGAAGCAGCTGGGAACTAGCCTGGCCTAACTAACCATCAGCCTCAGTTTCGTGGATCTTCCAGTACAGACAGTGGGATGGCGCACAACATTTGCTTAGTTAAGATACCTCGTTCGGGTGTCACTCAGCCATTGATGAACTATGAGCTGACAAAAAGAATGATTTCACCATAATAAATCAACAAGAAAGCTAGCTTAATTATCCTCGAATTTCATTAAACTTGTTATAACTGAAATTTAAAAATAAGTAATTGTCTTTCCTTTCTTCTGTTCTTGATATGACGGAACTCAAACTCGCTGCCCTGGAATCGCTGCTGACTCACAGTGACCCTATAGGACAGGGGAGAACTGCCCGTGTGAGAGTCCGAGACTGTAACTCTTTACGGAGGAGAAAGTCTCACCGTATAAACACGCTGCTGATGCCTTTACTAACAGCATAGTCCATTCCCTATAAGGGAAATGTACTGGAATTAAACTTCAGTTTTCTACTAATAAAATGCAATGCCAACATGCATTGCTCTATGTAAAAGATATTCAACAGGTGAAAAGGTTTGTTAAGCAGCCATGCAAATTACATTTCTTTGAAAACATTCCTGCAGGAAAGGAAAATGATGTTCCCGGCTTTGCCATGACATTTAAGCAATAATGAAACATTTACCACCAGGGTTCATCGAAATGCGCTATGTAAAAAAAACCCAAGTTAATTCTTTGGCTTTCACGAATGAATTAAAACTTGGTGCTATATAATAATAAATTTGATCCCAAGCCACCGCCATGGAGTCCATTTTGACTCAGAGCAACCCTACAGAGGGTGCCCGGTGCTCTGTAAATCATCACAGGACTAGACAACCCATCTTTCTCCAGCAGAGTGCTGGTGGGCTTGACCCAGGCACCGTGCGGCCGGCAGTCCAAAGGCCACCCTGTGCTGGTACTGGATGCGCGGCTCATCCTGATCCTCCGCACAGCAGAAACACTGCCTGATACTGCGCTAGCCTCACCACTGTTCTCACCACTGCTGCAGCCAGTGTGTCAATCCACCTCACCGAGGGTCTGCCTCTTTTCCACTTCCCCTCCACTGTGCCAATCTGATGTCTCTCTCCAGGACTTCTCCCTCCTGATCGCCTGTCCAAAATACATGCGACGAAGAAGTCTTGTCATCTGCTTCCGAGGAGCATTCTGGCCGTACTTCTTCCGAGGCAGGGATGCTTGTTCTGGCGACATACACGATTTCCCATTCTTCACCAGCACCAGCGCCCACCCTGCTCCCTACATGCCTCTTTCTAGATTCTCTTGTGCTCCAGTCCCTCCTAGCCGAGATGACAGCCAAGGACGTCCTGTGGGGCCTTTCCACTCTGTCCGGTGCAGTTGTTACCAGGTGGAATCCACTCAGCAGCACACGACAATAACAGATGCACAGCACAGTAAATAGACCAAGATCCTCTGGATTCTATCTTTAATATAGCAAATGCTGTGGTACGTGAAGTGTATGCCAAGGAAAACGGAGAAAGCACTAAGCACAGCCCTCCGCTGGCTCTCGTGTAACAACTAGATACTGGCTAGTGTCGGCAGGCTCGGGGAGCAGGAGGAACCGCACACTCTGCAGGCTGGGAAAGCAAAATGGTGCCGTCACTCTGGGAAACAGTCACAAAGTGAAATATTTACCATGGGACGAAATGAACCAAACCCGGTCGGCCATAATAGCTGAAAAGTGGAAGCAACCTAATATTCATTGACTGATGAATGGATAAGGCAAGAGCGATATGTCCACACGATGGAACATTGTGTTGTTGTTGTTGTTAGGTACCATCACGTCAGCTCTGACCCATATGGCCAACATCGCACTGTCCTGCGCCATCCTCACAATTGTTCCTGTGCCTGAGCCCTTCGATGCAGCCACTGGGTCACTCCGTCTCGTTGAGGGTTTCCGTCGCTGCCCCTCGACTTTACCAACCATGATGTCCGTTTCCAGGGACTGGTCTCTCCTGACAATATGTCCAAAGTATGTAAGCCAAACTTTTTCCATCGTTGCCTCTAAGAAGCCTCTGGTCTTACTTCTTCCAATACAGATTGGGCTGTCCTTTTAGCAATCCATGGCACTTTCAATATTGTTCTACAGTACAATTCTAATGTAATGTGTCTTCTTGGTCTTCCTTATTCAGTGTCCAACTTTCACATGCACATGATGCATTGGAGAATACTGTGGCTTTAGTCAGGTGCATTTTATTCCTCAAAGTAACATCCTTGCTCTTCAATACTCTAAAATTGTCTTGTGCAGCAGATTTACCTAATTCAATACGTCTTTTGATCTCTTGACTGCTGCTTCCATGAGCGTTGACAAGTAAGGCAAACTCCTTGACAACTTCAAACTTTTCTCCACTTATCATGATGTTACCTATTGGTTCACTTGTGAAGATTTTGGTCTTTACACTGAGTTGTAATCCACACTGAAGGCTACAATCTTGGAACTTCATCAGCAAATGCTTCGATTCCTCCTCACTTTCAGCAAGCAAGGCTGTGTCATCCGTATGCTGCGCATTGTCAATAAACCTTCCTCTGACCCCGATGCTGCATTCTTCTTCATATAATCCAACTTCTCTGATGTCTTGCTAGGCATATAGATTGAGCAAATATAGTGAGAGGGTATAACCCCGTCACACACCTTTCCTGATTTTAAACCACGCAGCAATCAATTCCTTGTTCTGTTTGCACAACTCCCTCTTGACCCATGTACAAGTTTCTCATGAGCACGATGAAGTGTTCTGGAATTCCCAGGTCTACTGTCATCAGAGTTCAATGAGATGTTCTCCAAATTCAGGTGGGATAGACTCAAGATCTATCTGTTCCCATGGGCTTGTTTTCATTTTCTCCAGCTTTATCCTGAACTTGCCGGTAGAGATGAGCAATTGATGGTCTGATCCACAGTCAGCCCCGGTCTACTCTTAGCTGCTGATGTTGATGTCATATCATAGTGGACTATTATTACTCACTCTCACCGCCATGGAGCCAACGCTGGCTCACAGCAGCTCTATAGGAGGGGCTAGAACTGCCTGGAGCTTTTGAGATGATTGTTTACGGGAGCAGAGGCCCCATCTTTCTCCTGCAGAATAGCTGGTGATATTGAACTTCTGACCTCTTGCATCTCAGCCCAATGCATAACCAGTACACCACCAGGGTTCCTGTTGTCCCACTAATCCCCTCTAAAAAGGAATGCTGCCACGTGGACCTTGAAAACGGTATGCTAAGTGAAAGAAACCTGTCGTGAAAGAGTAAACGTTGCATCTGTATGAAATGCCCAGAACAGGCAGATACAGAGACAAGAAGTAACTTAGTGGCTGCCTGGGGCTGGGGGTGGAGTGGGGTGGGGTGGGGAGCGGGGTGTTGGAAAGTGATAACTAAAGGGTATGAGGTTTATTCTGGTGTTGGCGGGCAGGGAGAGGGTGAACCTGCTATAAACTTATTGGAGGGGGTTGCTCACTGTGAGTACACTGAAAACCACTCAACAAGTACACATAAAGTCAGTTAGTCCCACCAATTTCACTCATAGTGACCCCGTAGGGCAGAGTAGAAAGTATTCAAGAGCGAACTGCCAGGCGGCATAGCAGGTAACACTGGCTAGAAAGCTCCAGGTAGTTTATCTACCAGCCGCCCGGAAGGGGGGAAATAAGGCAGTTAAGCGTCTTGGCAACCCCCAGGAGCAGTTCTATCCTACCTTACTGGGTCACCAATTGGGTCCGGATCGACTGGAGGGCAGTGTGCTTGGTTTTTGGAATGGTCTCCAGGGACTAACCAGCCTTTCTGTTAGCAGCCGAATGCTTCACCATGGCGCCATCAGGGTTCTGTGCACGGGTGAATTGTGTGTCCTGCGATTAAAATCTCAATGCCGGTGAGGAGGGTAGTGGGATCACGCTAACTGCCATCACAAAGCACCCGGCCCTGGCAGTCTCCCCATCTCCATTCCCCCCCACCCCCACCCCCAGCAAGCTGCAGGGCCTGATGACTCAAAGGCTTTGGTGTAACTGGAGGAGCGGTCACGAAACCAGGGCGTTCCAAGCTTCTCCCTGGTCCCCAGGCGTCACAGTGGCCCAATCCACCTCTTCCCGCGGAGGGTCCTGAAGGCCTCCTAGGTGTGAGTGGGGTCCCGCCGCCGCCGCCTCGCTCCCGGGGGACAGACACCTCTCCGTTCTGAGCGAGCGCAGGCCCGGCCCAGGCGCCCACAGAGGCAGGTCCTGGAAGGATTGGGCGGCCGACCGGGATCCTAAGGCGGGCGGGGCCGCGGGCGAGGCTCCCAAACCGGTCCCACCACAATCCCCGCCAGCCAGCTGCCGTGTCCCGTGTCCCCCTCCACCCACGGCTCCCCGCACCGCCAACTATTGCAGGCAGGACAATGCAAACAAGGGCAGCGGGAGGGACCCCGCCAGCCTCCCTGCCGACCCCCGACGGACGCCCCGGCCGAGGGGCGCACGCGGGTGGGTGAGGCCCCCGGAGGAGGCGGGAGCCCTCGCGGAGGCGGCGTCCCTTCCCGGGCCGCCCGGGCGCGCGTCCCCGGGGCGGCGGCAGAGGCGGTGCGCCCCGGGCCGGGGCGGGGACTGGACGCCGCCGAGGTCCCGGCGAGCGCGCACGCAGCGGGGCGGCCCCACAGCGGCGGGCGCGGCACAGCTCGGCCGGCTCTTGGCTCCGAGTGTCGGCGCCGCTCATGGACGAGGTGCCGGAGCCCGAGGCCGGGGCCGCAGAGCGCGCGGCATCCCCGGCCCTGCAGACGCCGGGCTGGAAGGCGCCGGAGAGCGCGGAGCCCCAGGTAGGCGCCGCCCGCGGGCGCCCAGGGTGCGGGCTCGGGCCCGGAATGGGGCCGGGTGGGGGCGCAGAGGAGGGGGCGAAGCCGGCGGGCCTGCAGCTAGGCCGGGGTTGGGAGGGGGTCAGTTCCACTGATGGCCGTGGGAAAGTACACTTTCCAGGAGGTCCCGAGCCCCTACTTTCCCCGCCCTGCACCCGTGGGAAATGGGAAAGTTTACTTGTTTCGTCCTGGGTATGGCCTACACCTGAAATTGTTTGGGAGTTTGAAAAAAACAAAACAAAACAAAACACAAACGGAACCATTCGCTTTTCTGAGCCCGCAGAGGGAACCCTCCCCGCCCCACGGGGGGGGGGCACGGAGTGAGGGCCAAAAATGCACGCCATAGATGAGATCCCCAGGGTGGGGCCCTGGGCACCCAAGGAGCAGGGAAGTCGGGCTGGACCTGGGGGTGGCCTGGCCCTGCTGGACCAGAGCTGAAGGCACTCTTGGGGCTGCATCTCACATCCTGCCCTCTGAGAATTGCTTCCCCAGAACTTTCTGTGTTCCACTTCAGCCGGGAAGTTATGAGATCCGGCACTACGGACCAGCTAAGTGGGTCAGCACCTCGGTTGAATCTATGGACTGGGATTCCGCCGTCCAGGCTGGCTTTACAAAACTCAACAGCTACATTGAAGGCAAAAATGAGAAAGGTGAACTCCATTGACCTTGAAATTATGTATATTGTGGGTGAGTCCCATGATACAGTGGTGAATTTTCGCTTATTAAAGAAAGATCTTAATTAAAGAAAAATAACAGCATTAACAAAGGCAGGCTTAATGTTGGACAGACACATGAACCCTCCTCAGGTTGGTGAGCTCCCAGGAAGGTAGTTCTTGGAAGTGCCCCAGCCTCAGTTTTCCTCTCTGCTTCTACAAGATGAACTGGGGCTCCTGGGGATGAGGTCACATGGTGATCATTGACACCCCACCCCCACCCCTTTTCCTGGCTAGTGCTTCCGGATCATTTGATGGTCGGGACCAGAAACGACAAAGGAGTCTCATACGCTCTGTTATGCTACTACTTGTATTTGAGCAGGTCAGTTAGCTTATGGGACTTTCGTAGCTTCCTCGCTGCCATCAACCTCATTATCCTAATCATTAAATAAATCAATAAGGGACTGGATCATGTGATCTCTCATTTCCCTTCCAAAAGTATCAATAGCACCCAAAACGTGTAAATGTGGTCAGAGGGTGATGGCTTGATATTGGCTTTATATTTTCGCAAAGGTAAAAATGGTCTGAAATAATTGTGTCCATACTATAAAGTAAAAAAAGTCCAATAAAAAATAGCAGGCTGAATGACGTGGTCAGAAGCAGAAGTCAACGTGCTGTCATGCTCGCCTTTGTATTTAAGTACGTGTTTTGTGAACAGAGATGAAAATACAGATGACAGCCCCAGTGACAAGCTACGTGGAGCCAGGGTCCGGCCCTTTCAGTGGGCCTACCATTACCACTTCCCTGTACATCCCTGCTGAGCAGCAAGCCGATCCGCCCAGGCCTTCGGAGTCAGATGTCTTCATTGAAGACAGAGCCGAAATGACTGTGTTTGTACGGTACGTGGTGGGTAATTTATAGCCCTGCCGACTGCTCGTTTGACTTGCGTGCCCTGGCAGGGTAGCTCCCGTGTAATTTCCGCAGGCTCTTCACCTTCCAGAACCACCGTTCAAATGCATTTCTTGGTGTCTCCCTGCCTGCTGAGACTCATAGGCTACTTACTCACGCCTGTCACAAAATCTATTCAGAAATGAAAAGAATATGGAGTAGCTTCCTCATGGAAGACAAATGCAGCTTATATACAGTGACCTTGTACGACTGTCCTCACCGGCAATCGGGTTAGGCCTGAAAGAAGTCCCTTCAAACACACGACATGCAGGTTAGCGGCATTCCGGATGGTAGCTTTTCTCTTTGCTGCTGCCTCTCTGTCCTCCCCTGCTCCGCCGGCGTGGTAAGCCGACGCTCTTCTTCTTTCTCAGCCTCCATGTACTCCTGAACGGTCACAGCCTGGGAGTGTCCCCACCATCTCCTTGGAAACGCCCTGGCCACTTTGACTAGTCCTCTTCCACTTGCCACATGATTTGGGTCCCCTCCCATGGGGCCCCTGCAGCATTGAGGGAGGAGCAATCTGAACCCTTGATGGTTGGTCTTCCTTGAACATTGAGAGTGACATGCTCTTCTCTCTCTCCTCCTGGGGCTTCTCTCCCACTGCCCGCCCGAGGTTCACTGTGGCTGTCCCATGCCTGACCCTCCTGTCCTCGCCGCCACTACCCGTGTCTAAGGATTCCCAAGCCTCACACACGTCTGCAGCTCTGGATTCCCTACTTGTTGAGTGTCTCCATTTGGGAAAGCATCCTTCCCCAACTGCTCAATCCTTCTCCGCTCCTTGGTTCTGGTCTCAATAACGGGCCTCAGCAACCAGATGGAGATGGCTAGCCCAGGAAGGTCTTCATCGACAGCCTCTTCCCTGGTAACTGGCCCCCACTCCCCGCGGTGATTTCCTCCTCGGGCCATTCAAGTCATCTGTGTGTCACTCCGTGCTTAGCCCATGCCTGGCACTCAGTGCGTATTCAGAGGTATATTGATCTGCACGGAATTCTTTGCACCGCAACCACCGCCTATTTGTCCTTGTTGCTACTGGTCATCCTTCTCGCTTCCTGCACCCTGGAACTGCGTGATCTTTCTTACCACCGCCACCCCAACATGTTCCACATCTTAATCTGCTGGCATCCTTTCGCTTCCAGGATGAACTCCAGATTGTTTGCATGGGGCCCAAGGCCCTTTTGTGTTGCCTGAGCTGTTCTCCACTGACTGGCCTATCCATCCGGTCATGCCACGTTCCTCCACATTTGTTTGGTTACCTTTAGCAGAGGAGCTGGGGTGCAGAGATCATGTGCTGTTGGCAAAGGGGGGCCGCGGGACACCCCCCCAAGCCTCTCTGTGGGAGAAAGACGTGGCTGTCTGCCTACAAGCATCCTTACCATGTGGGGAACCCTTGGGGACTAGGTGGGGGGCCAGTTCTATTCTGCCCTACAGGGTCAACCTGAGTTGGAAAGGTTGACGGGGGGTTCGTATTTTACCTTTGAGTCCAAACAAGTCACTCAAGTTTTCCTTGCTCAAATGTGTATCACATTTTTTACATAAATAACATGCACCTCATTTGGATTTTCCCCCCAAGCTACACGCTTCTCACACATTGGTTTCCAATACATGTGCACTTGATGCAGTGGGTGTGTCATAGTTGAAAATATGGTAGTCATACCAGTACCCTTTGCAGGAGAGTAGACTCTTAACTCTCGGTGACCATCCATGTGCAGAGAACTGTACTTCACTGATTTTTCAGGGCTACGACTTTAAGAAGTCAATCACCAGGCCTTTCTTCTGAGGTACCGCTGGGTGGGCTCAAGCTCTTGGTTGGTAGTCAAGCATTTAATTGACACCCAAGGCCTTCCGTCTGATCAGCACTTGCCAGTCTCGAGAACTGCTGGGAGGGTCGGATGCGTTATTTACATCCTACTTTGAATAGGCACTTGGCCATTGGACTAGCTCTAGTACTTCTTTTCTGCTTCCGTAGAAAATCCGTGTTCATCCTTTGCAGAAAGCCCGGTCTCATCCTGCTGTACTTACAACTGCTAGTACCTTCCTCCTGCTCTTTCAGGTGCCCATGCCGTCTTCCCTGATTGCCACCGAGTGTCACCTAAAGCATAGTGACCTATTCCTAGACTGTCAGGAGTCCTGGTGGAATGGTCGATTAAGCACAGGGCTGCTCACTGCACAGTCAGCACAATCCACCCGCTGTTCCGGGAGAAATAAATGAGATTGACTGCTCTTAGGAAGATTTGCAGAACCCTAGTGAGCAGTTGTATTCTGTTCTCTGGAGTGGCTGTGAGTTGGATTGCCTTGCGGTCATTGGTTTGGATGTTCTTTTAGACTGTACGGTCCTCAGGAGTGGATGAGCGTCTTATGGTGTGCATGGCCTTTAGCCCCCAGCTCGGCCGGCACACTGGGGGGCTCTGTGCTTGTTTGTGTGCTGGTGTGAAGCTCGGTTTTCTGGAGGAACCAAAACATCAGAAAGAAATTTATCTCAGGAAAGAAATATCTATGAGGGAAAGGGCCCCCACAGCCTCAGATTCCAGTCTGTGGGTCAGATGCTAGCAGCCGCTTCCTGACTCAAGCAGCTGCTAACCAAGACTATGCTAACTGCAGGCTGATGGGGGCAGAGTTGAGTGAGCCCAAGGTAGGGAACAGGGGTGACCACCAGCCCACATCCCAGAAAGCAGAAGCGGGATCCACGCCAGCAGAAGCGAGGGCTTCCCTCAGTGTAAACTAACACATGCTGAGAAGACCAGCAGTTTCTTACTGAGGCATTCAAGATGTGATTTCAGAGGACATGGGATCTGAAAATCAATTTCTTTTAGGGACAATGCACTAAAATATGGTTCATCATACCCAAAAAAGGAATCACAATGTTTCTTAACCACTAGTCCAGGTTTCCTCAGCTCAGTGCCGTGTTCAGGGGTGAACACACGTCCATACAGGCCTTTACTCAACGGGGATTGGAAGGCACTGCATGTCATGAGTCCGTAGATGTTGCGAATGGCTCAAGGCTCTGTTGCTAATGGAAAGGTTGGCGGTTCAAGGACACTCGGAGGTGCCTTGGAAGAAAGGTTAGGAGAGCCACATCTAACACATCAGCCTCCAAAAACCCTGTGAAGCAGACTTCTTCTCGGACCCCCGTGGGGTTGCCATGAGTCAGAATTTGCTTGGTGGCAACTGGTGTTTGTGCTTTGGCTTTTCATATGTATGCCATGGATGATGCTAGGCACTGGGTTGATGTCGTTGACTGAAAGACGCATAGTCCGTGCCTTGAGTGCTTGGACTTTATGGGAAGCATGAGGCTAGGCTTGATCTTTTATGATAGCACGTCGCTAACAAAACGTACACTCAACAAAGGAAATGAGGGCTCTTGTTTCTAAGCTTCTTTGTAACCTGCAGAATGGAAACCACTTGGTCAACATGTAAGCAACACCGCCAGTGTGTCTCGTCCTTGTTTGTTCTTAGCATGTTCTTTTGAACAGACTTACAGTCTGCGCTTAAGCTTTTGTTCGCTCCCCTCACATATTCTCAGTGTCAGCCTTTCACCTGTTTTGTCTGCCCGTTCCTCGACCAGCCTCCTGCATTTGGCCTCTCCCTGACATTCTGGTCTCCCATTTCCCCGGCCGTGTTCTTTCCAGATTGGATCCAGTTACTTCTCTGCTCATCAGCCTGCAGAATAATCGCAGAGGGCCGTAAGAGGCTCCGACTCATTTTCTGCCTCACTTTGAATATACTTTGTGTTTTGGGGCACCCGTGCCTTGTTGAATTAACCATTGTCCCCTCCTTGTTGGAGCTGGCCCCTCTTTCCAGCAAACCCGCCTGCTGGCTTTGACAACCACCCCTCCCTCAGACTCAGCCCTCTCGATGTTCCTGCAGCACCTAGACCCTACTTAGACCCAGAACAGAGAGCGCCCAAAACGTTGGCCTCTTCCATTACACCGTCACCTTGTAGAGGTCAGGACGCCATCATTTCCATCTGGTCCAGTGCCTGCCCTTTTCCTGAGGAGAGGAAGAAGGGGGGAAGTTTGATAGAAAAATCACGAGTAAAAAAAAGAGGACCTGATGCAAAGGGCTTACGTGGGGAGCAAATGCTTTGAAATTGATGAGGGCAAAGAATATACAAATGTGCTTTACACAATTGATATATGTATGGATTGTGATAAGAGTTGTATGAGTCCCTAATAAAATGTTTAAAAAAAGAAAAACCCAGCGTCTGGAAGGGGGCTCTGTAAGCGGATGACCATGGCTCCTCATTAGCCCTAGCCCCTTCTGTTGATGGGCAGATGCTCCTGCCCTTCCCCAACTCTCCTGAATCTGCAGTTCAGCAAGATCCCAGGCGACTTGTGTGTACGGTAGTTTGAGAAGCACAGGGTTGGAGCACCTCAGAACACGTCCCTGGCAAATCTTTCTGTCAACAGATGGGGACGCAGGCCCCTGGCTGGGCCTTCTGAGTGTGCGTGAGGCGCTGTGGGGTTGGGAACCGAGGATGGGGGGCTGGGGAGGGGGGTAGCTGAAAGGACTGCACACAGCTTTCCCGGTAACCACCCTGGCTTTCCCTTGCAGCCTGGCCGCTACGGCGTTAGCATCCTCACTCGGACTGACTCGTTTTCTCCTTCGTAGGTCTTTCGATGGATTCTCCAGTGCCCAGAAGAACCAAGAGCAACTCTTGACGTTAGCGAGCATTCTGAGAGAAGAAGGAAAGGTGTTCAATGAAAGGGTTTACTACACTGCCGGCTACACCAGCCCTGTTGAATTGCTTAATAGAAATAACGAAGTTTGGCTGATTCAGAAAGATGAGCCCTCCAAAGAGAACGAGCCAGAGAAGAAGGCTCCATAGCCAGGGGCAGAACCCCCATTTCCGAGCACGGTCGACACCACCTACAAATAAAGTGTCCGTCTCCTGCTACGGCTTATTTCCAAGGTGGCTCGCGACTGCCTGGGGCTTTCTCGAGAGTTGCAGGTAGGATAACTGGGAGTGTAGTCTGCATATATGGGTACTGGTCCACCGTCCTTCTGTGGGGGTCCAGGGAAATAGGCTGATTTCCCCTTCTTTCCTTCATCACAGTGCAGTTGGAAGTTATCCTCACCAGAGTTATCAATAAAACATGCCAAGGTTTACCCCGTGTGGAACCATAAGGCAAGTCCAACCGGCTACAAAATTCAGATTGTCTCCAATGACTGCTGCTGCTCACACCTCTCTGGATCCTTCTCCCTCCACCCCCCAACCCCACCCCAAGACAGACCAAGCTGACTCTCTCCAAACCTAAAGTGTCCATAATCTGAGGGGACTTCAAAAATGAAAACATAGGGACACTTTTCAGAGCCCTCTATGAAATGATGGCGAGGAGCCTGGTCCTGCCATAGTGACAGTTGGGCTGGTAACTGCCAGGCTAGTGGTTCAAAACACCCGCCACTCCTGGGAGAAAGATGAGGCTCTCAACTCCCTTAGAGAGGTACAGTCTCAGAAACCCACAGGGGCAGTTCTTCCCTGTCTTGGAACAGCAGTTCTCAACCTGCGAGTCGAGACCCCTTTGGGGGTCAAACGACCCTTTCACAGGGGTCGCCCAATTCATAACCGTGGCAAAATGACAGTGATGAGGTCGCAACGAAAACAATTTTATGGTTGGGGGTCACCACCACATGATGAACTGTATGAAGGGTCACAGCATTAGGGAAGGTGAGAACCACTGTCTTAGAGGGTCGCTATGAGTCGGAATCAACTCTATGGCAGTGAGTTATTGTCTGGTGGAGGATGCTATTTGATGCTAAGAATTTCTTGTTATGACAGAAATTTCTTTGAAGAAATGCACATATACCTATACTTGGAAAAAGCCATTTGAGTGCAAACAATAGAGTATTACTGAAGGGCATGTAAAAGTGATGGGTTAGTCAAAGAGTGGGCCGCTGAAAAATCAAGGTTGTGTTGGAAAAATGATTGTCCTAGAGACAACAGAGCCACATGCAGGCATCCGAGAGCCTGTCACTGGGAAGGACAGCCTTCGCTGTGGGCATGGAGGCCCAGGGTTGAGGAGTGGGGACGCGAGCAGGCTGGAGCTGTCACTTTCCGACAGCTGTCCCTGAAGCACGGCTGGCTGCTTGGGACTTTTGGGGGAACCTATGTGCTGTCACTAGTGAAAGGCATTCTGAATGAAATGAAAATTTTATTTTTATTGAACTAGTAGGACACGTATGTTCCAAGAAGGCTCTGGTCTTTAGGTGGCCCTAAGTACCAAGGATGAGGCCTATTTTGTCAGCTTCTCCAGTTTGACCCCACCAGGTGGCAGCAGGTGCCAAATGTAGGATAGTGGCTTCCCAATGAACCCGGACCCACTTCTGCTGAGTCAGTTCCAACTCATGATGGACCTTATAGGGCGGAGTAGATCTGCCCCGTGGGATTTCTGAGGCTTTGTAAACCTTTATAAGAACAACCTTATTTTATGCTGTAGAACCGCTGGTGGGTTTGAACCCCTGACCTTGCTGTTAGCTGTCCACTTCTTACCCAACAGCACCATCAGGTGTCCCAGGGTTTCCAAAGCTGTACATTCTTGATGGAACTAGGCTGCCACTGCACTCTCCAGTGAAGTGACTGGTGGGTTTGAACTGCTGGCTTTTCGGTTAGCAGCCAAGCAGTAAAGCACTGTGCTGCCAGCCATCCATTCGTTAACCCTCAACCCACAAAACAAATCCACTCCCATCAGATTGATTGCAACACACAGTGACAACATAACACTGACTCTGAAGGTTTCTTGAACTGTAACTCTCGGTGGGTATAGACAAGCTGATTTCTGTCCTATGGAGTGGCTGGTGGGTTTGAACCACTGACTTTGATGTTAGCAACCATCACTTCTCCCAGTGTGCCACCAGGTCTCCTAGATTAATTGGAGGCGGCTGCTGTGTGTCCCAGGCCAAAAGAGTTAAGTAGGGACCTCATGATCGCTTATCCATAAAAAAATCACTACCATGGGATTGATGCATCCAGTGGAAGAGAGGATGGGTCAGAAAATACTTACGCATCTCTTTAGCCCTAAGATTATATAACTCTGAAATTTAGTCTCCTTAAGCTGGGGTGAATGAGCAAGGACAGCTCTAGAGAATGACTTTTTTAGCTCTTGTATTTGTGAAGCACCTTCTAAGAGCACTGTTCTAAGGGCTTCACCTGAATCTTCTCGTCTCTGCTTGAAGCTGAGGAACTGGGGCACAGAGAGGTCAGGGAGCTGTAAGGGCCGAGGCTGGTTGGTAGCCAGGCAGTCTTGATTCCAGGGCTAGCCTCCTAGGGAGCTCACCGGACAGGGACTACGTGGTGACGGTCTTCCTGAACACAAAGTCACATGGCTGTGACCCACTGGTTACTGGCTAGGCTGTAATTCTTGGTACCAAACAAGTTGGACTTCTGATTCGGTCTGTAATGTTTTATAATTCAGGCAATTATTCTCCAAAGAGATCACCCGTGTGAATTGATGCACTTACTGATTCATTTGTATGTGCGCCCCCAATGACGTTTATTTTATGCAAATTTAACATCATTAATTAAAGAACACTTTCTAGCCCTCCTCCTGGTGAAGATCCACACCACTAACTCCCACTTACCATTCATATTCCTATATAAAATAAGTATATCTCTAAGGCAAGAAGTTCCACTTTAAATGATAGCCTATGTTTGATGACTAAGAGTCTGTTGGGCCGCATTTATCTGCTCCCAAAGGAGCCTTCTGTGTTTGGTGACCAACCCTGCTGGAGTGGCCAAACCTCACGCCTCCCTACTTCAGTGTAGTTTTGTAAACACACCGTGCTAGCTTTTCTGTACAGTAACATGTTAAAATGATAATAAAATCGACATAGCCAGAATGTAGGAAAGTACCTCCCGAGGGAGCGACCAGTCGGCAAACGGACTCAGGCGGGGCTGGCTAGGCTGATGCTCTCAAATGCGCCCAGTTAAAACGTGGATTCTGTCCTCTTCACCTCAGGGTCCCCTTTCTCCCTCTTCTTCCTGAAATTACACACTAAAGTTTGGGGTTTTTTCCAGCCCTAAATCGATCAACCCAATGATATTTGTCATGACAATGCGTCAGTTGTTTTAATTAAGTACATCACATTGAACAGAAAATACTCCTTATTTCCACATTTAAGAATGTTCCTTCTCCACAAAAATGCGTGCCCAGATGTGTTTTTGATGCTAAGCCTAGAGTGGATGCTCTGAGGCACTCCTTGCTCCCAGTGTGGCTCCAGCCAGAAACTTCCCGCTCATCTGCGGTCTTGCCCTTGGTCTGTTCAGTTTCGGTCAGCTCTTCCTGGCACCATCTTTGTCCTCCACCTGCTACCCCTCTTCCCCCAAACTCTGCCCCCTTGAGGCCCTCCTGCAGGATACTTCCCATCGCGCTCTTACCTTAATGAACACGTTTCTCTAGAGTTTTCCCATCGCCTCCTTGGTTGTGTGGAGGTAGCTCAGGAACCATGAAAGAGAAGTAAGTTGAACAGCTTCCGCCTCCCACTGGACTTCCCAGAGAGCCATTCACACAGGCCTCTGCTGGTTTCCAAAAGACTGTGTATGCCGTTGTTTGAGAAGTCTGAAAGCAGTGCATCTCAGCACAGGGCCTGCTCCATCCCTCCCTCATCATAACTGATCAAACCATTGTGATCCAGGGGATTTGCATGGGCCGAATTTCCAGAAGCCCAGACTCAGGTCTTCCTACTCTGTCTTAACTTGAAAGCTCCACTGAAGCCTGTTCTGCATCTTAAGCAGCACACAGCACCTGTGGACAGGTGCGTGGTGATGGTACATGATGTACAAGGGTCAGGAATCAAACATGAAAAGTGGGAATCCTACTACTACACCATCACTACCCTCAGGTGACACTGACCCCACCCCCCCTAAAAATCTTGTGTTCCCATCTCACAAGCCACCGAAATGTTCCTCTTCATTAAGTCATGAGGGAGTTGCCACTAGGTTCCAGGGACAGGAGTGGGGCTGGGATGCCGTAGCAGCAAGCACGGTCCTTCAGGGCCCGTCGGTGAACTCCTCTTCCCAAAACCCCACCCCGCCACTCAGGCTTCTCCGTGCTCCACGTTTCTGCCGAGAACACATCAGGGCCCTGTGTTCACAGAATGACCATTCTAGGGAGTTCACATTCAAATGGAAATGAATTACTGTTAAGGGCTGTCAATGGACATGGGCGATAGGCGAGGGCAGTGGTTCTCAACCTGAGGGTTGCGACCCCTTTGGGGGTCAAACGACCCTTTCACACGGGTCACCCGATTCATAACAGCAAAATGACAGTGATGACGTAGCAATGAAAATGCTAAGTTCGGGGGGGTCACCACAAGGAACTGTATGAAAGGGTCACCGCATTAGGAAGGTTGAGAACACCGGTTTGAGGTTGATGGAACTTTCCTGGTGGACGCGTGATCAACGGAGTGGAGGTGAGGTTCATTGGCATGACTTAGAAGCTGGGTTGAGAAGTGAGGTTACTGATGCGCAGGGATCATGGATTGGTGTCTTAATTACCTGGTGCTGGATGGCTTGACCAAGCAAACCATTCTCTCCAGTATAGGAGGCTAGATGCCTGAACTCAGGGCCGCAGCTCTTAGAAAAGACTCTCCTTACTGTCAGTTCTGAGGGGAGGTCTGTGTGTCTCTGTGAGCCCTGTGTTCCTCACCGAGCTCCGCATGTGCTGGCTTCAGCATTCTCCTGGGTCTAGGAGGCTCACTGAAACTCTGGGTAAGAAGAATACACTCTGTTCCCACCTCTTTCTTGGTGGGCCCGAAGTCCCCTTTTCTCTCATTTCTCTCCCCATCTCTTGTAAGACGAAATGTGAGGCCAACCACACCCCAAGAAAAGGCTCTGTTACCATATCAGGGCTGTGCCCCGATGGAAACTGTCACATCCCACTCAAATCCCCTTACAACGGACTGGCTGGTCCGATCAGACGGCACCGTGGAGTGTGGCCAGTCCTCACCTAGCTGTCAAACCACCAACAATCATGCTGCTGTTGATGTTAGGTGCCAATTGGTGACGACCCCGCGTGACCGTATGCACAACAGAAGAAAATACTGCCCAGTCCTGGGCCAACCTCATCATTGTCAACCCATCTCATTGAGACTCATGGCCCAGCCACATGGACACATACTGGAGGAGTGGGGGGAGACATAATTCAACCCATGGCAATTGGTTCGGATGGTTGCTTACTAGCTGGGGTGCCAGTACGGGCGTTTCTGGAATCTGAAGAGGTGGCAGACACCCCACGGAGATGGGCCACTCTTGTTCACCTTGAAGAACAGTACCAAGCACACAGCTGGCAGGGGTGCGATTCACCACCAGACTCCAGCTGTCCCTTTCTCAGAGCCCACGTCAGACAGAGAGAAGACACGCTGTTCCCGGTGAGTACCTAGCCCATGACCAAACAGGACCTCACCATTTCTGCCCAACTTGGGACCCTTGTCATACTACTCTGTTCCAGAGCAACCAGTGGGCTGCCAGAGATGTAAACATAGATGACAATCTAAGAACTCCCCTGCCCAGCCCTGCGGTCACAACACTCACAACACTGTCTTCGAACTCTTCAGCTCCTATCTCCCTGTCAAACTGACACCGGTGGCAGCAGAGTGGCCAGAACACAGGGGTTGCAACAAGGCAGGGTCGCTCACTGCCTGGCTGCTGCAGAGGCTCCCACGCCTGTCAGAGGTGGCGTGCCGACTGCATGTGCGCAAGGAGGCCGCCCAATGATGAAGAGCTATCATGATACCGCTTCCACCATACACATCTGGCTAGACCGGAGGATGGACACTGGTACAGATAGGAACTGGGAACCCAGGACAGATGAATCCTTTAGGACCAGTGGTGAGAGTGGCGATACTGGGAGGGTGGAGGGAGGGTGGGGTAGAAAGAGGGAGCCAATTACAAGATCTACACATAACCTCCGCCCTGGGGGATGGACAACAGAAAAGTGGGTGAAGGGAATGGGTAAGATATGACAAAATAATTTATAAATCATCAAGGATTCATGAGGAAGGGGGGAGCGGGAAGGGGGAAATGAGCTGATACCAAGGGCTCAAGCAGAAAGCAAATGTTTTGAGAATGAGGATGGCAACAAATGTACAAATATGCTCGACACAATGGATGTATGTAGGGATTGTGATAAGTTGTATGAGCCCCAATAAAATGATTTAAAAAAATGGCCTGGCAATGGCTGGGGGGGATCCAGTGTTCCACATGTAAGAGGCATGTGTCTCCATGAAAAGAAGGAATTGAGCAGTTGCCTTGATGGCCTGCAAGGAGATCATGAAAACCTGAGGTCAAGTAATTATTTAGAACAAAATAGGAGAGTCCATCCCTTTGGTGATCTCAGCAAGAAGTACTCCGCTCACGCAGTAGGCAACCGGAAACTGGAGGCCGAGCACAGGATTTGAAATAGTAGCTATCTTGGAAAGCCAAATTAAACCAGGTATTTCCAACAAACCGAAGTCACTGTCATAAATTCCGATAGTGACCCTGTAGGACAGAGCAGAACTATCCCTGTGAGTTTCTGAGACTGTAATTCTTTATGAGAGTAGAAAGCCTCATCTTTCTCCCACAGATCCACTGGTGGTTTTGAACTGCTGACCTTGTAGTTAGCAGCCCAACGTGTAACCATTGCACTCCCCAAGGCTCCTTTTAGGTACTTCGCTGCCTCTAAATACTTGCTCTACCTTGCGCCGTCATCCCACTTTGGATGCCTTCCCTGTGCCACGTTTCTCAGCTTGCGAACTCTCCATCTGTAGCTCAGCTACCCTGTGGTCGCTGTCTCCCAGGCAGATGCAATGGAATAACCTGCTTCTCTGAGGATTCATTATCCCACAACCACAGGGAGAGTGGGAAATGCTTCACCCACTGGGTGTGGAGGCAGACAGCCCACGACTACGGACTCTACATGTTACTGATGGACTCCGCTCCTTCCTCCTCCGCCAGCTTTAACACGGCTTCTGGTCTCACTGATGCCCCAAACACATCCAGGTGGTGGTTCCTTCTTGAGCCTCCCGTGCATCTAGGACGAAAGAAGCCACGAGCAGATGGTGTCCATAAAAGGATCCTGGAACTTCAGACTGATGCCTACGTTTTATTTAGCTGAAAGTGTCATGGCTCTCTTAACAACACGGTGCGATGTGAGATGCGTTACTTTGTTGGGCATTGTGACAGATTCAGTTGTGTCCCCTACAGAAGATGCTAAAATCTCACCCCCAGTACCTACTTGGGAAGTCACCAAGTCTACTAGATGGGTTGTCTGTTAACACGAGGTCATACTGGAACGTGCTGGGTCCTAGTTCAACCCAACCCACTGAGCCTTGGCCATGGTTCTATTCCCACTTAGAGCGATTCTTCAGGACAAACTAGAACTGGACCTCAGGGTTTCTTAGATTGTGTCTTTACAGGAACAGATAGCCTCATCTTTCTCCCAGGGAGCAGCAAGTGGGTTTGAACTGCCAACCTTTCAGCTCAATGCTAAAACCCACTTTGCCACCAGTGCTCCCAACGAGTGATGTCCTTATGAGAGAAACAGGCAGAGAAAGAAGGCAGACAGATCGGTGGTAACTGCAAACCGAGGGATGGTTTGGGAAGATCCCCCAGAGCACAGTCCAGCTTCTCCCAGGTTTCAAACGCCTAGCTTCCAGAACTGAGACAGGTCTTCTGTTCTCATAAAGCCACCAACCTTGTGGTACTTTTTGGCAACTCTGGGGAATGAATCCCGGTATCCCCGCCCCTGAACCATTTTCAGACACTCCATTGGAGGAGGAGAATGTGTGTTTCATGGGCGTGCAGCAGGGCCTGCCACAGAGCTGAGTGATCGTCCTGTACATCCACTCGGGCAGGAGGACTCTTCTACACGACAACTCATTACTGGTGTGCCTGTCCCATTAGGTTTGAAGCCCCTTCGTGGTAGCTGAGGTACTTGCTTCCATTTCTGAGCTCCCTCGTTCTCACCTAGCACATGGGAAGTGTTGATAAAAATTTTTTTTTCATTGCTAAGCACATTGTAGCCTACTTGAATCACTGTCCGGTGATACAGTTGGGCCTAGATGGAAGGGAGCGCATTCATAGAAGCAATACAAGATGTCTGGTCATCTGCATTGCCAGGCCGCTAACCCCAAGGTCAGCAACCCACCAGCCGCTCGGTGGGAGAAAGATGCAACTGTTGGTCCCCATGGGCTTTTACCACCCCAGAAACCCTAAGAAGCAGCTCTACTCTGTCCTGTAGGGTCACCGTGAGGCAGAACCAACTCTATGGCAGGGAGTCGGCTGGTCAGTTGGTCTTAAAGTAACAGAATAGCTCATTATAGAAAATAAGACCTCAAGAATCAGGCCCACCATTTTTGATGAGCTCTCCCCTCCCCCAACAACATCCTAGTGTTTTATAAAGGACAAATGCTTGTTTGTGCATCTGATAATGGGACCTCAGCAGTATAAACAAGGAATACACGGAAGCCCCAAACACGTCCCAGCGTTTCATCTGTCTTCCTCGAATTCCCACCACCATCTATGGCTGTGAACCAGACAGAAGCATCGATAACTCCCTGCCTTCCTCTGTCATGGTGATTTCCAAAGGCTGGAAAGCCCCACGGAAGAGCCAGTGGACGTTCTCCATAAAGAGGAGGAGGACAGCTGTCCAGATGGTTTCCAAAAATGGTCACGTGTTTCTCTCCCCAACATCTAGAAGAGATCGGGCAAAAATCATTTAGCCCAGGGACTTCAGTATATGGCTCTCTGGCTCTCAAAAATCCAGAGTATTAGGAGGGGTGTCTCGGCAATCCTAAACTTTTAAAAATACTACACTGTCTGCTAACAGAAGCGAGCTCCCACAGAGGAAAACCACGGACAACACCAGGCAGCCTGTGAGTCCACCCGCCCATCTCCCCTGAGGTCACCTGGGCCGATAAAAGTTCTCCACACGTGGCCTTACCAGAATCATCTATTTGTATTGTATGTTAAGGTTGCAGGGCCTTGCCTTCCTGCTAGTCCACTTCTGAGTGCCATTGGCAGTGAGGTTCTGTCTCCGCACTGGGTCCCCGCCTTCCACAGGCACCTTCTGCTCTCGGTGGGTGTTCTGCTTGTATCCAGCTCAGTACGAAACCCTTCTATCCAAGGAGAGTTGTCTCCTGACTGAAACTGCTACGTGACCCACAAAGAGAAATAGCTCAAATAGTCACTTGCAATTGTTTTATTTCATACAAATTGAAAATGTAATTTTTTTCAAAAAAAACCCACCACGTTTTATGGAATTTCATTCCCCAAAGTTGCCATACCATGTGCTTTTTACCTTGAACTTGGAGAGGGTAATATCCTTGTTCCTAGTTAAAAAAACAAACAAAAAAAGGCCCTTCTGCTTTGGGCTAAATATCAAGTATTACTCCCTGACTGTGTGGGAGACATGTAAAACATACTTTGTCTTTCTTCAGAGAAGTAGCCTTAATTCTTTAGGTCGGTTTTGCCTGAAAGACCTTCTAAAGTACAAATATTCAAAGCTTAATGATATCCACCTTAGGTTACCAGGAGCTGGAGAGGCCAGCTTTTAAACGTTTAATATTTCCACACCCCAAAAGATGCAACTGGCAGATGCTTGAGTTGCATTTAACTCAATGGTAGTTTTAATATCTAGGCAGAGTCACACTGTTGTCATCCTAAGTCCTTCCACAGAAGACAGGAGGCGCAGATTCTGCTGTAGCTGAACTAACAAGAGAAGTGTGTCAAAGTGCAGGAGGGGTTCCTCCAGGGGTATCAAAGGTTAAGGTCCTCGGCTGCTAACGGCAAGGTTGGCGGTTCAAGTCCATGCAGAGGCAACTAGGCGATCTACTTCTAAAAAACCAGCCACAGGAAACCCTGTGGAACAGAGTTGTCCTCTGTCACACGCTGGGTTGTCACGATCTGGAATCGTCTCAGTGGCAATGGTTAACTAGATTAAGTGCAGAAAAATAAGGCTGCTGAGAGGGCCATAATAATACATTCAAATAAATACAGGTTTTCCACCCATGTTCAGTGTTGAGATTCTAGCTGAAGAAGATGAAAGATCACTAAAAACTTTCCTATAAGCAATATTAAAAACACCACACAAACCGGAATGATGCAAAAAAAAATTTTTTTTTTTTAAATCTAAAAGCTCCTTACCCACCAGGGCTAATTCGTTGCCAAGCCCTGCTCGTTTCTGTAAGTTTGTCTAACAACGACTACCCAGCATTTTCTTCAGAGTTCGAGAATATCGATTATGATAAACCGTTCTAAATTAGGTCCTGTGCCTGCAGGCAGTGAAAGGAAAAAACAGAGACAACTTTTTCTCTGGTGTCAACAAAAGGCTATCTCTCTAAAAATTAGTCAACACCCAACCAGTCCAAGTGCTAAGAACTGACCGGATAGAAAGTTCCACTCGGTAGAAAACTGCTGTGACAGGAAAAGCCCCACCCAGAGGTCTGTAGTGCAAGTTGTCCAATTTCATTTTGAAAAATAAGTTTATTTCATAAGCAGGAAACACATTCCAGCAGAGGACCCCAGACTCTGGCCCGCCCTTTGCTGCCTCCCTGCCACTCCCAGGGACACACCATCAATCATTTCAGTTCCCAAAGGTCTCAGCTGCTACTCAGGGAGGAAAGGTCCTTGAAAAAAGTCACCTACATCTCTAAAAACCAGGCTACGAGTCGCCAGGAGGCGGCTGCATGATAGCAGGCACGGGCCAGCGCTGCCCTCAGCACGTTTGTCGTTTTACAAAGAGAAAGAGGGGGGAAACCACAGCCTTGCCTCACCCCAAGAAAACAGTACCAGAACCAGCCAGCTCTTTCCCCACCTCTCGTGACCCGCCTCACTGCTAAAGCACACCTGTGTACTGTGCGCCCTGTGCTGAAACAGCGCACCTACCACCTCTCTGTCCTTGCCTTGTAATGAGTGTGCTAGCTTCCCTGTTACTAAGCAATGACCAGCTAGCTTTAACTCTTTCGTTTCCCTATTTCTGTACATGCTGCTTATGTGTGTGTCTTTTAAATAAGAAACTTGCTAAAAATGCGCACGCACGCACACCCAGCATTAAGCTACCCAAAAAAAAAAAGATCTTCCCCAGGAAGCACTTCCAGAAGTTACGCTTCTACTTGCTTTTAAGCCACAGAGCAAGTGCCAAGTGAGTGTAACCTCACCATCCCTACTCTGCCCTGCAGGCTGCTGGGGCCACTCAGCACAACGGGGCTAGCCCCAGGGCTACCTGAGCAGGCCTGCTCAGGGATGTATGGCTCCTCTCCCCCTTATACCACCAGGAGAGTGACAGTCTGGCTTTTAACTCTCTGCTGCCGGCAGGCCTGCACGCTGGGCTGGTGGGTCCCTGTCCAGGGGGCTGGCCTTCTGGTCTGGGGGCCCTGGGGCTGCCTGTGCCCACATGGAGGTGGCAGGGGCCTCGCCCCTGAGCAGGCTGTCCACGGCCACGTCGCCCCTGGCCACGCCGTCCAGCGACCCCCCCCTCGCCGCTCCCAGCGCACGGCGCGCCCTGCTGTCCGCTGGCTCCGGGGCCTCGCCCTCGCCCTCCGAGATGACGGTCATGGGGCTGCTCTGGAAGCGGTTGCGCAGGCTGTACCTGCTGCTGGCGGCCGAGGGCGGCGTGCGGCTGCGCCCGTACCGCGGGCCCGAGAAGGACAGGCTCCGGGGCATCAGACCCTCGTTCTTCGCCCACTCCTCCTGGGCCCGCCGGCTCTTGTTAGGGGAACAGCTGACCGGGCTCTCAGGGGCATCTGCGGAGGACTCCGACCTGGACCGGTAGAACCTGGGGTCCGTGTTCTTGAGCATCTCGGCCGCTGACATGCGCGCACTCGCGTCTGATCGGCTCCCCTTCTTCAGCAGCAGAGCCTTGAAGTTGTCGCTGCTGGTGCTGCTCTTGCGGATGCTTCTCTGAATGGACCCCACTTGCTTTGGAGAGGCCAGGGTGGGGGCGGCACCGGTGGGTGTGACGGGCGGCGAGGAAGAATGGTTTCGAGAGGGGTCATCCTCGGAATCTTTGCGGCCCAGGACTTTCCGTTTGGATCTGAGATGGGAAAGAACAGGGAAGATAAGGGTTAATTCCCACAGGGCAGGTACAGCCACCTGCTTCTTCTCCACATTCGGGCCACGACCGACCCACGGAAAAGGGAGCCATGGCGGTGCACTGATGACAGCACTTGGTTATCAACCACCAGATCGGAGGTTCCTCCCTGCCAGACCTTCCCTAGAGAAAGCCAGGCCAAGGGCGTCCCTAAAGATTTCTCGCCTTGGAAACCCGCAGGGACAGGTCTACACTACCCTACCCAGGGATCCTCACGGGTCAGAACTGACTGGGCAGGAGTGGGCCTGTTTTTTGTTTTCGATGTACCCCTTCAAGATGGACTTGTTCAATGGGAAATTTCAAACATGCACAATTAGAACAGTTCACCAATGAATGACCCCATCACGTCGATAACCTTTTATGGCCTTGATTTATTCTTTCCTCTCCACCTCCACTGGATTCTTTGGCAACAAATCTCAGCACGTACTTCGGAGAGGCCCCTTCAAGTCACAGAAACCTGGATTCAATCACTACTAGTGCTGTCTCGCGATGCGTTTACTTTCCGGCATAGGGGAATCAGCATACAGCCAATATCCTATCAAATTCAGGAGAATGCAATCCAGAGTTGGACGGTGATGGGCATCACCTCGTGCTTGGTAAACAAGGGGAATCAAATTCTTTTTCCTTGCCAGGAGTCCAAGTGTTGGTGCTGGTTTGCTGCCTCAGCCTATACAGCAAGGCTGAGGCGTGGAGAGGGGCATGCTGGTTGTCCCAGGCTCCCTGCTCCGCGAGGTACCTTCCTGCTTCCCGGAAAAGAGAGCCCACAAGGCTGAGGAAAGGGAATGGGAAGGACTGGGTGTCGAGGTTAAAGGCGGTCACAGCTAAAGTAGCTGCAGCAACATTTTGGTTCTGCCAATGGTTCGGCTTTGTTTGCGACAAGCGCCGCAAGCTGGGATAAGTCAACGACCAACTGACAAACCAGGGAATGAGAAAATCTCAGAACTATAGAGCTGGAAGGGCTTTCAGAATAATCTAGTCCAACCACTTGGGGTGTCAGGGCAGATTATGGCGACCCTTAGGACAGGGAGCCATAGCTTGTTCAGACAAGAGCTAGAACGTTCGTCCATTTGACTGCTTTCCCCTCAGCTCAGCTCATCGTCTTCGTTCTGACTCTTTACTGGTCTATTTTTCTACATGGTTTCTAAATGGTGAGGACGGTCTGACAGCCAAAAGACAAGCCACAGTTACATGTGATTACAGTTGGCGTAGTTTAGCTCTAGCTTTCGGATGATTACAAAAGAGGGCAGAACTTGATAAAAGTGTTGTTATTGCTCCACAGCGCTTGGCCTTTGAAAACGAGAATGAAATCTAAAGATACCAAATTTTGTGCATGCATATTACCACAAAAAGATAAAAAGTGCTTAAACAGTTAACACTGACTTGAACACCATTCCAATAAATATAAAAACTTCGCACCTCAACTGGTGTTCTACATTTTCCATCTGGCTGTAAATCTGAAGTGAACTAATTTGCATGATATAATTTCAAAGCTGTGTTTCAATCTAGATATGCTTTATTTAAAACTGTGCGCTTAGGTGCTGAAGGTCATGAAAACAAAGCACGAAGATATTATACACTCGAGACGGATTTGTGTTGTTCTTGTTACGTGCTGGCGAGTTGGTTATGGCTCATAGTCACCCATGTGCAACAGAAGGTCTCATCTCCCGTGCCATCCTCACCACTGTTCCTAGGCCTGAACTCCCCACCATTGCAGCCCGGTGTCAATCCATCTCATTGAGGGCCTTCCTCTTCTTTGCTGCGCCGCCCCCCCACCCCCACTTTACCAAGCAGGAGGTCCATCTCCAAGGACTGGTCTCTCCCAACATGTCCAAAGTACATGAGACAAAGTCTCACCATGTTTTTAAAACTTATGAATACCGTGGCTAAGCAAACAATGAAAACTCTATGGATAAGGAGGGCCCAATCCACCACTAGTTGTAGGAATGGCACAGGATGGGGCGGGGCTTCATCCCATTGCTCAGTGGGTGAGCATGCGCAAAACACCTAAGTAATGCAAAGGCAGAGTGCCACGTGTCACACCTTACGCCTAGGGCCTTTTCCCCACCAAGGCCGATTTCTGCAGTAGGTCTACTCTTGAGTAGGAAAAACCAAGACATTTCCAGTGTCTTAATAAGGCACGCAAAACAAAATATAGAAGCGACCTTTGGCATATTTTTAGGAAAAAGATGTGGCAATTAGGTCCCACAACAGTTGGGTTTCCTTACTGAGGCCAAACACTTAGTTTACAAATATACTTCATAAAATACATCCAGGAAACCCAGATATCCTCTGTGGATTACTATTATAAATAAATCTGTGTTCGGATTTGGCAGCCTAACACATCCCGAACTCAATGAAGGAGTCATAATCTTGGAGGAATTTCCTGACAGTTAAATTCCTGTTGGTTGCACTGAATTCGGCGAGTACTCACTGTGTACCTAGCAGGGTGAATGCTTGGAATTGCTTCCCTATAAAACTTCTAGAAAAGCCATTAAAGTTGGTTTTCAAAGGATGCAGCATGTTTCACTTCCCTGCTTTGAGAAATAACGTGATTTCTAACTTAATTGCTACCTTTTTCTTTTTGAATGAGATCAAGGAAATTTGACTCAGCAGATGTTAAAGGGTCACTCTGTGGGTTTTCCTTAGATATCATTCTGATACCAAAACTGGGATGTACTGAACATCATTCTTGACAAATGGATTGACTTCTCAGCTTCCTGGGACCCAAATGCCATGTTTATGCATTACAAGAGCACGATGCTTCCATCTTGTGCAGTGGGCTTCTCCCTAAGCTGCCAAGACTTGAGAAGACAGGGTGCCACAAGGTTATCGACTAAGAGAATGAAGGACTCCTACAGGCTGGCCTTATTCCAGGAGGGTGTGCAGGGACTGGGATTCAGACCGTCTAAGATCCTGGCAGTACAAAAGCATTCCTATCAGCTGTCAGAAAATGCTGTGGTCCGAAAGCTAGAAGGAAGCCAGAGACTTCCATGGCGTTACGGATCAAAGGCACTTGAACCAGAGGGATCTCAACAATCCTTACGATGACACTGTTGAAGGATGTTCATCTGCTTACAACCCCAAATGATGCAACACATGGAAACCTCGGGCAAAGCGATTTCCACTCTTACAGGTGACAATGGATACAAAGGGTAACCGATTGGGTGATTATTTTGAGAACTTGACCCTATGTCCAAAAATGTATATTTTTAATGCAACCATTTCTGAAGCCAGTAGATGGCACTCATGGCATATAAACAAACACGAGTGTCAAACCCACTGCTGTGGAGTGGATTCCGATGCCCTACAGGACAGAGGAGAATCACTCCATAGTGCTGCCCACTATGAAAGAAGCAGACTGCCTCATCTTGCTCCTCAGGCTCAATCCCCTGACCCTCGGATGAAAAAGGCAGTCAGTGCTTACTGCCCAAGCCGAGAGGGCTCTTCAGGGATAGTCATGAGCAAATTTAATTTCTTCTGTGCTTATTTAAAAAAAAAAAAGATACTCTCTTTTATTTAACCCTGAGGCAGCCAAATAAACTGCACTATAAATGCCAGATTTTTCTTTAATAATGATGGAATATAGAAACAACCTCCCTCTCCCGCCCCCCTCAAGGAAAACAAGGAATGCTAATCTGTGCATCCTAAAAGCACAGAACCCAGCAAACTGCACCCTGGACTGCACTGTGGACGGCTCTCGTCCAACTTGTATACTTTATCACGTGGCAGACACACTGTGCTTCTGGCCAGCAGGAGCAGTGCCTCCCAGCAGGCATCTCACATGAGCCTCTGAACGTCGTCATAAAAACCAGTGGAGCAGAGTGAAACAGAAGCTGGAGACAGGAGGGATAAAAACCTAGAAGCTCTTGGGGTTGGGGTGGGGTGGGGGTCAGGAGGAGAAGATCCATCAGTAAAGTGAATGAATCAGAACTGGGAGAAGGTGAAACCTTGAGGAGGGGCCAAAAAGCAAAGACTCCCCCAATTGAGGAGAGGAGCTTGAGGTACCTGTGAATCGCTGCGAAGAGGTCTTCTGTGGTCCTGGGTCTGCTAGGGGTCATCACCTCTTCACTGCTCTCTTCCCTGGGGACGTCCCAGGCCTCTGAGGAAGAAGCTGCTGTGTCTGTCTCCAGCATCCCAGCTGTACAGGGGAGCAAACAGGAAAACAGACCAGATGTACAAGGCACTTGAGTGGCAGCCAAATTCCCCAATGCTTCCCAGCCATTTCCACCAGGAGAGAACCCAGGAGGGTCTGTGGGGAGGGAGGGGGTGTGTGGTATGTGTGTGACACACTATCATGATAGCCAAACCTACCGTCTCCAGTTAAAGTACCCACTCCTGCTGAAACGCTTTTAAACTTTGCCGACCTTGCTATGCTGCTCTTCCCACGATGTTACAGATTGCTGCTTACCACCCAGCAGGTTGCAGATCAGGCCCCCTCATCCCCCACTCCCCCCATTTTGTACCATTCTCTAAGTCAGCGGTTCTCAGCCTGCAGGCCAAATGACCCTTTCACAGAGGTCGCCTAAGACCCTGTTTCCGATGGTCTTGGGAACTGAGACACCGCTCCTCTATCTGTTTCCAGGTGCGTCTGCCCACATGCACCCACACCCACACCCACACATGGGGTCACCACAACATGAGGACCTGCATTAAAGGGTAGAGGCATTAGGAAGGTTGAGAACCATGGCTCTAAGTCCTTCCTTTAGCCTATGGTTTGGATTATCTTTTTTAATTCAAAAAAGGCAGAGTTGGCAACTTCATTCGAGCGGCAACACAGAGTGCCCACAGGCTGTTGGCTGAAACTGGAATGGGACCAGATCCACTGGGGCTGTGTATGGGGACAGTCACCAGGCCAAGCTGCTCCAGTCGCGAAGGATCAAGAAAGCAAACGCGGACTTACCCTGTCCATTCTCCTGACACGGGTGCTGCTCCCCAACACCCACAGCGTCTGGACTGCTCTGGGTACCGCTGCCTTCCTCGGAGGTTCCTGGCGCTTCCTGCAGGGGGGCTGGCGAGGCATCGGGCTGTACCATGGAGGCATCAGCTTCCCCTCTGCCCAGGGACGTGGCTCCTGCAGCTCCTCCTTCAAACCCTGAGCTGCCAGAGTCCAGCTCATCAGCCCCGGCTCCGGCTGCAGAACTTCCTCTCGCCTGCACAGTGCCTGCCTCTCCCGGTGCCGGGCTGGGCGCGTCCCCGAAGGCTGTGCTCACATTCGCAGACTGCTCCACTGTGAAATCTGGCTGAGGTGGTACCACGAGGAACAGTTTGGGTTTCTTGGAGATAGGAGGCGGCTTCCTGCTGGGTGAGGAGCCAGGTGGCTCCGCTGGCGAGCCAGGCAGCTCCTGGTCCAGGGAGGTCCTGGGGCCCGGCTGCGCGTCTGCGCTCTGCGCGCTGGTCGTCGCTGGGCACGCGGCTCCGGATGCCTGGGCCGGTGGCGCTCCATCTCTGCGGCTCCGAAGGCCGCTGCGCTCAGCTGCACTGTCATGGTGACCCTGACTGGCGCTCTTGGCAGGAGCTGGAAGGCTGCCTTTTGCGGAGGCATTCTGGCTTGTACTCTCCATTTCATTTATGCGATTTCGGGACTTCAGGGAAGCAGATGGCTTTAAATGATACGGTGGCACCACCGGGGCTGGCTTTTCCTGAGAGAATCTTTCCGATACTGGTGCTCCCTCGGTTCCTGAGTTCTTTTTCACGGGCCTCAACTGGACCATCTGCAACGCTTCAGTGGTTATGAGGGGCATCGGGGGTCTGCTGCTCTCCTCCCTGGTATACGGCGGCTTGGAAGCGTCCCTGGGGGGGACTGGCAAGCTAGGCTGCTGGTAAGATGGCCTGGTGTCTTTCAGCAGTTTGGGGTCCAGGGGCGGGGCAGGTGGTGGGGTGGAAGAAAGTAAGAAAGGTGGAGGGGACGGGAAGGAAGACGGTTCTGGATGAAGGGGGCTGAGTGATGGAGGAGGAGGAGGAGGAGGAGGAGGAGGTGGGGGTGGAGGAGGAGGGGAAGGAAAGCAGCCCTCTGCTGGGAAACTGAACGGAGGGAGAAGGTCTGGCGGCGGAGGGGGGGAGAAGGGAGAATGAGGCAGCAGAGAGCCACCGGAGGAATCTGCTAAGGGCGGAGGAGGAGGCAGACAAGGAGCCGGCAGGGGAGGAGGGGCCTGGGCAGGGGCGGCAGGGGCATCCAGCTTCTTCACCGTCCCGCTTCCTTCAGTGGAAGCATTAGAAGAAAGGGAAGTGGAGGATGAGGAAATGGATACGGAAGACACCAGAGAGGATTTCCTCTCGGGCACCTTGGGCTTGGCCTTTCCCTTCCCATTTGCTGGTGACAGTGACTTCAGAAACACAGGCACAGGGGTGAGGGCAGTGGGCGTATTCGACTGGCTGGAGTACCCGCTGGACGGAGAAGTGACTCGGTGGGACTTCTCTGGGGAGGCCAGCTTGGGCCTGGCGCTGTTACCGGGCTCTTGAGGCAGCCCGGCCCTGGGCCCATCCTGGACGTGGCGAGCCAGCCCATTTCCTGCTGCCGCCCCACTGCTGGTGGCAGCTGTCCCTGCCGGCATGCCCAGCTCCTCTGGCACGCCCGTGTAGTCGATGTAGTAGCCCCAGGGGTCGGTGTACTCTGACTTGAGGCTGCTCGTGTCGCTTTGCGAGGGTGTGATCCCACACAGGGAGTAGACGTTGGGGGTGGTGGCGGAGGTCCTGCTGCTGCTGGCACTGACGCTGCTCTGGCTGCGGGAGCGGGGCAGCCAGGGCTCTTCGAAGTCGCTGCAGGGGCTCTGGGAGGGCGAGCTGCCGTCCTTGCAGGGCAGGTTCAGCTGCAGCGAGTGCTGGAGCGTGGCGATCAGGCTCTCGTTCAACACCTGCCCATTCTCCTGGGCACCCTTCTTGGGGAGCCTGCGGAGGGAGTCTGTGCGCGAGGGTGGCAGTGGAGGCTTCTTGGCTTTCTTCAAGGAGATGCTTCGAGAAAGGGATCTATCCTGGTAGTCTGGCCGGTCCCTTTGGTTTTGCTGAGCTCTCCCGTCAAACACATTGATCACACTGTGCCTGGGGTTGCCGAAGCCATCGCTGCGGGCGCCCGGGTTCCCCGCTCCGTGTGCAGAGCCTGTGGGTGCAGGTGTGTAGTAGCCATTGTGGTCCCCCGAGCACAGGGGCCGGGTATGCTCGTGGTGCGAAGCCTGGTCTACGCTGCAGCTGCTCAGGTGACTGGCTGGGGTAGAGTAGCCAGGCATCACACTCTGTGCCCTCTGTGGGGACGCCTGCTCGCTACCCACCCCGGGATACTCCCAGGACACAGAACCGTCGTGCCCTCTGCCTCCAGAATAACTAGCCTCGCTCCTGCCGTCCACATCCGGGGGATGGCTTGGGAGGCTTCTACAATGATATGCCCCAGCTTGGGACCCGTTCTCCCCATTTGCTGGGGGATTTAGTGAGACCATCGAGTCATGGAGAGCCAACAGCATGGTGGCGTCAGGGGAACTGGGATCGATGGTGGCCTGTGAAAGGCAGGCGGAGCGACTCGTGTCCCAGTGGGCACTCGGAGATGGACGCCCTTCTTTTGCAGGATGCCTGGAGAAGCGGTGGTCGCGGGGTCTCACTTTTGCACAGGAGGGTGAGCTGGTGGCGCTCCCATCCGGTGGCCCTGAACTGTGGGCAGTGTGAATGACAATCACCTCGGACGAGGAAGAGAGTGTGGCGTTGGGGATGATGCTGGTGGAGTAGGTTGCGTGTGGAGAAACTACGCAGGCGGGACCATTCCCGTTTTCACCCCCAAAGTGCCTCAGCTCCTGGGATTTGGGTCTCAGAAGCATCCCAGTCCTGGAGACACCTCCCATGTGGCCTAAGGTGTCTTCTCCCTGTAGGTGATCCCGCCGGTGGGAGAATGTGCCGTCCAGGTCCTGTCTCTCCAGGTCTGTGGGGCCCAGGAGAGGCACGCTCGCCCTGGCGCCGGAGCGTGGGAGACTGTGGAAGCCCGCATCACTGTGGAGGCGAGATGGGAACACGACGCCAGCCGAGTCGCTCAGCACAGACATGTTCCCGGAGGAGCCCGACAGGTGGCTCATCTGGGCAGCGATGCCGTGCCCCCTTTGAGCCCGGATCCTTCTCATGGACGGGGGGACGACTCTCACTTCCTCCGTCTGACAGCCGGAGTCCCTGGTCTCAGAGCGCGGCCCTGCCCACCGAAGGCTGTCAAGCCTGCCAAGTGTCGAGTAGTGGTCGGGGGTGTACACGGAATGGCCCCCAGCATCCTCTTGGCCAGTACCTGATGCTGGAGATAAAGCAGAAGGGGGCTTGTTATGGGAACATTAAAAAAAGCATACTCTCACTCCTTTCAGACTACTAAAAAACAAACAAACAAAAAACCCCAGAACTTTTCTACTTGACCTGATTTCTTTTCTCCTGGAAGCTTCAAAATGAGTTTAAATGGCTCCTCAAATAAAAACCCTTCTTATGAATGCCATGTACTTCTCAGTCGGTATTTCAAATCCTCATACAGACAGAGTTCTCGGCCTGCCCTTCGTAGACCTAGGTGCCCCGAGAGCCCCAGGGAGAGCAGCCTTCTGTCACAGCCACCTTGCTGGGGGCATCCGGTGGGCCTTCACCACCCGGGCCAAAGACCGGCTCTCACCCCGACTGCACCAGCGTCGGACAAGAAGACGATTGTGGAGATTGAAAAATAGGGCTACAGAGATTTCTTTTCTTTTTGGGGGGTGTGGGGTGATGGTATTGGCACAAAGTGATACTAATTACATTAATTTTATTTTTCCATGGAGAAAGACATTCCTAAGAAAAAGAAAAATGATTTACAGGCCCATCTGTGTTTCAAATATGTCATTATCCATCTTAAGCCATTATCATCTGTTTGTTGGTGACATTCCGAATTCAAGAGCAATCTGTTGTGTTCTGGTGGAGGAGCAGCGGCAGAACCTGAGCGGGTGAGCGTTTCTTCGGAGGATCCTGGTTTCCTAGCTCTTTAGCAACACATCGAGAGCGGAGTGCAAAGAAATGTAGCAGGGCGAGGGGCAAACAGAGGAGGCAGTGGATGAGGAGAGGTAGGATGTACAGGAACATAAGAAGAGTTCAAACTAACCCAGGAATGCATAGAAGCTTAAAATTATTTATATGTGTGTATGCATACACACACACACACACACACACACACAGATATGCCATAAAGCTGAGAACTTATCCAAAAGGTACTGAGGGTAAACAGCAAAGGATGAGAAAACCAACCCATGCACAATAATTAGTGGAACAAGTCCACTTTTGCAAGCAGAAAGAAAAAAAACCACAGTGCCTTCTATGGTGTGTCCATCAGAAAAGGACATGAGATATCACAGAGGCCCGGCCAAGTGATGCTAGGTGAGCGCCTGTCTGCAGTCGGACAGAGCTCGGTACTGAGAGATCTTCCCTTTTCCTTTCCCCACATTATGCAGGAGAAGCTCCTCACTGGCTATACGAATTCAAACAGCAAAGGCTGCTGAGAAGATGGTGTTCCCGTGTTTAGATCAGCGGTGAGCAGAGGTCACCTAATGGGGAAGGAGCCCAGGCTGAAGGCCATTCCTCCACCTTGATTCTGGAGAATCATTTGTATCTTTGGATTGTTACCAAAGAGATATATATGATATATATTTCCTTCCCTGGCTGCATGCCAATGTCACTCACTGAACACACACGTACATACGAACCCCCCCCCCCACAAACATGCACACAAACTCACAGATGCACAAGTGGACAACACACATACCATATTCTCTCCTTAGAAAGCAGGGAAGTGGTCCAAAAGGCCAAAGCCAACTTTGCAACACCAGGGTGAGAAGAGAAAAGGCAAAGATGGAGTCTCAGCCAGGGGCGCTTCAGAAGGGGAAGCTGTGGTTGCATCGCTGTGCCAGACCTTTCAGACACCTGGCTCCATTCAACAATGGGCTTTTATGTCTTTGCCTTTCAAAACGGAAGTGGTTTTTACACGAGGTGAGCGGCAGACTTTTAATGGCCTTGGAATGTGTTAAACAAAATGAAGGCCCTTTCAGTTAGCAACTCTGAATGTGGAACCACCCCTATTTTACACACACACACACACACACACACACACACACACACACACACACACACACACACACACACACCCATAATGATTACAGCCAGGACTCCCCGAACCGCCCCGGCAGTTCTCCTCTGTTGGCAGGGTCGCTGTGAGTTAGAACCCACCAAAGGCACCCCAACACATATACGACTTTCTCCTTGAGCCGCTGCTCTGAATACCTTCAGAATGATCACTGCCCACAGGGACCATCAGTATTCTATTTCCAGAGCAGATTCTCCTGTATTTTCCACAATATTAAAAAGGTTCATACTACTACTGGATCAACTGGATGCTACATAGGTTACAGTGACAGGAACAAAGGAGACTACTGGAAAGTAAAAAGACCAGAAGAAAGACAGACACATGTGGACCACTTGGGTGTACCTACAATATGGATGGGGTTTATCTGATTTTTAAAACCTAGTATAAAAGTAGTTACCTAACTATTTTTGCCATGCCTCCTACATAACACTACAAGGGAAGGGATTTTCATTAAAGGGAAAATGCAGGTAATTAAGGATGACAGAAATCTACACGTCTCATTTACTTAAGGTATAGGATGAGTGCTTACACAGTTTTGAAGGGTGTGCTGGGTGGGAGGGAGGAAGGGGAAACGGGTAACAAGGAGGTCAAGAGAAGAACCTGTGTGGAAAGTGACTGTGGGCACGATTGTACGACACTGCTTGATATGACTGCACTATGGAATGGGGTGGTCTCTGGATGAGCTCCTAACAATGGGGGGGGGGTTAGTTCTCTAGTAATGTTCTTAGTGCAAACTCTCAAACTATTCAAAATGCCCTTTAAATGAGGGCTGTTTCTGCTGGGGAAAGATGTAAGGAGACAGGTTCCAGGAACACCCCCAAATGATTGGGCCACCAAGTAAAATTGTGCACCAACCAACCGGTCTTCAGTTAAGTCTGAAAGCCTGGACACCTCAATCAGACACAACAAAGCCCCCAAGCCTCACTGCCATGGAGTCAATTCTGACTCACTGCGACAGAGTATAGACAGAGAAGTGCACCGTGGGTTTCTGGGGCTGTAACTCTTACTCAAAGAGAACATAACCTAATGAGGTGGGGGTGGGGCTGTAAAACGGAGCTGGTGTCCAGGCGCTCAAGAAGGAAGACAACGTTTGGAGCTGATGTGGCAGCAACTGCACAACACTGCTTGATGGGACTGAACTATGGAATGATATCCCTGTTAGCGCCCGATACCATGGTTTTAGAAAAACAACAACACTGAATCTGTGCCGACTCACAGCAACACTACAGGACAGCGGTGCACTAACCCTGGGGGTTTCTCAGAGCACAAAGCCTCCGTCTTTCTGCTGAGGCGCTCTGGGTGGGCTCGAACTGCTGACCTGGTTAGCCATCCAACTCATAGCCCACAACACGGGGCACCAGGGCTCCCTACACCAAGTTCAAGTACATCTGTCTAGTTTTAGGGCAATTTGGATAGAAGGTATAGCTTTGAAAATCTTTATCCCGTTCATGTAGAAGGAAGGCAATACATAAATTAAAAGTCGTTCGACAGACACTGCAAACACTGCAAGGATCATACCTGATTTTCAGGTGTTAAAGTCACTAAGGATCTTGAAGTCAAAACTGCATGTAACTGGGCATCATTGTGCTGTGTGCCATCGAGTCGCTCCCGACTCACAGAAACCATACGGACAATAGAACGGAACACAGCCCAGCCCCACGCTATCCTCACACGTTTGAGCCCGCTGCACAGCCTCTGTATCCATCTACCACACCAAGGGCCCCTCTGTCTTGCTGCCCTGCTACCTTACCAAGCGCCATATAAGCCTGTAATTCATGGAAGTGCCTGTAAAGGAGCTCAATGTCAACCACATCTTTTTGGTCTGATGACCCTGTGCATTCTTCCCATCTTCTTGGGATGTTTCCTGCATTCAATATTTTTTCCCACAGAATCCTTCAAGGTTTCAGCTCAAGGCTTGGGTGTTTTTTTCTTCAATGGTTTCAGCTTGAGATAGGTTAAACAGATTCTTCCTTTCTGGATTTGGAAGTCCAGAAATTCCAAAGGACAGCTCAGGAAGCAAAGTAGAGCATTCTAATGACATGTTCGCTTCAGAGACACCTTCCCTAAGTCTGTGTGCTGAGAACACACACACGGACAGTGCCCTATACAAGGCATTTTTCTTCTTCCTCTGAGTCAGCGGTTCTCAACTTGGGGGTTGAGACCCCTTTGGGGGTCCAAGGACACTTTCACAGGGATTGCCTAAAACCATCGGAAAACATAAATATTGCACAATATACAATTACATATTGGTTTGTGATTAATCACTATGCTTTAATTATGCTTAATTATGCTCAATTTGTAACAATGAAAATACATCCTGCATTTCAGATATTTATATTATGATTCATAATAGCAAAATTACAGTTATGAAGTAGCAATGAAAATAATTTTATGAAATCCAGGGATACATATGGCAGCCAACTAAAAAGGAAGGGGGGAAAGAGGGGGACAAAAAAAGAAATGGGTAGTGGGGGAACAGGGCCATCCAAGGGGAGGGTATTGTTTATATCTCCACAGGGAAAGAGGGACCAGACTTCAACCTGGTGCTCCAAGATGTCAATGCAACATACTGGCATGAAGCAGGGAACCAGTAGAGAAGCCTGATAGGCCAGCCCCAATCCCAACTACGTGGACAGTCCCCCTCCCCACAGAAGACTTCATTTCAGAGGACAGCACTGAAGTTATAGCTCAGGGAGAGAGACATGTCTGCTCAGAGTACACGGGAGCAAATGAAGGGGGAGAGAGAGTGTAGCATATCCTGGCCCACCAAGCTTTGAGTAGAAGACCCCTGCTCAGAGCAGCCAATGTACAGAAAGTACCATATGGCCAGTCTCACTACAAGACACGACATCCCTCACTAATCCATAGGCCTATGGGGGACACCACTGGAGACACAGTGTGGGAACTGTGCCAGATCTGACCCCAACACACGGAGGAAAACACTAGGGGGTGCAACAGAACAGCAAGGGGAACAGAGCAAGGAAGTCTTGAGGGAATACCAAAAATGGACTTTGGGGCCAGGGCTTGGCAACCCATCAGATTTGACTGGAAAACACTCCTACAGGCCAACAAACAGACCTTGAACTACTTACAGGCTTTTCTTTGTCATTAGTTTTGTTGTTGTTGTTTTGTTTTCTTTTGTTGCTTTGCTTTGTTTTTGTGCATATTATTATCACTTCAAGTCTATCTAGATAAGATAGGTGGGATAAAAAATCTGGAGCAGAAAACAGGGGGACCAATGGTTCTGGTGGGACATGGGAGAGGGGGAGGTCAGGAGAAAGGAACTGGTGTTAACAAACCCAGGGACAAGGGAACAACAAGTGATCCAAAATCAGTGGTAAGGAGGGTGTAAGAGGCTTTGTAGGGATTTGTCGAGGGCAATATAACCAAGAGGAATTACTGAAAACAAAATGAGGGCTGAGTATGATAGTGGGACAAGAGGAAAGTAAAAGGAAATAGAAGAAAGAACTAGGAGGCAAAGGGCATTTATAGAGGTCTAAATACAGGTATGTACATAGGTAAATATATTTATATATGATGATGGGGAAATAGATCTATGTGCATATATTTATAGGTTTAGTATTGAGGTAGCAGATGGACATTGGGCCTCCACTCAAGTACTACCTCAATGCAAGAATACTTTGGTCTATTAACCTGGCATTCCATGATGCTCACCTTCCCTAGATGATCTCTGAAGACAAAGCTAGTGCATAGCAAATGTGGTGAAGAAAGCTGATGGTTCCCAGCTATCAAAAAAGATACTGTCTGGGGTCTTAAAGGCTTGAAAATAAAGAAGCGCCCATCTAGCTCAGAAGCAACAAAGCCCACATGGGAGAAGCACACCAGCCTGTGTGATCACGAGGTGTTGATGGTAACTGCAGAATGGGGACCCAAAGTCCATCTGTAGGCAACTGGACATTCCCTTACAGAAGGTCTCGGGGAGGAGAAGAACCAGTCAGGGTGCACTATAGCACAGATGAAACATACAACTTTCCTCTAGTTCTTTAATGCTCGTTCCCCCCCACTATCATGATCTCAATTCTACCTTACAAATCCGGCTAGACCGGGGGATGTATACTGGTACAGATAGAAACTGGAAACACAGGGAATCCAAGACAGATGAACCCTTCAGGACCAGTGGTGAGAGTGGCCATTCTGGGAGGGTGGAGGGAAGGTGGGGTAGAAAGGGGAAACCAATCACAAGGATCTCCATATAAGCTCCTCCCTGGGGAATGGACAACAGAAAAGTGGGCGAAGGGAAACATTGGACAGTGTAAGACATGACAAAATAATAATAATTTATAAATTATCAAGGGTTTGTGAGGGAGGGGAAAGCGGGGAGAAAGGGAAAAAATGAGGAGCTGATACCAAGGGCTCAAGTAGAAAGCAAATGTTTTGAGAATGATGATGGCAACAAATGTACAAATGTGCTTGGCACAATGGATTGTGGATTGTGATAAGACTTGTACGAGCCCCCAAGAAAATAATTTAAATTGAAAAAAAAAGAAAAGAATTTTATGGGTGGGGGTCACCACAATATGAGGAACTATATTAAAGGGTCGTGGCATTAGGAATGTTAAGAACTACTGCTCTAGGTGATAGCTAATTAATTGGCTGAACTAATTGATATTAATATATTCCATATGTGATCAAGAGATTAATCACTTATTACAACAGTCAGTTAACATTTATAATTTACCTTGGTCTTTAAAGAGATGTGCAAGAAACAAACCAAGGCCAGACGTCTGGGCTCCAATGTTCATTGCGGCACAGTTCACAATTGCAAGGAGTTGGAAGCAACCCAAATTTCCATCAACTGACGATTGGATTAAAAAACTGTGGTATATACATACAATGGAGTACTACGCATCACTAAAAAGCAGTGATGAACGTATGAGGCACATAGCGGCATGGGAAGAACTGGAGGAAATCATGCTAAGCGAGGTAAGTCAGGCACAAAAGGACAAGTACAACATGAGCCCGCTGAGGTAAGAATTAAAAAATTAAAAAAAAAAAGCAAAAGTGGCATAGGGGAAAAAGCTACTGTATACAAACATTTTAGGGGTGAAGACTGTGTAGTATGGAAGAGACCAGACCAAAACCAGGGATGCACATGGTAGACAATGGTGGAGGAGGTGGGGACAGGAAAACAAAAGGATGAATATAAGGAAGAAAAGGGGAGCGGGGGCATGGGGCACTAACCCACCCAAGGGGAGGGTATTGTTTATATCTCCACAGGGAAAGTGGGACCAGACTTCAACCCAGTGCCGCAAGGTGTGAATGCAATATCCCGGTGTGGAGGAGGGAACCAGTGGACAGGTCTGGGAGGCTGGCCCCAGCACCATAAATTAAGTGGATTCCTGCCCCTCCCCCCAGAAGAATTTGTTCCAAAGGACGACATTGACTCTGCAGCTCCGGGAGATGAACATATCTGATCAGAGCACACAGGAGCAGATGAAGGGGCAGAAGGAGAGAGTGGAACACAGCCTGGCCCACCAGGCCGTGAGGATGATGTTCCTGAGTAGAGCAGCCAGTCCACAGAGAGAACACATTGGCTGGCCCCACTATGAGAAATGATGCCAATCAGTGACTAAGGGCGATACAGGGGACAGCACCGGAGACACAGTGTGGGAATTTCACCTGACCTGATCCCACCACACCGACGCAAAGCACTGGGGGAGTGCAGCGGAACAGCAAGGGAATGGAGCGGCAAGGTCCCCAGGGAATGCTGAAAGTGGACTTTGGGGCCAGGGCGTGGTGCCCCAACACACTGGACTGGAAAACGCTCCTAAGGGCCAGCAAACGATCCCTGAACTAACTACAAGCTTTTTTCTTGTGAAGTGTTTTGTTCTGTTCTTTGTCAGTGGTTTGTTTTTGTTGTTTTGTTGTCTGGTTGTATACTGTTGCTTTGTGTTCCTCTGTCTTATTTACGTGCACGTTAGTGTCTCCACAGGTCTGTCTGAATAGGACAGGCTGGATGAACTATCTGGAGGAAAAACAACTGGACCGACAGTTCCGGGGGGACTTGGGGTGGGGGGGTAGGAGGGATAAGGAAGTGGTGTTAACAAACACAGGGACAAGGGAAAAACATGGGACCCAAAATGGTAGAGAGGGGGGAGTGGCAGGCCTGGTGGGAAATGATCAAGGGTAAGGTAGCTTAGAGAAGAGGTATACTCTAGCCCAGGTGGCGACGAAGCATGGTAGTAGGGCAGGAGGAAAGTCAAGGGAGATGGAGGAAAGAGTTAGGAGTCAAAGGGCATTCATGGAGGTCTAGACAAAGACATGTGCATGCAAATATATATAGGAGGATGGGGAAATAGATCTATGTGTCTATATTTATAGGTCAAGTATTAAGGTGGCGGAAGGACCTTGGGCCTCTACTCAAACACTCCCTCAATGCATGAATATTTTCTTTTATTAAATTTGCACTCTATGATGCTCACTCTCCCGACACAACTGCTGGAGCCAAAGTGGGTAACAAGTAAATGTGGTGAAGAAAGCTGATGGTGCCCGACTATCAAACAAGATAGTGACTGGGGTCTTAAAGGCTTGAAGATAAACAAGCGGCCATCTAGCTCAGAAGCAACAAAGTCCACATGGAAGAACACACCAGCCTGTGTGATCGAGTGGTCCCGAAGGGATCAGTTACCAGGCATCAAAGAACAAAAAATCATATAATTGACTGCATACCTCCATGATAGGATCGCTGAAGACAAATGGGTGCATAAGCAACTGTGGTGAAGAAAGCTGATGGTTCCTGGCTATCAAAAGAGATAGTGTTTGGGGTCTTAAAGGCTTGAAGGTGAACAAGCGGCCATCTAGCTCAGAAGCAAAAAAGCCCACATGGAAGAAGCACACCGGCCAGTGTGATCACGAGGTGCCAAGGGACCAGGTATAAGGCATCAAGCAAAAAAAAAAAAAGATATATGTGTGTGTGTATGTATGTGTATATGTATGCATGTGTGTGTATGTATATATATATATATATATATGTATATACACACACCATATTGAATGAAGGGGGAAGTGTAGAGTGGAGACCCAAGGCCCAAGTGTCGGCCACTGGAGATCCCCTCATAGAGGGGTTTAGGAGAGGAGATGGGCTAATTAGGGTGCAAGGTAGTACCGATGAAGAACACAGCTTTCCCCCAGATCCTGGATGCTTCCTCCCCCCAACTACCATGATCCGAATTCTACCTTGCAGGGCTGGATAGGGCAGAGGCTGTACACTGGTACATATGAGGGCTGGAGGCACAGGGAATCCAGGGTGGATGATACCTTCAGGACCAGGGGTGTGAGGGGCGATGCTGGGAGAGTGGAAGGTGAGTGGGTTGGAAAGGGGGAACTGATTACAAGGATCCACATGTGACCTCTTCCCTGGGAGAGGGACGGCAGAGAAGGGGGGGAAGGGAGACTCCGGATAGGGCAAGATATGACAAAATAACGATGTATAAATTACCAAGGGCACATGAGGGAGGAGGGAGCGGGGAGGGAGGGGAAAAAAAAGAGGACCTGATGCAAAGGGCTTAAGTGGAGAGCAAATGCTTTGAGAATGATTGGAGCAGGGAATGTATGGATGTGCTTTATACAATTGATGTATGTATATGTATGGATTGTGATAAGAATTGTATGAGCCCCTAATAAATTGTTAAAAAATTTTTTTCAAGATGCAATAAAATCAAACTCTTAAAACAAAACAAAACAAAACAAAAAAATAAAGAGATGTGCTTTTACCCAAGGAAGTGACTTTAAGGCCAGGCAATAGATGCCCTTTGGAAGACAAGATTGATGCTTTGGGGTGGATCATGCTTGGTACAGGGGAGGTTCAGCGACAGAGAGGGAGAAACTCAACAAGATCGATTGACTCAGTGGCCACTGTATGAATTTGTTTGGTTGTTCATAAGGTCTCCGCGTCAGAACCAAATCAATGGCACTTGAAATGTTTCAAACAGCGGATTAAATAGTAGAACAATACAGAACAAGGGATTACCGCCCAGTTTAAAGATTGTGTCAGAGTTATATGGTTTTAGTGTACTTACTCCCTAGTTATGCTCAGCAAGAAATCTCTGGAGGACTGTACATAGAAACGCATGGTATCAGAACGGAAGGCTTACTAACAACCTGCAATATTCAGGTGACACCATCTCGTTTGCAGAGAGCGAGCAGAATCTGAAGCTCTTACTGAAAATCAAAGACTGCAGCCTTCAGGGTAGAGTGCAACTCAATGTAAAGAAGACCAAAATGCTCACAAATGGACCAATAGGTAGCCTCCTGGCTCCAGGGGCAGCGGATGATTTCAGACGACTCTTCTAGACAAAGGCTCTGTAACTCCCACCAAAGGACCATTGCCGTGTGGGTCTGAGTAAGAAGGGGGGGTGAGGGTGGGGAGGCACTGATGGGATTCACCAGGGAGTAAATATTACCAGGATTCACTGGAATGCTAACCTGCTGGGTATGACATGAACCCTTTGGGAAGCAGGCGGTAAAATATCACTACCAGCAAGAGTCAGGAATGGAGTACATCATCTCTCTACACGGTGAACCTTCTCAAGCCAGAAGATGGCTGTGACATCTAAGATGTAGCAGAAGAGCAGCAACAGAACCAGGAACCAAAGCACGAGCTAGTGGTGTACTTCCCAGAGCAAGTACCACTGAGCGCTTTGAAGCAGGAAGTAGGTGCCTCTGGGCCTTATTGGGGGAGCTGGGTTGCTGATCTACGGAGCGCTGAGCTCAGTGACTTCAGGCTGCGCTTGACCAGCAGCCCTGACGGAACGTCATAACGTGTCTGACTGAACAGTGTCTGCTGAACATTTCTCACTTGCATTGTAATTTGTTAACTGCTTTAATAAACCCCTTAATTTCACATATTATCTGAGCATCTGTGTGGCCACTCCAATACATTCTCAAACTCAGAGGCCAAAAAAGAATAGGCGGCTGTGGATGATAAAATAGTAATACATGGGGAGAAGACTGATGTTGTCAAGGATGTCACGGAAGTAGCAGTCATGGGATCAAGTGATGTAATGTATGTGCTAATCTGCTGCACAAGACAAGTTTCAAGTTTTGAAAGGCAAGGATGTTACTTTGAGGACTAAGGTGTGCCTGACCCAGACCACGGCATGTTCGGTGACTTCATATGCCAGTTAAAGCTGGAAAATTAATAAGGAAGCCTGGGGAGAAGTTGATATGTTTGAGTTATGGTGTTGGCGACGATTCCTCACAGTTCCACAGACTGCCGTAAGAACAAACACATCTATCATGCAAAGAAACATACCCAGAACACGCCTTACAAGTGGGAACCGTGACTTCATCTCAGGCACTTCGGACACATCATCAGAAGAGACCAATCCTTGGAAGAGGACATCACATGCTTGGTAGAGTGGAGGGGCAGCGGAGAAAAGGTTGAGCTCCCCTCCAGGAGGTGGATTGCCAGTGTGGCTCCAACAAGGGGCTCAAACCGAACAATAATTGTGAAGATGGTGCCAGTGTTTAATGTCGCTATGAATATGAATCGGCTTGATGGCACCTAACGACAGCAGCAGCACCCAAGGACATGCACCAAAGACAGATCTCATCAATCCTGTGGAAGCACCTGGCCCGTGTTTCTAACAAACCCTTACGCACATGTGCGTGAAGAATGTACTTTTAAGTCATCTGGATTCCTGGAGCTTTTTACTGAGGCCCAAGGCAGGGCATCATAGAGTGCCGTGTTAGTAGAACAAATTGTTCTTGCATTGAGGGAGTACTCCAGTGGAGGCCCAATGTCCATCTGCTACTGTTATACTTTATAAATAAATATATGTACATATCTTTATATATATAGCTGTCCTATGCCTCCCAGTTCTTTCCTCTATTTCCTTTTACTTTCCTCCTGTCCCACTACCATGTTTGGCCTTCATTTGGGTTTTGGTAATTCCTCTCAGCTATTTTCCTTGATTGAGCCCCCACAAGCATCTTATGCCCTCCTCGCCATCAATTTTAGGTCACTTTTTCTTCCCTGGTCCCTGAGTTGGTTGGCACCCCGTTCCTTTTCCCTCATCTCTCCCTCTCCTGTGTCCCCCCGGAACTGTCGGTCCCACTGTTCTCTCCTCCGGATTGTCCAGATAGACATGTGTACACAATAATATGTGCAAAACAAAGCAGAACAAAACATAACAAAAAAGAAGACAAAAAAGTTAAGTCAATATTTTTATCAATATCCCACAGGGGATGTTTTTAATCACCCATTTTCTAGCGGGGAGTTGAGCACCTAACTGTTTATGTCACTCAGGGATTCCAGACCTACTTGTCTTCAAAAGTGAACTAAAATATACCAAGTAGTCATCTGGCACTTACTATAAAGAATTAAGACCAAATAGGCAAATTTCTAAGAAAGACACTAAGTTTTCAACATTAATTAAAACTGTAATTACATCTATAGTAGGGTCAGGTCCCTAAGCGCTTCAAATTCCCACATACCAAACCCACTAGACGTCGAGTCCATTTGAATTCCCAGGATCTCTACTAGAGCCCTGGTGGCGTAGTGGTTATGCACTGGGCTGCTGACGGCAAGGTCAGCAGTTCAAAACCACCAGCCACTCCTCAGGAGAAAGATGAGGCTTTCTACTCTCTGTAGGAGTTCCAGTCTCCGACACTCGGAGCCACCGTGTCCAATGGTGTTGCTATGGGTTGGCACTGAGTTTGGTGGTTTTGTTTGGGGAGTGAACCTTGAGGGCAGAGAACTACTTCCTGGGGTGTAGGAAACGTTATGCAAGCAGCCAGTCTTATCTTTCTCCAGAGGAACGAGAAATAGCTGGGGGGTTTCAAAGCTGCCAACCGCAGGGTTGACAGCCCGGTGCTTCACCCATCATGCCACCAAGGCTGCTGACTCAGTGCTCCACAGGAATGAGTTCATTTAATCCACAGACACTCCTCCGCGGCAGGCTCTATGAGTGAGCTAAGAGGCTTGTAGAAGTGGAGTGACCTGTTCGAGATCCCCTAGAGTGAGTGGCAGTCTGGCGCCAGAGCCCCTGAGCCCCCACACCATGTGCCCTCTGCAGGGGCCCCATGTGCTCCCCAAAGAATCGGGGAGAGGAAGTTAATAACGAAATAGAAATGAAATAAGCACTCAAAGTGCAGGTGAAGAGAGGAAGCAAACTGCAGGGGCGAGCAAGGACTAAGCCTCCTTCACCGGACCCCCAATTTGTGTTCCTCGTGCTTATCACAAGTTGACAAACACAGACACAAAACGCTAGGGGGCCGCCACACAGGAAGCGCGCGAAGCAACATGGAGCACACAGGCGAGGGCTATGTTCTGGTCACATGCACTCATGCTGCAGCCTCTGCCAGCAGCGCCAGGCTACCCAGCAGGCCGCACTCTCAGAACCCAGCGTCCGAAAGGGAGCGCTCCCATTCTTGGAAAGTTAAGATCAAAATGAGAAAGAAGGTCAATTGCAGACACACTCACTGCATGATCAATGTCTAACATGCCAGCCGATAGATTTTCTACAAGCTTTCCACCCTCCCCGGCCTTCTCATTTAAATTCAACAAATCATCTACATGCATTGTTACGGGCTCATTTAGCAAAGAAGCTGGGGCCCCCCATGGCTATCAGAATGTATTGCTTTGATAAGTAGCACCGTGAGGGGAGCACAGTCATGCAGGGCAGCGATGCAGGGCAACGGAATACAGTTCTGATCAGCCATACCTAGCTCCTTCTGTATGTTGTCAGGTACTCCTGTAATAGTCTTTCTCCTTTTGACTTTCTTCGGCCGTCTTACCAGTGTGTCTGTGTAAATTAGAGACCGCCGAAGGCTGGCCTGGCGATCGAAATTCTCCCCTAGTGCAGAGTAGTAGAACAACAAGCAAAGCCAGGTTACTTCCAAGCAAGCTGAAACCATGCGCTTTCTTTCAGAAGCTTGTTTACAATGACAAGAGGGTATTAATAATGAGGTTAGCCAGTCACAGGGTGATGATGATCATGATGGGTGCTAAAGGCCACAAAAAAAAAAAAAGAAAGAAGAAAGCATATTCGCATCGTAGGGCTGTTTTCCAGATTTCTGGGAGACTGTCCGCCCCAAGGCAGCGCTGAGGTCTCACTTCAGGTGAGTCAGAGCAGCGAGTGCAGATCTGCTGGCCACACACCAGGAGGGTGACTCTGGGCGATTTGAACACTGGAGGACGGCGGCCGTTGTCAGAATGCCTCTATGTCCGTGTGTGCATAGTGGTGGTGGTAAATGGATTTGATTCGTGCCAACACAGAGACCAGGAGAGCAGCTTGTTCTATGGGAGGAAGTGAAACTCTGTGCAGAGCTCTGGGATGGAGAGCCTTTGTTCTTTCCTCCAAGGAGGGGGGCAATCTGGATGAACCACGGTCATTTTCACGGCATGGAGAACATCAGTCTCCAACAAAACAGCCTTATCAAGCCAACGTGCTTTGATCGCAATGAGACCCAGTAGCACAGCTGGGGTTAAAGCCAGACTGCTGGCTGCTTGACAATCCCCATTTTAAAGTTGGTTTTAAGCCAGAGATTTCAGGTGATCTGGAAATCAAACCGGGGATGCTATGTCCAAAGGGTTCTTTCTTGTCCCCTTCCTACCGGATCAGCTTGTGTGATGAACACACGTGACAAACCATAACAAGAGTCATGTGTGCAAGCTTAGCTACTGATCTGTGTTAAATGATGTGTCAAATTCATTAAAGACAGCTTTGCGACATTGGCTTTCTTTATAAAAAAAAGATTATAATTTTATCAAGAGCGCTCTGTGGGTGTGTACACAGACACTGACACCGATCTCACAGCCGGGGCCACGCTCGTGTAGTAAGTGAAGTGCGGAGACACTCGCTCCTGTTCATAGGACGGTCCACATACAACAGAGCCTCTGTTTTAATAGGAGCATGTTGGAAATAGAACTTCTCCTAGCAAAACAGGGTAAAACAATCTGAAATGGTCAACACCCTTCTGAAGAACAATCTTTCAAAGCTGCTTGCCAACTGAACGCACGTTTGCAAATTTGTCCATAATGGGGGAGAAAAAGTAAGTAGAAATGACCCAGAGAGAGAAGACACTGAGGCCAGAGGGCACCATCACCAAGGTAGCTGGGTCAGTATGGGCAGTGGCTAAATGGCGAGTTAGGGGCAAGTGATGGCTTCAAAGGTCATTAGTCCTCTGCCTGAAAGCAAAACGTAATGTCTTCTGTTAAGAAATTAAGAAGGGGTGGGTGCTGGGGGACATTGGTAGGAAGTTGCATTTAGTCTCCAGCTGTGGTTCCTTCAGGAAAGAAAAGATCAAGCCACCCACGCACCAAGGAATTAGGAAGCAAACCATGAGATGAGCAGCTAAGACATACACCACTGAAGATGCCCACCTCTCCTGCTTGCTTCATGACCTAGGAAACAGGCCTTCCCTGTGCTTGAGGGAAGGACTCATGCCAGTATCCCTGATGGCCTTCAGCTCAACACGTGGCCCCCAATCCTATCTACTGACTTGAAAGGAATTTAATCGTTTCACTGCACTGAATCAGGGCTTCGCCGGTCATGGCCACTCTTTCAAATGTGCTAGCTACCTCAAACTTCAGTGCAAAGCCAGTTCGTGAGAACTGTTCACCACAGCTCCCCCACTGTCCTTCCAGGTGGAAGAGCTGCTACCTTATGTGGCAAAGGTGGGAGCAAATTTGCATGTAAGTACATTTTGTTTTACACAGCTTCCGCTTGTCCTCAACGGCTAGATTTCTAACCTAAAGGAATGACACATCCATCTTTAAGCCAGCAGTAACCTATGTTTGGTGTTCTATATTTTGCCTGGGGAGCTTCACTCTGACTTTAAAATAATGTATCTCTTGATATTTTTCCTGCTGAACCTTCCGGGACATCGAAGCACAGCATTAGTGCTCACCAAAATAAATGAGCACATGCCAATCCCCTCTGCAGGACGCCACCTTCTTATTTCACAAGGGTTTAAAAATGTGCAACATGCAGGAAACGGTATAACCTCTGTCTGTTCAACCACCTGCACTGACATTGTATGTTTAATGTTCCTGTGTCCTGGAGTATTAAACAAACTAGTCCCTTTGGGAGACAATATGTGTGTACCTAGAGATAGAGAAAATGGATCAAGACATATCCAACTACCCATTAGACCTAATTTCTACATTTCTGTAAGCTGTAAGAAAATCAAAATCAAACTGCACTTTGACAGAATGGCGATTGCTCATTCGTTTGTCATTCATCTTCTCCTTTTAAGCTTTCTGTTATTACTTTTCATGTGTACAAACCCACCCCGTGTGATTCGGATCCACCTCGTCATCAAACAGAGGAGAATTAAAACTTAAAGAAGTGCCATGCTCCGTGACGAGCATGTCCATCATCACAAATAATCCGTTATCCTTGAATCTCTAGTTATTCTATTTTAAACGCCCTAATCCCATGGTAATTCATTTTACTTTACTTCCATTAAGGGTTATCACATTGCACGGCACAATCTTGTTATATTATTTCGGAGGCACTTAATCACACATAATGTAATTACACTGCTGCATTTACTCAATCAAATACTATAACTAATGTTTTTATAGGAAATATGTGCCCATTTATTTAGTACAGCGATAAAGAACAAACCTTGTTCTAAAACACGGCTACAAAAGAGGTATAATCTTTAGAATAGAATGTGATTACATTTTGAAAGTTCAATGTTGTTATTTGGAATGCAAATGGATTAAAGTGCCATGTTTTCTTTAAGACTTAGGAAAGATGCACATGGAATTTAAAATAAATGATGCACTTATTTATGAAAATGTCTACGGAATTCAAGAGCAAGTTTTAAAGATAACTTTTAAATAGCTTACAATTTGTTTTTTAATAAAATGTCATTAACTACTAAAACGCTATTCGCCCCTTCCAAACTCATCCAAGCCATGGCAAACAGCAACCAGTTTTCACCAGCAGTCCCAGGAATGCTGTCACCTTTCATCCTAATTTCTAGTGAAAACGTGCCCTACCTGAGTTTCTGACATTTTTAGTTCTGGACCTATGGGCCATCTTCTGTATGGACTGATGATGAAGGATGGCTATTAGTAATCTATGTGTTAGGCTGAAGCTCTAAACTCTTAACACGACTAATTTGTATTTCGTACACTGTACAAATCATTAGGCCAAACCGTTTTCTGGGCAGTGGACGTGACAAAGCAGAACCAGGTTTGTATCTTTCCACGGGTTGTCTAAATCTGTGAAAGGTCATCTTTGAGCTGGCTGTCCTTTGTAACCTGTTCCATGAATCACCACAGGTGACTCAAGACTAAGGACGGACTGCCAAAGAACCTGAATTTCAGGCTTGGCAAGTTCCAGTGGAAGAGGTTCTAAAAATGTAATATTCTGAATGACTGACTTTTTTCTTGGTGATTCTAGAATTCTGATATTGGGTATCAAAATGTAAGTGTGCCATTGTCTTACATGTTTTAAATAATGTTGTTATATGCTCATAGTGTTACTTCACTTAGTATTTTCCTGTCACACAATTTTTTTCCGTTTTCTACTTGAGAAAAGTAAGAAAATCTATCATCTGGAAGCATCACAAATCTATCACTTAATTAGTTGTTTAGATCTCTGAATATTCCTTAAAATAACACCCCCCATAAAAAGAGAAATATTTCTTTCTCAGATCAAGAGTTAGAAAATGTTCATATGCAACATTATGAATCTTTTTTTTAAACGAATTAATTATTTTTTAAAGATAGACACACGAACCCTCAAATTCTCTGACCCTAAGCTTTGGTTACAGAAAGCTGGCCACGTATCACTGAGCATTTAGCTTTCTAATCTCACAAGCAATATACAAATCACACAGATGCAACACACATGTTTCAGCATGGCCTTCCTTACACACAGGTCATGAAACTGGACCACAGCTATTTTTCTTGATGTGCACATGCAACGCCCAAAGCATGTAACCGCCCAAAGCTGCCGTCACTCTCTAAGTACGTTCGGACCCTGTCTGCACAGAAAGCGTACCTGTGACGTTGATTGGAATCACATCCGCCTGGACTACCTGGGCTTGCTGCCGCATCTTCTCCTCTGGCGTTGGCAGTGGAAGTGACTTGGTCCAGTTTGTGTGAGTGTGAAGGTCGGAGAAATCACCTGAAGTGGGCGTTTTAGGTCTCCTGATGGAAATATGCCTTTCCTCCTCCGAGGATGAGACAGAACACTACAGGGGGGATAAGAAAGAAAAGCCCACAGAGGTAAATGGATGACAGGTACATTCGAAAAACATATTACTTGTAAACAACAAGGAAGATTAAAATCAAGCCCAAATCAGTCACCTTCAGGACAAGCAGCAATGACTGTCGAGAGAATGGTTTGTCATCTTGAATAGGACCCATCACATGGGACTCACGCGGGCCGAAAGGGCTCAGCCTTGAGCACAGCAAAGGCTTTGCTGATCCACAAAATCTTGCAAGCCCTTCCCGTTTTTCTTGCATTTCCTGTGGTCAGGAAGCATGTGGACTTACTCTGGCATTAGAAGCCCTGACAGGCAGCAGAAGTCCTGAGAGACATCATGCCCACTTTTATTCTTATTAAAATTTCGGCTTTTGCTCCAAGTAATGACTAGCTCCGATCGGACAGACTTCAGGCTCTGACCCGAGAGACATCTCTAAAATGAAACAAGCTATTTGTTGCTCGACTATTTATACTTTTCTGAAACCACTTATATGGTGGTGGTGGAGGGGGAGGCGGTGAAATCAGTGTGAAATTGTTAAACTCTAAGGAGCTGACGACAGCCCTGCGCTGAGCCTTATCAGAATTCCATGGGAACATTTCTGGCCGTGTCTGTTTTGATACAGATTAACGTTCTCACTGAAGAGCCCTTCTTCGGTGCTGTTCTTCCACACCACCTTAAAACATGTACCCAAGAAAGCTGTTTAGGCAAGTATGTCAGGATGGGCGTGATTCACCACAGCCCCACTGCAGCTGGTTCTGTAACAAGGAATCGCGGGGCTCAAAGCTTGGTCTGCTCAGAAGTCAACATCGCAACAGAGGGTGAAGGGGAGCGGGGGGACTGTGGTGGGGAAACGGCAGTGAATAATACACAATATGGACCAACAGCACATCACGTCCATAGCATTTACACTGGGCTGCCACGTCACGGAAGCACTTGCTGGTAGAAATCAAGACTGCAGCCTTCAGGATGGACTGCAACTCAGTGGAAACAAGCACAACAAATCCTTACAGCTAGACCAATAGACATCATCCTAACAGATTGGGGTGTGTGTGTGTGTGTGTGTGTGTGTTAAAGATTTCATTTTACTTGGATCCACAATCAATGCGCACAGTGGAACCATCAGCCAAGAAGTCAAGGGATGTATGGCATTGGGACATTCTGCTACATGAGACTGATATCACTTTTAGGAGACAGGTACACCTGTCCCAAGCCAGACTAATGTGTTTTCAATCACCTCATAGGCACGCAAATGCTGAAGAAGGTATAAGGATGGCCAAGGAAGAACCGTTGCCTGCCCGATCGACGAAGTCTTGAAAGAAGAATGGACAGAGTGCACCTTAGACACGAGGCTGGCGAGGCATGGCCTCACTTACTTGGGACAGGTTATGAGGAGACACCAGCCCCGGGGAAAGGGCATCATGTTTGGTCCAGTCGAGGTCAGAAGAAAAGAAGACGACTTTCAAGAAGCTGCCCTGACACTGAGGCAGCAGCAATGGGCCCAAACACACCAACTGCGAGCGTGGCACAGGACTGGGGAGTGGGTCCATTGGACCTCAGGTTATGATGAGTCAGAACTGACTCACTGGCCCTGAGCCGCTTATGAAACTAAGGCACTGGAAAACAGTGTTTTGCTGGAGAAGAAGAGCTCAGTGAATGGCCCCAAAGGGCACAGGTGTAGCCCTAGCATTCCCACCCGCCACACATCCTCCAAACGAGGGTCACTGCTAGGCTGGCTCTGAAGACCTCAGCTTAGTTCTGCCATATTTGAACTTTATATAAAAGGAATCATGCCATACATTCTGATTTCTTTCCCTCAACATTGTGTTTGGGGGGGTTTTATCTACTTCCGAAGAACATGTTTTGGCGCCTCTCTGGACTTATTGCACGCTTCTAAGAGGACACAGGATAAAAACAGAAATAAAACCCAAAACTTGCAGAAGTGCGTTTCTAAGAAAGCTCAAGCGCTATGTCAGTTAGGAAACAGTAAAGTCATCGAAACACATATATTCACTCTGTAACTATGTGAGCCTCACGCGGGGCTGCACGGGAGCTCAGGAAATGGTTTAGGGTTGGGATAATGCCCTACACTAAGAATTTAAGAATTTGAGTGGATTGATCCTACCCTTGGGCATGCATGTGGTCTTGAGCTGGTCCTGAGTCCCTGCAAAATGGGGCTCTTCTGCCCAGCTTCTCGACCCCACAGGGTCACTGTCAGGATTGTAAGAGGTCATCCAGGTGGGAATCCTTCCAATGGCGAAATAGTCTGGATTCCAATGTGGTGGTCATTGACAACAACAAAATCAAGAATCCCAAACAAGTACCTGTTTTGTTCATTCACTTTCATCCAAAGTGGCAAACAAAGGCAATGTGGAAATAAAAATAGAAAAGAAATGACATAACCAGATATTGCCATAGATGCTTCACTTCCTACTCCTAATACACACAACATATGACATATTTTCTTTGCCATCCAAGAAAAATGTAGATAATGTTTGTAAATGAACTGAGAGATAAACTCAACTGATAAACTAAACAGAGGCCATTGGCACCTTATCATGAAACAAAATTTCACTGTGGCCAGGAATGCACGATGACATTCTGGTAGACCTCTTACAGCTCAAACGGACCCTTAGAAGACAGTCGGAGGAGTGGCGTGGTCAGTAGCAGCAGCCAAACCACACTGGGGTTCAAGGACGTCTTGCCAGCTTTGTCTCAGTTGTGACACTGCTGCTCCACTGACTGCCAGCACATATTCTTCTCACCCTTAACTTTAAGTGAGGAAGCCTGGTGGCAAAGGGCTGGGCTGCTATCCACATGCCAACAGTTCACCCCCACCAGCTAGTCCACCCGACAACGACGAGGTTTTCTGCTCACAGAAAAATGGACAGTCTCAGAAACCCACGGGGCCGTGCCACCCCGTCACCTACAGGGTCGGTAAGAATCAGAAGGGACTCAATGGCAACGAGTTGTTTGTTTGCTTCTTATTTTGTTTGGGGGTGGTGGTGCATCTTACCCCTAAGTTCAGGAGCCCCAGTGGTACAAAGTCCTCGGGTGCACATGAACCAAAGCCCTTAGGGAGCAGATAAACGGCTGTGGAGCAATTCCGCCTCTTCCAGGACTACCTAACCACGAGGTCAGCCATAGCCACTCCGCACGAGCAAGATGGGGCTTTCTAGTCTGCTAAATAGTCTTCACAATGCCATTGCCATTGCCAGACAGTCTCCCGAGATCCTGTCTACCAGCACCAAGCGAATGGCCTCCCCAAGCCGAGAACCAGCTGCAGCCAGTGTCTGAGCCGAGCCCAGCAGGGGCTGATGACCCTCATGATGTCTGGTGACAAAGGAGTCTCTGCCTTCCCCAAGCAGACAACCTTCTCAAGTGGGTAGGGACTATCCACGGAGCACCTGGCACCTTCTCTGAAGACCTGAGGTGGAAACTCGCCCTGGGGTTCCCCAGTGGCTGCCCCTACAATGCGCCCACAGTGAAGTTCCTCACCCCCTACTGCCACCCCAACGTGGACACTGAGGGGAACATCTGCCTGGACATCCTGAAGGCCATGTGGTCTACCCTGTGTGACGCCAGGACTAGCCTCCTCTCCACGCAGAGCTTCTGGGAGAGCCCAACATCGACAGCCCTCTGAACAGGCACGCTGCTGAGCTCTGGGAAAACCCCACAGCCTTTAAGAAATACCTGCGGGAAACCTACTCAGCCAAGAGACCTGATCCACCCTGTCTGTGTGGAAGGGTCTTCTCTTCAGTAGATGTCTGTCCTTCCTGCCATTGATTTCTGTGTAGAACTCTATCTTCAGCTGTGGTGTCATTTGTTTTTTAAATTTCTGCATATACTGGTGCATAAGCAGCATTTTTCCAGCACATTTTTAATGTAGTTTTTGTGGTGAAATCAGGTGCCTTGGCTGATATTTGGGTCACCTTATACTCGAGGATATACGGTAAGTCTCGATTTGCACCCTTATGATGATTATATTAAATAAATAACATTTGGGGTTAAAAAATAGTTACACACTTGGAAATCCACAAGGGCGATTCTACTCTGTCCTACAGGGTCCCTGTGATTTGGAATCAATTCGAGGGCAGCGAGTATGGTTTTCGGAATCCTTACAGCAGCAGCTGGTGGGTTTGAACTGCTGACCTTGTGTTAGCAGCCTGGCACTTAACCCAGTGTTATCAGCGCCCCCTACAGGGGGGCTGTAACTGCAGAGCTGACTCACTGCCAACCGAGAGTGCCCCTCTGACAGGGTTTCTGAGACTTTGTCTTGCTCCCTCGGGTGGCTGGCAGGCCTGAAAGTCTGACCTTGGGGTTCGCTGCCCGACAAGGTAACCTGCAGCACCACAGCATACACGGAAATTAAAATTAATTTTGTTTGAGCATTCCATCCCAATGCGTAAAATGTCACATGTGAGGTTGAATCCCAATCTGATTAATTAATTAATTGGCGATTCCAGCCCTCTAACAGAAGCACATGTTTTTAAGGCAACACAAATATGACACAAGCATTCAAAAGGAGAAGAGAAAAAATCTGGCCCTCGTTTTTCCTATTTTCTGCTTTCTTTTGATTGAGGTTTTTTGTTTCACTTTGTTGATGTTGGTTTTTTTGGTTTAATGTTTTAGGTATGTGAAATCCAGGATAGGGAAATCTGTAGAGTCGTTTCCTAAGTGGTTTCTCGGGGGTGTGGTGGGGTGGTTGGGGAGAAATGGGACTAAATACAGTACATACAAGAATGAAGACACCATTCTGCAACGGGTCGTGGTGAGGACTGCGGAACTCTTCTCGTGCTTCAGACACTGAATTGTATGTGACTTATGTGCCAACAAAACTGTTCTGAAAAGCAGCAATTTCTAACCGAGTTGAGGTCGACCAGAAGGACCAGTAAGGTTCCTAGCGGAGCGGCGGCTCCCTGTAACGGTGACACCAGTGAAGGCGGGGAGGGACGCTATCACAACCGTCCTCTCCTCCCACGGTGCCCCGCAGCCCCACGCACCTACTGTTCCTCTCTTGACAGGGTCAGAATCCATCACTATCACAACGGCACGGTCCTTGTCGGGAGCCTCTCTTGCCCTGGGTGGGCACCAGGGACGGTTCCAGTAGGACCATGATAAAGAGAATCCATTAGACAAAAGACTCCTTCCTTTCCAAGGAAATGCCGCAGACGGGCAGGTACAGATAACGCTTGATGCAAATCGGGCTGTGAAATAACCCCACAGGTTACTGCGGAAAAATGAACAAGTCAGGCTGGCCGCCGTCCCTCCGGTGTTTATGCTGACAGCAGGGACAGGGCACATTATGATGACTCCCTTGCGGTGGCTAGTCAACCGTGCTAGATTATTATATCAGCCTTTTAAACTGCCTCAGTGCTTCTGCCCTTGTGACCAGCCCGTGTCCCCCGTCCTTTCTCACAGTGTTCTTGACACAGTCGCCAGAAGTTCTTTGATATCAGTCAGTCAAATTGTGTCAATGACTCCTCCAACCATCCTAAGACCTAATCCTGAACTACAAGGGACACAAAGCAGCCCTCCTGTTCCCTCTCCATCCACACGCTCCACCATTCTTGATTTTTCAGCCACATCAAGCCCCACCTAGCTCTTTGTCGTCCCCAAATGCACCTGGAATGTTGTTTCCTTTCCTTAGACAACCACACAGGAAGACGCAGCGCTCTTTCTCTCCAGCGATTGGTGTAAGAACACCCTTTTTATTCAGAACCTATCTGATCACCTATTACAATTTCAACTTCTTCTCCACCATTGTTATCCTCTACCCTTCCTGCTTTTTTCCCCTTTAGTATTTACCACAACCACACATAGTTTACGCGTATTGTTTACCTTCTCTCAGGAAAATGTTTTATAAGGGTAGAGTTTGGGTTTTTCAATTCCTAGCTCACAGAGGAATGCCTAGCAAAAAGTAGGCATTCAGTGTCTGATTAATGAATTTTAAAATACAAAAGAAGGTCTGCTACCCGGTACTTTCAGTGTTTTATATCAGAATTCCATAGAGAGGTATTTTCAGAAATCTGGTTCCCACAGGCAGTATTTATTAAGTGTTGCTTTGGTAGTAATTTCTTGGAGAAGCGTCCATACCAGACTAGAGAGCCCTGGTGGTAGAGTGCTGGTTGTGTTGGGGCGCTAACCCCAAGATCAGCAGTTCAAAACCACCAGTTGTTGTGAGGGAGAAAGATGAGGCGTTCTGCTCCCATAAGGAGTGCCATTCCCAGAAACCCACGAGGCCATTCTACTGTCCTCTCGGAGCCCGATGATTCAGAACCAATTCCATGGTGTGGAGATTGGTTGGAGATTAGCGACGTCCCAAAGGCAAGCTTTCTGGAAGGCTTTTTGCTCCCTTTTCATGAAGGTCAGCTACCACTCCTTCTCGTCACATATTCCCTCACAGCCCTGGGTGCCACGAGCCGCTGTTAACAGCCCACAAGAAACCCACAAAGCTTTAAGGAAATCTCTCACGTGATTTCAGGGGCTGTGAAGTCCCAAATCCAAAGGTCAGACAGAGGCGAGCCAACGCAGGGTCGAGAGCCAGAAGCCAAAAATGTCCGGAAGCAGATCTTGCTCGGACCAAAGCTCAGGCAGGAAGTGGAAGTCACAAAAGGAAGGCTCCGCAGGAGGTGGTTTTGGGTCTTTCAGCCAACCAACCTTCCCCCAGGAAAGGAAGGGTGAGACAGTCACACTCTCTAGTAAGGGATACACCCGACCTTAATCCTGTCCATCAGTTTAACACAGAACTCCCTCTAAAACGGGATGCTGGATGCAGGGGAAAGAGGCTAGAATTGACAACACATCACAAAAGAGATTGTGGCTAGAAGGCTGCGTTAAGGAAGTGACATCTCCCATGGACTGCCAGTAAGGGAGCAAATAGGTCTTGGGAGAAGTGCAGCTCAAATGCTCCTTAGAAGGGAGAATGTTGAGACTTTGTCTCAAGTAGTCTGGGCATGTTATCAGGAGAGCCCAGTCCTGGAAAAGGACCATGTTAGTAATAGGGCGACCCCCCACCCCCAAGTAAACTAACTGCCATCAAGTCGATTCCAACTCATAGTGAGTGACCCCATCCGACAGAGTTTCCAAAACTGTAACTCTTTATGAGAGTAGAAAGCTTCGTCACTGGTTCAAATCAACCAGCTACTCCACAGGAGGAAGAGGAGGCTGCCTGCTTCTATAAAGATTGAACGTCTCAGAACCCAAAGAGCCAGCTTTTCCCTGTCCTACAAGGTCACAGTGGGTCAGAATCAACTTGATGGCAGTGAGTTCGGTTTGGGTGGGTGATAATCACACCAACAAAGATGATAATTTAAATACTCATACTCTAATTAAATATAAAGATATTTCTTAAAAGACAGAAAATATTTAGTGAGTGCTTAGACTGATATTAATATATTTTTAAAAATTATCTTCTTAGTATAAGAAATTAGGTAATACTACCCCAGCAATACTCACTACCCAATCCATGATAGAACACACTGCCACGCAAACTCCCCGATCTCATCCCACCGCCTTGATTCCATCTTAATGCCTGCCCTCCCCCCAAGCTAAATACTGCTCTGAATATTCATTAACCATTCTCTTACATTTTTATCTGTATGCCTGTGTATAGCTATGTCCACAGTCCATGTTTAGATGTGCTTAGGCCTTCATAAAAACAGTACCATGTTCTTTTCAGTACAATTCATTGACCATTATGCCTCCAAGACGCGTCGATGCTGTAAAATGCATTCATCTCAGTGAGGTAAAATATCCACTCATGCTGCACAAGACTTCTTTCAAGTGTTCCACAGCAGAGATGTCCCTTTGAGGAAAAGGTGTGTGTGACTCTAACCCTGGCATTGATTTTCAATGCCTTCCTGTGCGTGGCACAGCCGGGCAATGGCTCAGGACATGTAAGAATGGATGCCTTGGCATGAGAGTGTTGGCAAGGAACTGCCACCCACTCAAATACAGCCGGAATGCCCTTGGAAGTGAGAAGAGTGAGTCTTCATCTCATGTCTCTGAGACATGTCATCAGGAGGTAAAACACAAAACAGCTGGTCAGTGAAGAAGAGCCAGTGCCCCTTCAAGAGGGTTGCAGTGGAGTGGGATGGCTGGCCTGTTGTCCATGGGGCTGCTAGGACTTGAAACAGACTCGCTGGCAGTCAACAACAACGGCACGTGTTTCTTCTTGAGAGAGTCGGTTGTTATGGCTTACAGTTTACTTTTTAGAAGTAATACTGGCTTGCACTTTGCCAACACTGGGTAAGTGTCTCATGTGTCTGTCTGGACCACAGATGAATGTAGCCCTCAGGGAATGGCTGATGCCAGCGAGTGTGGATGTCCACCTTAAAGCTGGAAGTTTGAGGCACAGGCTTTGTGCATGTGCAATGCAGACAGACAGACACGTACACAGCTCATTATTCATCCTTGAACAAATGGGTTGTAAAAGGCTTCAAAATCATCATTTCAATATGCCCAATAAGAAAGAATCATGGGCTTCAAAGACAGACATCTGGATTTGAGCCCTAGCTTCATTTTTGGGTGATGGGTAGGTTCAAGATCTTAATAGTTGCAACGGTTTTATGTGTGTGTACACACCATATATACTCGTGTATAAGCTGAATTTTTCAGCACAAAACTATCCTGAAAAACTGGGATTTGGCTTATACACGGGTCAGTGGTACCTCAGTGAGGTGTAACATCTCGCGGGTGATTGCCGTTCCTCCGCTGTTCATTCAAAGCCCCACTGACATTGCAGGGCTTTGAATGTTTGTTTACTCACATCTAACCAATCAGAGCCATCCTATGACGTGGACAGCTGCAATTCGCAGAAGCACCCGTAGTGATTCACTTACCCCGGCTCTGAACTGGTAAGGATGTGTCTGTGGCTGCGCTCCATCTCTCCCCTCTGGTCTCTGTGTTAATTCACATCCTGCATTTCCCACCCTAGGCTTATACTGGAGTCGATCAGTTTTTCTGGTTTCCCAGGTCATAATTAGGTACCTCGGCTTATACTCTGGTCGGCTTATATTCGAGTACATATGGTAGGTTAAAATGTGTCCAACTGTACATCAACTACATACTGCTTAGTTTTTCTTAATCATACCTCAATAAATCTGTTTAAGAAAGAAACTTCTTGGGTTCAGTATTTAAAAGCTCAGTGATCTTAGGCCAGGACCTAATCTCTTTGAGATAAATTCTTCTCACTGGTTATATGTGCATAATCAAAGGTAGCTTACATCATTGCCATGAGTTGTGTGAACCCCTCCTTGTGTCAAGTGCTTGGTGCCATGTTGGAATTCAGAGAACAACATAACAACGATGCTGTGTCCTGGTCCCCAGCACCCCCCACCTCCCAATCCCAAAAGGGTAGAGGCACGCATGTTCTCTCTCTCTTTCTCTCACTCATTCACTCACTGCAATTGAGTCAATACCAACCCATAGCGATGCTATAGGACAGGGTAGACCTGCCTTTGTGAGTTTGAGACTACAACTCTAGGAAATTAGAAAGTCCATCTTTCTTCCATAGACGGGCTAGTAGTTTTGAACTGCTGACCTGACAGTTAGCAGTCCAACATGGAAGCACTACACCACCATGGCTCCTAGAAGGGAGGGCGTATGTGAATAATGCCTCATTACAGTGTCATGAATTGTGAGGAACCCAAAACCGAAACGGTTACAGAAGACACCCTTCATGGTTTACGTGCACAAAGACCAGGAAGTGAGAGGTCCCATCATGGGAAAGTAATGGGGTACCCTACTGGGCAAAGCAATGAGCACATGGAGTTCACACTCACTCCCAAGTGTTCCCCATGCCCTGAAGTGACGCGCCCAATGAGACTCAATACCAAGTAACTGCATTCAGAGCCAGCAAAGATGCTTTCTAGACTGTGTCTGTACACTGACGCCGAAGAGCACTTCAGGGATGTATTGGGGGAGAGGGGCTGCTGACTGGATGAATGTGAATGATACGTCAACAACGGGACGAGAGATGACAGTGGTGGTGGGCCTAATGAGAAGAGCCGTGGGTGGCTTAGTAATCCTGTCCCTCTGTTTAACGACATGGTGCGCTACAAAGAAATGGAATACAAAATCTGGCCGGGCTCAGCGACCTTTGGGAGGTCATTTCCTAATTCTGAGTCTCAGTTTCCTGATCATTTAAAGGATGGCAAGAATTATTAAATTACTATTAATATACCAATTTCATGCAAGGAACCCTTGTGGAAAAACAGAACTCATTGTTAAAATGTTCCCAAATGGCTATAAAGTATTATATTCATATCAATAGTTCCTAACAAACGGGAGGTGCTATATATTTATCTTCAACCTGTGAAGCCACAATAAATCAGAAACATTTTTAGTAGCTGCTGAAACCCCTCCAAGGCACTGCTTCGAGCAGAACATTAGCTGTGGGACTGAAACACCCAGGACGATTGGGAGTAGTCATTCCCCCAGACAGATATTGTCCATTAGTCACTGTCTTTGAACTTTGGGTTGGAAAATAAGCAGTTTAATAATCCTGATTATTGTTTCCTGAGCGTAAACTGTGTACCGTGTGCTGTGCTGCAGGCTTTAAATTCACGAATTCACTTAAACCTCACAATCAACTTCCAAGAGAGCTTAGGGTGACCATGTAATTTCCTATCGAAATCCAATTGAGCGTCATAGGGGGTGCCATTAATAATTGCACAGGACCTCAGCTGCACACCAGGACTGTCCTGAGCAGACCAGAGCATGCGGTTCATATTTCCTTCCAGCTGGGGAAACTGAAGCCACGGACCACACCACTGTACAACACGGACAGATGGACACGCTGGCTCATCCCGTGCTCCCACCATCCTGTAGTCTGAGTCTCCTGGTGTGATGGGGAAGGGACAGCAAGGCGACTGCTCCCCTCTCTTTGTAAGGTCCTCCTTCAATTAATTTTTTTTAATTTAATGAGGCCTACAGCCGAACTTGAGATGCCTGTTCAAAGTCTAACAGGAAATAAGCCAGAAAATTTCAGCTTCCATCAGTGCCATGAAAGCCAGCCATTTATTGCCCTGAATCCCCATCGGTTTCATCCCCTTGCAGGTGGATTTTAGGTAAGAGATTGAGTAACTTGTGAATGACATCCTTTCTGCGGAGACAAAGGGGCCTCTGTGACTGTTTTCCTGATTCAGTGAGGACACCAAGTGGAACCCCCAACCCAGGCAGTTGCAGAAGTTCTCTCTGAACTCACAGGAAGTATTTTGGCATCTAAAGCTGAACTTCCTTCAGTTACCTGAATAACCTCTTTGACAGTGCCTGGTGTAGGTAAACACTGCCGTGTGTGTGTGTGTACGTGTGTGTGTGTGTGTGTGTGTACACTAGAACACTCCTAAAGCAACAACTTACCCTTTGGCTTTGTTAATAAAAGGTAATTTGTGGGATTTCCAATTCCTGTTGTAGTCAGTGGTTTCTGTGCATGTGCAGCACTTTTAAAAAACATATCGAGATCTCATCAGTGAGAGATAGTTCTTCATTCCCCAAGCACATTGTGGACTCCCATCTGGGGAGTGGTCGGCATTTGGATAATTAGAAGAATTATTCAAGACTAGCCAGTATCAGTGACCAGCACAGACGACCCTTCCTGATTTACATGCCCTTCGCCTTCATAGCAATGCCCATTTTAGGAGAGTGGTTCTGTTCTAAGTGCATCATGGATGCTGAATATTTGCTGATCACAAATTAGACACCCTTCATTATAAATATCCTGTTGGAGGTAAGAACTTCGTAGCCAAAGCCTTGGTTAACCCACATGTGTGTTCTTACTTCCTGCTGTTTTCCTCACCACCTCGCCCATCCCCACAGTTGCCAAGGAAATAGAAGGAAAGTGGTTCTCGACAGAATTAAGAAAAACTGGACTTTTTATGTACTGGATATTTACAATGATCACAACTGCTCGAGGGATTTTACGACCTTGGATTGGAGTTAGGAGTCTTGGTCTCAACCTGGGGAACTCTTGGCTAGGAGTTCCTTTTACAGGGACTGCTTTCCAGTGACAACCTGACCACATAACAAATACGACACACACACTCTAGCTCTGTTTCTGGGCTTTACATGGCTTTCAATAGTCTGGTCTACTGGTCTGCATATCCAGGGGCCGCACTAGCGCAATTCCTGACTCTCCATTTCAATACCAGTTCCCCTTGCTCGCCGTCTGCTTGGCACCAACTGACCAGTCCTCTTCCCTCCTTTTAAAGACAATGAAGCAAATTCTCCAACTAACCCAAGAGGAACCAAGCTACTGAAGAACTGCCGGCTCTTTGATGTTGAGTTCTTCTATCTTAGCACATGGCATATCTAGACACTGATTCAAATTTCAATTGTATTCTTTCATAGTGCGCTATGTTTGAATACAAGCATAGGAGCCACTGGGAGGGTGGCACCGGGAGGGCAGCACTTCATTCTGCTGTGCCCAGAGTCGGATGGGTCGGAACTGATGGGATGGCACCTAACAACGACAACACAGTCTTCTCACATTTCTTCATGACACTCTTGTGCTTTTCTTACTACATTTATCACTACTTTTGTTATAGATATTTTAAACAGATTTTTCCTATTATATCTTTTAAATTCCCTATGTGGACAAGGATTTATTGACTTCTAAGTATTAATTATAGTGCTGCTAATGTCTCTGTGGGCTGTTGGGTCACTTTCATTTCACAGCCGCCCTCTGCACAGCAGTGAAGCACTGTCTGTCCTGTCCCGTGCTCACAATCCTGGCATGTGGGAGCCCACTGCGGCAGTCACTGTCAATCCATCATGGTGAGGTAAGGGTCGGGCTTCCTCTTTTTCATTGACCCTCTAATTCACCAAGCATGACATCCTCCTTCAGGAACTAGTACCTCCCAATGACAGGTCCGAAGTGTGTGAGACAGAGTCTCACCGCCTTACTTCTAAGGAGCCTTCTGGATGCACTACTTGCATGGCCAACTTGCTCTTCTTTCCGGTAAGCCCATGACGTAGTCAATGTTCTTCACCAGCACCAATCGTCAACAGTGTCAGTTCGCTGGTCTTCCATTATTCATTATCCGGGTTTCGCATGCATTTGAAGACACTGGATGCTATGGCGTGGGTCAGTGGAGCCTTAGCTCCCACAGAGACATCTTTGCTTGCCCCCCCACCCCCCACCACAGATTTGCCTAACGCAATACATTAATACCTTGGCTGCTGCTTCCTGAGCCCTTGATTGTGGCTCAGGTACAAGATTGTTGACAGCTTCACTCTTCTCTATGATGGTGCTTGTTGGTGCAGCTGAGGGGATTTCTTTGTTCCCTTGCTGCTCCGGCACGACACTTACTGATGGCTGTGGTTTTTGGTCTGGGCGTTCATTTTCATCAGTAAGGGCTTCAAGTCCTGCTGGCGTTCTGCACTCAAGGCCGTGTCTTCTGCATATCGCAGGCTGAGAATGAGCCTTCCTCTAATACCGATGTTCTCATCGGCAGAATGCCCAGCTTCTCGGAGTACATGCTCAGTAAGCCAACTGACAGCGTACGGTAAAAGGACACAACCGTGCAGCACGCCTTCCCTGACTTTAAACAAATAGTAATCCTCACTAATGGTGTACGTCACTACAGAAATTGCTCTATGATTTATACGCTAATATTATTTGTAGTTGTTTTAAAATTTACTCTTCCCGATTTACCAGATATGCAAACATGCTCTGAGTAAAACTATAACCTTAACCATTCCCAGTGTGGAAGCTCTCGGTCTTCATTTTTTTTATTAGTACTGGCTAGTTCTGACTGTACAATATGAAGTAGTCAGAAAGAACTCTGCCATTGCTGGTTGGTTTTGTTGTTTTGCTGTCTTGTTTTTGTGCTTATTATAGTCTCTGCATGTCTCTCTAGATAAGCTAGGCAGGATAAACAATCGGGGGAGAAAACAATGGGACCAATGGTTCTGAGAACACAGGAAAGGGGGAGGCAGGGTGGAGGGTATGGGGAAAGGAAGTGGTGTTAACAAACCCAGGGACAAGGGAACAACAAGTGATCTAAAATCTATGGTCAGGAGGGTATAGGAAGCCTGATAGGGCTTGATCATGGGCAATGTAACCGAGAGGAATTACTGAAACACGAATGAATGCCAAACATGATAGTGGGGCAAGAGGTAAGTAAAAGGAAATAGAGGACAGAACTAGGAGGCAAGGGCCATCTACAAAGGTATAAGTAAAGGCATGTATATATGTAAATATATTTTTATATAATGATATAGATATATAGGAAAATAGATCTATGTACATATATTTATATGTCAAGTATCAAGGTAACCGATGGACATTGGGAATCTACTCAACTACTCCCTCAACAAAAGAACACTTTGTTCTAATAACCTGGCATTCTGTGATGCTCAGCTTCCCGACAGAATTGCTGAAGACAAAATGGGTGCATAGCAAATGTGGTGAAGAAAGCTGATGGTGCCCGGTTATCAAAAGAGATAGCATCTGGAGTCTTAAAGGCTTGAAGAAAAACAAGCGGCCATCTAACTGAGAAGCAACACAGACTACATGGAGGAAGCACACCAGCCTGTGTGATCATGAGGTATCAATGGAATCAGGTATCAGGCATCAAAGCCCCAGAACAAAAATCATATCAATGTGAATGACAGGGAGTGCAGAGTGCAGACCCACAGCCCATCTGTAGACAACTGGACAACCCCTTACAGAAGGGTCACAAGGAAGAAACGAGTAAGTCAGGGTGCAGTACAGCACTGATGAAACACACAACTTTCCTCTCGCTCATTAATGCTTCCTCTCCCCCCACTATCATGATCCCAATTCTACCTTGCAAATCCGGCTAATCCAGAGCATGTACACTGGTACAGATCTGAGCTGGAAACAGGGAATACAGGACAGATAAACCCTCAGGACCAGTAATGAGAGTAGAGATACCAAGAGGGTAAGGGGAAGGTGGGAGGTGAAAAGGGGGGGAACTGATCACAATGATTTGCATATAACACCCTCCCTGGGGGACAGACAACAGAAAAGTGGGTGACATCGGTCAGTATAAGACATGAAATAATAATAATAATTTATAAATCATCAAGGGTTCGTGAGGGAGGGAGGATGGGGGAGGAAGGGGAAAAGTGAGGAGCTGATACCAAGGGCTCAAGTTGAAAGAATATGTTTTGAAAATGATGGCAACAAGTGTACAAATGTGCTTGACACAATGGAGATATGTATGTATTGTGATAAGAGCTGTAAGAGCCTCCAATAAAACTAATTTAAAAAGAAAATGATGATGGCAAAATATGTACAAAAATGCTTGATACAACTGAAAGGGAACTTTAAGAACCCCCAATAAAATGATTTAAAAAAAAAAAAAAGAAGAACTCACTGCCATTGAGTCGATGGTGACTGAGAGACGAGGTGGAATTGCCCTTGTGAGTTTCCAAGCAAGACATTAACTGTTTCTGGGAGTAGAAAGTCCCGTCTTTCTCTCCTGGAGCGCCTAGTGCTTTCGAACTACGAGCATGGCATGCAGATCACAGCTCAGTTTGTAAGCACAACCCCAACAGAGCTCCTTGAAGTGGTACTAACTATAGTGAAGTGTCTCCATCCCAGTCCTCATCCTAACGAGAATAAAAATTATATAGGATTTGGAGCTGAGAGATTTTATTAAGATACAGGAGATTTACTCATTCCTGTTGCTTGTTGAGTTTATTCAGAATGTTGCTAAATCACGTTGTTATTGTGGTTTCTGTTGTCAAGTGCCACTGAGTCAGCTCCCACCACGGTGGCCCAGTGCCCCTCAGAAGGAAACACTGCCTGGTCCTTTACCCTCCTTGCAATTGTTCTAGGTCTGCTCCCACTGCTGTGGCCATGGTGTCCACCCATCTCCTGGAGGATGCTTCTCTTTCCCACTGCCCCTCCACCCTACCAACCATGATGGCCCTCTCCAGGGACAGGTCTCCCTTGACAATATGTCCAGCGTCTGTAAGATGAACTTTTACCATATGTGTCCCTCAGGGGCACTCTGTCCACACTTATTCCAAGATAGACTGGTTTGTCCCTTAATCAGGCCATGGTACTTTCAATAGGTTCCTCCAGCACCATAATTCAAATCCATAGAGTTTTCTTTCTCTCTCTCTCTCTCTCTCTTTTTTTTTTTTGCATAGAGTTTTCCTTTGCCTTCCTTAGTCAGTGTCCAACTTTCACATGCATTTGAGGCAATGGAAAATATCGTAGCTTGAGTCAGGCGTGCCTTACTTTGCAAACTGACATCCTTGCTTCTCAATACTCTAAAGAGATCTCGTGCCTGATTTTTACCTGATTCCACATCAAATACTTTTTCAGTACTATCAATTTGACAATATTTTCCCTTAAGTTCTATTTTATATGGTTCATATATGATTAGAATTCCTAATACAAAGATCTAGAGACCAGGAGAGTAAGTGCAGGTTAATTTTAGGACATTTAACTTTTAATGAGCTGCTAAATGATGTTTTCTAATGTTATATTTATGGGCTTTAATGTCAATCTCCCTGAGTGAGACTAGCCAGTTACCTCTCTCTGCTTCAGTCAGTCTTTGTCAGATTTTAACATCAAAATCAATTCATTATAAAGGAATCACACTTTCTTTTTTTTTGCTCTGCAACCATGTCAACGATTTGTATTTCCAAGGCTGGAAAGCTTTGCTGGACTCCTCCTGTGAAACCATCTGGTGTGGGAGCTTTGTTTCTGTTTTTTAATTTACTGTTAAATTTTGATAGCATTTCTTTTTTCCATGGAAATTGGTCTAAGTTATTCTCTGTTTTGGGGTCAACTGTGATAAATTACATAAACTAGAACATCAGTTTCAATTCTACCTGTATATCCTCCAGCTCACAAAAAGATCACAGATGTAATTCTTATTCCTAATTATAGGCTCCTCTCTTCTTAAAAAAAAAAAAGATTTCCTTCTGGTTCTACAAAATCAAATTAAAAATAAAAATGAAATAAATAAAAGCAAATCGTTCTTAGTTTCTCCCTGTAGGATTCTTCCTTAACCTCCTTCTATCAATATCCCTGTTATTTTTCTTGGTAAATTCAATATACACCAAGTGTACCTTCTAACACCTCTGATCCTTCGCCACCTCATTTTCAATAGACCTCAGCTATCATTTTCCATGGGTGCACCCAGGAGCGCATGGTTACATTATGTCTGAACTGAGAGTTTGGAGGTGGTCAGTAACTGGTAACCCTACAGGATTTGCTGATGGTGTGAAAGAAGAACAAAATTAAGGGTGTGTCCAAGACGATGATTTACGCACCTTGACGTAATGCTTTACTTATCATGAAGTAACGCTAGACTGAGGTGGAGGAAGCTATGAGAGGCACACATCTTTTTAAAGAGTTGTTAAGTGGAAATCACATATTTGGATTTGGATATGTGTGAGATATTTGTAAGACATTCAAGTGATGATGGAACATAAGTAAATATAGATTAAGTAGATGCAAACTACAGATTTAAATTTAGGAAACATCCATGCATGGAATTTAAAACCGCAGGATTCATTGAAATCACCTATATAGTGAGAAGGTTGAGGAACCCTGGCGGCGACACACTGAACTGTTAGCCACAAGGTCAGTGGTTGGAATCCCCTCGCCTCTCTGTGGAAGAAAGGAGAGGCCATCCACTCCTATATGAAGTACAGCCAGAATGCTCCTTAGATGCAAGGATGGGGAGACTTCATCTAATGTTCTTCCGACACGTTGGATTGCTAACCACATTGTCAGTGGTCAGAAACCACTGACTGCTCCAAGACAAGACTTTCTACTCTTGTAAAGAGTTAGAGTCTCAGAAACCCACAGGGGCAGTTCACCCTGTCCTATAGGGTCTCTGAGTAGGAATCAACTTAATAGCAATGAGTTTGGTGTATCTATCCCTTTGCTGAAAGAATGCCGGGGGGGGGGGGGGAGGGGGGGCGCGGGGGGCGGGGACAGATATGCAGACTTCTTTAACATAACCAAACACCTTGAGAGAGAGCGAATCACTGGTCCTGGGGATCAGGGACCTAGTCTTGGGCTGACACCAAGATCAACTGGTGTGACGCAGCTCACGCAGACAATGTCTGATATCCGAATTTGGTGAGTAACAACAGGGATCTTCAAAGCTCAGGGCAGCCATCGATGGTGCAACTATTGGTCTCTCCCTGTCCAGAGGAAAGAACAGTGAGGAAATCTGAAAGACACACAGAAACGATTAGTCCAAAGGACTTAGGGGTCAACTCAGCCTCCGTCTCCACCACCTGAAAGCAGACCTAGATGGTGCCTCAGCACCACTCTCAACTGCCCCGGAAAGGATCGCATTAGACAGTCGTGAGAAAAGCGTGGAAGAAACTCAAACTCATGAAAAAGACCAGGCTTATTGGTCACATGAAGATTGGTGGGGGCCCCAGGCTATGGAACTGAACAGCTCCCCGCCCCCACCCCCCCCACACACACCAAAGTTAGAATAATCAAGCATTTAAGATAAAAACAGGTAACATCTGCCCAAAGACACACTTTGTAGGGTTGGGAAAGGAGGAATGGAAAGAGCAAACACACAGGGAGGAAGTGGGATACATGATGGCCCGGCGCGGGAAGGCAGTGGATGAGTTGAACGTATGCTTGAATTGTGGAATGCAAAGCTCGGGGTCTGCTCTGCCATCACTAATTCTCAGTAAAAAGTCAGAAAGAAAAAAGTAAAGGTTCGCTTCCAGTCACTGTCATAGCAGATCTTTCCTGAAGCCAAAGGACCGGGGTTAATTATTTCTAAGTAAAGAACACAGCCTTCCAGACCCAAGGCCCAAGTGTCGGCCAATGGAGATCCCCTCACAGAGGGGTTTAGGAGAGGAGATGGGTCAGTCAGGGTGCGAGGTAGTACCGACGAAGAGCACAGCTTTCCCCCAGATCCTGGATGCTTCCTTCCCCCAACTACCATGATCCGAATTCTACCTTGCAGGGCTGGATAGGGCAGAGGTTGTACACTGGTGCATATGAGGGTTGGAGGTACAGGGAATCCAGGGTGGATGATACCTTCAGGACCAAGGGTGTGAGGGACGATGCTGGGAGAGTGTAGGGTGAGTGGGTTGGAAAGGGGGAACTGATTACAAGGATCCACATGTGACCTCTTCCCTGGGAGAGGGACAGCAGAGAAGGGGGGAAGGGAGACTCCGGATAGGGCAAGATATGACAAAATAACGAGGTATAAATTACCAAGGACACATGAGGGAGGGGGGAAAGGGGAAGGAGGGGAAAAAAAAAGAGGACCTGATGCAAGGGGCTTAAGTGGAGAGCAAATGCCTTGAGAATGACTGGGGCAGGGAATGTATGGATGTGCTTTATACAATTGATGTATGTATATGTATGGATGGTGATAAGAGTTGTATGAGTCCCTAATAAAATGTAAAAAAAGAAAAGAGGAGAAAAAAATGATTAGGGCAAAGACTGTACAGATGTGCTTTATACAATTGATGTATGTAAATGTATGAACTGTGATAAGAATTGTATGAGCCCCTAATAAATTGTTAAAATTAAAAAAAAAAGAATACAGCCTTCCATCACGCCTTAGTTATGTCACACATCACGTGGTAGTCACAAAATCTGGTGTCAACTTGAGACTATTAACAGTGAAGGGGTGAAGCCTGTCAATCGGGTCGCAGCTTGATGACCTCATTTGGAAGTGCAACAAGAGATAAATAGCTCAGTAGAGGTCAGATACACTCTCTACTTTGGCTTCCTGCTGACAAGATACATGGAGCTACGCTGATGGAACCAGAGCCCTGGAGCACGAGGAGTAGCCACGTAGAGACCCCTGCCAGTGCTGTGATGCTTGTACCTCCACTGGAGCCACAAGACTCTGCACCCACTACCCTGTGATCTTCCCACATTCAGCATCATTGCATGTGTTGCGTGAGTCTGAAGAGGAATTCATAGACGGTATTGGACAGATGGGCTAATATTGGACTTAGGGACTTGATAGGGACTGAACTGGGTTGTTTTCTCAATATATAATCACACTCTTTGATACAAAGTTCTTTCTTATACTCATGAGTGTCTATGAATTTGTTTATTCCAGCATTTCTAAATATTGACTCTTTTGGAAGATGACAGTGAGAAAACTGGAACAAAGTTAAAGATTCTAAATTTAAGAACACGTTCTTATATGCTTTCTCGACACATCGTAAATTCTAAGTCCCACCAAATACTGTTGAATAAGGTAGTATTTTCTCCATCAAACCGAACTAGATTCAGAAGAATAAAGCTAAAAGTCAAAAGAGTTCCTATCTCGCCACACACACACACACACACAAAAGTCAATGAGCTATGATTAATATTCAAACTACTATTCTATACTACCTTATGTTATCCATTGCTTTTCATATGTGAGGTTTTCCAGCTATAGCTTATTTGCTATTTACTTTGATTTTCACACACCTATATAAAAATAGGTTTGAGAAAAATATAAATTTGATTTAACAACATAATTACAAAGACTATTTCTACAGCTATTAGTTAAGAAAGGAAATTAAGAGGTATTTTGAAAGACACAATAAAATACAACAAAACTGAAAGTAAAATTTGACAGGACCAATTTTTCACTACAGCCATTTAAAAAATTAATTGGCATATAGTTTGAATGATGGAATTTCACTCAGAGAGAAAAAGCACTAAGTTTCCAGGTAGAATGAGAAAGCAGATCGTGCAAATGGACATTTCCAAAGCTGCACACATCCAGGTGCCCAGGTGCCCAGCTTGTTTGAACTACAGCCCAATAAAAGTCCACTATGCAGAATAATGTGTTCCCACTATGTTATTTTGATGCCATAAATTCTATCAAGAAATCTAAAAAGTGTTATTCCTGCTTCTAGGAATGATCACGTACTGCTGAAACTTAACAATAAAAACTTAGATGAGAACCGGGATGGGGAGAAACCGAGTAGATGGTATGGGGAGGGGGACAGGGCACTAACCCACCCAGGGGAGAGTATTGGTTGTGTCCCCATAGAACTGGAACATGCATACGGACCCCACCACGACACACCAAACAAGGAGGGCAACGTAAAGTATGAGGACTACACAAAGAGACTGGACCATACGCTGGCCCAATCCAGAATTAGCCCGACCCCCACATTCGAAGGGAGTACCACAGAAAATGAAAATAGATCATGTGGTGTGGGAAAGGAACTGACCCACCACACCACATCCAGAAGGAAGCTGAAGCAAAGGAAGGAGAAAGGACGTAGTGGAGTACACCTGGGCCTACCAAGCCCACAGGACGATAGCCCAGCTCGAAGGGCCCATCGTACAGAGAGGACCATACAGCTGGCCACACCATGAGATGTGACATCCTGCACGGACCCATGGCCCTACACTTGAGACACAGGGGGGATGTGCGACTGAGCTGACCCCACCACACTGAGGCAAACACTGGGGGCGTGCAATGGAGCAGCGGGGTAAGCAGAGCAAAGAGATCCCGAGGGAGTATAAAGGATGGACTTTGGGGCCAGGACATGGCACCCCACAAGACTCATCCGGAAAACACCCCTTAAGGCCAACAAACAGACCTCGAACTACTAACAAAATCTTTTTCCCTTCTTTTGCTATCTTTTTGTTTTTGTCTTTTCTTTTTTTTTTTAACCTTGTAAACTTTGTATGTTAGTGGCTTTTTTGTCCATCAGCATGTCGGTGTTGCTGCTGTCAAAGCCATGTTCACATGTGCCACTTGGGCGCTGTCAAAGCATCTGCATTTGTATGCACATATTACTCTATCAGCAGGTCCACCTAGACAAGATAGGCTGGACAAACAATGAGAGAAGAAAATAACGGGACAAATGGTCCCGGAGGGACATGAGAGCGTGGGAGGTAGGTGAAGGGAGGAGGTGTCGCCCAACACAGGGACAAGGGAACAACGAGTGGTTCAAAACCAGAGTAGGGAGGGGAGGGGAGGACTGGTAGGGAGTGACCAAGGGCAAGGTAACTGAGAGGAATTACTGAAACCAGAATGAAGACTGAACATGGTAGTGGGACGGGAGGAAAGTGTAAGGAAAAAGAGGAAAGGAGTAGGAGGCAAAGGGCACACATAGAAGCCTAAATACAGACATGTACATATGTAAATATATTTATGATTATGGGGGGAATAGACTTATGTGCATATATTTATAGGTTCAGTAGCAGGGTAACAGGTGGACATTGGGCCTCCTCACGCACACTTCCTCAGTACAATAGCACCTTGCCCAGCTAAAGAGTCATTCCATGATACCCACCTTCCCGACATGATCACTGAAGACAAATGTGTATATAAGCAAACGTGGTGAAGAAAGCTGAGGGTGCCTGGCTATCAAAAAGATATAGCATCTGGGGTCTTAAAGGCTGGAAGGCAAACAAGCGGCCATCTAACTCAGAAGCAACAAAGCCCACAGAGAAGAAGCACACAGCCTAAGTGAATACAAGGTGTTGAACGGACCAGGTAGCAGACACCAAGGAACAAAAACCATCATTGTGTGATCCCCTTCCTCACATAAACGCTGAAGACGAATGTGTACATAAGCAAGTGTGGTGAAGAAGGCTGATGATGCCCGGCTATTGAGAGATATAGCGTCCGGGGACTTAAAGGCTTGAAAGTAAACAAGCGGCCATCTAGCCCAGAAGCAACAAAGCCCACATGGAAGCAGCACACCAACATGTGGGATCATGAAGGGCCGAGGGGACCAGGTTTCAAACAACAAAGGCAGGAGGGGAAAAAATCACATCACCGTGAATGAGGGCGAGTGTGTGATGGGGACCCAATGCCCATCTGTAGACAGCTGGACATCCCTTGCAGAGGGGTAGTGGGGAGGAGATGAGTCACTCGGGGTTCAATGTAGCAACAATGAAACTCAAAACCATCCTCTAGCTCTTGAACGCTTCCTCCCCTCCCAATTATCATGACCCCAATTCTACCTTGCGGACCTGGTTAGACCAGAGCATGTACAGCGGTGCAGTCGGGATCTGGAAACACAGGGAATCTAGGGCAGATGAACCCCTCAACACCAGCGGTGGGAGTGGCAACACCGGGAGGGAAGGGGGTGTAGAAAGGGAGAACCGATCTTGGGGATCTATGTGTGACCTCCTCTCTGGGAGATGGGCAAAGGGAAGGTGGGTGAGGGGAGACGCTGGGCAGTGTAAGATAATTATTTATAAACTATTAAGGGGGAAGGGGGAAACAGGGAGGGAGGGGGAGGAGAAAAAAAGGAACACAAGCTGATTCCAGGAACCCAAGTGGAAGGAGAATTTTGAGAATGACGAGGGCAATGAATGTATAAGGGTGCTTTACTCAATTGATGTATGGATGGATTGTGATGAGTTGTATGAGCCCCAATAAAAAGATTCATTAAATTAAAAAAAGCAACCTTAGATGACCAAGGTATTTCTAAAGTTGTTAACATTACTACTTAAGGCAGGGGCCCTCACACTGTTTGAACAGGGGCCAGTTCACCGCCCCTCAGACCTGTTGGAGGGCCGAACTATAGTTTTAAAAAAACTATGAACAAATTCCTATGCACACAGCACATGGCTTATTTTGAAATAAAAAAACAAAACGGGGTAAAAACACCTGGCGGGCCGGATAAATATCCTCAGCGGGTCGCATATGGTCCGTGGGCCATAGTTTGAGGACACTAGACTTAAGGTAATAGGCACTAAGCCAATACAGCGGTAAAACGTGTGGGCCAATGTATAACGAATACTTGGTGGTATGTGTCCTCTAGTTGATTCCAGCTCACAGTGATCCAAGACAGGGTAGAACGGTCCCAAGTGGGTGTCTTTACAAGCAGACGGTCAAATCTTTTTTCCAGCAGAGAGGCTGGGGTGGGGTAGGGTTTGAACTGCTGATCTTTTGGTTAACAGTCTAAAGTTTAACTTGTGTCACCAAGGTTTCCTAAAGAATGCACACTTATAATTAATACATAAAATATCGAGGTGGTGTTGTTAGGTGCCACCAAGTCGGTTCCGACCCACACCAACCCTATGCACAGCACCAATGCACACTTCCTAATCCAAGAAGAAAACCGGACGCGTGTATTTTTTTTCTGCAACAAGTTTCTTAACTACCTTGAGAAGACATTCAGATTTAAGCATTTCATAGAATTTGAATACACTTCAACTTGGGTCTATAGATTAAAAGAGAAAAAGGAACAAACCCACAACTCTAGTTCTCCTTAAATATCACTAACAATATAGTCTAATGATATCATAACACATTCAACTTAGAACAAGTGTGAGACTATCAATAACCTGGGTTTTTTTTTTTTTTAAAGATCACCTAAGTCAGACAGCAGGGAAGGATGCGATGATGTACAAGGCAGTAAATGCTTTCCTTAGGGTCCAAACAAGAAGAGGGCAGGAGTCCAGCCAGACATCGGCAGCACCTGTAATCCAGACCGGCTCTGAAGCGTGCAGAGGATGCCTCCCCTGCCAGCAGCCAGGTGGGGAAGACGCTCCACTGCTCCCCCTCCATCTGGTGACACTGGGCCTCCGAAGAAAAGCGGCCCGATGCCCCACTAGGGCACTTAGGGTGGAAATATTTATTTATGGTCTAGGATGTGCCACCTCATCTACTACAACATAAGATGACATATAGGGGAATATGCTTGTGGGTGGATCCCTGGGGGCACTACGGGCTAGGCGGTGGGCTGGTAATCACAAGGTTGGAGGTTCAAACTGGCGCTCCATGGGAGAAAGAGGAGGTGGTCTGCTCCCATAAAGATTGACCACATCGGAAACTCGACAGACAGTCACTAAGTTGGAAATGGCTCAAGGGCAGTGGGTTATTTTTGGCACACACACATATATATACGTTTATCTACACATACACACATATCGATTATACATTCTCTTTCAAGTTAGTTGTCATTAAATCCAATTTGATTCATGGCGACCCCCTTTTGACAGTTATCTACTGTCTACTATTGAGCCTAAGAGCCTTTTATTATTCTCAGGGGTAAGGGGTGGTCCATATTCTCTCAGACATGTTTGGGGGAGAGCTGCTTGTAAGTGGGGGTCTGTGGCAAAGGTACTAAGAGCACGAGTCTGTGAAGCCTTCAGGCCCCACAGATTTGAGCGTCAGAAGTCAGTCAACAGCTAGAAGAGCATTTAGAAATGTTTTGCCATTTTCAGATAATCAGTGGCTCTGATAATCCACGCAATGTTGTGACTGGGGAAGCCCACAACTCTTAAGCTACTTGTGTAGTCCCGTTCCACCTAGAAGCATGTCTCCCACACTGGGCCCCACTGTAGACTGGATTCTTCTCCTTTCAACAGCAATGAAATGCTAAGCTATAACTGGATTAAAAATAAAAACAGAAAACCTCACCATCTAATTCACCTTCTGACTTTTAACCTGTGCCATCGAGGGAAACATAAAATGTAAGCATGAAAGACCGGGCCAATTCCAAAACAGTTGCTCTTCCTATTATAGTACAATACCTCCTTTCTCCGTGTAGAGTCTTCCAAAGGGCTAACTATGTGAACATATATATATATATTAAACACATAGAAAAACCTAGTTCTAATCTTCATTAAATTCAATACCCAACTCTACTGCCAACGAAGCCATTCCGACTCAAAGTAGGCCTAGAAAGCAGAGCAGAAGGCCCCAGAGGATTTGCAAGGCTGTCGATCGTGATGGGAGTGGACAGACCCGCTTCCCTCCGCTGGGCTGAACCGCTGACTTTGCAGTTTGTAGCCCAACACTAAACGCACTGCACCCGTTGGCTTCCTTTGTTCAACTGTCATGTTGCTGCTTTTCCTGACCTTAACTAGGTGAGGAAGAGCACAACAACATTTTTTTTTTAAAGATGATTCTGTTGGCGGCTCTTGCGGCTCTTATAACAATCCATCAATTGTATCCGGCGTAGAGTGCTCTGCAGCCAAGACATTTATGTAATGACTTTATTCCCCTGAACAGGTTTTACGTTAATTAAAAACGTTCGCTGAACCAAACCAAGCTAAGCAAACCTCAATTCTTAAGTCATTCCATTCACACGACTTCATAAAATGAAGTCCACATGACTTAATTTAAAGAAACTAAATCCAAATCCCCATGCCTTTTATATTTTTTCAAGTGCATTTAGAATTGAGAAAAATAGAGTTGTTTCAACTAGCTTACCTTGACATAGCATGAGATAAAGGAACCCACATGAACATGCGCATTAAAAAAGCACAAAAAGTGAAATGTCCAGTGCTGTAAAGTCTAGAGAAGGACCCCTGGCCATGCTGTTGCGAGCGCCAAACTCAAGGTCAGTGATGCACGCCCGCCTGTTGCTGCAGGAGGGAAACTGAGACTATGCGCTCCCACAGAGATTTCTCACTCTCAGAAACCGTGTGGAGCGGCGAGGCTGTCGTCCAGGTGGCTATGAGGTGAGCTCGACTCAATGACAGTTGCTTTTATAAAGCAAACGAGCGCTGTTAGTGGCACAGAGGTTAAAGTACTCCACTGCTAACTAACCAGTGGATCGTCTGCATCCACAGCCCCTCTGAAGGGGAAACACGGGGTGATGAGTTTCCATAAAGATTTACAACCTCGGGAATTACACAGGGCAGTTCCACTCTGTTGTCTAGGGTCATGAGGGTGGGCACTGACTGAGTGGCAATGGGCTAGAAGGCTAAGTGGAGTCCTTGGGGGCCTGGGTGGTGAAAATGGTTAATACACTGCTGTGAAACGAAAGGTGGGAGGTTCACGTCCATCCAGAGACTCCTCTAAATAAACAGCAGCCTTTGAACATCCATTGGCAGTTCTACTCCAGGACACTGGAGGTTGCCCAGCAAGAGACAGCATCAACTTGAGGGCAACTGCTTTGTTTTTAAAATGTGCGTGCGTGCGTATGTGCGTACGTGTGTCTGGTTCGAGCTACATTACAAAACTCTGCCCCATTGTGAAACTTGATTTTGTTGGTGTACTTCGAGCTCTATTGCAATCTAACTGGATTCTTTGTCACATTCAACATAAAATAACAGAAACAAATATATTGGATTTTGTTTCCTTTCACAAGTCCCTTGGATCGTGACCCGCCTTCTTTTGGGGTGGGGTGGGGGGAACAATGCTGGACTGACAGAAACATTGTAGAGAAAATACTTAGGAGTTCCTCCTGTGCCCTTCACCCAGGTGCTCAATGTTACCTAACTTAATTGCAGTACACTTGTCAAAACCATAAAACACTATTCATTAAGACAGGGTTCGCTCTGATTTCACACTGAACTTCAGTGTTCCCTCGTCTATACATTTTCTGTCCTGGGATCGCATCCAGGCCACCATGTGGAATTCAGCGGTCTTACCTTCTGATCCATTTCTTCATCCTCATCTTGGTCATCATCGCCGAGGGGGCTGGAGCTGGAGGAGAAGGTGGGTCCCTGAGAGTAGTACTGAGAACTCCGGGAGCCATCGCGCCGCAGTTTGTCACATTCTGCAGAGGGCACACAGGCGGGAGGGGAGACAGGGTGTGGGTGACCAACAGGGCTTTATTCACTCTTCTTCTCTTACACATTACCCGAGTCAGTGGTTAAATGTTCAACCACTAAGTGAAAGGCTGATGGTTCAAAGCTGCCCAAGGGTGCCTTCTATGGCAGGCTCGGTGCTTGGGGTCTGAAACGCTGAAACCCCTACGGAGCAGCTCAACTCTGTGTGGCTAGTGGGGTGTGAACTACCAACCTTGCAGTCCCAACGCTTACCCGAAAGCACCAACAGGGCTTCTTAATAAAAGGAATGAAGAAAATACATCGATTTGATGACAGTGAGTGTGGTTTGGACCTAGGGGTGACTTGGTGGTTGAGTGGCAGAATTCTCTCCTCTTTGGTGAAAGGCCCAGGTTCAATTCCCAGGGAGAGCACCTCATGCCCAGCACCTACCTATCTGTGCCAGGGAAGGTTTGGATGCTGCTTAGGGGCTGAGCAGGTTTCAGCAGAGCTTCCAGAATCAGACAGACCAGGAAAGCCCTGAAAGGCCCAGGAGCACAGCAGTCCCGGGCCATGCTTTGTTCCAGTGTGCAGGAGACTACCACGGGTTGGGGTTCCACCCGATGGAGATGACAGCCTCCCCATGTTGCAGACTTGTCACAGCCCCTTTTAAAGGATTCCTTCTCCAGGCCTCAGTCACCCTTGGAGGCAGATCCTACCATGAGCTCCCAGAAAGCGGAAGTCTAGGGTAATTCAACCAGTCACTCTGTAACGTGTGCAAGCAAACTGTGGACTTTGGAGCCAGTCTGAGTGCATCTGCCCACAGCCTGGACAAACACAACAAGAGCTCATGTAAACCCAGGGGGGAAATGCAAGCCATTCTGACAGTACTTCGTTCCTAGCTCATCAGCAGGACCAGGGGGGAGGACCAGGGAGTTTAATTCCCTCCTTCTATTTTTAGTTCTCAATTGCACCCTGATGCCAACCCCCCTGTGAGCACTGGGTGAAGTTTAATCTGAAGCCAGCTCATCGCCGGACACGTCTCCAACCCCACGGAGGCATGTGTGGCACCACACAGAGTGGCAGGGGGCAGGGGGCCGGGATCACAGGCTGTTGAGGGCCAAGCAATTCTCTCTAAGGAGGGGAGCCTATTACACTGATTACTCTCATTACCAGGGTCAAGTGCACATAAAGAAGCTTTAATGGTTTTTAAAAACACGCTAGAAGCTTTGCTATTACACTACTGAGGGGAGCATTTGCCTCCCAAAAGGATTCGCCACAGGGCTTCTGTCAATACCAGCTTTCTATGGGAGCATGGATGGGTTTCGTCTTTGAAAAGGTTTGCTTTTATTGGACCTTACAAAATGGTACACCAAAAGGCACAGAAGCGCCCCCGTGCTCCAATGATTAAGCAGTAGACTGCTCATTCCAAAGGTTGGTAGTTCAAATCCACCTAGCTGCTGCATGGGAGAAAGACCTGTGTGGATGTTACCATAAGGACCACAGCCTTGAGACCACAGTGGGCAGTCCTACTCCACCACCCAGTGTCACAGTCGAAGCAGACTCCGTGGCACATAACAAAAACAAAAGCACAGAACGAGGCTCACTCCCTCAAGACATGCTGGCTGAGAAGACACATGGAGCTATGTGAGAGTCCTGGAGCTGAAGGAGCCACATGGAGACCCCCTGAGATGCTTCTACCACCACTGGATCCACAAGACTTTCCACCCACTCCTGTGACCTTCCTGCGTTCGGGGTCGTTGCATGTGTTTCATGAATCTGAAGAGGAATTTATAAATTGATATCAGACATAGGGGCTAATATCGGACTTATGGACTTGATCTGGACTAAGCTGGGATGTTTTCTCAATATTCAATTGCTCTTGTATATCAAGCTCTTGCCTACACACACACACACACACACACACACACACACACACACACGGCACAGAACTAAAGTTGGGCATCTACCGAGTTCCTTGCTAATTCGAGCAAGCTTGTGCCTTTGCCTCAAGGGTTACAGGAGCAGTCACTTCCACTGAGGGATACATTTTCTCCAATCAATAAAAATTGTCCTCTGCGTTTTTCCGCCCTCTTCTCCCTCACAATGGGAAGATATGAAGGTTTCCAATCTAGTTCAGCTTAAAAAAAAAGCATTGCTAGAATGTCAAACGGACTGGAAAATGCATGAACAACCAAGACAGCCAGATCTGCCACCGCATTCATTTCTAAAAGGGTGTTCTCTGTAGAACTCTAGGATTCTGCAAATATTGGACTGTGTTGTCTGTAAATAAAGACTTTAGGATCAAAACACCAAAGCTCAATAGCTATAAACACCAAATTTTAACACCATGCAAGGAATTCATGAATTAACTGGTGCTGCTCAATTAATTTTCCCATGGTCCTAAAAATAAGCCTGCTCCTGTTCTCTGTGGATATGAAGTCTCCTAAGGTTTGAGTCAATCGTGTAAAACATCCCAACAAAAACTATTGCCACCTGCAGGTGCCTATCTAGGGCTCTGGGTTTTCAAATACCGGACAAACATAAGAAAACACCCCCAAAAAGAATGAACGAAAATGCAGATGAAATGCAGACGATGGTCCTTTGAAGAGGAAGGCCTCTGTTGTGTAAACGCCCAGCTCGCACCACTAAGGAGCTGTAATAAACATCAGCTTGAAGTCTGAAAACGGACTGGTACTTAGACATTACTTGTAAGTTTTGTCTGAGGAGTTGGGGACCATGGGAGACTGAAAAAGAAAGCTCTGCTAAGACCATCAACACCATGGCCGTACCAATAATTAAGCGCTGACTGCTAACTGAAAGCTGATGGTTTGCTCCCACCCAGCTGAACCATGGCAGTCAGCTTCCATGCATATTGTTGCTGTTGGTGCCATCTGAGTCAATGGGGGCTCACAGTAGTCCTAGGTGACAGAGCAGAACTGCTTCAGAGGGTGTTCTCTAGGCCACACCCCGTGTGTGTGTGTGTGTGTGTGTGTTGGGGATGGGGGAAGGGGACAAAAGAGAGGGCACAGATCAGATGCCAGGTCTTCCTCCCATGAGACAGGATGACCTGTCAGTCAGCAGCCGAGTGCTAAGCCACTCTGCCATCAGGGCTCCTTTTGCTGTACATATTATATCCAAGAAACCCTATGGGGCAAGTCCACTAGTGAATATATAGTCCGTGTTTTATTCTGATTGGGACTACACATGGAGCATACGCTAATAGACCGGTATTCTGCACGCACACCTGTGACAGTGGTTACACTCTCCCAATTGTTCGACCCTTCTCACCCCCCTTTTCCAGAGACATCCATTCTTTACTAGTCAAGCTAGATGAATGTTTCATTCAAGCTTAAGACTTCAGGACAAATTTTTAGGTTAAGGCCTAAAGATGACCTCAGAGCAGTCATTTCAGTCTAGAGGGCAGGGAAATGTGAACTTCTGTTTGGCATTCTGATTAGGACCCTCTGTCTTTGATCAAAATCTTCAGTCACCATAGCTGGGCACCATCCAAGTTCTTCCTGACTCCGTGTCAAGGAGGCAGCTGCTCACAGAGGCAATTAGCCCTCACCCCAGACCCTTTTCCTACATGTTACTCTCCTCTCGAGATCTAGGTGAACAGAGACCAATCGCTCATGCCTCTTGATGGCTGCTTGCAACGTTTTAAGATCCCCAAGTACTGTGCAGGAGAACTACTTTGATGAACTAACCATGTTATCGTTCCAGTTAATTGGGATGCCCCATAAAACCGTGGTCCTAAAGTCCAAACCAAGGGACCGCACGTCATGATGTGTATGTTTGTGCTTGTGCCCACTCACAACTGTCCCAACTTTGTTTTCCCTTTTGTCGTGGTGGATGGATACAACTTTTTCCAATACAACTTTCAACAGGCGTACAACTTCTTCACAGCCGTTCTGTTCATCAGCTAGGCAGTCTCACCCTTAAAAACCATGGGTGTGGTTTTGTCATAACTGCAAATAGACACTCAGTTTCCCCATGATGTGAAAGTCGAGTGGTCTTATGACACCTTCCCTAAGCCAAAATGAAATGTTAGGTGAAGACTCAATTACTAGGAATTTATAAAGGAAAAGCCTTTTTTTTTTTTTGAGTGTTCTCACACTCAAACAGTAGCCAGCAGTTAGTTCTCCACCATCCTGAGGGCAGTAACCTTCTGTCTTTGCAATGTCTTCTCATAAGACTTTCAGGATCAAGAAACTCCTGGCTAAGAAATAAGCAGAATTGTTCAAATCCCCAATGGATTCGACCGAAAACTGGTGATAAGATCAGGCACAAGCCCAAGAGGAGCCATGCTGGGTCTGTAAGGAGGCGCTCGTGTGAAGGTATGCAGCATCCCCCTAGGTCCACCAGCATCCTGTCATGCTGAGATTAAACGTGTATCGGCAAACTCTTGGTTTCTTCCTTAATTTTTATGTGTCCACATTGAAGTTGACAACTCATAAATATGTGAGGCCTCTGGTGTGAAAAATAACAAAAACAACAAGCAAAAAAACCCAGTAAAATAATATCAAGTAAGACACACACAAAAAACCCACATAGGCACAAGTCAAAGCTAAGGGAGGTTGGTGCCGAGATGCGGAGCATGGCTCCTGGGGAAGAAGCTCGGCGATGCCACTCTCCCTTCTTGGGGTGTGTGCAGCCTCCTGAAAGACTTGCTACACAACAAAAGCAGAATGCTGGTTTCACTTGTTTTTCGGTAACAGTGAAAACCTTTGGGGGATTTCTTTCTGTTAGTGAAAGCAGGTTCTTTGATAAAAGTGAAATAGGGTAAAAGTGGACTTTCAAAAAGTGGGAGGTACCTGAATTCAATAAACATGAACCTACCCCTTCTTCCAGCCCCCCTACCTGGCTAACTGCATTAACCAGCAATGGAGGGCGGTGAATCTGACCTCCTCTGGCTCTCCTTTCTGCCAGGAGGCAGAAGTCAGACATGCCCCACACTCGATCCTTGTTAGACCCTTGTTAGCGATTCTCCCACGACATTCTTCATCTACACTGGCCACCCAGAACGCGCAGGCAGTACTCACGATTACGGAGGTTTACTAGCGAAGTCAATACGTTACCGCAGGTCAGCATCAGCAAACAGGAAGGCTCCAGCCATCAGCCTCCCCAGCCAGTAGCAGCACCTCTCTCTCTAATACTCAGCCTCTAGGCCACAAGGTCGCCAAGTCTTTCTACAGCTCTCAGCCTCTCAGGCACATCATCCCTTGGCCTTTGCCTGCAGGGGCTAGGAAGAAGCACCCCACCCCCACCCCCCATCCCTGTGTCCTATAGACTCAGGCTGGATGAGAAGGCACCCCATCATCTCAGGGCTGCTCCCGAGTGTAGGCACCAGGCTCTGAAGGATCTGGCCCCAGCCGCCATCACATCAAACAGATCACGGGATGCTTCTCCAAGGTCCTCGGACTTTTCTCTCTGTTCCTGCTTCAAAGATGGCTCATCCTTCTACCCAGGGGGATGGCAACCCAAACTGACAATCCCCTCTATCAGTATTACACACCCTGCTTGCATAGTCCCACCCAACCACTTGGTGGAACTTGGGAGAGACTTGGGTAGAAGAGCCATTTTAAGAAATTTCATACTTTCACCAACTCAAAAACCCAAACCTACTGCCATTGAGTTGATGCTGACTCACAGCAGCCCCATAGGACAGGGTAGATCGGCTCCTGTGAGTTTGAGACAGTTAATTCTTTCCGAGAATAGAATGTCTGTCATTCTCCTGTAAAGTGGCTGGTGGTTTTGAACTGCTGACCTTGTGGATTGAGGCCCAATGCATAACCACTACCACGAATAAATGTTGGTCTGTATACATTTGCCTCTTCTTGCCTTTTGTATAAATGAGAACATACAACACGATTTGTTGTATGTGATTAGTGATCTTTTATGCAAATAACACACATATACTACATTTTTTGGCCAACTCTATCCACCCTACAAGGAAATTTCACAAGCATGCTTTGTTAATTTTTTTGCAGCAGCATGCAAACCATCAGCATAGATAACTTTAGTTCATTCATCATTCTGCCTTCAAGTTCCTTCCATATTGTAGTATGGATCAACTGTGAACTTCTCTTACTGGCTGGGTTCTATTCCAGAGTATGTTTGTTTCGCACTTTATTTAGCTACTCATCTGCTGGGCATTTAGACTGCTCCCATACTTGGGTTCAGTGAACAGAACTGCAATGAACATTAGTGTATAAGGCTCTGCTTTCAAGTTTGGGGGGGTGTAATATTCCTGGGAATGGAATTACTGGGCCCTATGGTAATTCTGGACAGGGTTTCAATTCTGTCCAAAAGGTGCTCAGTAGCTAATTCCTTAGAACTGGATAGCTGTTTCCTTCTGGTGGGCTCAGCCTGGAAGCCCTGCTGAAACCTGTTCACTTTGGGTGGCCCTGTTGGCATTTGAAAGACCGGTGACAAAGCTTCCAGCATCACAGCAACATGCAAGCGACCACAGTACAATAAACTGAGAGAATGTTGAAGGAATGTCGATGTGTATTGCCAGTACCATGGACGGCCAATAGAACAAATCTGTCTTGGAAGAAGTGCAGTCAAAACGCTCCTTAGAGGTATGGATGGTGAGACTTTGCCTCATACTTTGGACACGCTCAGGAGAGAGCTGTCCCTGGAGAAGGACATCACGCTTGGTACAGGAGCAGGACAGCAAAACAGGGGGCGGTCTTCCACAGAAGGACTGATGCAGCAGCTGCATCGATGGGCTCAACCACGGGAGCAAGTGTGAGGCTGGCACAGGGCCGGGCAGCTTCCTCCTGCCGCGCATGGGTCGCTATGAGTTGGAACCGACTTGTCGGCAGCTAGCAATAACAACATGGTCACTTTATTTTCAGCTTTCCTGAGGAGCCGCGGCACGCCACACTCTTTCCCACAAACACTGTACTGTTCTGCATCTCCACCAGCAAAGACTAAAGGTTCCAATTTCTCCCAATCGCCACCGACATTTCTTATTTTCTTTCCAGCCTTTTCATCTGTGCCATCCTCGTGGGAATTTACTGGCTCTCATTAGCATCTCTCTTTACAGCGAGCGACAATGAGCAACTTTTCATGTGTTTGGGCCATCTGAATGTCCTCTGTGGTGGTATCTAGGCAAGTCCTGGGCGCATTTTATGAATGAGCTGTTTATCCTGTATTGAAGGTTTTGTGGCTCCCGAGAATATTCTCCCAGTGGGTAAAGCTTGTCCTTTCACTTTTTGGTTATGTCTCTCGATGGACTAGCTTTTAATTCTTATGAGGTCCCGTTTACTTATTTTGGCTTTTGCTATTTGCGCTTTTGCTATTGTGTTAAGTAACCCAGAGTAAAAATATAAGCCCAACAGCATGGCTCTACATTTTCTTCCAAGATTTCTAGGGCTTTCGTGTTCGCATTTAGGTCTTTAGTCCACTTTGGATTTGCTTTTGGGTGTGGGGTGAGGCAGGGATCCTGTTTCTGTTTTCTGCATGTGGAAATTCAATTTTCCCAACACCATTTTTGGAAAGAACTCTTTTTCCCTGTTGAACGTGCTTAGCACTTTGTCAAAAAGCAGTTGACCATAAACATGTGGCTCTATTTCTGGACTCTCCACTCAGCATCTCTCCTCTTGTCACATGAGAGCACTATGGGAGGACACTTGACAAGAGCTACTTCTAGGAACTACGGGGAGGCTGCCAGGCGAAGATAATCTTGAAGGCCTATTGTAGGTCTCACATTCTTGTCAGTGGTATTAAAATTGACAACACAGCCCAACGTGTCACATTTTTTAAAACCAAAGATTGTTTCCCACCCATTTGCAAATTTTTAGTTTTCCCAGGGTGCCACATCTTTGAGCCCAGGTAAAAGACAGCGTACCTTTCCCCCACTATGATCTAAGACCATGGTGGTGTAACAACTGACGTCGGATGCTGAGTCCAACATAAACTGGGTCGTGCACATTTATGGCAGAAGACCCGTGTTTTGTCTTTGTTTTCACACTTATCTAATGTCTGAAATCTAGTAAAATAGTCAAATGTCATTATCCCTCTTGTCCGAAGTCTAGGAACTGTTCCTCTGGTCAAGTTGCAATCGTATCTAAAACCATGACTGTGTTCACAAAAATGGAGTCCATTCTCTGCAGGATAAAGACCCAAGTAAGAAGAAGTCATCAGGAACAAGCAAAGCCTCCAAACATTAAAAGGAGAGAGGAACTACGAGGCAAAGCAACATTTAATGCCAGTTTGCACCAGCAACTAAAGGCTAGCCCAAGTGTAATCGGAAATCTCCCTCAGCACACACTCTCTGGTCACGTAGTGAGAAGTGCACAGTAAACCTGTCCACTGTTTCCCCATCACGCGGTCCCTCCTCTTCCCTTCTGTGTCATCTTGGGGAAACGGTGCAGCACAAAGAAAATGGGTGAGCACACCTTGGAAGAGCAAAATTTTAAATATGGAAAGAGAAAAATCCTAGAACCAGATGGTTCTCTGACTTGACTCAACAGCCTTCTTACATTGATTATTCTTCGACTTTCCATTTTAATATTTTAGACATGCAAAGATAATCTATTACCCAGAAGTTTAAAATAACTTTCTACCGATGTTACTGACATAAAATTTACCATTCCATCGTTCAAACACATTCAAAGGAGTTGTGTAATCAATCACCACAACCAATTTTAGAACATTTTCTTCAGCCTGGTTTGCATTATGATTAGTTCCCTGCTAGCTGATATCTCACTTGATGGCTGCTTACTTTCAGACAAGCCTAAGATCCCTGATGCCGTTCTTTCTGGTAGCTGGACACCATCTGAGAAAATGGCCATTTTCCCAAACAGTTTTCTCTATTGGAAATCCTTGCTGAGTGTCCCTGTCCTAAGGCAGTCTTTGTAAACGTCCTGAAGTAGCCACAAGGAGTCTGGCCACAAGGAGCCAGACTCTGCAGCACTTGAGGTCCAAATTCTTGGTGACTTACCGTCACCGTTCTGTCCACCCAGGAAGGTGGGGCCTCTGCTCCCAGCGTTTATCCAGAGGACACACAGATGAAGTTCCTTATCAACTTGTGGTTCCATCATCACCTGCGGCAGGGTGGTGGGAGCCTGGTTCATCTCACACTGACTCAACATTCTGGCCACAAGTTACAGATGTTACTTTTGCTGCAATTCCCAAGAACAAAACAAGCCCTGGCAGGGACAGATACATGTAATCCTGTGACATACACAAGGAGCCCTGGCTGTGTATGGGTTAAGTTGGGGGCTGAAAACTTCAAGGTCAGCAGTTCAGTACTACCAGCCAATCCTCGGAGGAAAGATGAGGCTTCTAGTCCCCTGAAGAGTTACATTCTCGGAAACTCAGGGGGGCAGTTCTACCCTGCCCCGTGGGGTCGCTGTTAGTTGACATCGACTCAAGGGCAGTGAGTGTGGTTTTATCACCTACACAGGAAGGAACTCAGATACCCGCGGGCGGTTCTCATGAGTCCACACAACAGAGAGCACGAAGACGCACCTAATCTAACATGCTTCCAGCTCTTGCTCCCAATCTCCCCCCGCCCCCATTTTTGCAGGGAGATAAAGTATTGCTACTAATTTATTCTTTGAGCTACAATGCACGCCCTTTTAAGGTGCTCAATCAGTGACTTCTACTGTTCACAGCACTGCACAACTCTCACCCCAAGCTACCGTATATACTCGAGGGTAAGCCAAGTTTTTCAGCACATTTTTAATGCCATTTTGTGGTAAAATTAGGTGCCTCGGCTGATATTCGGGGCAGGTTATACTCGAGTGTGTACGGTAGGAGCTCTTTTGTGCCTGCCTTTTCCCTTAGCATCATGGATGACTAGGAGCAGTCCCTTGACTCTGAGGGCCGGCCCTATTCTGTGGAACAGGCATCCCACACTTGGTGTCCATACCACTTGATGGGGACGTGGGCCACTTTGACTTTTTCGCTATTAGGACTCATGCTGCAAACAATTATGTTTAAGTTTTGGGATGGGCATATGTTTTCAATTCTCTTGGCCATACACCTAGGAGTGCAATGTCTGAGTCACAGAAAAGCTCTATGTTTAACCGTTTAAGACACTTCCAAATAGTTGTCCAAGGACTGCACAAATTCTACGGCCAACAGCCATGTACAAAAGTTCCAATTTCTCCACGCTTCCTTTTTGTCTTTTTACATGAGAGCCCTCATAATAGGTGCAAAGTATGTTGTGATCCAACATTACTGAATTTCTCCTGTCCCCTGCCCCCAATCCTTCTTAAATCGATAGGGAGATCTTTTTATATCAACGGGCAGCATCATGAAATATCTTGTGGGGTTTACCATGTACACAATAGCTCTTACTCTGAAGCCTCTGGAGACGTCAAATAGGGTAAGTGACAAGGTGTCTGCTTAACACCTTCGTACTTCCTACTCCCTCCCCCAAACTCTAAGACCAGCTCAAGCCACATGCACAGATGTATTATGATAAACCACACTAAACTTACCTGTTAATTCTATGACAAAAAAGTCCAGAGCATGTCACTTTTATATTTACTTATTGATGAAAGTAAAAGTACGTAGGCATTTTTATCGCTGATTTATATAGTCATGGTTTATTTTCTATAATTCCATTATATACATATATATCAAAGTACTTATACAACTTTCCCTAAATTTGTCATAAAGATTTTAAACCACACTCCAATGAAAGGGTATGTGTCTGAGTGTGGGATATTGTTCTCAAGTTAATGACTCTTGACTAGAACCCTGGTGGCACTGCGGGTTAACATATGGGGTTCCTCAACTGCAAGGTTAGCAGTTCAAAACCACCAGTCACTTGTGGGAGACGTGAAGTTTTCTACTCGTATGAAGAGTTCGTCTTGCAAACCCAGAGGGGTAGGTCTAGTCTGCCGTATAGCGTTGCTATGAGTCAGAACGGACCGGATGACAGTGAGTCTGGAGTTTTAAGAGACCTATGTAGCTTTTAACAAGTTTGACCTGCTTAAACAAGCGGGAAAAAGACAACTCGAAGAAATGAAGAGACCAAACTTGAATGGAAGTTGGGAATAAAAAGGGATTTGTCTGTCTACTCCCAAAGGAGAACGACGAGTGGACACTCCGGTGAGAAAGAAACAAAGCTTGCCTACTGGTTCCAGAGGATGAGAAAGGAACAAGGAAAGAGGCATTTGAAGCCAGTCTGCTCCATCCCAAGTCAGGAGGACCAGCCAAGGATGACATTTGGTCATTTTTCCGGTTGTCTGGGAAATGTTGGTATATATAAATGCCTGGAAAGGTTTGAAACCTTCACACCTAAAGCACAATTTTATGATTTCTCAACAGTATATAATTCTAGACACACCAGATTTTAATATTGAAAGAATATTCAAGTAGGGGATGTCTAGGATACTCTTATCTCAAATAGTATTAAAACATTCATGATCCCCCTCCTATAATTCATGGGATGTCATTCAAAATCGGGAGGCCTCCAGTCTCAACGTTAATTACGAAGCCATGGTCATACTGAGCCGCTCCGATAGGTACACTGTCTTCTAAACAGAAACCTTTGCCATTATTACTTGATCTGTGTCCAAAATAGAGACATAAGAACTAGAGGAAAGAAAAGATGGATTACAAAACCCAGACATCAAATTTTTGGCATCCAGGTTTTCTACCCAGTTATTTAATCCATCGGATTATCAGCAACAAGGTAGACAGCCAGACCTGCAATTGGATAAAAACCTAGTTTTGTTTTACATTATATCACAGTGAAGGAGGTCTGAGAAAACAAGATGAAGACGTGTAAGTGGAAGAATAATCCATGCCAGTCCAAGAACTATATCTGCTACTGTACAGATAAAGGAACTACTGTATATACAAGCATATAAACTGACCTGAAATTTTCCAAATAAAATTTTGTAATAAACACAGTTGAATTTTTAAATAATCACAGGAAAACATTCCTTGACATCAGCCTTGACCTTTATAAAAATGAGAACTTATTTTCATAGTGGAAACCAGATTTGAATGTGTTACCTAATAAGAGGGTTATAACTCCTAGTTCAGTAATTTACTGGATTTGTCAATCCTGGAAAGAGGAAGAACTCACACAAATGTTGCAGTTACAACTCCGTTGAACTCCTCCTGAGCATTAACAAGTACATAGTCTTGCCCCCATGTGCCTGATGTGCCTCCTGGAGATCCCCATGGTTCCCTCCACTCTAGTCTCACAACAGGTGACAAGAATAGTTCATCAGAAAATATGCCCATTTTCACCCTCCAGCACAAAGGACGAGGGACTTTCCTCAAGGGCATGCACTTCAATTCACATCAAGAAAGGGACAAAAGTTGTCCAGAGCTTGACTCAGGCAGAAGGTGGGAGCCTTTCATTTTCTGTCTAAACTGAAGGTTCTATGTTGAGTTTATCGAGTGCTTCGAGTAGGTAGCTTGGAGAAAACAGTGGGCAGGCAGTTCATCAAACACACGGCCTGCGAGCCAAAGGGTTCAAACTCGGCCATAGAACATTCCTGGATGGTTGGAATCCAGCAATCAACGAACTAGAGGGACAGATAGGGGTACCTTCTCACCCTCAAAGGGCTTCCAGTTGAGCTGGCTCAAATGCTGGATGCACCAAGTCCCTGGGAGTGTTGGCTGGGCCCCAGCCCTTAAGATTCCAATTCTGCAGGTGGTGGCTCGGGTCAGGGAAGGTCAACTCTACCAGGGTCCCAGGTGGCGGTGATGAGGCTGCTGAGACCCACACTTGAGAAAGACTGCTTCAGAGGGAGGGAAGGAAGTAAATGGGGGGAGGGAACCCATGAGATCTCCACTGTGGGGGCAGTGAAAGCAGAAGATGCCCTGCTTAGGGGAGGTGCCAGCCCAGTTCCCAAAGAGGTAGGTACCCCCTAGATGATGTGAGACTTTCTACATGTTCTACGTGAAGGTGTGCCGAACGGCCCCAAGAGAAAGTGCAGTCAACGTTTCCTGTACTGAGACACGAATGACTGACCAGGCAGCCAATGCACAGTATATCCAAGTTACAGGGAACACAGGAAACAAAGCACAAAGGGGAATTTGGCTGATCTGCTTCAGACCTGCAGTTGGTATCTTCTTTGTAGCCCCCAAAGGCTTTATTTCATGAAAAGCTTTTAATTTGCTTCTGTAGAAATGCCCGACATGTCTGCTTTCTGTATGCTGGGCGGGTTCTTGCTTGCCAGGTACCACTGCAGGGGATGTTCCCACACCCAGGCCCCAGCATCTTTCTCCTGGTTTCCCGTGGAGACCTTGGTGTGGTCTCTCTGTTGCCACTTCCAATTCCCTTCCCCACTAAGTTTTCATATAGAACTGCAGTCATCTATTTAAAAGCAACAAATAGGCTATGGCATTCTTGAGTTCAAAGCTCCCCCATGGCTTCTCCTGCCCTAAAAGAAAGACCAAATCCACTGTGAAAGGTTTCTGAGGTCACAGAAAGGAGCCCTGAGGACACCAAGATGAAGCATCACCTATGAATGGAAAAAAGACCTAGGATTCAGTTCCCATCAATAACCATTCCAGGAAGCCCGATGGAGAAGTCCTATTCTGTCACATGTCAGAACTGATTCCACAACGAGGACTTACTTGGTCTGACTCAGTGTGGCAAGCAGATAGGCAATGAATGAGTGAATGAATGAATGAATGAATGAATTCATTAGAAGGATTCTGATGCTGTCACAGAGGAGAAACAGAGGATAAAGAGGAATTGGGCTGGGCTCGTTGAGATCAATTGGAAAGGACAGCAGGCGTTTAAGTCCGTGAAAGGCTACTGGGAGGACATGAGCAATCCTAGCTAAGCCCAGGTATATTTTATTCTTGACCACACTCCCTGCCTTACTTTGCCCAAAGCATAGGATCTGCCTATCGGGTAGGTCACAGCATCCGTGTTAATCCCAGAGCGGGTGGACAACTTGGAAGCAGTATCAATACAGAATTCAACTGGGGAAGAGGAGGTTCCCCAGCTCATGTGCTCATAAGGAAGGGGGACTGGGGAGCGGGGAGAGGATGGGCATCGAACTAGCAGGGTTACCTACCCAAAGAAACTCACCTCAGGAGACTTTCAAAGAAATTGACCACATGCAGAATTAAAAAGCTAACTATACATCACGAGCGATTTCAAAAGCTCTCTGGCTGGGCAGAAGAGATGCCACAGGCAGCGACATTAACCTGAAAGGTCTGGGGCGAGGGTAACACAGGAGAGAGGTGACGATGATGATGGGGCACCAGCTGTGGAGCGGATGGCTTTGCTTGCTGCTCAGGAGAAGAACACCGGCCGACTGCTACATCCGTGCGTCTACAGATATCTCAGCCGCAGGCGTCTCCTACGCTCGGTCACGCTCTGTCACGGCCGCCCTCTGGGAAAGAACGCGATGACGATGGGGTAGGTGGAGCACGAGAGCAAAACCTGACTGTGGTTGTCAGTGTGGCAGTCAAACTGTATACTATACGAACAAGTGTTCCAGGACCAGTATCTTCCTCCACTGACATTGGCAATCTCATTTATGCAGAAGATGGTTTTTTTTCAAAAGGGAAAGGGGGTCATTTCAAACCTGTGACTATTTCTTATTAGGATCATTTCCATCTGTTCTTAAAAGCCCTTTAAAAATAGTAAACATTTTTAAAATGGGCTAAAATTCTACCCTTACAAATCTGGTTAGACCAGAGGATGTACACTGGTACAGATGGGAACTGGAAACACAGGGAATCCAGGGAGATGATCCTTTCAGGACCAGTGGTGTGAGTGGCGATACTGGGAGGGTAGAGGGAGGATGGGTTGGAAAGAGAGAACCGATTACAAGGATGTACATGTGACCTCCTCCCTGGGAGACGGACAACAGAAAAGTGAGTGAAGGGAGACGTCTGACAGGGCAACATATGACAAAATAATAATTTGTAAATTATCAAGGGGAGCAGGGAGGGAAGGGAAAAAATGAGGAGCTAATGCCAGGGACTTAGGTGGAGAGCATATGTTTTGAGAATGATGAGGGCAATGAATGTACAAATGTGCTTTAAACAATTGATGTATGTGTAGATTGTGATAAGAGTTGTAGCCCCTAATAAAATGATTTTTAAAAGTACAGAAAAACTGAAAAAAAAAAAAGTGGGGCTAAAATGATTAGCTTCTCGCTCTCATTATGCACCCCGGACAAAACAACTCTTAAAATGCCATTGGTTGTGACAGAGAACCAGGTTTTAACACCTCTTCTCTTTCCATAGCCAAATTAATGTAAGGGACTGAGTGTGATCTTAAAGGAAGGGGGCAGCTTTCTGACACCCTCCGTCCGTGTGATTTGGGAGGGAGGGCCTGCAAATCTTAGTGGAGACCCCAGAGAACACAGCCAAACTGGAGGTGATTACATTTCACTTTGGCAGCCGGGGAGATCCCCAAGGTGACTCAATATCACTCCGCCCGAAAAAGCTTCTAAACCAACACCAGAGCCTTCAGTTCACAGGGAGCGATAACAAACCTTATCCACAGTCCCCCTTCAATGTAGCATTTTTTCCCAATGCTGCACCCAGTGAAATAGAAAGGACACTCGAGTTACTTTATCAGGAATTAAAATAGAATCGCTGAACTGGCAGACTGGCTACGGACACAAAAACAAAACAAAAAGCCTTTTGTTGAAACAAACCAGAGAGATTGCTTCAGAGCAGGGCCTTTAACAGGGCCGGCTTTGCTAGTAAAGCTTTGTGTGCTGCTTGCCATGAAAGTAAGGCAGCATGTCACTCTGCCCATCTGAAAAAGCAACTATTGTGCATTCCTCTTGGGCTTTTGCATCTGACTTCCTTCTCACGGGCTAACCGTTCTGACGAAAGCACTTCTTTGGGGGGACACCAGACCCACAATCATTAGCATTAAAGAAAATGGCTGGGGGCATTCAAATCCCAAAGAAGAAGGTACCTAGCCCCATTGGTAAATGATTTCCATTCGGTTAATTCCACAGATTTAAAAAATGTTTTCCAGAGCTTGCTCTTTCCTTGGTAGAGAATCTAATCCAGTGTCTCATCAGATTGCGCAACATTCCCTCAGGAGAAAAATTCCAAAAGAAAGCCAATGAAACGCTGAGCACATCACCAAGCAAGTCTGTCAGAGCAGCTCCTTTGTCTCTGAAAAGTCACCCGGATTACCTACAAGCCTGGGCCAAGCGAGCCCCAAGGCCAGGGAAGCCATCTTTTCCTCCAAAAACTAATGAACCAACAATGTCACGTCGTGGGGCCATGCTTCTATGGGGCCCCTGACACCACTGACTGACCAACTTCCACATACCCAGGTTCCACCTGGAAGCAGGCATTCTCCTTTTCTCAGACTGGGTAGCAAAGGTTGAAACCTCTGACCGCCCCCCCTCACCGCCACCTGCACTGGTTTCATTTCTATAAACATGTTTTAATTTGTTTTTGTTTTTTTTAAGTAGTACTATCTCCGCCCTCACAGCCACTGTATAGGACAGGGTAGAATTGTTCCTCTGGGTTTCTGAGACTGTAAGTCTTCATGGGAGTAGAAAGACTTGTCTCTCTCCCACAGAGTGGTGGTTTCAAACTGCTGACCTGGTGGTATCAGCTCAGTGCACAACCCAGGAAAGCCACCAGGGCCAAGGCAGAGTGATGGATGGTGACAAAAGGCTTCTACCCTCCACCCGCCACCTTCCAGTAGTTGGATTTTATGACATCATTTAACTTCTTGACTTTTTTTTTAAATACAAAGAATTCTCATGGAATTCAGCATTTGACCTTGAAATTTAACCCTGACACTGCTCTTTCAAAAGTCTTCCATGGCGGTTTATGACCAGTAGCCTCTTCTCCAGGACCCATCTCCTTACAGGAATGAGCACCGTGATGGCTGCCCCAAGTGACTGACCCTGGAGGGCGAGAATCCCTCGTAGATTCCCCGTTCACCCTGCAATTACCTTCTTTGGCAGCCTTCTCCTGCCTCCAGGCTCACCAGCTCTGCCCAAGGGGACGCGAACCCACTCCAGTGTTCAGAAGGAAGTCTCGAAATGCTTTCAGAATCTCCACAGATGCAAGCCTATTTCCTGGTGTCGGGCCTCAACTGATGAAAAGACAAGGGTCCTGCTTGGAAGGTAATAGGTAAACAGCCTATCGCCCTTCCACAGCCTACCAGCAGCTGCGCAATGGAGGCACGTCATGGGATAGAGGGGTGTGGGGATGTGTGGAGAAGGGACACGTGGGTCTGTTCTGGTCAGTCTAGGAAAACCCTCCTGAGGGAAGCCCCAGATGACTATTGAAAGGGTGGAGAGGCATGGGGCTGGCTTGCTAAGGGAGGGATCAGCAGGGAGAAGGAGGATTGAATCAGGATGTGTACTGTGCAGAAAAGACCAAGCCGCGTTCCAAGGAAAGAACAGCATCCTTCTCTGTGAAAGCCCAGGGAAAACCCACCAACCAGCCCTGGGTGGAGCGGACTAGAGGTACGAGGTGAGAGGAAATGGGAATCAGACACCAATCATCAATTTGGAGATCATTTCCCTAGTAGAGGCAGTTTTTTTAAAAAAAAGAAAGAAAAAGAATGGGCTGTAATTTCCCCAAGTTCCCACCGCTGTCTACTGGAGCCCAGGGGAGGCTCAATCCCACAGGAGACGGGAAAGGCGGACATGCTCTCTCAGGACAAATCGGCTTGGAAACTCTTCAGGGACAGTTCTACTCTGTCTTATCGATAGCTGGCAGTGAGGTTTTTTGGGTTGTTTTTTTTTTGCTGGTGGGGGGGGGTGAGTATAAGAAGTTGGTATGCATAGGGCTAACTACAAGGTAGCAGTTCAAAACCACCAGCTGCTCCACAGAAGAAAGGTGGGGCTTTCTACTCCCGTTAACAGTTACAGCCCTAGAAATTCACAAGGGCAGTTCTATCCTGTCTTATGGGACCACTAGGAGCCAATTTCCACTCGATGGCTGTTGCGTCAGGGTTTTATGCGGTGAGTACTAGATAGCTAAGTCTGGACTTGAATCTAGAGGGAACCCACTCACCTGCCACTGGACCTGAATGATCCGATTAGGATCCGAGCTTCTGAGGTGGCATCTGGAGCACAGGTCATGCTTATGGTTTCACCTGGCTGGGTGGGTACATGCCTGCTTGCTGCAGTTATTCACTACGACTGTCATGATTTGTGTCTTGGTCTAGGCTAGATTTCACAGTTTTGAAATAAAGGAACAGAAAAGACATTGGTGAAGAATGCACTGTCTTAGCAGAAGGTGTGGGGGGGGTGGGGGGGGGTTGGAGCAGATGCTTATCGTAAGCCTGTCGGAGGTGGGGGCAGGTGCTTCCTCCAGGAAGGGGCGCTCTGAGTCAATCCACTCCAGTCTCTTGCTGCAAAGGCATCTCCCAGGCAGCTGGTGCAGAGTGCAAGCGGACCCTGGAGGGGAACCCATGGCCAAAACCACATGACATCGAGGGACCCACAAGCCCAAGACAGATAGCTCTAACGTCTCACCATTACAAGTAGTGGCCCAACCCAGAGACCTCGCCACAATCAACAGTATGGGCTTGACTGGACCAGGTCAAATAGGAATGAGGTGGCTTCAGGAGGAGTAGAAAGAGATGCAGGTGTTCTTGAATTAAGGCTGTGGACTAGGATCTGTTAGAGAACCCCGACTGCTGGACCGACTTGGCATCCAGATAATTATGTTCATAGTAAACACACACACACACACACACACAATTATTTTTAATCATTTCATGCAACTATGCATTTTTCAAATGTTAAACCCATAGCTCCTGTACTTGCAGATCTACTTTAGAATGCACACTTCTGAATTGCAAAGAACATGGGTCAAATTCAACACCCCTCCCTGAGTTCACACTTCTAATTCTAGAGTCACAGAGCCGGCTGACCCTCTGAGATGTATTTCCTCCGGAGTGGGGGTGGGGCAGGGCTGGGGAACAGCCTGCTATCGACAACAGATGCTCTGTGGCTAGCTCGAGCAAGGACACACGGAGGCAGTAACTCAATCGCCTGTTAAACACACTGTGAGAAGTCATGTTTATCCCTCCCCCAAACTGGGCTTTTTTAGATGATAGGATCTTAAAAATAACTTCTGCCATTGTTTCAGCCTTTAATGTGTGCATAATTGCTAGATGAGACTGTAAAAGAAATAACATTTAAATGTCTGAGATTGAACACGATCGCCTGGTTCCTCAATTTAACTGGAGTAGAACCTCTCCCCCGCCCCCCTCCCCCCCCACCGACTTTCTCCCAAGGAGCAGTTGGTGGTTTCAAACCCCTGACCTTCTGTAACAAGATGAGTGAACTGGTCACTCAACAAGGGTCCATTTTCATGAATTCACATTTTAGCACTCATTTTGGTTGAGATACCAAAATTCGGTTGTTTTACACTGTGGGCATCTATACAAACGATTTGCCATTAGAGTACAACCACCATGGAAGATGCCATGTTGCTGCTGCGAAGGGCTGTCAAGTCCCTTCTGACCCCCAGTGACCCTCTGTGCCACAGAACAAACCACTGCCCAGGTCTGAGCCCATTGCTGCAGCTGCTCCATCCCTCCGTCTCACCAAAGGTCTTCCTCGCTGCCCCTCTACTGTAACAAACAAAATGTGCTCCAGGCACTGGTCTCCCTGACAATATGTCTAAAGCACACGAGAGAAAGTCTGGCCTCCTCGTTTCTAAGGAGCATTCTGGCGGTACTAATTCCAAGATAGATTTGTTTGTTCTTCTGGCAGCCCATGGCACTTCCAATGTTCTTTCCCAGCACCAGAATGCAGAAAAGACTAGGGCGTTTCTTTAAAAAGCTGGGAATAGCAGTGCCGTATGCTCCAGCTGTCCCAATACTCGGTCCATATCCTGGCGGAATAAGCGCCTTGACACAAAGAGCTACGTGCACACTCGTGTGCACTGCGGTGCTTTTCTCAATAGGAGAGTGACTGCAACGACCCGGGAAGGAAGAGCAGGGGAGCCCATGATGACACCGACACACAGTGGAAGACTAAAGCAGTGTTGAAGAATCACGGTGGGCTTGCGAAACACCTGGAGGACCCCATACTGCCTAAAACAATGAGGCCATGTTCTAGGCCAATGAGGCCTAAAACAATGAGGCGTATGAGGCCACCATTATCAAAAATCACAAAAAAACCTCTTCACCCTAACAGGATCATTCCTTGATGGTTCTGGGGGGAGGAGAGGAAAGAAAAATCTCTAAGTAGGAAGACACATATTCACTTGAGTGAAAAGGCAAGCAAAAAAAGTTACATACATAACTTGCCATTTTGAACACTGTTAAGGGTACAATTCAGTGGCAGTCATGACAGCCACAGTGACCTCACCTGTACCCGTCACTCTCCTGTATCTCCGCGATGTTCTCATCCAGACAGATCGCTCTGTCCATGGCACACACACACTGCCCCTCTTCTGAGAGCCCTAGACCTGGAGACCGCAGCTCTCACTTTGTCTCTGTGTCTCTTGAGCTGTCATGTAAGTCAACTCATGTAAAATGAGTCCTTTTCTGCCTGACATAGATCAGTTAGCATGTCCTCAAGGTTGATCTCTAGGGCACCATCTTTCCAAACCTCATCCCCTTGGAACGGCTGCACAACATTCCATTTGGAGGCAAGCCCATGTGCGCTCTGCTTATCCATTCGACAACTGATGTGCTGATGAATATTTACGGTGTTTCTGTTTTCCTGCTATTTCAACTAGGGCTGCAGTGAACACTGACGTTCCCGCTGTCCTGTTCTTTGGCGTATATACCACAGAGCGGGATTATTCTATGCTGCGCTCTTTAAGGAGCCACCAAAATATCTTCCACCAACAGAGTACTGTTTGATAGTCCCACCAGAAATATCATATACAAGTCACCAGCCCTGGTTGTTTCCTGGTGGTGATGCTGATGATGATGATGAACATCTTCGTAGGTGTGAAGCGGTGATAACTGACTGTAGTTTCGATTTGCATTTCTCTCCTAACAAGGTTTGTGCTGTGCTCACTGGTTGCCCAGAGATCTTTGGAGAGGTAGTTACTCAAGCCCTTTACCCTATTTTTAGTTAACTTGTCTTTTTTAGATGGATTGTGTATACAGCTTGTACCATTACTAGTAGTAAATCACTATACTGAAATATAAAGGAACAAAATAAATCTAAACAGAACATGTCCACAAAAATCGGATCAAACACTCCAGCGAGTATCCAACAACAAAGACATATGCTACCTGCTCGCTTTGGATCAGAGCGGAGGGAAGTGGGACTTGGGAGGAGGCCTGTTCCAGGAGTCCAGAGTGTTCCCATACCTGGATGGCCGGAGTTGGGGGGGATGGGGATTTCCAATGATTTTCCTCCCAGCTAAGCATCTCCCCAGGAACCCACTACACCCCATCACAGCCTCTACCATGTTATTCAATCTGCCAGGCCGCATGTTCAGGTCTTTAAAGTTAGGGTCTCAGGAACTTTAACCGATTTGCTGAAAAATACCCGGCATTATTACTGAATCGATGCTCAAATACACATGAAATTGCATCTCTATTGATCTGTCCTATGTACCAACACCAAGTCGCATCTTTCCAAAGTTTCCCGATAAACCCATGCCTTCTGCAGTCACTTGGACCCTAAGCATCTCTGCAAACTTTCAACCAATAAATGCCTACAGCATTTAGTTATTAACAGATTCGTCCTGGCTGTGATCAGCCATCGCCCTCACTTATGGTCTTTAAGAGCAGTCTAGGCTCCTGGAAAGCCCAAGACCAATTCATACAAGGAGCCAAAGCACCAAGTGGTCTAAAATTAAAGGATGGCATACTTTCCTTAAAATGGGGGCTAAGCTCACAGGAGGAGGAACAAATTAGATTACTCATTGGGGAGAAATAGCTCCCTTTAGAAAAGTGTTTCAACAAAATGTTGACGTCAGATTAATTAAGACTGATCACCTGAATAACATCAAACTGTAATGGTGTCAAATATTTAGGGACTGAGACTTAAAAAAAAAACCCACACAACTACCCCCAATCTCCATTGGCAATGAGACACCAAATGTGCTGCATTCCTGCTGTGCTGCTCTCGGTTGCTAAGACGATCCAGGAGAGAGGGACATGAGGTTTTGAACATGTGAGAAAAAGCCACTAAGTGAACAAAAGAACTTGGAAGCGCTTTCTCATTTTATCTTTCCCAACATTGTTCTTTAGCAGTTATTTGTCAAAAAGCTCTTTTATTCTTAAAAATCTAGACTTTGAATTTTCCAAAATTATTATTAAAAAAATATTCAGCCCTTTGATGATCCATGCTAAGGGCTTTGACTTGTCCGTCCAAAGCCGGATTAGGAAGTAAAACCGCTGGTGATCTTTTCATGGCGATCTGCAGAAGAGTCAAAAGGAGGATAAAAAGAGAAAATGCTGCATTAAGAGCTTCACTTTTCCAAGACACAGAGGAGAGACGCTCCAAGTCCCTGTCTGAAAATACACGGAGGCTAGGTAAGGAAGCTGATACTCGGAGAAAGTTCAAAGCGAGAAGGCTGGGCCTGAATATTCACACTGAGACCATCCACACAAAAGCATCCTCCGCAGGCCAGCCCTTGCAGCGCTCTGTTGTTCAGAGCTGGCAAAGCAGGACTGATGATGGCGCTGCCTGGGGCTGGTCCTGGGAAGTCTGCCATTTCATCTGCTTATGAACTATTGGGGGCCGGAAGGCAGGCCACGAGCAGTTCCTGGTTGGAATTTGCTAAAGATGAATAGCTAGAAGCTGAAGGGACTCCAGAAGCCACTTTGGTGGCAATTAGGCACATGAAGCGAGCAGCATCATAAAGGCAATGAAGCTCAAAGGACAGCTCCGGGGCCATTCAAATGTTGCAGACCAGGGCCATTCTTTTCATTTCAGCTGGTAGCAGCACATGGACGGGTGATTCCAGGCCAAATGAAATACAACGAACCAACGAATGGTCTCATTTCCAGGGTGCAATGTCAAAACAGAATTACAGCTACAGAAGGACGAATATTGCATAATCTCATTTATAGACAAAGGCAAGAACAGACAAATGTACATAGACCTGAGTTTCTTAGTGGTTCCCAGGAATGAGAAGGAGGTGGTAGCGGTTGGAAACAGAAATGGAAAAATCAAACTGCTGAAGGGTAGGGGTGCAGAGCTGATTACTGTACCTGTGACACGTGTGTGATATAAAACCAACAAAGGTACATGCTAGGGCTGCCACACCCCAAACCTCAGGGCATCTAGGTCCTTGGTTTGCAGGTTTAGGCTCATGGTTTCATGGGACAAATTGACCCAATAATGTGTTGTATTCAGCGCTCCCTTCCACCTCCTAGTTCTTGGTGCAGGACCCCGTCTGGCAAAGGGCTTGACAACCGGTCTCTATTTGCATAGAGCAACAGAGGAAGGAGGACATCAGGAACAGGAGGAGGACACAGACTCTAGGGCGGCCTGCCTCTCTGAACACCTACGACAACTGCAACAGCAAGTAGGGGGTGTGCAGTGATGGCAGTCCTTGACTTTCTCATTGCAACACACAAAATACCAGCAGTGCGTGTTGTTCACCGGCCCCTCCGTTTAAGAAACCTGGCACCGAGCCTCAGCCCCGTGGGGATGGTCTTGGAGTCCACCAACGAAGTTCTACCCGATCCGTTCCATCGGTCTCTTCCATTCCCTTCCTCGCTGGTATAAGCTTTCTCAACAAAGAGAATTTCCTCATAGGTTCCCAAACTTATTTCCAGGGGGAAAAAAAATCAATGACTTAGCACCCTCTTGGCAGTTCAAAATGTTTGTACTCTATCTAGGATCAGGTCAAGGTATCTACTTTTGCACACACACGTCCACACATTATTCCAGTGTTCCTCGCGGGGGCGGTATTTCCCACGTTGGGAAACGGGGATCTCAAAAGAGAAAGCCATTCTCAGGACCATTTACCTTAAGCCCACTGATCCCATGGTCCTCTCCATCTGGTCTACACTGAATTGGAACAGCATGGTGGAATCGTAGATTATGCATCGGGCATAGGAGTTAGATGTTAAGCCAACTTGAAGGCACCTGTGTGAAGGTGGGGGTGCAGTCCAAAGTGTCATGTGGTGATGCCTTCTTGTGGGGTGCAGTCTTTTTATAAGGGAGAATCTGAGAACTCCCTCTCTTTGCCCTTCCGCCCTTCTGCTGGTTAGGCTCTTGCCTGTCTCCAGGGATAGCCCATGGGGGCCGCCTAACCCGGGGAGCTGTCAGCTACTTGCTACGTTCCCCCAACCTTGGATCCACGACTCTGCACCCCCCCCAGCCTGCGATTCCCTGCTTCCCTCTTAACCTTTCTTCGCCATTGCCCTGCAGCTATGTGAGTCTAAGAACAGGCCCAGTTAGTGTACAATGTATGAGTTTGAGTTGTGCTGGGTGGAATGCCTTCTTAATATGACTACTTCTTGATATAAAGCTATTTCTTATATATATGTGTCACTGCTTCTGTATCTCTAGACAACCCAGCCTCCCTAACACAGCTGCTAACTGCAAGGTCAGCAGGGCAAACCCAGCAACTGCTCTGAGAAAGATGAGGCTTTCTGTTCCTCTAAAGATGTACAATCTTGGAAACCCACAGGGGCAGTTAGTTCTGCCCTGCGCTACAGGGCAGCTCTGAGTCAGAGCTGATTTGATGACAGTGAGTTTTGATATCTGCATGTTTCATAATCTGACCTGGCTGAGAGCTCACGGCTACGGTTCCGTTTCCCACAGCGAGCACCCACGTTTGGAAGCCACACAATACTTCAAGCAGCTGTTTGTCCATACAGTTGAAAAGTCCTCCTCCTCCAGTAAAACCAACACAGTTCTTCCGATCTAAAACAATGGCAGTACCTCCTAGTTTCAGTCCTGGCTCCTGGTACCTTCACCAGGGGTTGTTACCATCTGGCCAAATTTTCCTGCCTTTGTCAATACGAACTTCTAGACTCTTCTTCTCTCAAATTATCTCCCTAGTTTGTGGCTTGGACATCTATCTTTAGGGCAGATCCATTCCCCAGGGGCCTGACACCATGCATGGGCGGAGTGTGCGAACCATTCCAGGTCCGGCCTAATGGGTTTGGATTTGCCTTCACTCCAGGACTTCAGCAATCAGGACAGCACAACACTGCTCCGCAGCACCACCTCCGCTGTCCCACCTGTGACTTTTGGGCTACGACCATTGAGAATTTGATAAAAGATTCTGGAGAAGTATCCGGATTGAAAAGGAGGAAATGCGGAAGTTCAACATCAAACTCTCGTGGATGCCAGGCTTTCTGGAGCCCAGGAGGCAGGATGAACACCTGAAATGACTAGTGTGACAAAAGCTGAGGCTCCCCTTATTCGGCGAGCTAAAGAAGAGCGTGGCTCACCTAGTGAAAACTGTCTCCCGGAAGCAGTACGCTCTCTTAGTAGCTACTCTGGGGGATCACAGTGACAAGAGCAACTCAAAAGGTCGGGGTAAGGACCAAGGGGGCAGCGAGTTTATGTGGATCGAGAAGGAGCCTTTGAGAAACGGAGGGTGAGCTCGGTTACCCAGCTGGAAGAACGCCTTCAGAGTCAGTGAACGTAGAACTACAGAAACAGCAGCACTGGTGTATGCTTTCCCGTGTGTAGCCTCAACAACAAGATTAAATTTTTAAAAAGATGACAAATTGAAGGTACATACACGAGACTGAGTAAGATGAAGCATTTAAGGGAAGAGAAATCAACTGGGCTATAACAATGATTGCACCACGTTGTTGGTGATTCTGTTGAAAGTTATTCACCTTCTCTCCCCACCTGAGTTACTTGCTTCCTTGAACTCACACACAGTCATGTTGGATACATCTTCTGAGTGTTTCACAGGGTGGCTCACGCTGTAGATAAAGTGTAGACAAATCAGAGACCCTACCTTTGTACTTTGCCTTTGGGCCAGGACTGATAGATTGCTACACGTGGTTGCTGAAGGCAGTAAGCGATAGCAATTAAGAGCAAGAGCTCTTTGCCAGAAGTCATTCAAGATACAACCGTTGGTGACTATTTGTCTGGAAAAGGAAATGGCAGGCAGTTCTAATTACACGCATGGACTATCGACTCCTTTGCCATCAGACCAGAAGAAATAGTTGATGGCTGAATACTTTGATCTGGGATCTAAATGATCAATCATGATCCAAAGAACAAAATTATGGAATAGGACTTCAAATTCTTATTGGAAACCAGATTTACAGAATACATTAAAACTGGAGAAATCCCCAACTCTATTGCCAAGAAATCACTTTTAAACCTTAAACTTTGAACTTAAATTCATCGTTGAACTAACCAACTGTTTTTAACTAAATCGAAAAGAATGCCTGCTTGGGATAACAGTAACTTACACGCAGAAGAGAACTTCAGGGAGTGGAGAGTCTTAGTTAACGGTGATGACACGCGGGCAGAGACAGAACGGCGGCACAGTATGGAGCACGTACCTCTAGTCAATAAACTCTACGAGGAGAGATGGCTGAGTGTGTGCATAGTTTGTTGTATATATTTTCACAATTATACGCTCAGCCTGCCCAAGCGTATGACATCCTGGTTCCACCGCACACTTTGAGATCTCAGGCTAGTGGGTTATATTTGTGCCATTACCCTGAGGATTAAGTGAAACCATCCACGTAAAGGGCGTAGAACGGAACCTGCATATGTTTAAGTGTTCGATGAATGCTCACTAGCGCTCATCGTGATGGAAGTATCACCCAACAGAACGAAGGACAGCATGGATGACTTACTTACTAGTCAAGGACCCTGAGGAGGGAGGGCGGGGGAGCAAAGGGTTAAGCCCCTGACAATCGATGAAAAGGCTGGCAGTTCAGAACACTCATCAACCACCTCCCTTGTAGTTGAATGACGTTTCTTAATCTGGCTCTCTTATCCACGTCTCTGTAATCCCCACCAAAATGGCTAGGAGGGGGAGCTATTTGTGAAGAGAGGAGAGAACTCCAGAGGACTGTGGAAGAGCATGTTCAAAGTCTTGGTCTAAAGTGGCATCAGAGACTGGCATGGAGACTCGGAGGAGTGGCACTGAGATGACGAGACACTTTCTCCTCATCTGGCCTGAGTCTACTGAACGGTGTGGCAGAGTGACCGGCGGGCTGCCTTCTTGGCCCAGGGAGGCAAAACTCCAGGGCAAAACTCAGCCGAGAGGCTGAGACTCGGAGAGAGGCTTGGGTACTGGAGGAGCAGGCGCGCAATTATTTTCCCCTTCCTGTTTGCTGATCCTGACTCATGGTGACCTATTCACTTCCCCAATAAACCTCCTCAAGTGTCTTGTCTGCGAGCTCTGTGGCCGCTGCAATGAATTATCCATCAAACCAGCACAGACACAGACTGGGGTGGGAGGGACGGTGGGTGTCAGAATAGATCATGAAGGATGGAGCGTGGAGGCAGGTCTGACTCTTGTCTTGCGGCAATAAGAAAGCCAGAGGAGGTCAGAGGCGTCCCCCTCCACTGCAGTTGACCAGCCCCTCAAGTACCCCTCCTCCAGCGGTTTTGAACTAGCAAATGAAGAGTTGATGGTCTGAGTTGTAACCTCCCCACCTTATTCACACACACACACACACACACACACACACACACACACAAAATAAATAAAATCCATTAACTAAACGTAAATAAATAAAATAAAAAGTTGGTAGTCAGAGTTCACCTAGAGGTGTCACAGAAGAAAGGCCTGGTGATCTCCTTCCTTAAGGTCACTGCCATTGGAAGTCCTATGGTGCACAGCTCTACTCGGAAGCACAGGATTCTGCCAGGCACTGGAGTCAAGTGCACACAACTAGTCTTCTACGATGCAAAATCATAATTTAATGGGTCCTCACCTTGGGTTTGGATTTTCCTCGGGTCAGTAACAGACAGAACATCTCTAAGATTAAGGCCTTCCACAATGATATAAAATACAGGATGACCAGGGAATTTAGAATTTCAGCTACAGAACAAATAGTTTTTTGTATAATTCTGTCTCAGATACTGCATGGTAGGAGAAAACCAATAGAAACTGTCCAGTGGAATAGGAATCTTGGTCTTAATGTTTTAAGAAAAGGGCCCATGGGCGGATCTTACAAGTCATTCTCTCCTCCCCAAAGAACCCTTGATTTTTTGTCCCCTTTCTTTTATTTTTAAAATCATTTTATTGGGGGAACTTACAGCTCTTATCACAATCTTTACATACGTCTATTGTGTCAAGTGCATTTGTACATGTTTCCATCACCATTTTCATAACATTTTCTTTCTACTTGAGCCCTTGGTATTTAAATGAGCCCAGCTCATTTCCCCCCTTCCTTGCCTTCCCTCCCTCCCTCATGAACCCTCGATAATTTATAATTTTTTTTTCATGTCTTAACACCGTTTCCCTTCACCTACTTTCCTGTTGTCCGTCCCCCTGGGTAGGGGGTTATATGTAGATCATTGTTATCAGTTTCCCCTCCTGGTATGGCTACTCTCATGATTGGTCCTGAGGGGCTTATCTGTCCTGGATTCCCTGTTTCCAGCTCTGATCTGTACCCATGTACATGCTCTGGTCTAGACAGATTTGTAAGGTAGAATTGGGGTCATGACAGTGAGGGCCCTTCCATAAACCTTACCATCAGACATTTCTCCTCTTCTTCTTCTTCTTCTTCAGATCATTTTATTGGGGGCTCTTATAACAATCCATACATCACATTTCCTCATCTTAATGTTGATGAGGTGAAGTGGGAAAATGAGACTTTTCCACAAGAGCCAGGAGCGGTATTGTGAATTGCCTTCGAGTCGGCCTTTGACTTGGAGCAACCACACACGTTACCGATAGAGGTGCTCCTTAAGGCGGGTTCATCATCTGTATGGATGCAGTTCACCAGACCTAGCTTCTGCAGAGCAGATGGGTGGGTCTGAACTGCCAACCTCCAGCAGACCGCACTCCCCTTGTGCCACCCAGCTTTCAAAATACAGGAACACACTCCATAGTCCACGCGGACCCTGCCCTTCTGCGGACAGAGCCTCGGCTTCAGGGAGCCCAGCTGGGCACAGCCAACTTCCTAAAAGTGAACCGTTTGGCATGCCTGCAAAGTATCCACACTGCCCCTTTCCAAACCCAGCTCAGAACCCAACAGAACACACCATTAGAAAGCACCAGCTCTAAGAAATTTGCTTTGGATACTGGACAACAGCTTTAAAAGGCCCTGGAAAATTGCCATGTCAGCGGGGGTTTGTTTGGATTGCATAGGAGCTAAGGGGTTTCTCAACAAGAGTGGCTCTTTGAAGATAGATTTGCATACCCGTAAACAGGCGTGTTTCTATAAAGACGGAAGCATTTTAGGCGTGTATTAGGCTGTGAGTAAACAGATCTCTTTGGACCGGGAGTGGTAAGGTTTACATGCTCAGCTCTAACAGTTAGTCATCCCAGAACAAGTGGGCGAGGTCTGCCAACTTACCCCTTAGCACCGACTTGAGGTTCAGCTTGGCCTGGCGGTGCAGGTCTTCCACGCAGGGGGGTCTTGTGGTGGGGAGGAAGACGTTCTCCTGCTGGTGCCAGGGGGCAGTGTAATGGACTGTCCATCTGCTCTCCTCATCTAGGTTGGAAACAGCTGTGGAAAGAGAGGAGAAAAGCAGGGGTCAAACCGAGCTGCCTGGGCTCCAAATGTTTTAACCTCAGGTTGGTGTTTGAGTGGAACCTGTCAGTCAAAAAGAGCCAGCAAACACCCCAAAGTCAACTCCTTGGTCTCCAGTCCCTCCAAGCGCCCCTGCTGGGCCGGGGAGACCTGCACCTGTGGGTTTTCAAGACGAACTCTTTATGGCAAGAGCAAGCCTCGTCTTTCTGTGGCAGAGTGAACAGTGGCTTCGAACCTCTGGCTTGGTGGTGAGCCGCCCCGGATGTAACCAGTTCTTTGTCAACAACAAAATCCCTCATGGATGGCTATTGAGTCCATTCCAAGGCCCAGCGGCCCTAGAGGATGGAGTAGATCTGTCCCCTGTGGGTTTCCAAGACTAACTTTTTATGGGAGTTGAAAGCCTCTTCTTTCCCCTGCAAAGGGGGGGGCCAGAAACTCACTGCCACTGAATCCAGGCAGACTCACCACTAATTCTAAATGAGAGGAAGTCGCACCAGCTGAAACTATTAGGCCGGTCCGCCTGGCAATGTTTCCGGAGAATTGCTTGTTCTGTTAACTGTCTCCCAGAATTCCAGGGCCTCTCTCCACTCCAATGCTACAAAATGACTGTCAGAATTGACAGGGCCAACAGTTCTTACTTGAGTCCCCCACAACCGGTCAGAGTACCAGCAGACGTTAGCTTATCCGGACAGAAAACAAATGTCTCACCTGAAAGTTGGGACAAAATCTGGCTTGCGAAAGCAGTGGTTCTCAACCTGTGGGTCACGACCCTTACGGGGAGTCGAATGACCTTTTCACAGGGGTCACCCGATTCATAACAGTAGCAAAATTACAATTATGAAGTAGCAATGAAATAACTTTATGTTTGGGGGTCACCACAACATAAGGAACTGTATGGAAGGGTGGCAGCAGGAGGAAGGGTGAGAACCACTGCTCTAGAGCATTATTTAGAAACATTACTGCTGTCAAACCACAATTAGCTTCTAAAAAAATTCAGTGAGAACATTCCATCGATAGATTTAAGCAGTCTATCTAGTCTAAATGGGAATCAATTTGTGCTATAAAACAGTTTATTGTCTTCGTGAAATATAGTTCTTGATATTGCAACCAAGAACAACAACAAAGACACCCAAACAGAACATCCCGATTCCATTGACTTTTCCCAACGATGCCCATTTTGATTGAATTTCTCCCAGCATCAAACTGAACATACTATCAAAGGGGAAAGTGAGCATTAGTTCTTCTCCTTCTAGCATTTTCTTTTAATACCCACAGAGCTTGCAGCCCATTCCCCAGACAACACAATCTAAGGTGGGCCCCCCAAGGGAGCCCCAAAATGAGGCCAGCAGCAAAATCATAAATCAATACCATTTGTACATGGGCACTGTCCTGCAGACGGAAGAGGGGCTGGAGGCATACAAGGGCAAGTCCTGTGCATATAGAGAAAGGTGGCGAGACAAGTCTAAGAAGTTGAGCAAGCCTGGAGTAAGGAACACTGGGAGTAAGGGGCCAGTTTTTCCTGACTCCGCCCTATGGCATCAACAGTGGGCAAAACCTTTCAGAAGGTAACATGTGCCTAGAAACGAAACCATTAAAAAAGACGAGGCTAAGCTCACCACCACCGAGTCACTGCTGACTCATGATGGCCTACAGGACAGGGATGAACTGCCCGTGTGGATTTCCAAGACTGTAACTCTTTACTGGAGTAGAAAACCTTGTCTTACTCCAATGGCGCGGCTGGTGGTTTTGAACAGCTGACCTTGCTGCTAGCAGCCCAACTCGAAAAATCAGATTCTCAAAGTATAGTGAGCAGGCATGCCCACACGACTGTACCTACTACAGCACATTTAAAAGTAGTTGACTGCACCCCAAAGCACAGCTACTGAGGCTACTGTAAGGCTCAAAGGAAGGACCTTGCAACAGCCCTTAGCTCCTGGCAGAGCTCATGCAAAGCCTGGTAGTGACAGGGGCAGTGAGAACCGAACAGGGACTTCGCCTTTCTCTGCTCCCCAGACAACCTGAGCCACAGGTTCAGCCCCAGAAATCATCATTTCTGCAGGTTTTAGCCTAACCAGTCCTCTGAAGTGCAGCTTCCAAATAATTATGGCTTCACTAATCACACATTCTCCATACCTGGCTACATGGGGAATAACCACTCAGAACTAAGCGTCCTTTTAGGAGAGAAATGTCCCACTGGAAGCTTTGTGCCTTTCACGTTTGCCTGTAAATCAGGCACCTGGTGTGTCCTGCAAGTCCCCCTGCCCGCCCCCTCCCCCAGCACATGTTCCACTCGGTGAATGTCACTACTCATCTCCAAGCACAACACCCACAGAGACTCGATCGACTCGGAGCGCCCAACTGACTGACACGGGTGCCCCTCAAGACTCGCTAGGGTTAATTGTCATGATGTGTGCCGACGTCCATCTGCTTTTTGGATTTCATCCCCAGGCTGCGTAGCGAGGAAATCCTGAGAATGGCGGTGATCCCTATCTGCCCATGACAAATCACATCCAAGTAACTGGAGCCTGCAATCGCACCATAGGCCGACTGTGCAGCCACCAACTGGATCCCCTGAAAGGGCACTTGTCTCTCCCTGGAGTCACCACCGCCCCCTTCCAGGGCTGATTCTAATCAATCCATTCAGAGATGAGGCCCCAGTGCTCGTCTTTGTTGCTTCTCCACCACTGCCCCCACTCCTCCCACAGGTATCCAGCTTTGTGTGCCTGGCCCCCCAAAAGTAAGGTCAAATAAAAGGAAAGGAAATAAAACAAAACACTGAATGTGCAAAATTTCAATTTTTTTAAAGAAGAGCAGTACCTGGATGGAAGAAATTTAGACCAGAAGTAAATATACAAGGAAGCGTCACCCAACAACCATTCATTCGTCAACAGTTTATCCCTGAGCACTGTAATAGCTGACAGAGCACAGGGGGCCTCCAGGGGTCCCGTCCACCCAGAGACCACCCCTCCCTGAAGATGCATGGAAAACCAAAGAGCCAAAATACACTTCAGCCTCCAGCTGGGGCTGGCCACTTCCTTGAAATAAGTGTACTTCTTGATATAAAGTTCTTGTACATTTAAAAAACTGCATCAAAGGAAACAAAGTAAATATAAAGTGTTTTCCCCTCCTTCTTCAAAGGGGCTTTTCTTGATTTATTAATTTTTTTAATGAGAACCACAAAAGAAGCGAATGCCCTTAATCCCAACCACAAGGACCTGCGACGATCACATCACACTGCCCAGAAGTCAGCTCCAAAGCGCACTCGGTTAGCTGAACGTCTTTCAACCACGCCGAGGAGGACACTTTCCCTCGCGGGCTCCCCACTCAGAGCAGAGTGCAGCACGTTCAAGAGACACCCGCGGCGGAGAGACGCAACTACTTACTTTTCTTCTGGAAAAGTTTAATGAAAGACTTGATCTTTGCATTAATGAAGACCACCATTTCTGGGATGGCCACGGAAGAGTTTAGAGGCGTCAATCCCACGAGAAGCACAGCCCAGGAGGCAGGTGGGGAAGCGCTGGCCGGCTCCGGGTCCTGGCTACCTCCCCTCCCGGCTCCTCTCCTTAGGCATCTGGAGAGCCAGCTGAAGGAACGTGGAGGTTGAGTTTATGGTCGGGCGTCGGGCGGTTACAAACCATTAACCATCCTTGAACCTGAACAGCTCCCAGTGAAACCCAACCTGGGGCTGAGCGCAGCCAATTCGAACGTGCACAGGAGGAAAGAGAAAGCCAATCGGCTCCCAGGTACACGTCAGGCTTTCTGCCTCGGTGCCCAGTCACTCAGCTTCCTCTGCGAACAGATCCGAAGTGCGTCCTCTTGGGGGACCGCAAGAAGAGCGCAGATTTCCCCCCACAGAAGCTGGGGGGGGAGCAAATGTGTTCCCCATTTTCACTAGGCCCCAATGAAAGCGCAGATCTCTTTACTGGGGCTCACAAGCCTGCAAGCAATTCCTCCTTGATTCTGGGACTCCGCAGTTCATTCAGAATATAAAGGATCTGAATTGATTTGGGGGTGGCGTGGGGGAGCGGTGAGAGAAGAGCCGAACTATTGTTTCTGACCACGCCCCCAGGCCCAGCTTCCCAGACCCCAGGAACTGGTGGGGAGCAGTAAAACTTTACAACCAGAATCTTCCCGGCGCGCGGCCAACGCGTTTGCGTTTTGCTGCAAAGCAGGATGCTGGTCTCCCCCGCCTCCGCCGCCTCCCCACCCCCCACACCCCCACTCCCACCCCCGCCCCATAGAGAAGCAGCCTGGCAATTGCGCCGCAGTGTGATCTCATTTGCATTTCACAGCCCCCTCTGGCAGAGAGGTGGAGCGGGAGAAGAGAGAACTCTCCCCAAGCTAAAGGGGGGGAAATTAGATAAACTGCCCTAATTCCTTTCATCGCCCTCATACATTTAAGTATCACCTGAAGTGCCCCCTTTTGTAAGTGCCGAGTCTCCCGGGCACACAGAGCCCCGGGCGGGGGGAGGCAGCAGGAAGCACTGAGGAGCCTCCTGACTTGGCTGCTCGGCTGCTTTGCAGTTACCCCTGAGAAAACTTAGGACCAATGAGAGTCAGAAACGGAGCTCCCAGCAAGGTAAAGGGACAGGGATGGGAGGACTTGCCTCCAGACCAGGACATGCCAAGGGAGAGACAAAAGGCAAGGCTCTCACCTCCATCTAACCCCAACTCCCCTTCGAGAAGAGGGCCAACCTCTTACTGCATACAGCTTTCCACCAGACTTGTAACGGAATGGAAAAATGCAATAATTCACTAATTCGAAACATTTCGTTTATAACAAAAGCTCTTAGTCAAAGAATAAAATCTATATAAAGGGTTCCCTCCCTCCAGGGGACGCTTGGGAACGATTCCTCCTGAGGGGGGGCGGGCATATTTTTAAAACTCGTGTAACTTTTTTTTTTTTTTACAACCACAGCAAAAGCAAGCAGACAGAACAAGTTGTCAAAAGGCCAAGCGTGCGGAGAAGCCAACAATTAGGGTCACAAAATATATTTGTTGTGAGTAACCAACACTCCACTGAGGCAGCAGTGCCCCAAACTGCTAAGGCAGGTGCCGACTCACAGCGCCCCTATAGCACAGGGCAGACCTGCTTCTGTGAGTCCCGAGCCTGTCTCTCTCCAACGGAGCAGCTGGTGGTTTGGATCTGCCGACCTTGTAGACTGCAGCCCAACCCATAACCACTCTGCTGCTGGGGCTGCTGGGAAGCCTGCCGGTGACTAATTCTCCCAAGGAACCCAGCACCCGAGAGACGGACCTCCTCAAACCTGCTTAACAAGCCTCTTGTTTGACATGAGGGTGACCCCGGCTCCTCAATGGCTCAAGAACACTTCAGGCACCCCTACTCCGGGGCCCCAGAAATCTGGCTTCCAGGAGAATCACCAGAATCTCTCCACGGAGACAGCACACACACGTGGTCTGTTGCCACGGATGCTACCGCCGCTCTCCGATCAGGCTTTCTTTTCGCTTTGTTACACCGGCGTTCCACTGACAGGTGGCAAATGAAAAATGACGAAGCAGAGCGGTTACACACCAAACCAAACTCACTGCCATCGAGCCCCTAGCGCAGGGCAGAATGGCCCCACTGCATTTCCAAGAGTGCCACTCAGTACAAAACCTCGTCTTTCTCCCCAGGAGCAGCTGGTGGTTCCAAACCACCTGACCTTGGGGTTAGCAGCCCCACCCATATCCCACACACCAGCAGGGCTCCCTACAGGTCATAGAGCAGCCTTAAATTAGGGCGACTGATGAGCTTCCCCCGGGAAAACAAAGATAGAGGCAAGAGCGACAGAGCTGTGCCCAAGAGTAGCCTCCTGACCTCATTCCATTCCACGCACTGCCTTAGCTGGACACTCACAACCACTTGGCGGACAAGAGTAGAACTGCCCCCGCGAGTTTTCCAAGGGGCAGTAAGCCTCATCTTTCCCCCATGGGGCACCTTGGTGGGGTAGGAGTAACCCCCTGCGCTGCCAGGCTCCCTCCTCATTTCCTGACAGGCTGGCAGATCTGTGAGCAGCCATCTGCGTCCTCACAACCCGCCCGTCTTTCAGGTACGTGTGAGCGAACATGCTTCTGATGGGAGACAAAGTGCTCCCCCAAGAACCCAAGTCCCAACACTGCTGGATCCTCCAGAGCACACAGCCCGCCCGCCGTGTCGGGAACAAGGACGTCCACACCGCGGGCACTCTGACTCATCAAGAGGCGAGACCCCTGCCTTGTGGAGCTGACATCACGGAGGTCGACCGGGAGCACAATGCCCAGGGGTTTCTCCGCAGCCTGATAGTGGGGCCTTCCTTATGAGCCAGGCATAGTCAAAGAGGCGAGAAAACAAAGAAGCGATTCCCAGTAACGTACAAAGAAAAAATCTTGAGAATTTCCAGAACCAAAACCAATAAATAACTTAGCAAGTCACACCAAACAACACATAAAAGGTAAAACAGCACTGCTATATAATGTTTGTGGACACAGCTCCACGCCATGGCGACTCAATGCTGAGACACCGAGTGTCTCTCCAGGGTGGGAAGGAGCCTGGGGCACCTCAACAGAGATCACTGTAAGCATGGACTGCATGCAGTATCTCTTCTTGCCTTTTTCCATAACGGGCTTCCTCTCAGTTAGAGAAGGCAGGTGCTAATAGAGGCCTTTCAGTTAAAGCAAAGCTCCCTAAAGCAAACTTTTTAAAAGCAGGATACACGCTGTGTACATTTAAAAACCCACTGATGTTGTGTTGATTCCAGCACATTGAGATGATCCAGCATTTCAAAGGATGCAAATCTTTATGGGACCCAATAGCCTCACTTCTCCTGTGGAGCAATGGTGGGCTTGAACCGCTGACCTTGAGGTTAGCAGCTTGATGCTTACCTGACAGCACCACCAGCACTCCTAAGTATGTAGATTAAACTTTAAAAAAAGAAGGGAGGACTCAAACTCACTGCCATCGAGTTGATGCTCACTCACTGTGACCCTATGAGACAGGATCAAACTCTATGGGAACAGAAAGCCCCATTTTCCTTCCAAAGTGTGGCTGGTGGCTTTGAATTGCTGTCCTTTCCATTAGCAGTCCAACATGGAGGTGGTGAAAGAAAACCTGAGCAGGATGAAAGGGGTCTGGATTGGTGTAGAGGTGGTAAGGATAACGTAATAAACAGAAGACAGACCTTTCCAGTCAACGGAGCTCCCTAGAAAAGTATGCCCCGGGAGAACAGTTAAAGGAGAGGCAAAGTCATAATACTCATAAAGGAGACGAAGATATCAAAGCAAACATGGATGCAATGAATCCCATTGGCTCAAATTTTTAAAAGCGGGGGCCTCATTTAAAAAGTCAGGTGAGCAAAAAAAAAAAAAGTCAGGTGAGCTGGGAGGGTGGGTTGGAAAGGGGGAACCCATTACAAGGATCTACATGTGACCTCCTCCCTGGGGGATGGACAACAGAAAAGTGGGCGAAGGGAGACGTCGGACAGTGCAAGATATGACAAAATAATAATTTGTAAATTATCAAGGGTACATAAGGGATGGGGGAGCGGAGAAGGAGGGGGAAAATGAGGAGCTGCTGCCAGGGGCTTAGGTGGAGAACAATTGTTTTGAGATTGATGAGGGCAATGAATGTACAAATGTGCTTTACACAATTGATGTATGTATGCATTGTGGTAAGAGTTGTATGAGCCCCTAATAAAACGATTAAAAAAAAAAAGTCAGGTGAGCCATCAGGCAGTGAGAGATGTTTCCCCTCCACTCTCAAAAGAGAAATTTTCTCTCCTTTTAATAAAATGAACCGCACCAAGAGTCATCTGTCTGGGTGGCACACAAGGCTAACTCACTCCTCTATGACCAGAGGGCCTGGAGGTTACTAGCATCCCAGAGAGACTTCTGAGAACAAAGGTTTGGCAATTGACTTCTGAAAAGCCAATGGAAACCCTATGGCCCACGGCTGCCATCCCACACACACGGAATCACCTAATGTTGGAATCAGCTTGGATCAACTCACTTACGTATTTGTTGTTTTGTTATATCAATATCCAGAGGCCAGTTGCCTGCAAGTCAGTTCGTACTGTAAGGTAGGGCAGAAATGTGCTCTGTGGTTGTTTGACGGATGCAATTGACACACAGAGCCTAAAAAATTATGGATAACATTGCACAGAATGGGAATTCCAGAATACGTATTTCTGCTCATGTAGAACCTGTATATATGCCAAGAGGCACTCATTTGAACAAGAGTGTTCTATACTGTTTAAAATCTGGAATAATATGCATCAAGGTTGTATCTTTTTACCAAACTGATTCAATCTTTAGACTGAGCATATTAAAAAAATAGAAAGAAAAGCTTTCTAAAGGAAAAGACGGCATCAATGGCATCCGCATTGGAGGAAGATTCAGTAACAGCCTATGTATGATATACCTATGACACAATCTTGCTTGCCCAAATCAAGGAGAGCTTGAAGGACTTGCTGATGAAGATCAAGACTTACAGCCTTCAGTATGGATTGCAACTCAATGTCAACAAACCCTGGTGGTGTAGTAGTTACGAGTTGGGTTATGATCTGCATGGTTGGCAGTTCAAAACCACAAGCAGCTCCATGGGAGAAAGACTGGACTTTCTATTCCTGTAAGCAGTTACAGTCTCAGAGGCCAACAAGTGGTGGTGGTGGTGGTGGGGGGGGGGGTTGGTTTGCTTTGGTAAAGACCACCCAAATCCTCACAACAGGAGCAATAGGTAACATCATAATAAATAGAGAAAAGATTGATGTTGTCAAGGATTTCGTCTTGCTTGTATCCACGATCAATACCCCTGGAGCCACAGTCAAGAAATCAAATGGTGTACTGCACTGGTGTACTGCCTCAAGTGACCTTTTAAAAGCAAAGCGTTGAAGAGCAAAGTATGAACCTCAGTTCTAAGGTCTGTGGACCCAAGCCAGGATATTTTCAATCACCTCATATGTATGCAAAAGTTGGACTGGGAATAAGGAAGGCTGAAGAAGAACGGATGCCTTTCCATGACGGTGCTGGCCAAGAGTATTAACTGCAGACAGGTGGCCAGATGAATGAGCAAACCTGTCTGGGAGGAAGTACACCCAGAATAATGCTCCTGAGAAGCCAGGGGAAGAAACCACATGACGAGGAGCAGCCAGTCGTGGAAAAAGGGCAGTACGCTTCTCAAAGAAGAGTGTCAGAGAAAGAGAGGAAGCCCCTCTGGGAGATGAGTTGGTACCATGGCTCCGACAATGGGTTTCAACATAAAAAGAGTTCTGAGGATAGTGTGGCACTTATTAATTCTTTGTTTTTCCAGTTCTGTTGTACACAGGTTTGCTGGGAGTTGGAACCGACCGAGCGGCACCTGACAACAATTTAAAGGTCTATAACGTGTCTCCGGAATTATATATACCTGAGATAGGAACTTGACAAATTAAACCCTAGCTCTTTAATAAATAACCCTGTCACCACCCTTGCTTTCATCTTCAGCACAATATTAAAATACACCCTCATTATTTTTTATTAATAACAACAGATTATATGTTTCAACCTTAAAGCTAAGAGCACTGTTGTCTTTGGCTTAGAGAAACGGGGCTTCCAGCGTCCCCAGAGCTGACCCCTCCACCTCCTCATCCCCTTTACACACACTGCAGGCCCTCAGTGTGAGAAGCAAACGGATGGCACCTCAAGCCTTTCTTTTGAATCCGATAGCTTTTGTATATCCATTGTTAAATAACACTGTGAGAACTGCACTCCAGCAGGACATGCAGAAACAAGTCGGGTCTGGGTCATATAATAAGATTCACTCTGATGCGTGATGAATTGAAATGAAAATATGTTCTCCGTAAAGAAGTTCTGGTGATTACATGTTACTGCAAGGTCAGCATTTCAAAACTGCCAGATGCTCCTTAGGAGAAAGATGCACGGCTTTCGACTCCCATAAAGAGCTATGGGACTTGGAAACTCACAGGGGCAGTTCTCCCCTGTCCTACAGGGTTGCTCTGAGTCGTAATCGACTCAATGGCAGTGAGTTTGGTTTTCTGGACTCAGTAAAGAGGATTGCTGGTGATCTGTTTCTGAAAGATGAACCTAAGAAGTAGTTCAACTCTGCACAATTGGGGTCTTCACCATGAGGCTGAATCACCTCCTGGGCAACTGTAACAACAAAGAGACCCTCAACTTAAAAATCGATAAACAAATAAAATCCTCGTGGCCACAGGACCAGGTAGCACTGCTGTGGGTTTCTGAGACTAACTCTTCACAGCAGTAGAAAGCCTCATCTTTCTCCTGCAGGCTGGCGGGTGGTTTCAAACTGCTGATCTTGCAGGGAGCAGTCCAACCCATAATCTACTGAGCCACCTGGGCTGCTTGAGTGGTATAAAAGGTGAAGCACTTGGCTACAAAGGAAAGATTGATGGGTCAAGCCCGAGCAGAGGAGACTCAGAAGAAAGGCCTGAAGATCTGCCCTTCAAAGGTCCATGTCTTGAAGCCCCCTTTAGAGTAGTTCCACTCTGCAACACAGGGGGCCGACATGAGTTAGAATCACCTATCGATCGTTTCCTTCCTGCATTGAAGATCTCTGTGGGCTTCTCCGCTGCAGAAGGCAGAAAGGGGAGTAAGCCCGGACAAACCGCCTGTGCACTAATTGATCCTCAGCAAAGCCCAGCCCTTCCCATGGAACATTCCTTGGCCTACCCTCTTCTATAAATTGTGCTTTTACTTTGGTTGTTGATTTGGCTTAGGCTATTTTAGAAAATCAAAGTTAGCATCTAAAATAGAAGGCTGTACATGACTAAGTTAAATTTAAGTGCAGCCATTAGCTTGCCACAAGGTTAAAATACTTGCAATACCACTTTTAAAGCCACAGACACACCCCATTCATTCTATGCATTTCAGAGTTTGGGGGGCCTTGGAAATATCAGAGCAGCTAGACTCCAGGATCTATAACCCAGAACATGCACATTTAATGGGATAGGATTTGTGACATTTCTAACATGTAACTATTCATACAACATCTACTGAATAAACTTTGAGAATAAATCTTTAGTACTACAGAGAGTTATTTGTAGGTTGGACTTATCCTCTGTCTGTTAAGGAAGAAAGTCTTCCTCTAACTAACTTTCAGATAAAAGCATCATGGTTTATGATTTATAAACACTTTCATAGTAAGAACAATTACATGCAGTATGCAGCCCTTATTTATCAAGTAAATATCATTCTCTGATGCTATGCCGCAAACCAGCAATACAGGCGAGTGAACACATACAGTCATAAATGCATAAACACAAGAGTACATTTTCACACAGGATTAGGACTGCCAGGTAAAATACATGACACTCAGTTAAAGCTGAATTTCAGGTTAAACAAGAATAGTTTCCAGGTAAGTATTTCCCAAATATTGAAAGGACCTTTTTATACTAAATATGTAATGTACTATTTATATGAGACTTAAAATTAACTTAACATGCTATATCATTATTTACTAAATCTGACAACCCTAGTTTTAAAAAATCATTGAATATCTTAAGATAGTAAATGCTTGAAATAAGTAGTTTGACAAAAAAATCACTGGTCAGAAACGGTGAAAATTTATCCTTAAAAATTCCATGTGATGAAATTTTTTTAAAAGTCATTAAATTTCATCCATTAAGTAATACTAATTTACGAGACTCTAAAAAAAGTAGTTGACAAAACAGACTAAACCATTTTTTTTAAAAAAAACAAGGTGGATCCTTCTCACTGTGGGCTGCACGTGGTACCAGAGAAACACCTGCAACCTGAACACCAGGTAGTCAGTGCTCCCAGTGCTGCCTTCTCCTGAGACACCTTGCACCTCTTCAGCTCAGAGACCCCAGAGGCTACATCTTTTGGTGGCTGGGTACCATCTGCTTTCTTCACCTCATTTTCTTGTGTACCCATTTTGTCTTCAGCGATTATGGGGGGGGGGGGCGAGAGTCGTAGTGTGAGCACTGGGTGCCAGTCTGTTAGAACGGAGTATACTTGTATTGAGGGAGGTATGAGCTGAGGCCCAAGGTCCATCCCAGTGTCAGTGTATTGCCTTATAGATAAATGTACCCGGGCGAAAAAAAACAACGAACGAAATTAACTATGGGTTCTTGCTGTTTAAGGGGCCCTGGTGGTGGTGTGGGTTAGGAGTCAGATTGCTATACGAGGTCACTTATTCAAGCCCTCCATTGCTCTGTGGGCGAAAGAAGAAGTTGTTTGTTCCTGTAAAGAGTCACCGTTTCCAAAACCCGACCACGCTGGGTCACTGCGAGTCAGAAGCAACTCAACGGCAGTGCGTTTGGGTTGTGGTTTGGTGGCACTGTGATTAAAGCACTGCACTGTGACTGGATGGCAGTGGCTTTGAATTTGGGTTTGAGTTGGTGGCTGCAGCTGTTAAGAACTTATCTGCCAACAACCCCACCAATCACTCTTGTGCAGGAAGATGTGGCAGTCTGCTTCTGTAAAGTTCACAGCCTCAGAACAGAGGCTGTTCTACCCTGCCCTTGACAGTGACGACGAGTCAGCATCAACAACAGGGCAAGAGGACTCGCTGTTGGGCCTCTACCTGATTAGAAGCATACCAAAAGACACTTAGGACTTAAAAAGCAATCTCGTCCTGTTCTCACCAGACATTTCTTCCTTACAAATGAATGTTCATCATCTACTAAGAGCTCTGGGTCTTAAGCATTTTAAACCTTCTATCTTTGTTAGCTTAATAAATAAGGAGAGGGCTTTTAGTGCTTACTGACAAAGACCAAAGACTATAACCTTCAGTAACACTTCCACATAATGGAAACAAATGTCCACACAAGTGAACCAATGAGTGGCATGGCAAGAAATGCAGGAAGGACTGAAGGGGTCAAGGATTCGATGTTTCTTGGCTCCGCAATCAACACCCTGGAAAGCAGCCAAAAGAAGAACAAACCGAGGCGAGGATGGCCAGGTTTTGTCTCAGGTACTTTGGACATGCCATCAGGAGGGACCAGTCCTGGAAAAGGACATCACGCCTGGTCACGTAGAAAGACCTGGATGAGATGGACTGATATAATGGCAGCAACAGTGGGCCCAGGCATCACAACTGTGCGACTGGCATAGGACCGGCATTGTTACAGGTCGGAACCCACTTGGTAACGCCTAACAGTGGTTCTCAACCTTCCTAATACCTCGACCCTTTAATACCGTTCCTCATGTGGTGGTGACTCCCCCAGCCATAAAATTATTTTCGTTGCTACTTCATCACTGTCTTTTTGCTGCTGTTATGAATCGGGCGACCCCGTGAAAGGGTTGTACAACTCTCAACGGGGTCTCGACCCACAGCTGGAGAACCGCTGACCTAATACAACAACGTTATTAGTTTTATAAGCCATTACTGAAGAGCTACTGGAGTACTGGGAAGAGCTGACGGAGTAAAGGACTGTAGAGGAACTGTGTTGTGGAGGAGGCAGCCTGCCCAGTCTCCCTAACCCAGCAGACCCTAATGGCGGAACAACTGATACTGTGTGTCCCCTGAGGTTGTAAAGCGTGAAATGTAAACCTCGCCTCCAATGAATTCTCAGGACAAATTTTTGGCGAGTTAAACTTTCTTACTTTATGAGAACACAAGAGTGAGAAGAACAAGAGAATGCCGTTGGGCACATGGAAGGTGAGATGTTCAGCTGGTCAGCAGGAATATGATAAAAGAGATTTAAGGAACCTTACAAACTAACTCATGGTCCTAAACAGAATACCGGTTAGGGATTAAGCAGCTACAAACCTCCCTTTTTGAGACAAGAGGAGAAATTCAAATATATACTGGGTTGCAAAATGAAGTTGCAAACACACCCCCACCCCCACCCTGAAAAAGTAGCCCTATAGAGTTAGTGTCTGCAGAATGAACATGTCTCCGGTATTGTCAAAAGAAAATGGACCTTGTTAACGGTTCTGTGAGTTTTTTTTTCTTTCTCAAAAGCGCATTAGAAACCAGCAATATTCTAGAACTTCCATTGGTCCCATGATTCTTTCTTCTGCTTCTGAATTAGTTATTGATGAGGACTTGCATTTGCAATGGCTTTCAAGCACATTGAAAAGCCGACAAATGGCAATCCCCCTTCATCAGAATGGGGTGGGGCATTGGCAGGAGGTAGAAAAGGAAGCCTCCAGGGATCAGGTGTCAAGCCTCTGGAAGGAACTTGATCTAGCCTCCACTTGGCCAGCTAATTCTGCCTCCAGCAAACATGCTTCCTTCTGCCTGTGCTGAAGCTCAGGGGTTCTGCTGTGGTTCCTAGTTAATAATTTAATCCAACACCACTGCTGCCATCTGCTCGGCCAATTGCAAAACGTCTGCTATCTCTGTGACTAGGTTAGTCGAGCCACAATGTTCACATGGCAAAATGCTGGACAAACGAAAGCTTAGGCAGGCGGATAAAACAGGCTATGGGAAGCAAAAGGAAAATGTCACAAGGCAGAAACATAAAGGGACCTGCCGACACAGCTCGGAAAGCTTAACTTTGCCTTCAGGGTTAAAGGTTAAGTCTGTCACCTCTCTCTCCCGTTCGCAACAAGGACGATCCAGAGACTGTTCTGAGATGACTGAAGAGAGGAGGCAGGAGGTGAGGGGCTCTTCTAAAGGAGGCAGGAGGTGAGGGGCTCTTCTAAAGGAGGCAGGAGGTGAGGTTGAAATGAATGTTGAATCGACAGCCTTGGTGGTGCAGAGGGTTTTGAGTTGGGCTGTGAACGGCAAGGTTAGCAGTTTGAAACCAACAGCTGGCTCCTCTGGAGAAAGATGAGGTTTTCTGCTCCCGCGAAGGGTTATGGTCTTTGAAGCCCACAGGGGCAGTTCTACCCGGTGCTATAGAGTCACCGAATCAGAAATGACTCAGTGGCAGTGAGTTTGTTGTTCTTGGAGGGATCCACGTCAATCTGGTTCCTCACTAACATGCCCCACACAAGCTCCACCACCTGTCAGTGGCGGCTTGCGTGTTGCCGTGGTGTTGAGCAAGTCTCAGCAGAGGTTCCAAATCAGGATGGGCCAGTGAAAGGATGGTCTGGCAATGTATCCTCCAGAATCATCCAATGAAAAGGTCCTATGGATTCCTAAAGGACTTGTTTGCAAGCGGCTATGGGGGTAGCCCAGGGCAGGGTGGCAATTCACTTCACCGTTGTTAGTAAGAAGCCTTGTCTTTCTCCTGGGGAGTGGCGGTGGTTTTGAACTGCAGACCTTACAGATGGCAGCCCATCATGTAACCACTATGTGACCAGGGCTCCTTACTGAGAAGAGTTACAGTCTCAGAAATGAAGATGGGCATTTCTACCCTAACCTATGGGGTCACTCTGAGTCCGAATCAACTCGATGGCAGTGAGTCTGGTTTGGTTTACTGTACAAAATAAACGAATGACCTGCAGACTCCAGAGTTGGCCACCTTATGAGCGAATTCATCATCTTGCGCTCCTGTTTCCAATATGCCACCCTACGACCCAGCAGGCTCCCGCCCTCCATGCCTTTCCACCAGCTAATTCTTTACTCTGCAAGCTCGAATCCAGGCTTACCCACCGACACACCTCTACTCACAGTTATGACTAAAATGCTAATATTCCTTAGGAAGCACTCCTTGAAAGAGCCATGGGTCCTTTTCCAAAAAATACATGACATGACACTTCAAGAATAACTTGCCCCCAAATAAACCGTCTTCCATAAAGAGAAAAACTAATTTCATAAACTATGACTATCCTACTCTTGAGCCAATAATACGACCTGGCACCTCACATAGTCCTAGTCTGGTCGCACCCAGACGCAAGGTCGGCCATTTGAAACTACCAGCTACTCGGCAGGAGAGAGATGGGGCTTCTGAGTGACCCTCATTGCCATCCAGTCGATGCTGACCCACAGCAGTGACCCCATAAGGCAGAGTAGCCCATCCTTGAGGGTTTCCAAGACAGGGAGCCGGACCAAGGTCACCTGCTTGGGCAGTGAGAATTCTACACCTGGACCACCACTGACTCCCCGCTCTAGCCCCAATCGCTTTACCTTTGCCCATTCAGTTGTTCAAATACATCTTCTCGATTTATATGAAGAGCCAAGCATACCTTAGAGAAAAGACTATTTAATTTTTACTCAATTACATGTTTTTATCATTAAAATGTCAAAAAGAAATAGTAACACACGAAATGAAAAACAGAGAGAGAGAATGGCTTCTTCTGAAATCTTCAGGGAAGAATAAGGGGGGGGATGGTCATTGTGCAATGAAAAGTCAAGTAGAACCTATTGATCTTAAGAGAGTGATTAGCTAAATGTTTCAAATTCTGGGCCCTCTGGTACTTAGAAAAGTGGACAGTCTTAAGGACCTGCTTTATTGATGGCGTTACAAGGCCTACGAGGGATTTATACTTGGGAAACCTCTTCCACTTAGCAAAAATGGAAAACAAGCAACCTTCCTAATCTAGACTACCAAGCAGAAGCTGGCAGGAGAAAGTAGAGGCTGCCACCTACAGGGCCATGGCGGATGCCGCACATTAAGTGATACCCACGCTGACTCTGGCCAGGAGAAAAGGCCTCCCATCTTCACAAACATGCGCATGCTTGAGTGTGTGAACACACACCACCACCACCAGTCACAGCCATGTCTCCAAGGGGGATCCTCATCCCCACCAATGAGAGGGCATGCTCTGTGATGCCTGTGCCTCGTGACGTTGGTAACACACTTCTCAAACTTGGGGTTCAGTGGGAGATCACTGAAGAGGCACATGGGTTGACACAGTGGCTGCAACTGGGCTCAAGCACAACAACTGTGCACTGGTGCCGGACCAAGCAGGGCTTCCTTCTGGTGCACACCGGGTCGCTATGAGTCAGGATCTACTCAACAATGCCTACCACGAGCAACAACAAGCATTTACAGAGTACCTAGGTCTGAAACACTGGGGAGGGATAGAAAGACACCTCCCAATCAATGAAGGGACCATTACTTTACCTGAATAAAGAGAATGTTAAAAAAAATAAATAAGAATTTCATAGCAACTTTCAAACAAAAGTTTGTAAAAAGGTGCTTTCATTTGTTGGGAAGATAATTCTGAGACCAAAGTTTCTAAGAATTTAAAACAAAATAATAATTTTAATTGACCAAGGAAAAATAAGACTTAATTTCTTCCCAATTAATTAACAGTAAGTACGGTGATTTAGGGAAAATGTTGATTTCGGTGAATTATTAAGTAGTAAGGAGCCTTCCTTGGGCTGCTAATCGGATGGTGGTCTGCAGTTCAAGCTGGGGCGGAGCGAAGAAAGTTTCTGCTGCTGTAAAGACTTACAGCCTCTTGAGGCTTCCTCACCCCCCACCCAATCATGACCCCAATCCTGCCTTTCACTGCAGTCTAGGCCGGCGCATGTACCCAGGTACAGATAAGAGCTCACAACACACAGAATCCAGCTCGGATAAACCCCTCAGGCACAGATATGGAGTAGTGATGCCAGGAGGGTAGGGAGACAGCGATCAGAGTAAGATATGAAATGAATAATAATTTATAATGTATCAAAGGATTGCAAGGGTGGGGGGATCCCAAGGGCTGATACGAAGGGCTCACATAGAATGTACATGTTTATAATGATGTTTGCAATAATGACGACAACATATGTACAGAGATGTTTGATAAAATTGATGCATGGATTGTTATAAAAGCTATGAGTTCCCAATAAAGTGATCCTTACCCCCCAAAAAATAGATTTGCAGCCTCAGGAACCCACGGGGGCTGTTCCGTCCTCTCCCAAAGGGAAACTGTGAGTCGGCCTCCACTCATTGACAATGAAGTAAGCGATGGGGCCAGCTCTATGGACACGAGTTTTCAGTAGAATGTTAAATACCTGTGCAGTGCCTACTTTCTCTACGCCTGTGATTTCTTACATTGTTTCCCACATGGCTAGAATGAATGCTGTCATTATTAAGCCGGCGTGGTGGAGTGCTTTTTTTTAGGGAACTTAGCTGAGCTCACATGCAATTAGACAAGTCGAGAAAGGCCACTTTTGTTTACTGATGAACTGACAGCCATACTTAAGAGTTGAATGTCTCCAACTCTGTATTTCTAGGCATGATAAAGGTTGGTTTATGTAAGGATGTTACTCATCTGATTCGTATTGGCCCTTGAATTAAAAATAAAACACCTTAAGTTATCTTAAACTACTGAGAAGAGAGTTCCTCATTAAACATGAATGTCAGGAAGGCTGATCACGGTAGCGAAGACTGGGCAGCGTAAGCAAAGGAAGGTCCAACCCAAACCAAGCCCACTGCAGCCACCCGGACTCTGATTCACAGCGAGTGACACCCACAGGGCAAAGTCAAACTGCCCCACTGGGCTTCCAAAGCGGTTGCCTTTTGATGGAAGCAGACTACCACACCTTGCTGCCTCGGACTGGCTAGTGGGTTCCACCTGCTGACCTTCTGGGTTCGCAGAGTGCTCCTCACAGGAAAGTCCGTCCCACATAAAAGAGATTTACAATTAGTGGAACCATCAGAACAGAAACCATGAGGCTGTTCTCCTGTCCTGGGAAGAATGTGATCAACATCCCTGAAGAACTCGTTCCCCTGCACTGGCGGGTAACCTTCACTGGGAAAACACACACACACACGCACACACACGCAAACCTTCACTGGGAAAACACACACAGGCACGCACACACACACACGCACATGCACACGCAAACCTTAACTGGGAGAACACACACGCACGCGCAGATAAAGCCTTCTTTAAAGTTAGGTAAGTGAAGACTTCTGAAGTGAATAAAACCGTCTTACCAGCTCATTTCTTCATGTTCTTATGTTCAAAATGACAAGATTATTCCTAAGAAGTAAACAGCACATGACAGCAAGCAGTAAGAATAAGGACACTGTTGTATTGAGACGCATAGTGGTCTGTGTCCCTGAATCTGGCAGCCCAATAAACACAGACACGGCCTTGCTTTTCGGAAAACTAGTTTCACACCACTTTGATTTACAAACGAGCCACGTAAGACCCGTTTTCACGAACTGAAGCAAATGCCCAGAGGATTTTCACTTTAAACCAAAAGAGGAAAATCTGTCAGTGTTCATTTGGTAGTCAGCAGTTAGAGAGGCAGCGCCCCCAAGAGCCTTCCCTGGGAACTACATTCAGCAGCCAGCTGCCATAGCTTTGAACAGCGTCTGGGGACACTATGTTGTCGGCTAGATGTGGGATTTGGAAGGTTTTGGTTTTTTTGGGGGGCGGGGGGGAGGAAGGTTGGGAAGACTCCGATTTCTTTCCCACATAAACTTAACGGCAACGACTACTTTGCGTCGTTTTGGCTGACGGAAAGTTTCACAGGAACTGTCGGATCGTGGGGAAACTTGTATTTCCAAAGCAAGGATTTGAGAGTGTATCTGAAATGAACACTGGGTTGCTCCGGGCGTCTGGTTTCCCGTTACTAGAGGGCAATCGAATCAGGGCGCAGCTGGCGGGGGAGACAAGTTGATTGCAAAGCCCATGTAATTAGGTCCGTGTAGCATCTGAGAAAAATCAGATGGTAATTAGAACAACACACCCGGCACTAGGTCCTGGCCAGCTACTGACTTTGTAAAAACTGATGTGCTTAACTCCTATCAGCATCTGGGAGGGGAGCCACGGGAGGCAGGGCGTAATGGAGGGTAAAGAATAGCTGGGGCCAGATGAAGATCGGCAGGGGCCTGGCATGACCTCCCACCTGCAAAGATATGAAACCTGAGACTGCACAGACAGACACGGACCCTCCTCACTTGCCCCATGTCTTTCTTTTGCCTGTGTGCTTGCTCCCTAGAGAAAGTAGAAGAGGGTGGGGCAGAAACTACTACAGGGATCGGACTGACCGGTGCAGACATCCCGCACTGTTCTACACCAACAAAGGGAAGGAAGGAAGGAAGGAAGGAGGGAGGGAAGGGAGGAAGGAAGGAAGGAAGGAAGGAAGGAAGGAAGGAAGGAAGGGGAAGTTAAAGAAAGAAAGCAGTGAGGGATCTGGACAGAATACAGCCAGATGGGACCTTATCATGTCGATGGTTCGCCCACTTTCTAAGGTGGTCCAGCAACTCCGAAACAACCACATGGATCCGCTCCTATCCCCTTATCTGAGAGGACTGTCTCTGTGCACGGGCAGAAATCATTCCATGAGAAAACAGGTTTAAACGATGCTGCCACAATTGATTTTCATTAGCAGACCCCATTTCATGAAGACTGTCACCTGTCAAAGGCAGTCCTCGAATAACTGACAGGGCTCCACGCCGGACTTGCTGGCTCTGCACACCCGCTTTGGGCTGACTGCAGGTGAATTATTTTAGTGCTCACTGGCTCCAGAAGGGAAACACTCACCTGCGGGGCCCCACTGGACAGAAGAGTCCACCACACTCTCCAGAGAATAGATCACATTCATTCTCAACATCAGTCCCCGGGCGTCATCGAAGGCATGCTCCTGGCTGTACATCGGCTCATGCTGAACTGAGATGAAAGCCACCTCTCGGCCACCCACGCCCCCTCCCACTTCATCAGCAACAGTGATGACTCTAGTCTGGACTTTCGGAGCTCCATTTAAACCAAGCTCAACACCCACACCCACCCCACCAGATTAAGAAAAAACAACAGCAACAAAACACACACACACACACACACACACTGACTCTTCTTTCTGCAGCTGCTGAATACCACAAATAGCTTCTTGTATAATTTGATTTAGAATGCACCCCGAACTCCACAAGTTGAATGGCAACGTGAATGCTTCATTCAGAGGGAATTCCATGTGTGGAATGTGCTAAAAACATCACAGTGGCGAAAGAGCATTTGGAAGGGCTGGGGCAGAGGACCCCTTTCAGCACCAGCAGGGAAATTCTCCTTGGGTCTATGCAAATGGCGGGAGCATGCTTTCAGAAGATTCCCACAGCGATCAAAGGAGGGCCAGCTCATTCCACTCAGTGCCCTGGGCTAAGGAGCATTTCCCCTAACTTTGGGCCCCATCCCCCACAGTTAAACTTCCCTTCCGCTTACCCAATGAAATGCACTTACCTCAACCTATCCATGCTCTCCTACCAGTGATCCATTCTTATATTAGCTAACCCTTTAAGGAAAAATTTTTTCTAGCTTACTGTGTTGTTGCTTCTCCCGACTGATAGCTTCACAAGCTCCTGCAGGGCCAGAGCCAGCCCCAGCCAGGCTCAGGCAGCACTTTGCCCAGTGCCAAGCTAGCAAACCAGCTGCTCCCAAATTCCAAACCATGTGACGGTCTGTAATAGTCAAGGTCGCATTCACAGAAAAGGGGTCATCACCCACTTGTCTGAAATGAGTGGGGGAGAGAGTGGATACTGTCATGGAAGGAATGCCTTCTTTCAAGGAAAGAAACCGGTCACGCAACGTGATACGCTCCAGGGAATTGAACTTTGCCCTGGGAGACCTGGTGGTGTGCTGGGTTAAGCATCGGGCTGCTGACCACCAGCCACTTCTGCTCTGAAAGAGTTTGTCTTGGAAACCCACTGGGGCAGTTCTATCCTGTCCGTATAAGGTCTTCATTCAATGGCGGCAAGTTTGTTTTGGGGGGTCGGGGCGGGGTATGTGGTAATAAAGCAAACAAACAAAAAACCGGAATGTTTTGGTCTCTGCAGCCTCTCAGACTGGTAGAGCTTTTCAACTGGAGACAAAAATTCAAAGAAATCATCTCCTCATTGGTTGACCTTCTCTGTTCACACCAAGCGTTGCTCTGGGAACTAGAGCTGCCAGGATAAAGACAGTGTCAAACAATGCCTCTGCCCCTCCCATCTCCCCGGCTTCCCCGGGGCATGGCTCCCCCTCTCCCTGGGGCTGACACCCGCTTCCCCTGGAGTCCTCAGCAGTGGGGCAGTGCTGGAGCGCTCAGCTGGTTGGGGATTTGAAGCCACAAGAGAAGAATCTGTAAAGAGGGCAGCTTTGGAAGCCCCATGGCACAGGTCTGCCCTGTCCTCTGGGTCCCTCCCAAGTTGGGATCAACACGTTTGGATTGGCTGATCTGCTCTTCGCCTGTAAGGAATTCCATTGCATGGAAGTCAAACAGAGTAAAAAGGTTGGAGGGCAAATTGTGAAACAGATGCTGCTGGCCGCTCGTGAGGACGGAAAGGTGGACACACCATCAGGGAAACCTTGACATCGGAGGTGGATGAGGGTTTGGAGATGGAGAAAGATAGGAGACACATGTGAAGTCGGTAAACAGCGCAAAAGCCTGAAGAGGACAGGGTGAGCCGTGTGGTCGGGAATAGTCATGCAGATGAGACGGATGGTGCCTGTGAGCTCTCATGCCCCAAACAGCTCCGGGGCATCTGAGTGGCTGGAAGCTCGAGAGCACATTTCCCAGACTCCCTCACACCTTGGCCTAGTGCTCAAAGAGCCAATAGACCTGGTGCGCCTGGAAGTGAGTCTGCACTGCTGCAGCCTGTGGACGCTTCTGCAGGATATGGGCCTCCCTTCTTCGGAGGCCTCAGGCTCGCCCTCTATTTGCTGCTAAGGTCAGAGGTCATGCAGGGAGGTCTTAGGCCTCAAAACCCGGAGTGCCAGCTTGCTGATGATGGCAGAGCAAGGGCTTCCTTAGAGCCCTCTCTGGGTGCTGTTCTGAGTCACTCCAGCCACTCAGCTTTAAAAGTACTTCTGCTCACAGTGTTTGGGACGACGTTAGCCCGAGGGAACCCCAAAGTGGCGCACACAGGCTGGGCAGGAGATACGGCCGGAGAAGTCTGTCGGAACCAGTTCTGAGGAACCGTCTATGTTACGTCCCACAGCCCAAACCCACTGCCATCGAGTCGATTCCGACTCATCGTGACCCTATCAGACAAAGGAAACTGCCCTCCCTGCTTCATAGGGTGTCTGAAACTTTAAAACCTTTACGTGGGCAGACAGCCTCACCTTCCTCCCCCGGGGCAGCTGCCAGGATTGGACAGCTGCCCTGGTGGTTAAGAGGTCAATGTGTAACCCACAACGTCACCGGGCACCCGTGTCCAGCCCAAGAGTGTAGCTGTTATTCGCACAGCCGTGAGCCCACTTCTGCAGGGCGCCCAGAGCTACAGATCTTCATGGAAGCAGATTGCCACAGCAGAGTGCTTAACCACTGTGCCACTAGCGGTCCTTAGCAATGGGAGGACATCACAAGTTATCACCTGGGCTAATAATCTGTGTTTTCAGAAAACACCAAGTTAAATTGATAAAATCAACCAACGCTCTCAATCCATGGTAAATGAGCTCTGATGAGAAAGGGGAGGCGAGCGCAGAGTCTGCACCACATGCTAACACACTGCACGTGTTCATGGTTTACTGAAGCCTAACCTGTGGCTGTAAGGAGCTCTGGAGGCATAGTGGTTCTGTTAGGCAGATAGGGCAGGGATGGGATGCCCATTAACGCATGCCCAGAGAGCCAAGCACAAAGGGCAGCACACTGCACATGCTCAGAGGCATAGGGTTTCCCGCCGGTGGGCATGGGTTGGCGTTAAACCTGGATCGGCCCACCTGGGCCAGGTGAATTCAATTCAGGGGTCGTCCACCACACCTCTCCCTGGAATCCTTGAAAAGACCGGAGCCAGGGGGAGACAGACAACTTGAGAGAGAACTTAGAGGAGAACTTGGGCAAGATCTAACAGAGAGTTGCCGGGAAAGAGATCTTTGCGTGACGCTGAGCAGTCTCTGCCAGGCTGCATGGTCAGGAGGAGTCCTATAGGTGCCGTGTAAAACCTGAAACTTCTTCGAGCTCTCATTAAACTCACTTGGATCACGAGCCAGGCTTCGGCGTGAATTCTTTCTCGTGCGGAGCCAAGGACAGAGGTGTATCTCTATCTCCAGAGAGATCTAACAGTTACATGTTCAGTTGCTAACTGCAGGGCTGGCAGTTCAAAATCACCAACAGCTCCTGTACAAGAGTTACAGTCTCAGAAACTCCATGGGCAGCTCTACCGCATCCTGCAGGGACACTGTGAATGGGCATAGCTCGATGACAATGAGTTTTATTTTTTAAATAAATCATTTTTATTGAAGGCTCTTATAACCCTTATAACAATCCATACAGCAATTGTATCAAGCATGTTTATACATATGTTGCCATTATCATTTTCAAATTACTTTCTGTTTGAGCCCTTGGTATCAGCTCCTCTTTTTTCCTCCCCCACCCTCGGAGACCCCTGATAAATTATTATTATTTTCACATCTTACACTGCCTGCTATCTCCCCTAGCCCACGTTACTGTTGCTCGTCCCCTTGGGGAGGTGGGGCTGGGGGGGGGCTATCCGTTGATCATTATAGTAGGTTTCTTCCCCTCCCCTCACCCTTGTATGTTTGTTTTTGAGCCACTGGCGGCTGGCGGCCTCGTGGCACTGTTGGGTAGGAATTGAACTGGCCGGAATTGACTGGATGGTCATGAGTTTGGTGTTTTGGTTTTGGAATCTTTGGCTGGATCACAACCCTTCCTGTCTCTCTAAAAGCCTTTAACTTTACCTACTGACTCTGGTTAGCTGCTGGTCTTGCTAGTCTATCAGTTCCACGCTGCTGAGCAATCTGGAATGAACATGATGTTAGGTCCTTACTATCCCAGTCACGAGATCTCTATGGGGCAGCAGGCTTACTTTGTCACAGTAGGTGGTTGCTATGAGTCTAGGTCAACTGGACACACCCAACAACATTACAGGTGGTCCCTGAATTACGATAGGATTCTGTTCCAAGGACCCAGCTGTATGCAGTTTTAACATAAGTCAAATGCCTCATTTTTTTCCCAGTACTTTCCAGTATTACCCCCTTTTACAATCAGTATCTTTATAAGTCAGATCTTTGTCTTTGGGGGTTAGAAAAACTACACATAAATTTACAGATATGCTTAACGTGTGTACTACATATTACTACCAATGACATATTGAGAAAAAACAAATGGCTTGTGTAACTTGAATATGTGGAAAGTTGGGGGCTACCTATATTAGATCCTACACCAGGTTGACTTTCACTATCTGAAGAGCGGGGTCTGCACAAACTGTAAGGTTAAGCTTTATGGCAAACTGACATTATTTGGTATACTCTTCTATCCATAATCTTTGTACCTCCCACCCAATGACTAGGTGGGAGCACGCAAATCAGGCGTCGCCAACTCTAACTTGAGGACTGGGTGGGTCTGCCATTCAACAGCCATCACAGACACAGAAAGAAGAATCCTGCCGCCATCAAGAAAGAGCCACCAGCAGAGCACATGCAAGACCCCGGCCTCAAGGGGCACCAGAGGCCACAGAACTGAGACCACAAGACACAGAAAAGGAGCTATACCAAGACCATGAGGCAGAACAGACACCTTGACCCATAGAATGAGTACCGCTAAGTGCCTACAGAGAGGAACTTTGCAAGGCTGTGGCCAGGGGACTTGAAGGCTGAGTCACTGAGGACCATGCCTGCAGGCATGTTGTCAACCAAACAGGCTGTATCCTTAATGTTTTATGATCCTCACTTGTGGAAACCTGTTAAATTCCCTCATAAACCCCATCATTTTGAGTATTGTCTGTGAGTTCTGTGTGGCCATTGTAACACATTATCAGACCCAGCAGGAAAGTAGGGTGAGGTACAGGGATGACTGAGATCACAATAGGATAAGAAAGTTCAAGGGCGGAGGTCCAAGTGACCTTTGCCTTGGCAATTAGCCTTGGGCTGGTGTGGAATTAGATTCCTCTTTCCCTTATGTAGTTGGAGAAGATCCACCATGGCCTCAAATCATTTCCTCAAGCTTCAACTCCTAAATGATTACACACACACACACACACACACACACACTACACACACACACATATACCAACTACTTAATAGTTTTTCTCATACTTATTTCTTAAAAGTTGACTTTCCTGCAATGATCTTAATTATGTAAGTCTCTGAAATAGTACATATAGCCTGATAAAGAATGCATAAGAGCCGACCCCATGATATTTGGGGCAAGCTCGTCAGATAACGGACACTAGGGCCCATGAAGGGCTGCCATGCTGCAGCCCTCAGAGCACACCGCAAAATCTACTCCACTTCCACCAAACAGAAGGATTTTTTTTTTTAACAATTTATTGGGGCTCATACAATTCTTATCACAGTTCATACATATACATACATCAATTGTATAAAGCACATCTGTACAGTCTTTGCCCTAATCATTTTTTTCTCCTCTTTTCTTTTTTTACATTTTATTAAGGACTCATACAACTCTTATCACTATCCATACATATACATACATCAATTGTATAAAGCACATCCATACATTCCCTGCCCCAATCATTCTCAAGGCATTTGCTCTCCACTTAAGCCCCTTGCATCAGGTCCTCTTTTTTTTTTTTTTAAAGGGGAGGGAGGGGAAAAAAAACAAACAGAAGGATTTGCTGGGGGGTATTAAGAGCTCTTCAAGGTCCAGGAGGGTGTGAGGATGAAGTTCCCACACCACACAGCCAGGACAGTCAGAGTGACATCTGCTGCTTATCACTGCGCATGTTCAAGTCTGGAAGCTGAAAGCACACCACCCTCGCTTCCAGAAAATCAGGATGCCACTCCTGCTGTGCTTGCCAAAAGATCCGCACAAGCTACCAGTCCTTGATTTGTCTTTGCAATTCAATGAGGGCATCCTCCATGGCCTTTTGGTTAAGATCAAGTGTAAATTCAATGAGCGGGCCTGTTTGGCAAAACCTAGGTCCCTACCTCCCCTCTAGATACAAAGGCCTGTGGGAGGCGGTGTTACTTTCTAGCAGGGGAAGTTAGGCTAGCAGATGGAAAGAAAGTTGCATAAGCCAATGGCAGAATGTACCCAGGGATTTCTGGCCAAGCGCTTCAGTCAGATCAATTACTAATATGTTCCAAAGTCCATTGAGATGTACAGTCTCTCAGGCACAGTGTAGACTGAAACCCAGAAATATGGGGCTTTACATATGAGCTTCTAGATTCAGAAGCTGAGAACATTAAAGGAAGATTTTACTTCAATTTCAGCAGTGGCCCAAAAGAACCCAAGAAAGCATCATTAGCATTGCATCTTGCTAAGTATTTTCCCTCAGCATAGTCCGCGAGGGGTTTCTTTCCATGGTCTCCCTTTCTTGCCTTTTTTTGGTAAAGACATGTTTAAATATTCACAGGAAAAAACAAAAGCCATGACAATAAAGCACTCTAAACACAATTGGGTAAAAACAGTGACTAATGAGCAGATGCATGGATAGACACACGGGCTGAGCGGATGTAGAACGGAGAGTTGGGAATATACTTGGGAAATATATAGGCTAGTTGTGCATGGATATTTACCTTTGTGGTAAATCTAGCCATGAATGTGGTTGAGCCTCAAGGGGCAGAGTTAAGAAAACATCTTACATGTAACCAAACATCTTGAAGGAATAAGTACATTGGGCATTGGGGAGCAGAACTATGGTCTCAGAAGACAACTGACATAACACAGTTCAGAAAGACAATGTTCTACATTCTACTCTGTACCAACCAGGGCCATCAAAGTTCATGCGCAGCCACGCCAGGTGCAACTATTGGTTTCTCCCTGTCCAGAAGCAAAATGCGTGACAATCAAAGACACACGGAAACAATAAGTTTACTAGACTAACAACGGACCCCATGAACATCAGACTCCTCAACCCTGAGACCAGAAGAACTAGATGGGCCTGGTTTCCATGACCAACTGTTCTGATAGGGATCACATTAGAAGGTTCTGGATACAGAGGGGGAGACAAACTGGAAAGAATCGCAGTCATAAAAAAAAGACCAGGTTTACTGGTCGGATAGAAATGGGTGAAACTCCGGCAGACCAGGGCCCTTCCGGTCTGGAAATGAACTCCCCCCATTGCTTCATTTATATCCAAACAAGAACAATAACATGAGGGAGGACACACTCAGCCACTTGAGATCAAATGGCAGCAGTTACCAAAGGACAGCTTTCCCAGGAGCGGGAATGGAAATGGGAAACACACAGAAGCAGAATAAAAAATCTTTACAGCGTGAAGCTTGCAATTTTATAAATAATTATAAAATGAAAGTTGCATAACGGTTGAGTGGGAAATTGATCTGATTTGTAAAACTTCACCCAATTCATAATTTAAAAAACCCACCTCACTCACTGCATTCCAGGTGACCCTCTGGAATACCAGGTGAGCTGGTCCTGGGTGTTGCTGGGACGGTCACTGTCACTGGGAGTGGAAAAGCCTACTTTCCTCATACTAAAAAGGTTTTAGGAAAATGGGCCACTAAATAAAAAGACATGTTCAAATTCACACCACCGAGGAAAACTAATTGCATAAAAGTACTCTGTGGGCTGCTGCAATAGGACTTCACAAATCACACAGGCAAGGCCATCCAACTCACCTTTCAGGTGCTCTCTATGGGCTGGAATGGAGGGCAAAAAGACGGAAGTGGAAAGAGCTACCCGGTGTGCGTCTCAGAGACAACCCACAAATGGCCCTACGGACCCAGTAACCAAGCTACACAAGCCCCCAACAGCATTGAAGAAAACACCTACTCAACAAAACACCACTCTTCTCAACCGTTCCACCCAAATAGGCCCTCCCTCCCTCTCTAAACACGGCCGAGAAATGCTTACCAGGCACACAGTGACCGATTCGGTATTCATCCTTCAAATCCAAATTTAGTAAAAACAATGTCATGGCAAAAGAATCTATTTAAAACTTTTTATCCTGCCATTCAATTGTTCCTTTTGATAAAGCAATGACGTTTAAAAGGTGTTAGGAAAACCGGCAATCAAAAGGAAGTTCTCTGTCTCCTATAGCGTGAAAACATTTATGTCTTCATAAACACTGAGATCTCGTTATGAAAGCATTAAATATTAATGCTCCTACCCAGTTTTTACAAATCAGAGAAATAATCATCATAGATGAAGACACTCATTTGCTTCCATCCCAAAGCATGAATAATTTAAGCGGTAAGACCTGACAGTATTTGGGTTGAGAGGCTTCCTCAGTTGTCGGGGATACACGGGCTTCAGCAGAGGGGCGGAGCGCCAGGACACCTGGAAGTCATGCTGCCAGTGCAACAAATGAGCAGAGCACCTTGCTGCCCGCAGGCTGCTCGGCTCCACTGTTTCCTCACTTTGTAAAAAGGCCACTCCTGCAGACACAGCAAGGGGTCTCTAGGGGGAGGTGTGGAGAAGACTCTGCAGGCTCTCCTCAGTAGTATTTCTAATCCCTCCCCATTGTCCTATTCAAATAGGTGTACATTGCCCCACATGTATGTTGCTGAAATAGTCTATTTTTAGGGCGAAAAATAGGACCATACTTTAAAAAGCTGGTAAGGATGAAAAACTGCCTATCAAAATTTCCCACACTACCTCTCTCTCCTAAATCCCCCCACTCCCCCCCATGCCACATTTTCCCAGCCAACTTAAATCCTTTCTGGAACAAAGAAAATACCTAGATTTTTTTTTCTCCATAAACTTTGACATTCGATATATAATTAAGTACAATCCCCAATCCAATTATTTTGTGTGTGCTTTTAAAGGCTGGAGGCTGAAGACTAATGGCAACAATAACAGAGCAAGACTAAATAGCTTGCTTGAAAAGTAGAAAAATCAATGAAATATAATTCCACAGAATCCTGGCAAACACACAGATACACACACAGAGGCACACACACAAATCTTGAGAACTAACAATGAAAACATCAAAATTGAACACAATTGTCCTGACACTGAGTCCTGGACAGGCTGCCTGCCTCCTTTAAAACAATTCGGTGACAACCAGTTTGTTTGTTTGCTTGTTTAACTAGGTTACGATTTTTATGTAATGAATCAAAGACAATGAATCAGTAAGAATTTGTCGGCTTTCAGCTCTACAACCTTGAATTAAGCTCTGAGGACACTAGAGAAATGGTCTAAAATTACACTGTCCAACTGGTAGGTTATGGAGACAACTTACCCATTGAGGCTTAGTATCGCGCTATTGAAATGTGCCCAGTTCAAGCTGTGATGTGCTTTAAGTGAAGACGCACATACTCAAAAGGCATAGCATCAAACACATGCATACAACAAACAGCTAAAGATATTTCCACATGTGATCACCCTAAAAATAATCGAGGCAAATGTTTCTTATGGTGTGCATATGTGGAAATGATTATATTTAAGCTAGAGTGGGCTAAATAAAAATATTACTAAAATTTATTTCACCTGTTTCTTTTTACAGCCATAATGTAGCTACCAGAAAGTCTAAAATGACATGTGTGGCTCCCACGGTCTCCAATGTGTAGTGACAGTGCTGCTCTAGGTGTTCAATGCCTTCATTGTAAAATCAACCAAAGGACAAAAGATGGCTCCTCAATAATGTTTAAAGACTATGTTTTACGCATATTTGAGTAGCATGTGTTAGTGGTTGTTAGGTACCATTGGGTCAGTTCTGACTCATGAAACTCCTATGTACACAGAACAGCGCTAGCTGTGTGAGAAGAACGGTGTCTGGGGTCTTGACGCAGCCATGTAGCAGGGAAGCAGCAAAGCCCACATGGAAGAAGCACACCAGCCTGTGTGATCATGGGGTGTCGATGGGAAGAGGTGTCAGAAGTTCAAAAACAAGCAACCAACTCTATGTGAAGGGGCGTGGATATTGTGGAGACCCAAAACCCACCTGTGAGTTAATTGGACAGTCCCTCTCAGAAGGCCCACACGGAAGGGATGATACACCCAGGGGGCCATATGGCACACATGAATCACCCTTACTGTTATGGTTGGCATTTGTTTTACCTCATTAATCATGTTAGATTTGCAGATGCTCATTTGTATATTTAAGATAGTTTGGTACATGAAACCAAGATAGATAACCCTTCTGAAACAGTAACAAGAGTAATGGTTCCCTGAGGGTCCAGGAAGAGAGGTGGGGGGAAGGCAGGAAGGGGGAGCTGATAGAACTGATGACTGTATAACCACCCCACTGGAGGGGATCAAATAAAAGAAATGTATGTGAATGGATACATTGGATTGCGTATGATATGGTTTAAAAAAGTATTATAAAAAAATAAATGAAAAAAAGAAAGAAATAAAGTTTCCTGCGGGGGTGTATAGTGGGGAAGGGAGGGGACAAAGGGGAGCTGATTTCAAGAAGAAAAAAAATGTTTTTAAACTGATTGTGGTAGCAATTGTACAATACCGCTTGATGTGATTGAACTGTGAAATGTTAGGATATCTGTAACCGCTCCCCCCAAAATAATTAAAAAGAAAAAGAATACTATGAACTAGGCACTACATAAATAAGGTTTCACTATTATAGTATAAAGCATATCCAGTCATGTACATTCCTTTCCCATAAGGTTGAATAATCATCAATAATATTACATTTAAAAACATTTTATCATATGACTAAAAGACACCTTAGCTACTAAGTAAATACAACAACTCTTCATTTTAAAGGTCACCATTCCATAAAAGATGATAGTCTGACGTAGGTCATCCACAACCTTTACAACAAATGAAAGACTTGCATTTCAATCATCCTATAATGACATCTGGTTACAAAATGCATTCTCTGACATCAGGTCTTGCAAGAATGCAAAGGCAATCCAAAAAAAGGTAATGATCTCCCCCCCCCAGCACTTCATATCATAAATCCTGTTACAGCTAACAGCTGCTAATCAACGCTTTATGAGGCTTTGTAAATTCATGCTCAGCAGCAATAGAACTGTCCAGGAGTGGCATTTGAATGACTCACTTTCACATACAAAGATCAACGTACAATCTCTGGACCAATTACTTTGATCACATGAAGGCAACACGTTATTTCAACCTTTTACAATTCATGTGGCACAGTGGGTTACGCGTTGGGCTACGAACCACAAGGTTATCAGTTTGAAGCCTCCAGCTTCTCCTCAGGAGAGAGCAGCAGCTTTCTACTCCTGTAAAGATGTACAGCCTCAAGAAACCCATGTCCCATAACTTGCTAGGAGTCAGAACTGCATCAGTGGCAATGAGTTTGGTTTGGACTTTGATCATGCATCATTACCACACATTGCTTGAAATAAAATTTTACAAATTCACTACAAATTCTCAGAGAAGCCAGTTATCCCCTGCACTAGAAGACTCACCCAAAACTTACCCAATCATGTGTTCACCCAACCTCTAAATGCAAACACTGTTCCAACAGTGAAGACTCCATAGCAAACACGTCTTTTAGGGATCCCGCGTTTTGCAGAGCAGGCAAAAGCAAGTTAAAGGTACGAAAGAAACTCAGTCACTGTATGGTGATGAGTGGTATGAAAAAGACACACCCCGGAGCTTTGCCTGGAGGGGTCTGTAGCGAATTAGCTGGTAAAAGCAGGGCGTGGAATGGCCTCTCTGAGAAGCAGCCACCTTGCCGAGAGCAGGAGAAAAGCATTGGGGCAGGGGATGTGGAAAGGACCCTGTCCTGGAAACAGTCTGACAGTTTTGTGGCACAGAAAAGAGGTACATGAAATCAAGGTAGCGTGACAGAAGGTGACGGTAAGAGGGGACAGCTCAGGAAGTGTTCTGCAGATCATGGAAATAGTGACAGGCGGTGGGTGTCATACTGAACACCATGAGCAACCACTTCAGGCTTACGGTCTACTTCAGGTCCGGCTTAAGGTCCGGCTTCAGGTCTACTACAAAAGTCTCTCTGACACTGAGGAGGACAGGCTGTGGGTGGGCAAATGGAAGTTGGAAGCTAGAGTCAGACATTAGGCAAGCAATGATGGTGCTTGAACCACAAGGATGCGGTTGCACGTGGGAGAAATGCAAGAATCCGGGCGTGTTTTGGAGGAAGGACACACAGAACCTCGGAATGCACTGAGGTCAGATGAAGGGAAAGATGGATTGAGTTTTGGTTTTCGCCCCTGAGACTGGGCGGTGGCTGGTGACGCCCGTGGCTCAGAAGGCGGGAGAGTAAATGGAGTGAGACAAGCTAAGAGGGAGCTCTCTGCTATGTCAACAGTAGAACTGTCACATGGGCAGGAACATGTGTCTGAAGCTCAGCAAAGAGGCCGGAGGGGAAAAAACCACTGGAGGTGAGCATGTGGGCAATGAGGGCAAGGAGTCGCTGGGTGGCGCCATGGTCAAGTGCTTGACTACTCTCTGAAAGTGCACCCAGAGATGCCTCTAGAGACAGGCCTGATGGTATGCTTCGGAAAGAGCGCAGCTTTGAAGGCCCTGTGCGGCACAGTGCGACCCGGCGCACACAGTCCCGAGTTTAACTGCCTCCATGGTCGCTAATAACAACAACAGTGGCAGCGGGGAAGAGGGCAGACAGGGGGAGACCCAGGACTGACTCCTAAGGCACCATCAGCTAGACAAGGCGGAGCCACTGAGTAAACAGGAGAGGGACAGATAAAGTGGTTTCATGAAATCCCAGAGAGGATTTCAACTGCTGGCGAGAGGGAGGTGCCAGGAAGATAAAGGCAGCCTTAAGCATTACCCGTGGTTACATGGAAGCCGTTGGAAGCTTTGAAGAGACCAGGTCGGGGTGGTGAAGGACTAAGATCAGGTGGTCCGTGGTTTGGTTAAGCACTGCACTGCTAACTAGAAAGGTTGTTGGTTTCAACACACGGTTGTTTCAGGAGAGAAAAACGTGACACTCTCATGCTAGAATCACCTGGGGAGCCCTGGGGGCAGTTCTACGCTCACAGGGATGCTCCACTTAGGAATAGACTCAGCAGCACTCGGTGTGGTTGGCTTTAGTGAACTGAGAAGCCGGATTCAGATACACTTCCCAGCGGAGGGGAGGAGAGAAAGTGGAGTTAGTAGATAGAGACCACTTCCAAAAATAAAAATAAAAAAGGTTTTATTCTGATGAAGATAAACAGAAAAATGGGTTGTCACTGAAGGGTCGGTAAGGTCAACAAGGTAATGTGACAAAACTGAGATAGGGTTTTATCCGTTTCCTTACAGAAAATCTGTTGGTTTCTCTTCAAATCCTCTCACATTGTTTACAAGTTCCCAGGACCACTAAAAAGCTCTTTTTACAATCAGCAATCACCTCTGAGTTAATGACCACAATATTCCAGCAGAAGACTGGAAATTATTTTCTGAATGAACAAGTTCATTAATGGGGGGTGTGGGGAGGTGTCCCGGTTGCTCCATGCTTAGGTTTTTATTATCACTCTGTACAACATGCTGCCCCCACTGTCGCCCCCACTGGCTGGGCTCCAGCCATGGGACATTCCCTAGAGAATCATTCACGTGCATACAAGCTACCCACCAAGCCACCGGGGAAGGCGGGTACCCTCGCGGAGCCTTTCAGCGCTGCTCACATTTATGAGGAAGAAACAAGACTACAGAAAAAAGGCAATGGTGAGAGAGAACTTTCTAAGAGCAAAATCTCAATATAAACACTAGACTGAACCAAGGGGATTTTTATTTAAAATTTTAAAAAACCATTGTGATAAATTAAATCATTGCCGCTTAAACCTATATAATTTATTGACATATAATTTATTGTCTATATAATTTATTGACATCAATGGCAATCACTATGCTTTGTAATCTTAACACGCTCATTTCCCCATTTCCTCACTGATGTTTTTAATCACCGGGAATAGCAATTCTTGATCGGATTTATAGATAAGGGCTCACTGTGAAGGAAGGCCCAATGAACAGGGAGGAGTGTGAAGTCTCCTCTAAGGGCTTAAGAAAGAGAAGGTCAAACCCAAGAGTGTGCTGTGCGGTATCCATCCGGTGCCAGATGGAAAGCTCACATCTGACTGCAGAAGCAGCAGGTCATCTTTAGGGAAACAGAAAACAACTAGAAGTTAGCGGTGCACAGTACGAGTCAAGCATTTGATGCGCAGTATCCCAGTGAGGCTTCCTCACAGCTAGGAATTGGAGACTCAGGAAGAAGCTAAAGAAGTAACTGCTCCACCCCCAGGAGTCCTAAGGTCGCCAAGTGGCAGGGCAATAGTCCACTGAGGTCTGGATTCGCGAGGATCCTCCTGAATGCCGGCTGCGCGAGGGACCTCTGGGGACGACTGCTGGCGGGCACGTGCCCATCTCTAAGGAGACAGAGAATCTTTCACAGATTCAAGACAACACGGGGGATTGAAAGCTAAAATGAAGCACAGATTGTAAATAAAGGTTTTGTTGGGTACAGGAAAGTGCCCACATCACGTCTGCTACTCAATCGTCACAAAGCCAACATCCATGTAACTAGCCTCCCGGAGGCCCCTGGTCACGCCCTTCCATTCACAATCCCGCCCCTTCGGGCACTCACTACTCCCAACAGAATCATCACCATCCCTAGGCTTTGCATATTTCTGAACGTTGTATGATCAGAATGCACTCTTCTACACTTGACTTATTTTACTCAACATGATGCTTGTGCGGTTCTCGTACGAGTGGTTACATGTAGTAGTTTCTTGTCTGATTGATTATTTTTTAAATCACATCATTCTGAACACTTCACTTCCGGTCTAGTTGTTTTAGCCCATGAAGGCTGACAAAAGGCATACAGATAAGATTAGGCACATCTTAGTAACATGCCGCCAAGAAATAGAAAAAGAGCCTCACATCAGGCAAGGCACTAAAATCATACATCCAAGGAATACTTGAAAAAAGTGGAACTGAATAATCAGGAGCAAAGCAGATGTGTTTTGACACATGGGGCACTGTCCAGTTCTGCAGAAATCTGGAGGGCCAGCACGTGTGTACGTGGCAGCTGAATGACACTGGCTGGAAGGATGCTCTAATTTCAGGGGATTTGAAGAGCCGGAATCATGGAAGCTGTATGTAGTGCAAGGAATGAAATCTCGATATGGAGCGTGCAACAGTGGTCTCCATCTAAGACAGGTCAATAGGTTCCTACTTTTAGGGGCAGACAGTGAGGGAGGCCTAGATCTACTCATAGAGTTCAGTGTCCCTGAGTCTACACACAGGAGACATGATGGTGTACAATCAACACATACAAATTAGTGAATATTTGCCTAGAGAAATAAGGATGTTAATGGCTATCAATGGATGCTTTGTACTTATACTTAAGATTTACAGGTACCAACATCTTACTATACATGTGTGTACGTACTTGCATGTAGACTCATGTTATGGTTGAGAATATACACAGCAAACATACACCAATTCAATACTTTCTACATGTACCACTTATGGACCCTGATTACATGACATGCTCTTTAAATTTATCACCATTCTCGCCCTGCTTTTTATTTTTTTAAGGTTTATTGGCACTTCGTCTACATAACACACAAGTCAATAATTCAGCCATATCAAGAAGAGTTGTACAATCATTACCACAATCAATTTTAGAATGTTTTCTGTTTTCCCGTATGCATCATTACTCATGTAATTATTTTTTTCATTTTGGCACAAATATACACAATATCACCCGCCTTTTCTGAATTGTTCTTCCCCCAATAACATAAATTCACTACTACCTAAGATTCTTTCTCATATTTGAGTTGCTGTAGTCAATTTGATCCCATATCGTTAGTTCTTAAAAGAACATAAGGGTTGTTAAGGCAGACACTTGTCACTAGTTAAGCTATACAACTTTTTGGTTTTAAGAAGGCTTCAAGGGCCCCAATCCCACCTATGTGGACCAGGGGTCCTCAAACTACAGCCCGCCACATGAGGCCCGCCCAAGACATTTATTTGGCCTGCTGGGTGTTTTGCCCTTTTGGGTTTTTTTTTACTTCAAAATAAGATATGTACAGTGTGCATAGGAATTTGTTCATAGTTTTTTTTAAAACTATAGTCTAGCCCTCCAAAGGGTCTGAGGGACAGTGAACGGGCTCCCTTTTTAAAAAGTTTGAGGACCCCTGATGTGGACAGTTCCCCCTCCTTGCAGAATAATTCACTTCAGAGGACAGCACTAAAGTTACAGCTCAGGGAGAGGGGCATGTCTGATCAGAGCACAGGGAAGCAAATGAAGGGGGAGGAAGAGAGAGTCGAGCACATCCAGGCCCACGAAGCCCTGAGGATGATATTCCCACTCAGAGCAGCCAAAGCACAGAGAGGACTATAGGACCTGTCCCACTATGAGACATGACAATATGATATCCCTCACTAACCCATAGTGATACGGGGGACAACACTGGAGATATAGTGTCAGACCCCACCATACTGAGGTCAGATACTAGGGGAGTACAACAGAACAGCAAAGTGAGCAGAACAATGAAGTCACCAGGAAATACCAAAAGTAGACTTTGGGGTCAAGGTGTGGCACCCCAGACTAGACTTGAAAACATTCCTAAAGGTCAACAAACAGACCTTGAACTATTTACAGGCTTTTCTCTTTTTTTGTCATTGGTTTTTGTTGTTGTTGTTTTGTTTCGTTGTTTTGTTTTTCTCTGTCTTATTTTTTGTGCATATTATTATCTCTGCAGGTCTATCTCGATAAGACAGGCGGGATAAACAAACTGTAAGAGAAAACAAGGAGACCAATGGTCCCCGGGGCACATGCGGGGGGGGGGGGGGTGCGGGGAAATGAAGTGAGTGCTAACAAACCCAGGGACAAGGAACAACAAGTGATCCAGCTAGGAGGCAAAGGGCATTTATAGAGATTTAAATATATCTCTCTATATATGTAAATATATTTATATATGATGATGGGGAAATAGATCTATGTGCATATATTTACAGGTTTAGTATAAAGGTAGCAGAAGGACATTGGCCCTCAACTCAAGAACTCCCTCAAAGCAAGAACATTTTGTTCTATTAACTTGGCATTCCATGATGCTCACCTTCCTGACATGATCTCTGAAGACAATGCTGGTACATAAGCAAATGTGCTGAAGAAAGCTGATGGAGCCCAGCTATTGAAATAGATAGCATCTGGGGCCTTAAAGGCTTGAAGATAAACAAGGAGCCATCTAACTCAGAAGCAACAAAGCCCACATGGAAGAAGCACACCAGCCTGTGTGATCACTAGGAGTCGATAGGATCAGGTATCAGGCATCAAAGAACAAAAAATCATATAATTGTGGATAACAAAAAATCATATTGTGAATGAGGGGGAGTGCAGAGTGGAGACCCAAAGTCCATCTGTAGGCAACTGGACAGCTCCTTACAGAAGGGTCCCAGGGAGGAGACCAGCCAGTCAGGGTGCGATGTAGCACCAATGAAACATACACCTTTCCTCTAGTTCTTTAATGCTTCTCCCCCCACCCCCCACTATCATGATCCCAATTCTACCTTACAACTCTGGCTAGACCAAAGCATGTACACTGGTACAGATCAGAGCTGGAAACACAGGGAATCGAGGACAGATAAACCCTCAGAACCAATAATGAGAGCAGAGATACCAGGAGGAGAAGGGGAAGGTTGGGGAGAAAGGGGAAGCAATCACAATGATCTACATATAACCCCCTCTCTGGGGGACAGACAACAGAAAATTGGCTAAAGGAAGATATTGGACAGTGTAAGACATGAAAAAATAATAATTTATTACTTATTAAGGGTTTATGAGGGAGGGAGGGCTGGAAAGGGAGGAGTGAAAATGAGTAGCTGATCCCAAGGGCTCAAGTAGAAAGAAAATATTTTGAGAATGATGGCAACAAATGTACAGATGTGCTTGATACAATGGATGGATGTATGGATCGTGTTAAGAGTTGTAAGAGCCCCCAATAAAAATATTTTTTTAAAAAAGGGGTAGGGGCTTCAAGGAATATTTTTGGTTTAAGGTTTAAAGATTATCTTACATAATCTGTCAACTTGCAAAGGGGTGGAGTCTAGCCTGTCAAGCAGGCCTCCATGTAGGCATGGCCTTCTCCTGAGAATTCTGGGAACTCCTGTATTCCTCCTGGAGGTGGGAGACACTTTCTGCTTCATCTTCCTCCTGACAAGGCATGTGGAGCTATGCTAGAGCCCTGGAGCTAGAGGAGCCACATGGAGACACCTGCCAGCACTGAAATGCTTCCACTGCCACTGGATCCACAAGACTTTCCACCCACTGGCCTGTGATCTTCCTGCATTCACTGTCATTGCAGGTTTTGCATGAGTGTGAAGAGGAATTTAGAGATTTGTTTCAGGCATATAGACTAATATCAGACTTATGGACTTGACCTTTATAAGTTTTCTCAATATACAATTGCTCTTTTATATATAGCTCTTTTTAAAATACATATGAGTATCTATGAATTTGTTTCTCTAGTCAACCTAGACTAACACACAGGGCAAGAAAATAGTTCTGGGGGATTTTTCAACTTTATAGTGGTTCCAAGAAGTATGGGGTGCTTCAGAATTTGATTTCTGTTCAGCATTTCCCACCTTTTGATCATGATTCTTGTTTGAAATCTTTGATCAGAATGTTCAGTAATGGTATCTGGGCACCATCTCATAGCAAAGGAGGCAGTTATTCATAGCGGCAATCTGCCACACATTGCACATCCTCCTCCTACTCTTGACACTCCTTCCTTGTTCCAGGCAATCAGAGAGCAAATGTGGAGCCTGCAAGGCTGCTTGCAAGCAATTAAGGGTCTGGACACTACATATAGAATTAGGAGGGAAAACAGAAGCACTTACCATGTTTGTAGGCCAAATAACTGGGATGTCTTAGAAAACACAGCTCAAAAATCACACAAAAACAACAACAACAAAACAGAAATAGAAAAATTGCTAAAGGTTTTTGGTTATATTCTTTTTTTTAGTGATTCTTATAAATATATCTATTACACAACTCTTGCCAATCTAATCCTTCATAGGCATACAACTTATTGACAGCAATCACAATAACTGGCTGCACAATCCTACCCTTATTTTCACTGCTATCTGTTAACAGACTTGTTTATCCATTCTACAACTAATACGAGTCCTGGTATTGTAGCAAGTTATGCGTTGGGCTGCGAGCCACAAGGTCAGTAGTTCAAAACCAACAGCTACTATGCTTGAGAAAGATGAGGCTTTCTACTCCTGTAAAAGATTTACACTCTCAGAACCCCACAGTGGCAGTTCAACTCTCCTTTATGGTCCCTATGAGTTTGGCTTTCTGACGTTATAAATGGACATCTGAACTATTTCTAGTTTGGAGTGTTTACGACTACAGCAGCTATGAACATTCTAATGCACGTCATGTGGTGCACATATGTGTGCCTTACTGTTTGGGCATGTTCCTAGAAGGAACTTTAACTGGGCCATAGATAGATAGGTCTTATTCAATTTAGTAGGCACTGCAAAAGTTTTCCAAGGAAGTAGGATGATTTAAAGTTGTTCTTCCGACTGCTGAAGTGAAAAGCAAACAAAAAAAAAACTCATTGCCATCAATTCAATGCAGACTCCTGGCTAGCAACTCTATAGAACAGGACAGAAGTGCACCTGTGGGTTCCTGAGATGACAACCCTTTAAGGGGGTAGAAAGCCTGCCCTTTTTCCTCAGAGAAGTTGGTGGTTTTGAACTGCTGAACTTGCAGTTCATAAGCCAATTCGTAACCTAACCACTATCCTATAAATTAAAAAAATTGAAGAATGTCCTAAAAATGATCAGAGGGGGTTTCTTAAATACATGATGTAAACTGTACTCAAATTTACGCACCCCCATCGAGTCAATTCCAGCTCATAGTGACCCTATGGGATAGGACAGAACTGTCCTGTGTGCTTCCAAGATTGTAAATACTTGGGGGAGCAGAAAGCCTCACCTTTTTCCCTCAGAGTGGCTGGTGGTTTCAAGCGGCCCCATGAGTAACCTACTGAGCCACCGGCTGGGGGAGACTGGTTACCTGAATGGCCTCTCTCACCAAAGGTTCATGTAACCAAAGCTGCAGAGAAAACTGTGAAAAGCTCCCAAGAGGGTCTACTTAAATAGCAACTGGACTGGGTAGCCTTCAGTAGCTACTGCTGAGCGTCATACATTCCAAACCTCACCTGGTGATGGGAGATCCAGTACCACAATGTCTTGGGCATTGTTGTTTTTTTAATCTCTGTAAAGATAGAGTTGAGCTCTTAGTTCTACTTGGGGGTACAAAATCACACAATGAAGATAAAGGTTAAAAGATGTATTTTATTTCAAATACAAACAACACTACTAGGATCAACTGGGCTGACACATGTTCAAGGGACAAGTTTCAGGGATAATTTAGGGGTTGGACGAGTGACACTGGGATAACATTATGGAGGGTGGGGGTAGGGGTGATCTGAAAATATTAGACTCAAACAATTACTCGGCTCACAGCTCCCCTGTCAATTCCGATTCACAGTGACCTTATAAGGCAGCGGAGGATTGTCCCTGTGGGGTCTGCGACTGAAGCGCTTTACAGGAATAGACCGGCCTCCGCTTTGCCCTGCAGAGCAGCTGGGGTATCGAGCAGCTGCGTGATCCCTAATAAGTGCCGATTAAAAATAAAATTTTAAACGTGTTCTTGGCCTCCAATGTTACAGTTAAAACCCCTTATTTTGCCCAGTGTTGTGGCCACGTTTCTTCCTCCTTATGGAGTATTCACTTTGCCCTCTCCTTTTCATCCAAAATGCGAAAAAGTCTGCTGGAGTTGCCATTCTCTTGCAATTTTATTAAAGGTGGTCCTTGACTGGTGATATATTCAACTTACAGTGAACTGCACCTATATGTCCATTTTGGCATGTGGCTTGTGGGGTACATTTACCATCAATTATATGTACAACCTTTCATGCTGTAGTGCATAATGATGCTGTCATCACATCTGCAGGTTTACATATCATGTTCTAACAAAGACAAATACATACAGGATTTATAAAGATGTTGATAATTATGAAAACAAACAAAAATGATCCCAGAGTGGAACTTAAGTCAGGGGCCATTAGTATGTGTTTTTATATTTTTCTTCCTGAGCTTATAGTTTTATTTCCATTTGCTTTTACATTTAAAAACTTACAAACACACAAGTTTATTAATTTTCCTCTGTATGCAGCCTTGACCATTCATCACCGGAGCAGCTGGGACCACAGAAGGAAGCAAGAAGGGGCCCAGACTGGGTACATATATTACTATACGTTAGAAAGCTTACAAGATTGATTCCGATGCTCAACCAAGGCAGTCAGGGTATGATTCATGATTATGTGGGGACCCATTAATTTTGAAATATAAATTTCTCTATCTCATTATTTTATTAAAAATTTGATAGGGTTTTGTTTGTTTGTTTAATTTAAATATCCTCTTTTCCTTCTATGTTTTTACCAGAACTCTGCTGCTGATCCAAAGGTTGGGTTCACTTGAGTAGAGGTACCTCTGAAGAAAGGCCTGGCTCTCTCCTTCCAAAAAATCCAGCCAATGGACACCTCCTGGAGCACATGTCTACGCTGACCCTCATGGGGTCACTATAGATTGGTAGGTTTTTGAAATTAGTCCCGCAGCCACCACTGCTTCCTTATCCTTCGAGACACACTTTAAGAAAGCAATGCACTCTGGCATGTGTGTAACATGAGCTTCTGTGTTCGTGCTGGGCAGTGTTTAAACAAGAAAGCAAATGGAGCCAGCTGTATAAGCAACGCACAGCCCAGGGCACCCTCTCCAGGCACCAGCCCCCCTTCTCCTGTTGACACAGCAGGTCAAGTCTCCAGCCGGCGGGGAGCCTGCTGCGGGGAGCCTTTCAGGGTTAGGTATTTTGGAAACTGAGCTCAGGTGAGGAAGAAGACAAAAATGATGAACCGCCAATCGTCATACAGAGGTTTAAATGATCCTTCTGAGCATGCTCACCACCAGCAGTGTGGGGATCTGAAGCAGGGAAGGAGAAAGTGCGAGACAAACCCAAGTCACAACAAAAACACCCAAAAAGCAAACCCAAAACGTCTCATCTCTCTTTTAATCTGATCTAGCAAATGAGTAAAGTGGCTTATCTGCTCCTTGTCCCATAAAAACAAATCTTTTACATCTGCAAGTAGCAACTCAGTTTCTCCCTTCCCAGAAATGGCAAGCCAGGAGGCAGCAGGTGGGACTATTATCCGGCACTTCGCAAAGACATTTACATATGAACAGCTGAATGGAGTGGATACCTGCTAGGACCCCTAGCAATCAGTCCCCTCAGGAAGCTGGAAAAAGGCCCAAGAGGAAAGATACTCTTTGACACCTCAGTGTGAAAAAGGCCACTTGGAGTCTCCATCAGAGAGGAGGCTGTGGTAACACCCATGTGTGACAGAGAAATAATTCAGCAGGCCAGAGTGATTGCATCTCATCTCCTGTAGGCCAGACACCACAAGCATTATCATACTTAAAATTCATGAAAACCTTGTGAGTTCCAGACTAACCACCTGTGTTTTAGAGACCAGAGCACTCTGGAGACCCAGGGAAGTGAAGTGGGTGTCCCAGTGCCCAGGCCTCCAGTGCAGAGCCATGCGTACTAGGGGTGACTGGAAAACCCCAAACAGAGCGTGTTGATCAGATGTCAGCTTGTTCTCCGAGTTCTTCCTCCCTTTAGCCACTCTGAGGTACCCAGGCCACCTGCCTTCTGATTTTATCAGCCGGGCTGTTGGTAAACAGTACTTACATGAGATCATCTGAGATAATTATGAAGCTTAATCATTAGTATGCCTAAAATAGCAAAGTTGGCTTCTTGTTTTCCTTGCTCCAATACATTTCTAATAAAAAAGAAATACATTTCTAATACCGAGATCATACTGGAATAGGCTCCCATTCAAAAGGAAGGACTGCTTGCCGGTGTAACAATGGCACCAGGTCTTAGCGTAAAGAGAATGAGGAAGACTAACAATTTACCAGGCAGCCTGCCCTTTGAACACCACTGTGCAGGAAGTTTGCTTATACACTGAGAAATGTTTACTTCTTTTGGATGAGTAAATTTGTTGACACAAAGGGAGGAGCCTAGCATAGAAAAGTAAGAAAACGGAGCCGGTATCTGATTGCAGACAACGAACACTCATTTCTGAAGTAAGGACTGTACTTCAAGTTCCTTACGTACGCAGGAGGGGCCTCAAAAGGTAGGTGGGAAAATGGAATGAAAAGATACTGGCATTTTTCTCCCACAAACTTTTAAAACCCATCTCATAAAGTCAACAGTACAAGCAAGAAAAGCTGCCAGGTTTGCGCCATCTCGTGGCAGTCACATCAAGCCTGGAGCCGCCCTTGAAACGATCCTTCTTTGGCATGTCATTGAAGACATCTAGTCTGGTGCTTGCCGTCTTGTTGTGGGCTAAAGCCATGACTCGTCCTCCAGGAACATGTAGGCTTGAGGTTTCTCCTCCAGGTAAAATACAGGCTTGCGGTTTGCTGTTAGCTGCTATCGAGGAGGCCTATCTACCATGGCCTGGCCCTCTGCCTTCTTCATCATCTTTGGTATGTGTAGTCCACTGTTGTGGCAGTTTGGTCAGTCTGTCTCACGGAGGGTTCCCCTCTACTTCACCAGACATGATTGTCCTTTTCTAGAGACTGGTCTTTCCTTGTGACCCGTCCCAATAAGGGAGCCAAAAGGTCAAGCCATCCTTGCTTCTCAGAAACCTTCTTCTACAAAGGTGAGGGACTGAGTAGTGAGATCCATCCACGTAATGTTCTGACTGTGCTGTTAATCCATTTAGGCAGACACACTCCCTCCACTTTGAGTCCAGCCTCAGGACATGTAAGATGGGCAAGTTCAATACACTGGCTTCCAGCAGGGGGAAGTTAGCAACAGCAAACCAAAGGAAGGGCTCCGTGGCAGAGCAGAACCCAGGTGCAAGTCCTTTACCTTGTACTTCACGACCAAAGTGACAGAACAGATAGCAAGGGGGTTCTGATAGAAGAGTCCAAACCAAAGCCTTGCTTTCCTTCGCAAGAGATGAGCATATTCCAAGCATTTTGGGATTGAAAAAGCCAGCTCTCCTTGGGAAAACACTGAAAAAGGAAGTAAATAGCTCGAATCTCTTACCTTTACAACAAACGTGGAACAATACAGATGGGGTCTTTGATAGTGACCTACCAAAAACAATCTTCATCCCTTTGGCTTGTTATTGTTAGCTTTTCCCGGCTTGAAGCCAAGGGATATAAGTAAGCGCCCCTTGGCTGCTCTCCCCTCTGGAACTCTTAGCAGTCCCAGATGCACACGGGAGTGTGCCTTAGGTCAATCGTGGCCTTCCAGAGGCCAGAAATGAAGACCTCTCACAGATGTGGGGAGGGACACTCTGTCTCAGTATTTGACAGACACCCAAACAGCCAATAAGAAGGCTACCTGGAACACAAACGTCAGGAGTTTATCTGTCCTGGATTCCCTGTGTTTCGAACACTTATCTGTACCAGTGTACATGCTCTGGCCTAGCCAGGTCAGATAAACCTCTCAGGACCAATAATGAGGGTAGCAATATAAGGGCAGTAAGGGGAAAGTGGGGGAAGAAAAGGGGAACTGATCACAATGATCTACATAGAACTCCCTCCCAGGGGGACAGATAATAGAAAAGTGGGTGAAGAATGACAGCAGTCTGTGTAAGACATGAAAAAAAATTTTTTTAATCATCAATGGTTCATAAGGGAGGGAGGGGTGGTGAGGGAGGGGAAAATGAGCTGATACCAAGGGCTCAAGTAGAAAGAAAACGTTTTGAAAAATGACAATGGTAAAAAAACACCTTTTTTTAAAAAAAAATGATGATGGCAAATGATGTACAAATGTGCTTGACACAATGGATGGATGGATGGATGGATGGATGGATGGATGGATGGATGGATGGATGGATGGAGAGAAGGGCTGTAAGAGCCCGAATAAAGTGATCTAAAAAAACAAAAACGTCAGGACCACTGGTGGGGTAGTGGAATGCAAATTGGGCTGCTAACTACAAGGTCAGTAGTTCGAAAGCGCCAACAACTCCATGGAAGACAAGGCTTTCTAAGCCCATCACGAGTTATGGTCTCAGAAGCCCAGAGGGCAGCCCTCCCTCTACAGGATCAGAATCGAGTCCACAGCAGTGAGTTTGGTTTGGTTTTAATCGAAAGGTTCCCGAACCAAGAAAAACATCTTTCAATACCTACTTAAATTTTTTTTATTGTCTGCTGTGGTTGTTATTGGTGGTGGTATTCTCTTGCTGCTGTAAGAATCCACCAAGATGTAGCAGTCTAGAACATCATTTATTGGTCTCCTTTGCTAGTGCTGTAGACAAAAGTCCAGGGACCTTGGCTGGGTGTCCTGTTGGGTCTTATAAAGCTTGCACCAAGGCCAAGCTCGTATTTGGAGGCTCCGGAGTACAAGTTCCTTCTGGATTCTGAGGTTGTTGGCAGAATCCGTTTCCTTCTCCGGCCCCGTGTGGCCACTTCAATCCAGTGAGGGCACCTGGCGTCCTTCACAGCTTCATGTCCCCAGACTTCCCCTTCTGGCCTCAGCCGGAAGATGCTCTGCTCAAAGGGCTCGAGTGATCACATTGGACACACCTGGATAATCCAGGATGGTCTCCTGTTCTCAAATCACTAGCCAGTACTGTGAATTATCTCAGCAAAGCCCTTTCACCTTGTGTCGGAAATTTTCGGTGGGTATGACACCTTGGGGCAAAAGCCATGTGGGCTGGAATTCTGTCCCCCACAAGGAGGACAGAGAAGGTGTTGCATTTGTATTTCTCAAATCCAAAAAGACTCATTATATGCTAAGCCGCCCATTTTTACCTTAGTTACAGGTCCATGATGTAACAATCTGTACTTTTCTTGAATGGGTTCCTGTGTAGTTTGTGGCCCTGTTTCAGGTCATCATCCTACATTGGTAGTCGGGAACACCTGATTGGGGCGGTGTGTCTGACCTCATCGCATTTCATGACAGGGAGCCTATCAGCATCAGGCCAAAGCTGACTCCTCTAAGGCCAAGGTCAAATGTATTTCAATGTTCCACTGCTGTACCAAGGCTGGCACCAGCCATCTGACTAGGGCACACTCCTCTCCTCTGCCAGGATAGAGCACTCTGCCACAGCCACACAGGCCAAACTCACAGTTAAGGGGTTTCTTCGGGAATTAACACGTTTACCATCCAGGTCAGGAATGACCCAGAATAAAGATTTTCAATCAAGACAACGTCTCGGCCCCAGTCGCCTGGTTCTGCTGCTGCTGCTGCTGCTGCTGCTGCTGCTGCTGCTGCTGGTTATCTGTCACACCCTCCTCCACTCTTGTCCGTCATGCACCATCTCCAATGTTACAGCTATGTCTCCCAAGTCAAAGAGGTTCTCAGCCCAGGGATGGACCCTGGCTCTTCTTTCTGGATGGTAGTGAAGTACCCCTTTCCCACCTTTGAGATGGCCCCTTTTAAGTCTAGCAAGAGAGCAAAACTGACAAGTCCCTCCGCTAGGCTTCCATTCACTTTCCTTGCATGCTCCCACTCCCACAAGAGTGCCAAGCACATTTTCTACATTATTAGTAACACAGTTTAATCCCTTTAACAGGCCACAAGCACCTGGGAGGTATAATCCCTCCCAGCCATTGGGTGAGCGTTACAAGACCGGGGAAAGAAAGACACTAGAAAAAGGACCCATCGCACTGCAACTGAGATACTGTATCCCAAGCACAGTGTATTCAGGTGAAAATTTAAGTTCCCTACGTTTGTCTCTGGGTTAAAATTTAAGAGTCCTGTAACATGTAATAACAGTTCACAGAGATAAAAGGGAGAACATGAAGTCCCCAGCACTGCTAAGCATGCAAACACTGAACAGATGTACTCCCTGGAACGCACCTCGGAGGCAGGTGCTCCCTGGTCTGAGGCAGGTGCTCCCTGGTCTAAGGCAGGTACTCCCTGGAACGCACCTCTGAGGCAGGTACTCCCTGGTCTGAGGCAGGTGCTCCCTGGTCTGAGGCAGGTGCTCCCTGGACGCTGGTTAAGAATCAGCTTGGTCTCATATTCCCTAAATCAGACAAACATCCACGGTTGCCCAGTTGTAAGCATGCTGAGTAAGGAAAATGGGGAGCAAGGTGGCGATGGAAATAGAACAAAATACACACAGGTCCACCTGTGAGTAAGAATCCACTGGGCCTAAACATTTAGAACAGGAGGTCAAATTAACCTAAGATATTTTTAGATTAAAATATGTAATAGGAAAAGAAACAGTAAATGTAGTTAATTGATATTTATTTACACAACAATGCCAAGTATCAATTCAATAAAATGTGCATGTTCTTTTTTCCATTAAACACCTATTTTAGTCTAATAAAATTTGGCTTGGTCTGGCCCTCACCTCCTCGCTCACAGGCCTCGTTTAGGCCCAGTGCGAGCGCTGGTGGGGAAGGAGATGCTGCGTCGGCTACTCTGCTAACATGTCACTCGTGTGAAACCACCTGTCATTCTGAGGACGAAAGATGTGCTGCTGTAAAGATTTGGTCTCAGAAACCCACAGGGGCAATTCGACTCTGCCCTGTAAGGTTGCTCTGGGTCAGAATCAATGGCAGTGGGGTTTTGGGTTTGGTCTGGTTTTTAATGTATTGAGAAAATAACCCTTTATTTCTAGAACATAATTTGACTTCTTTTCTCTATATAAATAGGTTTAAAGCCCATTCACAGGACTATGTGTTGAAGCGAAGGGCGTGTTGTTTTTCTTTGTAAACAAAATCAAAAGCTTAGCTAAAGTGTGCTTCTCCTTGGCCAACAAATCCCACGTCTTTCCCTCAGAGACTGGCCAGTTCCGAGCGGTGTCCAGAGGGTCCAGTGGGCCTGCTGCACTGCACTCCCTTGACGCCACAGGAAGCCGAGGCCCATTTGCCCCGTGTACCTGCATTTCCAGAACATTAACCTTTCTCCACGCCTCCATCCAACTTCCCCTCCCACGAGCCATAGTAACAGACTCAGTTCATCATTAGATGTTTCTTTCGAATGGCTACAAAGCTTTTAAAAATCATGAAATGCAAAGCTTGATTGCCAAAATCAACCAGCTGCTCTGCAGGTGAAAGATGAAGCTCTCTGCTCGTGAGAACAGCCAGTCTCAGACACCCACAGGGGCAGCGTCACCCTGCCCTGTAGGCTTGCTGTGAGCCTGAATCGACTCCCCGGCAGTGGGAGGGCAGGGCCCTCTGGTTGCACAGTATGCTACGAGTTGGGTTACTAACCACACGGTCAGCAGTTCAAACAGACCAGCCACTCCAAAGGAGAACGATGAGGCTGTCTGCTCCTGTCGAGATGTACAGCCATGGAAACCCATGAAGGCAGTTCTACTCTGCTCTGTAAAGCCGCTATCAACTGGAATGGACTCACTGCCAATGAGTTCTCAGGTAGAAAAACTACTTTTTAAAGTCAACCTGAAAGGTCTATTTATTTTAATGGAGTGGGACAGACAGTGAAGGCCGGGCTTCCACATGCAGGAGCTGGTAAATCTCGGAGAATGGAAGGGCCTGATAGCTGCCTGTTTCATCTACCCTGCGGCTCCTTGTTGTTGAGAGCTGCCCCTGACTTGCGGAAATCCATGGACAATCTCCCACCATATGATTCTGGGCTTCTGTTGACTGAGTTTTGGAGGTAGACTACCAGCCCTTTCTTCCTAGTTTGTCTTCATCTGAAAGCTTCATTGAAACCTGCTGAGCATCGGAGCACTGGACCAACATCCACTGAAAGACAGAGAATGGCTGGGAACTGAATCGAGGTGCTGGCATGGAAGGAAGCACGCCAATGCCGAACCACCAAATAGATGGAGTGTCTGGTGGTACCTGACTTCTAATTGAAGGAGTTGGCAGTGTGAGCCCACCCGAGCAGCCAGGGAACCAGTTCAATTCTGCATACACGGCGCCACCATGAGGCAGAACTGGCTCACAGGGCAAGTCACACAAGTTAAATACGATGCTTGTGGCCATGTAGTACACAAACATTGATCCAGACTCCTTGTGTTGGTCCAATCATGTAGCTGATAAGTCTTCAAGGAGCTTGGAGTCTAGTAGGAGAGCCAGAGCAGCATCTCAGTACGTCTCTATCACACAGCAGTGGTGGGGGTGGGTGGTGGGTGGGAGGGAGCTGATAGCATCGATGACTGTATAACCCCCTCGAAAGGACTGCACAACCAAATGGTATGTGAATGGATATATTGGGATAAAGGGGAGCAGCTATCAAGGACTTCAAGAAGAAATAAAATGTTTTGAAACTGTGGTAGCAATTGTACAACACTGTTTGATGCTTGATGTGATTAAACTATGGAATATTATGGTATCTGTAAGAGCTCCCAATAAAATGATTTTTTTAAAGAATAAGAAAGCATCAAAGAACAAAAATCATATCATGTGAGCTCAACTTCCTGATACGATCGCTGAAGACAAATGGGTGCATAAGCCAAAGTGGTGAAGAAAGCTGATGGTGCCCCGCTATCAAACGACACAGCATCTGGGGTCTTAAAGGCTTGAAGGTAAACAAGCAGCCATCTACCTGAGAAGCAACAAAGCCCACATGGAAGAAGCATACCAGCCTGTGTGATCACAGGCTGTCGAAGAGATCAGGGATCAGGTATCAGGCATCAAAGAACAAAAAATCATATCATTGTGAATGAGGGGGAGTGCAGAGTGGAGACCCAAAGCCCATCTGTAGGCAACTGGACATGCCCTTAAAGAAGGATTGTGGGGAGGAGACAAGCCAGTCAAGCTGCAGTGTAGCAACAATGAAACATAGAACTTTCCTCCAGCTCCTAAATGCCCCCCCCCCCGCTATCATGATCCCTATTTTACCATACAAATCCAGCTACACCAGAGAATGTATACTGGTACAGATAGGAACTGGAAACACAGGGAATCTAGGACAGATGATCCCTTCAGAACCAGTGGTCAGAGTGGCAATACTGGGAGGGTGGTAGGAGGGTGGGGGAGAGAGGGGGAACCAATTATAAGGATCTACATATAACCTCTTTCCTGGGGGATTGACAACAGAAAAGTGGGTAAAGGAGACATTGGACAGTGTAAGATATGACATAATAATAATAATTTATAAATTATCAATTGTTCATGAGGGAGGGTAGCAGGGAGAGATGGGGAAATGAGGAGCTGATACCAAGGGCTCAAGTAGAAAGCCAATGTTTTGAGGATAATGATGGCAACAAATGACACAAGGATGGATGGATGGATTGTGATAAGAGTTGTACAAGCCCCAATAAAATGATTTTTTTTTAAGTATAAGAAAAAAAAAGTGGTGAAGGCCACAGATAAACTTTAAATTCTACTCAATGATGAGTGGGGCTAGAGTTTGCCCTCAACTTCGAGGCACACTCTAAAGGAAACAGCCAGGACACTCTGGCACCCCAGAAGGAGCGGGGTGAGTAAGGCCCACCTTTATCACTAATTCCATGGTGAGAATCAGCGTGCGGTAACTCTCCAGGAGACATGGATACATGCCAGACACAGAGCCAGACCTTCCCTTCCCACAGCGCGACACCTTGTCACCAGTCACATTCACGACAAAGACTCTCTGTCTCTGACTCCAACCATCCACAATTAGACAGACCTCATCCTCAGCCAGTTCAGAACGCCAGTCACCACCCACGGTCATGCTCAGGTGTCTACACAAATCCACTTCAGACCAGCCCACCTGTCTCTCTAGAGTCAGTCCACCTGGGACTCGATCACAACCTAGAAGGGTCCTACATGTCTTCAAGAACTGCCTCAGCCAATCAGCACTCCAAGCTGGGTCTACATAATCGGACAGTATGACCAGCCTCGGCTGGCTCACCACCCTCCGCCTGTTTGCTAACTGTCTATAAAGGCCCCCATGGAGGTTAATGACTATACTCACAGCTCCCGTCTATTATCAAACAGAATGAACACAAGTGGACAGACCCATTAGACCAGGGCTGGGAAGGGTCCTTGTAGGAGGCCTCAGCTGTCCCCAGGGAAGCACCATATCTTCTCCCTGGCATACATGATCTGGCCGATCTTGGAAGCCCCAAAGAGAGGGTGCCCAAGCTTAGAGTCCCCTACTGATTGGGGCTTCCATGAATATGAGTGATGGGGGCCTGGTATACAGTGACCAATCCAATCAATGAGTATGCATGACTTTGCTGCTCCATCTTCCCCTCTAGTGGCAGAGTGGGCTATGAGTCGGGCTGCCAACTACAAGGTCAGCAGTTCAAATCCACCAGCTGCTCCTCTGAAGAAAGGCGAAGCTTTATACTCCCATAAAGAGTTACAGTCTCAAAAACCCACAGGGGCAGCTTTCCACGGTCCTATAGGCTCACTATGTGTCTGAATGAAGGGACTCTGGATTTGGTTTCCCGAATCTGGTCAGCTATAGGTGTCAGATGTACAAGCCGGGCTATTTTAGAAAGACAAAGAATACCTAATTTCTTGGGCAATTTTCAAAAATCAGTAACAAAAGGCCTAACTCAGTTCTTTGTCTCACAACTATGAAATTTCTTGGCAACCAATATTAATCACCAGAAGACTTTTTAATATATCTTACCGCACATCAGGCTAAAAAGAATACGCATTTGCATGAGAAAAAGAGGCAGAACTGCTTATTAAACAACATTTATTAAACTGGCTCTCTAGTTTGGAGAGGTTTCCTACATTTTGTTCTCACTTAACCTCTATCACTAAAGCCATGGAGCTCAATTCTTCAAAATGACAGGAGGTGATGCCAACAGAAACCCCCTCATCAACTATCTAATAACACCTAGAGGTCAAATCTCTGTAGCTGCGATTGGCACACAGTGTGCTATTCTTAATGATGAAATAAGATAGAGGAAAACCACCTTTATTCCTAATGAGCAAAAGATGGCAGTCTCATTCAGGAAACATACAAACTGGACCTTCTTGAAAATCAAACAAGACAACTCACCTGGGACCAGGGGCCCCAGCAGGGCAACCTTTTCATTTTCTATCGGAGGACAGAATTTTATGCTGCTCAAAGAAAACAATCTCTCGCCTCTATGGCTGAGCTTTGGCCTGTGAGTGAGGTTCCATAAATAGCGGACTCGCCAAACGATAGAAGAGCAAACGAACACCTGGAAAGCTGATGTTGGCTCGTGGTAGCGACTGTACCGGGGAGACCTGATGCCCACCACATCAGGAGGAAGCAGACAAGGAATGAAGTGAGACTTTCTTCCCGGGTTAACGGGTGCCATCGAGTTGATTGTGACTATGGCCACCATGTGACACAGTGAGGTCCCCATAAGTTTTCCAGGCTGTAATCTGTAGAGTCAATAGATACAGCGGCTCAGAGTCACACTCACCTGGGTGGCCCTATTTTGGTGTGTTTTGTTTTGTTTTTGGGTTTGGGTTTGGCAAAAGCAGACCGAAAATCCTTCTCCTATGGTAGTGGTTCTCAACCTTCCCAATGCTGCGACCCTTTAATACAGTTCCTCATGTGTGGGGACCCCCCCATCATGAAATCATTTTCCTTGCTACTTCATAACTGTCATTTTGCTACAGTTATGAATTGGGTGACCTCTGTGAAAGAGTCATTCGACCCCCAAAGGGGTGGAGACCCACAGGTTGAGAACCTCTGTCCTATGTAATCAGGCTGCGCTAAGTGATCTTTGAATGGATTATCTAAGACATCTAATTAACAAAAGAAACAAGGCCAGCCATTGGTACAAAACAACAACATTTTAAAATAAATGAACCAAAATGAAGGGTCAACAGAAACCCTAGAATCCCAAGAAATTCCAGGATGTGCTGCCTTCTTTCCACAGGTCTTCCTCAAATCAGACTCATCCAACAGCACTCACCGGCTCCTGGTAGGTTCCAGGTTGTTCTGGACGAAATGGTAAACAACACATGACTTCAAGGTAAGGGGTGGTGGCGGTGTTGGTGGGAAGGAAGGGCGAGGGGACTCAGGGGAGGGAGGAAAGAAGGAAGGATAATAAGAAGGAAAAGATGTAGAAAAAGAAACTACAGCGAATACTGCAAGCTCTTTGCTGTCCAGTGAATTCTGACTAACAGCAAATCCTACAGGACAAAGCAGAACTTCCCCACAGGGTTCCCCAGCCTCAGTCTTCCAGCTGTCGACTGCCATCTCTTTCTCCTGTGGAGTGCCTGAGACCTTCTAGGTGCGCCACCAGGGCTCCTTTCAGAGCAGGAACTCACTGCCATGCAGTTGATTCTGACTCATAGCGACCAAATGTTATCGAGCCTAAATCGCTGTTAGGACGTTAGCTTTTACTGGGAGGGGAAGGGGAGTGTTGCGCCACGAAATGGCATGATCTTCCTTAGTGACAAGATTCACTCTGGCCGCTGGATTTGTAATAGGCCGTGCTGCCAAAAAAAAAGATAGGGGAAGGGTTGCCACCAACCTTCCATTTGTAAAAAATGCAGCAGCTGCTGATCACAGTCACACCACGAATGCCTACAGTGGTCCAGGGGAGACTCTCAGGCCAAGGAAGTAGCCATGGAGGTGAGAAGTAGCCAGACACTGGACATTTTCAGTGTATAGTCGGTGGGGTTTTCTGACAAAATGAATATGGGTGTGAGAGGTAGAACACCGGACAAGATTTCAGGGGCATCAGCAATGGGACCAGGGCAGTCATGGGATTTGGCTTTGAAGCAATGAAAGAAGAGTCCCAAGGTGACGTAGCAAATGTTACGAAGTCTGGCTGCTATGGAAAATACCGGAGATTTGAATCCACTGAGAGGCACCCAAGACAAACCTGGCCACCTGTGGACCCAAACACCCAGCCACTGACAATGCTGTGGGAAACAGCTAGACTCCCACACAGGTGGGGTTGCCAAGAGCGGGAGCCAACTCTAGCAAAGGAGTATTTTGCCTTCTGAAGCAGCCGTAGGGAGGAGGGCTGCCATGGGCCAGATCTGAGGGAGTGAAGGTAGTGGGGCGGGACCAGGAGGTTGGGATACAGGAAAGAGATCCATGGGGTGCCACTGGAGGGGAAAAGGGGGCATCAGCAGCTACATGTTCAAATCTGAAGTGGAGACAGAACAAATGCTGGATCCCTTCCAGGGAAAGCAGCAAGGCCTTTTGACACTGACTGGCGAATGCTCATAACATTTAGGTGAGAAGCTCGTTGTGCATGTGAGGAAAGTTTCCACCCTATCCCAGGGAAGCCTGTCCTTGCCTTGCTCTGTGGCGTTGGCGCTACTGTCTAACCCAGTGTAGTCACCTACGACACAGGGTTGCCAGCGACCAACATCAAGCAGCAGACAGAGAAGGGTGGCGCCCCTGCATGCTGAGCAGACCTTGAAGGTCACTGTCTCATGCTGTTAACTGGGTAAGGGAGAATTAGCAGACAAAGGAAAGCTATCCAAACACAATCCCAAGGAGCTGTCTGAGAGGGCCTTCTGGTAGGTCATGTGCCAAAAGGAATCTCATCTATTTTAGGGGCTCCACTTCCTCCCTCAGCTGCCAGATGCCTTATCTTTTCCAGATAACACACCCACAATGGACACCGTTCTACCACTTCATGAAGGTGAGTGGGGGACTGGGAGCAAGTAAGAGAAATTCACTTTCCGCCAGATTGATCATGAAGATTTATGGCACTTTCCATAGCAACAGGAGCTTTCTGTGGGAAGCAGACCGGCACCGAGCCTTTCAGCTGTGGAGAGTGGAAGGGAAACAGCAACGAAACTGTCGCCATAGGCATGGTCTTAGAAGCCAACCCCGACCGTGTTGACAGACATGAGGCCAGGGTTTCCTACACTGTTTTCCATGTGAATCATGCTGACAACCATCACAATTGTACACATTTGCATCCGATCCTTTTATGGACTCTGCGCCTTTGGAGAGCTGGATGGCTAATTTCATCTTTCGGAGGTGATTTCACAAAAAAAAATTCGTTTAAGGGACTGGTGATACAGGTGGGACATTCTGAGTGGCCGCTGACTGTTCTCCTGGAGGCCACCAATGATGGAGCGCAGGAGGAGCACAGGCAGGAGGAGAAGACCCCCCCCCCCCACCAGGAGAGCTCATTACTGAGCTGTCACCGCAGTCACCTGGAATAAAGGGCGCTTCTTCCCACATCAGCCTACAACGGCCCGGCTGTGTGGTCCCTTCGTCTAGATACAGCTAGAGTTTTAAAAACCAGAAGAACCATCTCAGCAGCACACATCTTTTTCTTGAAATTTTTATCACGCGTTTGCTCTGCCAACGAACACTGCCAAACAGGACCGGGTTTTGTCTCCGAGGCCGCGGAGCCGTTAGAACAGTGTCGGATACTGCCTGGCTTCCAGGACTTGCAAAATATGCGTGGTGCTACAGTGTTGCTTGGCCAGTCTATGGCACTTACAATGCTCTTTATTCATCTGGCTGTGTTTACCCAACTGCGATCCCGGCGGGCTTCACAAATCGGTGTAACGACTCCTGGGTGGAGACACAGGCAAGGCGTTGCGCCCACCCTTCTCACCAAGGCCCTTACACCCTATTTGGAAAACTGGAGCAATCGTCTACAGACATGCAGGAAGTCACTTGAACCCAAGTCCGGCCAGTCGGTCGATTTATGAAGCACTGGGGCCATTTAAAAATAGCATCGGTACATACTTGAGTGAAGCTCTCCAGAATCGCATGTAAGTTATTATTCATCTTCAGTAACGTAGCAGGTAGATTTGTGTCCTTGCTGTGAAGGAAATCTGTGCTCCTGGGGGCTACGCTTATTTGATGTACGCACAGAACTGAGATGGGTTTCTTGACTCTTCTTCACACTAACTTGTTCTAATTGGGTTTTGTTTTTGTGTGTTTTTGTCACATGAGTAGTCGTAAAAAAAATCCTTTTAGAAGTCTCATGGGAAACAGGGAGCCCCCAACCCCAAAAGAAAAGCTGACCCAAGAGGTAGCTCAGTAGCACCTTTAAAGTGGACAGTGAACGGGGAAGCACCCGGAAGTGCTGGGGCCAAAGGAGACCCAGCCCTGGGAGAGCTCCCCAAAAACACCACTGAGGGAAGGCTTCTGGATTTGGGGTACGGTGCCAGGAACATGGCAAGTGACCACTAATAGCTGGTGACTTACACACACTATTCTAATACAACAAATAGGTCGGATGAACTTCAGCGCATCTCGGGGTATCGGGGACTCTTGTATGCATTTAGACCTATGACCTAAATACTTTAGGCTAACATTGGACATTTGGGGGGGGGGGTTCGTATTAAATACAGGGCATTCTGCTATAGCAGCCCATTTCCTGGAAGAAGAATGGGACCAGAGCTTCCTTTGTCCTCTTAAACTTAGGAAAGGTAAAACTTCAAGTCTGTAGGTAGCAGGGAGGCCCTGAGAAACGGGGAGTCGCGAAGAAGGGGGTGAGATTCGCACACACTTCCGTGTCCATGGAAGCTCGTCTCCCTAAGGACAAGCCGGGACCTTTTCTGTTGGACTCAAGTGTCGCTGTTCTCAATGGTTGGCCATATCCGCTTTTCCCGCCCTTCATCTATCGGTTCCCAGGTCTCCTGGGCTCCTGCCTCTCTCCCGATGCCACACAATCAGATCTCCCAGCTGTGGCCTTCTCTGCTCGGCCTGAGTGTCTTCCTCACTCTGCATGACACAGTTCACGCCTCCCCTCCTCCTGCTCCAAACACCAGCCCATTGTGTGTGGGGGGGGTGGGGGTGGGGAGGGGGTTGTCACAGAGGGACTTGCCACAACTTTTACACAAAAAGTTTGGGGAATAAGGGAGCCCCCCTCCCCCTCCATCTCACTTAGTGAAGTCCAGCCACGAAGAACACAGACGTCTTGTGGCCATTATGGAAAGAGATTCTTCTCCTTGGCTCGCTAATGCCGGTTTTTCAAATTTCTCCCCGAACAAATACAAGCCATGCCCTGACCCTTTGGGGAGCGATCCTCCCTTTGAATACAAATCCCCTTGGATGATTTCCCACTTCACTGTTGCTGGTGCTATCTATTTCCTTTCAGTTAGAGGAAGGCATTCCAGAGAGGGATGGGGTCTGCGCTGCTTGAGTACCACCCCTCCTCCCTGCTGAAACTCATGCGCACATCTTTTGTCTCCCTGCTTCTCGTCCATCACCCTTTGACAGGAGCAGCAGCACCCACCACAATTCTAAGCCCCATGTAAGCTCACGTGGAGGACAGACACTACTGAGGTGGCCCCAGCTGATGGCTGCCATACCGCCTGTTCCATTAAGAGCTCGTTATTTTAAATCCCAGGGCTATGGAGGTGGGACTATATACAATAACCATCTTCCCCGGTGAAAAAGAGCCATCTTCCCCACCATGTCCCCCCCAGCACCAAATCTTGCCCGCACTCTTTTGAATGTGGAGAAAGCGATTACCGTCCTTGCTTCACGGCCCTAAGGCCCCTTCCCGCAATCTCCTTTCCTCCAATTTCAAGAATGGGGGAATGCATACCCCTGCATACCTGTGTGACTGGAGGGTAGCGATGGTGACATGCAGTCCTGGGTGGCACGCTGCCTGCATCACAGGGCTCCATCTGCCGCTCGCTGTCTATTAACCATCACCTTTGCTAATGCGTGCGCAGACTACTGATTGCATCTTTGTAGCTAACAGGAGTTCACATGGTTTAAGTCTGTTACAGCTCCCCCACATGGACAATCACAGAGAAGGGGCTACGTGGGATGGGGTACTGCAAAACAGGGAGAAGGCAGGTCCATCCTCAAGTGAAGACATCGACACAGGTGACAACGGTGCCGGAGAGATTAAGATGGAGTGGGTGGGGGGTTGGATTTAACAGAAGCCATGGCTTTCAGTGAGCTCAATCATTGGATTCGGTTCCACCAAATTACTTAGAGCTGAGCCGTGTACGGAGAGTGCTCGGTCAACAGGCACACCCCATGCTCGGGGAGCCTCCGGCACAGAACGCATAGGAATCGCTGCTCCAGTCCGGAAGGGTTCTCCCAGTTGTGGCATCATACGATTCATCCAGCACGCAGCCCGGCTTCTACGGCAAAGTGGTTAAAAAGCCAGAGTCCGGTTGTTCGCGGAAGAAGGTCAGAGAGGTGGGGAAAAGGCAGACAGGGGGAGCCAAGGGCCTCCCTCCTTTAGGTTATCATTACATAGCAAGGGTTTCAGCGACCAGTTTAAAAAAAATGCATGTTGTCACCACCGTGTTTGTTGAAAGTCCTACTTTACATTGCAGATGAAGCCAATGCAAAATCGCCCTTGGTCCGCTGCTGTCGATTATAGACTAACAACGATAAGCATTTTTTACAGAAAAAATTGGGGCAGGCCCCCTGAAGGATGGTCCCATGGTGCTGCTGAGTTTGTGTAAGATCCCCCCAGCCCGAATCTCCCACCAGGACGGCAAAAGGTCGTCACTCCACGGTCATAGCAACTTTGTGAGTCTTTTTATGGGGGTGCCCAGGTCAGAAAGGAAAGAGGCAGGGCCAGCCTCTCCCACCACCAGCTAACTTCACAGCTCTGCTTGTATTGAAGCAGTGGCGGAGGAGCTTCCAGAGCACACGACTGCTTGCTTGCTGGCTCCCTGGAAAACGCACTTGTTTCAGTACAGAAATAACAAATCTGTTTCTGATTCCAGACATTAGTTTCCAAAGGCTGCCAAGAAAAGAATCTGAGGAATTCTTTTACATACACAACATACACGAGACAACTGGAAGGAGGCCTGTGATCAGCTCTGGGGGGCAGGTGGGAAAGGCAAGAGCTGCATTGCTCAGTGGGACCCGGCCTCGGCGGAGCAGGAGCGCATGCTTCAGATGGTTTGTGGCTGTAATTCCCCCCATAATTCTTTGCTATTGTTAGTCAAGCTACAGGCTTTCCTAAATCTGTAACTTGTACAGCAGGAAAGGACATAGACCCTGTTATGCAGGCAGCTGGGCTAACCCTGTCCTCTGCAGGTCACCACTTTTCCATTCCACCCAACTAGACTTCTAGGTCTTGGAAGACACACCAGAGCTGAGAAAGGGAAAGAATCTAGAAGCAGTGGTTCTCAACCTTCCAAATGTCACAACCCTTTCATACAATTCCTCATGTTGTGGTGACCCACCGCCCCAACCATGAAATTATTTTCGTCGCTACTTCACAACTGTCATTTTGCTACTGTGATGAATCAGGCGACCCCTGTGAAAGGAACATTCAACCACCAAAGGGGTCTCGATCCACAGGCTGAGAACCGCTGATCTAGCTCAATGCCGAAGCCCAGTTTCAGACCCCACTGGAAAGACTGCAGAACCCATTGAGGCCAAGGATACTCATGAGACATTATCAAACAGGCACAAATAGATGCGGGAATCCTTTCTATATTAAAACCATCATTTAGAACTACGGCTTTGTTGTAAAAACTCAACCACACAGAGGTAAGTTAGCTGGACTTTACCGTCAAGTCTATTCTGACACTTGGTGGCACCATGTGTTTCCCGGAAGAACTCCACTCATGGGGCTTCTGTGGCAGAAGAGGGGCTTCAGGCCTGTCTTCCAAACTGGGTGTGTAACGCCACCCTTTCAGTTAGTGGCCCATCACTTAACCATTTGCATAGGGTGGGGGGCATCTCCCTTAGGACAGAGGATTAGAACAGGCTCCACTTGGGAGACAAAGGGAAAGCAGGGGAATTCTGAAAGACTGAGTCATCTGGCAGACCCCACTATCTAATGCACCTGTTTAAATCTGGGGCTTACATTGAGTTTACTGCAGTTAGCTAAGTTCAAGTTTGTTCCTCTTCTCGGCAGGACCTTGATGGGAACTAAAAGGGCAATGCTTCCCTTTGCACTATTGGTCACAGGGCACACGGTTGCCAACTGCATCGACTCCTACACACAGACTTGTCTGAAGCTTGCCCTGCCCAAGTCTCAAATGCACCCTCAAAGACATCATGTTGGCGAGTCATTCCTCCAGCTCTCCAAGATTCACACCTCCTAAAAATGCCAGCCTCCATCAGCACGACTCCATGTGTGCATGGGCCACTGGAATGCGCCCCCAAATTCACATCATCTGGAACCTTAGACTGCCACCTCCTTTGGAAATAAAGTCTCTGCCGATATCATCAGATCATCTGAGATCATACTGGGTCAGGGAGGGTCTCAAATCCGTTGACATGTATCCTTCAAAGAAGGCTAAGTGAGTGCACTTGGGCACTCAAGGAGAGGACGGGAGAGGGAGAGGGGAGGGAAGTGGGGAGAAGGCTACCAGAAGGAGGCAAAGACCATCTATGCCCCTTGGGTGGAGTGGATTTGCCTGAGCTACATCAGTGCCACTCATAGGCTCATAACAAACCCATAGGACAGAGCAGATGTGCGGCTGTGAATTCCTAAGACTGTAACTCTTTCTCAGAATAGAAAGCCCCCTCTCTCTCCTTCCAAGCAGCTGATGCTTTCAAACGGCTGACCTTGCAGCCCAACTTGTAACCCTTGAGACACCAGGGCTCCTTCGTCACGCGGTCATGTGCTACAGCAGTTCTAGGACATGAGCAGAGAAGAGACTTGGTGGCTAACCAGTGCCACTCTAAACCAAGGTGCACACAAGAGACAAGACTGACTGTAAGGGCATTTGTAGTTGTCTAGCATTGTTGTGGTATAATACAAGCAAGTGATTTTATGTCTCAGAAAAGTATCAGTCTCTGATGAATTGAACATTAAAAAAAGTCTTCACTATAGTTAGAGAAGGAAGCACTGCGAAGATAATTAATATTTATAAAGTGAAAGCTGATATGCCATAATTAAGAAATTAGCATTCTGAATCATCACAGAGAAACTTAATTATGTTCCATGTAGCTTTAGGGGTGAAAATATTTTATTCTCATTTGGTGAATAATCTGTAAATTGTGCATTACATACACACTGTAGCTTATTCATAACATCATTTGATCAACCCAAAAGTCACTTCCCAGACCATGACAGGTCATAGATGACACTGTAAAGGAACAACATGCCAAGCTTTTGTTATCCACAGAAACCTTCGTAGAACTGTAAAGAACATCTTCCCAGTGAGAATAGGCTTTGCGAGCTCTTAGAACTGCTAGCAATAGCCAGGTGACTGCACTCAGGGAGCTCTTAGAACTGCTAGCAATAGCCAGGTGACTGCACTCAGGGAGCTCTTAGAACTGCTAGCAATGGCAAAGAAGACATCCCCCTTCCAAGGAGGTATGTTCGCTAGCACTGTGTGAATGAACATAGCTGAACAGACATGGCTTGGGAAGAAGGGAGGGGAAAGGAAGTCTAGATGAGAGAAGAAAACCCTGCGTACATGTGGGACGTTGTCAGAGTCCCAAGGTTTCTGCCAGCCGTTGAAAGAAACACACAAAAACACGACTTCAACCAAAAGCGTGGTGACCACGTTTTCTTAAATGTCCATGCGAATCACAACCACAGACTCAACAGCCTGAGCGGCTTAGTGAGATGCCCCTCCCCCCCCTCCCCCCCAAGGGCTGGAGAACAGGGAACGAGAGAGATCCAGCAAGCTCTGACTTACTGTTCCTACATTGAATCTCCATCACCATTGCTTTAATGTGAACTGGCTTCAATACATGGCACAAAGGACTCCATAAAAAACCACATTACTAGCTGATATTAAGGGCTCAAGTAGAAGGCAAATGTTTTGAGAATGATGATGGCAACAAATGTACATATGTGCTTGACACAATGGATGGATGGATGGATTGTGATAAGAATTATACGAGCCCCCAATAAAATGATTAAAAAACCACATTACTGCACATCAAGAGGCTATTCTGCCAGATGCTTGCCCATGCTACCAAGGAATCATAAAGGGAGCCAAAAAAAAGTGTGTCCTTGTGGTTCCTGATAGACACAATTAGGCGTGGGGATAAAGGTACTGTACTCAATTGTCATCCCATCTCATCCCATCCCATCCATTTGACCTTTAAATTTTTCCCTAACATTACCGTGGAAGCAATGAGGTTGTGAAATTGATAGATTTCTTACCAAAATCAATTGCTGTTGTGGGAATGGGTGGAGGCAAGTAGGTCAAACTTGCAGGAACCATAGCACACTGTAACAGCCACACAAGTGGACTACAACATCCTACATCTTAATCCGCAGTCGCACTGTTACGATTGCAACTGTACAAGATTACACGTCAAGTTCACTCGTAACTGCATCGAGGAATGCTGGATTTTCATTCTATAGAATTACACTTTTTAATGAAAGAGAGAGAGGGAACTGACTCCTTATATCTACAATTATTTATCAGAAATAATCAAATTCTTTTCAGCCCCAGGGAACTTATGAAAGATCTCCTGTAAGCATACACCCTCTCTAGTCAGGATGAACTGAATGTTTAAGCAGAGGAAAAAAAGGTTTTTTGTTGTCCTTTCCCCCTCAATTTTATCAAATACATTTTGAGTTTCTATTATAGAAACAAATCTACCAAGCTCAAAGCTTAATAGGAAGCGCCTTAGGGCTTCTGAAGATGCCAGGTTAGGATTCAAGCAAAAGAGCCACAGACTACAGAAGCCCCCTGTCTACACCTCATTAACAGACTCGGAGGACAAAAGGAAAACAAAAGCAAGCAGCAAAGCAAAGCAAGCAAACCAGGACCGCTTTATTCCCCGAACTTGAAAGACCGTCGAGAACTTCCCATCAACACAATGACATACACTGAAAGATACGAACAAAACAGTCTGCTTCAGTTTCAAGGAAATTCATCGTAATTCCCCCCACCCCTGCCCCATTCCAGCAATCTCATAAACAAGCACCGTCTCAAAATGCCTAAATTAATTACATTATGTCAAGACGTGGAGAAAAGGCGAAAGAACAAGAATCACTGCGGGTGTGTGTGTGTGTGTGTGTGTGTGTGTGTGTGTGTGTGTGTGTGTGGTAGGGGGGGGGGGGCTTAAATAGTCACTGGAAACATTCCATTATCGCCACATTCCACTTTTCTCAGGAACATTCGGAAGCCTCTTCTCTGTATGCTCTAAGCATACAGCACCGTTTCATTGAGAACCCTAGCACAGTGCCTCAAGAGGAACTCTAATCCATAAAGAAGCAGGAAAAACTCAAGTCTGTTCTATGGTAAATCGATCATCAAATTAACGTCCTGGCGGGAATCACACAGTAAGGCTTTACACAAGGGGAACCTTCCCCCCTTTGCCGCCCACCCTAGACATTTCTGAGAGGCAGTCAGTCACGGGAGGAGACCTTGTCTACCAAGAATCACACTGAGACCCTCAACAGTTCCTAAGCTTATTTAACATGTTGTTACTTTTATGACAGAACACAGAAGAGACCCTTGCACTGAGAAATCTTTTTGTCTCCCGGAGAATTCCATGCCCCCAGCGGGAGATCTTTCTTCTTGTTTGTCAGCCACCACCACCACCCACGCTTCTACACATACACACACACAGAACAATGACTTTTTCACTTTCACGCTTAACAAAACTCCACCAAACCTGTGTTATTTACTTGAACAAGCCCTGAAATTTTTGACTCTGATGATCAGCGAGCACTTTCTCTAACTCTTTTAACTTCACCACCCAAGACACCCACAGCCCCCCTCACCTTTCAGACAGAACATTCTGCAGCACTTCCATGGAGGGGCTAGGGCTGGCCGGCCCTGCGGAGCCTGCAGTGCTAGGCACAGCTGTCCCCAGCCCACCTCCTCGGCTCGCTCTCTGCTCACTCGCGGCAGCCCGCCAGCGGCCGCTAGGACAGGAAGCCACGGCCCAATCCCCGCTTCTGGCCTGTGCTGCCAACACCTCCCTATCTCTCATAAGCTTTTCCACACCACAGAATCAGCCCAGGACCTTCTTGAAAAGCAAGGGCAAGGGATGAGGTAGGGTGGGGTGGTGTGGGGTATGTGTGTCTGAGTGTGTGTGTGTGTGTGTGTGTGTGTGTCCAGGACCAAAAAAAAGGCCCATTTGTGCTCATTTATCAGCATTTTCCATTGCAGCAAATGTCGCCCCTTCACATGGTCACACCACACAAAAATGAAATCCCGAGAGTCAGCACAAGCATAAATTCGGTCCCCTGTTGTTTTCACTTCATGATTCCATGCCTGCCCACACTCTCCAACCCTGCTCCATGTGGCTCCGGAAAAGCAACCCAAACCCCGGCCACCGAGCTGATGCCGACTCACACCAGCCTCATCACAGGGCTTCTGGGCCTTGTAAATGTGTACAGGAGCAGGTAGCCTCTGCTTTCTCCTGTAAAGCAGCTGGTGGGTTTGAACCCAAGACTCTGAGGTTAGCTGGCCAAAGCTTACCCACCGGTGCCACCAGGCTCCCGGTAATATGAAATGTTATAACATGAAGCTTTCAACCTGACTGTCTGAGGCTATACAAATATGACTACATATCCCAATGTTCTTCATAGCTATGTTGACCACCATGACTCTGAACAAGCAATGAGCGTCAGGATAAAAAAAATGAGAAAAGTGGCAAACTTCTGAGCATTGAGATTTTTCAGACGGGGAAACCAAGTAGAACATAATTTAGACAGCATTACAGCAAGTGAATTTCTAACCCTACTTTGGCTATAATCACACTATTTGCCCAGCCTCCTCCCTCCCCCCTCCCCCCTCACCCGAACACTGGAAGTGAAAGCCACTCTCATGGCTACTGTATCAGAGACCACCTGGAACTGTCCTTCTGACTCACAGGACTCAGACACGACAGGACAGGGTGAAACTGCTCCTTCGGATTTCCGAGGCTGCAAATCTTTATGAAAGCAATTGGCATCTTTTTCTTACATCAAGTGGCTGGTGTGTGTGTGGGGGGGTGTCGAACTGCCAAACTTCCAGTTCGCAGCCCAGCATTTAAACCACTGGCCCACATGAAAGGGGTATTTTTATAATGGAGCTGAAGAGACTCCATCTATCAATTCTGTGCCAGGAGCAGCTTGCTTGGAAAGCCCCCTCTGAACCACAAATGGCCCTGGGTCCTTTGCCACACAGGCTGGGAGTCTCCTGGCTGTAGGATGTGGCCATTGTTCACAGAGCTGGGGCTGTTTGCAGGTCTTCCTCTCACTTCACAGGAAGCAGGAAGCTGACTCACAGCCAATCTGTCTGTCTGTCTGTGTGTCCTGGGGTGCTTGCGTACAGATGCCCTCCAAGCTTGGAGCTTCCCATACACACTCAGCACATCCTCTGTGGTTTTCTGTGCTCCTTTCCCTGTATCAGCAGCAGCACCTGGTTAAGAAGTTGCCTATGGCAGTAAAGGCAGTGCACCCGTTGCTGGGATTAAAGAGAGATGTAAGTACAGGTCATTCGTCAGGGGCTAGTCAGATGGAAAAGAAAAACCTTGCCTATGAAATGATAAATGGATAGCTCTTACCACAGAGCTGTTAGGAACTGCAGCTCATCTCCCTGGGCCAGAGTAACTCTAGGCAGCGAACAGAAGACTAGACACCCACGTCCACCCAGAGGTGACTTGGAAGAAATGCCTGGGAATCGACTTCCCAAACACTGCAGCTACTGAAACCCGATGGACCCGTGTTCTACTCCGAGACCCACAAGACTGCCCTCACTCGGAACCGACTGGGCAACACGTTTCTTTTGTTGCGGTGGTTGGCTTAATTTTTCCACTATCAGGGAGTAGCATCAAGATTATATCAGACCACCCAACTCAGCCTTTCTATGTCATCCAGCCACCCTCCTCCTCTGTCCTCTCCGCTCCTGAAGGACAGTGTGCACAGTGTGTAAATGGTTCTTGAACTTCTCAAGATGTTCTCTCGTGGAGACTCCACGCTTTGGAACAGGTGTCTAAAGGTGAGAGAGGGTGGCGTTGTGCGTTGGGCATGTTCACTAACAGTCTATGAATATTCAGTCGAAACCCTTTTAAACAATTTTTTATAAGAAAGAGCTTTATATACAAGAGCAACTGAATGTTGAGAAAACATCCCAGCCCAGGACAGATCAAGTCCATAAGTCCAATATTAGCCCATATGTCCGATACCAATCTATAAAGTCCTCTTCAGACTCACGAAACACATGCAATGATGCTGAATGCAGGATGATCACAGGGCAGTGGGTGGGACGTCTTGTGGATCCAGTGGCAGTACATGCATCCCAGTGCTGACAGGGGTCTCCAAGTAACTTCTCCAGCTCCGAGGCTCTGGCTGCCATCAGCCTCTCTCCATGTGTCTTCTCCACAGGGATGTCTGGTAGGGACTGAGCATGTCTTCCACCTCAAAGGAGCTACTTATCTCCTTAGCACCTCCAAATGAGGTCATCAAACTGCCACCTGATTGACAGGATAACCTCCACCCCTTCACTCTTAATCCTCTCAAACTGACAACAGATTATGTAACCATCACACCTTTTCCTTGCCTTTGGGGCCAACTGGAGGAAATGTTAAGGGAGAAAGATGTTTGGTCATGAAGCATGCAGTGGGGAAACCCTTTTTATGTAGGGGTGATTTCTTGAGATTGGAAAGTCAGGAAGGCTCCATCCCACCCACATCAAGATCGTTCTTCAGAGTTGCTCTCCATATCAGAGCACTATCAATAAAATAGTCTTGTTTTATTGTAGATTCTCTCTTACTCCATGAATCTTCTGGCACATGCGAAGGGCACTCCCTTAAAAAACCCAGAAATGTGCAGAGCTTTTGTAGGAGGTGCTTTTCCCTCTAGCTGACCATCGAGCGGTTCCCTCTGAGTTAGTGCACCCAGTGGTGTCACCTGGGAAGGTTCTCTCTGATCACAGTGAATTTTTTCGTGAAAGCAGTTTTGCTTGAACCTCATTTTTCTGTGATGACTTATTTAAGAGAAGAGCCTCTGTCCTAGATCTGTCCTCTCCTTGCTGTGGCTCACCTTCAGGGCCCAGGCTCCTGGTCTGCAGAAGAGGGGTGGGGATGGGGGGGTCCTGCAGTTGCCAGAGACCTAGAGACGGGTCACAGGGTCTGGCTCCTGCATGTACCCCCTTCCCGTCCACTCCCACCCCCGGCTGAGGGTCCTGAGCCCCCTCTGTGTGCCACTGAGCGTGTGTGTGCATGCGTGTGAGCATGTGTGCTCCCGCTCTGTGGGGCCTTGCCGTTCCTCCCATCCCCAGCTGCCTGCCCCCTGGGGCTGAGGACTAATGCCTGTGTGTGTCCACAGCTCTCTGCTGACTGGCCAGGGTTCACGGCTCCCACCCACCCCTCTTTCTGCACCTTGCACAGGCCCCTCTGCAGAGACCTTCCCTTAGGTTTGCCCCCATACCCACTCTGTGCTGGGTGGGGGCTGCCCCCTCAGGTCTCCCTGGGGCCCAGTCTGCTCCTGAGCTGCCCCTCAAGACTCCTAAAGCTCGGCCCCAGCCCCTTGACCCCTGGGTGCTGTGTCCTGTGGCAGGCTCCAGCCACCGGGCGAGCGCTCGTGCTGGTTGCTGATCTTGCCTGGTGGTGCTGTGGCCCCTCCCCAGTGGTACTCCCTGGGCTCGGGCCTGGACCCATCTCACGGATACCCCTGGGAGAGCCACCCCTCCTGGCCCTTGTCTTCAAAGCTGCTGCTGCTGCTTCCAGAATTCTATTCTTTTATCTTTTGAAGAGTTTTAAGAAGTAACTTTTTGTGTCTTCGTCATGTAAGAGGATAAATAAATATTCTAAGTAGAAAGAGAGAGAGAGAGGAAGAGAGAGAGTGAGGCCCCACGTGAGATCCGCGCATGAAGTGGCGATGGCAGCTGAGGCACCAGAGCTGCAGCACTGAGACCCTGAGATGGAGCAGTGAGCGTCGGGCCCACAGAAAGAGCAGAGCCAAGTACCGTCAGGAAGGAGGCTGGCTTTCGGAGTGGAGTGGCCACTGGGCATTGATCCGTGTCAAAGGAGCTCTGTGCCACTTGCAGGGGACACAAGGCAGAAAAAGGGGGGTGATGGTGGTGGCTGAGGGCCACAGAGAGACGTGCCTGCTGGCAGGGCTGAGAGAAGACCCTGAAGACACAGAAGAGCGCAGCCTTCATGTTTTCTGACCTGCCTTGTGGTAACCTGCCAGCTTCACTAATAACATCCCCTAATCTCGAGTCCTGCCTGCGAGTTCTGTGTGGTTAGTAATATATTGGGGGGGGGGCAGTCAGTGTCAGGGTAGGAATACAGGAGGGTGGCGGCATGCCTGATGTCTGCCCCTTGGGGATCTTCCTGGGGCAGGTGCAGAGGTGGATTCTCCTTCCCCCTGGGTCGTCAACAGAGGTCAAACATAGCCACTTCTTCAGAGGGGCTTAAACCCCATTGTTCTCACAGCTTTCTTCTGTGTCTATACTATGACTGGAAAATCTTCCTACAATTTAATACCTGGAGCCAGCACAAACCCAGCTTCTATTAAATGAGTCATGGACTCGACTAGATGGCAATGAGCGGATGCAACGGTGACATGATAGGCATTGTGATCTGAAAAGTTATAGAACATTAAAATCAAGCAATGGAAACAGGACTGGCTAACAGGCTCTCATTAGTGTCAAACAGACAACTATCTTTAAATTTCCTCGGGGGTGCTTATTTATTTATTTATTAGACCATAGACTAGCTGTGACTATGTTTGAGAAATGAAATATAAATAGGTACAGTGACCAAATTAGAAAAAGAATAACTATCCATTAAAATCATAAGTATCTGCCAACAGCGGTCAGGCCGACTGATGAGGAAGCCTGAAAGCCCACCATGCTGAACAGGCTGAGGATTTCCAGTGCTCTGGATGGGACAAAGGTCTTGCCTTTGCTAAGCCAGCCTGGAGGGCGGTCACCTCTTTCCTCCCCAGGATAATTACGCCATCCAGCATCACGTTAAAGTTTAACAGTGAAGGTCACTCTAGCAGGGAGTGGTGGCCATGATACTGCCAACATTTTTCAGATGCTCCGGCCTTCCGGGCCACTCCAATGCTAGTTTACTTCTATTAATTCTTTGGGAGTTCTCATTAAATATGGGGGATAATTTGCATAACACCCAATGAGTGAGCCTCAGCAAAAAAAGTCTCCTAGGTTCCTGGCACATGAACGCAGAGCACAATTATACATGAAGAACCCAAGCGACAACAGCATCTTACTCCTGTTGCTGCAGCTGCCAGGTGCCATTTCAACCCACGACAGAACGGGACCCTGCTCGGGCACCACACTCACATGGTGCCTGCCCAGAGCCCTTGGCCGTTGTCACTGTGTCAATCCGCTGGTGCATTCAAATTGCCGCCTCTTGGGAGCGACGGAGAGCTGGCAGTGGGGATCCTGGAGACCACGTGGCAGTGCCCCTTTGCACAGCGCAGGCTCAACCATCCAGCTGGTGGCGGAGGGGGACGCCCGTTGCGCTGCTCACCACAAGGTCAGCAGTTGCTAACTCTCAGTCGCTCCACATGAGAAAGATGAGGCTTTTGCTCCCTGAAAGATTTACCACCTTGGAAACCCACCAAGGCAGTTCTCTGTTCCATAGGTCGCCATGAGTCAGCATCAACTGGATGGCAGGAGGTGCGTCTTTTTGGTATTGCAGCGATCATGGAAACAGCAGTCAAGATACGTGTTTCACTGGGCAGATCTGCTGTACCAGACCTCTTCAAAATGTGAAAGTTCAAAAGGACGTCACTTTGCGGGCTAAGTAAGGTACGCCTGTCCCAAGCCACGGTGTATTCGATGGTCTCGTATGCATGCAGAAAGCTGGCCAAGCAATAAGGACGAACGCGGAAGAATGGATGCATTTGAATCGTGGGGCCGGGAGGGAATACCGGAAGTATCCCAGACTGCCAGAAGGACAAATCTCTGTGGCAAGAAGTGCCATCAGAATGCCCCTTAGAAGCCAGGGTGACGACACTTCGTCCCACATACTTTGAACCTGTTACCAGGAGAACCCAGTCCTTGGTAAAGTAGAGGGTCAACGGCCGAGAGGAAGACCCTCAGTCAGCTGGGGTGATGGAGTGGCTCCAGCGGGGGGTCCGGCGTCACAAGTGTGAAGACGGTACAGGCCGAGGCAGCGTTTCTTTCGTTGTACCAGGGTTGCTGGTGTCAGGACTGACTTGATGGTGCCTGCCCACATCCCTAGGCCAGCGTCTCAGTGTGTCTGAACTCAAAAGAGACTGAAAGCATATTCCTGATCACTAACGTTTTCCACATCCCCATACAATGCCACCCAGGGAACCAACAGGAAGGAACCCTGCTAGTTCTTAGAGCCCAGTCGATGAGTGCACTCTGCTTCTCAAGCACCGCTCTGTGCCTTCCCCAGACTGATTGGGTGGGGCTCGGCAAGCACGGTGCCTGTGACTAGCCTGCTAGTAATGCAGATGAAGCCCATGAGACGGCACTCTTGTCGGGGTGGGACCATGGAAATAAGTCATATGTAACTGTAAAAAGGGGGTTTGTTAGTTTTGCCATCTTACATGGCTTTTTAAAAAAAGCCAATCCCAGAGGTCAGGAGTGGGTACAGACTTTGCTATCATCAAGAAGAACCAAGTGCAGGACTTGGCATTGGGACCCAGGGTCCCTGCACTGAGGACCTCCTAGGCCCAGGAGACAAAACTATAAGCCTGTCAGTAGCAGCGGCGTGAGACAAAGGCACCTGGAAGGCTGGTTTTTGTCACACAGTGGGCTTTTTGGTACACAAAAGCAACATGGCTATGAGAGCTTCCTGGTCCACGAAGTCAGATGCCACAGTGGGCTTCTTGGTCCAAAGAGTAAAGAGCCGAGTATCTCTGGACAAGAGGTTTGCTGGCAAAGAGAGGGGCCTCCTGGCTCCTGTTGGCAAAGCTTAAAGGCAGTGAGCAGAGCATGTGACGAGGGCAGATGCCAGGCTGTGGGGAGAGAGCTGAAAGCCAAGAGGCAAGGGCCGAAAGAGAAGCCTGCCTACAGGCATGGCCAAGAAGAATCAGCCCTGGTGGCAGCTCTGTAATCCGAGTTATTTCTTATCCTGAATTGTAACCTGTTACACGTCCTTCAGGAATCCCACAATCGTGAGTTTGGTCTGTGAGATGCGGTGACACTGCACCGGAGAGGGGGACAGGGCCGCGGGAAGGACAGCGGGTGTCGGAACCTCACAGGAATCAGCCTTGGGCTGATCACGATCTTGAGTCTTGCTCTTCTCCCTTGTGAAGTTAGGAGAGGTCTGATGCCACCGCCCTGGAGAAGGGGTTACTCTGGTGGCAATGCCCTGTTGGCACCTTCACGCTTCATGACGGAGACCATTCAGACATCTAGTTGAAACCGCAGTCATTCCCAGCTCCTCCGGTCTTCCAGAAAACAAGTGGTCCTCGTCGATATTCTGAGCCTCTCAGAGAAGAAGCTCGGTCTAGACTTTTTACTGTAGTTAGGACAAGCTCAGGAAAAAGAAAAAGGGGGTGGAGGTGGGTCGGGGTGAGGGTGGGGGGTGGATAAAGCATCATGAACTTCAGATTGGCAATGTTTCCCCCTGGTGGGTTTGCAAAGAGTCCCCTGATGCAGTGTCCACTCAAGTTACCTCTGTGGTCAGCACTGTTTCCCGTTGGGGAATGCCGGACCAAGTTCATTGTTCGGGATACTTCCTACGGCCCACCATCACCTGGCCCTGTATCCTGTTTGATTTTTATGCACTCTGGAGCTCGGCCTGACCTACTGGATCCCAGGGACATCCTTTTCCCTCTTTAGAGTCCCTCGATTCTTGGGGATTGCTCCAATCCTAGTTCTTTAGAAGACCCCGGCTATTCTGTGCCGGACACAAGCCAACTCTGCAGCCTTTAAGTCAAAGGCCGAATCCCTCCTTGGGCTCCGCCCATGGCTTCTGGCCTCAGGAAGCCTGGTTCATAGCACTGTACTTCCGTCCCACATCTTGGGAGTTCTGCTCTAAGCGGACCTCGCCGTGCCTAAGGCCACTTCACCCCCCACCTCCCTTACTGTCAAATTTCTTCACAGCCGTATCCAGGCTTCTTAACCACACAACCACAGTGGAGTCCTCAATCAGATACCCATGAGATTTGCCATTGATGTCACGATGCACTAATACTTCTAAGACTCAATAGATTCAGTCTGTGAAAAAATAAACTATATATAATTTTGGGGTCATTGGGCCCAGGTTTCCTCTTCCTAAAAGCAAAGAATCAGTCAATAAGCTAATTCTGACTCACAGCACCCCTGTGGGTCACAGTGGAACTGTCCCTGTGGACTTCCACGGTTGTCAGTCTCTACACGGGAGCAGAAAGCCTCATCTTTCTCCTGAGGAAGAGCAGATGGTTTCAAACTGCCAACCTCATGGTCAGCAGCCCAACAAGCAATCCACTGCGCCGCTCGGGCTTCTTTCATTCCTCCCTCCAGAGACTGCAGGGATAAGTTCCCAAGCTGACATGGGCTCTTGGTTTAGATAATTTTTCAGCGGCTTTCTGTTGCCTAGAAGCCCTTGTAGCAGAGTGGTTAAAAAATTGGTCTGACTACAAGTTTAGCCCTTCGAAATCAGCCACTCCTGGGGAGAAAGACGAGGCTTACAATTCCCATAGAGAGTGACAGTCGCAGAAGCCCACAGGGCAGTTCAACCCTGTCTAATGGGGTCCCTAGGAGTCAGAATCAACTCAAGGGCAGTGGGAAAGAGTTTGGTTTCTGGGATGTGAAAAGATGCTTGGTCTATGATTGCTATCCTCTGGGCCCTAGTGTAGAACAGCACCCATTTCCTTAGCAGCCTGTATAGATGCTCAGAAACATCAACCTAAGAAAGCAGCCTCAGCTGTACAAGCTCACTCCACTCCCCACACTCTCCACCAGCCCCCGAGGGCAGGGGCTCCAGCCAAGAACACTCAGGCTAGAAAACTTTGTCCCTTTTGGCCGGAACGCTTCTTGGCACCTTGGTAATAGATAGCTTCCCCTCCTTGAGTTTGATCTCGTACTATTTGTACACCTGCCCCATCTTTCTGAACTAGCAGCCACCTCTCCAGCCTCACACCTAAAAAGGAAATCCTTTCCCTGGATGTACATAACACCAGGTCTGGGAAGAACCCACAACTTCTCATTTAGCTATCAAGGACCTTCTGGAAGTGGACTCAAAGCTTTGTTCCCAACTTTTCTGGCTCTCTCCTGAAGCACCCATGTGCCGAGGTCCACCTGCTCATTAGGCTGGAATGCAGCCCTTCCCCCCAATCAACCCCACTCCGCCATCCAGTCCACTCCGACTCCTCGCGACCCCCTGTGGGGTTCTAAGACTGTCACTGTTTACAGGAGTAGAAAGCCTAGTCTGTCTCCTGTGTAGAGTCTGGTGGTTTTGAACTGCTGACCATGTGGATTGCTGCCTAACGTGTAACCACTACACCACCAGGGCTCCCCTTCAACCCCACAACCTGTGTTTTAACAGCGTCTTCCGACCACGCCCCTCTCGCGTGGCAGCACCATCACTGCTGTGATGGCCCGTACATGCTGATGCACGAGAGGGCCTTGAAGCCCAGGCACATGGGCTGCCACTGTGTGGGGCCTGGGACACAGGAGGTGACTTAACGCTTGTACTATGACCACACACACACACACACACAATACTTCAGCCATGTCGACTAGTTCGTGGGAGAGATAGAAAGCCATGGATGAGCCACGTATCTAACATCATACTGATGCCTCTGGAAAGCCAAACTTACGTGACACATCCTTCCAAATTAAGCAAACTGACATTGTTTTCGAAGCATAACAGCGTCACTGACACTCATTATTGAATAGTAGGCAGTGATCATTCCTAATGCGAAATATGGTTAATTTCCATGAATTTTCCAGTGTTCCTTTAAAGATTAACAGGCCTCGTTTTCTAACGCAGCAGCGCAGACTAATCTCTCAGCGGGCAACTGCACCGGAACACACTTGGAGAAAAGATTTCTCTGGCTTTCCTTCAGCCTGAATTAAACGCCCAAAGGATGATAGAAGGAGGAAAAAATGTTTTTCTTGAAGTATCTGTACAAGAATGTTGATGTCAGTTAGCCTAGCTGGAGGGAGTACGCCACACTATGTCGTAATAATGACCCCAAATTCCCTTTCTTACTCGACTGGTAATGAAATACATTACAGGAGAGGAAGGCAGAACACTACAATCCACATTCAATTCTCTTACAGTGCTGCTCCCGTTACCACGTGTGACAGACATCTATTACATTTTGGAGAGGGGCTAGGCCAGTATTTCCCAAAGTGAATAATCCAACCCCCCAAAAAAACTAAAACAAAAAACCAGCTCAGGGGCATCTAGTTGATGTGGATTTATAGGACAGGATTAAATTCTTAAGTCTTTACCGGAGTAGAAAGCCTCATCTTTCTCCCGAAGGGGGACTGCAAAAGCAAATACCTCTACTTTGTCCTGGATGATGGGCAGTCGTATAAAAAGTTTTAATAGCCAAGCGGGTGCTGAGCAAAGTCCTCTGTGGAGAGAAGGCGCAGATGGATTCACCACGAGCTTGCTGACTGCGGACTCCATCACTGTGCTCCTTGAGGGCTGGCCCCGCAAGACTGGCAGGCTCAGAGCCCGCCAAGCAAACACACAAAGTAACAAGCCCCAAAGAAAGGCATCGGTTGTGTCCTTTTTCTCATCAGCACCTGAGTCCTCTGAGGAAGTGCCAACAGCTCCCAGCCTCCAGCACCAGAAACAGGTGTGACTCGCCTGGCCACAAACCGCTAAATGGCCTCAGCCATTGGAGAGAGAATTCCATCCACAAACCAAGAGCCACTCAGGTCCCTGCGCCAAAACCGCAAGGACCACAACTTGCTAATAAAACATATGCCCAGAGCCATCGTTTCTTTTAACCATCAAGCAAAAACACAAAAACCAAAAGACGTAAACGCCGAGCTAAACACCCCTCCCCCGACTCGTGATCCTTTGGACCTAGACGATGTAATACCTTGCTCTGCTCTTTCAACGACTGAAGAAGGCTCATCAATGTAAATTACTTAATTCTGAAACCAGCTGGGCTGTCATTGGAGAACTCAAACGTCGCTGCAATAGAGTTCTACAATTTCTTTCTTTCTTTTTTTTAAGGCACTTTATTTCTGAGCTCACCACAATCCCCAACTTTTGACCAAGTTCAACTTTGGTGGCCAGGCTTAAGGGAAGTAGGTAATCATTTCCCTTTCAACTGCCAAGTTTTCGGAGTGGCCAGGCAGCTTGGAACTTCAGGAATGGGGAGTTATTTCAGGACCCAGAGGATTTTCAATGATAATGGTTTGAGGAAATCACAGCATTCAGATTCCCTGGGGACTTTCCCCCCTGTTCTTTGGCAGTTAAAAATAAAGCAAAAAAAATGGTTCTTCAACTTAGCAGCCCAGTTTCCACGGCGGAGTCTTGCCCCCGCCTGGTAATCACAGTGTTCCCAGAACCACGGGGACAGGGCGTCTCACAAAAGGGGTCTCTTATGTCCTCTGATCCTGCTCTTTGAGGGTGACAAGTAGAGCCAAGTTTTCCCCTTTTATTTTTGTCTTGCTTCTCTTTCTTTTCCCAGCTTAACCTCAGCAAAGTGAATTCTACTAAAAGTAACCTACAATCTCGTTCGTGGTAATGGCGGGGGTCTATTTGGTTGTTCTATTTTTATTTAAGGCATCTCTGCCAACTCCGCTATTAACTATAATAAATCCACAGCCTCTCAAGGGTGGGGAGTATGTGTGTGTCGGGGGGGGGGGGGCCGGAATGTAGTTCTATGTCAAAAAATAGAATCCTAAGTTTGACGTTTTAAAATGCATTTCATTCTTGAGAGGCAGGTGGGCTCTTGACAGCTCCATCAAAGTTATTTGAATGTCTCCAGGGACTTCCGTTCATACAAAAGGAAATCTGTAGCCTAGGGCCCCTTAGGGTTTGCTGGTTTTTGTTTTCCCCTTTGATTCTTTGAAAGGCCGGTGAAGTTTGGTCTTGTACACTGGAGGAAGAGTGACATCCAAGAGACTGCCTTTGGGGTTCATCACTCTCTTTGCCTTCGCCATCCCTAGAACCTTATTCTTTTTCTCCGAGTCGGTTTTGAACACTTCCCAAGCCTTCCCAGGCAGCCTGGAATGTCAAAAAGAAACCAAGAGACAAGAACACACTTCTCGCTGCCCTTGAAGAGAGGGGACAGAACTGGAAGAGTCTGGTCCAGCGTGCCCACTGCTTGCTGTGTGGCCTTGAGCAAGCTTAACCCTCTCTGTGTCCTCCGTGGCTTACCTGTCCAACAAGGGATCAGACAAGGTTATCGCTCAGGCACCTTCCAGCCCGAACATGTTAACTTTGTCGCTAAGGCAGCTGCCCTGCGTGGATCTCACCCTGTCTCTGATGCAGACAATATCCATGGACACCAGCACTTTCAAAGACGCTCTCCCATGGTCGCCCCAAGAGAGACATTTGTGGTGCTCTCTCTACACAGCCTCTTTCTAAATAGTTATTCAAAGTTGGTCTCTAATCAGATTTACACCAAAATCATCAGAATTCTCTCCATTCACCAGTCAGTGTGATCACGAGGTGTCAATGGCATCAGGTATCAGGCATTAAAGACCCAGAATAAAAATTTAAATCATTGTGAACGAGGGGGAGTAAGGAGTGGAGACCCAAAGCCCATCTGTGGGCAGCTGGACATCCCCTTACAGAATGGTCACAAGGAAGACATGAGCCAGTCAGAGTGCAGTATAGCACTGTGAAACATACACCTTTCCTCTAGTTCTGTAATGCTTCCTCCCCCATGCCCCCCCCCCATCATCCCAATTCTACCTTACAAATCTGGGCCAGACCAGAGCATGTACATGGGTACAGAGAAGAGCTGTAAACACAGGGAATCCAGGACAGATAAGCCCCTCAGGAGCAATAATGAGAGTACTGATACTAGGAGGGTAAGGCGAAGGTGGGGGAGAGGAAGGGGGAGCCAATCACAATGATTAATATATTAACCCCTCCCAGGGGGACTAACAACAAAAAAGTGGGTGAAGAGAGACATTGGTCAGTGTAAGACATAAAAAAGTAATAATAATTTATAAATTATCAAGGGTTCATGAGGGAGGGAGGTGGGGGAGGGAGGGGAAAAAATGAGGAGCTGATACCAAGGGCTCAAGTAGAAAGAAAATGTTTTGAAAATGATGATGGCAACAAATGTACAAATGTGCTGGATACAATGGATCGATGTACGGACTGTGATGAGAGTTGTACGAGCCCCCCAAATAAAATTATTAAATAAAAATATAGCTGAATTTAAAAAAAAGAATTCTCTCCATTTTCATTCCATCGGAAATTATTTATTTATTTTTAAGATTATTTTATTGAGGGCTCTTCCAGCTCTTATAATAATCCATATATCAATTGTATCAAGCATAGTTGTATATATGTTGCCATCATTATTTTCTAAACATTTACTTTCTATTTGAGCCCTTGGTATCAGCTCCCCTTTTACCCTCTCACCCCCACTCCCACCCTTGTAGCCCCTTGATAATATATAAATTATTATTATTTCCATATCTTACATCGACCCCTGTCTTCCTAGCCCCCCCCCCCAACTTTCCCCCTACTCCCATTTCTGTTTCCATCAGGAAATTTTTACACACTTAAAATCATCATCTAAGACTTTTTCCCCCAACACATATCATACCCGAACCTCTGGGGACCAAAAAGGCTTTGACATCAAGAGTCATTCTTTCACCAACCACGATGCTCCAGTTTAGAGAGTGGGAGGAAAAAGAATCATGACTTCTGAAATTGTTCTTCTTCATAGTAAAAACAAAGGTCTTCCTTGAATATTGTGCTCTTAGAACCCAGATGAGATGGCGTTGACAACGCCTGAGAAGACTGGAGAGGCAGCTTCAGGGGCAATGAGTTGACATGAACAGAGGATACTGAGCCTGGACACAAGGTGGGTGACAACGGGTGCTCTACGTGAACATCACTGATGCATGGACTGGACATGAAGAAACTGCTGGGCATATTTTCAAGAACATTTTTTAATATATTACTATCTGAGCCTCACCCTGAAAAGATGAAGTTTAAAGCTATGTATTTGGGTTACCCTTGGGGCCGCTACCTGAAAGGTCAGCGGTTTGAAACCACCAGCCGAGAGATGGGGCTTTCCACTCTTGTAAAATGTGAGACTCTTAGCAACCCACAGGGGCAGTTCTACCCTGCCCCACCCCCACCAGAGGGTCCCCAGGGCTCCATGGCAGGGAGTTTGGACGTGCAAGTTCTCGCTGGAGAGCTAGTCTGGGTCTGTAATACAAATGGGGTGATGGCAGTTCAGCCCAGACTAGTAAAAGGTTCCGCTGATTCTGAATATTGGGCTTCAGTGGTTTTTAAGAAAGTCAGAAGAAGGCAAAGACTTGAATCAGCTTTTTGAGTTACTTGGTAGCTACAATTCCCATGTATGCTAATGAGGATCATTTCAAGCATTTCGGCCAACAATGTTTGGGGTGACTTGGGTTTTGGAGACTAGGAAGCTGCTTTCCCTTCTACATGTCTTGATTTTTCTTACCATCGGGTGACCCAGCCGGTGAGACCTTGGGGAGCCAGTTTCAAACACATGCTAGATGAATGGATAGATTGGCAGGCCAATGACCGATGGAGAGACGCAAGAGGGAGGGGGACTTCACCTCGATTTAAAGAAAGTGGGTGGGTAATGGTGAAACTAGCGCTTAACCGCTGTGCTCGCTGACTAAGTGAAGCAACACAGTATACGGAATCCGACTTGAAAATCCAGAGTGTCTGAACAGACAGGTTTAAAATTGCAAGCTTAATGCAAAAGGACTGAGATGGCCCCAACTAGCTACAATTCCACAGCATTAATGCAAGTGTGTCCTTTCAAGAAAAGCTCACAGAAGGTAAACCTGTAAAAACATGACATACACCTTGCACTGACATCCTCTTTATCAAAGGATTGCTCCTCTAACCAACTCAATTACTCGGAACGTGGCCAAGAAGCACGAGGCCAGAAAGACCTCTGAGCAGCCAGCATCACCCGCAGGTTTGGGGTGGTCAAGTGCGAGGAGCTCACTGATCAGGATTTCATTCATCTAAATAAAAAAAGTTTCATTAGCAGTTAATCCACATATCATACGATCCAATAGTTCAACCACACAAGAGTTGTACAGTCATTACTACAACCACTTTTAGAATAGTTTCTCTTTCTCCTGTGGAGCAGCTGCTGGTTTTGAACTACTGACCTTTCGGTCCAACGCATAACCACTGTGCCACCAGGACATCAGAAAGAGATAGTTTGAATTGCTTTAGAATAAGGCCATCTTGTCTTCTATGCAAATGCAAGTGGAGCCGAGGCATAGCCTTTTACACTTTACATAAGCTTGTAGTCTATATTATCACAACTTAGAAAACGATTCCTAACCAGTAACTAGTGTTTTCCAACAATACTGTTAGGTTGGCGCAAGGGGGACAGTGGAGGGGCCGTCATTAATCTTCCAGGATCTGTACCCCATATCGGCTGGAGCCCATATCGCTGGAGCCCAGCAAGAAGAGAGAAATGGACTAAATTTCCCAGCTAATTTTCCCCAGCGGGACATGGACAGGCCAGGAGGCATAGTGACAGAAAAGTCTACCAGAGGAAGGCCGGATTGGTCAGACACTGCTATTCATGAGCCCCCCCCCAGGGGCCAGTCAGCAGGTGCACCTCATCAGTGGGAATGCATTAGCGGGCTCTGCTGTGCTGTCCTCCAGCAGGGAGAAGGGGCGCCCGGGCCATAGCTCAATCTTGCCTGCCAGTTTTTCAAGCCCTGTCCCTGATACACTGACACCCTCCAGGGGCAGGGGTGCAGAAGGAAACCAGAGGGACTATGGTAGATGAATGCCTAGGTGCTCACAACTGAACGCCAGACCTCAGCCCCTTCCTGAGATGAATCGGTCACTCATCCCCAGCGTCACAAGATACCTGCTGTGTGTGCAGCCTTTCTCCGGCATCTATATGGGACAGGACTGGCCCTGAACTGCATGCTGTGGAAGAGCTACCTGGTGGTGGCATCTCGGGTTATATACACAATGGACTGCAAACAGGGTCTGCAACTCGAACCCACCAGCCACTCCCTGGAGAAAGATGGGGCTTTCTGCTCCCCCAAGGATTTATGGCCTTGGAAGCTCATCAGGGCAGCTTGACTCGCTCCTGCAGTGCTTCGATGAGTCTCTAGGCAGCAGAGGTTTGAGTTCATTGGTTTTTTTAAAACATCATTTCATTGCAGGCTCGTACAACTCTTATCACAATCCATCCGTCCATCCATCCATCGTGTCAAGCACATTTGTACATCTGCTGTCCTCATCATTCTCAAAACATCTTCTTTCTACTTGAACCCTTGGTATCAGCTCATTTCCCTCCACCCCCACTCTTTCTCCTGAACCCTTGATAATTTCTTTTTTTTTTAATGCCTTACACTGACCAATGTCTCCCTTCACCCACTTTTCTTTTGTTTGACCCCTGGGAGGGGGGTTATATGTAGATCATTATGATGGGTTCCCCCTTGCTCCCCCACCTTACCCTTACCCTCCTGGTACCAATGCTCTCCTTATTAGTCCTGAGGGGTTTATCTGCCCTGGATTCCCCATGTTTCCAGCGCTTATCCATACCAGTGGGCATGCTCTGGTCTAGCCGGATTTGTAAGGTAGAATTGGGGTCATGATAGTGGGGGGAGGAGGAATTAAAGAATTAGAGGAAAGATGTATGTTTCATCGATGCTATACTGCACCCTAACTGGCTCATCTCTTTCCTGTGACCCCTCTGTGAGGGGATGTCCAATTGTTTACACATGGGCTTTGGGTCTCCACTCCACATTCCCCCTCATTCACATGTATATGATTTTTATTCTGTGTCTGTGATCCCTGATACCTGATCCCATCAACACCTCATGATCACACAAGGCTGGTGGGGCTCTACTCAAGTGCTTCCTCAATACAGAACACTTTGTTCTAATAACCAGGCATTTTGAGATGCTCACAACAAGATCTCTGGAGACAAAATGGGTACATAAGCAAATGTGGTGAAGAAAGCTGATGGTGCCCAGCTATCAAAAGATAAAGCATCTGGTTCTTAAAGGTTTGAAGATAAACAATCAGCTATCTAGCTGAGAAGCAACAGAGCCTACAGGGTTTTTTGGTTTTAAAGGAAGGCGTCTCTAGGTGGTGCAAATGGCTAAAACTTGACTGGTGACTGCAAGGTGGGTGGTTCTAGTCCACTCAGGAGCACCATGATGGAAAGGCCTGCTGACCCATTTCCCCCAAAATTAGCCACTGAAAACCTTGGGAAGGACGGTTCTACTCAGGCATACACAGGATCACCGTGACTGGTCAGAGACTGGTTTGGTAAAAAGCAAATTCTTTTTAAAATATCATTTCTCCAGCTGATTTTAAGAGGGTCATGAAATCGACCCAGTAGGTGTACGCTGAGCTTTCGTGTTCAGTAACATAGAAGAGAACCAATCGAAAGAGACAAGAGACTGTACCACATATACATATACCGTCAGGGTAAGTAATGTCACAAAGTTATTGTTTCATGTATGAAGAAGCTTCAAACAGTTCATGGAAAGCCAATGATGATTAATTTCTCCAGCCCTACAACTCCCCAAGACTTCCAAAATGCAGCTCCCCCTTTCAAGATTATTTCCTACATTTTCAGAAACTAGGAGAAATTTTACTAAGTGGGTTTTGATTCAGACTTTCAATAGTTGGGACAATATAACCTTGATGGGGTCGTGGGTAATATGTTGGGTTGCTAACCACAAGGCCAGTGGTTCAAAACCACAGCCACTCCACGGGAGAAAGATGAAGTTTTCTACTCTTGTAGAGTTACAGTCTCAGAATCCCCAGAGGCGGTTCTACCCTATCTATAGGGCTGCTATGAGTCGGAAGGGATGTCAGGCAGAGCGGGAGTGAGCAGGGCAGGAGGGCAAGGAGAAAGAGCTGATAAAAACACTTTCAGGACACTATGAGAGGCCAGACCCCCTCCCCCCGCCCCCTCCTCCCCTTCGGTGGCCTTCAGGTCCAGGTGCAGAAGACCAACCATTACAGATAATTTTGAACGCTGTTGCTTAGCTCCGGACCTGTAGACAACAAAGCTACAGTGGACAATTCCCCAGTGACTCCCTCCCCCCAGACCGGGCTATAAAACTCTCCACCTCTCGCCAGGACAGCGTGACTTCTCGGGACCCCATCTGGGGGCCTGTGAGCCTCACCCGGGAGCTCAGGATGCTCCTGTCCCTTTCTCTGCTTCCCTTCCCTCCAGGGAGCTCTGAAATAAACCTCTGAAACATTTTCTATCTTTGCCCCCTTTCTTTCTTTCCATTGCCAAATCAACCTCACCGTGGACTCAATCAAATGAATTTATGAGTCTGGAGTTGTATTTAAACCTTCAGTCTTTCTAAAATCCACAGCCCCTTTCTGGTTATGACATAAACAATGCGGATCAATGAAGTAAACCAATCACACACATCGGAGTGTGGAGGTGACCAGGGCCTGGTGATGAAGTGGGAAACGGAGGAGGGAAGCCCCGCCCTCTCCAGCTTCCTGAAGTCCTTGTACCTTGAAATGCCCCAAATGAAGACAACCTGAAAAACCAATCTCACGGCCATCCAAGTCACTTCTAACTCACAGTGACTCTATAAAACTGGATAGAGCTGCCCCTGTGGGTTCCTGAGACTACCAATCTTTACAGGAGCAGAAAAACCTCGTGTTTCTCCTGTGGAGTATCTGGTAGTTTTGAACTGCTGACCTTGTGGCTAGCAGCAACACATACCCAGTACACCACCAGGCCTAACGTCTTCAAAATTGCTTAAAGAATCCAAAAGAACCCAGCCCTTTGGGAGAGCATGGCACTCCATCATTCACACTTCCAGGGCAAAGAATTGGAGTTGGAAAGCTAGCGAGAAGGCAGAAATGAAGAAAACAGACCTTTTAAATCATGGGAATGCATGTGTGGCTAAACTCAGCAAGGAAATTATTCAAAGGTGTAAGTCAAAGTTCTGTCTCCAGGAAGTCAAATCCTCCTGTGTCTTTTCTAGCGGAGAAAGAAAAAACAAGTCAAAAGTAAATAACTATGAGCTAAGATGACCACAGGAAGCAAGACAAGTTTATGAGCCGCAACCACCCACCAGGGTAAACTCACAAACTGTCTATTGTATGAGTTGTAAAGGCATCCCCAGCCAACCAAGACTTCAGTTCCACACACCTGTGCTCAGGCAGGTATGCTGGCTTGCCTCCCAGTGGAAACCAGAAACACCTGACGCCCGAGTTCTCCCTGAGCGGGAGGCGCTTCTAGTTACAAGGTGAGGCTATCAGAGTACAGAGGGGCAAGGGGACCAAAACAATGAAATACATTTATTCTCACTTTCTCCTTGAAAAATCAAATAATAGTTTATTGAAATCCAAAACTGTGTGGCTTTTACTTACAAATGCATTTCCCAGAGAGGAGGATAAACCGACATTTAACCTGAGCTCCCGGCTTACCTGTCCCACGCCAAGTTATCAGAACCAACCGATGGTGAGATTAGCCTTCCACCGTGTTCCACGCCTTTTCAAGCCAGGCACCGTAATTTTACAAAGCTATGTTGTAAGAACAACCAAATGTAAAGGGCTGCCAAGCATTTTCATGAATTATTTTCATGAAACACTTTAATCATGCCAGCGACATATTCCGAAACCTGAGTCCCAACAGAGTGTTGTTATTAGGTACCATCAGTCAAGTCGGACTCACGGTGACCCTGTGTCCAACAGATCAAAACACCACCTGGTCGGGCACCTGCCTCCAGGCTACTGCCACTTTCTTCTGTGATCTCCCCGCACGACCCCCTCAGGACAGCTGGTTTCCAAATCAGGAGAGCACAAAAATGTCATCTTTGGTCTTAGCTTAGAAAATGTCACACACATGTCTTTATCAGCCAGGCAAGCACAATTAAGTCACACACACACACACACACACACACACACACACACACACACCACCCCTCACCCCCCAAAATCCATGCCAACCCAGAATCTCAGAATGCGGCCTTCTTAGGAAATAAGGTCCTTGCTGGTGTCATCAAATGAAGATGAAGGCATACTGGATTAGGGCAGGTCCTCACCAGTGACGGGTGTACTTAGAAAAAGAGACAAATTTGGGCACAGGCACAAGATGGGTATGCACAAGAACACCCCAAGCCAGTGGAGGCAGAGACTGGAGAGAGGGGTGGACTAGCCAAGGGCCACTCACTCAGGTTTGCATCACAAGCCACAGAGAAGCATGGACAGGCCAGCCCTCAGAAGTTAGGGTCTGCAGAGAGCATGGCCCGCCAACACCTCGATTTTGTTCCAGCCTCCAGACCTATAAGAGAATAACAGCCTGTGCTTTGAAGCCCCCCCACCCCTATTAGTAGCCCTGGGTTACAGGAGCCCCTGGAAACCACTGTCACCTCCCTCCACCAACCCAATCTGAAACTGGGCATGCTCCAGGCAAGGCCCTGCAGGGCCGGTCACTGCAGGCTAGCATGGCCTCTGTGAATTCCTGAGGTTGTAACTCTTCATGGGAGTAGGAAAGTCCATCTTCTTCCCATGGAGCAACTGGTGGTTTCAAACTGCTGACCTTGCAGATACCAGACCCAACGCATAAGCACTACGCCACCAAGGATCCTCACAACATGTGCCCGCTCCCTAGGAGTGAGCCCAATAGTGGTGGAGGGACAAGCACTGGCTGGGCAACCCAGGGAAGGACTCTCTCCAGGGGGACCCGCCAGGATGCCTGCGTGGCTGGGCAAGTGCCCATCGTCTGCAGTGCACACCGAGTTAACCCAACGGAAGGGCATCCCAGGCCCCTTCAATGGGTCTGGCAGACACAAAACGAAATCAATCCAGTGGGCCTGAGTGGCTCAAATGCCCAGCGTGCTTAGCTGCTAACCAAAAGGGCTGGCCATCGAGTCCGCCTGGAGGCACCTGGGAAGACATGCCCAGCGGTCTACTTCTGAAAAAAAGATCCATGAGAAACTGCTGGAATGAGGTTCTACTCAGACACATGTGAGGGTCGCATCAGAATCAACATCATAGCAACTGGTTGGGCTTCGGGTTTTATGATGGCTAATCGGTCATCAAAGGTCAATCAAGACCTCTTCTACCTGACAAATCAGATTAAACCAGAGGATGTACACTGGTACAGACAAGAGCTCACAACACAGGGAATCCGGACAGATAAAATCCCTCAGGACCAATAAGGAGAGTAACAATACCAGGAGGGTGAGAGGAAGGTGGGGGGAGAGCGGAGGAACCGATCACAACGATCTGCATATAACCCACCCCCAGAGGGACGAACAACAGAGAAGTGGATGAAGGGAGACAGAGGTCAGTGTAAGACATGAAAAAAGCAATAATTTATAAATTATCAAGGGTTCATGAGGGAGGGAGGGGGAAGGACGGAAAATAAGCTGATACCAAGGGCTCAAGTAGAAAGAAAATGTTTTGAAAATGATGATGGCAACACACGTACAAACGTGCTTGACACAATGGGTGGATGGATGGATTGTTATAAGAGCTGTATGAGCCCCCAGTAAAATGATCAAGAAATGTCAGTGCTCTGAGACACTGAACTGGGGTACATGTGGACGAGGTACTGGAAGCGGCAGAGCATGGAGACGTCGGTGCTTCCAGCTCAGGTGGCACTTGCTTGACACCATATGTGCATCGGTCTCTCACACAGGCTTCCAGAAACGGCTGATAATACATGTGTTTCCCAGTCGCATTTATGAAGATAGCGATCACTATTCATACCATCTTTAAGTGGGGAGATGAGAAATCTCAGACAAACACTGGCTACATTTCATGAAGCTAGACAAAAACTAGATACATGTAACTTTGAAAATCACAACTGCCAACCCTACAGGAACAAGTAATTACCAACCTGTGATTTCCAGCATGAAGACGGCCCAATGCAGAAATCTTTGGTTTCCTGGCTGCTTCTCCACGTGCCTCTATAATCTCCTCAGCTAGTAGTTTGTTTTTCTCACCTGCAATAAACTCTAGCTGACTCGGCCCCCCTCCACCCCATGACCAGAACAGTCTTCCTTCAAGGATGCCTTGACCACGTACTCATGCGACAGGTGTTGACTTCGTATCTGCCAAACCCCAGATATGGGATGAGGCACGGGCGAGACTTCAAAGACTTCCAAACTCAGAAGAGGTAGAAAGCACATGCTCAAACATCCTAACAACAGCAAATTTGCCTTCCACCGGCATTGACTGTGTCCAAGCCCCCGAAAGGCTCCTCCAGGGTCTTGTAATGCCATCTCCCCTTCTAGAGAATGACCCGGGCGGCTGCCACCCCTTTTCTCTATGGAGGGTTTTGTTCTCCATAATGATCGGACCCTTTGTTACTTATCTAACCAACGGTCCTGTTCTCCCATGGAGGACTTCAGATATGCAAACACCTTATTTCTGGCCCCTGCCACCTTGTGTGACACTGCCAAGAAAGGACCATTTGAATGTGCATTTCCAGGGCTCTTGACCCTGGCAGGGAGCATTGCATACCCCACTGCCAATGGTGCTCAGTCTTCCCGTTCAAACTCAGGATCCACCTTCTCCATGAGGATGCTTTTGTCTCAGCTTCACTTACCTTTCCCCTGATCCCCATCTCCCACCCACATGGCACTGCAGCTCCGTGCCCTAAAATTCAGCACCTGGGACCTCCTATCATTTCCATTTATCTGCTGTCAACTTACTCTCACCATGCACAGTGGTGGGCAGATGATATTTAGTGCATTTACTCATTCCATGCCAGTTACTTCAAGTACAGCCTTATTAATAGTGTCCAGTCACAGTAAGTGCTCATTAAATATTCATTGTTTTTTAAAACATATGGGTTGATTGACTCAGAGACCTCACTTTCAATTTAGCATGTCAATCACCTCCAGATTTGTCATAAAACATGGAATACCAACTCCTGGAAGGATCCGGCGAAGTTGGTGAGATGGCCTGACAGAGGTGCCTAGGTGGCCTGACGACTCCAAAGGGCTAATGTCTCCACAGAAGGACCTCTCCTACAACATGACAGACACGGTTTACTCCACCAATGCCGGGTAGTCTACACCATGGCCGGTGCTACTCAGTGAAGTGAGGGGAGCTTTGGAGGCTGCTCGAGGGCCGACCAAACATGACCGCATGTGCACATTCACTCAACCACGAAACCGTACCTGCAGCTTCAGGTGGCACAGCAGTTAAGCACCTGGCTGTGACCTGAAAGGTGGGAGGTTCCAATCCACAAGCCGCTGCATGGGAGAGAGATGTGGTAGCCTGCTTCCAAAATGAGTGACATCCTTGGAAACCCTTGGGGCCATGCTACTGCATCCCATTGGGTTCCTCTAAGTTGGAATTCTACTTGGTGGCAAAAGGCCTCTGCCAACCCACCCTTCTCCGAAAATACTGTTCTACATGGTATGTAGATGTCATCCCACGGTCCAGACAGGAAAACTACAACTGCAGGGGATGGAGTGACTTCTCCCAAGCCACACAACTAGCAAGTCACTCACTCACTTCCACCAAGTCAATTCTATGGCTTATAGGACAACTGCCCCTGTGGGTTTATGGGACTACAACTCTTCACAGGAGTAGAAAGCCTCATCTTTCTCCTGAGGAGTGGTTGGTGGCTTTGAACTGCTGCCCAACTCGTGACCACTCTGCCAAACTAGCAGGTAGCAGTCGTGAAACACCCAGATTCCCTAGGCGGGCTCAACCGCGCTTTCCTTCACTCATTCAAGTCCTCTCTCTTTCACCTCAACTTTGTGGACTACCTGCGATGTTCCCGGCATGGCTCTCCTCGTTGGGGAAACATTAGTTATCAAGCAGGAGAAGAAATGGTCTGCTGCCGTGGCGCTTAGTTGGACAGGACAGATACATCCCAAATAAGTACACGCGATAAGTAGTATGTTAGAAGGTTGTAGATGCTGTGAGTGGGGGAAGGGCAGGGTGGAGATAAAGACCATACTTCTAAATGGGGTCAGTGAGGTGACTTGAGCAGAGACCTAAAAGAGGGGAAGGAGTGGGGTTCTGCACAAAGCGGAAGACCAAGGCGCCCGGCATGTTGCAGAAGCAGCCAAGAGCCTAGAGTGACTCAAAAGGCGAGCAAGGGGCAGGCAGACACTGAGGGTCAGAGGACACTGACTCTGTCTGACACGAGACTGCGGACAGGGAGCAGAAAAGTCACGTGGCCTGCCTTACACTCGATGTGTTACAGAGTCAGGCCAACCTGCCTGATTAAGGGGAGGGTGAAAGTGGGGGAAAGGGTGGAGATAAGGCTGGGACAGCACCAGAAAGCCTCTCCTGAAGCAGAGAGCGCCATCCATTCCAGGCCATTGCCGCTCAGCTCCCCAAAGTCAGTGTCACTACGCAATGACCAGGGAACAGAGCAGAAGTGTCCCTCTGGGTGACAGGGACTGTAATTCTGTCTGGAAGCAGACAGCCAACTCATCTTTCTCCCAGGGCCCAAACCACTGACACTGTGGTAAAGCAGCCAGTGTGTAACCCCAAAGGTCAAATACACACACACTCACTGCCAGCCATAGAACAGCCTTCTAGGACAGGGTAGAAGTGCCCCTCTGAGTTTCCGAGACGGTCACTCTTTCTGGGAGTAGAAATCCCAATCTTTCTACTGAGGAGCGGCTGGCTGATAGTCTCCACCTGCTGATCTTATGGATTCCCCGCACCCCAACCCCAGCCTACTTGCAACCACGATGCCATCATCATTGAGACTGCTATCACAAACGGAACCTCTCTTTCTGCCTCCACACAAAGGAGTTTCTGGGGGCTGGGAGCACCTGGGAGGCCACACCCATGGGCAGGATCAGGAATGCCAGCATGCCAGGTTATCTGCAGCCACCCACGCTGGCAGCCACATTCAGAAAGTATTCATTGAGTGTGTTAGGCATGCGCTAACAGCACGACCAGCAAAGCCCTCGCTGGGGTATGCTCAGGCATTCTTAACCAGGGATGGAGCCCTTCACGTCGGGGGAGAGAAAAGACGAGTCAAACATGGTCCCCGCCATCCTAAAGGAGCCCAGTCTCGCTGCGGACACAGAGAAGTAGATAAACACAATTCAGAGAAGGATGAATGCAATGGCAGGTACATGGCAGGCAGAGAAGCAACAAAGAAGGAGTCATCTGCCCCACCCTGAGGGGACCGGGGAAGCTGTCCAGAGTTTGCAGGTGCAACTGGAAAGTTCAGTAAGGACTGGACACCCAGGCAATTTCCTGGAGTGGCCCAGCAGAGGGAGGGAGAGTGCAAAGCTCTGGAGGAACAGAGGAGAAGTGCATCTGCGCGCTTCTGCCTGGAGCTGAAGAGGTGAGGAGTCAGGAGACAGAGAGAGAAGGCATCAAGCAGAGGTGGGGAGGGGTGGGTAACTCCATTCTGCTGACATTATAGGGAGATCTTCCTGATAACAGCATCCACTCAGGATGAACCAAAAAGACAGAAAAGAAAAGGGAGGCGGCCATTCTGAAGTCCCAGGGAGAGTGATTGTGGGCCGGCACAGGGGGGTTGGACAAAAAGGTATAGAAACAACTGACATTTGGCGCTAAAACAAATCATAGTTGATTTTTTTATATGAAGCTAATAAAAAATGACTCTTGTGTGCTAGAAAATATTACAGCTAAAATTTTTAAAATCATTTTACTGGGGGCTCGTACAGCTCTTATCACAATCCATACATCCATCCATTGCGTGAAGCACATTTGTACATTTGTTGCCATCATCATTCTCAAAATAGCTGCTTTCTACTTGAGCCCTTGGAATCAGCTTTTCATTGTTCCCCTCCCTCCCTGCTCCCCCTCCCCCATAAACCCTTGATAATGTATAAATCATTACTTTGTTATATCCTACACTGTCCAATGTCTCCCTTCACCTACTTTTCTGTTGTCCCTCCTCAGGGAGGAGGTTATATGTAGATCCTTGTAATCGCTTGTCCCTTTCTACCCCACCCTCCAGGTATTGCCACTCTCACCACTGGTCCTGAAGGGATCATCTGTCCTGGATTCCTGATTTTTTTTTTAAAGCTCTGAAATTATGCAGTAATTTAACGCGTCCTACAATAACTTAAGGAGCCATGGTGGCCCCTGGCGGAAGTCTTGCCTTTCCCTCGGGAGACCTGGATTTGAACACCGACACAGTGCACAGCCACAACTGTCCAGACATCCATGGGGGCTTGTGTGGCGCTGTGATGCTCAACAGATTCCACAGGGTTCCAGACTGAGACTGATTAGGGAGAAAGGCCGGGACCTATTCTGCAACTTAACAATAAAAACCCCATCAACCGCCATGGTCAGATAGGCAACTGAGGGCGGCCCTGGGCTGAGCAGCACTCTGTTCTATTGCATGTGGAACCACCATCATTGGGACAGGCCCGAGGACGGCTCCCCACAACTGCAACAACACAGAAACATGAGGCCCTATTTAACGTAGAGTTTTAATGTTACGAAAGTTCAATATTGTTTCAAAAGAAGAATGGCTTCAAAAATGCTTTTATCACTCAATAAAGACATTTCAGTGGGAAAGGATAAACAGACACTACTCATCTCCAAAGCCAACCCTGGTAATAAGTTAAAGTACATACTCGCATATAAGTAGAGTTTTTCAGCACGTTTTTAATGCAGTTTTTGTGGTAAAATTAGGTGCCTCAGGTGATATTCGGGTCGGCTTTACTCGAGTATATACAGTACTTCCTTCTTTACCTGAGGAGTTCCCGGGTGGGGCAGATGGCTAATGTTTGCCAGAAGATGGGAGGTTCAAACTCAACCCAGGTGCCTCACAGATCAAAGGCCTGGCAACCCTTTTCTAATAACCAACCGCACAAAGGCTGGCGGTACACAGTTCTACAGAGTGCACAGAAACGGACACCACGGCCGGGGGGGTAGAGGTGAGGGGGGTGTGGTGGTGGTTTGGTTTTGACTCTATTTCTAATGATCCAAATAGGGGTCTAATTAGCCAAATAAATTCACAAACTTGCCAGGGGCTTAAGTGGATAGCAAATGTTTTGAGAATGATGAAGGCAATGGATGTACAAATGTGCTTCACACAATTGATGTATGTATGGATTGTGATAAGAGTTGTATGAGCCCCTAATGAAACGATTAAAACAAACAAACAAGAAGATAACTATCTAGAAAAGAATGATGGCAACATATGTACCAATATGCCTGACACAATTGATGTATGGATTGTAATAAGCATTGTAAGAGCCCTCAATAAAATGATAAAAAAATTAAAAAGAATTGTTGAAAGGAAAACCAAGTTACTCTGTAAACTTCCATCCAAATCATAATTAAAAAGTTTTTCCAAAAATAAAAAAAATTCACAAACTTTTACAAAGAAACAGAGGATAGGGACCAACCATTATTTCAATAGATTGTCATACAATTAATTAGCAAAACATCACTTTTTCAGGCGCATACACAGATGCAAAACAGAAGCCCAAACCACCAAGGCAGTAAGACAACAGAGTGCCAGCTACCAAAGGAAAAGCCATGGAAGGTCAATGCAGGGCAGTGTCAATGACCCAGATAAAACGGGAAGTGGCACTCGCTGGCTGTACCTTCACAGAACGTCAAGGAGAGAGAGGAAACACAGTAGGCTCACTGCACGGAGAGATGCTTCTTGTTTTCTGATGAAAACTTCACCAGGCTGTTTCCTCTCTGTCCGTCAAGTGACCCACACGATAGAAATTCCATCTAGTTGGACCCTGAAATTTGACAATACCAGCCCATATGTTTTTTCAGGCTTCCTTAATGCCATGAGCAAAAAAATGTTCTGAAGCCTCGTGCTTTTAAAGATGTCACTGACCAAAACAAATGGCAGCAGCTGCGCACATGGAAACAGGCGCTTGACCCCTCGGCTTTGTGCGCCATTTTTCTTCTTCGGAACATCTGAAGTCACTATTAATTCGGTTATGTGCAAGGATCCTGTTTACTGCAGAGATTTTATTAAGGAGACAATGGCGGTGAAATGGCTTAAATACAGAGTCAACTCCCACGCTCAGGAACCGATTATCTAAGGATATGGGTTACTCATTATCCTTGATACCTAGTAAGGCCACTGCCTGGCCTATTTGTAGTTCTTAAGGAGGAAGGGAATTGGAATGTAAATGACTCAAATATAGTAATGTCGCTAGCATGAACAATAAAGTACAGAAGGCGGGAATGAAGACATTGTAAGGATCAGGCTGCCCACGTCCGTCTCTATCGGCTGACCTGCCAATACCAAGATCATCAATCATGCTCTACGCAGATGAATGGAGACCTGGGAACCCAACAAAGCACACTCTGCTCCAAGAAGAGAGACCCCATTCTTATTCCAATGCCTTTGTGTCACTTGCGGGGAGACTGTAAGTGAACAAGACATGCAGAATCAATGCCCCTGCCCTGGGTTTCCCCAGGGGACACCGCCTCCTCAGTGCCGGCATGGAAGCAGGTGCTCAGTGAAGAGAGTTTAATTCCATGCTGACAGCGGCCAGAAGACCATGCGAAACACGGGGATTTTCCAGAGGAACCAGCTAAAGTCTGTGTAAGACTTTCACATCTAAACCATTCATCTAACACTTTTCCACGATGATCTTTCACTTTTCCCATCTGAGTCTAAGCTCCATGAACTCCAGACCTGTGAACTGAGTATTTCTTAGTATCTTGCACATAATATCCAAGCTCACTGCCAGTAAGTTGGTTCTGAGTAGTAGCTGCCCTGGAGAGCAGACTGGAATTGCTTCCTCAGGGTACCAAGGCGAGGAGGCAGCCGAAGGGCAGGCCTCACTAGCCAGCAAACACACGAGGGACACTGGTAAAGCGAGGTCAGTAGGTTCGGTTATGGTGGCCCTTTGAGCTGTCACAGCTGAGGGGCAGTGTACATTCTTGGGGAAGGAGGGAGGTGAACATTGGAAGAAACCTGTAAACGGAGTTCTCCCCACTACCCCACCCCCAGGGTCAGAGCACTTGGGGCTTTGGCGGGAAGTAGATTTGGACATGTGTGGTCTGAGCAGACAAACACAAAAAGAAGAGGCTGCACAACCCCATCAGACTGTGCCCGCGGGGCTTCCCATGCATGACTCATTGTTTGGAACCAAACTCTAATACGGCCATTGGGTGTGCTTAGCACTGACTGAGAATTTTTGTTGGGAAAAACCCTCCAGCCCTGCATCTTTTTCTGCTAGGCGTTGTTCATTTTTGTAACGATACACTAACGTCATCATTGCTTTCCTTCACATCAAGGAATCGTGTGGAGTAAAGATTAACTGCCGTAACACGCGCCTGAGACCACGGGCCGAAGTTGAGTGTCGGTTTCCTTTTGCAAGTCGGTAGAAAAACAATATAATCCAAAGACTGTTTATCTATAGGCAGCTTTTTAAAAGGAATGTTCCTAACTCCCTATGTCAAAGAGGGGAAAAGAAAAGAAAAGAAAGGCTCATGCCTATCATTTCTAAAGAAGCTATGATGGTGGGCGTGGTGGGTTATGAGATGTTCCACAGGGGCTTGCAGTTCAAATCCATCAGTCACTCGACAGGAGAAATATGAGGCTTTCTATTTCTGTAAAGAGTTCCGGTCTGGGAAACCCACAGGGCTACTTCTCCTCTGTCCCAGAGGAGATTCCGCCTCACTGGCAGGGAGTTTCTTTGGATCATTTCTAAGGACCATAGAGGTTGGCACACTGTATTATGCCCCACCATTCTGCAAGAGGCTATTGTATTCCCTGTTACAGTTAGTGACAAAGGGCACAATCGTTTGTACTATTGCATAAACAAGCCCTCCTTTCCCTTTTCAAGTTGCTCCTGTCCCTTGCAACTTCTATATTTTCTGCAAATCGAGTGTGTACAGTGTGTGGTCTGCTCAAACAAGATGGAATACCTGCCGATTCTGCCTCTCTTTTATTCATGTCAATATAAAGTGATTATGAGAGAAATCACAACGCCATCATAGAGGCTCATGCGCTGGCAATCTGGAGACATGGCAGTAGCCGGTTTAAAGCAAAGCCATCCCTAAAAAAAGCGAGGTCTTCCAAAGTCCAAAGGAATCAGAACTACACCCTCTTGTACCCACAGCACCCGGAATCCACCCTTCAAACATGTTTATCTCCAACTGCACAACCCAACCACTGACCAAACCACAGCTCAGGCCTGATTTAGAAAAGTTCACAGACTTACCGAACTACACAACTCCTGCCGGAAAGCACAAATGTCTGTGCTCTGCCTGGCATGGATACAATGCCTGGGTGGGGAAAAAAGCATCTAGTTTAAACTCAGCTGCCCACTGGGGACCACCATGACTGGTGACTTCAAAGCAGCACGAACCGGTCTCTCCTTTGCCACAGTTTAAGAGGCAGAACAAGCGGTCCCACAAGCACCAGCCACGAAGAAGGGCAGCGGCTCAGCCGCTGGCCCTGGAACATGTATTGCTGACCCTTGTACGCGTGTACACACACACACACACACACACACACAATCACTTAGCTTATGCTTCTCACACCTCAGCAGGCTCTCTTCCCAAGTGAGAGGTGAGCAGGTCACTGAGGGATTCTCACAGGGCTTCCGTCAGCATGGGAAGAGCGTGATCACCTGGGAGGCGCAATCACCAATCACAAGGACTCCCGGACTAGTGTCCTTGGCAAATCCTGAAACTGTGGCCTCCCCCTACTGGGTGGGGAAACTGTTTTAGAGAACGCTTGGAATTCAGAGCTAAGAGGAAGGAAGGACTGTGAAATTCTTACTCTGAAACTGGGGGTTGTTAACACGAAGGCGCTCCCCTCTCCTGGCAGAGCGGGCTCTTGCTTCACCTTGGGGAGCGAGGATGAACCGTGTTCATTCTGAGATCAGAAACCAACTTGGGTCTGAAAAGGAGTTCACGAGAAATCCAAAACTGTGAAGCCAGACAGCCAGGGCCGGTTCCTCCTGCTTCCCTTTCCCTTAATGTCACCTCCCAACCCCTGACCTGGGACTAGCGTCTGTACAGTTAGTTCATCGGTCTCCTTAGAAGAAAGATACGAGAGGGCTGACCAGGATGATCTCCCAAGTTTTCTGAGTGCCCCGTTTGAGAAAAAGAGCCCCGCTCCAGTCCTAACCCTGGATTTCTGTCCGAATCCACAATGGTGGCTCAACAGGGAACTTCTCGGGTCACGAGAGGGTGAGGATTTGAGGAGGGGAGAGGGGGCCGAGGATAACAGCCTCCTTCCTACCTTTCCTAGAAGGAGGACACAAAACCAGGCTGAACCCGCGTAGATGGGCATTTGTATTTTAGACACAGAAGCAAATGAAGTACACTGATATCCAGAGCCCCTCCCCTCCAAAGAATCAGGAAGAAAGAAGATGGGGGTGAAAAAGGAAATTCCTAGTGGGGACAAAATTCATGAACTCAAGTCAACAGCACAGACAAAGCATTTGACCCGATGAAACTTTTTGGAAAGCACTGTGTAAGTTAAAACGGAAAAGTCAAAGTCACCTTTTCGGGGCTGGGTTCTGTACGTCCAGTTTTCATCCTCAGCTTCCACCTGCTGCCCACAAATGGAGAGCTCGCCGTCGCTGCGAAACAGCCTCTTTGTCTGCCTGGACAAGGACGAGAAGCTGATCCAGCTCACGGCCCGCGAGAGCGAGCCCGAATGGGTCTTGAGTCGGAAGGAACCCGGCGAGCCTTCCTTTTTCATCTCGCTCACATCGGAATCCCCTACAGACAAAGGACAGCCCTCCGCACAGCGCGCTCCCTCGCTCGCTCGCTCGCGCGGCCCCTAACTTGCTCCCGGTCCTTCCAAGGGGCGAGCGCCAGGAGGCGCGGCGCTGGGCGACAAGGTGGCTCCTCTGTCACCCGGTCATAAAAAGACGAGGAAAATGCGAGCGAAGAAAGGTTTTTTTTTAAACCCTAGCCACATTGAAGCACCTGATTTCTAGGTCAGGGAGAGCCACAGACAAAAGATCGAAATAAATAAAAGTACTTTTTTTTTTTTTAAAGCAGCAGCGTGCTGCCCTCAGGAACACTTGTTAGGGCGCAGGGAAGCGCAGCACCAAGGCGCTCCGACCCTGCCAGGCACCCTAGCCTTCAACCTTCCGCCTCCTCCCCCGGCGTATCTCCGCCGGGCAGAAAGGCGGCCGCTGGCTGCAGGAGGCAGTCGGCGTAGTCGGGCAGCCTCTACCCGGGTGACCGTGTAGAGTTCAACCACACAGGTGGCTGGAGAGAGGTCAAGGCATCCCAATCTGGTCCCTGCCCAGCCGGCCACTAGCCCTGCTTCCCGTCTCGGCAGCGCTGGAGACCCACAGGAGGGTTCCACAAACAATAAGCCGGGTGCTTGGATGACAGAGGCGACACTCCGGGAAGAGGCAATAGGCTTGCCTGACACTCGGCTGCCTCATTGGAGACGGGAAGCCCCGCCTCTCCCTGGCCACGCTTCAGTGGCCCGGCCAACTTCTCAACTCCAGCAAAGCCTGGGGAGGGCAAGTGTGTGGCCAGGACAGCCTTCTCCTGAAGGCAAGAACACAGAAAATACACACACAAACAGCATTTCTAGGTGGGCTTAGGAATGTCATCACCTGAGGGCACAGACTTGCAAAGAGAGTAAGAGGGAGCAAAGGTGAGCTAAGGTCCCTTTGCCCCTGGACCCCTGGATGGCTGCTGCCCCTCCCTGAGCAGTCAGAGGGTGGGTCTGGAGACCCTCCCCTGGCGGTCCCTGAGGGTCATTCCTCTCCAGGGCTTTGAAGGCTCACTCACCCTATCATCAGTGGAGAGCAGCCCCTCCCAGCCCTCCCCTTACAGTCCCTCAGTCAAGGCAAGTGAAAACATCTTGAGCCAACAGACTGGCCAGTCCTAAACCACACTCAGGCCCTTGTGCAGGAGCGGCTACAATTTGGGCTGCCAACTTCCGGTGCTGGTGAAGAATCCCCAAAGTGCCACGGACTGCCAAAAGGACACACAAATCTGTCTTGGAAGAAGTACAGCCGGAATTCCGCTCCTTAGCGGCAATGATGGCAAGACTTCGCCTCCTGTTGTGCTTTAGACCCATCGTGGGGAGAGACCAGTCCCTAGAGAAGGACACTATGCTTGGTAAGAGATGGCCACGGTGGCTGCGACAATGGGCTGACATGACAACTGTGAAGATAGGCACAGGGTCAGGGACTCCTAAGAGCCACCACCACAAACCTAAACCCCAGATCTGATCTGCTGCTCCTGGCCTGAGTCCCTGGGGTGTGTCTGAAGGACCCAGCCGGTGCGGGGTTTAGGCACTCCTTTACCAGCAGAAAGGCCTGCTGGCTGCGGGCTGCCCTGAAGAAGAAAGAAATGGCAGCCTGCGATGCATACATGATAGCTTCAGAGACCCTACAACACACCTGTCAGCTTCCAAGACTGTAATTCTTTATGGGAGTAGAAAGCCCCATCTTTATCTCCAGGAGCACTGGTGGGTTCAAAGTGCTGACCTTGCGGTGAACGGGTCACCCACCACGCCGCCACCGGGAGCCGTTATCCATAGAGAGTGCCCTAGGGTACTTGGAATGGTTGGAGATTTGAGTCTACCCAGAAGTGCCTCCAAAGAAAGGCCGGGTAATCTCCTGAAAAGACAGGCACAGAAACCCTAATGGCACGGAGCCATAACCCACCATGGCCCCTGGGCTCCTTCTTTATTTGTTCCATTTGGTGTAAAATAATAATGAAAAGTATGCTTTGATCAAAATTTTAAAAAGCAGGATTTTGCATCATGTACCTCTAATTTAAAGCCATTTAAATCCTATAATAAACCCTAAACTACTATTCTTTCTACACCAGAAGCGCTGTTGATCCCATTCTCCCATCTACCTCCTTGGTATATGCTCCAGTACAACAGCAGAGGTAAACTGGGGCTGTTGGGAAGGGAATGCTTTCCTCCAGTCCCTGTCCCTGCCCACTTCTGGGATGGAGCTGATGGGAAGACCTAGAGAGCTGTTCCCTGCCTAGCAACCAACACTAAGGACTGGCCCATTCAGGGGGGCAGACTTGTGACTCAAGCTCACAGCAAATCCACACCCATGTCACACCTCCAGCAATGAGCACCCTGCTGCTTGCAAGACCTATAGATATGTCTGCCCAGCAAGGAGTCTCTGTCTCCTTAGCTCTGCCACCTTTCTATTACATACTGGACCTTAACTGGGAATGCCTTCCTTCACATAAAAGGCCCAAAACATAATTACTTGTAAAACTGATTGAGAGTATTGAGATGAGCCAAGACGGATCTATTGGTTTTAATTGGCGTTGCAGACAACATTTGGATTTTTAACTCTATGTAAAATTTGTATTCCAATCGGCTTAGAAAAAAGTCCAAGTAGATTACTTCATCCAGCCAAATGACCCTTTTTTTTTAACAGAAATTACAGGTGTGTGGTTTTTTCTGAACTGTTCATTCAACTCCCTCGCATGCTTGTTTCCTGTGTGCAGTGTGTTATATGAATGCATGTGGTACTGAAGCAGGCACATGATCCACGGGAGCATGCTCTTCCTGCCAACGAGTTCATTCCGACTCATAGTGACCCTGTGGGACAGGCGAGAACTACTCATATGGGTTTCAAAGACTGTAACTCTTTGCAGGAGTCCAAAGGCCAGTCTTGCTCCCCAGGAGGGGCTGGTGGTTTTGAACTACCAATCTTTCGGATCACAGCCCAATGCCTAACCGCCACACCGCCAGGGCTCCTATACAGGAACAAAGGATGTGTTTTACTTGAGACCCAGAACTCAGGGGGCTCAGTTCATAGTCACGGGGTTGCTGGTTTGTATCCAACCAGAGAGAAGGATCTTGGAAGGTGGGCTTTGCAATCTGCTTCTGCAAGTCCGAAACCTTGGAAACCTTATAGGATCCACTCTACTCGGCAACTAAGAGCAGAAGGAAGAACCACACATTCCCATACCAAGAGAACCCTTCCGGCAGCAGGGACCCGCTCACTTTGTCCATTGGCTTCATCATCCAGTGCAACCCCCGAGAGCCGCAACTCCGGACGGCCTGCCTTGTTTTTCTGAATTTCCCAGGTTTTCTTTCTCTGGCCGGGCAGGGTCCTAGCACTTTCCTGCTGTCTGTCTCCCTGGGAAGTATTTGAGCTCTGAGGTTCCAGCAGTTGTCCGCCTGGCAAAGGTTCCAGTTTCAACAGGTTTCTTATCTTGATGATAATCCCCAAGTGGAAGAGTTTGACTATTAAAAGCAAAATAAAAAATCGGTTGCTCCCAATAAATGAAGCGATCGCCTTCAAAGAATGAAACATTTTAATTGAGTCATTTCCTCCCCGCCATGAAAACCTCCATGAGCACATGTTCCTTCCAGGCACTTCCAGCCAGCAGGCAGAACAGATTTCATCAGCACCCTGACCGTGCAGCTCTCTCGCCTGTCTCCCCTCACTGCCAGCCTGTCACACGGAAACTTCTGCTGTCATCCTTGTGCCAACAACTGCTCCCCTCCTTTCATGTTGCCCTTGCTGAGTTGCTGGCATGAGGAAACCAGAACCGCACGCCTTCTGAAAGGACCCATTCTGCGGGAGCCAATGAGGGCTCCGAATGAAAGGCAGAACGTTAAGAGAACAGCAGCCCCTTAGCCTTTGACTTATGGGACGGAGCAGGAGGGCTGAAGTGGCTGGAGCCTCATGGGTGGGTCTATGGCAGGCTTGTGACTCGCTGGCTCTTTTATATCAAGGGCCTTGAACAGAAGGTAGTGAGCACCTTACCCATCAGGCCTGACACGAGGATCAGAAATCTGGACATTATTTCAGGTGAGCTCTAAGGAAGGGAGGCAACTGGGATCTATTAGCAAGCAGAGCGCTAGACTCATCTTTGGGAATTAGAGTCCAATACCCGTGGATCTGAAGAAAATCTGTTTGTGTTTCTTCTGACGGGGGCAAGGGAAAGGTCCATTACTCATCAGACCTCCAGATTCCAATACAGAACAAAGACTGGACTTTCTATTCCCGCCAAGAGTTAGATTCTCTACTTCCATGGGCACTTCTACCTTCTCCGACACAGCGGTTCTCAACCTTCCTAACGCCACGGCCCTTACATACAGTTCCTCATGTTGTGGTGACCCCCAACCATGAAATTGTTTTCATTGCTACTTCATCACTGTCAGTTTGCTACTGTTATGATGAATCAGACAACCCCTGTGAAAGGGTCGTTTGACCCCCCCCCCAAGGGGTCGCGACCCACACGTTGAGAACAGCTGTCCTACAGGGTCACTAAGAGTCAGCATCAACTTGCTCACAGTGAGAGCAAATGAGGGAAATCCCCAGACTCCGAAGGCCAAAGGTTTGCTCTAATAAAAATGGCTAAATACGACAGGATAAAGGATTAGATAAACCCATCGACCCAACCAGGCCTGGCTGCACTCTGCTGACCAGCTAGGAGCAGAACCCCGCTTCAAGTGGCATCGGTGCTTTGGCCTAAAAAGGTCTTGGCAAGTGCTGTGCCCTTCACTTGTCTCATCTGCCCAGCCATCCGCCCGCCACCCAGCAGCGGGCAGGAGAACACAATTCTGAAGTGAAACCAGAGATCAAGGAAGCACGGGGCGAGATTGTACCAGTTGGTGGGCCTGATGGGCCGGCTTGGCTGGGTGTGGCCGACACAAACAGAAGGCTCATGGACAGAGACAAATATGGGGAGAAGCACTTAGAAAACCCCAAGTCCTATCTCCACTCCCCTCCCCTCCAACTGCAGGCCCGTCTAAAGCTGCCCGGAGCCGGGTAGGATGCAGGGAACTGTGCACCTTATCAGATTACCACTTGAATCGCCCAGGCGACCCAGAGGGACTGTCAGCATCTGCGACAGAGAGCAGAGGCTTTCCAACTGTCATCTCCTGTGAATAATTTAAGACTGAAATTCAATGGAAATCTTTCTATGGGGTAAACTGTACACTCTAATAATGAACACTTATCTCAACATCTAAAAAATAAATAGTATGAACCAGATATTCACCCCCCACCAAAAACATCTATTTTCCTCTCATTTTGCTCCCACTCCCATCCCACCTGGGCCAACAAGCAAGCAAACTCCCCACAGTACCTTAAATTGTCCTTCCACTAACCCCTCCCGATGAATTAAACAGCTAATCGTATTCAAGAAAGAAGTCATGGCAGATGAAACACAGCTAATTACCTAGAGAGACAGAAACACACACACACACACACACACACCTATTTTTCAGGATGCCCCATACTTAGTACTGTTTCTTCAACATTTAAGAGACAGGAACACACTGCCTATTCGTCGTTAAACCCTGGCTTTGGAAGTCAGCGAGGGATCCTTCAATGGGGTTTAGTGGTGTTTACTATCAATGGGAAGGTGAAATGCAAGCCCTGTGTATTTATACTTCAGCACAAATCGAAATCCCGCCTTTCAAAGTCTCCATGTCTGAAAAGGACTCGTGAGCAGCTCGGACATCCTGAGCCTGCATCCGTGACTCCCCAGGGATCACTTGATACACAAGCAATATGGCAGCACATCGCTGCTTCCATGCCCTGAGGCCGAACAGGATCCTCAGGGATTCTGGCACAGAAGCTGACATTGATAGCGACCATGCCCTGCCAGAGGCTCGGCGGGCAGTGTATCACCACTGCGCTGAACCATCCTTGAACAGAGGGGGAAAACCCTATCCAAAGTAGAAGGAAAACCAAACAACAACAAAGCAAATATTGCCTTTGAGTTGATTCTGACTCACGGTGAGCCCAGGTGTGTCTGAGCAGCTCTGTGCTCTAGGGGGTTGCCTTGACTACCATCCTATGGAAGCAGACATCTATATCCCACAGGATGAGCCCACTGGGTGGCTTCAAACAGCCAGCCTTGAGGTTACTGGTCAAGCACAAACCATCTGCACCGTACAGAAACCTTATTCTGATGATAAAACTGGGCACTGACTGTGAAATGTTTTTGAGAACCAAGGATGAACTTATATGAAGATAGAAATTAAATGCTAAATTAAAAGAAAAGTTTAAAATAATTCATCTCTTTGTGCAGCGGTGACATCTCTCCGATGGCATTTCCAGGAATGGAGGTAGTTATTTTTCTTTCACTCCTAAAAATGCCCAAAGGAGTCCCGGTGGCACAGTGGCTATGCTGGGGCTGCCACACGAAGGGTCAGCAGTCGAAACCACTCACCCGTCCACATGAGAAAGACCAGGGTTTCCATGCCCATCGAGAGTCACGGTCTCCAAACTCACGGGGGAAGCTCTAGCCTGTCCCATGGACTCGATGGCAGTGAGCTTGGTTCTTTGAAAAGTGCCCAGGAGATGCCAGGCCATCGGCCACTTCTCAGAACAGAACTAGGCGATAGCACTCCCTGGGGGCAGGGATGGCCTCTTTATGCTCCTCACGCACAACCAGCACTTGAAGGATGTTGGTGGGAAGAGTAAGCAATGGAACCATCTCTGCATGTCCGGTAAAAAGACAGCCAATAGAACCACCCGTGCATTTTCGCATTCTCACTTTCTGCTGATCTTAACATGTTTCCGGACAAGATGATAATCCAAAAACTAAAAACCCATTGTCACACTGCCATCAAGTGGATTCCAACTCACAGTGACCCTAAAGGACAGAATGGAACTGCTCCCTTAAGACTTTCTAGACTGTACGCCTTTATGGGAACAGACAGCCTCATCTTTCTCCTGCAGAGCACAGGGTGGGTTTGAACTCCTGATCTTGTAGTTAGCAGTCCCGCACTTATCCCACTATGACACCAGGGTTCCTCACCAAAGCAAAAAATTGCCACCGAGTCAATTATGATGCATGGCAACCTTAGATAGGATTTCTGGGCCATCTGCTACTCTTGGAGTGGCTGTGAATTTGAACTGCTGACCTTGAGATTAGCCATCCAAAGCTTCCCTCACAGCACTACCAGTGCTCCTTAAGATCACCCAGTTCCTTATCTCTAAGTCCCTCCTTTAAAAAAAAGTATACACACAAAAAATTATGCACGCTATCCAGTGCCAGCAAGGTGCTTCCTCGCATGCTTGCCCCCAGACGCTTGCTGAATAGTTTGGAGGCCACTCAGCCGCACAGACCTTATTGTGGGTGCTGTGAGCAAACAGAGCTGGGTGGAAGGTACCTCCTAAACGGTTCTTCACTGTAAATCGTACCCAGAACTCATGCGCAAGTAAAGCTTGGCACAAAAACAAACAAGTGATGGGAGTAGTGATACCATAAAGGTAGGGTAAGGTGGGGGGAGAAGGGGAAGAAAGGGAAACCGACTCAATGAATAGACACCCCCAAGGGGGGTGAACAACAGAAATGTGGGTGAAGGGAGACAGCGGGCGGTGTAAGATATGAAAATAATAATTTATATTTTATCAAGGGTTCATGTGGGTGGGAGAGTGGGGGAGGGAGAGGGGAAAAAAGAAGAGCTGATACCAAGAGCTGAAATAGAAAGAAAATGTTTTGAAAACGACGATGGCAACGTCTGTACAAATGTTCTTGATACAATGGATATATGGATTGTTTTAAGAGCCCCCATTAAAATGATTTCTAAAAACAAAACAAAAGCCAGCCAGAAAATGGAAGTGTGTATGGTAGGCTTCACGAAGGTCACGCCGGGCTATTCTACGGGAGTCGGTGAGTCATCTCCAGCGATGGAATGGAGCCCAGAAAGAAGGATGGGTTTGTTTATCGATCGCTTGCTTAGAGATCAGCCGGACAGGCGGGTTCAAGAGCACAGAAGATAGAGAGCTTGTGCTAGGGGAGGTTCAGGTTTATTTCGGGGAGAGATTAGATAAGGTTCCAGTTGCTTCTCTTGTCATGCAAGAAAACTAAGGAAACGAGTGCATGCTTTTAGTTAGCTAAGCACCTAGAGGTCTGCGGGACTCTTGTTTCCCGTGATCAGAGGGACTGGCCGCGTGTGTCCTAGTAAATATGTTATTAAGATGGCCGGTCGCTGGAGAAGGGCAACTTGCTTGGTGAAGTGGAGAGGGTCACCGGAAAAGAGGAACAGCCTCACGGAGGTGGACTGGCACAGAGGCTGGAGCGGTGGCTCCGCCCAACCACAGCAGGCCCTCCAGAGTAGCGGACGAGAGGGAAGCACTCCCAACTATTAATGTTTGTCCATTTCCACGGAATCAGGACTTCACCTCAGGGCCAATTTCAACATCCTACCAATTTAACAACCAGCCTGCTAAAATCCTGCAGATGGCAAACACCGGGTCTCACAAGCGAGTACAAGTCGGCTCAAGTATACCACTGAATTGTGACTGACATGATAATTGGGTGAAAAGAATGTCTTGGTAGAAAATAGCCCACAATCATGCTATTTTTCTTCTTCCTCTTTAAGTACAGGGCTGGGAGAAGGAACCCACCATTAGGGAAGGGGACAGAGAAGGAACCTGTGAATGTTATCATGAGGCCAATAGACAAAGAGAGAATCCCCCACGACCAGGGGCCAGGGAGGCTCGCTGACCACGCAGGAAACGCAGCTGATGCAGCTTGGCCTGCTGAACGTGACGAAGACTCCAAGTGTTGGCTGAAGAAGAACAAACGCCACCACCCTCAGGACGCATTCCCCTCCACGCAGAGAAAAAAAACATCTTCGCACCGGGACCAACAGGTAACATAATGAGAAATGAAGAAGATACTGATTCAAGGAATTCTTCTGACTTGGTGGGTCCATCCTATCATGCCCGTGGTAGCGGCAGTCCAGGAATCAACCCCGATTGCCCCACAGTGGGCCAACCTAGTTTGCAGGCACCATCTAAAGCAGGGGTTCTCAACCTCCCTTGAGCATGGATTCTCATGTGGCGGTGACCCCCAACCGTAAAATTACTTCTGTTGCTATTTCATAACTATAATTCTGCTACTGTTATGAATCGTCATGTAGATATCTGATACGCAGGATCTATTTTCATTGTTACACATTGAACATAATTAAAGCATAGTGATTCATCACAAAACAATATGTCATTATATATTGTGAAATATTTATTTCTAATGACAAATAAACGAAATTTTGTCCTCGAGCACGGTGTAGTATGGGTAACAGTCTTAACGCCGGGTACTTGTAGGTGGGTATATCTGCATGTGGGAGAACCTGCCTGGAGACGGCTAGAGAAGTGGTGTCTTGGTTCCTAAGACCATCGGAAATATGTGTTTTCCAATGGTCTTAGGTGTCTTAGGCGACCCTTGTGAAAGGGTCGTGACCCACAGGTTGAGAACCGCTGATCTAACGTGTTAAAGAGCAAAGGTGTCACTTTAAGGGTTGGGTGTGCCTGACCCATGTCAAGGTCTTTACAACCTCATATTCGCGCAAAAGCTGGGCAAGAAGGAAATGGCCTGAAGCTGAACCAGGACGCCTTTGCATCACGGTGCTGACAAAAGGAGTTGAAAGTCTTGCAGACCACCCCCCCCCCAAGGACAAACAAATCCGCCTTGGAAGAAGCGCACCTGGGTTCTCCTTCGCAGCGAGGATGGGGAGAGTTCAGCTCACGTAATCTGACCGTGTCCCTGGAAAAGGACATCACACTTGGTAAAGTAGCGGGGAGCATAAAAGAGGAAGCTCCTCCACCAGATGGAGCGACACAGCGGCTGCAACCATGGGCTCAAACACAACAATTGTGAGGATGGGGAGGGACCAGGCCAAGTTTCATTGTGCTGGTGCAGGGGCCCACTCGAAGACCCCCAACACCACCACAGTCGGGGTCTTCTTTGGGCTCTTGTCTCGTGCTAATGTTCTCCTGAACCTTAACTATGAAGAAGGCATCGTGCTTGTTAAAGCAGGGGTGAGTGAGAAAGCGGGTGTCCCTCAGATGGACTGACAGAGTGGCCACCAGCAGGGGTTCAAAGCAGGGCCAGACAGCGTCTTGTTTTTGCTACGGCGCTCACTCTGCTATCACGGCGATGTTGACTCACGGCAACCTTCCCAGATAGGGCAGATCCGCCCCTGTGGGTTTTTGAAGCTGCAACTTGTCACAGAAAGCCTCAACTTTCTCCCAAGGAGCAGCTGGTGGCTTCAAACCTCTGACCTCGTGGTTAGCATAAGCCACTCCACCACAAGGGCTCCTCCCCTTCGTGCATCTCAGCTCGCTGTGTGTTTGGAACCAATCCGACCTCACTGTGAAACAGCAGCATGCATTCTCTGAGAGGAGCCCTGGGAGCAGGCTGACGGAAAGGACCGTAGTTCCAACCCATCCGCTGCGCATCAGCCTTCTCTTGAACAGAGCACAGCCTGGCAGAAACCTCTGGGGGCGGGGGTGGGGCAGGGGAGCACTTCTAGCCTGTCCTCTCAGGCCACTAGAGTCAGAATCAACTAACTCAAGGACCCCAGGTCCTTCAAGAATGTATCATAAGATGTTGGCAATTCCATGGCAGGAGTCTCCGCTTCCATGAGGGGAACCCAAACACGATTCCAGCTGGTGAGCCTTCGGTGCAACCACCGGGAAGCCAGTAGCAGCTTCTGTGGGGCGCTGCAGTCAGACAGGTTTCAGTGGATCTTCCGGACTAAGATGGCGGGAGCAGAGAGGCCAATCAACCTACCTCCAAAAATCAGTCGGTGGCAACACTTTGGATCAACCCAGGATGAGGATGGCTGGGGCCCAGGCAGGATTGTGTTTCATCACAAGGGGGAGGTCGCCGAGTCAGCCTTGACTTCAATGGTAGCTCACAAGCAAGTCATTTACCACCGTGGGGCCCAATTTTCCCCAACACCTTTCTTAAATGTTTATTTTTAAGTCCACTTTGCAGGTGAAGTTGGGACCCAGAGCCGGCCTCCTTGTGTTCTGGGTTGGTTTTAAACCGCCCCTCCCGGCAAGTGCACTGACGGCAGTGCATAGGACACACAGGCTGACAAGCTGGGTTTCCAGACCCAGCCTCCACAGCCGTCCGTCTGCAAGAGCCCCAGCCCTCTCTGCCCTCATCACTGCTTTGAATCCCCAGGAATCACCTGCCTGCAAAACAGACATGCGGGGTCTACTCCCCACCCCTGCAAAAATAAAATAAAACAAAAATCTTTCTGAGATTAACACAGGAAGCTGATCTCTTCAAATGTGTTATTGTTATTAACATTTTAACACCTGGGGCTGGGGAGGGGGAAAGAGAAAAAAAATACACAAAACACAACTCCAGAGAAGGGGAAATTAGCTTTGACAGATTTGCAACCTTTACTGTGAAAGGCTTAACTCGGAGCAGATGGCCCTGTTAGAAACATGAGTTTTACCTCCTCTGCACTGGGTGGAAAGCATGCTTGAAGTCGGGTCTTACAGATCATGGGTCCTTGTGGGTTGGAAGCATCCTGAAACCATGACCGGTGGGGCTGTGGCTGACCACAAGATGGCAGCCCGGATAAAAGCCCGGGTAGCTAGCTGAAGAAGGAGTATTGGTAGTCAAACCCTGGCCCAGGTGGGGTGAGCGACCAGCAAAAGACCCCGCGGATAACTGTAACACGAGGGTATCTTGTAACATAAACACAGTCAAACATCCACTCACTTTCCATCACCGACAGGGGAAACCAGAAACGTCTTCCTGGGCAGCAGGCGCCAACCAGTAGAGGTATTAGTTGCCTGGACAACATCCAAGAACCCCCATCTTTGTTGCCCACACCTGCCTGAGCACAGGCCTGAAGGACACGGGGTCTCCATCCGTCTCAGGTGCCCACAATCTCCTGGGAAGGATAGGGCCAAGCGTCAACCGGGAGCAGGGTTACACGACGGTGTGTGTAGCTCTTTCGATACACAGGTGTGACTCTGAAGTCAAACTGATGATGTCTAAAGGCTAATTTTCAGATAGCGGTGATTCCATCTATTTGTAAAAATTAACTCATGGCCCCTTAATAATTGATAAGTTATCAAGGGTTCATGAGGGAGGGAGGGAAAATGAGGAATTAATACCAAGGACTCAAGTAGAAAGAGAATGTTTTGAAAATGATGATGGCAAATGTGAAAATGTGCAAAAAATTTAAAAATGAAAATGAACTCAGGGCTCTCAAATACTTTTTTAAATGGTTGTGAGGGATAGGATGGGCTCAAAAGCTTGCAGACCCCTGGCCTGCAGGTCAGGTTTGCGGAGCGATGGCTGGTGGGCTGTCCTCACAGCTCAGGGAAGGAATTCCGGGGCGCAGGGCTTGATGAGCAAGAGCAGCTCCCCAGAGACTGAAGCTCCACCGTTCAGCACAGGGAAGGGCCCTACTACTGCTCCCTGGTGGACCTGGGGTTTCCCCTCCTTCCCACCCCCAAACCTCCCAGGGGCAGAGAGCCTGCTCCCATGGGGTTCCTCAGCTGGCCTTAGGTGACTGATGGGTTAGCCAAACACACATTCCCTTCTGTCCGCCAACAATATCGGATCCTGTGCTGGGGAGGAGGGTGTAACTTCTCTCTGGGCTTGCACACAGCAGTGTTGACTAAAGTTTAGTAAGAAAATCATGTAAGAAGCAAAGCCAGGCTTTATGGCTTCGTCTGCTATCCGTCAAAACCATGCCCAGGAGGGCAAGAGAAAGAGAGAACTATTTCAATTAAACAGAACTGGATTCCAACCTTGATTTCGAAACCCCTTTTCTAACAGCCACAGAATCCAGGCCCCAACGGGAGAAAATGAACAGAGCAAGGCTGCCACCCAGTGGTGTTATGAATCAAGCATGTGACACGATAAACCCACTGCCAGTGAGTCCTACTGTGTGGAGCTGGAGGCTCCACCAGGTTTCCGAGCCTAGATACCTTTCATGGAGCACAAAGCTCCATCCTTCTAGGTTTGAGTTGCCAGGCCTGGTGCTTAACCCAGGACTGAAGACACTACCCCACTAGGGCTCGGTAGAGCAGTGCAGGGAACAGTATGCGGAAATCAGTAAAGATTATTAGACATGATCTTTCAAACGTGATGATTTCCAGAATGTCATCAGAAAATGAAACAGGGAACTAGTAGCACTAGGTTTTAAAAGGAAGGACAAGAAATGCTTGTAATAAATATGACATTGTAGCCTAAGCTACGAGGAACCCAGGCAGCACAGGGGTTCGACCACGGACTGTTAACCATAAGGTCTGAAGTTTGACCCCACCTGCTGCTCCTTGGGAGAACGATGGGGCGATCTCCTCCCATAAAGATTTACTGTATCGGTCACCCAACAGAGCAGCTCTACCCTGCCTGTCCTGCAGGGCCAAGTGTGGACACAGAATTGACTGCATAGCAATTGGAATTGGAGCCTAAAGGCCAGACCGGCTGGGGGGTGGGGTTAAAATTATGGAAACTTCCAGAAGAAAATTATAGACTACAGAACATTTCTATGCATTAACACAATACTGCACAAGAGTTAAAGACCGAAAGGCCTCAGGTAGGAAAGTAGTCCTTTGTTTTTTTAAACGGAAATATCTGTAGATACGATGTAGCCAGGTGAGGTGAATGTGTGGATACAATGTAGCCAAGTGGGGGTGAATCTATAGATATAATGTAGCCAAATGAGGTGAATCTATAGATACGATGTAGCCAAATGAGGTGAATCTATAGATACGATGTAGCCAGGTGAGGTGAATGTGTGGATACCGTGTAGCCAAGTGAGGCGAATCTATGCTACAATGGCCGGTGAAACAGTCAGGGGTTGGCTGGGCGCATGTGAGAAGAAATCTTGGAGCAAAATATGCGGTTTGCAGACCACAGTTCCCCTTCTCTCCTAGCAGCCCACTCCACGACTCTGGACTCTGGACACAGGTAGGGCCCTGGAAAATGAGCTGCCATGGCCTTGGACAGCTCTGTTACAGACTCTCCTAGGCAAATTCTGTGCCAGCAGTTTTCCCATTCTCATTCATATTCTCTCTCTCTCTCTCTCTCTCTCTCTCTCTCTCTCTCTCTCTCTCTCTCTCTCTCTCTCTCTCCCTCTCTCTCTCTCTCTCCCCCCCCCCAATTCCATAGAGGCTTGAAGAATCCCATCTGAAGGCCATTAAAACGTACATACCCACTTCCACACAAACCAGAAAATCAATCCAGTTCAGACAGAGATCGATGGAATCTTGAAGCTGGAAGTTAACCCAGAAACAAATGGTTCAAACCTCACATGGTGCACCTAGAGACAGAGAGGCTTAGCTGGGCCCGGCCCCCAGCTCAACTTGAGTCCTACAGGACTGGGGTCCTTAAGACTCTACTATACTAAGAGCTTGGAGTCTGGCTCCGAAGCCCCAGGCCCCCTGGATAGTCTGCAAGCACATCAGTGAGTCACACTCCTGCCTCCCTTCACTCTTCCAGTCGCACGGGAGGCGCAGAGGCTCACCCACTCACAGACCAGAGGACTAAGACACTTAAGGACTCAGACGTTCCACGCAACCCGAAAATCAGTCCAGCCAATGGCTAACTCAACCTGAAAGTAAGATCTAACCTTCTATCATCAAATACTTCCTTTTAACCTACAGTGAAACAACACAGCCTCTTTAGCAGATGGAAAGTGAGTCAGCCGGGCACAGACTCACACACAGTACACTGGGTGGCTCCTTCACAGAGCTCTCCCTCCAGGTCACAGACACGGCACGTAGCCACATGAAGAGGGCGGCGGGATGTAGTTATGAATTCGTCAACTGCTCGGCCCCACCTCCTCTTGCTAATTCAGCCCAACTTCAAAAGGGCGTTTTAAAAGCAGTTCAGCTGTCAGAAGTTAACCCTGAGAAAATCACTGAATCAAAAAGTGGCTTGGCCTGTCTTTCCCAAACTGGTGCTAAGGGACAGAAGGAAATAACAAAAACCCTGCTCCGTTGTGGGTCTGAGTCCGGGAGCAAAAAGTCGCTGCCTATGCAAATAAGTATGTTTGATTCAAATAGCTTTTAAAAGGGGTTTTGTTTGGTTAATGATAGAACTCTCAGGCCTTTGATATGGTAAATATGCTCTGAATTGCCAAGAAAGGTTGGGGGTGGGTGGGTGGGGTGTTGCTATTTATTTGATCTTCTTAATTGTGTGGGGAAGGACGCAGCAGCATGGCAGTCACAAGTTGGGCAGTTCGAGACCACCTCTCAAGGGCAAGTCCACCCTGCCCTATAGGGTTCTTACGGCTCGATGGCACAGTATTTGCGTATGGAGTTTGGCTGTATGGAGGTGCCCTAGTGGCACAACGGGTTCAACATGGGGCTGCTAATCACAGGGTGGGTGGTTTCAACCCACCAGTCGCTCCCAAGGAGAATGAGTTGGTTGTCTGTCTCCATAAAGATGTAGTTACAGCAACACTGTGAGCAGATCTACCCTATGCTACAGGGTCACGGTGAGGCAGGAGCACCAGCACACCGTGGGTTGGGTAATCTTGAAGCTCCAAACTCCAAATTCACTGCCAATGAGTCGATTCTGACTCAGTGACTCCTATGGGTTTCTGAGGGTGTAAATATTTACACAAGTAGAAAGCCTCTTTCTCTGAAATAGCATCGGGTAGTTTCAAACAGCTGACCTTATGGTTAGCAGTCACTACCAGGTTGACCTGGGGGAGAAGAGGCACATGGTGCGTCTCATAAACAGTACATTAGGCATATTGGCAACAAACCAAAACCAAACTCATGGCCCTTGAATCAACGCTGACTCATAACAACCTCAGGTGGATTTCTGAGATGGACACTGTTTATGGGGAGTAGAAAGCCCAGTCTTTTTCTCTCAGAGCTGCTAGTGGCTTTGAACTGCCAACCAAGTGGGTTACAGCCCAATGTGTAACCACTACACCATCAGAGATAAGAGACAGAAAATGATTTTTGTTTGTTTTTAACATTTTAGTGGGGGCTCTTACAGCTCTTGTAACATGATGATACATACATCAATTGTATCACATTTTTACATATGGTATCATTATTTTCTAGACATTTATTTTCTATTGAGCCCTTTGTGTCAGCTCTTCTTCCCCCATTTCCTCCCCACACAAGAAAATGATTTTTTAAACCAGTGTTTTTCCCTAGATATTATTTACTTAGGCTAATGTATGCCTATCTGTGATAGTTAGGTATTTCTGCCAATCTAGTCTCCTTGAGGGTGTCACCAATGTATAAGAAACCCTGTGGACAACTGGTCTCTCTCTTGCCCCTCCTCTCCTTCCTGCCTCTGGGGCCAGTGGCCCACGTGGCTCCCCCACCCTGGAACTGTAGGTCCCCTGCCATGCTCCGCCAAGCTTGAATCCACACTCAACTCTGCACCCACCAGCCTGTGGCCTCCCAGATCCTGCTGCATCGCCTGCAGCTGCTTGAGTCTGGAGGGGACTCCAGCTTGTGTCTGAGCCATGGGCTTCCATTGGACTGGGCTGGGCTGCTTCCATGACAGAACTGCCTTCTTGCTGATAGAGTTGTTCCTTGTACTACAGGAAAGAGCCTCGCTGGTGCTGTGTCTCCAGCACACCAGCCTCGTGCCCTCTCTGAAGAAAGGAAACATAGTGCTGGGGAGAAAGCAGCAACAGAGAGCTCTGAGGTTTGAGAAGAACCAGCATCATCTAGGAGAAGTCCTTGGAATAGACCACAAAACAACCCAACATTCCTGTTTTTCTTCCTGAATCTCAATAATGAGTGGAAATGAGTTAGTGTAGCCATGCGTTCAGACACACCCGGAGAGAGTTGGAGGAAACTAAGGTAGAAGTTCCGATGAGTCTAAGGGGCAGACGCACAGGTGAGCTATATAGACAGAGGGTCCCTGGCTGCCATAGCCTCGGGGCATGTACGAGAGGCCTTCAAAACCAACGTTCATGGGCAAGGGGAGTGGAGCGATGCGATTGTCCCACATTCTGAGAGGATAGGGTGCCAACAACCCCCCCTTTCTCCTCCTTCCAGAGAGCAGGACTGTTTTTCTCTCGCGGGCTCTTTGCTCTGGACCCCAAAGGAAGACATGGTTATCAGCCTCCAGTGAGCGAGTTAAAAAAGAACAAAACAAAGCAAGACGGTGCCCAGCTATCTGAAAGAGTAGCAGCTGGGGTCTGAAAGGCTGTCCTCAAGCAAGCAGCCATCTGAAATGAAGCAAGACCCCCAAGACAATGGATGATAGTGGAGGCTCCCAACCCGTTAGGAGCCCCCCATGGACTAAGTCTCCAGTGAATGCCTTCTGACCGCACTGGAGAGAGGTGAATGTCATTGCTTTCGTACAGAGAGCCCGGTTAAGTCGATTCTGGAACATGTCACTGCATTAACATGTTAATGCTCTCCCTTTCAACTCATTTTAAAGTTGTTTTCGGTGTTTAATATTTTCTGCTACCTCTTTGATGAAGGTTTGTCTATGTTTTGTCTAGTCATCGTTGGTTTTGTGGTAGTGGCGGTGGTGGCAGGGGTTTGTTTGCTTTTATGATTGTGTTTTGTTGAAATCCAAGACAGGTAGATCTTTAAAGAGAGTAATTGGATAGGGGCAGGGCAGGGGAGGAATGGGGTGCTAACAACAAGGACTATAAGAAGAAAATTTTCTGAAATTGGTAGTGGTGATGATTGCACAAATCTTTATATGACTGAATGATTAAATGGTGTGCTATGTGTAGTATATGCTAATAAAATATTTAAGGGAGAAAAAAAACCTGGACAAAAGTACCTTCTCCTCTATAGCTCTCAGGCAAAGCAATTAGAAAGGTGTGTCTTTGGTCCAGATCTGAAAGTTGACTTCAAATATCCAAGCATCAATCTAATGGCGACAAAGGAACACAGCCTAGCAGTCAGCGGTAGCCCAGCCTGCCTGCCTCACAGAGAAAACCTAGAGAAGTTGCTGAAACTCTCTAGGCATCCACATAACACAAGGAGGCTAGCTGACCACCCCCACGAGGCCTTCCCGGGTCCCCATCTATCGTTCCATGATACATCTGCATTGGTTCTTGGCACTTCAGATCAAGCAATGCCACCTCTCAATGACTCAAACTACAGTGGGAAGCCCCAGGGTCATGCTCAGGAGATACTTTCTTTTTTTTAATAATGAGACTTTCATTAACTACACGAAAGAGCATTTAATAGCCCTAAAAAGAGACCGAAAGTATTGCATGACTGGTTAAAAATAAGCTTTCGATGAACTAACCTTAAAATACCATGGCCTACTTAAAAGCAGGAAGCAGAACAGTATTTAATCAATGTTTTTATTAAAACGTTAAAACTCTCCTTACATTGAGCAATTAAGGCTCTCATCTGCAAAAGCCCAGTACAGCACTAGCATATGATACCTCAAGCCACAAAAAAGGAAGATCAATATCCAAAGATTTTATCTGCCATCCTAGCGCATCAAGTGCCAAATTATTTTACAAGGCCAGAAATTTTAATTTCGCCACTTACTGTTGCGGTTAACATTGGCTCCAACTTGCGGAGACCTACCCCTAAGAGACGGGAATGTTGCCTGGTCCTGCGCTATCCTTACGAGGCTGGGTTTGTCTGGGCCCCTTGTTGCAGCTACTCTGCCAAGCCATCTCACTGGGGTTGTCTGCATGTCCGCTACCTTTCCCAAACACGACGGCCCTGGCTCAGTGGTTGGTCTTGTGTGACAGTGTGTCCAAAGGAAGTGAAAGTCTCACCATCCTTGCTTTTAAGAAGCATCCTGATCATGTTTCTCCAGGGACTGATTTGCTGAATGTTTTGGCAATCCATCAAAGCAACACCAGTTTGAGCTTGGGAATCCTTCTTAGGGCTTCCTTATTCATTATACAACCGCCCCGTGCCTATGAGACCCACACAGAGAAAATTAACGTTATGGCAACTCGCAATAAAGAGGTATTAATCCTCTCTTTTTTTGGATCCCATTTAGCACAAGAGACATCAAAGACAAAAGTCTTTAGAGAATTTAGGTGAAGTCCTTTGGTAATACAAATGGTGACATCCTCGGTTATTGACCAAAAGTCACCAAGAGACACCTCAGAAGGAAGGCCTGACAATCTATTTCAGAGAGGTCACAGCCATGAAAAGTCTACAGAACCTGTGTGGCCTCCAGAAGTCAGAATCAACTCAAGGACACTGACAGGATGTGCCAGGTGCTATGGGAACGATTTATGGACAGAGGCACAGGTGAGACCATCAGTCCTTGGGAAGCCGCTCCAGTGGGGTTAGCAACTGGTAAGGCAAAGGATGACCACATGATAACCGTGGCAGACATTTTTAATTTCTGAATGATATGTTTTTATTCCGCCGGCATCTCTTTGCAGAAAAGATATGGCCAGCAAGCGTTAAAGCTTGATTCTGACTCGTCCGATGGGGACTCACGCTGCTCTATTCATTCCTTCCCTTTAATTAGCACTTGGTCTTTCCAATCAGCTGATACACATCCTTGTTGGGGGGAGAGGGTCTTTGGTTGTCTTCAGCCTATTTCATTTTCCTGAACAGATGTCTGGGTTTTGCACCTCCTGGTCTAGTCTCAAACTCCTTGCCCTGCTTTCATACGGAATCACCGCGGCTGGTTCCGTGCTCTTGTTCGGGGCTGGACAGGGATCAGTGAGCTTGTTGGAAGCCTTCCCCTGGCTCGCCATGACCTGTTTTGTTTTGTTTTGCCCTGAGTACTGCCCACCGTGTCTCGTTTCTCCTTCTCTTATTTCACTTGCACATAACCCCAATTCTGCTCCAAGCCAAACAGGGCCACAGTGCCTCATGATGATTCAACAAATTTCTCTTTTGCTGTTCATTTAATTCAGTAATGTACAATGGCCTGCCAAATCTGTTCGAAAATTTCCAGGAGATGGTCTGGATTCCTTTTCTGCAGTTGCCTGTATCAGGTGGACTTGAATTTGAATTCATTTTGACATACACACAGTTTCCCAGTGGAGGACAGGGGAGGGTGGTGTCATGTGGGAGAGTAGCTGGGGACACTCAGGGACTGGACAGACCTGGGCTCTATTATAGACTCAACTTGTACCTGCTGTGTGAATCTGGGGCACACAAAAAGGGGGGCCGCTTGCCTAACTGTTCCTTCTTGAAAACCTCCCAGGCTGGCAGCAAGTCTGGATTTGATGGTGCAGACAGATAATTTAGCCAGTAGTGTTCACCTAGGACACCTCCCTGAACATTGGCTGTCTCCAGCAGGTTATCTTTGTGGATTCTTCTTTTTATCTGGTCTTCGCTCCAGAGCAAAGGCTGCTATGGCCTTAGCTTTTCTCAACCCACTGGTCTTGCTTCAGCCAGCAGCAGTTATATGTCAATTTGAAAATAAATAAAAAGCAGGAAATAATCTGTTATATTTGAATATTCAAAAAAAGAAGTCTCAAAAACTCACAGAAAGTTCTACCTTGTTCTATAGCAGCAGTTCTCAACCTGTGGGTCGCAACCCCGGGGTGGGGGGTGTCGAACAACCCTTTCACAGGGGTCACCCAATTCATAGCAGTAGCAAAATTACAGTGATGAAGTAGCAAGGAAAATAATTTCAAGGTCACCAACAGGAGGAACTGTATTAAAGGGCCGTGGCCTTAGGAACGTTTGAGAATCCCTGTTCTACAGGGTCACTATGAATTGAAATTGACTCCTTAGCAATGTGTTTGTTTTTCGTTTTGTGTCTTGTTCCTTCACCCAGAAAAATCACTTCTCTGTGTTCCCTAGTTCACATACGTACTTAGAATACTAAAGTTTCCCCTCTCTCTTCTTTTCTCCAGGACAGACTAACTACCATCAAGTCAATTCTGACTCAGAAAGACCCTCCCTATACAGCAGAGAATTGAGCCTGTGGGTTTCTGAGACTGTAGCTCTTTATAGAGGAAGAAAGCTTGTATTTCTCCCATAAGGCAGCTAGTAATCTGAATTGCTGACCTTGTGGTTAGCAGCCCAAAGAGTGACCCACTGCACTACCAGGATTCGTTTACTCTCCTCCAAGCCCATGCCTATAACATTTCCCAGAAAGAGATTCAGACAGGCCAGCTTGGGAATGGTTTTCAATATAGTCCAAACTACCACATCTAGGGATCAGTCTCACCAAACATTAACATCATGTCATTTGGGACAATATTATAACAAATCCCTGTTGCACCTCTTCCTCCCATATCAAAGACCAGGTCAGTATGCAAAAATATTTTAGGCAAAAATGGAGGATAACCATATAAAATTATATACATAATGGAGGATGGCAACACACTGTTACATAACTGCCAAGTCACCTCATTCCACAACTGCCAAACCACTGAGACTCACCATGGGTCAGCCAAGTTGACACATATCCTTAATCAGCCCAGTTAGCACGACTCTTTCACTTTTTGCTCAGCATAATGGTCATAAACGTGAAGTCAGATAAAGAGACGGCTGATAAGTGAGCAGCAGGTGTACTATCGTAAAGGAAACACTACAAAACAAATTCAGTACAAGAACAAATGCTGTTTGTATTCTATTGTATTGAGTGTTCACAAAAAACTTAACACTTCTGATAAGTTACAGCAACACTTCTGATTACGTTACAGTGACTGCTTTACTGTGATGTTCATTACCAAAAAACAAAACAAAACCCCATTCAACTTATCTGAGCTGAGAAACTGAATTCCATTTTAAATATACCATATATACTTGTGTGTAAGCCGAGTTTTTCAGCACATTTTAAATGCAGTTTTTGTGGTAAAGTTAGATGTCTGGGCTGATATTCGGGTCAGCTTATACTCAAGTATATACGGTAAGTGTAATATACTACCTAGCCAACCGACTAGAAGAGATCGCTGTTTGTACCCATTCAAAAAAAAAAAAGTGACCCAACAGAATGTAAAACTAACAGATCAATATCATTACTACCACATATAAGTAAACCTTTGGTAAAGATCATTCAACAACCATTGCAGCCATACATCGACTGAGAACAAGAAGATGTGGAACAAGGGATATCATTGCTGACGTCAGGGGGATGTTGGCTGAAAGCACCAAGCACCAGAAAAAGGCATTCATCTGTACGGATCAATCCAATCTCTGGAGAGTCTTGTGGAGAATGAGAATCCCGGAAAACATTGTGCTCTTGAGGCAGCTGCACATGAATCAAGAGGTAGTATTGGAGCAAAATAAGGGAATACTGCACGGTGTAAAATCAAAATAGGTGTGTGTCAGGGCTGTATCCTCTCACCACACTTATTCCATCTGTATGATGAGCAAGTCATCAGAGAAGCTGGGTTATATGAAGAAGAATGTCGATGAGGTTTGGAGGAAGGCTGATCAACCACCTGCGATAAGCAGATGACACAACCTTGCTTGCTGAAAGTGAGGTGGCCTTGGAACAGTTGCTGATGAAGACCAAAGATTTCAGCCGTCAGTGTGGGTTACAAGTCAATGTAAAGAAAACCACGGCTTCAAGACGGAACCGACAAGTGACATCACAGTAAGGGGAGGAAAGATTGAAGTCGCCAAGGATTTTGTCTTGATTGAGCTACAATCGATGCTCGTGGAAGCAGCAGGCAAGAGATCAATGATAAGTTGTGTTGGGTAAATCTGCTGCACGAGGTCTCTCTCAAGTGTTGACGAGTTTGATGAGAAGCCAGCGAGACTGGAGCAGGTGTTAGGTCTCTGCCAGCGCTGATGGTGATGCTTCTGTGAGAGGATGTCCAATTGTCTACAGATGGGATATGGGTCTCCATTCTACCCTCACCCCCATCGCTTCAATATAGGTGTTTGATTTGAGGCTTCTGATGCCTGCTACTTGATCCCATCGACACCTCATGATAGGCTGGCATGATTTTTCCATGTGGGCTTGTTGCTTCCCTGCTAGATGGCTACTTATTGAACTTCAAGCCTTTAAGTTTGAAGTTAAAAAAAACAATCTTAGTGAATGCTTGAAATGAAAGGTTGGATGATTTTTTTTTTTCCCCTGTAAAAGAGCAGTTTCAGCATGAATTCAGAGATCCAGAGCAGGCCGGAGATCTGGAGCAGGCTGGCGATCCAGAGGAGAGCTCTTGTCTTCCTTGAGCTAAGTCAGTTTCCAAGACCACCCTCAGCTTATGGCAGCAGAGAGGACCAACTACCCACCCTTGCACCCCCTTGTTCCGATCCTCAAAACAACCAGTTACCGAAAGAAAGAAGCAAGAGAAGATGAATTGAAGATCAGAGGATGAATTCAGGTGCAGGTGTTACATGAGTAAACCAGACTGAGTTACATTCATCATTGGCTGTGGTAGAAGGTTCACTCAGTACACAGTTACTCAAATAAATAAAAGCGACAGAAAACACTGTGTAGAAAAGATGGGTTACTCTGATGCATAAATAATAGAGCACCTGAGTCCAATTAGGTCCTACTAATACAGTGACGTGAAATATGTTTAGTTCTCGTGTCAGATCTCAAATTCTACTTTCCCTTGAGTAAAAAAAGTATTCAAACATTGAGGGGCAGACCCAAAGAAGCAAGTGGACCAATATTTTGCAAAGATAACCTTTTTTATTTTCTAGTGGAAATGAAATGTGCAAGTTCAAGAAGTAAAGTGGTGCCGAGCAAGGATGTCACTTTGAGGACTAAGGAGTCCCAATTGCCTCGTACGCGTGGGAAATCCAGATACTGAATTAGGAAGATCAAAGGAGAATGGGTTCATTTGAAGTATGGTGCTAGTGAGGAATACTGAAGGTACTGGACTGACTGCCAATAGAAAACCACCTATCCTGGAAGAAGTAAGTACAACCAGAATGCTCCTTAGAAGCCAAGACGGTGAGGCTTGGCTCACATAATCGGCACATGGTACCAGAAGAGACCAGTCCCTGGAAAAGGACATAAAGCAGAAGGGCGTTGAAAAGAGGGAGACCCTTGACAAGACAGATGGACACAGTAGCCGCAGCAACAGGCTCAAACATCACAGCCATTGTGAGCACGGACACAGGGCCAGGCAGTGTTCCCTTCCATTGTCCGTAGGGGTCCTTCTGAGTCGGAACCCCCCTGACAGCACCTAATGGATGCAGTAACAGCTGTGCTTGCATTTAGTGTACACTAAAATTTCCAGGAACATACTAGTAGCTCTCATTGAAATGGAAAGGTCAATTTGCTTACTGTTTTTAAGCTGTGTCAAGCATGGCTCGTCGTTTCTCAAGATTACATTGCTGGTACCACCGCCACCATTAGTGTTTCAGTCACTAGCTGGCATGGCATAGTCCCACATACACACCAACGCCTGCTTTGTACCATCCAGTGTGTCCCCACCCCACCCCCGCCCCCCTCGGCTGCTTTTGCCCGTACTATAAACACAGGAAGCTATAAAGGACTTTCTTTCTGCTGTTCTGCACACACGTGGCTGGCCTTCGAGAGCAGAAATGAAAGGCGCCAGCGAAGGTCTTGACCATGCAGATTCCTCCGAGTCACTCCCTGTGTCGGCCGTGGCTGCGTGGTATTCCTCTTCTGTGAGGCCCACAGCACCCCTGTGTCAGCATCTCTTCATGCCTAAATGTCTGATCTACTCTGAACACTCTGAAGGGCCTGATTTAGAACACACCCTCCCGGGGCATCACCTAATTAACATCATCAAGAACCCCCAATTATATGTTAGGGTGATCACATATATTTTGAGGGGATACAGCTTAACCTACAATACATGGCTTATACAGCCTGTATGCTTCCCATCTCAGAAGGGAAAATAACGCATGACAAAGTATTTGAGTGACAGCCGCTGATCCAAAGAATATTTTAACCCTTCATGTTAGCGGCCTGCCTGCCTGCCTTTCTTCTAAGTGTATGCTAAGAAGTACCTACACATGATGCTTTCTCCTGGGTTACAGATTTGTGTGTTTTGAGCAGACTAAGTATAGGACACTATGAGATTCCATCCAGTGCTGAAACTCATCAACATTCCCACTGATAACATCCTCACACCCTAGGTACAATAACAAAGATAAATGGATAGAAAATGACCTCGCCCTCAGGTCACCCCAGGTTTCAATCATCAGACTGGAAAGGGAAAGAGAGCCAGAGTTTAGAGCTCAGCGCTGGCAACATCAGATTGCTGGCTTGATTACCGCCACATCACCTACAAGCCGTGTGTCCCAAGTTTCTCGTGAACAAACAAACTCATTGCTATCGAATCGATGCCAACGCACAGTAACCCTATAGGACAGAGGAGAACTGCCTCTGTGGGTTTCCAAGGCTAACTTTTTATAAGAGTATAAAGCCTCACCGTTCTCCCGAAGGGCGAGTGATGGTTTCAAACTGCTGACCTTGCGGTTAGCAGCCCAACATGCAATCACAACACCACCAGTATCCAAGTTTACCCAGCTGTAAAACTAGGTTCAGATTTGTTGGTCGCCTCCCAACCTAGGGACCTGGCTTAATGTAAAATAAAACATTCTGGGCTACAAGATGATTTTGAGTTCTGCTACATATATTTCAAGACAAATTCTATACAACACACTGTTTCATGGCAACCTGCACTAGATGAAAAACACTTTGGAACTCTTTGGAGTCTCCCCCCCCCCCCCTTCAACCCCTCTGTCCATCTCTAAAATATACAGAAATAAAGGTGCTGATGAAGTTAGAATGGGCTTATCTGACCCGGTTGGTGCGTAACCCAAATAAATACCTTAGAAACTTCCAGTGTCTCTCTGAGTGCCTGAGACACCATGAGATTATCAAATGGCAAATGCTCGCTCTGGTCCAATCTGATCCCAAGGCCCGGTCTCAGGCTGGGTTAGGCTAGTGCCTGTACACAGGACCAAAAAGCACCTTTCCCAGGCTACTAACAAGTCTTGTTTGTTGAATGGTGTAGCGCGAATTCAGGTTAATACACTACTCAGGAAACCCAAGAGAAAAGGATGGAAAATCACAACTACAAGCGTCTTCTGAGGCCCTCTCCCTGTCTGCTTCCGATGTGAATTAGCAATGCCGACTGCAAAAATTAACAGGCGTTGGCAGCATGGCAAAGGGTCACGAAACTCTAGGCTGCCGAGTGGCAAAAACCTAGGAACTTTCTTTTTTCTTTTCAAATAGTTACTAAACGTTAACTTTTGAATCAAACGAGAGCACTGCTAAGCAAAAATCTGTCTCAAGTCATGCATCTTTGAGTTCAAACCATTTGTTTCTTATTATTGTACATTTCAGTGGAAAATCAATTCTTGGGACTTTGAAAACCCAGATTTTAATGAGAGTTTGCTTACCCTAATGTTTTAGTAAATAGAGAATTGGGGCACTTAGATCTTAATATCCTCATTAGAACTTAAAATTTGGCAATTATGGAGATCAAAAGCTTTAATTTGCAACAGGGAAAATATGCTTTTACAATAAAATTAGCCCTCCAACATTTAAAAATTAATCCTCTCTCCCCCTACACACACACACACACACACACACACACACACACGGTCAGTCCCTTCTGTAGCATATGTCACATGTACTGTATCTACAAGAAAAGAGAGGCCTCATTTATTACAGCATTTGCTAATCATCTAAAAGTCTTTTCCTATGCTGACTATGGGAATTGTTAATTCAATAAAAGGTGAAGAAGGACTCTAGTCTAATTTTATATACTAGAATGTACTTTTTTTTAAGAGGGTGAATGTACAGAAGAGAATTTGGGTTAACTGGAAAGAAATGAATGTAAAATCTGCCTCCCAGATAGATCTGAATTGCTGACTCTGGAACTCTTTACCCAGAGTAAAGCTCAACTTCAGCCCGCCAAGCCTAACTCTCCCATTCTAACAAAGCAACTGTATCCAAGGCTACTGTTTACATCGGTTCAATGATGTTCCCCAGTTTTACGTATGCCTGGTTTAAGCTAAGTCAACATCCAGGCCATTTAGGAAACGCAAAGCATTGTTGGTAGTCTGTCCGGAAACCCTCTGACCCTTTGTTACACATCCAGCGCCAACCCTGACCATGCTGCTGTTGCTCAACTGCACCTGTCATGAAGAAAAATGCGCATGAGGACAATGCTGTTTGTAAAAGGACTACTGTGAAGTAAATCTAAAACGAGGACTGGCCACATGGGGTCGCTCTTTAAATCAGGCAACAACACTACAAACACTCAATAAATCTTGTATTTTAACAAGCAAGAAGCTTAAAGTATAAGAAAAAATATATAGACCTTGACCTTTTCATGGAAAATATCTATCAGAACACAATCTCCTAAAACACCAGGAACACACTTAGTTCTTTAGGCGACGACTAGACAGTGCCGTGTATATGATGAAATATGATCACAAGGGCTCTTTTTAAGATGGGAAGACATCAGGCTTGTTGAAAAACAAAGCTAATTTTGAAGAGATTATCAATTTATAGGAAAAGATAAAGAAATGCTCAGGAAGTCGCAAGCATTCTTCTTCCCAGCCTCTGCTGTTGCTAACATGGAAGTATAGTTACAATTGCTAACATCTTATCTGAGTGCAGTTACAATATAAAAACCAGAGGAGGGAGGAGGTGGGTCAGGAATTAGGAGGAGGAACTGAAGCTGATGTCCAATTGCTTCTATGGACAACAATCTCCTTTACTGCAGAGCCAGAAGAACTGGAGGGTGCCCAGGCACCACTGCTGAGCGCTTTGACCCAAGATCCGTTAGAAAAAAGTCCTGTTCAAGTGGGGGAGGGACTCAGGGAACAGGAGCAGAACACTGAACTTCCAATGTTCAGACCACCCGGACTGCCTACAGTTACTAGGGCTGGACACCATGCATTCCCCACCCCCACCCTGCTGCCCCTCGGAAATCTCTAAACCTCAGATAAAACTTATCCCCTGGTGTCATCTTGAAATCAAACAATAGATTAGTTACCTTACAATGGAATGTCTACCTTGAGTGCTGTGCTCTTTAAAGAATTTCCTATGGGAGAGCCAATTGAGCAAACTCCAGTGATCGGATGAGAAGCTTGGGGGACAATAAATGGGTGTTGATGGCAGAACCACTCCGACAAGAGCATCAAGAGAGCTAGCTCGACTGCAAAACTCGCAGGCTATAACCAACGTGGTCAAAATGCGCTTGTGGAAATTGCTGGGTTGATAGATATTTTACTACGTAATAGCTTCACAAAACAAAAACCCCAGGGAGTTGGCAAGAGGACAACAGATTTCACTAGCAGTATATGGCCTCCTTTTTGGACACGTGTGTGTGTGTGTGTGTATGTGTAAGCTATTTTATCACATGTAGTTTTGTATAATAAACATAATATATGTACCTGTATCATCATTCTTACTCCCTGCAATGTGGTGAATTATTTAATATGGATCTTCTAGCCACAGCCTTTGTCATTCCCACCAAATGACCGTAGTTTTCTGATGGGTCTGGGTAGGATGGTGAAAAAGATGCCGAGTGGATTCGATTATTCCGTGTGAATCATTGTTAACAGGATTAACTGTGATTCAAATTCATCCTATTGGGTATAAAATGAACCTTTTCAGAAGCAGAAGTAAAATCTCACTACCAGCCAGCAAGAAAACTCAGCTACGGAGTGTTTCTTTCGGACCCTGCATCTGTGCCTCTCTCTGCTCAACTTCAGGTTCTTGAGACCTGATTTCACCAGCTTCCGCTGCCTTATCGGTGAAGGGCATCCTCCAAGTGGACGTCTGAACTTTGGATCTGGAACTTGACCCAAACACCCACCGGCTGCATGAGCCACTCTCCTCCTTGCTGTGAGTTCTGGGTGGCCCAACGGTGAACTTCAGCACGCTGGGACATCATGGAATAAACTAAGGGGAGGAGTGATGCTTGATATGAGGGATACTGGGGCGGGACAGCATTTTTAAAAAGGGAGCTATATTTAGCCTTGACGCTTTTGGACTAGCGTCTTGTTCTTAATGTTTTTGAAATAAATTATTCCTGAGCTACCTCTTTCCTGCTACAACAACCCCCTTTTCACCTCCCATTTCTTATTCCTGACAACTAACTAGCCTCTTCTCCAACTCTATCAGGATTATCTCCGGAATGGCGCACCGATGGGGCCGTGACGCAGGTATGGATACTTTAGAAACCAGCCTTCCCATGCAGCAGAACCTCACTGAGTCTCATCAAGTTGTCCTGCATACCAATAGGATTCATTCCTTTTTATGACTGGGGATGGTTTCCGTTCACATCTACACTAGGCCATGCCATCCAATCCATAAAGAGAGTACCTCTCTCAGGCGTCTAGATTTTCTCTCATTTCCTACTTGTGTTTTTTATAGGATAGATCTGACTCATGTTCATTTATCCCTAAGCACTTCATTTTCTTGGGAGTCATGGTCAATGGCAATGCATTTACAATTTTGGTTTCCATAACAATGCAGCTGATTTTTCATGTGTTGGTAGAATTGTTTTAACAATACTTATTCGAGGTCAATTTTAGATCTTTTCCCAGTAGTGTGAGGGGTTTGGTCACTTATTTCCCATGAGTCATGCAGGGACCACAGAGAATTCACTGGGAATTCAACATGGAATGCTCTTTGTTCTTTGAAATATCCGGATGCATGCATGTTTAAAATTACATCCTCAGCAGCAGATGCCTGATGAACCCTGCCTCCAGACCCTGTTCACCCGCGAGAATGAGGCAGAATTCTTCCCTGGACAGTTCATGAGTCTGAAACACAGACCGTCAAGGTGAAGCATGCGAACTGCCCACAGGGACAGCCCTGCACACAAGCTGAGGAGAAAACTGCCAAATGAACGAAAATAACTGATTCATTTCATATTGTTGTTTGCTGGCTTCCTTGTGTGGGAAGAAGGGGGACTTCTACTCTGGGCACTGGCAGCTTTTTTAAATAAAGGAGTCTGCTGAGAGATCAATAGATGTTTTCTACATTTTAAAGAGACAACCTTTGAGCATTTTATAAGCAAAACAACACTCAGCAGGTGGACCCCAGGTTCTTTAAGGGCCCGAGGTACCTGTACAATGGCAACGAAGCTTAAACTGACTGGACACCTCCTGTCGGCCTGCCCTACAGCAGGTGCCAAGGAGCAAATCAGCTCAGTCCCTGCCCTCAAGAAGCACCAGGCACAGCGACGGGAGGCACACCTGAGAGTTAGCTTACATTTTAATAGGGACTCACCCAATCTTCCTGAGATCCAAATTGCCTCCTCTCACATGACATCTTTTTCCTAAGAGCAGCTCACCTCTTTAAGATGGAAACACCCCAAACAAACTCCAAAACTCACTGTCATCGAGCCAATTCCGACTCCTGATGGCGTAGTGGTTACCTGTTGAGCAGTTCGAAACCACCAGCTGCCCTGTGGGAGAGAGACAAGGCTTTCTAATCCAGTCAAGGGTTACAGCCTTGGAAACCCACAGGGGCAGTTCTCACAGTGCCCTACAGTCGCTATGAGTCTGAAGCCTCCCAGCATCACACACTAGATGTTAGCCAGCAAGCAGGCCACATTGCGAGGCAATAGAGCTCCATATAAATTGCAGATTAATTTTCATTATTCCTTGAGAAAAATCACACAGCCATATATAGACAAGAGAATGAACTAAACATATCCTGAAGGTTGACAGGGAGCTAATTTAAAGAAGCATCTAGATTCTGGACAGGTGAGGAAAGTTGCCACTTAGAATGGCAGAGAGCGATCCACATGTGCCCTCACCAACACTGATCAGTATTCCACTTCACACCAACGTTTGTTCAGAAACCTGTTAGGAGCTGATTTGATGCATGCTCAGCTAACCGCACCCCAAATCAATAATGCTATTAAGTGGCTAAAATATTTCCATTTAGGAAGCCAAACTTTTCTTTTCTTTTTGGAGAATCTGTCACCTTCCCTAATGGTCAACTGAGGAAAATATATGGAGGCATTTGATGAGAAACTTCCATCATGCCAGGTTCCTAAAGAGAATCAGGAGATTAGCTGCATTCAAGACCCGAGAGAGCCTTCTATATATTGAAAATTGTATTTGAAATCCATACAAGAGATCCAATCACCCAAGATAACATTCCTTAAGCCTATGAAATCCTGACGAATACATTGTAGCGTTTCCGCAGAAAGGAAATAGACACAGAGACTTTTATCCGGAAATCTAGACAGGCAGTTACAACCTTCCCTCTAAAGCTCAGAAATGGGGGGGGGGGGGGGGGGGGAGGGGAAATGTTCCAGTTCACCTCTTGCAATAAAAGCACACTGTCAGTACACCGCCTCTCCCATAACCACCAGTGGCCCTCAAGTCAGTCGCAACGCGTGGCGACCCCTGTGTGTTGGAACAGAACCCTGCTCCAAAGGGATCTCGGGCTGATCTTTTGGAAGTTGATCCTCAGGCCTTTCTTCCAAGGAGCCTCTGCGTGGACTGCAAACATAAAGAACATTCATTCCTGAGACTCTGTCTGCTGTCACGCCTGGAATACAGCGAAGACCCCAATAAACACGTGGGGCGTCAAGCATTGAACTTGTGCTATGATTTCAACACCACCCACTGCTTCAAATCTAAGGGGAACGCCTAATGGGGACAAAACAGAGAAGCACCCTGACTGGCATGTCCTGGCTGTCTTCTTTCTTTTTTAGAAACAAGTAGAGACTAGGAAGGAGCTTTGGGAGGGACCCACGGAGGTTCCAGAGCGTGCGCCCTTCGCCCAGCTGCCCCTGGTGGAGAGATGGCATGGAACTACCGAGTGGGTGTTTTCAGAAGCCGCAAACGGATGGGCACAGAACAGGCAGGTATTTAACAAGCACCCTCCCTTGGCTGCCATGTGCCTCCATCTCATCACTTTTCTGTAAACAAGTAAAACAACAAATTCTCACCTCAAAAAAAGAATGGGAAAACTGGATACAAGAATTAAAATACTGAGGGAGTTAAAAATAGAAGTTTGATATCTGTTCTGTGTAAGTGGCAAGAGACTCCCGAGCAAGGGAAAACACAACAACCAGACAAAGGTGTCGTTCTCACACATCCATGCCCCACATCCCCGGCTTCCTTTGCCCACCATGCCTTTCTTCTGGATTTCAAGCATCGTCCCACGCCATTAGGCACAACCAGGAAGGCCCAAACTCCACGCAAACGAAGCATCTGGGAGCCCTAATGAAGTTTACTTCCAGGCAACTGGCCCAGCACTATCTGTTGAAAATAAATTTCTAAATTCTAAATCTAAATAAAAATAAATTTCCAAAATAAATAGCGTCGCCGCTAAAGACAGCTATTTGCCATACCAGGGCAGCAAGGGTGGACTGAGAGCGGAGCATCTGCTGTTCTGCCGTCAAGCAGGGTGGATGTGCCACAGGGTGGGAGAGGGCTTGAACTCTGGAGTCACCAAGAGCCTCGTTTTGAACATCTCACTTCATCCTTCTGAACTCGCCAGGGAACTGGCAGAGAATGTCTTGTCCACCTCTTCAATAAGGCTTTTGTGAACTCGTAACAACAACATAAGGGTTCGTGAGAAATGAAGAGCTTCAGAAAGCACATGGCTACTGAGTCCTCACAGCCCCCCGCTGCGCCATCTAGGCCCGGAGACCAAGCACCCACCACGTCATATCCCACCCCCCTCAGCCAGCCCGAGAGACTGCACAGGAAATGCCCTACACCTGTGGCTTCCGCCTTTTGCCACAGAAATACTTCATTGCCAACTGGGAATTGTAACCATGCTGTTCATTTCCATCTGCTGCCGATGGAGGTCGATTTCCATTAGCCATCATCATCATAAAATTTCACAAACGCCAAATGACATCTGAGTCCCACAGAGGGTATTACAATGGACTGTAAAATGCCTATTCATTAGCAAGTCCACCAAAACCAGCCAGCTGCCAGAGTTGATACTGACTCATGGTGGCCCCATGTATATCAGAGTCATGGCTGATTTTTCTTTAACACACCACCCTGGTGCTATAGTGGTTATGTGATGGACTGCTAACTGCAAGGTCAGCAGTTCAAAACCACCAGTCACTCCACAGGAGAAAGATGAGGCTGTCCACTCCCGTAAAGAGTTATAGTTCTAGAAACCAACAGGGTCAGTTCTACTCTGTCCTACAAGAGGGCTATGAGTCAGAATTGACTCGACGGCAATGAGTTTGACACCACCTCTTCATAGACTCAAACCTACAACCTTTCCATTGGCAACTGAGCACAGTCACCGTGTGGACCACCCAGGGAGTCTTCTCACCTAATTAGTCAGCATATGGACATGATCGTGTCACTCCCAATCCGTTCGACAGGTTGGGGCCAGATCTCCTTGGTCTGTTGGACAATGCCTTTCATAATTTATGTTCTAGGCAGGAAAGCTCTCAAATTCAAATACATTCCCTGAAGACCCCTTTATGAAGTTTTAAGCAGGACAAAGGCAAAGTATGAACAAAGTCAGAAAGAGTCACAGCCATGTCGATCATCATGGGAAACCAGAAAATGGCACACAATCATGACCGGCGGCCTATCCATTCATCCTTGCTAGAGGAGGGACTATGGACGCAGGGAGGGATGGGACCACAACTGGGATCGTGCGTGACTATAGAAAAGCATGGAGGATCGGTTCCAGGACAGGGATGAAGTCTGACTCATGACCCTGGGGTTCCTGGTACCTCAATTTCCATCCAGTCCCTGAGGGCAAGACTGCTCCTCCCAGGGACGGCCAGGAGAACGGCAGTAACCCAAACACCCTGTCTGAAGGCTTGTCACATGGCTGCTCAGTGGACCCTGAGTGTCCGTGGAGACTCGAAGTTGATTTTGCATTCCCTCTGTAAACCATAGCCTTCCACAAACCCCATGCTTAGAATTTAATACACTCCTGCTGCTACTCCACAGATTGCTTAAATGGTGTGTCTCTAAAGCCTGTCTTCTCCAGCATACACCATGCTGTACAAGGAGGCTTCAAAATGCCAGGGGGGACGGATCAGAGAAGAAAGGACTTTCCCAGGGGCTCTCTGTCTGTAGTCTGGTTTGGTGTGTGCTTCTGTTTGTCCCCTTGCACTGTTCCTTCCTCATCTCCAGCTCGCTCACTGCCATTATTGTTGAGTCAGCTCAGAGAGAAACTCTCCAAAGAGGAGATACCCAGAGTAGGAAAAAATGCTCCTCTAAAACGTACCGTTTCTCTGTCCCTAACACGCCTGTGCTTAGTAAGTATTTCTTCTCCCCTTTCTCTCTCCACCATCCCTTAGGTGACACAGTACTTTTGTATGGGAGATATAATTAAGTTTACTAAAGAATTTGATTTGTGTCTTTCATTCTTGAGACCTGGGCTTTTTCTCCAATGATTTCATTACCACCCTTCTCTTAATGGTTATGCTAATAAAGTGGCCAAGATGGGGCTTGGCCAACCTAGAGAAAAACCCACCAATGGACCCAAGATAATGCATACAACTGGATTAATCATTTCTATAGGGTCGCCATCGGCAACAGTGCGTTTGGCTTTTGGTTACATAAAGTAAAGATCAACACAACCCTATAGGACAGAGTAGACCTGCTCCTGTGGGTTTTTGAGATGGTAACTCTTTACAGGAGTAGAAAGCCTCGTCTTTCTCCAGCAGAGCGACTGGTGGCTTTGAACTGCAGACCTTGAGGTTAGCAGACTAACACATAACCCACTCCACCCCCACTTGACGGCAGTGAGTTTGAGTTTACGTGAAAGAGGAAGCCTGGTGGCACTGAGGTATAAGTGCTGGAGGCTAACCTCATGGTCAATAGTTCAACCCCTGCTGTTCTGCAGGTTAAAGATGGAGTAATTTACTCCCATAAAGGGAGCAAGCCTGTAAAGGAAATCCTCTACAGAGTCACTATGAGTCGGGATTGACTCAGTGACGGTGGGTCTTTTTTATAGACAGAAAATGAACCCTGGAGAAACGCTCTGAGCACAGGGGTTCCACGGACTCCCTGGTCCAGGAGAGCCAGAACGCACCTGGAAAAGCAGTACGTCAGGTCTGGCACACGGATGCTCTCAGACCTCACTCCTCCCATCCTCCTTTTACATACTTTTTGCTATTGTGAAATTGTCATCCTAAGTATAGCATTTCCTTGAGTTAGGTGAGTCATTCGTAGTGGGGGAAGCAAGGCACAAGCAAAGGACCCATGAGCCTCTGGGTGACATCCTGAGAAGGTAGAGGAGCCCCCTGAATTGGTAACCAGCAGAATTAACAGGGATCAAGCTTGCGGCTGTCATCTGAACACTTGCTCACACCGGGAAGTCTAAAGAATTAAGCCTGATTATTAGGAACACTGCCGATGCAATTGGGAACAGAATGAGACTGGACCGGAATTGAAATGGAGGTTCCTTCATTGCACTGGTGTTACAGAGGTGGAGTTGATTGTTCCTAGTACATACTTATCCAGATTTTCTGATCTTGAGGGAGGGAGGAAGGAAACAACAAGCTCACTGCCATCAAGTGGATTCCAATTCATAGAGACCCATTTGTAGTAAAGTGTAGAACAACCCCTGTGGGTTTCTGAGATTATAAATTTTTCTGGGAGTAGAAAGCTTCATTTTCTTCCCTCAGAGTGACAGGTGGTATCAAACTGCTAACCCTGTAGTTAGCAGCCCAAAGCATAACCCACTACACCAGCAGGGCACCTCCGCTGAAACTTCCCATAATTCTTAAATAATAGACCCACGTATCCACTGAGCACCAGCCAGTGTTAACAAGGTGACTAAAGGATCAGCCAGAGTTCCTTTCTTTCTTTTTTTAAAAAACATTTTATTAGGGACTCATACAACTCTTATCACAATCCATACATACATCGATTGTAATAAAGCACATCTGTACATTCTTTGCCCTCATCATTTTCAAAGTATTTGTTCTCCACTTAAGCCCTTTGCATCAAGTCCTCTTTTTCCCCTCCTTCCCCCCCCCCCCAGTTCCTTTCTTACAAAATTTCTGACGTCATTGCAATGAGCACAACTTCAACAACTAACTCTAAGACAAAGAAGGCGTCCACACGGACCAGAGGACAGAAAGTGCTCACCTGCGCCTTAAACAAAAAAGCACACACAAAACGAGTATGGATGATTTTCAACTGAGCACAGAGCCACCTTAAAAGGACCCACGTTGCTTTGCGATTGTATTGGAAGTGAGGTGGAACACAATAAGCAGGATTAAAATGCTGACGCTTGGCTTCATTGCTTCAATGTACAAAAAGCTTGGGGAATTCCAGAAATTCTAGCTGCTTTCCCAGGGACAAAAGCGAGGTGAATGCCGTGCAAATGTGTGGAGTGTCAGCAGTCAGAACCACAAAGTGCACCTGCCACGTGCCCTCCATAAGACATCCATGCTAAACAAGGCTGAGGTCTGTTCAGACGGACAACCACTGAAAGAGAACATCCCTTGGAAGCCAATGGGTGGTTCGTGCTATGCGGTAACGCACACCACTGAAGCAGAATCAAAGCCCCCTGGTCCAGGCTCCACTAAGTGGCTGCAAGAGGAAGCCACATGCATATTCTAGGAACCTCAGAGATGCCGTTCTCATAAAAGGTACTGGACTGTTACCCTGGTACCCTCTGCCACCCGCCTGTCCTCCTGTCTGACTGTTATGGCTTCTGTGTTGCTATGACACCGGTACTTCACATGCCCGCCTGGTGGCAGATGAAGACAGACTAAGAAAAGATCCTGGAGACCAGCTTCCAAGATGGAGTTACTACTGGAAATGTGATGGAGCGCACAATGCCGCTTGAGACGTCCACTTGCTTCCCGGGAGGAGGAGCTCGTGTCTGAGGAAGATCACGTTTGGCCAATGAGGGCGAAGGAGACTCTTGGTGACATGGACGGACACAGCAGTGCACTGCAGCATCCTGAGCAGCGTGGAGAGGGCCCAGATCAGGCGACAGTTCCTTCTGTTTCTCCCGGGGTCATGCACAATGTGTCACGGCTGACTTGGTGGCGGTGAACACTGCCCTAGCATCCCAGTGCCGTGGCAATCCTTAAAGCTGCCTGGGCCACAAACAGTCCAGCAGGAAAACCCGTCTGCAACAGAGTATCCCAAAGAAAGAGTTCTAAACTAAGGAACTGCTTTGTCAAGCTCAGACTGGCGCTCAGAGAGGAAGGCTTGTGAGGCGAGCGCTTCAGCTTGCTAGGAAGGTCGGCCCATCGGGAGCACAGTTTGAAATGGGATGTAGTTTTATGTCCTGCCTGAGTTCTGGGATAAGGCCCTTCATCCTTCCCAACAACCTAACAGTCTTAACACCAAGAGCCCAAACCTGAACGCTAGCTAAATTCATGTAGGACACAGAATCTGGACAAATGGCTCCCCCCCCCCAAAAAAAAAGGTGTGTTTTCAAGTTGCATATGCTCAAGTCAAATTAAACTGATAAAAGAGTACACTTTAAAAAATAAAAATGAATAAATAAAAGGATTTCAATGTCATCTTAAACCAGGTGGGGGCAGGGATGAGAAGGGCACAATGCAATCATAGAGCCTCTGAGGAGGGGACGAGGGAGCGGAGGGACCAGGCCAAGGAGAGTGTAACAGTGACTGTCATATGACACGCCTTCACTACGACTTCCTCCTACTTACAGCCGGGCCCCACCGCTCCGCCGCCAGCTTCTCTCTCAAGCAGGTGCTTACATTTGTCCTGTGAACTTTAGCATATGATTAATGTCACTGAATTGGACACTGAAAAAAGGCTAAATCACTATTCACGCTTTACACACACGCACACTTGACCACAAATCATTTATCTTCCTAAGAGCTGTTCTTAACTGTATTTGCATTAACTGGCTATTGAGAGCGAATGCAATAAGAAGCAGATCTGAAATAAACCCTGAGAAATTTCCACCCCAGGCACCTCTTTTCATAAAAACTCTGACTGATTCTGGGGGGAAAGTGAGACGGTTACAAGCAGGTATGGAGGACTACTGAAATGTCACCTGGTCTTGTGCATTTAACTAAATGCAGCCTCAATGAATGCCTATTAAAGTGGGGGGAGGGAGCTATAAACAAAGTTTTGATGGTCTTAAAAGTTGTTTCCATTCAGAGAAACCTATCATCGTTTCTGTATGAGGTAAAGGTCTAAAGGAGGCCACCTAGTCTCCCCCTTCTCCAAATTCTGCAGGGTGGTCTAGGCCAAGCTCCTCGGGGATGGCCCCCATAGTTGGGAAACGCCACCGTCGGACCCAAGCCTGTGAGTCAAGCTTTCCTGCAAGGCAGGACTCACTCAGGCAAAGCTCTTGTTCCATTTCAGCCACACTCAGCTTGGGAGTGGAATGACAAGCAAGCCAAGGCAGCACGTAGGCCTAAGAACTTGCTTAGCAGAAGCAAAAGCACAGCACACAGAGGCCTGGCCACTGGACACATTCCCCAAAGGGGGGGGGGGCTTTCTGCAGAGAAGCAGGCGCCCCTGACTCTCATCAGTGCTGGGTGCCAGACTGCTGCCACCTTCACGTGCTCTCCCCAAGCACCCTGTACTTTGTGGGCACCAGAATAGAGGAAGTTTGCCTGTGCAGGGTGGTTCAAAGACCGGGAGGGAGAGGTAGAAAAGTAAGAAAGTAAGAAAAGATGTTGCCCGGGCCAGAGCTCTGCTCCCCTGCACCCTAGGTGGCTAGAAGCTCACTTGTATTCTGGGATGGCTGCAAGTATTAGCTACTGCTTCTCATGGGAATCAGTCTCCACCAAGTCTGTGAAGTTCAACATTACTCATCAAGATCCAGAAACCACTGTTCCCTCTTGGGGTACAACCAAATCCAAGAGCGGTTTCTATGGTAACAGTATTGAGTACTCAAATCTATCCAGAGTTTCCATGGAAGATGGGTCCAGCAGTCTCCTTTCAAAAGGTTGCCCACAGCGTTGAAAACTCTACGGGGCAGATCTACTCTGTACACATGGGGTAGCCACGAGAATACAGACCCAATCCTGAGGGCTGTGGAAGTGAGTACTTGTTTGCCTCCCCCATATCCAGTTTCCACTTCTGCTTCACTAAGAATAACCTCTTTGACATTGTTGGAAATGATTGTGTACATGCGTGCACGAGCACACACACACACACACACACACACCTAAAGAAAACCATTTCCTCTCCACACCTGTAGACATGATTTTGGCCATGGGCACAGCTTCTGGGAAATCTCTTTATAAGCAGAGGCAATTCAGCTCATTCTCACCCTCTGCCCTCTGTCCTGCCTGTCTGGGAGCCAACAGCAATGTCCATGATGAGGCTGCCATCCTGTGATTTTAAGGGAAGAATCACACACTGGTGACAGCACAGTAGAAAGAGTTCATGTCCTCGCGAAGCTATCACACCAGCCCAGGGCTGTCTGGTTCTGACTCTGCATGATGTGGACTAAAATAACCCCCCACACCGCTGCTCTGGGGTCTGTTCCTTCAAGTCCAATAATGACTGAGTTCAACAAATACTAGGTCTTGCCCAAGTATTTTGCTCACTGAATCTTCTCAATAACCCAACAATGTAACACTATCCACATCCCAAATTTTTCAGTTGAGGAAACTGGAGCCAAAATTTAAACAATTCATCACAGATCACAAAGCAAGAAAAGGGGAGCGCTGGGATGTGAATTCACACAGAGAGCGCAGCAGGGCTGGAGAACCAGCAAGAGAGCCCTGCGACCTCACGCCTAAGCATAGAGCTTAAGGAAACCTTGGAACAGTCAGTGAGTCCCATCCGCATCTCTCCAGGCTGTAGGAAAGCACAGCACGTGTGCCTTCCAGGCAGCAACCCAACAAACACAGTGCTGTCCAGCTCAAGGTCCGCACACTGCGTGCTTACACACTCTCGTTCTAGGCCTTGACAAGACAACTATTTCATTGGTAACAATTACGATTCTATGTACAAACATTCCCAATCATTTGTTTTGTTGTTACAAAAACAAGTTATCTGTGACCAGAGGAGGGCAGAGTAAGGAACCACCTTTTATCTAAAGGGGGAAATGTAGAACAGAATTTCTTCCCTCCCCGCAAATAAAATTAAAGGTAATTTTTACTTAATTTGTGTTATGTGGATATGTAGGTTTCTTCTTTTTTTTATTTTCCATTTCATTGGGAGCTCTTACAGATATTATAACCACCCATGGTTCGATTAGATCAAGCATGATTGTACAATTGCTGCCACCATCATTTTCAAAACATTTTCTTTCTTCTTGCACTTCGATATCAGCTCCCCTACTCTTCCCCACAGCCCCCCTACCCGTAACCCTTGTTATTATATTAAATATTATTGTGGCTATTCCTTTTTTTGGTCATGTCTTACACCATCCAATGTATCCATTCCCCTACCATTCTGTTACTCATCCACCTTGAGTGGGGTTATATATGGTCATCATTGGTGTCAGTTCTGCCTTCCTCCACCTCTCTTTCTGTACCACCAGGGAATCACTACTCTCATTACTATTTCTGAAGGGTTTATCCATCTTGGATTTCATGCATAAAATGATCTTAATTATACAAATGAACATATGCAAGTCTAACAGGATTACTGAGGTAAAACTAAGACCACAATAGAAGGAGGAAATATTAACGAACTAGAAGATAGTCATGTTTCAACAGTGCTCTACTGACCCTGGATAGATCATCCCTTCCATATGGCCCTTCTGTGAGGAACTGTCCAATTACCTTGCAGGTGGTTTTTGGGTCTCCACTTTGCCTATGGTCCTTCATGTCAATTTAGTTGCTGTGATTGAACTTCTGATACCTATTCCTGTTGACACCGCATGTTCACACTAGAACAGAATTTCCAATTCTCCTGGAATATAAACTCTCTGGAATCATGGAAGCTGAGCCAGATTTTAAGCAAAATGCCCCAATCTATTTACCCTGAGATCATTTTTAAACCTTTAACCAAAACTATCTCCTGTAGTCCTCTTAAAAGCAAACAACAGTTTACCTTACTTACCTAGTAAAGGACAGCTGTCTTGAGCAGTGTGTTTTGAGATCTCTCTAAATATGATCACACTGAAGACTCAGACAGGAAACAGAGGGAGCAGGGAGCTGATGTTAATGGGCGAAGAACAGCTTGGAAAATGAGAGTTGGGAGGGCTGTCGATTGGTGGAATGTCACCAACGCTATTGAACATGCAGCATGTGTGGCTTTTACATACAACCTGTTGTGCACATCCTGTCACAAAACAAGTCATATTTTAAACAAAACACTCTGACACAGAAATCTCTCACATGAATTATAATAACCAGTGACCTGTCTATAGGAATTTTCACAGATAACATCTGGCTTGAGTTGTTCATACCAACACCCAGAACCACGAGTCTTGGCTCCACCGATTTAGAAGTAGACCGAGTTGCACAACACTGGGTCAAGGCTGCTAATGACAAGGCCAGTGGTTTGAACTTTACTGAAATCACAATGAGTTGTAGAGAGCTCATTGACAGGGGGGAGGGGGGTCAGTGGGGAGGGGTAACAGGGAGGGGACACTTGGAGGCAGACCTCAAAATATCTCTTCTAAATTAAATTTACTAAAGTTGCAGAAATAATAAATCTAAAATATGATGTGTTATCTTTTTGAAATGGAGCAGATAAGGTCAAGAAATTCGCACAACTGGTTTGTTTTCTATTAATGTTCTTTCTGAAGCACCTACTGTGGAGACTGCCTGCAGACTATATACACTATAGCGCAACCCGATTGGTAAAGGAAAACTAGAAGAGCCTAGGTATTGGGTTCTACCTACAACCGAAGCAACTGCAAGTGTAACTTTCGATGCTTAGATGTGGGTAGGTTCTCGTGTGAATACCAAGATGCCAGTCAATGAAGCCCAGGTAAGTGAAAGGGAATCCTCATTCTAATGCTGCTGTAAACCTTCTGACCAGGTGGTCCAGACTGGTGTTGATATAACCACTTTCCTCCTGAGAAAGGTGAGGAGAAAGGAGGGGGGAAGGGAAGGCGGGCAGAAGCAAAGGAGAGGAGAAAGCTCATTCTGTGTACTTTCCCACCCCAAGTATTTGGGTCAATGTTTAGCAAGTCCAGGGGTGCTCCAGCAAGTCTGGATAAACCAGACCAGGGGGTCCACTTGACAGCAAGCTGAGCCCTGGGGGAAGAGGCCCCCAAACAGGTCTTGCAAGATCTTTGGGATTTTTTTAAAGCCTGTCTCTGTTCTCCCTTCCTCCCTCCCAGTCTATTAGCAAAGGGAGTGAGCTCTCTAGGAAAACTGCCTAGTCAGCTAGAACCGGATCAAAGAAACACAATGAGCTAAAGTCACACAAGTCACTGTTTGGGGCTTGAGCCAGTCTGGGGGCAGAGGTTAATTTGTCCATCATCCATCACCCACAAACCCCAAAAGGAAGTGGTCTTGTGAGTTCTCAGTAAAGATTTGTGGGGGATCGGGGGCATCTGGGCTGCTCTCTGAGGTATTATTTCAGGGACTGCAGACAGTAACCTAAAACACAGGCTTTGTTCTTCAAAAGAATACCATCTGTTTGGGAAGATCAATTCTCTCCAGTGAGCAAATTAGTTGCAATTATGTGCAAAATTGTTATGATAACTCAAAACAAGAGCAACTTAGGGGAGAAGAAGAGAGAGATGCCAAAGACAGGGGCGGCTGTTCACACAGTGAAGGTGACAAATGACTGAAGAAAAACGTTGAGGATTCAGGGAGAGGAAAGAGATTTGAGGGGCCCGTGGTTCGAGAAAAATGAGGTCTGGTCTGTCTGTGCTCTTGTTTGCTGCAAGAGGAAGTCTGTCCAACAGGAAACAAGACAGATTAAACCCCCTCACACCCTAAAGAAACACCTCCCAGACTAACCAGGAAGGTCAATCAACCAGTCCTTCCCGTCCCCAGCCTCCAGAGCTCAGTCAACCCAGGATTCCAAGACCTCGTCACTCAGAAACACGAAGCATTTATCCATCCCTCCCTCCAGCATGTGTTTAAAGAGCAATCTTCTTGCAGACAATGAGTCTGACACATGGAAAACAGTTGAGCAAGAAAGTTGTGTTTGAACTAAAGAAATGAGTTGTATGAGCCCCCAATAAAATGATTTTTTAATGAAAAAAATGAACCAAAAATGTAAGCTAGTGGACAACTATCAGCTAAGCTTGACAGAGCTTCTGAGTCTGTAAACTGAAAATCTGCAGAAGAGAGAACTACAGATTCGATCTTCCTAGTAGAAGCCCTGGTGGCACTGCGGTGATGCGCTGGGCTGCTAACCACAAGTTCACCTGCCCTCTCCAGAGGCGTTCCACTCCCAGAAAGGGTAACAACTCAGACGCAGTTCTACCCAGTCCTATAGCGTCCCTGCAGTAGAAATCAATTCCCTGGTTGTGAGCGCAGTTTCTAACTCCTAGGGGGCAGGAGGAGTAATAGGGGAGACACACTCCTCACTCGCTCTCAGCTCTCAACACAGCCTGTCACGTCTGAAAGGAGCGGTGCCCAATGCAGCACAGTGGACTGCAAAATGTCTCGTTTTTATTCCTGTCTCCAGGTGTCACAGTGGCACACCTTTTGACTCTGACCACCAAATAAATGTGATTATGTCCACTCTTAGGCTTGGACTGTATCTCCGTAAACAGACAAAAGCTGGGGTGGGAGGGGTTATGAAGACATTTTAAGTACAGAAAACACCGACTAGCAAATTCATTAATTAGAGGTGCACTTCACATCCTCATGTGGATATGATTTTGCACACTACTCTTTAATGTTAGTTTACATAAACTTATTACAGGGCCTTCTTCCGGTAGGGAAAATACTAGCAAGCATTCTTAATAATGCAAAGAAAGAACGCCTGATAGGACAGTGCCTCCTAACCGAGACCAGTATCAGCGCCCCAAGCAGCATTTGCTAAGAGGTACGTGCCTGGGCGCCGCTCCTGGAGAGTCCGATTCCGCAGGGCAGCAGTGGTGTTCACACAGGCATGTTTTGGGAAAGCTCCTCAAGCAGGATCTGATCCCCAGTCCTGGCTGAGAACCAGCATCTCAAGTGCCTTAGAACTCTGGGCAATCTGTCTGTGAGACACTCATCAGTAGTTGTGTCCAAGTTCAGTTCCAATCAAAAGAGAAAGCATGATTCCCAACCATCAAAATACCAAGCTGAGAACCAACGGTTACAACAACAAAGTTAGGGGCGAGGAGGGAGTTTGCAGCCATTGAGCTGATTCTAACTCATGGGACCTTGTGTGGAGCACAGGAGAACTGGGCTCCACAGCATTTTCAGTAGCTGAAGTCTGTCTTCCAAAGCACTTCTGAGTGGACTCGTATTTCCAGTCTTTCAGTTCACAGCTGAGTACAGTAGCCATGTGCACCACCCATGGGTGCTGGGGAAGAGTAGTTTTCTCTCCTGAACATGTACGTCTTCTGCCTGGACAGACCAATAGGCTCTTGGGAAGCACGGTGGGAGAGAAGGACTAATGGCCTGCCCAGGGGCTCTGCCAGCACCACTCCATCGTAGGCAGATGAATCGGGAGGCTTGCCTAGCATGTGGTACAGGGGTCATCAGCAATTGTTTGCTAAATTTCAATGCTTTATTACAAACATATATTTTTAAAAGGTTAATGTCTGCAAGTCATGATCCCTTAATTCACCTTGGCACTCCCTAGAACCTGGCTCCAGAAACCCTACCACCAGTCCCTCTGTATTTTCTATGCCAGATGAGAAAGAGAACACTGAGAATAAGAGAGATTACATCCAGTGCCAATTAGGACCCATCAAAATGCCCCCACCGAATTGCTTATTGGGGGGGCGAGGAGCAACACATAATGTGACCATTAAATGGCAGTTATTTAAATGCAGACCAAAAATCATTACTCAGCTGTTAAGAGAGAGATCACTAGCTTTCACAACCAAGGAGATGGCTATTGTCATGTGTCAACTTGGCCAGGCTGTGATGCTCAGGGCATTGGCAGACACTGGGTAATCATCTTCCATGTTGTGATCTGAGGTGTTTGACAGTTCAAATATTTAGCTTATGAATTATGAATTCTTATGACAAATCCATCTTGAGTAGTATGTACATACGGGAAAATTAAAACAAAATGAGCCTGCCAAGAAATTTTAAATATTGTGAAATATTTTAATAGCTGAGCATCACAGCCAATCAGCTGCAAGGGGAGTTTCCTTAGAGATGTGACCTGCATTCCGTACCCACGAATGTCCCAGCAGCAATATCCTCTCATTCTCAGCCCTCCACTCTTCTTTATCAACTGCACTCCCACTCTTGAAATATCAACCTTCAGAGTTTGGATTCATCAACCCCTACAATCCTGTGCACCAGAAGAAGCTGCCAGCAGCCTTTCGCCTGACCCACAGATTTAGGGCTTGCCCAGCCCCTACATTTGCATGAGTCATTTCCTCAAAGTAAATATCCACAGGTGGGTGGTTTTGCACCTCTAGAAACCCCAGACTAAGATACCCACATTGCCACTTAATTATAAAGAACCTGCCCCAAACAAGCAAAGCAAATGTTTAAGTAAAAAGTAAGTCTGAGGAGAGTAGGCAGCTTGCTCCATGGGAGACAGGTGGGGCTGGCTCTCCACTCCTGTGAAGAGTTACAGTCTCGGAAAATCACAGGGGAAGTTCCATCTCCACTACCGTGAGTTTGGTTTAGTTTAGTTTTGTTTTTTTCATGCTTATTATGCTCCTGTGGAGTTTTTAAAAGAAAAAGTGAATCATTCAGAAACCTAGGACTCATGGTGCTCTGACTATACGGTCCTCTTTCCATAGGCACGTGTCCGTCATTTTGTCCCAATTCCGAAAGGAGTCCACGTTCGAAAGTGAACAATGAAGCGGTGCTTGTTTTGAAAGAAACGACCCATAAGTGAGGGGACAAAATCAAAGCCATAGCCAACTCCAGTGGATCAACAGACCAGAAGATAGACTAGTAGGAAAAGCAACGGTAACTTATAATAATGCAGGAAAAAGAAAACCACAGATATCCAAACTGTTTGAGAAATTGAGCAGCTAAAGAAAGCAGAAAGTGAAGGGGAAGAGGGCATAGACTATTAAGATGCAGTTTCCAAAGTGAACGCGCATAAATAACAACAAAGCAAAGATAAGTGGAGCAGTCAGGCTTTTCAACTGCAAAGCAACAACACCAACCAACCTCTCTCCCAAACCAAACCAAGATACTAAGGCAGATCTGCCAAGGAAGAAGACAATGTCTGCGATGGGAAGGAAAGAATCCTTCAGATTCAGGGGAAGGGAAAGAAGAGCTTGAAGGAAAGCCTGCCCTGGCTTAGCAAATGGAAACTTATCACCACAGGCCCAGGTGTAAGGATCAGGATTTCAACACATAGTTGGGGGGGCCAATCACAATCGTAGCATGGGATTTTGGGAAAGGCTGAGTGGATTAAAACAGAAGTTGATCATTGCCGTGCCTGCACAGAGTTAAGAACGGTGATCCAGGTTAGTGGGGAAAAAGACAAAGGGTAAAATGATCAACAACGTGTTGGTTTCTCATGTGGTAGTGGGTGGTTCATGAGCGGGTTTTAGTTTCCTCTTAAGTAAAAAGCAGAAAGTGAGCAGAGACCCATGATAAAAAGTTGCCACAAGAAAGGGATGCTTCACATGAAGAGCCCAGTACTGGCACCAAGCATGCACTGGAGCGACCCACGAGCTGCAGGATCACTGAGTCAACCCCACCAGGCACCGGAGGGAGCAAGAGGAGGCTCTCTGTGCCAGTAAAGAGCTACAGCCTGGAACCCCTGGGTTGGCTGGCAATGAGCTGGCACTGACTTGATGGCAGTGGGTTCAGTTTGTCTTGTTTTTGTTTTAGCTTGGTTGGTGGGCAAATGGTTGAGTGCTTGACTGCTAACAAAGGTTAGCCCGTCAAACCCACCAATTGTTCAGTGGGAGAAAGATGAGGCAGTCTGCTTTCTTAACGATGACACTCTATTCTGTCCTAGTCGGCCACTGTAATCAGAACCCGACATGATGACCCTGAGTTTGGGTTTTTCATCTGTTTATTTATTTAAATAATGGCTACTTTAAAGGGAGGCTGGAAGTGTAACAGTTAAGTGGTCAGCTGCCTTTCAAAAGTTGGCAGTTTGAACCTACTCACGCGTTCTATGGAAAAACGGCATGTTGATCTGTTCTCATAAAGATTATAGCTCAGTGTTTTTCTGTTACATGGAATGTCAAATTTGACTAGACTGTACCATCATGATTAATTTAATTATGTGCACCTGGATTGGGAGGGGGAATTGTTGACTGTCTTAGAATTATTCTAGAAATGAAATTTCCTAGTCAATGATAAACACTCCAAGTTGACAAACATTTACTGTTTACTAACTATAATTATCCAACACTGTGTTGGGACACTAGAAATCACAGAGGAATAAACACTCTATCCCTGCTCTTAAGGAAAATTCACACCCTAGGTTAAAAGATACACAGAGACTAAGGTGTGCCTGATCCAAGTCATGGTCATTTTCCACTGTCTCCTATGCATGTGCAATGCTAGACAGTGAGTGAAGAAGACAGAAGAATTGATACATTTCATTTTGGTGCTGCTGAAAGATTAAATATTTCATAGGCTGACAGACAGACAAAAAATTTGTGTAAGAAAGAGTTCAGCCAGAATGCTCCTTAGGATCTTGGGTGGCAAGACTTTATCTCCTCTACTTTGGCCATGTTATCAGGAGGGGCAGTTGATGGGAAAACACATCATGCCTAGTAACGTCGAGAATGATCGAAGAAGAGGAAGACCTCCACTCGATCAGCACAGGACCAGCCAGTGTTTCGCTGTTGTACTGGATTCGACAGTACCTACTAGATTCGATAGTACCTATTCAACACCACTTGCTGTCGGTGCTGTCCAAGGGAGAAGCGCTGCCCCGTCCTGTGCCGATGGAACAGTTGTCCTCTTTCAGCGCAGTGTTGCAGCCGCAGTGTCAGTTCATCTTGTCAAGAGTCTTCCACTTGTTGGCTGCCCTCTACCAAGCACACTGTCTTTTGCCAGGGACTGGTTTCTCCCGACAACGTGTCCAGTACGTGACATGACATCTTGTCGTCTTTCTTTCTAAGGAGCATTCTGGCTATCGTTCGTCCAAGACAGATTTGTCTGTTGTTCTGGCAGTCCAAGGTACTTGCAATCATCTTTGCCGACACCGTACTTCAAAGGCATCAAAGTTTCTCTTGTCTTCCTTATTCATACTCATATATACCTAACGTATCGAACCCATCCCTTAGACACCAACCAATTCTTTCTGGTACTCAAAAACCAAAGTCACTGCCATTGAGTCGATGCCAACTCATAGGGTAGAACTGCCCCTGTGAGTTTCTGAAAGTCTAGCTCTTTATGGAGGGAGGCATCCCCACCTTTCTCCCATGGCACAGCAGGTGGTTTTGAACCGCTGACCTTGCAGTTAGCAGTCCAGTGGGGATTTGGGTACAGCGGGGGTGTATTTCCTCCATTTTCAGTATTTTGCCCATAGAACAGTCAATATTACAACTCGAAGCTTGACTATTGTCTTCCGTGCTTTCCACTTGGGAAATGCTAAGCATGTTTCCCCTTTAATGTTAGGTAAATGTTTCCTCACTTTGAAATGATGGAACCAATTCGTAAACACAACAAATTCTTCATCATAATTAGCTTCCCTTTCTGCACACGCAGCTTTTAAAGCCCTGAAAGATCTCAGGTCCTTCCTGGCACTAACGTTCTTCGGTTGAGTTGAGTGGATTCTGACTCACAGCAGTCCTGGCACAGAGAATTGTTCCAAGCTCCTCCGGGGCGGCACATCTTGATGGAAGCTGGCCTGCCTCATCTTCCTCCTGCAGAGCAGCTGGATGATTCAATCACTGACCCACCAACCTTGGCATTGGCAGGCCTGTGCTCAACCCACTGTACCACCAAAGCTTCTTTGTTCTACTATAGTGAGGCTCAGTAGGAACCTAATGCGCCTGGTCTGATTTACATACAAACTCTAAAAGATGGCTGGAGAAGGATTTTGTCTGAAGCCGGTGTCAAATGTTCATGGAAAAATGGGAAAGTGTTCTTGTATGTCATCTTAAGGCAGAAACACAGGTGTGTCTTTTTCTGGTGGCAGTCACCTGTAATCACCTGCATGAAATACACCCGAACGCTCTCCAATAGGTGTTCCCTGTGCGCATGAGCAGATTATTTCTGAGCATCCCAAGCTGCAACAGAAGAGCTGTTTGTAAAACCGATGGGTCCTCCTAAAGATTCCGCCACAGAGCCAAATCCCAGGGCTCTCTGTACCTGCCCAGCTTTCTTTCATAAGCGTCCCTAAATCCAGCCGGTTAGGCATGAAGTACAGTACACGGCCGGAAGGACATAGCTAGAGTGATACATTTTTTAAAATAACATTTTCAGGACATCATGTCTCCCGCTGAGCGTGGGACACTTCTTATTCCAGAGCGGACAACTCCCTCCAAGTCCTGTCCACACTCCCCGTCTAGAATTGAGCCTGGCTAACTGTGGATCTCTGTATCTCCTGCTGTCTCCCTCCTTCCCGCTTTTCCTTTTTCCTAAATTCATTGAGAGCAGGATCCCTGTTCTTCCTTCCCACATATTCTTAGAAACTAGGATAAGACGTGCACCTAGTGCAAGTTCAAAAGGCTTTGTGAGTTTAAGCCCTTTTCTTCTCTTTGTTTTTGTCTGCAGGTAGGTGCTGCTGGTGAGGGTTCTTCACCTGCCTGAGCCTCAGTCTAGATTCTCGCTCCCAACCCACGCACACCCTGCCTGTAACAGTCCATTGTCCGGCTACAGGAGAGGCAGAGGGCTGTCTCCAGACAGTCTGGTGCTAATGGATCCAGTGATCCCCGCCCTGAAATGTTCAAAGTCTTCCACCGACCTTTTTAAGCTGTCAGATCAATGTTGATCCAAGGGCAAGACGCCTCTAGAAACCATCAGTCAATCCTACCGGCTTGTCCATGGAATTGAGCCTCAAGAATTGCCCTCGGTTTGGGGAACTAAACTCTTTAAAGGAGGATGTGGTTGCAGGCACATCTTCTCACTTAGCACACAAATCTCGAAAGAGCTGCAGTCATTTCCGCACAGCTGAGATCAGTAAATAGCTTGATTCCAGAGTCTGTACATTTGCCAAAGCCAGCACACATACCTGAGCTTTCTCTTTCATAGCAAAACATTAACGAAGTATTAAAAATTAAATATGTAAGATATGACAAAATAATAATGTATAAATTATCAAGGGTTCATGAGGGAAGGGTGGAAATGAAGAGCTGATACCAGGGGCTCAAGTAGAAAGAAAATGTTTTGAGAATGATGATGGCAACAAGTGTACAAATGTGCTTGACATGATGGATGGATGGATGGATGGATGGATGAATTCTGATAAGAATGGTACGAGCCCCAATAAAAGGATTTTTGTAATTAAATATATTTCCCACCCCTTTGGAATGGAGGATTTAACATCAAAATGCTCCCCAGGGCCCAATTTTGCAATGAAGTGTCATCTGGACTCCCAGCATCACTTCTCTTCCCGTGACTCTGCAAAGGAATCTTTCGAGCCCAGTACTGTCCTGTCGCTAATTGCTCTTGACCATCTGAGCAGGGTGAAGGTGGCTAGCTGTTGGTGCACCCCCGCTCGTCCCCCAGCTCCTCTCCATCCCAGAGGCGTACACACAAAAGCAGGACAATGAAGAAGGAAGAATGGACACATCGGAACCACGTTGTTACGTGATGAATACTGAAAGTGCCAGGACTGCCAGAACAAGCAACTCACTCGTGGCAAAGTACATCCAGAATGTTCCTTAGAAGAATGAGAAAGTGAGACTTTGGACTTGTTACAGGAGATCAGTCCCTGCAAAAGGTAATGACGCTCGGTCACGTAGAGGAGCAGAGAAAAGGGGGGGGACCTCTGATACTGGAGCTGGCCCAGTGGCTGTGACAATGGGCTCAAACAGAACAACTGTGAGGATGGTGGAGGACCAGGCACATGTCATTTATATAAGGAGTCAGGATGGACTTAATCGTACCTTCTGATCACCATCCCAAGGAAGCTAATTCCCATTTCAACATGTTAATTCACTCTGAATATCCTCCAAGAACAATGACAGAATTTTACAACTTAAAATATCAATTTTAAAATTATTTCTATCTTTAGAATTATCTCTTTCTGGAGCCCTGGTAGTGTAGTGGTTATGTTGGGCTGGGAACTCCTCGGTCCTCTGTTCAAATCCACCAGCAGGTTTGCAGGAGAAAAACTGGGCTTTCTACTCTCGGACAGAGTTACAGTCTCAGAAACCCACAGGGGTTCGCTATGATTCTGCATCAGCTTGGAGTCTGGGTTTGTTTGCTTGCTTGTTTGTTTCTTCTGTCTTGTGCCAATTAAAGACTATTCCTCCAGTCTCGTTCCACAGTAGCCATTGACTAAGACTAGAAGTCACTAGAAGCGACATTGGCTGGGTAAAACTGTTAACTGCAGGCTCTGAGTGCCCACAAGAATGCTCCCCCGGCACGTCTGGACACTTGGGAGTCAACAGTTGTGCATGGAGGACTGCGAATAAAATCAACATTTTAATTGAAATACTGACAGGACTGAGAATATTAAACATGTCATCGTGGACCACAGTCATCTTCAGTTATTTAATGCACCAGCCTCTGACAAGCGCGACAAGGATTCCAAAAATATATCCCAGCTGCCTGTCACGGCGGCAACTTCAAAAGACAGGTGTGTACAGCATTTTAAGACGGGTTGCCACCTGTAAATACAGAGTCATCCTTCTGCTTTAAGTGTGTGTTCCTCTCAACAGTCCAGGCAATAAGCCAATCTTACACACCAGGCTCCTAAAGGGCTCACTACATCTCTTCCAGACGCTCGCAGTCCAGGGCCTTCCTTCTGTGATTTCCCCCATTCATGCAGGTTATGAAAGTTCAGGTCTGCATCCGCCTATCAGAACCCGTTCTAATAAGTTTGAAGCCCTGCTACCAGGTTGGACAACTGAGCTGCAAATGAAATACTTGACAATTGCTAGCCCTCATGATGTCAACAAACATGAGACCTCATTATGACTTGCAAGTGCCAAATGTACTTGTTGCCCGAAAAAGTTATCTGATTATTTAAAAGAAAAGGCAACTGTTGCTATTTTCATGGACAAATTTTGTTGTGATGGCAATTACTACAAAGCATTTTTAGTAATAAGAATCCCCTCTAACCTTAAAGAAGCCCACGGCCTCAATAAGATCATAAATAGAAATGGATTTCTGAGAAAAGAAGGTCCAGGAAGTAGCATATGGAGAAACAACAAGCAAACCCTCAGCCATCCAGCCGATTCGAACTCAGAGACCCCAGAGGTCAGCCTAGAATTGTCCCAGAGAGTCCCCAAAGCTGTGGGTCTCAAGACAAGCAGGCTGACAAAGACACTTTAAGGACGAGGTTTTCAGATCTTCCTCAGCAGAGTACGGTTGCTTTCTTGTGAAAGTAAACAACCCAAAACACCTATTGGAAGATTCTGTAAGTTGAAAACCTTGACCTGTTGGCTACTCTTTCCAAAGGCATCTCTGGAAAAGAAATCACTATCATCCTTGCATGAATGTACACATTTGTGATAAACCTGTGGGTTTTTAAAACTATGCAAAAAGGAATCCATTCTGAAGCACAGCCGTGTTCATTTCTACAATCAATTTCATTTCCGCCAGACAGCTGACCCGACAGCAATTCATAAAACAAACTTACTCTCCATCAATCTGTGTAAACCTGCTTGAGCTGCGAAATGCACAATGCTTATCTTAACCCGATTAATCATCTTATTTCCATTGAGAAGTGTATTCACTGTAAAGGAGGGGGGAAGGTTAAGTCTTAATTGAATGGACATCAAAAAGTAAAAGAAAAAAAAATACTTTCTCTATTTAAATCAGTTGGAAGCTTTAGCATTCAAGGGGCTGTGAAAAAGAACTCGGTTGCTTTATTTCCTGGAGGTATTTGCATGTCCCCAGAAACCCCTCCTCCGGGCTTTCACCACACAACTTCCAACCGAGCCGTCTTCTCAGTCACTACAGATCAAGCTGAATATTAATGCCTCGAAGCAGACTCTCAGCCAAGAAGACTGGGGCAGACAAGAAAAGGGGTGCACTATTTTCAAGAAAACATCTTTTAAGAGCGCTGGGCGCCCAGAAGCGCAGCCAAAGCAGAGAACAGTGCCTTTGGATGCGGATAAATAAGCTTGAGCGCTGCCCACAGAAGGTGGTAAAGGCTCCTTTCTTCTTCTTGTCGACCGTCTGCTTTAATCCAACAAAATCTGGGTTACAGCAGGTTCATACTGACATCAGATTTACTGGATCGGCCTGGACAGACACCAGAATTCACCGTTGTCAGAAAAAGACAATGTGAAGGAAAGTTATTACACATTTCAATGGCCATCTGGAAACTCTTGTCACATGATCCTCACCTGTCCCTGGAAGCAATTGAGTCGATTCCCTGAAACTGTTTTCAGGAGCGAAGCCTTCACTTGAGAACGTGGCATAGAGGGCACTGGGATCCGCCACAGAAGGAGGCGTCTCAGTGAGCACTTTCACGCATTGGAAAACTCACCCTTCAGTTTTGCCCTTTAGTTCCTTTCAGAGGATACTCAATTTTCTGTCGAGAATGTTATATTTTGTCATAAATACCGTCAAATTTTGTCAGGATTCTTACTGATAGGTAAGGCTCATTGTGCTTGAGAGCTTGTGATCTCATGGAAAATGGCCCTATCCGTGAACTTTTGGGATTACCAGATTTGACGAAGCACCAGACATTCATGTAGCACTTCCCTTTCAGAATGGCCAGGGGTCTCATTGTCGTGTGTCAAGTATCCATTAAGGTTTCTGCTGTCAGAGGATGTAGTATGTAGTGTGTGGCTGTCTCCATTCTCCCCTGGTTTCGTCTCTGGTTCTATCCATCGCAATGGCTACACAGAGCTCACAGACAAAGTTCATGATTACAAGGTTTATCAAGGAAGTCAGCAGGTTGTAATGCCAGTGAGAAGTGCCCAGGGTAAGTGCCCATGAGGCACGTGACAAAGTTATTTCTGGCTGCTAATAAATGGCCAAAAGGCATATGCCACTCAGCTATAAGCCCAGATCCCACAGTGTTCAGATCCAGCTCCTGAGTCAGCAAACCCAGTTCCCTCAATTAAGTGCCCAGAGGCGCTCCACTCCACAAGCCAGTCTCCTGCTCAGAGCACTCAGCTTTACCGTCTCCGTGCGTTGGGAAGTCCACCACTCTGTTTCATGCTCTGGCTCCTGGCTCTGCTGCTGCTCCCCCTTTGATGTCACAGCTGTCTTCTAGATCTAGGGGTTTTGCACACAGGGACCCTGGGGTTCAGAGGACAAACTCCACCTCCTGGCTCTTGCTGGTAGTGAATTCCCCTCTCCTGCTTCTCAAGGGGCTAATTTTATAACCAGCAGGGTGGCATTCCAGTAAATCTGGTTCACAATTATTCACAGGTGAATCCCATCAGTATCTACTCTCATCTTCTTACCAGGCCCAGACAGGAAAAGGTCGTTTGGCAGGAGCTGGAGACAGTGGCTGGAAGAGCCACAAGAAAGAATTCACTTCTCTTGTACCCTCCCCTTACTTGACGTTCCTCCCAGGGATAAATTAACATCATCTATTCTTCTGGTTGCTCTGAGTTCCCTTATGAAGATGAATTTCCTCTGCATATCCCTGGAAGTAAGTTTTCCCAAGGCCTACAACCTGTCTTGTACTCGTTATTTCAAAAGCTCTCATTGAGCGATCTTAACATATCACCATAGTTTCATGAACTACCTCTTCAATGAGTGCTTCGAAACAAAATGTCCAGCTCAGATGGTAAAACAATTGGCTACCTACCTAATACCTTCAAAGAGATACTAACAAAAAATCCTTTAAGCAACCATTTTCTCCAAAAATAGCACCATTTCCTAAACAGGCTATCCTCTCACACCTTTGAGAACTCAGTATATGAGGGGACTTCAAAAAATAATGGAAAATTGAATTAAAAGACAATGGAAAATTTTCACAAAGTTTTGGAATCCCCCCTTGGATTTCCTTCCTAGGGAGACTCTTTCTTTGATTAGCTATGAGTAGACTGACACCGTTCTTAATCCCCTTCTCACTTGCCCACCTATCCCTATAGAGACTTGACTAAGAGAGAGAGAAGAGGAGGAGGAGGGTGAGGAGGGGGAAGAACAACTAGGCTAGAAGGAGAGGGGAAATAAAGAAGACACTTTCTTATCCTCTTATAGCTGGGGAGCCAGGTGACCCAGTTACTCTCAAAGAAACGTCTTGTAAGGAAAGTAGGGGATAGAGGACAGGGGTGAGGGTCTTTAGGGGGAAAAAAGAAAAAACTCTTTCTTATTGATAAAATTAGCAAGACATAAGAAGTTCCCTAGAGCCTCTTGGAGTCTATTCCACTGCCAAATTCCTGTTTATAGGCAGTCTTGTAAAGATATATCTCTCTCCAATTACTGTCTCTGAGTTGCCAAGACCAAAAAGTCAATGAGATAAAGTCTCTAACCACATAGTTGACAAAGGACTCATGTCCAGAGCATCTAAAGAACCCCTGTTGCCGTTAGGTGCCGTTGAGTTGGTGCATACTCAAAGATATGCCCCAGCAAAAACAATGACTGTCTGGTCCTGGGCCATCCACACAATCGTCATGTCTGAGCTCATTACTGGAGCCATTGTGTTCATCCAAGTCATTGATACTCCAACTCACCTTCTTTTCTGCTGACCCTCTATACAGTGCGATGTCCTTTGCTGTGAATGATCTCCCCGAATGATCTCCCCTGGTAACATGCCCAGAGTATTTTTTTTAAACATTGTATTAGAGACTCATACAACTCTTATCACAATCCATACATACATCCATTGTATAAAGCACATCTGCACATTCTTTGCCCTCATCATTTTCAACATATCCAGAGCATTTAAGACAACGTCTTATCATCTTGTTTCTAAGGAACATTAAGGCTTCAACAGATGAAGTTTCCTTTAAAGGAGATAAAAAATGGGCACAGCAGACATCGCCCCATTATTTATGCTCCTATGGACTCAGTCACAAAAACCCTTTATATACACTATCTTAGGACAGGGAGACTAAGTTGGAAGGAACCAAAGAAGGCTCCCTTGGGGATTGGGGCAGCTTCAATCTCTCAGTTAAGGGTTGAGTTTTTCCTGTATGTACAGTTTGTAGACGCATCAAATTGTACGCGTAAGATCTGTACATTTCACCATCTGTAAGTTATAATTTTGAAAAGCAAAACATAACAAAAATAAATCATTTGGACAGTTACGAAATACCTGATGCAGAGGATACAACCATGAGTGAGGCTTGTTCTCTGGTCCCACAAGACACCCCAGTTCATCAATATCAAGATGCCCATCTCAAGACTTGCTTCTCCCTCCACCCAACATCAAGGTAAAGTATCAGGGGCAACAGTGACATAGAGAAGGGAACCAAGGCCCACTCCCTAATGGGCATGCAAACACAAAGAGGTAAGAAACCGAATGCAAAGGAGTGGCATTAGTTGAGCCTCTAGCATATAATTTCAGGCTATATGGGAAAAAAGGTAAGGATCATTTTACATTTCTTCCAAATGACGGCTTTTTCCCAAAAAAGGTCTTTCATGTTGACATTTGGTTAAAATTTTATTTATCAACAATATTCTATTACACTCACAAACTTATCAAGTCAATTAATCATAGAGGCTACATTTCGTCCAATCACTCAAGTGTTTACTGAGTAGTCAGCACTTGTGATTATAGAATGTGTAATTCTACAAAGGTTTCTATCTTCTCAGAGATGTTTAAAATCTACTTGATTATAAACACTGTAAGAGGTGAAAAAGTTAAGCTTGGCACTGAAATGACTAACCCATTGGGGTTGTGCCCCGGGGACTCCTTGAATCCTTAGTTCCCTCCAAACTCACGGTCACCAGGTAGATGCCCGAGCAAACGAAGCCCCAGTGACTTTCTTAGGCGGCAAATCTTCGCAGGAGCAGAACACCTTCATTTTCTCCCTCGCCAAGGTTCCGTGAGTTCAAATTGATGACCATGTGAGTAATGGCCCAACTGCTATGCAATCAGGGCCCCTAATAGCGCTTTCTAGTTAGGCACTGGACTGCTAATCTCTAGGTCAGTGGTTCAAACCTACCAGCCACTCCCATAAAGACAGTTTCAGAACTCTACACAGGGTTGCTATGAACCAGAATCAACTCTCTGGCAGTGGGTTTATAACTCAATTCATTCCTTAATTTACTTTTTCCAAGAAACACAGAGATAGGAAATGGTTATGCTATTTTGTACATAGAAAGTATGTACAAGAATCGGGGAAAAACATTGAAGAACAGAAAAGTGGGGGGAGAGAGACGTCAGACAGTGTGAGACATGACAAAATAATAATAATGTATAAATTATCAAGGGTTCATGTGGGAGGGGGGAGCAGGGAGGGAGGGGAAAAATGACCTGATACCTAGGGCTCAAGTAGAAAGCAAATATTTTGAGAATAATGATGGCAACAAATGTACAAATGTGCTTGACACAATGGATGTATGTCTGGATTGTGATAAGAGTTGTACGAGCCCCCAATAAATGATTTTTTAAAGGAATTTGAATACATCTTTACAAGATAGGCTTGGCTACAGGGAGAGAAAATGAGAAATGACAATACCTGGGAAGAGAAATATACAAATGAAGGAAAGAAAACTTCAAATAAGACAGGTACATGAACTAGTACCTCGTTCCATTGGATGAGTTAGGAAGAATGGAAGATTACAGTGAGTAAGAAATTCAATGGTCAGAGATTACAGTAAACCACGAAGTTTAGACTAAGGCAGCCAGTATAATTGTAAGAAAATTTTAAAAGGAGTACAGTGGTGTTTTTGAAAAATTCAGCCTAGAAACATTACAAGGAGTCGGCGGAAAGGAAGAATAGAAAAGAGGTGGCAATTAAGGGAAATCCAAAAGAGACAGTTATTTGCACACACGGCATTAAGACTTGTGGGTCACCGAGCCAACAGCTCACACAAAGGAAACCCCAGAGTTCAAAGAAAGCCAGTCTAATTAAAGGGTAATCAGTCCCAGAGTATTTACGCTAAGATTCCTTTAAATATTGGATCTGCTTCATAAATGTACTCATCAAACACTTTAATGGTAAATTTTCAAAAGGCAGGGTAGGGATAAGTAAGCTTACACCACTCAGCAAAAGGCATTTTAAAAGATGAAACCCAATTAAGCCAAAAGAGTACTTAATTAGAGGATGATTTTTATTATTAGCAACTATCAGTGAGTGAGCAGTGAGGGGTGAGGGGGGCCCTGGCAGCCCTGTTGTTAGATGTTCAGCTGCTAACCAAAGGGTAGGTGACTCAAACCCACCGGCTGCTTCATGAGAGAAAGATGAGGGTCTCAGATTCCATAGAGACTGACAGGCTCAGGAGCAGTGGACAGGGTGACTCTGAGTTAGAATTGACTTGATGGTGGTGGGCTTGGTTCTTGGCTATTGATGAATTCTGGGGTGTTTTTCTTGCAATAGACAATACAGATTTCTCAAATGTATAGCTATACATTAGTCATTTTATATAGTCACGCATAAAACAATTACTCAAAACACTTATTTTAATATGCTAATCTGCTTAAGATTTCACCTACATTGACAAACTTACAGCCATGCAGCCTATACATAAAAACTTTTTTTTTTTAAGTTTCTTTTTACTGCTAATCTTTCAAATGCTGGGTTTGATTTGGAGAAGTAGGACTATCACCTTGAAGCCCCAGGGTCGCAGAGCCTGGCCACGGCGTTTTCACTCATTTCACACACATGCCAGAGCGGGACAATGAACACGGAGAGTGGAGGAAGAATCGGTGTCTCTCAATGCCGTAAGAAGCAGGAAATCTGCCTTGGAAGAAGGAGGATTCTTTCGATGGCTGCTGAGAGAAAACCAAGTGTAATTTTCTCATCGATGAGGAAAAATGCCAGAAACGTTGTGCTGAGGAATTTTTCCCAATGAGAAAAGGCCCCCGTTCACTCTTCCTGGGAAATAAAGGCTACCCTACAAGAATTCCAAGGGGAAGTCTCGCCCCACCTACCTTAGAGCCCCGATCTTGCCCCTTCAGGAGCTTTCTGCTCGCCAAATTCAAAGAACACTAAAAGGGAGCACAATTTGAGCCCCGTAAGAGTGTAAAAATCTACCATTTTGATGTGGTATAAATCTCAGAATTCTTTAGGGAAGGGTTAGAAAGATGGGCATGGTTGCCTTCAGAAGTGTCTAGAACAGTGGTTCTCAATCTGTGGGTCATGACCCCGTGGGAGTCGAAGGACCCTTTCACAGGGGTCGTTTAAGACCATCAGAAAACACCAATTTCTGAGGGTCTTGGGAACTGAGACACGCTCCTCTATCCGTCTCCAGGTGGGTCCACCCACAGGCAGATACGCCCATGTCAACTATCGGGGTGAAGACTGTTACCCAGGCTACACAAGTAACAAGACCAAATGTCATTTATTTATCATTAGAAATAAATATTTCACAATCTTTAATTACATAGTTTTTGTGATCAATCACTAAGCTTTCATTATGTTCGATTGGAAACAATGACAATACATCCTGCCTATCAGATAGCTACATGACGATTCATATCAGTAGCAAAATGACAGCTATGAAGTAGCAGTGAAAATAATTTTATGGTTGGGGGGTCACTACCACCTGCGGAGCTGAGTGAAAGGGTCGCAGCATGAGGAAGGGTGAGAACCACTTCTCTAGACTGAGATGGACGTTGTCAAGAATCAATAGTTTCACATACTGATATTTTCGTGTCATGACGTTTTCTCCAATGTTGTAGCAACACTCTTTTGTTTACTCTCACATTTGTTAGTATTGTTTATCTGCCCCCCCCCATGATGCACACTCCCCCCGAACAACAAGAAGGTTGTGTTTTTTGCACCTCAGGAAGAGGTAGGGGTCTGGCACCCAAAAAAGTGTTCAAGACACACTTGTTATAATCTCCTTAAGTGAAGTCAACAGAGTAAGTATGTTTTCTGAGCAAAAAGATAAACCCAGAACCAAAGTCCATTATATTCTTCCAAATGGGGGAAAATTTACCTACAATGAGTTACCAGAGAATCTTGTTAGTGTAAGTCCCAGAGAACCAAAATATTTTCTCTTACACTGTAATTACAGAAATATAAAAAGTCTTTTTACTATGTTTCTCTTACTCAGACTCCATTCAACGCAGTCAGTCCTAAACCATCTTAACATTCTTAACATACCGCACAAATCCCTCCTGAAGCCGGTTCACAACAGGGACTTAGAAGCACATTAACGCCATCAACATTTTTAACCCCGAACCCCAAGTGATCTTGGTTAGGATTCCCAAGAACGGATTCACAGAAGCCTGCACAGTAGAGGTCTTTCTATTGAAATAGTGCTATTGACACCTTATGGGATGGGGAGGAAGAAGTGAGAATCTCAGACTCACCCCACAGCCCCTGCTGAGAGTGGCATTGTGGAAGTTCTTTCTATCTGGACCAGCCACGCCTGAAGAAAAGAGAGCATCGGTTAGAGGGCTAAATGGATGCATTCAAAAACCTGTGAGTGTGGGCTTTGGAAGCTAGGTCTGTCCCAGATGCTGGAGATGCAGTCATGGCGAAAGCATGATGGTCTTTGTGGAGCTTACAATCTAGTAAGAAGGTGTTTCTAAAACAAAAACAACCTATTACGCAATCCCACGCTGAACACCCAACAGAGAATTCAAGTGTTGACTTCAAATTCCATCTGTAGGGTCCCATGAAGAATTTTCATTAAAATGAGCCCTGCTGCCAGCCGGGCAAAATAAACTATGAGAACAGAATGCTTTCATGTGAGTGTTTCCCTTGTGAACAAATCACCTGTGACAAAACCATAAAATCTTGGTGCATCACGTGCCTCCACTAGGGGGCAGCAGTGAAGTGTCAGCCACCCCTAATCATCCAAGAACAGCGAGTCACTCAAGGACCGGCGCTGGTTCCCAACATGAATATATTCTGTTCTGCAGTTTCCTGTCCTAGGGCAAAGACACAAAACAAAACAAAAACTGGAGCAACGTACAGCACAGAATATTCAACTCGGGGCGCTGTGCCAAGAAAGCAACAAGGAAGTTTTAGGCTTGCGCCAAGGGCTCCTCGGTTTCTTTTAAATTTTTAAGTCGTGACAATTATCCTGATGGTGCTGGATGAATCAGATCCGTCTACAGAACAAAAGCTTGCTCAGGAGTTTTGTGTACTTTGAGGAATAATTATTTCCTCAGTGTATTCATTTTAAGAAAGCCGCTCACAGGCAGATTTAGAAGCTGGTGTGGTTGAGTGAAAACATTTGTAATCAGTCAACCTACAGGGCCGTTTTGCAGGAAACATCCATTGAAAAAGAAAAAGGTTTTGTCAGAAAAAAAACAGCCTTGATGCTCATTCTGTCAAAAAAAAAAAGTATTTTTCAGCTTTCTTACATGTATTTCTCTGCCAGCTATGTTCTCTAATAGCGTTGCCAGAATTTTCAGTCAATATAGAATTATTGTGGTCAAGTATTTAATTTTAACAGCGCTGAGTGACATTCAAATCTTATCAAGGCCATTCATTCCTTTCCCTCTTGATGTGGCAATATTAATAAGTAGCAGGAAATACATTGATAAATGCATTTCCAAAGCTTAACAGCAACGATCATGTTTTACTTTTCTAGCACAAAAGAACCAATCATTGCTAAGGAGCTACTAACGAACGGACACTTACAGCATCCTCAGGGCAATTATTAGGTGTCACTGGAGCCTGTCCCAGCTCACAGAGGCCCTAAGTGGGACGAAACGAAACACTGCCCGAGCCTGAACCATCCTCACAGTTGCTGTCATGCTTGAGCCCACTGTTCAAACGACCATACCAATCCAACTCCTTGCAGGGTTCCTCCAAGCCCTCTACTTTACCAAGCATGACTGTCCTTCTCCGGGGATTAACCCTTCATGGTATGTCCAAAGACCATGAGAGGTAGTTCGTTTATCAGTTGCTACACAACAAACCACGCCCGAATTTACTGCCTTAAACATCGACCATTTTCTTACCCACTTCTGCAATCCAGGCAAGGCTATGCTGGGTGGTTCTTCTGCTGGATCTGCCGGTTGTCACATGAGGTTGAATTAAATTCGCTGGCACCAGCTGGGACACAGTCCTTTCGCTCCTTGTGCAATCTAAAGCCTCTTCCCATCATGCGCCTTTGCCAGTAGGGGAACTGGACTTCTCAAGTGCAACCACCAGGACTCGCTAAGGCTTCACCCTGGGACGAGCAATGTCACTTCTCTTGTTCTGATTTTTTCACCATAGGCTCAACCCACATGCAGAGTGTGGTCTACAAGAGGGCATGAGGGCTGGATAGCCACCACTGTACCAGGCCAAAAGGACAACTTGTATATGCCATGTTTAGAACGTACCCTGCAGTAAGATATGAAATAATAATGATTTATAAATTATCAAGGGTTTAGGAGGGAGGGAGGGTGGAGAAGGGAGAGGGTAAATGAGGAACTGATACCAAGGGCACAAGCAGAAAGAAAATGTTTTGAAAATGATGGTGGCAACAAATGTATGAATGTGCTTGACACAGTGAATGGATATATAGGTTGTGATAAGAGTAGTATACGAGCCCCCAATAAAATGATTTTTAAATAAATAAATAAATAAATAAATAACCCACACTTCATTTCTTGGGGTTAATGCCACGACAAAGGCAATGACTTAAAACAAAATTTTTTTAAAAGTTTTCCAGCAAAGGATTTTTAAAAAGATCTAGTAGATAGGGGGTAAGAAATGGGAGGCAGGGAGGGGTAGCCTTACTGGCTAGATGAATACAAGTCAACCACGAAATAGTGTATCAGAATAGAGGTGGGAAGGAGGAGCATTCTGTAGCATAAAAATATGTGCCTTAATGTGTTCAAGTGTTTGTTTTCATGTAAGTTGTTTATTGATAACATTTAAAAAAATTCAATATAGAAGCTCAACATTATTAGCTGTCACATAATCCTCAAGAAGCCAACCCAGGAGAAAGACAGATCAGGTTATTTCAGGAATGCTTACACAGGATGCTTGTCTGTCAGTCGAACAAACAGAATCAGTGTAGAGACTATTGCTCAGCCTTTCTTCCAGAACCCTTCACTGACCACTACCTGGAAACGCATAGGATTTGTGAGTTTATTCTATTCTCTCACCAAAAAGGCAGAGAATATCCTCACTTCATACAACTTTTGTGGTGGTTACATAATTTCACGTTAACTTGATAAATATGTCTAGGAGTGGAGTCTACCCTGTCAATCAGGTCACACCCTGATGATGTCTCCGGATGGGCGTGGCTTCTCATGAGGATTCTGGGAACTTCCTTGTTTCCTCCCTAGAGGCGGGCCACACACTCTCTCTGCTTCACCTTTCTGTTGAGGAGCCATATGGAGACACGCTTAGACCTGCGAGAATCCTGGAGATGCTTCCACCACCACTGGATCCACAGGACTTTGTACCCACTAGCCTGTGATCTTCCTGCGTTTTGCATCATTGCATGTGCTGCATGCATTTGAAAAGATATTTGTGGATTAGTAGTAGACTTATGGGTTAATACTAGACTATGGACTTCATCTGGACAGGCCTGGGGTGTTCTCTTAATATACCATTACATTGATGGAAAAGCTCTTTCTTATACACATATGCACGCCTCTGGATTTGAGTCTCTAGTTATTCCAACCTAACTCATCTTTGCTCATTCATTTGACTTCCTCAAGTCACAGAAGCCATGAACAAAACATGCATGTAACATGTATCTTTATTTCCTTCCATTAGAGTACTGGAATTAAAAAAAAAGAATCCTATTTATGAAAGACCTTCATGGGCCTTGCTTACTCAGAACATGCTAGATCTGTTTGTGACAAAGTTGTTTTCAAGTGACCTCTTATGTTGATTATATGCCATTAAACTCATCTGTTCAGACTACACATGCCAAACAATGCAATGATTTATATTTTCAATTTATGTTTAATATAATGTCATATTCTCAAAGAAAATGTCATTGATGGGGGGTGCTTCAAAAAGGTCATGGAAAGGTGGAATTAAAAGCTAATGCAATTTTCTATGAATTTTTGGAAGCCCCCCATTTTAAATCACAACTCACTTTTAATGGCATTCTTTGGGTGTGTGTCTTTAAAATAAATTGTAAGCACTTGTCATTAAAAAAAAGGGCAGAAAAAAAAACAAGAGTTTGAGAAGTACAAGGGATTCTATTCCAAGGAGCTCACAAATAATTTTCCTCAATTTAATGTAGTAAGCTATTTAACATTTGGAACACAAACTGTGTTATTATATTAGATTTGTTTTATTTCTGAACATCTAATAAGATTTTCTTATTCCAATATGTAAGCTCCTTCCAAGTCCATCAATTGAATTAGCATTACTTCATGTTATGGTGCAAGTGAAGTCAATGGTGGAGGTGAAAAGAGATAAACGTCCAACATTCTCTGGACGATCGCCCAAACCTACGCCGGCCTTTTCTCTCCAGATGCTGCTGCTGCTTGAGATCAGCCAATATTCACGGCCCTCGAGCCCCAGCTTCCTCAGAGCGACTCTAGGACAGCGTGCAAGGACCTCTCTGGGTTTCTGAGACTAACTATGGGAGTAGAAGTCCTATCTGTCTCCTGAGGAGTGGCTGGTGGTTTCGAACTGATGACCTTCTGCATCGTAGCCCAATGTGTAACCACTATATCTCTGGGCTCCTTTCTTGGGATGAAAGGTGAATGGAAAGTCACACTTTTGACAAACGCGGGCAGAGACCATGGATTGACCTGAAGGCAGTAGGTTAGGTTTGTGGTTGTTCTCGGGTCTAATCAACGAAGACACAAGACGCAAACAGCAGAAACGCACAGTCACCGCTGACAAAGAGCTCCGGGCACTTCCATAAGCACGCTTCCTGTGAAGTCGAAACAAGAAGCTGATCCCAAACCACATGGATGCCTCTGTGAAAGATCAAAACACAGAGAAGCCCGCGTTCGGTGCCAGGATGCCACTTCCTAGATACGATTAGAGTGAACCAAGGACACAAGTTCACTTTAAACTTTTTTGGGCTAAAAAGTTTTACCTGCTATCATTGCTTCCTAGGGAGGCTACACAGAAATGCCACAAGTTGGTGGCTTCAAGGAACAGAATTCATCCTCCCAGTTTTAGCGGCTAGATGTCTGGATCCAGTGTGCCGGGGCGAGAAGGCTCTCTCTGGGTCGTTTCCCTCGTGTCTCCGCTTCTGAAGGGATTTTCTCAGCAGTTTGGGAGATTCCCCAGGAAGCATCTATCTTCCTCCAATTTATGCTCCATTCAGTGCCCAGTGTACCCTTTACACAGTGATTGGCTTAAAGCGCGCCCTACAAAGCCCTGCCTCGTTAACGTAACAAGGACACCCCCACTCCCCGACAGGAATGCCTACAACCATAGCTATAAACTAAAAACCCAACTCACCACCACTGAATTGATGCCAACTCATAGCAAGCCCTATGGGCAGTGCAGAACTGCCCCTGCGAGTTTCCATGCCTGTAATTCTTACCCACTGGAAAGCCCTCTCTTTCTCCGTGGGAACAGCTGGTGGTTTCAAACTGCAGACCTTGAGCTTAGCAGCCCCCTCACAGCCACGGTTCCCAGAGCTCCTACACAACCATAGGCATAGAAGGCAGGATTTACCATCGATATTTTGGGGTGGACACAATTAAAGGCACACTACCTAAAGGCAAAATGGTACGTGTGTACTCCTTGCTGACTTTGTCTGTCTGTGCTCGCGAGTCAACAACACAGAACATCGCCCGCAAGCAAACCCACGGCCACAGGGTTGATTCCACGCACACCAATCCCACAGCAGGCGGTGAGACGACAGTCTTTGCGGGAACAGAGAGCTTCCTCTTCCTCCTCCCAAGGGGCTAGTGGGTCTGAACAGCCTGAGCAGCCCTGCCCGTAACCCACAGTACAATCAAGACCCCCTGGTGTCATTTTCCAGAACTCCCAAATCACAAATTTGCTACTTAAAAATCCAGAAAATGAAACTCAGTTTCCATCCATATATTTTTTGATCAAGATGCAATTACTCAACAAGAATACTTCGAACACAAAAGTTAGACTTGGTTGGGGTGCAACCAACGGAAAATAGGGCTACTTGGGAAACTCAGGGCCACGCCAATGGTTAGATCATCGCTTTGGCTGAATGACGGAAAATACCCAACCACACAGGACGAGAAACACAAAAAGTGTGGGCAGAATTTTTAACAGAAAGGCCATTGTTTACCCAGAAGTTTCACACACTAAAAATATGAATGCTTGCCAGATAATTAAATACACCCACCTGGAGAGTATTCCATCACTTACAATTTTTTTGTAATTACCGCCATTTATTATAATCGCCAACAGGTAATTTTCTGAGCAATGTAAGTTCAGCTTTGGAAGGGAGGTGACTACCTCTTTAAGTGGACACCAGCTACATGAGCTCAAGCCACTGCTCGTGGAGGGCGGGGGTTTGCCCACAGAGGGAAGCTGGGGGGCATCCTATTTCCTGAGCTACTCTCTCCTCCACTACTGGAGGCGCCCATAGAAATGACCGTCAAAGTCGGTCCAGCAAGGGATAACTCTTCATTTCTTCAACCTGAACAATATACCCAGGCTCACAGAAACACATCCATGATATTTCCAGGCTCCCTGGAGTCACATGCTCCATTGGTTACTCATTAAAACAGTTCTATAAACGCCTGGCTCAAAAAGAAATCCATGCATTTGAAAGACAGTGCTGCTGAGAATACTGGAAGTCCTATGGACCGCGAGGCTAACTCACAAACTTGTCTTGGGAGAAGTACACCCAGAATGTTCCCTGGAAGCAAGGACGGCAACACTTCATCTCATAGACTTTTGGCAGTTTAACAAGAGACACCTGTCACCAGGAGAAGGTAATCAGGCATGGGAAAGGGGAGACCCATCAAAAAAGAGGGAAATTCGAGATGAAATGGAGAGACACAATGAGCGCAACAATGGGATCAGACATAAAAAATGGGAGAGTGGGGCAGGTCTGGGCATCATTTCCCTTATGTTGTGTACCAGGTGCACAGGAGTACAGGGTGGACAGGAGTACAGGGTGGACAGGAGTACAGAGTGGAGAGGAGTACAGGGTGGAGAGGAGTACAGGGTGGAGAGGAGTACAGGGTGGAGAGGAGTACAGGGTGGACAGGAGTACAGGGTGGACAGGAGTACAGGGTGGACAGGAGTACAGGGTGGAGAGGAGTACAGGGTGGACAGGAGTACAGGGTGGAGAGGAGTACAGGGTAGACAGGAGTACAGGGTGGAGAGGAGTACAGGGTGCAGAGGAGTACAGGGTGGAGAGGAGTACAGGGTGGACAGGAATACAGGGTAGACAGGAGTACAGGGTGGAGAGGAGTACAGGGTGGACAGGAGTACAGGGTGGACAGGAGTACAGGGTGGACAGGAGGACAGGGTGGACAGGAGTACAGGGTGGAGAGGAGTACAGGGTGGAGAGGAGTACAGGGTGGAGAGGGTGGAGAGGAGTACAGGATGGGCAGGAGTACAGGGTGGGCAGGAGTACAGGGTGGACAGGAGTACAGGGTGGACAGGAGTACAGGGTAGAGAGGAGTACAGGGTGGACAGGAGTACAGGGTGGACAGGAGTACAGGGTGGACAGGAGTACAGGGTGGAGAGGAGTACAAGGTGGACAGGAGTACAGGGTGGACAGGAGTATAAGGTGGACAGGAGTACAGGGTGCAGAGGAGTACAGGGTGGACAGGAGTACAGGGTGGACAGGAGTACAGGGTAGAGAGGAGTACAGGGTGGACAGGAGTACAGGGTGGAGAGGAGTACAGGGTGGACAGGAGTACAAGGTGGACAGGAGTACAGGGTGGAGAAGAGTACAGGGTGCAGAGGAGTACAGGGTGGACAGGAGTACAGGGTGGACAGTACAGGGTGGAGAGGAGTACAGGGTGGACAGGAGTACAAGGTGGACAGGAGTACAGGGTGCAGAGGAGTACAGGGTGGAGAGGAGTACAGGGTGGACAGGAGTACAGGGTGGACAGGAGTACAGGGTGGACAGGAGTACAGGGTGGAGAGGAGTACAGGGTGGACAGGAGTACAGGGTGGAGAGGAATACAGGGTACAGGAGTAAAAGGTGGACAGGATTACAGGGTGCAGAGGAGTACAGGGTGGACAGGAGTACAGGGTGGACAGGAGTTCAAGGTGGACAGGAGTACAAGGTGGACAGGAGTACAGGGTGGACAGGAGTACAAGATGGACAGGAGTACAGGGTGCAGAGGAGTACAGGGTGGACAGGAGTACAGGGTGGACAGGAGTACAGGGTGGAGAGTAGTACAGGGTGGACAGGAGTACAGGGTGGACAGGAGTATGGGGTGGAGAGGAGTACAGGGTGGACAGGAGTACAAGGTGGACAGGAGTACAGGGTGCAGAGGAGTACAGGGTGGAGAGGAGTACAGGGTACAGAGGAGTACAGGGTGGACAGGAGTACAAAGTGGACAGGAGTACAGGGTGCAGAGGAGTACAGGGTGGAGAGGAGTACAGGGTACAGAGGAGTACAGGGTGGACAGGAGTACAGAGTGGAGAGGAGTACAGGGTGCAGAGGAGTACAGGGTGGAGAGGAGTACAGGGTGCAGAGGAGTACAGGGTGCAGAGGAGTACAGGGTAGACAGGAGTACAGGGTGGACAGGAGTACAGGGTGGACTGGAGTACAGGGTGGAGAGGAGTACAGGGTGGAGAGGAGTACAGGGTGGAGAGGAGTACAGGGTGGACAGGAGTACAGGGTGGACAGGAGTACAGAGTGGAGAGGAGTACAGGGTGCAGAGGAGTAGAGGGTGGAGAGGAGTACAGGGTGCAGAGGAGTACAGGGTGCAGAGGAGTACAGGGTAGACAGGAGTACAGGGTGGACAGGAGTACAGGGTGGACAGGAGTACAGGGTGGACAGGAGTACAGGGTGGACAGGAGTACAGGGTGGACAGGAGTACAGGGTGGGCAGGAGTACAGGGTGGACAGGAGTACAGGGTGGACAGGAGTACAGGGTAGAGAGGAGTACAGGGTGGACAGGAGTACAGGGTGGACAGGAGTACAGGGTGGACAGGAGTACAAGGTGGACAGGAGTACAGGGTGGAGAGGAGTACAGGGTGAAGAGGAGTACAGGGTGGACAGGAGTACAGGGTAGAGAGGAGTACAGGGTGGACAGGAGTACAGGGTGGAGAGGAGTACAGGGTGGACAGGAGTACATGGTGGACAGGAGTACAGGGTGGACAGGAGTACAGGGTGAAGAGGAGTACAGGGTGGACAGGAGTACAGGGTGGACAGGAGTACAGGGTGGAGAGGAGTACAGGGTGCAGAGGAGTACAGAGTGGAGAGGAGTACAGGGTGGACAGGAGTACAGGGTGGACAGGAGTACAGGGTAGAGAGGAGTACAGGGTGGACAGGAGTACAGGGTGGAGAGGAGTACAGGGTGGACAGGAGTACAAGGTGGACAGGAGTACAGGGTGGAGAGGAGTACAGGGTGGACAGGAGTACAGGGTGGACAGGAGTACAGGGTCGACAGGAGTACAGGGTGGAGAGGAGTACAAGGTGGACAGGAGTACAGGGTGCAGAGGAGTACAGGGTGGAGAGTACAGGGTGCAGAGGAGTACAGGGTGCAGAGGAGTACAGGGTGGACAGGAATACAGGGTGGAGAGGAGTACAGGGTGGAGAGGAGTACAGGGTGCAGAGGAGTACAGGGTGGACAGGAGTACAGGGTGGACAGGAGTACAGGGTGGACAGGAGTACAAGGTGGACAGGAGTACAGGGTGGAGAGGAGTACAGGGTGCAGAGGAGTACAGGGTGGACAGGAGTACAGGGTGGACAGGAGTACAGGTTGGACAGGAGTACAAGGTGGACAGGAGTACATGGTGGACAGGAGTACAGGGTGGACAGGAGTATAGGGTGGAGAGGAGTACAGGGTGGAGAGAAGTACAGGGTGGACAGGAGTACAGGGTGGACAGGAGTACAGGGTGGAGAGGAGTACAGGGTGGAGAGGAGTACAGGGTGGACAGGAGTACAGGGTGGACAGGAATACAGGGTGGAGAGGAGTACAGGCTGGACAGGAGTACAGGCTGGACAGGAGTACTGGTGGACAGGAGTACAGGGTGGAGAGGAGTACAGGGTGGAGAGGAGTACAGGGTGCAGAGGAGTACAGGGTGCAGAGGAGTCCAGGGTGCAGAGGAGTCCAGGGTGGAGAGGAGTCCAGGGTGCAGAGGAGTATGGGGTGGGGAACAGTACGGGGTGGAGAGGTGTACGGGGTGGAGAGGAGTCAGAACCGACCCCAGGACATCTTACAACCACCACATGACCCTTTTTCTGATTCAACTAGAAAATTCTGATACTGCTGGGAACTTCTTTCTATCGAAATCATCGAATCTGAAATTCTGGCCTCAGGTAGGGTAGGAATTCACTACTTCTATGCTTTGGATACATTTTTAAAGCTACCGTTCTCCTTACCAGAGTTCAACACACACACACACACACACACACACACACACACACACACACACACCACTCTGATCTATCAGTCAGTATAATACTTTCTGCAGATTAAGATTAAAACAAAACAAAACAAAATTTCACTGCCATCAGTCAACCCTGACTCACAGAGACCCTAGAAGACAGGATAGAACTGCCCGTGAGTCTCCTCGACTGTAACTTTTTTTAAATGTTTTATTGGGGGCTCATACAACTCTTATCACAATCCATATATACATCAATTATGTAAAGCGCATCTGTACATTCATTGCCCTCATCCTTTTCAAAGTAGCTGGTGGTTTCGAACTGCTGACCTGGCACTAGCAGCCCAGTGTGTGGTACTGTAAAAAAAGGACACGCCACAAAGGTGAATGGTTTGTCAACAAGATGCCTCTGAAACACGAATGAACTGTGCAGCAGGAAATCCAGGCGGATGAGCACTAAGGGTGCCTCTCAAAAGCCAACCCCGCCACCGACGGCTCTCCAGAAACAGCGCCACCAAAGGTGTGGTTTGGGACAGGAAAGTGGAAATGCAAACAAGACTTTGAATTTTTTCTTATCAGGTTGGTGAAAAGAATTTTTTTAACTGATCCTATCTAGTATTGAAAGGGATGTAGGAAAGTATGTTGCAGCATGATTGGCACTAACTTTTATGGGGCCTTTGTGGAGAGGGGCTTGGGGGCACCGAGCTCCATGCTAAGTGGTCACACCCTTGTCCCAGTAGTTCATTTTGTAATGGAGGCGAGGCTCTGAATGATGTACACAGACAAGCTTAAAGGCATCCAGGGACGGTTGGGGACGGACACATATTTGTAGCACAATTATATTTTAAAACTATATATTTTAAATGTTTGAAAAAACAAAGTCCTTTTCAGTAAGATGTGGATGTCATTCTGGCTGGGATATTTCTTCAAAAAACATCCCCATGGATTTTAATAATCCTCTAGGGTAGGGTGTTGCCACCCTTGATTGGGAGGAGAGAAAAAAAAACTCCTCCACAGGCACTAAAAAGAAAAGAATCAAGAAAAGATGTCACATGAAAGACAAAAGAAAAGGCAAGTCATGGAACAATGCATTTAGTATGATTCTAATTATATGTGAAAAGAAACTGGCCACACTGCGTGTGTGTGTGTGTGTACATACGCGCATACGCGCATAATGAGCTAGGAATATATAAAGCCAGTTTAATAATGTACTGTTTGTATGCCAATATTGTTCGGTATTTTCTAATCATTTCTTCTGTGTTATTTTGATTTTGTCAGGTTAACAATATTTCTGGTGGGAAACTAAACTCCGGAGTAGAGTTATAAAATAGAAATGGCTATTTTGAGAACTGTGATATGAAAAAATATGAACCAAAGTAGAGGAGACTAAGCCAAATGGACATTTCTAATGGCACAGGCGAACCGTCCAAGTCCTGTTTCTTCTTCATTAACGGGACAAGACCTGTCTTTAATATACTAGTTTTAAAAAAAGATAAAACTTAGAAAATAAACAATAAAAAGACTTCAGTTCAAGTCGTCAGTGTCACCTCTCTTCCCATTAAAAACAAACAAACTCACCGCTATCGAGTCAACACCAACTTCACAATGACCCTGTCTTCCTCTCGGGGAGTGGTTTCAAACTGCTGACTTTGTCGTTAAAAACCCGACATGTAACCACTGTATCACCAGGACTCCTCTCTTCCTATATACTTGCAAACATGACCTCTAACCTCAAGATCTGAGGTCTAATCTCCAGGGTTAGGAGTCCCTTGGGAGACACAATAAGTAAGTGCAGATTACTAACCAGATAATTACTAACCAGAAAGTGAGCGGCATGCGGGGACCCAGCAGTGCCCGAGACGTGAGGCACGGACGTCTGCTCTCCCAGCCCCCCGAGGTCATTCTTGCTCTGGAGAAGTGGGATTGTCATGAGGTGGAATCGGCTCAATGGCAGCGAACCACAGCCCTCCTTTCTAGCTTATATTTCACGATGACCTGCAGTCTCTATCGTTCACAGCAATGGCCTTGCCTGCCCACCCTACCAGATGGGAAGCTCCAGGAGGGCAGAGACCACGACACACACTGACACTCTCCACTCTGCCTAGAGAGGCCGCTGCCCAGGAAGAGAGTTAGACAAAAACCTGTGGAATAAATATCTAACCTGGCAATGAGTTTAGACTAGTTTGTGGGGTTGAGATGAGTCAGAAAAAGGCTGGATCAGGTTCAATGGCAATAGTTGAAAACAACATTAGAATTGGCCCATTCTTTCCAATAGAATGTGTACTAGATTTTTTTCACATTAACAACTTGGAAATTAAAAATTATTAAGCAAAGCTCTAAGAAATACTATTATTTTATGTGAGCAACGATTTCAATTGTTTCTAAATACGACCCTGGTGGGGCAGTAAGATAATGATCGTGTCTGTGACAGACAGCGGGTGGCCAATCCAGTCCCTGGTCCCCTCCTCTCTTGCTACCAGCAGAACACCGATGATTCCTCCCCCGCCCCCGGTCCCCCCCCCCCCCCCCCCCGGCAGGCAGCCAGGCCCCCAGACAAAACCAGAAGGCTTTCTTGCAGACATACCCAGTTCTGACTAATGAGGGAGGGAGAAGGCAGAGGAAAGGATTTCTCTGCCCAGAGAAAGCCCTGGCAGAAAGAGGCCCTTTGCTGGTCTTTATGCCTGGGAACAGGAGACACTACAGAGGAAACTCCTGGGACAAAGATAAAACCAGAGTACTCAAAGAAGCCTCCCCCCTGAGCTCGCTCGCTCTCTCTCTCTCTCTCTCTCTCTCTCTCTCTCTCTCTCTCTCTCTCTCTCTCTCTCTCTCTCTCTCTCACACACACACACACACACACACACACACACACACCCTACATAACAAAAGGTCCAGCAGGTGAGCCAGTCTAGCCTGGTACAATTTAATACACACCAATTGGTGCAATTTATACGCACGCTGGGCTTCCTGTTATCTGAGGAAACTACATACAGCTGGCTTTCTGTGGCAGAGGGAAGCCTTCTTAATCATCCATGGGCTGGCTCTCTGGTGGAGAGGAAGTCTAGCACTCCCCGGTCAACACGTCCTGCTGCCGAGAGTGAAGGGGATGGAAAGTAGCAGGTGGCAGCGGAAGATGGGTAACAGGTCCTAGAACTGCTGATGATGGAAAAGAGAAAGACCATGAAAACCGGTAACATGTATGATGACTACAAGACTTCTGTGGTTCCCCCTAAATAGAATCGGGTTTCCACTGTTACACTGGTGTGTACCTCGCCTTCCTGCTTTGGGCAACATGTTTTTGGAAATGAACACTCTCTCGAGCTCATTAGTAGCACATCCTAATTAGCCAGTTGGGAAAACATTCAGAAACCGAGGCCTGTCTTCAACAGCATAGATTACCCCAGGACAGTGGTTTTCCACCTTCCGCATGCTGTGTGACCCTTTCATACAGGTCCTCATGTGTGGTGACCCCCAACCATAAAGTTATTTTCATTGCTACTTCATCACTGTAATTTTGCTACTGTTATGAATTGTCATGTAAATATCTGATAGGCAGAATATATTAGGCGACCCCTGCGAAAAGGTCGATCCACCCCCCCCTAAGGGGTCTCGACCCACAAGTTGAGAACCGCTGCCCTAGGAGGAGACAACCATGAAGACAAATCACATTCCCTTACAACCCACAGAACTGTCCACTTCCACATACTTTCTAAGAAGTAAGTACCATCTCCAAGAAGACAACATAATTTACAGCCAAAGCGTCTTCCAGAGGAAGGGGCTAGACCAGGTGCTTGAAAACCAAAGCAGAGGGTATGGAATTCGCCTACTTTTAAGTAGCTTTGCTATCGATTAAAAAAGAAATCCACGCACATTTTCAGAAAGACCCAAGTGCCAAAGAGTCTTCTTTGGAGAGACTACAGCGGAAATGATCCCAACCAACCAAGGCCCACGCTTGGGGATTTTAGAAGCTGCTCAGACAGTGCCTGGCACGATGTCAGCCCTAGAGCCGTGATGACATGGACGGAGGCGGTGGCTGCGACAATGAGTTCAAACACAACCACAATCCTGAAGATGGCACAGAACTGGCTGGCCTTTCCTTCTGACGCACAGAAGGGCTGCTAGGAGTCGAGACTCAGCCCATCGCACCTACCAACACCAACAAAGCCAATATGTAGTAACAAGTTCTCAAGTAAGTTTTATAAAAATTATCAAGCATGAGAAAACTTTCCACCACTCCCCACTGATGAATTTACCTGTCATTTGTTAACAGTGGCAGAGAGAATTAAGAAACGCTCCTGCCACTCCACCTTCCCCAGAAAAGCCTGGTCTTTCCATTCCGTCCTCAAGTCTGATGCTTCCTGACTATCTGGAAAGTAAAACTAGGTAAGACCAAAGGATAGAGCTATCATCACAGTGAGAAAGTTACAATAAAAAGGCGAGAGTTTTAAAGCATATGATTTGTAAATATTCAAAAGAAAATAAAACCAACAGCCTTGGGCACCTGCCCCTGGTTTGAGAGAGCAACTGAGGAGGAAATCACGAAACTCTCTTGGCAACCGTATTTTGCTAAGAACCGCCAACTCCAACAGGTGAGGTCTTGGCTAGTTTGATAATGGTCCATAAATGGACCTACACAAAGCCATCTCGTTTTAGATAGAGAAGAAAATTATCTTATTTTTTATCACAACCCATATATTGCACATTTGCACATATGCTGCCATCATGGTTTTCAAAGCATTCTATTCCCACTTGAATCCCTGATATCAGCTCCCCCTTTCTTCCCCCCTCCCTCCCTCATGAACCCTTGATATGTTATAGACTATTTTTTCCATATCTTACATCATCCTCTGTCACCACTCACCCCCTTTTCCATTATTCATCCCCCTGGGAGGGGGTTCTAGTTTGATCCTTGTGTTCCATTCCCCCTTTACCTGCCCCCCCCCCACCTCCCCTAATCCTCCTGGTATCTCTACTCTCATTATTGGCCCTGAGGGGTTTATCCATCCGGGATTCCCTGTGTTTCCAGCTCTTATCTGTAGCAGTGTGCATATCTGGCCTAATCCTATTTGTCAGGTAGAACTGAAGTCATCATAGTGGGGGGAAGGAAGCACCAAAGTACAAGAGGAAAGTTGTGTGTTTCGTCGGTGCTATACTGCACCCTGACTGGCTCATCTCTTCCCTGTGACCCCTCTGTGAGGGGATGTCCAACTGTCTACACTCCATGCCCACCCACCTCCAATTCACCTTGGGTATGATTTTTGTTATAAAATTATTTTAAATGATTTTGACATACTCCACTTGAATAATAAAGGTATTTCTAGGAGTCAGTAGGAAGGACAGAAACGCTGCAGAATGCTTCAGTTTTAACTATACTATTTCTTTTAGGAGCTTCTGGTGGCATAGTGGGTTATGTATGTGTTGGACTGCTTAGCACAAGGTCAACCGTTCAAATCCACTAGCCGAGACTTCCTATTCCCATAAAGAGTTCCAGTCTCAAAAGGGCACTTCTACTATGCCTGATAGGGTCTCTATGGGTCAGAATCAACCTGCTGGCTGTTGAGTTTGGTTTGATATTGTTTAGGTTCCCTCTTGTACCCCTGTGCTCCCAAATATCTGCGGTTTATCACCTCGTGGCAAAGTAAAATATATTCATGTTGAAACAGGCCTGGAATACCTGTCAAAGGCCAAGGGCGTGGGAACAAGAAAATAGCATACACATCACATGATGGAGATCCTACTAATTCTTAACTTTCACGTTCCAAAATCAACCGTAGACTTCCCGCTCGCTAGTAGTGAACATATACCTGAAATGCAGACATTCACCCATGGCAACCAGGAAGGAAAATTCATCTATCCCCAACACCAGAGAAAAGCAATTCTGTGCATCTGGCAAATGATAGATCTAGCAGGGCACAATGGTGCATCAGAAGTAGAATTCCTGCCTTGTGAATGGGAGACGCGGGTTCTCCTCCCAGCCAGTGCACACCCACGTCACAGTGGAGACTTGCATTTTGCTATGATGCTGAAACAGTCTCAGTGGAGCTTCCAGATATGGTTAGACTAAGAAGAAAGGCCTGGCAGTCTAATGATGAAAACCCTATTATTGGTCATAACAGGCCAATCTGCAACTAATCACGGGAATGGCAGAGGCCGGAGCAGCCAGGGGTCACTGTGAGTAAGAGACCAACGCAAAGGCAGCAAACCACCAGCAACATACGAAGACAATGCTCTCAACCCAACCACTGACAAGACCCAATGGTAAAAAGACATCCTGGCATTTCGACTCATTACACTCATTGAATATATAAAGTCTTATGTCAGGCAGCTAACATAGTAAGTTAATTGTGAGCAGGAGTTATTTTCTCCTCCACACCCTTTCTATTAAAATGCACTTGCCTGATAGTCTTCCTTCACATAGCACTTCACACTCCAATTACTGTTTTGCTGGTTCAAACTACATCTTTTGTAGAAGATTTGCATGGCTGAAGGAGAATGAGCCTCCCTGGGTTTGAACTCGTAAACTCCGAGGTTTAATTCCTACTTAGCAGGAAAGACCAGATCTCTAGTCATTCCCTTTCTGCAGTGGCACACCTAGCGTCCGTACTGTTGTTAAATCGTGTGCTCGGTGTTCGGCGCTTGTCCTGCTTCTTAATTAACCTAAGCTGGAGCTTCTAAGGTTTCCGGGATCTACAGCTTGAGTCTGGGCAAAGAACATTTCAGATGAAGACGGACCTTAGTACTCTCCTTTGAATACTTAAAGAATGAAACTCAACAACTTTATTATGCAGTAACATTTTACTTTTAATTATAAAAGTACTCCTCCCTTGCAACCCCAAAGAGAAAAATATAAAACTCTAACTAAAGAGACTCAGAACTCACAGGCATTAGATCAATTTTGACTCACAGTGTCCCTGAAGGGCAGGGTAGAGCTTGCTCCTGTGAGTTTCCAAGACTAACTATTTACAAGAGGAGAAAGCCCATCTTTCCCCCATGGAGAGCACCATGGTTTGGAACTGCTGACCTTGAGGTGAGCAGTCCTTCAGGAAAGCACTCTGCCAGCAGGGCTCCTGGCAGCCAAAGACAGAGCTCAAGCCAGACTTACTGCGGCGTGTGCACCCTTCAGTCTACAGCTGATGCCTGAACAGGAGCGCATGCTCCTTTAACTCACCCATTTGTTTTCAATCCTAACGATGGTTGAATGATGCTTTATGAATAATGTCATTAAACTTGCTATATTTACATTTCACTTCGCATATGATGGATGTAACTTTTATGACCATCTTTCCACAGCAGCAAACAGAGGAAATAGCCAGGCTGATCCTCTAAAAAGCATGCTTTTGCTTTTCTAGCTAAAAGCTTGGAGTTTTTAGAATGGTTTTGAAGGGCTCCGGTAGAAAGCAAATGTTTTGAGAATGAAGATGGCAACAAATGTACAAATGTCCTTGACACTATGAGTGGATGGATTGTGATAAGAGTTGTGTAAGCCCCCGATAAAATGAGTTGAAAAAGAAAAAAGAGGGGAAAAAGTAAAAATAAAAAATAGAATGGTTTTGAACTAAATGGAGAATGAACTAACTAATCATAGTTAAGAAGAGGGGGTGGGGAATCTCAATTCCAAGGTATTCTTAGAATAAGCTTCGTTGCATGAATGATCGCGGTGAACGCGGCAGAGCAGAGTTGCCATTAGCATGAAGCCACAGCCGATGTCACAAAGCCGAGTCAGGCAGAACTGTCTCCACCTGTTTTCCAATTCTGGCGCATCTCGCCCTCCCACGGCACTCTCTACTTCCCTGTCGACTTGGATCATTTTGCTGGGATGGCCACACAGAACTCAGACCATGTTTTCAGTTATGGGGTTTGTTCAAGAAGGAGAAGACTATCATTCAGAAGAACCAGAAATGACACAAGTACGGTTTTTCCATTCAGGATAGCTTTTGGCCATGCTCACAGGCAGGTCTTACGCTGATTCTCAGTCCTTGGGATTCTTGGGCCAGCCTGGCCTCACCCCTGCTAGGGAACTCCACTCTGTCAGTAAGCCTTGGACTGGAGGGATTCAAGCTCTTTAGCTCCCAGTCCAGTCCATGGGCCGGCCTTTGCCAACAAGCCCCTGAGACACTAGACTCCTGCCAGAGGCACTCTTGCTCTGTAGACCAGGAGACCACCTGTGCTCTCGCCCACCGCATCCTGGTTTTGTTGCCTCTGCTGCCATGGCTTCTTACCATCTCCACTGTTCCAACACTGCCTCCTGGTCCTAGGAGTTCTCAGCACAGGGATCCCGGGTGCAAAGGATGCTCCTCCTCTCTTAGCCCGTCACCTAGGTGGGGGAAGGTCTGCCTGGAAACTGGCAGTCAACAGAAAAGTAAACCTTTTCAGTCAACAGAAAAGTAAACCTGACCAACCCTCACATCAACATTCCACAGACTGTATCTGCATGGCCCACTCCCACAAGGGTGTCAACGTGCTCATTTACATAATCAGTGAGTTCACCAATCAGTAGGGTTGCTATGAGTCAGAAGCAACAGTTGATTTGGGGTGGGAGGAAGAATAGACAACATAACTTTTAACACATTCCTTTATTTTCTGAACGATTGCTGAATTATGCCATTAAGGCTCACAAGTAGGATGTAAACTGTAATCTACATGAGTTGATTTAAATTTGAGCCTACAACATTATTCTTTTAATGTTTCTTCTTGGAAACCCATTGACATATCAATGGCAATAGTATGATCCTGGTCCTTGGGAAGCCATTATTTTAACTGATACTTGTATCATTTTTCATATTTTAAAAGTTTCTCACAATATACCCTTAATTCATATGATACACTATATTCCCAAAGGATGAATGAGGTCAGGGCTAGTCCTTCTGCCTTACAAATTATATTATGGTTCCTTTAAAAAGGATTCATAATCATTTGATTTTCCCCTCTCATCTTTCCTCATGTCAAACAAACAGGTGAGTCACTCACGAATGCTGTAAGAGATGGTCTAGCATTTTGTTCAAACAAGTATGAATATATGATGACTATTAGTTTATCCTGTACACTCACTAATAGGTTTAACAGGCTAAACAAGATCTTATATAGAACACTGCAGACATAAGTAAAGGCAAGCTGTCTTGGGGAGGGGAAAAAAACTCTGTCGCTCCCACACATAGACATCTTTGAAGAGCCCATTTCACGGTGCTCTCATACAGTAGTGGAAAGAATAGATATTGTGTGCCCTTTTGGGGTGAACACACAAAGGGCAAAAGTTTCCTTAAAAAACAAAGGTGTTACCCAGAAATTCCAATCAAGTACACAAAGATAGATGAAATACTAATCAAGACTCACTCTCTCTCTCACTATCTCACTCACTCTCTAAAAAAATTTTTTTAAATAATGTATACCAAAATGTTATTTTAGTAGGCATAAAGTTTAAAAAAAAATACTAATCAAGTACACAAAGATAGATGTATAACATGTGCTTAGTGACTCTATGTTTAGAGTAGCAAAACAAAAAACAAAGATCCTATGCATCTGTTAAATAATGTATTAGTTCCTGATAATAGATTACACTGGTATTAAAAATAATTTATAGTTAATAATAGAAAAGGGTGTCAATTTTACTTGGGTGGTTTGGGGTGAGGAACAGCACAGCTTATACAGTATATGTTTCATATTAAAATTTCTGGAAAGTGGGGCACAAAAATATAGCCATAATTAACTTGGAAATGAGATTACAAGTACATTAACATTCCCTGCCCCTTTTAAATGCCTCCATGCTTTCTTGAACATGTTTCTGTCCCATATTTCAAAGTCTAACTTCTCTGGCAATGGCTGGGTGAAGTCACGCCGACGTCAAGATTTGGCAAATAAAAAAAGCAAGCGCTGATAAGATGGTGCTTTGCTGTCACATGCCAAATCTGCACCACACCGCGCACATCGGCCACCCAGCACCAGCCTGTGACACAGAAGGGGCTGGCTGTGCGCTCCCCAACTCCTTCTGCGGCTTTCTGCCCACACTTGCTTCCCATGCTAGTGTGTCTCCTCATTCCCTTTAGAACGACACCGGGAGTCAGGTCATTCATCCAGTAGACCCAAGTGCCCAACCCTGACACACCACATCGCTTGGTCCCAGAGAAAGAACTTATAGGCGCAAGTCCTTGTTCGCAGGGGGCACCCCAAGTGGTGAGGGAGACCGCCACGCGGGCCACGGATGCCAGGAAAACAACACAAGAGAAGCACACCCCGGGGGCTCCCTGAGCACAAGGCCGGTCACCAAAGGACTCAGAGCACCAGGGACACAGCTAAATGCTCAGGACCATACTAACAGGAGACACAACTTGAACTGCAGTTACGTAGGGAGTCAACACAGGGGGCGGAATGAGGGGTACAGGCAACACAATCCAGAGTCTTCTGCTCTTTGCTCTTATTCGCCTTCCCTTTTCTATCACTGGAAGCCAGGGTTCCCTTCTCAGTCCCCGTGCCCACTGACCTTCCCGCTGAGGGGAGGGCTTCCAGAAATCCTCTCCCCCTTGGCTTCCATCACCATGCCACAACCTCAGTCGGCATGGCTCTCCAACCACAGAGACTCTCATTCTTCATGATGTTGCATTCCTGTGGCTTCCATGATCCCCTCCATACGGATTGCCCACAAACCTCTGTTTCCAGAGAACTTATAATGCCGTCCTGCTGGGCATTCCCTGGCAGCATAAACACGATGTGCCCAAACGTTTACAAAACAGCCCAATCCCTGGCATCATCATTTCTTCAATGGACACCCTCACTCTTCTGGTCACCTACTTCCCACGGGTGCAGTATCTCGGACTCATGCATGTCCTGCCCACCTGTCCACCTGTGCAGAACACGGTGCCCGGCACGCCGCGGTGCTGGAGCAATTAGCTGAATGAAGCAACGAACGCTGAACCTCATCAGTAGGCAACTCTTCCATCCCCAAATACAACCTCCTTTTCCTTTGATAACCACACGAATGCAAGTCACCCCGCTCTCACCAAGCTCTGGTGTTTTCCAGAACCATTTCTAGTTCGTCTTATAAATGGTTCGAACCTTCTTCATTGGACCGCGCATCCTATTACCCTTTTGCTCAAAACTCTTCCGTTGTGAACCTATGAAACTAAAACACTAACCCTTCTTCCGAGTGATTGAATCCTTCCTCCACTTTAGTCTCTCTCTGCACTTACTCTCACTACAGTATTCAGTCAGTCGTGTATTTCACAGATACAGGTGCCCTTGTGGCCCAGGGATTTCTGTGTTGAGTGGCTAACCCCAAGGCCAACAGTTCGAAACCATCAGCCAGCTGGAGGGAGAAAGACAAGGCTTTCTACTCTCATCGAGCTAGTCTCCGAAACCTACAGACACAGTTCTGTCCCTGTCCTGTAGGGTCTCAACGAGTAGGGGCTGACTCAATGGCAGTGAGTTTGCGGGAGCACCTGGCTTTGGAGGAAATCAAGTGTAGGGAATTGCAGCCCTGCCGGCTCTCAATCTGTAGGGACCTACCGTTGCTCCGTCACAGGCAGCCGCTGCAGTCTTGTAAGGATTCCCAGGAGGGTGGTGAGGGGTGGTGGGACCCAGAAAGTCTGCAATTTCACTTCAATGCTATCTCCTTAGAGCCCTGAGTAGGTTTGGCCAGATTGACACACTGGAAGCAAAGCCATCCAGTTAAAAACAACAGGCACTGTAATTTTAGTGAGAAAGCCCAAGAGGAACAGAAACAGGTGTCTGCAGGTAAAGCATCATTCAAAGCCTTATCGAGTGCAACTGTGTGGTTGTAAAACCACCCACATGTACACACACACACACACACACACACACACACAAGAGCCATCACTCTGCCTATTGGTCATAGGACCCTTATGCCAGGCACCTGGGGCCTCCTGGTGGAAATTCTGCTTCTGTAGCTAAAGTCCCATGTGGATCACCTGTGTCTTGCATCTAACGCACAGCTGCCTCGCCCTCAAAATCAACTATATCCTTAAAGACCAGATGTGTGTCAATGCTAAGATGTTGCCAAGATTGCTCCCCACAGGGAGAGGGGTGCAAGGGTGTTTACTTCATTATGATTTCCAACACTCCACCGGGAAAATGCCCCGAAATCTCCCAGCAAGATGTGGCTATTGAAGAGGGCCAAACTAGGTAAATATACCATATATACTCGAGCATCAGCCAACCCAAATATCAGCCGAGGCACCTAATTTCACCACAAAAACTGCATAAAAATGTGCTGGAAAACTCACCTATACTCGAGTATATACGGTAAGAGGAAATGGGCTCACTGCCCAGGGACATGGGAAACTCCAAGACACATTATTGGAGGAATGACATCTTCAAGGGGTTACGGACATGTCCCATGAGCCCCACCGTTACCTGTGAGAGAACTGTGCAGATGTACAGACTGCGGCCTGTGAGGACGGACACCAAAAGGTGGGTGTGTGATTGGCTCTGAGGGGAGGAGAGGCGCTGGGAAAAGTGGGGGAAAGAACATTCTAGTCCAAGGCTCTGCTTAACTGTGTGTTTCCCCTCTTCCATAGACCGAATCAAAACCTAGTTTAAGTACTAAGCTCCCCAGGTCACGCTTACGGATCTCGGGATCTTTGTAAACCCCAGCCTCTGATTCTCTCATCTGGGGTCACTCCCTGCCACAGTCCATTCTGACACACAGAGACCGGGTGGGACAGAGTAGAAGTGCCCAGTGGGTCTCTGAGGCTGTCCATCTTCACGGGAACAGGAAGTTCTTGTGCTCCTGCTCAGAGGCTGGAGGTTTAAAAGGGCTCACCTTGTGGTGAGCAGCCCCCATATTCCACTGCACCCCTAGGACTCCTCCACTCGAGGGCAGCAAGGCGGTTGGTTCCTCAGCAGGGGGTGTTTAACCACAGTGAACCAATTCAAGGCCCTGGAAAATGGGTCATCACGGGAACTTTTTCCGTGGGAATTCAATCATACACATCCTGTAGGAGTGCAAACCACAACTGTAAGTGTGCGGCGAGATTCCAGACTCTGTTCTTTAAAAAGTCGCCCAGGCTTCCAATCAAGACAGCAACAGGCTGTCGCCACATGGCCCGTGAGCCCCCGACTTAAAGCTGACTTGAAGTCCACTGTGTGCATTAGTTCACCGCGAGGCAGCTTGTCTCAAACGCCAGCCAGTCAAGTGCCTGTCTTAGTGGACAGTCTACCGCGTACCTTTCTATGCATTAAAAAATAATAATAAAGCAGATCCATATTCCCTAAAACATCTTCTCAGATGTGTTCTTGTAGGAAGCGCTGCTGCGATTCCCGAGGCTGGGTCACGGCAGGTTGCCTGCCCATCGACTGGCCAGCGTGGCGTTGCCCGCACAGTGTCCGGGCCATGCGGCAGCCACAGGGAAGCACAGCGGCTCACTCCTGCACCGTGACCAGCTTCATGCACCCCTGATTCCTGATCCCGCGAACAGCCTACTCTGTCGGGACTTCAGACCATGCTGCAATTTTCATTTCCTTTGAATGCTACCTAAGAGTTATGATGTTTGAGTAGAGCTCTCATGGTGGGAAAAAAAATTCTTGAACAACATAATAGTCGTAATCAGAATGATGATGTTTTGATGTGCATCTTGAAGTACAGCCTTTTTGCCCTTACCAAACCAGCGTCTGTGCCTCGGGCCGGTGGGGTACAGGTGGCGGGGGTTGGCTGCCACCTCACCTATCTGGCAAGATCTGAGAGACTCTGGGGGCCCAGCTACTGTGCATCAGGGCAACTTCCAGGTGGTAGGCAAAGGGGGTGGGCCACCAAATGCAGGCCTACAGGTGTGGGGCATGGCCAGAACCCAGACCCTCCAGCACAAGGTGTGAACCTGCCCTTGGTTCGAACTCCCTCGGCCACGGACAGACGGACTAGCTGTTTGCCCTGAGATCTTCTCTGTGTTCACGCCGAGTCTGCAGGGCTGGCTGCTCAGAAATGACACCTTTTTCTCCTGTCCGTCCTCCTGCCTGATCAGTTCACAAGGTCGACAGCCTGAGAGGTGTGAGCTGGGAGTTAGAAACTGGAAAAGTAAGATCTGCGCCTGGTTCTCAGTGCAACTCCGTACTGGCTCATTGAGAAGTTGTTACAGGCTGCTTTTCCGGAGTTGGTTTCTCAGCACAAACTGCACGTCAGTAGGATTTGTCCGTAACCCAGGCACTGAGTGTAAGGGCAAGCTCTCTCAGTGTAACTTTTAGGAAAACAATGCCGTACAGAGTACTGTGTATCCTTTTTTTCTTAACTGTCAAATTACATTGTCCCCAGTCACAACCATTGACGTGCCAGAGCTGTATCCCATGGGAAAATGGTGGCCCTCAACATGACCGCTGTCAACACCCCTTTAATATGGCAATTACTTAAAAGGGCTTTAAGAGGCAGCACCGCAGCCCCAGTCAGAGGTCTCCGTGCAAGAACGGACAAGCACAGCCCCACTTCTGAACCCAATTACCAGAGTAAGCAGAAGAAGAACACAAGGGCCAGCATTTGAGAGTGACTCTCCCTGGGCCCCTGCAGAGTTCAAAGGTTAGTACCAGGGAAAGCCTCCTTGCTCTAGCTCAAGGGCTATTCTAGGACAGTCAAAGGTATCTTGTCCCCTCAAGTCACGGCTTTTCCTACTATATTGAGAGAAATATTTCATTCTACTGCGAGCTAACACAACCAAGCAAGGCAAGTCTTTTTCAAAAAACACAGGAGGGGGACACTTTGGGCACTGTTTAAAGATGCCTTGAAATCGAAGAATATTTCAATATTCAGAAACACTTGCTAGTCTACACCCCCAAGTGTTTGGATGTGTAATACTAAGTCGTTGTCTGAGGCAGGCCCGAGACCATCAGCGTGGAGCTCCTGCTCTGCTATGAAATTAAAAATTCAGGAGAGCATGCCCGTCGCTCACCACCATATAATTTCTCACAGAAAGGACTGAATGGAAGCACACACACTGGAGACAGATGCCTTCTTACAAAGACCAGGGAAAGGAGAGGCAGATACAATGTCTGTGTTTGGTCAACCGCAATGTCTTCTGCTCTCGTCTAGAATTTCACCCCCTCACCAAATCCCAAATAAGTCAATATGTGGAACAGTTAACGGAAAGAATTTCAGGCCCTCTTGAGGGCTACATGTTTACTTGGTGCCCTATCTTCTTCTCTCTGAGGAGCTCAGGTGGAGTCTTGGTGACACAAGGTCAGCAGTTCGAAACCACCAGGAGCTCCCAGGGTGAAGGAGAGGCTTTGACTCTTGTAAAATCACAGTCTCCCAGGGCAGTTCTCCCCCGTCCTAATAGGGTCTCCGTGAGTCTGACTGCACTTGACGGCCACGAGGTCTCCTCCTCTCCTTTCTTTCCCACAGTCGGACTAGAAATCTTTCCGAGAGAAAAATGTCAAACCAGGGTCTGGTGACTGGAAAACTGCTTTGGTTATCAAAGGCTTCCATTACACACTCAACCCCAGGCAAGGATGATTCTGAGACACAACAACAGTGAAGAGTTCTCTATTCAGTTCCGTATTGTAACAGCTAATATCTTCCTTTGACCGGGAGAAAGACGTTCCAATACCTGTGTGGGAGTCCTGGTTAAAGAACCCGGCTGCGCCGAGGGAGAGAGAGCCGTGGGGGCAGTGGTTACGTGGGGGGCTGCGGGGGTCACCAGTTCGAAAACACCAGCTGCTCTGAGGAAGAACAGCGGGCCTTTCTACTCCCACAAAGAGGGACAGTCTCAGAGGCCCAAAGGGTCACTCTGAGTCAGGACTTGACAGCAGTGAGAGGAGAGGGGTGGGGGTGGGGGGACTTCAAACCGTTTGGGAAAGACCGAACTAAAAGATAATGAAAAATGTCCACAGACTTTTTGAAGAAGCCCCTCCACAGGTTGCAAATATTAATACAGCAGAGACATACTCAATGTTAACTAAAACTGGGAGGAAAATGTAACGCAGCCTTATCACCCAAAACAGAGACACACTGCTGACGCCACTGACCACACAGGACAGAGCAGCACTGTCCCCTGGGGTTTCCCTTCAGGCAACAGAGGACCAGGTATGTCCTTGGGGGAGCTACTGGGTGGATTCACACCACGAACCTGTCAGCAAACATCTGAGAGCAAAGAGGTCACATGTCGCCACCCTGGCACATGCCAGTCTTACTGCACAGTGAAATACGTAGAAATTAAATTCTGATCCTATCATTCATTCTTTTGCATATTTGTAACTATTAGAATTCATGTTGCTGTTTAGGAATTTTAAAAAGAGATTTGTTCTTCGGACCTTGGAATCATGTGATCTCACTGACTTATGCTTCAAATAAGTGGACAAGTTACATTCAGGGAATAGAGATAAACTAGGTTGGCTGGAGGGGGGAAAAAGGATTAATGCCAGAGGCAGGGGTGGGGGGTGGGGTAGTTATACGCTTATTAATATGAACTAAAGGATTGCTTAGATGTTTACAGCTTCATACATTTTGGCCACTGGATTTATTTTATCGTCAGCTATTGCAGAAGCTGAACATGACAACCACCCACACAGCAGACAAGAAAGCCAGGTGGACAAGCGACAGAGTCCAGATCAGCCAGGCCGTAAATGGGCTGAGCTGAGAAAAGAAACCCAGTTGCTAATTCCACTACCCATTGCCATCAAACTGATCCCGATTCAGCGAGTGACCCTATAGGACAGAGTAGAATTGCCTCTGTAGATCCCCAAGGCTGTCAGTCTTCATGGGAAAGCCTCATCTTTCTCCCACAACGATGCTGGTGGAGTCAAACTGCTGCCCTCACGGTTAACAGCTCAACGCATAACGAGCCACACCACCAGGCTCCTTAGTCCATTGACAAGGGCCAGGCGTTTACCAGCTCAGAACGGTTCCAATAGACCAGGAGTCCAAATTTTGTTTTACACAGAATGAATTGTCAACTAACAAAGATCAGATTTTAGAAACCCTTCACTTGGAAGGGCCACGTGAGATGAAATTCGTGAACCATGAATGAATGAAAGACTCTTAGAATATTGCCAAAGCCATGGGGTCCAAAACTGACTGGGCCTGTGAAGTGTCACTCTTGGGGCCCCTAGCTGATAGGGCGATGGCGTGGCAAATCTGCTGACCATGCCCGGATATGTTTCTCCCTCACCCCCCGCCCCACGTCTGTGGAGGAACCACAAGACCCAGGAGACATCACACAATCTTGCAAGAGGCAAGGACAAGAAAATCAGAAGACCCGAAGATCTTCTCTCCTCCTAAGAGCAGGGCAGCCGTGCCCAATCCAGTCTCACTCGGACAGGCTCCATTCATGTTGGTGCACTCTTCAGACACGTGGTAGACCGGTGACCCGGAAGATACAAACCACACCAAACTCCCTGCCATTGTGTCAATTCCAACTCATCGCGACCCTAGAGGATGGGGCAGAACTGCCCCTGTGGGTTTCCGAGATGGTCACTCTTTACAAGAGTAGAAAGCCTCATCTTTCTCCCGCAGTAGGCTTGGTGGTTTTGAAAGCCTGACCCTGCAGGTAGCGGCCCCACATAACCACTGTGCCATCACTGGTGAGCTATGTAAGGAGCAAAGCAAGAGAAATGGAAAAGCCAAGCGGAGTGTACGTGCTCAGAAGGACGGTGTCTCCTTCGGAGGGGGGAAGGTGAGAAAGCCTGGGGGAAGGCCTTCTGGGTGGGGAGATGGAAAAACAAATGCATGAATGCGTCCAGGGGTGTCAGGCAAAGAGGGCCACCTGCACACCAACATTTCATCCAATTGCCCCTCAATGCGCAGCTAACACCACCATGAAGCCATGGTTTTAAGGAGATGGAGGGGCTGAGAAGAAAGGCAATCATACAATTTGGGGGAGATGAAAAATTAAAGGCTAAAGAGGTTGCCAATGAGAGGTTTTTATGAAATGTAGGCCCTGGTGGCACTGTGGGAGGGTAAGCGCTGCACTACGAACCACAAGGTCAGCAGTTCAAACCCACCAGCCGCTCCCAGGGAGAAAGCTGGGTTCCTGCTCCCATAAAGTTTTACACTCCAGGAAACCATCAGGAGCAATTCCACTCTGTCCTGTGGGTTGCTTTAAGGCAGAATCGACTTGAAGGCAAGGGGCGGAGTTTGGGGTCAGGCCCTTCTGGGCTCCTAGCAAGTTGGGTTGGAGTGTGTGCTGTCCGTCCTCACAGCCATGGGGGGAAGGTCAGAGCAGGTAGCTCAGCAATTTCCTCTTTAAATGAGCGGAGGACAGGATCTGTCAAGGTGCTACAAGAACGACTGGTCAATGAAGAACCTTCCCACCACCTCTTAGGACCCTTCATTCCCCCTCATTGTTCTTAGAGTTCCTAGGTGCTGCCAAGGAGGCCTGGGCGTGTCATGGGTTAAATAGAGTGCTTTGATCTTACCAGCTGGTAAGAAGGATGAGACCTTCTGCTGCCAGAGAGTCACAGCCTTGGGGGGGGGGGGGGGGGGGGAAGGAAGCTGACATCAAGGGCTCTGTAGAAAATACTGATGGCAACATATGTGCAAATGTGCTCAATACAACTGATGATTGTTACCCGAGTCATAAGAGCCCGCAATAAAATGTCTTAAAAAAAAAAAAAGAGTCACAGCCTCGGGAACACTGTGGGACAGTTCTTTCCCATAGAGTCGCCATGAGCGGCCATCGGCTCAACAGCAGTGTGATATTCTGTTGTTGTTGTTGTTGTTGAGGCTGTGGTGTGGTGGGGGAGGTGCAAATGGTTAGCATGCTGAAGCTGTTCAAAATGTTGGCAGTTTGGGCTCTCCCAGAAATGCCTTGGAAGAACAGCCTGGCACCCTGTGTGCTCCAAAAGAGCCAAGGAAAACCCTACGGCGCAACAGCTCTATTGGCCCCAAAGATAATAAGTATAATTTGGCTTCAATTCCATCGCCCTTAGTCAGCCGCCCACCACTCGGCAAAAACACTTACAAATCAAGTCACTTAATGACCACCTCTACCCAAGACAACCAAGAATAAGAGTGAGGAAGAATCGATGCCACTGAATTATGGCATTGGCAACATATATCAGCAGGCCCACAGACCTCCGAAAGAACAATGCAATCTTTCTTGGAAAAGGTCCAGCCGGCATGCTCCTTAGAGGCAAGATGCCAAAACTTAGTCTTACGTACTTTGGACGTGACATCAGGAGAGACCAGTCTCTGGAGAAGAACGTCTTGCTTGGTAAAGTAGAGGGGCATCGAAAGAAAAGAAAGGAAGAGGGAGAGAGAGAAAGGCCTTCAACCAGAGAGATTGACATACATCGTGGCTGCAACAATGGGCTCAAACAAAAAAGCACGTGTGAGGAGGATGCAGGGCAGGACGGTGTTTCTCTCCGTTGGACACAGGGGCCCGGTGAACTGGAACCAACCCAACAGCACCTAACAACAAGAAGACAACACAAAGCCCTAACCCAGTAAAAGCACTCTTCAGCTTGATACAGAGTGGCACAGCCACCTGAGAGGAGACAGCGCAGATTCCTAATATGGAGGGAGGTACAAGAAGAGCTGAGCAAAAGGACTGAATGTGTAACTCCGAACCCCTAATTCTTTCAGAAACAGATATGTCCATGGCTCAATTGAATGCACTCTTACCACCTCACACCTTCAAAGAGACCTTCAAAGAGTTTGTGGGGAAAGATGAAATGAAGGGATGACATTTTCCCACCTTTTGAAGCCCCCTCACATTTCACCTCAAGTGCGTGGTCACCGTGAAGCTGTTTGTAAGACTATTCCTAAGGAGCCCTGGGGTGCTGCAACCAGTGAGGTCAGAAGCTCAAAACCGCCGGTGGCCCCAAAGGAGGAAGACAGGGCTTTCTACTCCTGTTAACAGTTAAAGTGTCAGGAACTCACAGAGGCAGTTCTACTCTGTCCTCTAGGGTCACAGTGAGTCACCTTTGACTTGAGGGCAGTGAGAACAATATTCCCATTTCGTCCTTCCCATAAATCCAAATAACTCAGGGAAGGGGGACACTGAACCTGCCACCTTGACAAGACATCACTGTGATAATCAGCTAGGCAAATTCCTTATTGTACTACGTATTATTTTAGCTAGTTTTATGTTTTTGGTGAGCAAGTCTGAGTCCTTGACAAACTAATTTCCCTGGAGGGAAAACTACTTATTCTTAAGAAAAAAAATTTTTTAATGACTATTCTTATTTTGACTCCCCCCACTAATACAAACAGACATTTATAGAGCCAAGATTTATGTGACAAAACGGTTTCCCAGACTCAGCATTTTTACTTTCACCTTTCTTCTCTTTCCCTCCATTTTTATAGCTACGAAGAAAACTGTCAGGTCTCATTTCAGGCTTATAGGGATGGGGAAACCCAGTTCTGTAGAACACAATCGCTGCACAGTTAAAGTTTCTTCCTCGAGTTTTTTTTTTCAGAGTTCAAGTTAAAAAACAGAAGTTCATGTTCACTTTGGAAGTCATACTTGAAGAGAAGGGAAAAAAGTGACCTCCCAGAATGTAATTCCTTCCAAGGAATTCCCTCAAGAGCATAAATTGTTAAGACATAGCCAACCGGGGAGAACATTTTTAAGTCATGTTTGACATGTGAAGCGGCATGGGACTTGAAAGGAATCATTCTGAACAAGTTCAGGTCCTTCTCTTCCTTGCATGCTAAAGGCAGTTTACAAGCCTGTGCTTTACCGAAGAAAGCTTGCCGAGTCCACGCACCATTCGGTCTGGGTGTTCTGCTTTGATTTGCTTGGACAGAGAATTCACAGGGGAAGTGGAGAGGCTCTTTAATACTTTGCATATTGTTTGTCTAAAAGAGAGAACAAAGCACCCACCTTTGAACAGAAAACAGATGCAAATAAATGAGTGTCTGTCTAACATGAAGTGTTTTCTTGCATTTGAATGGTACTTAAAAGGCTCTGCTGATATTAAGCTATGCACTATGGATGGTGTCTAACAGGTAGGAGAATACACACACAGGCACACACACTCTTAAACATACGCAAACAGATGTGTGTCATATGTGTACGTATGTATATATACATATACGACATGTGTGCATGTTGTTATATTATATATGCAGATACATGCATAAATGTGTGTGTATAAAAATGTATGTCTGTGTGGAAAAAAATGAAAATGTTATTTCCAACAATGTATGTGGGCAGAGGAAAAAAGTTCTAAAACTGCTAACCCTTGTCCATTTCCTAACCAGTTATTTGGAGCCAGTCCCAACTCCTATCAATGCCCTGAGTATCAGAGTAAAAATATGATTAATGGGAGGTTTAATGGCAGATTTTTTAAAAGTAGATCTCCAGGCCTTTCTTACAAAGCTCTTTTGCAGCCAAGTACATTTAGCTGGCGGAAACTCCCTCCAAAAAAGTAAAGAGGCAATAAATAAATAGATAGATAAATAGATAGATAGATAGATAAATAAGTAAGTAAATAAATAAGAATAAAGGGGCCCTGCAAGCAATCCCGTTTCACTCAGAGCTCAGCGTGTTACGTGGAGCTGTAAACTGCTGCCAAGTGTCCACAGAGGGCCTGTGGGCTCTTGGGCTTCAGCCTCCACACTGGGCCCGGAGGCCCAACCTGACATGAGGACCCACTGCCAAGCTTCTGATGAGCACCAGGTCTGAGGTTCTCAGTATCTCCATCCACGCACCAAAGAAGCTGCCGTATGCCCTACTTCTAAAGCTTCGGACCCAGACATTGAGCTGTCAGGAAACCAGAAAGCCAAAGCAATAATTACCGAGGGTGGCCTGGTGTCTCTGGTTTTCATTTCGATTCCATCTTGCCAGGGAAACCCAGATGTGGTGGCTAGGTCACATGGCATTGTAGGTCAGGGGGGTCTATATTTCAGATTGGACAGGCTTTTAGGGGCTGTCTTAGTTTATAAGAGGAAACGTCTTACAAGTTGGAATCAACTTACAAATTGAACGCTTGTAATGTGGCAGGTTTCTAAATTAGAGGGATCTGCATGTGATAAAGCCAGCTCATTAGATCCCAACAAACCAAAACCCTCGACTAATTTGACTTTATCCGATTTCCATTTGAAAAGAGAGTAACATCAAAATAAACGTGCTGTTACAGAACATGCGGAGTACATTTTATCCAATATTCTCTACCTTACGCTCAAAGCAGTAGTTCTAATGCCCAATTATTAAACCTTGGCTCTCCGGAAAACTCAAAGAACCAGAACACTGGCACCCGCATTAAGAGTCGAGTCAAATAATTAAGTCCAATCTCTTATCCCGTCATCTTGGCTTTGTTTACAATGATTCTAAAACACATTAGGGAAAATAGTGTTACAAGAGTAATATCCAGTCGGACGTCCCTATTTTTATCGTTGCTACTGCCATCATCATTAGGTGGCCTTGAGTCGATTTCGACTCCCAGGGACCCTGTGTCCACCAGAATGAAACAATGCCCGGTCCTGAGCCATCCTCACAGTGACCGCCACTGTGGCAACCCATCTGGTGGAGGCCCTTCCTCTTGTTCAAGGTCCCTCGACTTGCCCAAGCAGGATGTCCCTCAGGGGTTGGAGTCTCCTGAAAACATGTCTAACGTTGTTGGTAGGTGCCAGCAAACAGTTCTGATCCGTGGCGGGTCTTCATACAACAGCAGGACGCTTATGGTGGGCGCCGTGGTGCTGTGTCTGAGGACATGGTTGCAGCCCCTGTCAATCCATCCCCTTGACGGTCCTCCCCTTGTCTGCTGACCATCTGCTTGACCAAGCAGGATCTCATGCATTCCCTATGGACTGGTTTCTCCAGCGAGCATGTCTAAAGTACGTCAAGCTCTCCCTAGCCTTGCTTCTTAGGGGCATTCTGGTTGTTCTTCCAAGACAGATCTGTTCGCTCTTCTGGACGTCCATAGTATATTTTCAATATTCTTTGCCAACACAGCCATCCACAAGCATCGCATTCTTTCATTCTACCTTACTCAGTGATCACCTGTCGCATGACTGTGAGGTAATAAAATATATACATAATGGCTTGAATCAAAACACCTTAGTTTCAAGGTGCAATCTTTGCTTTTTAACACTTTACTTTTGTCCAATGCAATTCATTGGTTGATTTCTTGACTGCTGCTCCCGCGGATGTTGATAGTGGATCCAAGTTAAATGACATCCCTGACAACTTCGATATTGCAAAACGTGGGAGGATCATAGGCACACACAAAAATTACACAACACAGGAAGCAGCAAAAGACGATGGAAGGAATACGCAGAGTCACTGTGCCTAAATGAACGGGTCAATGCCCACTTCAGGAGGCAGCACATGATCAAGGCTCGGCCGAGGGTCCTGAAGGAAGAAATTCAAGCTGCCCAAAGGGCACTGGCAAAAACCAAAGCTGCAGGAATTGATGGAAAACCAACTGAGGTGTTTCAACAGATGAGTCCAAATATCTACTCGCAAATCCGTATTGTGTAATAAGGACCAAGCATGATTCTGCGTAGCTCAATTTATCCATGAAACCCCCCATTTGAAGCATCAGGGCAATGCCCAGCCCAGGACTGGGAGGAAAACCTTGGCCTAGAGAGGCTAAATCATTTACTAGCCGACCACCAGGTTGCCAGCTGCCCCCCACCAAACTGCTTCAATGATCTTCTGGTTCCTCCCATGCTATGGATTAATCTTAGCTGACCACCAAAGTGTGAGGACATGATATAAAGAGGAAGTGTTAAAAATGAAAAAGCTGACTTACATGGCATAAAGGAAAATAGGTTTAGCGTACAAGCAACAGAAACCAACTGCTGGGTAAGTTCATGCTGGCAGATGTTGCTCGGATTTAATGATAGGCCCACATCCCATCCACAAAAACAACCTCTCATGTCGGCCTCAAGTTTTCCTAGTTACGTCTCTTAAGAGGCATTCTCTTTCCAGTATAGACAAGGGGTTTTAAAGAATAGTGTCCCCTCCTCCTCAGACTTTTGTTTAGGAACATGGCCCAACTACCCTGTGATTGGGTGAGTCACCTCCCTGCTTTCCGCATGCTGCCTGGTGCTCCTGGGAAAGGGAAATCGGAGAGCCTGCCCTCAGCCCTGAGGGGGGAGAATCAGCCCAGGGGCCAGGTTATTTACTCATCGCCAAGGAGCAGGGCCCTACTACAGTCTGCCTCTAAAGCACCAATTGGCAACAATTCTTAAGCCTTTTTGAAGGAGACTTCCATTGTTGTATGGTAATGAAGCATTAGTTCATAAACCCCCATTGTCCTGGACCCAAGGCACAAGTTTTTTCAAGAACCCTCTGGGAATTCTGTTTTGTTTTGCTTTGTTTGGGGAAACCAGTCAGGGCTACTCAGCAGAGGCTCTAACCTGGAGCCAGCGGCTGCTGTGGCAGGTGACTGACAAGTAGAGGCATGGTCCCTCGAAGTGCCGGGAGGGCAGTGACCGCACAGCCTGCAGGGCCCACGTCCAGCCATCAGATGTGTCCAGTCTGAGGGGAAACGCACACTCTCCATCTCTAACAAGTGCTCAGGAGGGGCCGATGCTGCTAGCCAGGAACTACCACAGGTTTGCGTTGCAAGGAATGGGTCATACTGATTGTGGCTGGTCCCCCACTCAGTATCTCATCTTCAGAGGTATTTTCTGTCAGTCAAGGTCACTTTTTGAGATAGTGTTGTAGCAACTCCGAATCACTGCCATCAAGCCCGTGCTAACTCAAAGTGACCAGAAAGAACAGAGTAGACGGACTCTGGGTTCCCAGGGTGGTAACTCTTTAGAGTGGAAAGCCTCGTTTTTCTGCTTTGGCGCGGTTGATGGGTTTGAACCACCGACCTGGTGGTTAGTAGCACAACATACCCCTGTTGCAACGACTAGCTAGTCTCACCACTTCTTCTCAGCCTCCAGTCCCTGACAAGTCCAATAAAGCTAGTCCTTAAGAGAGAGACGACTAATAGGCCTGACCAGCAGTGCGATATTTAACTATAGCAAATTTGGGAGAAGCAGGGGAAGGGAAAAGGAGAATCTCCCCCCACCCCACAACAGACCCCGGACTAAAAATAAGGAAGAAACTGCAATTGCATCTGTGTACCTGCCTGCTGACCCGGGTGAGGAATGTCTGGCAGAGATCAGAATGACGGACACATTAACAGAAGACTTTGTATTTAAAGACCAAACATGTTTAAAAGATTCAAGGACCTCTCATCAGTGTAGCTCTGCGGACCAGACCAACCTGATGGCACAAATGGTTCAGCACTAGTTGAGAAACAGAAAGCTGAAGGAGGTCTGAACCCACCCAGCGTGCCCTGCACTGAGGCCGCCAATCGGCTTCCGAAAGTTCCCAGTTTGAACACTCCACGAAGCAGTTCTGCTCTGTACACTTGGGGTCAGCTCGCGAAGACCAGGAAGAACAGCGTTGACCAGAATTTCTGGGTCATGCTAACTGTTTTTGCTCTCGGCTGCAGGTCCCCACAGAGGTACCGAAGAAGAAAGGTCTGGCAATCCGCTTCTGAGAAATCAACCCTCGAAAACCTTCCACGGCAGCAGATCTGGCCCGGCACAGGGGCGCCCATTGAACTTTGCAGCTTCCCAAGGAAGCCAGGGGCTGTGGCAGCTGGTTTGCATTCTCTTCATAGTGCCGCAGTCACGCTGCCCCTTCGTGTGCTATTTTAAAATGCGGTCAGACTGTGAGAGGAGACACGCCGCATGCTGGTAGAACAATGGTCCCACATCATGCGGACATCACAGGAAAATACCTCGATCCCTAGCCAAACTCAGGAAGGTTGCAATATTAAAATAACCGAGTCCACAAAAAGTAAACACACTATCATTAAGCCTGGTGGTGGAGCGGGCTACTCATTGAGGGCTAACCATAAATAAGGGCAGCGGTTCGAACCTACCAATCACTCTACAGGAAAGACCAGGAGGCTTTTATGCAGATTTACAGCTTTGGAAACCCAAAAGAGGGGTCGCCCGATTCATCACAGTAGCAAAATGACAGTGATGAAGTAGCAACGAAAATAATTTCATGGTTGGGGGGGTCACCACCACATGAGGAACTGTATGAAAGGGTCAAGGCATGAGGAAGCTTGACAACCACTGATTTAGAAGAACAAGAATCGATCTAAACTTCATCCCTGTCTTTCAGAAAAGGAAGAACAACAAAGGTGGCAGCAAGAGACAGCTGCCGTTTTTTTTTTTTTCGGGTTTTTTTCCTCTTCTTTTTTTAAATCCTATTGAGCTAAGGCAAAGCAAACTTCCTGTGTTGCCCTAAGCAGGCACCAGCCAAGGTGAGAAAACTCGAGACAGATGTCTGAGGGCCATTTTGGTGCAGGGAGGAGGGGAAGGTTGATTTGTTTTTTTAAAAGAAAAAAGGGCAAAGTAACTTCAAAGAGAGAGAGAGAGAGAAACGCAAGATAATATTTTCTTGGTACAAGTAGTCAAGTCGGGTGTCAACTACTGCATGGTTTATTAGCAATAAAGACACAGGGAGTGGGGGCTTCATGGGGAGGAAACTTCGCCCCAGAGTGAGTGAATTCTTCCTGAAGAAAGTGCCAGCTTCAAAGACTAATTGATATACCTCCTCCAGGTCTACCGGAGGCACTGCATCCACAGGACAACTGAAGGCTGACCAGTGGGCCAGCAGGTGGGAGGAGTCCCTGGGGAACCTCCCGGGGATAAGGGCCCTTCTGTCCATTCGAAGCCTCTTGAGTGAACTCTGAGACCCAGGAGGACATCAAAAAGGCCCTCCCTCCTGAGAGCCAAAAGCAAAACCCGAGATGTCCAGAGTGAGGCGGCCCTTCCATGCTTCTTGATATTTCAGGACTGGAGAAAACTCCCAGCATAAGTCCTGGCTGTTTCAGAGACCGGGAGAGCAAGACTAGACGTGGAAAACCGTGTCCGCAGTTCTCCTAAGAACGGACTGCTCCGTGATGCCAGCCATGCTTTCCTTCGCGATGGAAACGCACGCGAGTAAGAGCCAGAGAGAGAGCGGAGAGATCGTCCAGGTGGTGGCTTTGTTTTCCTTTCTTTCTTTTGTCTGGACTTTGAATTGTGAGGAGTATTTTATGTGAATCCACAAGCAACGCCATGGCAGCAGCAGTCAAGAAATCAAGGGACACGAGCACTGGACAAATTCTGCTACAAAATCACTTTTTCAAAAGAGCACAGATGCACCACTTTGAAGGCCCAGCCCTGGCATCCACCCGCACCAGCTGGGCAGTGAGTACAGAGGACCGAACGAGACTTGAGGCCTCTGCGTCATGGGCTGCGGCAGAACAGCAAACACAGCGAGCGGGGCCGGAAGGACAACAAATCCCCCAGGGAAGAAGTACAGGCAGAGTTTCCCTTAGAAGCCGGGGATGGAGAGACCACGTCTTGCACACTTTGCACATTTACCATCGGGAGGGCCCAGAGCCTGCCTGGAGAAGGTAAGGTAGTGGCACAGAGTACACGAGGCAGACCCTCGGAAGGTGCGCTGCCACCCGGGCTGCCCCAGGGGCTCAGAGGGTGGTGAGCATGGGGCAGGGAGGAGCAGCAGTATGTGTTGTGGGAGAGAGGCTTGCTGTGGATCACAACCAACTGGACAGAAACCAACAACAACACTAGACATCTGGTGCATCATCTGACATGCAGAAACAATCAGAAATACAAAGCCCAAACAATAGCGTTCGGTTCCAATGTTCTGTCATAAGTCAGTTCTGCTGAAATTCAAAAACGGAATAGATGTTCTTAAATTGGTTTTCTTTATTCTTACCTTTTATTATTAGTCGCTTCATAAACCCAACCTTCTGGTTTTGGGGGTTGAGAATGGTACCTATAAAGCTTACAGGTGATACTTTAATACATCCTTTAGAGAGGCACAAATCACAAGGGATGGACGGTGCTGGCATGTAGGCATTCGTGGCAAGCCCCAGTGGAGGGTGTCAGTTGGGGTCAGTTGCAGTATCCCTGGGACTGGGGATGGTGTGGTCAGTCATACAAGGGGTGAGGGTTGTCTGTCTGGCCCTTTTCTGTTTTCCTTCCTAAATTTCCCTGTAACCTCTCTCTGCTTCTGAATCTGCCTGTCAGTTTCAGCAAAGTGGCTGGAATCATGACAACGCTGGGCACCTGCACAGTTCAAAGATCACATGTCAGAGAAGCAGAACTCTCAATACCTACTCAGAACAACTGTCAGTACCTCCTCCATGTCGACCGACCACGGCATGGCCTGCCAATTGGTATCGCTTTGAAACAATAAGTCATAAAATTAAACACAGACACAAGGGCGCACCTAACATCAGCAAATCACGTGCGGGGCCACATCATACTCGGGCCCTGTTACTAACAATAAGATGTACAAAAGCCAGCAGCAGGACAGGCAGACGTGCAATCCCACCTCCCCTGACTGCGTCCCATCCAGGACGGCCTGTGTGTGGTGGCATACTTCGTTAGGTGGAAGAATTTTCCATGTACACTGATGCTCACAACAGGTTCACACGGGCAGGACCCCACACCTGAGTCTACACGCACGACTAGTGCTCTAGTTCATAGAAATTACTCAAGTGTTCCGAGTTGCTTCATTCACTGTCCATCCCGTCACTCTGCGCACTACCTGGTACCTGGTACACTACCTGGTAACAAGCTCGGCGAAATTCAATGTATCAAACAGCTCGCACAATCGCGTGTTGGTTTAGCCAAGGAGGTCACTATCTTGGAGTAAAGGACCCCACCGTAGAACGAGCCTGCATCACTTCTGTTCCCCGCCCCAGTCAGGTCGAAGTTCACAGTCAGCACGGCAGGGTATGCAGGTGAATGGAGATGGGCCGGGTTGCCCAGGCCTCCTCCAGGTGATCTCCATTTACCTGTGACTCACACACCATTCCTATCTACCTTTTAAGGGACCTAAATGAGGCCTTGCTTTGAAACACCTGGACCAAGCTCGGCTTGTAGCAAACTCTTCGTGGCAGCCACCTTGACTTGCTGCAGGTGTACCCTTGAAACCACTGAAAAGGCACGGAGTCTTTTCTTGCCCAAAAAACCCAAATACACCAGAAGCACTGCCACTGAGTGAAGAGTGGGCCTGCTCCTTGGGATTTCTGAGAGTGTCTGTCTTTATGCGTGGACAACCTCGTCCTCCTCTGCTCCCGCGGAGGGGCTGGGAAGCAGGCTGTCAAGGGTAGGCAGCTGTTCTGAGGGACCTCCATAAAAGATTCAGTTATGTGGAAACACAGGGAATCCAGGACAGGTGACTCCTTCAGGACCAGTGGTGAGAGTGGCGATGCCTGGAGGTGGAGGGAGGGTAGGGTAGAAAGGGGGAACCGACTACAAGAATCTACCTATAGCCTCCTCCCTGGGGGAGGGACAGCAGAGAAGAGGGCAGTGAGGGGGGAGATGTCAGACAGTGTAACATATGACAAAATAATAATAATTTATGAACCATGAAGAGTTCATGAGGGAGGGGGGAGGGAGGGGGAAAATGAGGAGCCAATATTAAGGACTCATGTAGAAAGCAAATGTTTTGAGAATGATGATTTGGCAACAAATGTACATATGTGCTTGACACAATGGGTGTGTGTATGGATTGTGATAAGAATTGTACAAGCCCCAAATAAAATGATTAAAAAAAAAAGATTCCGTTATGAACGGAGCTTATTCATACCCCAGACCAAGTCGAAGCACCTCTTGGAAAGTTCATATTTAAAATAGATGTGAAACCAAACCATTACCAATTAAAATAAAATCCTCCTAAGTAAAGCTTAAATTAACACTCCATTGAGATGTTCATGTAGCCGTGCTCCCCAAACCAATTGCCTGCCACCGCCCCCCCCACAAAAAAGTGACAAAAAGAAATCCGCTAACACATACAAATCAATAATTTTAAAAACACCTTGGATTATGCAAATAAAGAGCAGCAACAAGATAATCAAGGAACTGTGTCTGGAAAATGGGAGGAAAAGCATGAATTAATATATTTATATTTGCATAATGAACACTGGAAGAATAGAGAAGAAAAGTAGTTAGCTGGTGGGTGAGGGGAGGCGCAAGGCCGATGGCGTAGGCAGAGCAGAAGTGAGAATCTGCACGGCACAGTCTTCACTAGGTACCGTACGTCCTTTCTGCCTACTCAATGAATTAAGTGACGAGTCATGTTGTGATTATCCGGGCTGCAAGGATGCACCTCGTAAAATGTAACCAACAGCGGCTCTGGCGCCTTCAGCTCCCACCCCCAGCTACCCCAGTGCTACTTTCGACACCCTGGGGGGAGGCAGGAGCGAGCCCTGTGCTGGACGCTGGACGCTGGACACCCTCCCAACAGCCAGACCATCAGCTGGGAAAAGGCAGTTCTCAGAGAGCAACATAATCGGGCTTTTGATGCCCAGCGCAGCCCCTGCTTAATTCAATTTCCTTTGCTCCACATCGGGGCCTATTAGTCCTCTGAGCATTCTCTCAGATGTCAACTAGGCCGACAGAGAAAGCCCTGGTACTTATGTTTGCCATGTGTTACGCGCTTTGTGCCAGCCACTTAACGACAAAGACCTCTGCGCCTTACTAGCAACTTCCTCACCAGCTTCGCATCAGAAAGGGGGCGGGGAGGGCGCAGAAGCAGCAGCATCAAGAATTTTCCTGTCAGGGGGACAGACAACAGACACATGGGTGAAGGGAGACAGCGGACGGTGTAAGATATGAAAACAACAGTAATCGTAATTTATCAAGAAGTCACGAGGGTGGGTGTGTGTAAAAAGAGGAGCTGATACCAAGGCTCAAACAGAAAGAAGTTTTGAAAATGATGATGGCAACATATGCACAAATGTGCTTGATACAATAGATGTATGGATTGTTATAAGACCTGTAAGATCCCCCAATAAGTTTGTTTTGTTTTTTTTTAAAGAATTATCCTGTTGGAATCTCTTAAAACCGGGACCTGTCCTAAGCAAGGCCCTGCATTTCTATATTAGTGGGACTTTCGTGTTAAGAAATTCAGAAAGGAAACCAAAGGGGCACTAACTCCATGAGTTGGCATTGACTTGATGGCAGTGAGTTTGGTTTAACAGAAGGAAGTTTCCACCAAAGCCAAAGCCAAACTCACTCATAGCAACCCTACAGGACAGGGTAGAACTGCTCCTCTGGGCCTCCCAGGCTTCACCTTTAATGGGATCAAAATAACCTCATCTTTCTTCTTCAGAGCCGCTGGTAGTTTTGAACTACTGACCTTGCAGTTAGCTAGCAGTCCAGTGAATAACCCAATATACCCCTAGGACTCCTTAAAATTTCCACACTGGGGGTGGAGGGGGGGGGGACGTGGAGAGCAAATCTTATTTCAGAAGGATCCATGTTCTTTTAAAATAAAACTTCCTGACAACATCTGAAAGGGCTTCAAGAAGTTGGGGCGGGGGAATCCCATGCCTTTTCTGTCTTAGTGTTCCAGCAACTTTAAAGCCCTCTCACAGGTTATCAACGTGTAACTCTTGTGGGAGTGTGCCAGCATCCACACACACAGGGAGGCCGTCTACGTGAGAGCTCTTCTGAAATTCCGATGGAAACGGAATTTGAAGCTCAGCACAGATTTTTCTCCCGGGAGTCATGTCACAATGGTCATGTATAGTCTGTCACTCAAGAACATACCTGGTCACTCACATAAAGCTGTAAGGTACCCAAAAGGTCGATTCTGTCATCTTGCAATCCTTACAACTCCATGCCTGGCGAAAACTCGAAAGCCCCTTCCCGGGCACAGCCTTCAATAGGTAAGTGTGGGAACATTCAGCATGGCCTTCTAGTTCCGACACTTGGCTAATCTGAATCCCCTGCAGCTACTGGCTCAGCGTGTTCTGAGCTGCACCCAGGCCTGCAGATTAGGGATCTCTGGAGGCAGGGGCTGGGGCTCTCTGTGGAAACCAGCCCCCTGGTGAATCGGATGACTCAGATCGGTGGGCGGGCAGGACACTGGAAAGAGCAGTTGGCAACAGGTGCTCTGGGAACTCCAGGCTGCTTGAGGAAGAGAGAGAGAGAGAGAGAGAGAGAGAGAGAGAGAGAGAGAGAGAGAGAGAGAGAGAGAGAGAGTGTGTGTGTCTCTCTCTCTCTGCCTCTCTGTCACTGTGTTGGACTGGAAGTTCTGACAGCTCCCAGGGCTAAGAGGGGACTGAGCAGGGTCTCAATACTAGAGAAGGCGGAAGTGGAGACAAACAGGGCTCTCAGGAAGAGGACATCTTCCTTCACCCTCACAAGCCAAGACCCCTGAGAGGCTGAGAAAACACAACAGGCCTCCCCACTTCCGTGACAGGAACTGCAGGCATGTGGGGGTCCCTGTGAGGAACTCCTTGGTCTCCAGCCTGTGGGATGATTGTTTCTAATACAAACCCTTCTATGGACTTGGTCGGCTTTCATCCTCCAAGTTAGACCCGAGCAGCCTCACGCAGATTGGGCCCTCTGTGGTACTACATGGACATAAACTTGCCCAGAGATACGAACTCAGCTTGTATAGAGACCTAAACCACAGTAAATGCTCAGTCCTATCTATGTGCCAGGAAGCCCTAGTAGCATAGGTTATGTGTTGGCCTGTGTGTTAGCCCGGATGGACTAGAGAAACAAATTCATAGACACTCACATGTGTATAAGAAAGAGCTTTATAGACAAGAACAATTGAATATTGAGAAAATGTCCCAGCCCAGTCCAGATCAAGTCCATAAGTCTGGTATCAGCTCATATGTCTGATGCCAATCTATAAAGTCCACTTCAGACTCATGAAACACATGTCGAGATGCCAAATGCAGGAAGATCATAGGCCAGTGGGTGGGAAGTCTTGTGGATCTCAGTGCTGGCAGGGGTCTCCACATGGCTTCTCCAGCTCCAGGCAACTGGCTCCATCAGCCTCTCTCCATGTGTCTTCACAACAGGGATGTCTCACAAGGAATGAGCAAGTGTCCCACTTCCAGCGAGCTATTTATCTCCTTAGTGCCTCCAAATAAGGCCATCACGCTGCGACCTGATTGACAGATAAACTCCCATCCCCTCACTCGGAAGTCTCAGCTTAACAACAGACGATGTAACTACCCCAGTCTGCTAACCACGAGGCCAGCAGTTCGAACCCACGAGCGGCTCCAGAAGAAAGATGAAGCTAGCTGCTCTAGTAAAGTACTGTCTTCGTGGAGACTCTAGAGACCAGGGCCTGGTCGCTGAGAGTAGGAAGGAACCCGGGGAGTGGGTTAGTCGCATGGCAGGCACCGTGCTGAGAATTTCAGATGTACGCCTCAACATCCTTGGCGGCTTCATTACAATGAAGGCCAGAAGAACTAGCTGATGCCCGACTAGCGCGCCCAGCAGCGCTGATCCAGGTCACAACAGAAGGTCCGAGGCAGAACGGGGCCAGGAGAGAAATACAGCGCAGTTCAAAAGCGTGAAGACGAGACGTACAGTTCTGAAAGGCCGGGGGAAACTTCGAGGCTACGGCCCGTAGACACCCTTTGAACGTGGACGCTGAAGCCACACTTGGGAACTAGCCTTCAGACAAGCACGAACCCCTACAAAGAGTCCACCCCTCAGAACGAGTACCCATCTAAGGTGAAAGGGGCAGCGTTGGTCCAAAAGCAAGGTTCCGACGGCAGGGAGGAAGGACACATGGAAAGGGGAGTTCGGGGAAGTGAGAAGAGCGTGTCCCATTGAAGGGATTGCAAGTAGGTCCCGAAGCAAAACACAGACAGAATGGCTATGTTTCTGAATGGGAAACGATCCCCTTCCAGCCAGACCAGTCCTACAGAGAGAGAGAACAAATGGGTGGAAAAGTCCAGAAGACTTAGACTTTTGGTGGGGGTGGTTTTTAATCCCTACGACAGCCGATGGACTCTCACTGCGTCTCCTTGGTGGCAGTTCTCCCCATCGGAGGACAGGAGAACCATGGCAGCCCCACCTAGACGGCGCAATGGCTGACAGTGACCCGAATGGACCATGTGGAACTGCCCTAAGACGTCCCCAAGGCAGTCAGTCGTCTCTACAGAAGCAAGCACACTGCTGCCTCTTGCTCCCTCGGAGCAGTGAGTAGATTCAAACTGCTGACCTTTGGTCAGATGTCATTGTAATATCTTTTCTAGAAATCCGGTTGCAAGTATAAAACAGAATGGCTTCCACCTACCGAGGCACCTGGTCATTTGTTTGTTCAGCGTGGTGGCTCCTTAGACTCTCTTTTTCCTGGAACAAATCCAGTGTGTGGGATTTGGATTTTGAAATGCGGCCGATGCCCAGGGCTGTCTTGCTCTCACGGGACTGTTGTGCCTGTAGTCTGATACACTCTGGGGAATGCGCCCCCTTAGCAGCCTAGGTGGACACATGCAGCCAATAGCCGTACCTTCGGTCTCTGCATGAGAAATCTCTTCTGAGACATAGGCCCATCGTTCAGTCCCTTTCCTTGCGGAGGAGACTCTCTGGGACAACGTGTGAGAATACGCCAACAGAAAGTGACATCACTGTGATCCATGTAGGCGGCAGGACGAGTCTTCTTTCTGGAAACTTCCGAGAGGGGCTGTCCCTGCGGAGGCTTGGTGATGCCTGTCACGCAGGAGCATGCACAGTCAGTCACCCCACCAGATAAATGCTCTTTTTTGGTTGTTTTTTTAAATTATTTTATTGGGGGCTCGTACAACTCTTATGACAATCCATACATACATCCACTGTGTCAAGCACACTTGTACATTAGATGCCATCATCATTCTCAAAACATTTGCTTTCTACTTGAGCCCTTGGTATCAGCTCCTCATTTTTCCTCCTCCTTCCCTCCTCCTCCCCACCTCCCCATGAACTCTTGATAATTTATAAATTAAGGTACCACCACTGTGGCCGCATTCTCAGGTAGTCAACACTGGATGGGAGGATTCGAATAACAAATGATCAATACGAGGCACTCCGGTAGAGATTTGGGTCCGAGGCTTTAGTTTACAGAAAAGGAAACCGAGGTTTGGGGGTGTGGCACCCATAATTCAACTCTGGATTAGGAAATAAGCATCAGCGATGAAGCCAGACTGGAGTTGCCCAATTCCCAACCCAGTGAGCTCTCCGGTCTGTTTTCAGGTTGCTTCCTCGAATGTGCCTGTTCCAGAGGGTACAGTGGTACTCGTTAAGACACTGGACACCTTGTGGAAGGGGCTGGAACCCTGTCATCTTAATAAGAAGTGTTCCCTGTGATTCTGAAGTCTGGCCGATAAGGAGAACAGTGCGTTCTCCCACCGGGCCTCCTTCTGATGGTGCCACCTGACTGCTCAGCCAAGACCAAGTACTGGTAACAAACTGAGGGGCCTTCTAGAGACTTGAGGTGGGTGGAGACCACACCTCTCCCAGCAGCTTCTCCACTGGGTAGTTATACTTCAGGGAAAGCAAGTTGAATGCCAATGTTGCTAGATAGACATTGATGAGCAGGTCCCACAACCTGTTCTTGTCCGCTCTGTGAAACCTCCACCCTTTGTCTTTTGAACTCCGAAAAAAAATGCAGGGGAAGCAGCAGCCATATTCAGATGTCAGGCCCCATCAGCCTTCTGATTAGACCAGGGGACAGCCTGTCATGAAGAACGCTCTTGCATCTGCCAAATCCTCGGACCTTGTTTACACAGAGACAGCGCCCGGGCGATGTTCCTGCCAACCAGCTATCTTAGGCAGCACTCACCCCATCCCAAACAATCACATGCATTCTATCCAGGCCCTCATGGGCTGCCCTACAAACAGCAATCCCCCAACTCCATGGGGTACCATTTACATACATACACCACAGGGGGAAGGTGGCAGGGGGAGGTGTCCCCTGCAGTCGCACAAATGGTCACTCAGCCATTCAATGAAAGGTTGGCTGTTTGAACCCAACCAGAGCTACCTTAAGAAACAGTGGTGGTTATTTGTTGGGCTGCTAACTGCAAGGTCAGCAGTTCAAACCCACTAGCTGCTCCGAGGGAGAAAGAGGAGGTTTTCTATTCACATAAAAAAAATTATAGTCTTGGAAACTCACAGGGGTAGTTCTCCCATGCCCTGTCCAGTTGCTAAGAGTCGGCATCAACCCCATAGCAGTGTTTGCTTTTTTGGCTCAGAAGCACATTGCTAGGAAGTCCTGGCTCCCAGCCATTGCAAACCTGTTGGAGCTGCTACTACCCAACATCCTCACTCATGTGAGGTTGCCACGAGTTGGGATCAGCTGGACAGCAACTGGTTACAGTGATGCAACACGGCAAAGTTCACTGAATCTGGATCCATTCCAGGAGTCAAGTTTCTGAAATGGTAATTTAAAAGAAAAAAAGCCAGCAAGTCATTTTTTTGGGCGACTCACTATCAACCATTGCATTTCATATTCCTCCATGAAGTACTGGTAAGCTCGAGTCAGAAGAGGTTTGGGACTAGAAATCAAGGAGACCTGAACAGAATCTCCTCCTCATCCCACCAGTTCCAGAACATCCATTCCTTCCTAGGTGGAATGGGCGGAATGCAATCTGTCCTTCCAACCCCACAAGGTTCTCTGAGTCAGGGGGTGGATGTAGCAGGTGGTTTGAAAAAAAAAATCTTGAGAAGCACAACATAAATAGAATTATAAAAGGAGACAAATCACAAAAAGGTTTTAAAAATAAAATAAAAACAGGATTAATAGGTTGAGTGTCTTATCGATTTTTGCATAGCAAAGTCTGTTCTACTGTTGACAAAACCAAGATAGAAGCAGTCCCGTTAGGCTCTGGCCACTGTTTCCAATGTGACCTTAGCTTACCAGCAAAATGAATATATTTTGGTTTTTACAGAAAGGAGTAGCTTGGAAGTTAAACACAAAACTTTAAAAAGGTAAAAAGTACACAGTTCCTTGCTTTTCAAGTACGGAACTGCTCACCCCACCTACAGCAGCCAGTGCCACCTCAGAAACCCACAGGGGCAGATCTCCCCTGTCCTTTGGGTCACCAACAGAGTCAACTCTTTGGCAATGAGTTTAAGGAGTGAGTCCAATACTTCCTCCCGAAGGGTTTTTGGTTTTTAGTTTAGTTCTGTTTGTTTTTTTACACATTCTTCCTCACACTGAGCACCAGTGAACAGTAATAAAAACACGATAAACAAAGCTCCATCACAGTTGAGTCCACTGTAACTCGAGGAACCTCGGTGTAATCAGAATAGAACTTGCTCCCTGGCGTTTCTCCAAGCAGGTTTTCCAGACGTAGATACCCAGCTCTTTCCTCCAAGGCCCCTCTGGGTGACCTTAAACCTCCACCCTTTTAAAGAGCCGCTGAGCACTGTAACCACTGTACCCCCTGGGGGGAGAGGCTCTTCAAGGATGCGCCAAACCAAACCAAACTCACCGCCAATACTGACTCACAGCGGCCCCATGGGTCAGAGGTGAACTGCCCCTGCAGGTTCCGAGAAGTTAACTCTTTATGAACGTAGCACGCCTCATCTTTCTCCCACGGAGCAGCTGGTGCGTTCAGACTTTGGGCTTTTCCGATAACAGCCCAACAGGAAACCACTACCCCACCAGGCTCCTTCCAGGATGAGGAGGGGGAAACTGGGGAGATAATCTTCTACCTCTAAGATGTTGAAGAATGACAAACATAATGAAGTATTTTCAGCATCGAGGAGGCCAACACGCCTAGCCCATGGGGCTAATCCGCATTTTCTGTATTGCAAAGATAAAGTCTAAATGGCTTTAAGATAGCTCCATTCACACCTTTTATTATGGTCCTGAACCATCAGCCAATGACAAGGACCCTGTAACAGGCTGCCTGCTGGCTGTGGGTACACTGCTCAGCTCTGCTAGTCACCTCATTAAAAGGTTTATCTCACGTGAAGAAATTAGCCCCCCCCACACACGCACCCCCGCTTAAGGGGACCCCTAGAGGTGCAGTGGTCCAGTGCTCTGCTACTTAACCTAAAGCAGCCGCTTGTGTGGTGAGAGGCCTTAGTCTACTTCCGGGAACACTGCAGCCTGAGGAATCCTGGGTCCATTCGCCTGTGTACTGCAGGGTTTCTCGGAGTCCGGATAGGCTCGGCGGCAGTGGCTTTGTTTTGATGTGGTTATCCTTGGATTTCTTTATCCAGTATACACATATTTAATTGTTTCCCTTCTCCACACACCCCTCAAGGGAAGCCCCTCGCACAATGGGGTGAATGAAGAACACAGCAGGATTGGAGGATATGGAGAGGATCTTTGGTTGATAAGCAGAAGACAACCTTGCTGGTTAAAAACCAAGGAGGATTTGATGTATTTACTAACGAAGATCAAAGCTTACCTTCTTCAGTGTTCTTCGTCTTATACCTTAAGATAAAGGTCACAAAAGCCTTCGCAGCTGAGCCAATAAACAACATCATGATATATGGGGAAAGGATGAGGTTGACAAACTGAAAAAACCCCAAAATCCCGGCTATCAAAGGATATCATGCCTGGGGTCTGAAAAGTTTGAGGATAAACAAGCAGCCATCTAGATGAGAAGCAACAAAGCCCACATGGAAGAACACACCAGCCCGTGTGATCACGAGATGCCGAAGGGATCAGTTATCAGGCATCAAAAAACAAAATATCATATCATTGGGTGCACACCTCCATGATATAATCACTGAGGACAAATAGGTGCATAAGCAAATGTGGTGAAGAAAGCTGATGGTGCCCAGCTATCAAAAGGTATAGCGTCTGGGGTCTTAAAGGCTTGAAAGTCAACAAGCGGCCATCTAGCACAGAAGCAACAAAGCCCACATGGAAGAAGCACACCAGCCTGTGCGATCACAAGGTGTTGAAGGGATCAGGTATCAGGCATCATCAGAACAAGAAAATCGTAGCATAATGAATGAGGTGGGGAGTGCAGAGTGGAGACCCAAAGCCCATTTGTCAGCCACTGGAGATCCCCTTGCAGAGGGGTCTAGAGGAGGAGACGAGCCAGTCAAGGTGCGATGTAGCACCGATGAAAAATACAATTTTCCTCTAGTTCCTAAATTCTTCCCCCCCTTCCCCCTACTATCATGATCTGAATTCTACCTTGCAAGTCTGGCTAGACCAGAGAATGTACACTGGTACAGATAGGAACTGGAAACACAGGGAATCTAGGGCAATGATCCCTGCAGGCTTCTAAGACTGTAACTCTTTATGGGAGTAGAATGCCTCCGCCTTCTCCCAAGAAATGTCTGGTGATTTTGAACTGCTGACCTTGCAGTTGGCAGCCCAATGTGTAATGCACAATGCTACCAGGGCTCCTCTGAAGTTGTGAGTGATCCTATTTTATTTGGATCCACTGTCAGTGGAAGCAGCCGTCAAGAAATCAAACAACATATTGTCCTGGGCAAAGGTGCTCCTACTACACAAGGCTTCTTTGAAGTATTAAAGCACAGATGCCACTTTTAGGACTGAGGTGCACCTGACCCCAGCCACGGGATTTTCAATGGTCTCGTGTGCCTGCAAAAGCAGACCAATAAATAAGGAAGACAGTGGAACTGATGCACTAAAAGGATGGTGTTGGTGAGGAATACTGAATAGACCCCAGAGCACTAGAGGAATACATAGGTCTGTCTTGGAAGAACCATCAGCAGAAGGCTCCTCGCAAGCAAGGATGGGAAAAATCCAGCTTGCGTAATTTGGGCATCTCAACAGGAAGGACTAATCCCTGTAGAAGAACACCACCCGTAGCAGCCAAAGTCAAGAAAAAGAAGTGGACTCTCCATGAGCTACTGACACAGGACCGACCACAGTGGGCTCAAGCATGAGAACTGGGAGGGTGGCATAGCACTAGGCCGCCCCCAGCAACATGAGAGAGGATGAAACAGAGGGCCTGTAAAGTCAACCCTTGAGGCTGAAGTCTGCGGGCATATCCCACGAAGACGGACTTTAAAAGGTACCAAAGGGACTTCGCTGGGTAGTCAGTGCACAAACAAAAAGGTTGAGAGTCTTCGTTACTGTTTTTAAAGCATCTTAAAAGATGCTCCCAGTCGGGGTCCACTCAGTGATAGTGAGTTATGTTTTAGCAGCGTCTAAATCTAATGAATGTATTGGTGTTTCCTGGATTTTTAGCATCTGAAGAGTTAAATGTGTGCAGGCAAAACCCAAGAAGTGTCCATTCCAGGTTCGGCTCTTCTCTGTCTGTGCACTTCCACGCTCAGGCCTCACTTTATTCCCTCAGTGCTCTTTTTTCACTTGAACATTGAAAAAATTAAAAAGAAGAGTCAGGTTTTATCATACGCATCAAAGCCACTTAACATTCCGACAAGCTTGTGAGAAGTTTGAGAACGCGACTTCAGTCACTGCCATTAGCACGGTCTTATTGGGGGTTTCTGGCTGTGAACATATACAGGCCTGAGAAACAGGGAGCACTTTTGGCAATCGAGTAAAGGAGGGGTTCCCGACCTGCAGGGCGTTTTCTTCCTTTATTTTTTTGTTTTAGTTTTGTTTTTCTGACTCAATTCTCACACTAGCCGGCTCATCTGCAGTCTTATCTGCCTCATCACAATTGTTTGTCAAGGATGGAATTATCATCCATCCACCCACAGGTAGTCTACAGGGAGGAGATTTGCCCCGCATCCCACTCAGATAATATGCCCACTGTACGTAAATTCATTATTCCCATTTGAAACATGTTAGTCTGTGTCCAGACAACTTTATAGTGTCTCTCTCTCTCAAAGAGGTTGACTCCCTGCTTGAAAACTGTCCACACTTCACGATGAGGTGTTGACAGCGCAATCAAAGAAGTGACCTGTAAACCCATCCCGCAGTAACTGTCCAACCTGGAGGACGACCTATTATATTATTATAGCAAGCAGACTCACTAGTATTCAATTACTCAAAATGTGGCCGTTAAAATGTAGCTACAAAGTTGTGGGGGGGTTACGGGGAGCGGTTGCAGATTGTGGATGCTAAGTGATGCACCCCACGCTGCTGAAATAGAGGTGTGTGTCACACAGCACCTCCCTTCTCACCCAGCAATCTATCAACCACCGCCAATTCACTCTTTGGATTGGGGATTAGGACCAAGACCAGGCACTGAAACAGGGAGGAAACCACACAGCCGTCACACGGAACGTTTTTCTTGAGTTGGACCAGCAGGAAATTCCAGTTGCTTCATCCACCGAGGCCAGTTAAGCTGCTGAAATGAAAGGGGTGTTTGCAGAAATCGCCAAACCAGGGCACAGACTCGATGTTCAGGGTTGACCAAGGGCAGGCAAAAAGATGGGGCAGTTTCGATCTGAGCGCAAAGTCAAGGCCCAATGAATCACCAAGGGCAGATGGTTTAAAGCTAAAAAACGAGCCTAACGCAGGGTGAGCATTCTCCACTACAATTCTGCAGTTGTTTATAGGTGATGAGCACCTCCAAAGCTCGGCCAGGTATCCAGACACAGTCGTCCACCCAGAACCGTGACGACCACTTCCCCTGGAGACTCCAACCGGCTACCTTCTTGGCTCTGACCCTTTTCCCACGACCTTGGCTCCTCCTCGGTCTACAACGCCCCTGGGCCTCCCACACGGAGCTGGACCAGACGGTGGGACGAAGCCAGCTCACACCCCACCCTCCGCCCCAACCCCACCAGGGTAGCCCAGCAGCTTGGCATGCGAGGGTCGCAAAGCGCTGTACACGCGGGTCACCTGCTCGGCCTGCCCCCTCCACCCAGCACCAGCCAGCCGTCCCACCTGGAGCCCGACCCTGGCCCGGCGCCCGGGCGCCGGGAGTGGGCGCGGCGGCCACCAGAGGGCGGGAGGGAGCAGGTCCCCGGCGCCCCCACCCCCGCAGCCGCCCGCTCCCCTCCCCCGCCCGCCCGCCCGCCACTCACGGATTTTCACTCGCCGGTGGTCCAGGCGCGCGGCGGCGCCGTGCAGGGCGTCGAGGCGCCGGTGCAGCGCGGCGGTGCGGTGGCCCAGCGCGGCCGCTTGGTCTTCCAGCTCGCCGAAGATGTCCCCGGCGCAGCGCGACAGGTCGGCCAGCTGCCCCAGCAGGCAGACCAGCACTTGGGAGCTGACCTGCTCCAGCGAGCGGAAGAGCGGCGGGTCCGCGGTCCCGGTCCCCGTCGCCGCCGCCTCCGGCCGGCGCAGCCCGCCGGGCTCCAGGCTCCGCGCGTGGAAGGGCATGGCGGGGCGCGGGGCGCGGGGCGCGGCTCGGTGGCCGCGGGCCGCCGGGCCGAGCGCTGCTTCAGTCCGCCCCGCGTCGGCGCGGGGCGCGAGGCTGCATCCAACACAAAGAAAGTCCCGGGCAGCGGCGGGGCAGCCGGGGCTCCTGCCCGCGGGACGGACCGACGGGCGGGCGGGCTGGAGGGAGCCGGCGGCGGCCGCGGGGACGGGCGGTGGGGGCGCGGGGCGCGGCGTGCCCTGTCGGGGTCCCGGGCAGCCGCGCGAGTAAGGCCCCGGAGCAGCTCCCAGGCACGGGCGCGGGCGGCCGGGCGGCCGCGGGAGTGGAGGAGCGAGTCCCGCCGAAGTTTGCTGGGAGGCAGGAAAGCGCCAGCGGCTCCTTCCCTCCCTCCGGATTGGAGAGGGAGGAGGAAGCGGGGGAAGTGCCGCCGACACCGGCTCGGAGGGAGGGGAGGCGAAAGAAACGCAAGGGGGAGGAGAAAAGGGCCGGCCCGGGAACCACCTGCGGCTCCGCCGCCGCCGCGCCCAGCGCCGCGGGGAGGTGGCAGCCCCGGCGCCTCGGCGCGCCCTGCGCGGCCCGCTGCCCCCGCCGGCCGGGGGTCCCGGCCGCCACCCCCCGCCCCCTGCTCAGCCCCCGCCCCCTCGCCCGGCGAGGCTCGCGCAGGGAGGGGTGGAGCGGGGCGCCGCGGAGGCGGAGGCGCCGGCTATTGCCCCTGCGTCCGGGACTCGCGCTGCTGCCGCTCACCTGTGCCCCTGCCTGCGCGGCGACCGCGAGTCAGGAGCACCCGCCCCGGGACCCCCGCCGGGTCCCGCCGATCCTCTGAGTCTCCCCCTAGCAAGCAGGGGCGGCTTCCAGCCGGTGGGCACCATGCCAGCGGCCAGGGGTTCTGCCGCCGAATAGGAGTGCACACCCCAATGGGAGCAACCTCTGAGAGCCTCTTTCTGGCAGCTTCAAGACAAGAGACTTTTGCTTCGCAAGTTGGTTCCTCATGTGGCTCTCTCCCCCTGCCACTGCATATGAATTCCCTACTCTAAACGCCACCCTGGGTACAGGGTCACCCTCACTGCCGTCGAGTCACCGTAAAGGTGGAACTGCCCCTGTGAGTTTCAGAGACTCACTTTATAGGAGTAGAAAGCCTGTCTTTCTCTGGAGGAGCAACTGGTGGTTTTGAACTTCTGACCCGGGCGGTTGGCAGCCCAATACTTAACCGCTATGCCACCAGGGCTCCTGGGAACTGGAATCTAAAGTCCTGTGTTCAGAAGACGGGTAAGCGAAATGCTATTGAGACACACCACTAACTCAAACCTTGGGTTAGAAGCATTGAAGCGACGCTCCTGCTGACATACCAGTGGTCTTTGCAGGAGAAAGATAGGGTAAAGAGTCGTCGCTATGGAATCGTCTCGGTGGCAGTGAGTTTTGGCTTTTTAGTTTGGACTTTGATTTCCTTAGGCCAAGTGAACCTCTTTCTATACTGTTCCTTGCAGTTTGAGGGTCAGTGCTGTGCTGAATACACTGCAAATCCTCTGCCCTCTCCCAGGGGGCACCGGAAACTCAAGGCAAGCGACCGGAGGCTCTATGTCCAATGAAGTCTGCAGAAAAGTACAGTGGAACCTGCGAGAGCCCCAACTCCAGAGAACCGCTGTGCTTTTTTTTGGGGGGGGGGCGAAGATGGAGGATGCAGGGTATATTCTTATCCGTGTTCTTTCGCTCTGTATCAGTGGGAAATATGTGCATTTTTCACCTGACATGGAGACCGGCTTTGGTGGTTTTTATTGTATTTTTATTTTCCCCATTAAACGATGATCTATCTTTTACTCCTTCTATATTAGTAAATGTTTCTTTTTAAAGTCACCAACGCTGACCACCTTCAGGATGGTTACAAAGCACAAAGGAATGACTGTCCATGAAAAATGCTTTGACTCCACGAAGAGGTGTTTATGAGTATCACCAAGTAGCTGTCGAGTGAGTGCCTGTGTGTGCCTGACGTCCTGGACCATACGGAACATGTTTTACACTAACATCTTTATTGAATCAGAACTCGGTGTGGGATTCCACCCTCCTGGTTCTGTAGCCAGCCAGGCTCAACACTGGTCTGAGTGGCTGTAAAAGGAGGAAAAGTACAACTGAAACGTACTTCGATTCTCGTGTGACACATGAGCTAGTTTCCGGCAAAAAATAAATCGTAACAATAACAATCTGTAATTGATCAAGGATCCATCAGAGTGGGAGGGAGGGAAGAAAAAAAAGAAGAGCTGATACCAAGGGCTCTAGTAGAAAGAAAATGTTTTGGAAATGTTGATAGCAACCTATGTACATGTGTGCTTAATACAGTTGAATGATGGATTGTGATAAGATTTGTAAGAGCCCCCAATAAAATGATTTTTTAAATTATTAAAAAATAAATGGTATTATTCGGTGGGCCCTAGGATCTTCATGGTGTTGTACAAACATCGCCACAATCAATTTTAGAATGCGTTCACCATCTCCACCCTCAGTATTCATTCTCCTTTTGTCCTTGATCCACCACCTCACCCCCACCACCCCCACCCCAATGCGGGGGTGGCAACCAGTGCTAATCTCTTTGCATCAACCTCTTGCTGTAGAGACGATTCTGATTCACACCAACCCTATGAACGGAGTAGCATCTCTCCTGTGGGTGTCCAGGGCTGTCAACCAACAGGGGCAGAAACCCTCGCCTCTCTTCTGAGGAGTGTCTGGGGAACAAAAAGGGCTGACCTTGCGGTTAGCGGCCAACTCAACCCATCACACCACCAGGTCTCCTCTATCTAGATCTGCCTATTTGGTATATTCCTTATCAATGTAATCATACAATACTCAGTGTTTTTAATGGACTTTTTACAGTTTGCATGAACTCTTCCAGGTTTATCCATTTCATAGATTACCTCAGGGTTTCAATTCCTTCTTTGGAGCTGAATAATAATTCATTGTGTGAATATACCATAGTATTCCTTCACTAATTGATGGACAATTCGGGTGGTTTCACGCTGGGGCTATTCGTAATAAGACTGGTACAAACATTCATGCACAAGCTCTTGTGTGGATTCATGTATCCTTTTGTGTATGAACCTAGAAGTGGAACTGCTGATTTGAACCCACGGGTGCAGTCTGCTGCTGTGAAGATGACAGCCGTGGGAACTTGATGGGGCAATGCTACTCTGTCCCGTCGAGTCCCTGCGGGTCACAGTACATTGGAGACCATATGGCAACAACTCCAGAGAAACCCCATGTGTAAACTTTTGAAGAATTGCCTGGCTTCCTTCCCATCAGCCATATACTAGGCTTCTATTCACAGCCCCCCCAACACGAGTTGCAGCTGCCTTTTTCATTTCTAGCTTAAAATAGTATTGCACTGTGGTTTCAGTTTGAATTGCCCTGACGACTAATACTTTCTTTGTGCTTGCTGCTAATGTATCCCAAACTCACTGCCGTTCAGTTGATTCTCCCTGGCTCATGGAGACCCTATAGGACAGAGGAGCACCGCCCCTGTGGGTGTCCAAGACTGTAAATCTTGATGGGAGTAACACAAAAATTGATTTTCTCAGAGGTTAGAGACTAGAAGTCCAAGTGAGAATGCCGGTTCTAGGGAAAGCCTTTCCATCTCAGCTCTGAAGGAAAGTCCTCCCTAGCCTACTGGAGCTTCTGGTCCTGGGGCATCTTCAGGTGACTTGCCATAGCTCCCTCAGCTCCACTTCTCTTGCTGGCTTGTTTCATCTTTTATGTCAAAAATCTAGCCTGTGCTGATCCTGTCTAACATAACAAAGACAACCCATTCCAAAATGGGATTGTAAACACAGGCATAGAAACTGGGATTTACATGTGAGGGGACATAATTCAATCCATAACATATTACCCTTCCCAAACATATGGCCTTGCCAACGCAAAACCCATCCAGCCCATCGCAACACCCAGGAGTCTTACATCACTCCAAACCCAAATCTCATCTTGTGAAGCATCTGACTCAAGAATGGGTCAAACAGTAGGCATATTGCATCCGGGGGCAAAATTCCTCTTCATCTGTAAAACCAATGAAATCTAACTGCAAGTTAACCTGCTTCCAAAGTACACTAGAACAGGCACAAGCTAGACATTCCCATTGCAAATAGAGAAAATGGGGAGAACGAAGGGATAGCAGGTACCAAGCAAGTCTAAAATCCCAGCAGAATATTAAACATTAGTTCAAAGCTTGAAAGTAATCCTCTGAAGCTAAGGAGTCCTGGTACTATAATGGTTAGGCATTGGGCTGCTAACAACAAGATCAGCAGTTCAAAACCACCAGCCACTCCAAGTAGAATGGGTTTTCTACTCCCTGTAAAGATTTACAGTCTCGGATACTCAAAGGGGCAGTTCTACCTGTCCTATAGGGTCCCTGTGACTCATTGGCACTGAAGGTATTCTGAGACTACCAGGAAAGGGGTGTTGGTCATGCTCCTTGGATTCTGAGGTGAGGCCCCTCAGCCCTAAGATTTCAGCTCTGCCTTCTAGGCCCACTGGGAAGGCAATTCAGCTCATTCTTCTAATCCATCTAAGGGTTGGCCCCACCCACTCCATCTCTGTTCTTCTGCACCATGGGCATCGCAGTGATGCCACTTCAGCTTTGAGCAGTGGCCACATCCCCCTGGCATACCTCAGTGGTAACCCCACAATGACTTAGTGAAGAGCCAACTCTTTGCACCCTAGCAAGCTGAGGTCCTACCCTTTGAGAGCCAGGATGGGACGGCTCCACCCTTTGAAAAGGAGAAGGCCTTGCTTCCTCTGTTCCTCCAACCCAGTCTCCAGTCTGCTCCAGGGATGATCCTTTCTCTTGGAAGAAAAGAAGGTTCGCTCCTTTGGTCTGTTTCCTACTTATAGAATTCCAAGAGACAAAGAATATCCTTTCCTTCGATTCGTTCTGTCTAAGCAGTTGGGTTTTCTGTGTGGTCGCGTTATCAAAAGATGACACAGCTATATCTTTTGTTTGGGGGCGAGAGATTGTGCTTTTCTTTCATTTTTTTCCAGTTTTATTGGCGCTTAATCCACACATATCAAGACGAGCTGTGCAATCATTACCACAATCAATTTCAGAACATTTCCCCCCATGATTAAATTGCCTTCAAAATGAGTTGTGTAATTGCCTTCAGTTCTCATGTGCAATCCCCCTCCCACCTTCATTGTTTACTCCCCCAATCCCCTCAACCTCTCCTTCGACCCCACCTCCTCACCGCCCCATCCCCTACAAACCCCTGCATCAGTTATTGTCTCTATGCATCAATTCCTTCTATGCTTCCACTGGTAAACAAGACAGACACAATAAAGAACAAAAGGGAAATGAAGTGATAAGAATAAAACAACACACAGATAAAAATACAAACAATGAGTAAGAAAAAAGGACCGCCATCAATATTTTAAAAGCTGGGCAATAAGTTTTTGTCATGGAACATGCATGAGATCCTTGTACACAGACCACATTCAAGATGCATCTAGAGAGTGGTCCACTGACCCAGGATCAAGCTCACTGGATAGTAGGGCTGTTCCAGACCTTTGCCTGTGGCTAGAGGGAGCTGCTAGCTGCTTAATCTGATCGTTGCCATATCTCTGGGGTTCTTAGTTGATACGGTAGAATTTTCCAAACCTTTAAATTCTCTGTCACTTCATTAAAAAGCACCACCCTCCATCCATTTCCCATTCATATACTCATCATTGTCTTCAAACGTCTCACCAGATGCACATTTAACCCCCACACCGCCAGCACCAATTGTATTCTCTAAGATGATAAAGAATTTTCCTTAGAGTTTCCCTCACTTCCTTCTAAACCCTCTTCTGAATCCCCATTAACATGCATAATTCCATCTACCGTCTCTATCAGGCACTCTAGGGTTTCACTATTGCAAGAGGGTCGTTGAGTTGGCTCTAACCCATAGTGACCCTGTGCCCAACAAAACAGAGCACTTCCCTGTCCCCCGCCATCCTCACAATGGTTCTTATGCTTGGTCCTAAGAATGCAGCCATCTGGTGGAGGCTCCTCCTCCTCTTTTTGCCCTTGCACTTTAACCAGCATGATATCCTTCTCCAGGGGACTAGTCTTGTCCAAAGTAACTGAGACAAAGTCTCACCATCCTTGCCTTTAAGGAGCATTCTGGTTGTACTTCTTCTGAGATGGATCTGGTTGTTCCTTTAGCAGTCTGGGCTAGTTTTAATATTCTTTCCCAGCACTATCGTTGAAATGCTCTGATTCTTTTTCTGTTTCCTTATGAAATGTCCAACTTTCACACACCTGTGAGCCGATTGAAAATACCATGGCTTGGGTCAGTGCACCTTAGTCCTCAAAGTAACCTGCTTGCTTTTCAACACTTTAAAGAGGGCTTGTGCAGCAGACTGATCCAATGCCATGCCTCCGTTGGACCCCTGACTGCTGCTTCCATGAACATTGATTGTGTATCCCAGTGCAATAGAGGCCATATCTGAGTTCCTCTGGCTTCCCTGGTCTCTTAAGGCACGGCTCCATCTTTCATTACCTACTCTGACACCCACTAGTCCTCACACAGCTCTCTATTTGCTGCATTCGATAACTTGTTTCAATGGCTACCGAGCACCCACAGACAATACTCAAAACGAAGGGAGTTTCTTTGGTAAGTAGATAGGTTACCACAAGTCAGAACACAGTAAGGATCCAGGAATTGGTCTCCTCAGCTAGCAGCCTAGTCTCTCTGTGGCTCGTAGTCTCTCAGCCACATGGCCCCTTGACCTCTGCCCGGGGGCTAGCCCACCTGGTGCTCTGTCTGATAGTTGCATAGTCTCAGGCCAGGTGAGAAGCTACCCCGTGCTCCTGTCACTGGCCCTCAGAGTGTCTGTGCCACAGGCTGTAATGGATCTGGATGTCTTGGTGGTTTCCACCACTTCAGACAGAGATCTTGAACGTGCTCTTCCAAGGTCGGCTGGGTTTCTTTCTTCTGAACTTCCTCTGTACTTCTGCTTCCAAGATGGCTCGTCCTTTTAGCTGGATGTGGTAGGGGGGAAAATTGTCCCTTCTATTGGAATTCAAACTATAACTCCCCTCTCAGTGTGACACATGCCTTGTTTGCATAGTCCCACCCAGTCATTTGGTGGAAGTTAGAGAGACCATGGATAGAAGAGCCATATAAAGACGTCTCGCTCCACTACACCCAACAAGATGAAATCCTTGATATAATTCAACCCACATAGATTCTGTTTTAAAAGGGAGAGGAAGTTTCCAGAATTCTCATGAGAAGATCATGCCCACTAGGAGGCATCATCAGGCTGTGACCTGATCGACAGGCTCTTTTTTTTATCATGTTGACATGAAATTATGTAACGAGCACAGATGCTAACCACAAGGTCAGGAGTTTGAAACCACCAACTGCTCCCCAGGAGAAAGGTGAGGTTTTCTGCTCCCATAAAGAGTTATAGTCTCAGAAATCCACAGGGGGTAGTTCTATCCTGCCCTATAGGGTTGCTTCAAGTCAGAATTGACTCAATGGTGGTGAGGCTGATAATATAACATGACCTCAACCATGGACTTGGAAACTGACACACTGTCATCACCATCACAACTCAACATAGAATCTGAGTATCTGTCATTTTTAATCAAGCACCACTTCCCATGGTATGTCCTCTTAAGTCAATATAAAGCAGTGTTTCAAGAAGAATCAGCATTAACTTATCCTGAGTTAAGTGACGTTTAGGCAAAACAAGACACCAAACTTGGTGTGTGACATTCAGTTAGAAGTTCTCTGACAGTGAACTAGAGGGTAATCAAGGGATTGAAACTGAGATAACGTTTAAGAGTCATATGATGACACTGAAAGCCATGGACCTGGATGGCCTGAGGACACAAGATAAACTAAGTATGAATGAAAGAGAGTTTCCTGTCCTATGTCCCGTGAGGTAACTCCCCAGCCAAGGGGCAGAAGGAGAGTGGGACATTGACGCAGCGTTGAAGAAGGAAATCTGGTGACTTTCACCAAACTCCAGGGTTTGAAAATCTAATCAGTAGAGCAAGATGAGCAGGGAGATCCTTCAAAAGACAAAGTCTACATCACCTTGGATGCTGAATGCCAATCTCAGTGATCCAGACCAAGAGATGAGATAGATCACAATAGAGCCAAAACATCATCACAGAGGATTACGGTGAAATAAATTGAAACTCCAGTGAGAGGAAGTAATAGTATTCCAGGTTTGATTTTGTTTCTCCTGTGACGGACCGCAGGAGATGTGACTGAAACCTTCCTTCCTCTTTGGGCAGAGGAAGCTCAATGGTGTTAGCTTCCAACCTGTTCCACTTCTAGTGATAAATCATGATTCATCAAGCTTGGCAGGTGACCCAGTACTAAACCAATGAATTTCAGAGGCTTCTAAGCCACGTGCACCCGACAAGAGGAGGAGGGCATTCTCCCTCAGGTCCGACACTGACTCCTGACGGGAGGTTGGGGCAGCTGGGGGAGGATGTCCTGTTTGGTGCCAGGGCAACTGGAGACCCAGAGGGAAGAAGAAGAGAATGGAGCCCTGGTGCACACGCCCAGTGGGCCCCAGAGGATTGCTGCCGCCACAAAGCTGGTGTAGCTCCTCGCTGCTCAAGGTTTGCTTGCAGCACCAGCCACCAGGACAGCCTGCGGCTGCTGGTTAGAACTGCAGAAGTGCAGGCGCCATCCCCATAATGACAATCTGCATTTTCCTTGACACTGATCACAGGTTCTACCATTTTATTTTATTTTTTAATCATTTTATTAGGGGCTCATACAACTCTTACATACATACATCAATTGTGTAAAGAACATTTGTACATTCATTGCCCTCATCATTCTCAAAACATTTGCTCTCCATCTAAGCCCCTGGCATCAGCTCCTCATTTTTCCCCTCCCTCTCCGCTCCCCCTCCCTCATGAGCCCTTGATAATTTACAAATTATTATTTTGTCATATCTTACACTGTCCGATGTCTCCCTTCACCCACTTTTCTGTTGTCCGTCCCCCAGGGAGGAGGTTGCGCTAGTTTAATGAACACCTTCTGGCTGGGTTTTCCTGTGACTTGACAGCTGAACTGGAAGCGTGTGAGAGAAAGAGTAGCGGGTGATCAAAGGATGAACGAATGATCCTGGAGCGTAATGAACATGGGAGGATGCGGTCCAGCGTGCAGGTGAAGCGGTCACGGGCTGGCAAACACATCGTTCCTGTGAGCACGTGAGTCAGAGGAGCTGGGCCCGACGACCAATTCAGGAAGCTTCCCGGTGCTGCAGCGCGGAGTGAATGCAGGAGCCGCTGAATAAGGATGAAGGCAGAGGTCGGTCAGCTAGCAGGAGCGGGCCACGTGGGCACGGGTCTCACATTCCGGGCAACGGCACTCCAGGTGACCCGGAGCACAGAGAATATTCCTTCAGCGGGGGTCAAGGTCATAATGAAGATCATTATTAAAGGTTTTGACTATGGAGTGTAAAGTAGGTTAAATGAATGGTGCTGGCCAAAATCAGTGGCCTGACACCAATGGGAAGCGTCCAATCTGGCACTCCGGGAAGCATCCAGAGAACATTGGCTATCTGTCGAGAAGGAAAAAAGGTGGTGATTGGAGAGCAAATATTTTGAGAATGATGAGGGCAATGAATGTACAAATGTGCTTTACACAACTGATGTATATATGAATTACGATAAGTGTTGTATGAGCCCCTAATAAAACGCTTTTAAAAAAAAGAAAAGAAAAGTGGTGATTTCAAAGGGAGACGGGCAATCTGAGAGAGAATAGACGTGTGATTGTGTGAATTAGGGAGAAAAAAAAACCCCCAATGTTCTTTATAAGAAGCTAAAGTGAACTAGCAGGAGGTATGGAGTTGATGTGTTTCTCACCAGGACCCAAAAGGGAAAATAAAAGCCTATTTTTACTAGATGGAAATAACATAAATTATTTATCCCATTTTAAAACAGTGCTTGATAGATCTTTCCTATTAAAAAAACAAACCAACCAAGTTCACTGCTATCGAATCTAATCTGATTCATAGCACCCATATAGGTCAGCACCTGCCCCTGTGGGTCTCTGAGACCAACTCTTTATGGGAGCAGAAAGCCTCCTTTTTCTCCCTTGGAGCGGCTGGTGGTTTGGAACCCCTGACCTTGTAGTTAGCAGCCAAACCCATAACCAACCACTACGCCTCCAAGCAAACTTTAAATGATTTCAGCTCAGGCAGGGGCTTATGGTTAAAATGGAAACCAAGCCAATGGCGTGGTTTGGGTTTGGGTGGTTTGGGTTAATTATTTAGGTAAAGAAGGATCCCTGGTGGGAGTGTGTGTTACAAGTTGGACTGCCAACCACAAAGTCAATAGTTCGAAGCAGCAGCCTATCGATGGAAGGATGAGGCGATCTCTGCTCATGTGAAGATTTCAGCCTCGGACACCCTCAGGAGCAGCTCTACCCTGTCCTATAAGCTCCCTAGGACACAGGATCCACTCACGGTAGTGAGTTTGGTTTGTTTTGCTTAGATCAGGGGTTCTCAACCTGTGGGTGTCAACCCCTTTGGGGGTCGAACAATTCTTTTACAGGGGTCGGCCGATTCATAACAGTAGCGAAATTGCAGTTATGAAGTAGCAACAAAAATAATGTTATGGTTGGGGGGTCACTACAACATGAGGAACTGTATGAAAGGGTCACAACATTAGGAATGTTGAAAACCACTGGTTTAAATAAAGAGCGCCCCAAAGTATCAGAGGCCCAAAAAACAATGACATGTTATTCCCTGGTCGGGCCTGGCCCATGAAGGGGAGACAGGGGAGAGAGAAAAGGCAGAAACACTAGGTGATGCGGAGATCCAGGCATACCTGGCCTGTCAGTTGTTCCTTCAGCTGCTGCGGCCCCTCTTCCTCACCCCATGATCTCCTCTCACCAGAAAGACCAGTCATCTCCTCTCCACAAAAACCAAGAAAGGCACCCTGCGCTCCTAGGCAACAGCTGTGTGATGTGAAGCTGGTGGGTGCTTCAGGGGGTAGGCTTGGGGCCAAGGTCATAATTAAGATTATTAATAAAGAGTGACTGTGGGGCATGTGGGAGATTGAAAGATGGGGCTGGGACTACTGTGCCTCCTTCCATTCTTCATCAATAAACCAGAAAGCAGAATCCTATTAAATCAGCCAAGAACACTGGAAATTAAGTTCCAGAGCCCAGATTGTAGACCATTATATATTTATAAAGGCTCCAAAATGGGTGGAAAGTTATCATCTCCATCTTTTTAACATGTAGTACACATTGTTCCCATGTAACAGGTCTGGCTGGTAGTGGCTCTAGCATTATGGATACCCCTTGGGGAAAAAGCAACAAATTACTCTGATGTGAAAAACACGAGGCAGGCTCTGTGGAGTGTAGCTCGGGACAGCCTGGTGTGTGGTCCACTGTAGCTGGTCTGCAGGGTCGGTCATACCATGGAAGCCCCGCCCAGCCAGTCTGGAGACATCCCTTCGTCAGAACAATAGACCCAAAGAAATCTTTTCTGCTTTCCACAGCAAAGTAGGCAAATGATCATTTCCCCCAAGTTAAAAGTGGTTCCCATGGTCTTTCATTAACCATCTTTTACACATTTTAGCCATATTGTCCTTTTGTGCTGTCTTATTCTAAAGTCATAAGAGAAAGGTCAAAATTACTAGAACTTTGAAACAGAAAGCACTTTCAGGCAGTTTTACATAAAAGGGTTACATTGGATCCCAAATCAAGGCCTTCATCCTTGCCTCCTCCTAGCGATGCTCCTTCCCCTCCCTCCTTGCCTTCTCTCTCTCTTTTTCAAAATCATTTTATTGGGGGATCATAAAACTCTTATCACAATCCATACACATACATCAATTGTATAAAGCACATTCGTACATTCGTTACCCTCATCATTCTCAAAATATTTGCTCTCCACATAAGTCCCTGGCATTAGCTCCTCATTTATCCCTCTCCCTCTTCACTCCCCCCTCCCTCATGAACCCTTCATAATTTATAAATTATTATTTTATCATATCCTAAACTGTCCCCCTTGCCTTCTCTTAGTAGTACACTGCATTCATTCTCAGCGCATCCCCCAAACCTAGAACTCATTCTTAGGACACCCTCTCCTCCATATCCTATTTATCCCCTATTGGCACCATGGGTGCCCTGCACAGATTTACAATTAGGGAATCCTACTTACAGTTGTATCCCATGAGTCAGAATCGACAGGATGGCAGTGGGTTGGTCTAAATAAGCGGTTCTCAACTTCCTAATGCTGTGACCCTTTCATACAGTTCCTCATGTTGTGGTGACCCCAACCATAAAATTATTTTCATTGCTACTTCACCACTGTCATTTTGCTACTGTTATGGATTGAACGACTCCTGTGAAAGGGTTGTTCGACCCCCAAAGGAGTCTTGACCCACAGGTTGAGAACCGCTGGTCTAAATGAAGGCTCAAGGAGGCCTAATGACAAAATAGGAGAAAGGTGTTTTACTCCTGAAAAGTGTTACAGTGACCAACACCCACAGGGCTGTTCTGGCCACATATAGGTTTGGGAGGAGTCGGCATGGACTGGGTGGGGGCGCGTTTGATGGCACAGTAGTGAAATGGCTTTGCTGCTAGGGATTTGTAACTAGCTGGTTTGCAGAAGAAAGATGTGACCGTCTGCTTCCATAAAGCTACAACCGGCCTTCCCCTGCCCAAGGGCCCTAGTGGACAGAGTGGCAGCAGCCAGGCAACACAACTTTGAGAAGACCCTCGGTGCCCAAGGTCCACAGGCATCTGGCAAGTGCCCTCCCCGCAGCCAAAATGTCCAAAAGGAAGTTCAGCTTGGCAGAAGGGGTGGTGAAGGAGGAGTCTCAGAGGAGATATTGGAGGTTGTCCGTGAAACCTGAGCCTACAACGCTAAAAAATAAAAGGATACATCTGAGAGAGAGAGAGAAAGAGGGAGAGAGATAGTTACATAATCTGGTGTCAATTTGGGACTTGAGAGGATTAAGAGTGTAGGGGTGGAGTCTAGTCTGTCAAGCCAATGCGGCCTCCGCGGCCTCTGTGTGGGCATGGATTTCTCCTGAAAATTCTGGGAAATCTGAATTTTCCTCCTTGGAGGCAGAACATACTTTTCTCTCTCTGCTCATTCCCTTGGAGACTCTCTATTGACATGGCTGACTTCCTGTGAGACATCCCTGAGGAGAAGCCACATGGACCCACCCTGAAGCAGCCCTGGGTGCTGGAGAAGTCACATAGAGACCCCTGCCAGCGCTGAGAGGCTTACACCACCACTGCATCCACAGGACTTCCAACCCACTGGCCTGTCATCTACCTGCTTTTATCGTCAGTGCATGTATTTCTTGAGTCAGAAGAAGATTTTATAGATTTGTATCAGACATATGGATTAATAGCGGATTTGTGAACTTGGTCTGGACAGGGTTGGGGTGTTTCCTCAATATTCAACTGCTCTTGTATATAAGCCTCTTTCTTTTTATAAAATATTTTTTTAAGTTTTTTTTCTTTTATTTTTATAAGCCTCTTTCTTATACACATATGTGTGTGTCTTATGAATTTGTTTCTCTAGTCTACTTGGACTAACACACAGTGAGAGCTAAATCTTCAGACAAAAATCACGAGCAAAAGGGAAAAGGGGAGCAAAGGGAAGGCAGGCTGAAGCAACTAACCAAGAAACTAAAGATTTACCTGCCAAAAATGAAGAACTAAAAAATGAGGCAAGTCCAGCTTCTGATGAACTAGGAGAAAAAGAAGCCAAGTCTGGCTAATGTTTACCCACCACCACATCTTATCAGTGGGGCCTGATATCTCCCTTCTTGTACAATCCAGAGGAATTTTTTATCAATTGTTTTGTAAATGCAGGTTTATAATAGTTCTAGAAACATTTTGAGGAACTTCCACTTCATCCCATTTTATTAAGTGTAAATGTTTTGATTGTTTTTTAAAACGTGAAATCATTTGCTGGTTGTTTACTTTGGGGTACAACCAGGAAATGGTGGAATATTGAACGATGGGAAGATACGACGGTCGTGGGTGTCATTGCAACCCTCTGTGGGCAGGGGGAGGAGTGTTTGAATCCCTACCTGAAACATACTTAATGGCATTTGTATGACTTGAACGAACATTTTCGGTTTTGGTTTTGAGTTGAAACCCATTTTGTCACCATGGCTTTCTTGTCAGGACTGTGTGCATTCTGTAACACCTGTGGTCCTGGGAGTCCAGTGACCCCGACAGCTTTGTTTTGTGCTGGGAAGGGTTGAACGTTCGAGTGCGCAGTGTGCGCGACACTACAGTGTGGAGGAGTGGGATGCAAGAGCTCATCAAACCTTGAAGACAACGGTCCTGGTTCCACTCTTGCAAAATGGCCTCCAACTTTAAAGCTGGAAACTAGGAAAGGACTGTAACCACAAGCCATTTTAGAATGTGGGTACGTGCATGAAGAACTGTGCACCAATTGGTCACCAGTCTGTACCGATCACAAACAACCAATAAAATGCCAGTTCCAAAAGAAAGAAAAACAACATTGACAACATTGGAAACCCTGCGGGCAGTTTTACTCCTACCCTGTAGAACAGTGGTTCTCAGCTCCGATGCCGAGACCCTTTCATACGGTTTTTCATGTTGTGGTGACTCGCCCCCCCCCCCCCCCCCGCCCCAACCATACATTATTTTTATCGCTACTCCATCACTGTCATTTTGCTACTGTGATGAATCGGGCGACCCCTGTGAAAGGGGCATTGAGAAGCATTGCTATCGGGTCACTACCAGCGCGAGTGAACGGCCGTGGGTTTGCTCTGCTTCATGAAGGTTGGTCTATAAACAATGTCACAAGTGTGTGTCCCTTTCCTTCCTGCCTGGCTCTCTTACCCTCTCCGGGGTCACCCACTGCTGCTTCGCATTGCAGCCCTTCGGAGAATGCAGACCAGACAAGGCACGCCTCCCTGATGATAAGCCCTCCAGGGGCTCAGAGCCTTTTGGTTAGCGTCCGCGTGGGCGAGGGAGCTTGGTGGGGTAGTGGCTCACGTCTGGCTGCCAACTCCGAAGGTAACTTGAACGCAGCCGCCACCCACAGGGAAAGAGAGGCTTCCTCTCCCGACTGAGCCCCTGAGAAATGCATAGGGGCAGAATCCTGTAGGATTCTCTGGGTCTTATGGCCTGGCTCGCAGGGAGCTTTGGCTTTCATGTGGGCTGCCGCCCAGGTCTTTCCTTCCGGTCCCTGCCTTTCTCACCAGCCTTGCTTCCTGCCTCTCTCCCCACGCTCCAGGCAGATGGACTCTTGGTTTCCTTGGGAACACCCCCCCTTGCACGCCCAATCTCCCTTTCCCCACCCCCACCCCTTTCCTTGTCCCTCTCTTTTCCCAGGCTCTGCCCTGGGACATGCGGGCTTCCCCAGCAGATTTTGGCTCACATGTCACTTTCTTGATGAGACCTCTGCTTTCCGATTCCTGGACTCTCTCAGGTCTCCCTATTAATGGAGATTGTATAGCTCCTTGGGAAGATGCCCATTTATATATTCGTGTGGTGGTGTCAGGACTGGTAGTCCAGCGGACTGGGCTCTGATTGTTCATTGAAGAGACCATGGTGAAGGGACGCTGTGCAGAGGCGAAAGCAGGTGGAGGGAACCCCGTGGTCGCTGAGACACCCGCACTAGGAATAGCTGGGAGGCACACACACACCAGCTGAAGCCTACTTGCTTTAGAGCAGCGATTCTCAATCTGTGGGTCGTGACCCCTTTGGGGGTCAAATGACCCTTTCACAGGGGTGACCCAATTCATAATGGTAGCAAAATTACAGCGATGAAGTAGCAACGAAAATAATGAACTACGTTACATAGGGTCCTGCCTCCCACTTCTGGGCTAAACTGGAGCATGTGCACTGGTACAGATAAGAGCTCAAGACACAAGGAATCCAGGTCAGATTAACCGCTCAGGCACAGAAGTAGGAGTAGTGATACCAGGAGGATAGGGGGAAGGTGGGGAGAGGAGGGGAGGAAAGAGGAACTGATCTCACTGATAACCACCCGCACCACTACCCCCAGGGGATGAACAACAGAAACCATAGGGGAAGGGAGACAGTGGATATTAAAATAATAATTTATCATTTACCAAGGGGTCTTGAGGGTGGGAGGAGGTAGGGAGGGACAAAAGAGGAGCTGATACCAAGGGCTCAAATAGGAAGTAAGTGTTTAGAAAAGAATGATGGCAACTTATGTACAAAGGGGCTTGATACAACTGATGTATGGACTGTTATAAGAACGTAAGAGCCCCCAATAAAATTATCTTTAAAAAATAGAAAACCACCTCCTCTTTCTTGGAGAAGCACATGGTGGTTTCAAACAGCTGACCTGACAGTCATCTCCGGAGCAACCCTGACACCTGCAGGGGGAGTGAATGATTCAAAGTGGCTCTTCCAGCCAATGTCTCTCACTCCCACCGAACCACCTTGCCCTGCGTGGGCCTGGTAAGAAGGTGGGAGAAGATACTGACAGAATTCAGCGGTGAGTAATTGTATCCAGCAGTCTCTAGGGTCATCCTACTGCACACAAAGAAGAGGAGGAAGGATTTCATTAGCAGCTAGGGCCAGGAGTGGAGCCTGTGTTCTAGACCTGAGATGCCTGTGCAGTGAACCTCCCGGATACAGATGACAGCTACATCATCGGAGGAGTAGCAACAGAATCAGGAGCCAGAGCACAGGACAGAGTGAGGACAAACTGATGAGTGCTTTTGTGCACCTGCCTGGCTTGCAGACTGGAGTGCCTCTGGGTACTTATTAGGGGAAAGTGGACCCAAGAATTCGGAGCTGAGTACATTCTGGCTGAGGCTTACTGGAGCTGGGTGCCTCTGGGCATTTCATTCAGGGAGCTGGGTTTGCCGGTGGGGAGCTTAGGCGGCATGTCTTCCGGGGTGAGGTCTACAGCACAGTGTTACGCCCCATTAGGCATTTATTAGAAGACCTGAAACTTTGTAACACCCCCTGCTAAACAACTGCCTTGAGCATTTCTTGGTGGCATTCTAACTTGTTAACGTCCTTAATCAACCCTTTGGTGATGAGCTCTGTCTGTAAGTTTCTGTGTGACCATTGCAATAGATACTGCTGCCCAAAGAAGTCAACTAGAGCCTGATGACTGAGACCACAGAACTCCCCCAGGGCACCTTAGAGGAAACGCATCCAATTACTGGTCTGTGTAGAGCCTAACGTCCCAGGGACTTTCCGCAGCTCAGGATTACTACATGTGTGTAGCTGCCCTGGCTAGCTCTGCCTAATCCTACCCACACACAGGCCACCCAAGCGATGATCCCAAGGGCACATCCCAATAGACCTCCTTCAGGCAGAGTGGCGATCTGTTTCCCAAAAGATCGGTGCTATTGGAGGCTTGTGAGAGCTGGCTCACCTGTAAACAAGTACATTTACTACCCCAAACATAATGCTGCAGGAAGAGTGGGGGGGGGGGAACCCTCACTTCTCCTCCCTGACTCTCCTTCACTTGCTAATGATCACACATACACACACACACACACGTTACTTACAGGGCTGTGAGTCATATGGCTGATAATTTGAAACCACCAGCAACTCCGAGGGAGAAAGACTGAACTGTCTACTTCCATCAACAATTAGAGTCTCGGAAAGTCGATGGTCCAACTCAAGCCCATAAGCCCCTCTTCAGACTCATGTAGCTGCAGAGCAGCGACTCAGAGAAGGGAGGCAGGTAGCAGGGGAGCACAGGTCAATAGATGCAGAGTCTGTGGATCTGAAAGAAGTAGGAACAAGGCCGGGCACCAACAGCTATCAGGGTCAGGCAGCCCACACGGGTCACCCCTTGAGACAGACACTGAAGCCCAGTGAATTCCTCAGGAGGAGGAGGAGGAGGAGGAGGAGGAAGGCAAAGTAGCTGAGAGATGGGCTCTCTTTATCTTGCTCTTATAATAAAGGCTTATGACACCAAAGAGGCATCATCAGGCTGTGACTTGATGGGCAACATTGACCCCACTCTTCGCCAGGAGTATCCAGTTGCCACCATCCCTAACCATCTCACATAGAGTAGCAGGAAAGTGGAAGGATAAAGAAAAGGTACAATCCATCCGAAAAAAGTAGTGGGTATCCCACTTCATAGCTACTGAGAGCGTCAGAACTCATCACCACGAGGCCCATCCTCCACCACCCATCCATATTTTCAGTCATCACAAGGCCTCTGTATTAGCTAGGGTGACCCAAATGTTCATCCCTGCAGGATGCGAATCCTGAGGACAATTTCTACGGACTGTTCTGTGTATCTTAAGAGAGACGAGTCAGTGTGCTCCCATCAAGAGGCACAGCCTCAAACTAAACAAACCAACGCACTGCCGTTGAGTCCATTCCGACTCACAGCGACCTTACGGGACAGTATACAACAGTCCCTGTGAGGTTTTATAAGTCCTTATGGGAGTATAAAGCCTCGTATTTCTCCTGTCAAGGGGCTGGTGGTTTCAAACTGCTGATCATGTGGTTTTTTCAGTCTAATCTATAACCCTCTGCTCTACCAGGGCTCGCCTAGGAAACCTTATATTTCATCACAAGGAGTCGGGGTGTCAGAGAAAAAAGAGGAAGTCCCTTTAATGAGATGGATTGACACAGACACAGTGACCAGAACAAGGAATTCAAACAATCGTGAGGCTGGCAGGGGACAGGGCAGTCTTGCCCTCAGTTGTACGTGAGGCCACTATGAATCAGCATCAACTCAGTAGCACATACCAACAGATGAGTCAGAGTTCACTAGATGGCAGTGGGCTTGGGGTGGGGTCTGGGAGTCACACGTCCCCATAATCATCAGTCCACACAGTACCTAACGTCTGCCCTGCTGGTCACACAGGGGCAAGAAGAGCCCAGCTTGTCTCAAGTGCAGTCTTAGCTTCCAGCTTAAGGACTCCATGACTGTATTCAATCAAAGAAGGCTCTTTTCTTTCTTCTGATGAAACCTAGCTGGCAGGGGATCCTGGGAGAGACTCCGAAGGAATCAGTCTCCTCAGGCACAAAGAAGGACAGAGACTGGACTAGAGAAGACAGGCAATGAAGAGAGAGCCACCGTAGGACGGCCATAACTATGTGGCTGCCTCCCACCAGGGATAGGTACCTGTGCTCCTAGGCAGCAGCCGTGTGACATGAATATGGTGAGTACTTCAGGGGGTAGGCTCAGGGTCAAGGTCATAATTAGGATGATTAATAAAGAGGTAGCCATGAGGCATGTGGTAGATTAAAAGATGGGGTGGGAAAAAGTCAGGATTTGGGCATCATTCCATTCTTCATCAAAAAACCAGGAAGCAAAATCCTACTAAATCAGCCAGGAACACTGAAAATAAAGTTCCAGGAATGAAGGAAGAGGAGTGTGAGGGGGGAGTAGTCAACAACCTCAATTGTGGCTAAAGTTACAGATGAGTTTGAATGTATGAAGTCATAGAATACTGATACCACCTGGTAAATCATCCAGGTGGAGTTATAAAACAAGCAGCGAGGAACATGAGCCTAATGCTCCAGTGAGAACAGTGAGACTTGAAAACACCAGGAGCGTTGTCACAGTGATGACCAGGGGGACTCTGCAAATCAAGATTTCTATCCCAAAGACTGATTGCCTACTGCCCGGTGGGCTGTTACAACAAAAGATGGGTTGACTCTGTTTTTGAAAGGAGAACACAGTCTCAGAAAGCGTGACTTTTAAAAGTGGGTAGTAGGAGGACCCCAGGTCACCAAGGATCACCAAGGAAGAGAAAGAGAATGGAGTCTTAGACCTGTTATCTCATTGAACACTCATCTATTAAGTTATGATTCATCATACCCATTTTAGCAAAGAGGTAACTGAGAGACATAGTGAAGTTAAATACCTTGCCCAAGGTTTCCATCCTAGGAAGCAATAGAGTCAGGGTTTGACTCAGATCAGGCGCTAAATCCTTCCTTGCTCTTTCTGTATCACACTACAAGGGCACATTGAAAGGGTCCGAGAAGGAGGAGAATCCATAAAAAGAAATAGGTGACTGTGTTAGTCCGGGTGGACTAGAGAAACAAATTCATAGAGATACTCATGTGTATAAGAAAGAGCTTTATATACAAGAGCAGTAGAATGTTGACAAAACATCCCAGCCCAGTTCAAATAAAGTCCATAAGTCTGATGTTAGCCCATATGTATGAAACCAATCTATAAAGTCCTCTTCAGACTCCCTAAACAAGGCAATGACATCGAATACAGGAAGATCACAGGCCAGTGAGTAGAAGGTCTGTGGATCCAGTGGTGGTGGAAGCATCTCAATGCTGGCAGGGGTCTCGTGGCTTCTCCAGCTCAGGGCACTAGCATAGCTTCATGTGTTTTGTCAGCTGGAATGGCTCCCAGAGAGTGTGTGAGTGTCCTGCCTCCAGTGAGGTATTTATCTCCTTAGTGAAGTGCTCAATCTTCCGAATGCCACGACCTTTTAATACAGGCTCCTCATGTTGTGGTGACCCCCTAACCATAAAACTATTTTCGTTGTCACTTTGTTACTGTAATTTTGCTGCTGTTATGAATTGGGCGACCCCTGTGATAGGGTCATTCAACCCCCAAAGGGGTCATGACCCACAGGTTGAGAACCACTACCCTAGCACCTCCACATGAGGTCATCAAGCTGCGACCTGATTGACAGGCTAGACTCCACCCCTTCACTCTGAAGTCTCAAATTGACAACAGACTATGTAATTGCCACAGTGATTCAAAGGTGTCTCAGAAGATACAAAATAACCTGGTGTTTTAGAAGGAAAAAAAGAGAGAGAGAAATTCCACCACTTCCATCAATGGGTGCTCATTCCAGAAAATTGCAGTTTGGCCAGACAACCCGACAGTAGGCACTCAGCTCCTGTAAGCCTCCTCAGGACAAAAAATACAGAGGCTCTTTCATCACCGATAAACACCATGTTCATGCACATGATGAGGCCCACTTCAAAGTGTACCCCGTTCCATCCAAAAGCATCCCTCCACTTCTGGTTAGATAGCCACCTGTGGCAGTTACATAATCTCCTTGAGTGACATAATCAACTTGAGCAAAGGGGTGAAGTATAGCCTGTCTATCAGGTCATAGCCAATAATACCTCTGTGTGAACATGACCTTCTCCTGAGGATTCTGGGAACGCCTGTCTTCCTCCAGGGAGGCAGGACGCACACACTCTCTGCTTGGATTTCCTGCTGACAAGTCACGTGGAGCAAAGCTGATGGCAGTCAGAGCCCCAGAGCTGGAGGAGCCACCTGGAGAACCGTGCCAGCGCTGAGTTACTTCCACAAGACTTTTCACCCACTGGCCTGTGATCTTCCTGCTTTCAGCATCATTTATGTGTTGCATGAGTCTGAAAAGGAATTTATAGACCAGCGTGTTAGTCTGGGTTGACTAGAGAAACAAATTCATAGACACTCATATGTATAAGGAAGAGTTTTATAGGAAAGAGCATAAGATTCAAATATCAGAAGACCCCAAACAAATCATTATATCGATGTAAACAAGGGGAAGTCGGAGTGGAGACCTAAAGTTCATCTGTAGACAATTGGACATACTCTCACAGAAGGGTCACAAGGAAGGGACGAGCCAGCCAGGGTACAATATAGCACTGATGAAACACAGCATTCCTCTAACTCTTTAATTCCTCCCCCCACTATCATGACCCAGTTCTAGCTCACAAACCCAGCCAGACCGGAGCATGTACACTAAGACAGATAAGAGTTCTTGACACACAAAATCCAGAACAGATAACTCCTCAGGAACAATAAAGGGAGTGGCAATACCAGGAGTACAGGGAGAAAGTAGGGGGGGGGAAAGGGGGAACAAATCACAATGATTAACATTGATTCACCATAAGTGGGGACAAACAACAGAAATGTGAGTGAAGGGAGATAGTGGACAGTGTAAGATATGAAAATAATAATTTATCAAGAGTTCACAAAGGTGGGAGGGTGGGGAGGGAGGGAAAAGTGAGGAGCTGATACAAAGGGCTCAAGTAAAAAGAAAATGATTAGAAAACACTGATGACAGCATATTATAAATGTGCTTGATGCAATTAATGTATGGATTGTTATAAGAGCTGTAAGAGCCCCCAGTAAAATGATTTATTATTTTTTAAAAGTTGGGGGAAAAAGGTCAACTTTAGAGATCTCCTAGTCCACAAACCAGTACACTCCAATCTTTTCTACCCACCCTCCTGCAAAGCAGCTTGTTCTGGTCCTTGGCTCTGTGTGGCCTCTCCCATCATCAACCAGGCTCTCTTCTGGAATCTTGGTTCCCCAGGTTCCAGGCAGGCTCATCATTTTTAATTCACTCCATGTGCTCGCTTTCTTTGAGGGATAAAAGCAATGAACACCCTCTCAGAAAAATGCACACACACACACACACACACACACACTCACACTCACAAAGGTTGACCTCCAGAGTCAACCCACAGTGCCTGCACAATTGCGACCCTGCCTATTTACTTTAGCAGTGGACGTCATGGTGATTCTGACTCATGGTGATCATGTGTGTCAGAGTGTAACTGTGCTCTATAGTTTTCAATGTTTTTTGGGGGGGAGGGCGGAAGGGTTGGGGTTGCCAGACTTTTCTTCTGATGTACCTGTAGGGGGACTTGACCACCAATTCTTGGTGAAACTTTTCATTGGGCATGAGGTGATGGGTCATGCTCATTTTGTTTCAACCCACCCACTGCGATTCTTTTAAAGTAACATCACTCAGCCTGCTTCCTCTTGGTTTCCTGTTTCCATCCCTCCTTCTTTGCTAACCCTCTGAATTTTGTATTTGGTTAAATGCTGCCCTTTTACCTAATGGTCGATTATTCTAACCCAACAGTGAGTTTAGTTCTAGACCTGATGGGGAACTGAGGACCCTCGTCTGGCCAGTCAGCCTGGTATCTTTACAATTTTGAGTACTGTTCTACAGTTTTCTCCCACTCTCTCCAGGACCTTCTAACGTGATCTTTTTCAGAGGACTTGGTAGTGGTAGCTGGGCACCATCTAGTTCTTCTGGCCTCCATAATAGAGACTGGCTTGAATCGCCAGCGTATCCTTAGCATCTGAATATGTTACTACTTACCCCACCCAGAAACTCACTCTTTAGTAGAGCTAGAAGGTCATGGCAGTAGCTTTCATCCTAACTTACAGTCCCGGAAACTCTTGGCAGTTTTCTCCTGTTCAACAGAGTTGGTATAAGTTGGAATCGACCAATGGCAGTGGCTCTACGTTCAGCTTTTTGAGGAGCTACAGAACTGTTTTCCACTGGGACTGTTCCACTTTCCCTTCCCAGCAGCAATGGATGAAGGCTCCAATTTATCCACCTCCCTGCTAAGAGTAGTTTTCTTTTCTTTGCCATCCGAAAACCATCACGATTATTCATCTTCCACTCTATTTGCCACAGTTGTATGTTACATTATTTATTGATTTTACATGGGTTTTATTAAGCTGCCTCAACTCTTGGCTTGAAAACGAGAAGGTCTACATGAACTCTAGTTTACGGAATAATGACTCATTTGATATAGACACCACCATGAATCCCAGTAAGTCACTGCTATTGCTTTTGTATGCTCGGGTTGCAAACATTATTTATGCATTCTTTTAAAATATCATTTTACTAGGGGACTCTTACAGATGATTAGAACATTCTATAAATCAATTATATCAAGCAACTTTGTACATGTGTTGCCATCCTCATTTTCAAAACATTGTCTTTCTACTTGAGCCCTTTGATATCAGCACCTCTTTTTTCACTCCCCACTTCTACATTCTTAAGGGAAGTGAACCCACCTGACAATTGGAGTGACTGACCAACACACTGCTCAGATGGACTGAGGGTCATGCCTGCCCCAGCTGGACATGGCCAATAGTCTTCTCTAAGCTGCAGGCCCTCTCTCTGTATCAGCCTCCGTGCTGCAAATGGGGTTTGATGGGCTGATGCGGTGGGTCAGAAGAATCTAATACTCCATCAATTCCTAGAATCTTCCTTGTCCATTTTCCAGTTCAGGCCCTCTCTCTCATGGCCATTTAATTCTTTCACTCACAATCTTCCGAAAGAAGAAATGGAAAAATCAAGACGAAGTGTTAGGCTATTAAAATGGTGTATCCGAGGGGGGGGGGATCCAATGACCCATTTTTTCATATGGTTCTTGTTATAAAACAACAACGGCAAAATACCTCTGAATAAAAGAATCCCTTCTAGAATGACCTGTAGGGGTTGCCTGTGTTCCTTGCGTACAACAATGATCATATTAACCACGTCTCTTGACCATGGAGACAGAATCAAGGCATAGTCAAGACAATGGTTCTTTCCTATGTAAAAAGAAGTCATTTCAATTTGATTCTCTGCTTTATTTTTCCCTTTTCACCCACTGTCCAGTCCAGCGGGTGTTGACTTGTTTACAGGACTGTGACCGTTTAAAAGCACAAAGCCAGGCCTTTCTTTCTAGGTACTTACAGGTGGATTTGAACCCTCAGCCTTTCAGTAACACATGTATGCAGAATTCTTAAAGATGATAGATGTAAATGGAAACCGATGGGCAGTGAGTGGATGCCTGCTCACAGAAGAACAGCCTCCGAGAAGTCCCCTGCCACGTGTTCTCCTCGAACAGAGAAGCTGGTGGGCTCTAAGCACCCGAGTCCTCTAACCACGGTGCCACCCGGCTCCTCTGGGTCTACAAGCAAAATACCATTTGCTTATGAAATTTCCAGGAACAATATCTACACTTCCAGGAAAAATGCTTTCAGATTTGTATAACCCTGTGTTTTCTTTTTTCCCCTTCAATCTCATGCAGGATAAATTGTAATTCTGGGTATTTCTTTTGAAAAACCAAGATGTTAGAAATTTTATTCTTTTTATCATTTTATTAGGGGCTCATACAAGCCGTACATACAGCATTTGTGCCCAGCACATTCGTACATATGTTACCATCATCATTCTCAAAACACCTGCTTTCTACTTGTGCCCTTGGTATCAGCTCCTCATTTTCCCCTCCTTTCCCCATTCCCCCTCCCCCTGAACCCTTGATAATTTATAAATATTTATTATTTTATCATATCTTACACCATCCAATGTCTTCCTCACTCAGTTCTCCGCTGTCCGTCTTCTCCACTGTCCATCCTCCAGGGAGGAGGTTACATATAGACCTTGTCATCTGTTTCCCCTTTCTCCTTCACCCTCCCTCCACCTTCCCAATATGGCCACTCTCACCACTGTTCCTGAGGGGCTCATCTGTCCCGGATTCCCCATATTTCCAGTTCCTATCCATGCCTGTGTACATCTCCCGGTCCAGCTAGTTATGTAAGGTAGAATTGGGATCATGAGAGTTGGGGGGAGGAAGCATTCAAGAACTAGAGGAAAATTGTATGTCTCATCATTGCTACACTACACTCTGATGGGTTTGTCACCTCCCCACAGCCCTTCTGCAAGAGGATGTTCAATGTTCCCCAGATGAGCCCTGGGTCCTCACTCTGCACTCTCCTTCATTCACAATGCTATGATTTTTTGTCTTTGATACCTGATCCCTGATCCCTTTGTCGCCTTGTCATCTCACAGGCTGGTGTGCATTTTCCATGTGGGCTTTGTTGTTTTTCAGTTAGATGGCCCCTTATTTATCTTCCAGCCTATGGGACCCCAGATTCTACATATTTTGACAACTGGGCACCATCAGCTTTCTTCACTGCACTTGCCCATGCGCCCACTTTTTCTTCAGTGTTCGCGTTGGGGTAGGCTGATGTGCTTCTTCCTTGTGGGCTTTGTTGTTTCTTAGCTAGATGGCTACCTGATTGTCTTCAAGCCTTTAAGACCCCTGATGCTATATCATTTGATAGGCGGGCACCATCAGCTTTGTTCGCAACTTTTGCTTATGCACCCAATTTGTCCCCAGCGATCAAGTCGGAACAGGCCAGTGTGCTTCTTCCGTGTGGATTTTGTTGTCTCTCAGCTAGATGGCTGCTTGTTTATCTTCAGGTGCTATAAGATGTTAGAGATTTTAATTAAGGTTTGTCATGCTTCTATAGACAAAATATAGGAGAATACTGTCACTAACAACACAATTCATCACCCTTTGCAGGTATTTGAGTCTTTGTGAGATTGCCGATCTTCCAAACTAAAAAGTGAATCCAAATGAGGAAAGACAGAGAAAACCTAAAGGGAAGATCACTTTTGATGTATTTGAAACTGGAAGAACTCAAGAAAAAAAAAATCAAAGCCTCGAGCTGCAATCTTGAAAGATTCTATGGGCAAAAGATTGACTGATGCGGGAAGCATCAAGAGCAGATGGAAAGAGTACGCAGAGTCACTGGGTACTCAAGAACTAGTCAACATTCCACCATATCAGGCGATAGCATATGAACAAGAACCAATGGTTCTGAAGAAAGAAGTTTAAGCTGCCCTGAAAGCATAATCCCAAAACGAGCCTTTAGGAATTGATGGAACACCAAATGAAATGTTTCAGAAAGCTGATGAAGCTCTGGAAGGACTCACTCATCTGTGCCAGAAAAATTTGAAGACAGCTACTTGGCCAACTGACTGAAAGAGATACATATTTGCACCCATTCCAAAGAAAGGTGAATCAACAGAATGCTCAAACTATAGAACCATATCACTGATATTGCACGCAAATAAAATTTTCCTTAAGATCATCCGGCAATGGTTGCAGCAGTACATAGACAGGGAACTGCCAGAGGTTCAGCGTGGGTTTGGAAGAGGATGTGGAACAAGGGATATCATTGCTGACGTCAGATGGATCTGGCTCAAAGCAAAGAATACCAGAAAGATGTTTACTTGTGCTTTATTGTCTATGCAAAGGCATTTGACTGTGTGGACCATAATAAACTGTGGATAATCTTGAGAAGTATGGGGATTCCAGAACACTTCATGTGCTCAGGAGAAGCTTGTGCATGGCAGTTGTGTGAGCAGAACAAGGGAAATCTGCGTGGTTGAAAATCAGAAAAGTTGGGCGTCGGGGTTGTATCCTTTCACCATACTTGTTCAATTTGTACGCTGAGCACATCATCAGAGAAGCTGGATGAAATGAAGAAGAGTGAAGCATACAGGTAGCACACCCTTGCTGGTGACAGTGAGCAAGACTGGAAGCACCTGCTGACGAAGCTCAAGGAGCGCAGCCTTCAGAATGGATGACAACTCAATATATGGAAGACCAAAATCCTCACCACTGGCCAATAGGTAACATCATGATAAATGGATAAAAGGTAGAATTTGTCAAGGATTTTGTCTTGCTTCGATCCACAATCAATGCTCATGGAAGCAGCAGTCGAGAGTTCGAAAGATGCATTGCATTAGGTCAAGCTGCTGCACAGACCTCTTTAGAGTATTGAAGAGCATGATGTCACTCTGAGGACTATGTGTGCCTGACCAGGCCGTGATAGTCTCCATTGCCTCATTTTCATATGAAAGTTGGACAATGAATAAAGAAGATTGAAGAAGAATCAATGCATTTGAATCATGGTACCAGAGAAGGAGATTTCATGTACCATGGACTGCTCAAAGGACAAACTGATCTGTCTTAGAAGAAGTAAGGCTAGTGTGCTCCTTAGGGGCAAGGGTGGCAAGACTTTGTCTTACAGACTTTGGACATATTGTCAGGAGAGACCAGTCCCTGGAGAAGGGCAACAGGGTTGGTAAAGTGGAGAGACAGCAAAAACGATGAAAGCCTTCAACGAGATGGATTGACACAGTGGCTACATCAATGGGCTCAGCTATAGGCCCAATTGTAAGGATGACACAGGACCAGGTAGTGTTTCGTTCTGTTGTGCATAGGGCTGCTGTGGGTCAGAGCCAACTCGATGGCACCTAACAAACAAACAAACAAAAACCACAGTCATGAAGCTGCAGCCTCAGGGACCCTCCCTTACGGCCTCTTCCTCCCCATCCGAGATCTCACCCCTGGGGTTCACACAGTAATGCTTTGTTGTCGAGTGGGCAAAATGGCATTGCTTGAGTATTCTCTTTCTCGAGGTGGGATTCCAGAATGTATGAGCTCGGATTGCAAAGAACTTGGATCTGCCCCTCAGCTCAGGGACAAGCAAGCTGGCAGTGAGGAGATTTTTCTCCAAACTTGGACGGTCGCTTCAGCAAGCCAGACCTCTTCTGTAAAACTCTGTTTTAATAGAATAAGATTGCAAAAGAACATGTGTCCCTTTGGGTCATTTATCTTGGGCTATTTTGATTGACACATGAAATCTTATCTGGAGAAAGGGTGCTTCAAGACCACTCTAATGGACCAACTGTGATTTCAATAATTACCACGTAACATCTATGAATAATTTAGCTATAACTCACATTACCTAATAAACTAGGAGAATTTGGCAATAATTCAATATACAGTTAAGATTTACTAGACCTGACTGGATTTTTAAAATTGTGTTCTAAAGAATTAAAATAATATCTTTCCCAGTATCTCTCCCAGAATAGCTAATATAAAAAATATTGGCTGGCCATTATCACTGGTAGGTATAGAGATGACATCTTACCAGGTCAGAACATTTACAAAAATGAACTCTTTTCTTCAAAGAGCACCTTTTCCGTAGTTTACATCAAGCAACGAAAATCTCAGTGATGTTTGCTAAAGTGACTACCAGGAAGTTTGGCAGGAAAACTTTCATTCCCAAGACAGCTTGCTACCCAAAACCACTAAGATGCTTGTGGTCCATAGTTAACACCTGAAATTAGACACGGAAGCAAGCCAGCGGCCAGGAGGAAACACAGAGCACAGTCTGAGCGCATGGCATCGCTAGCTTTCTGTTTGGTGGCTGTGCCCTCCAGCTAGGACGAGGCTCTATTTTTCATGAGCTGCCACTCCCAGACAGCTCCTGAGGGCGCACCGCAGACAGCCAGTCTACCAATCACAAAGACACAGATGGCCTGGGACTCACAGAAACTGGAGTGAAGCGAGAGAGTAAAACCCCGTACTGCTACCTCACCGATTCAGACTCACGCTGCCCCTACGTATCATGGAGAAGTACTCTATAAGGTTTCCTTGTTCTAATCTTTATGCGGGCTGCTAGAATTGTCTTCCACGGCATTATTGGGTGAGTTTCCACACTAAACTTTTGGTTAGTCGTTTGGCACACACTACCTTAGATCAAGGGCTGTCAGGGTGTGGTAATTTGTCTGTGTGCACAGATGCTTCATTAAACATTGAGAGTGTCATGTTTTTAATGGCCTTTTAATCCTTTCCCTATCAAGGAGAAAGGCCCTGTTTGAAACTAATTTGGCACCGCCTGACTAACCTGTGCTGATCTCTTTATTGCGTCAATGTGATGCTAGCTCTATAGCTAGGGGACAGTTCCCTGCTAGCCAGCAAACACTAACCCAGGGGTTCTACAGGTGAGCTGAGGAGACGACAAGAGTCCACAATCAGGTTATTTTGAGTAAGGGAGATTGTCCTGGTTTATCTAGATGGTCCCAATGTAGCCACAAGCGTCATTTTAAAGTGCGGGGAGACAGAGAGACAAGAAATACAGAATCAGAAACGAGGCCATGACGATGTAAGCAGCTTTCGGAGTGATATGACCATGAACCAAGGAATGCGACCAACCTTCAGAAGCTGGAATGACAAAGACACAGATTCTCCCTTCAGAGGCTCCTGGAGAAACTAGTCCCCCCACTCCACCCCACCCTACTGTGCAACCTGCTTCAGTGCCGGAAGCCTACGGGTTAGGAGGCAAGGTCAATGGTTCAGGGCTACGGTTTGCTCTGCCATGGGACACGATGAGAAGCCCACGGAGCTGGGCCTGCCATGAACCCAAACCCACGTGCAAGGAACTAGTTCTGCCAACACCTTGACTTTAGCCCAGTGCCACTGAATTCAAACTTCTGACCTCTGGAACTGTGAGGAAAAACCCACTGTAAGGTGCTAACCATTTGTAGTGGTTGGGTATAGCAGCAACACAAAACTCACACAATAGTCTCTGGTCTTTGTCAGGTAACAAAAGAGGAGACCAAGCAAGAATTGGGGCAGTGTCTAATGACAACTACCTAGGACCCCAAGGGTCAAACAATGTATTAGGTGATTTTGAGCGGGGGAAACAAAAACACGTTTTCCTCAAAAATAGGCCTGTTAGGATAGTGTTGGCACACAGTTTGCTGTTGATACACATCTGGGGAATGGGTGAGGGAGAGGGAGGGAGTGAAAGGCAGAGGCGGTTCCCCGGGAATTTGCTTAGTGTCTTGCTTTCTCCTGCAAAGCTTTCCAAGTGAACATGGCCTTCAGCCTGGGCAGGAATAGCACAAAGGGAGTCTGGTCGCTCTCCGGAAGCTGTTTTAGGACCGGGAGTTGGCTGGTTCAAAAGCCTCTCCTAGTGTCAATTTCTATTTCTCTGGACACATCTCCTTAGTGGCTACCAATGTCTGAACCATCCTGAGGATCCAGCACCCCGTGGCTTCAATCCTTTGGAATTGCCTTTGTCTAGAAGTAGTTCTCTTTTGAGATTTATGCTTTCCCTCTTAACCTAATCTTCCAAATCTACCCTACTCTCTGTTGCATTGTCTAGTTGCTGGTCTTATTCTTGTTTCCATCTTTAAACCTTATTTAAATCTTGCAGCCCTGTGTAAGTAAGAAATGTAACCCATCTTGGGCATCAACTGAGGTCACTCTACTTTACCCTTATACTGAACTTAGAACCATAGATTTTTTTTTAACATAGCACAGACTCATAGTACCTTTAATATTTAACTGTATTTTACACAGTACATGCAAAGATGTAGAAGGGATTGGATCGTAGGGAAAGTATTAAATTCCTCTCCTATCAGTGCTTCTCTTTCCAGAGCGTGTGTGTCTGTGTGTGTGTGTGTCTGTGTGTGTCTGTGTGCGTGCGCACACCTGCACGTGAGAGCAAAATTGTGCTTCCTGAGAAGGCCTGTCCTATACAAGACTATCTATGTGTTATAGATCGCTATCTGTATCCTTTAAGAGCAACATTTTGTATACTGTTACGCTACACCTTGCTCCTTTTTTGTTTTAAGATTTTATAGTTGATTAATTCTCTGGTGAAAACTTCACATACAAAGAGGTAGACCCCCCAAAAAAATTATGCTCATTTTTATTTTAATGTGAGGGGATGGTGCATTTGGAGTGGCTTCCACCAGGTCGGACTGTTAGTCAAGCTTCCTATTTAGAGGTTCTGAAAAGACTGCATAACAGTGTGCGACAAAAACGGCCTGATTTGCGGCAGACAGGGGACTGGTTTTGCCACAAGGACAATTCAGCTGCTCACGCAGCCATCTCAGTGTGCCTGTTTGGGGCATAAACAGCATGCCTCTCTTGCCTCCCGAGCCTGTCTCACCTCACCTTGCTCCATGCAATTTCTTTTTGTTTCCTCGAATGAAGAGGGCCATGAAAGGTCAGTGATTTGAGGACGTAGAAGAGGTGAAGTAAAATGAGGCAGGTGCTGTCAGCCATCCAAACAGATAAGTTTGAAAATTTTTTCCAAGAATGTAATCGCAGATTTGACAAATGTATTAAGTGTAATGGAGAGTACTTTGAAGGTGATAAGATTGTTTTGTTTAAAATAAATTAAATACAAACAAATTAACTACAAAAGTTTTGGGGGGAAACCCCTCTGTTTTGGGGGGATGCCCCCTTGTGATAATTGCAGATGAAGTCACTGTAGAATCTTTATTCTTCCTGTTATCCAACCTCCAGCTCACTTTGACCAGCCCCACGCCGGCCTTGGCCCGCCCCTGACTTTCTTCACTCTGTTCTTGCGTTCCTTGCATGCTTTTTTGAGGCCCTGCTCTTCTCAGATAGGCCACAACTTACTTGCAAGTCTGTGTTTAGGTTCACTTTCCTGTGCATGATCCAAGGAATCGTCAATCACACCGGAGCCAGTAGTCTTGCCACCACCAAAATAGCTTCTGAATCAAATACAAAAATGACATCTGGGGCGGTCTGGTACGCTTTGATTAGTTTTTCACAAATTTCTGTCTTAAGCACTGTGAGACCAGGTTGACTACAGAAACAAATTCATTGACACTCGTATGTGTGTAAGAGAGAGATGGATACGAAAGAGCAATTGTATATTGAGAAAATATCCCAGCCCAGTCTAGACTGAGTCCTTAAGTCTGATATTACTCTATATGTCTGATCCTAGTCCATAAACTCCTCTTTAGACTCAAGCAGCACATGCAATGATGCCAGGTGCAGGAAGAGCACAGTCCTGTGGGTGGAAAGTCAGCATCAAGAAGCAGGAGGCTCTCAAAATCCTCCTGAGAAGGCCATGCCCACCAGGAGGAGTCATCAGGCTGTGTCCTGATTGACAGGTTAGACTCCACCCCTTCATTCTTTTATCAAGTTGACAGGAAATGGTGTAACTACCACCGGCACTGCCGCCTGCCCAGGAGGAAGGACACCAACGACTGAGCAATGTTTTTGCTGAGAGTCATGCTGGTCATGGACTTTCATCTATTCCAAAATGCATATACATCATAGCTAGTGTGATGTTGCGCATGTGTGGCATGGGTGTTATTTCTAGCCTTTTGCTCTAAGACTTTCAAATGAGTTACCACCAAATCCGTTCTGATTTCCAGCCACTCTTGGTGTGTCAAGAGTCAAACTGTGCTTTCAAGGGCCTTCCGATGGCTGAGCTTGCAAAAGAAGATCTCCAGGCCTTTATTCCTAGGGCCCCTGGGCAGACACAGACCTCCAACTCTGCCATTAGCAGCCGAGTACATGAACTGCTTGAAGCGGCTCATTGGGTTAACCACCGGCTCCTGTCAGAGACAGCCCCCACCCACTCCCTCCATTACTATTATAAAAAAAATTAAATAATAGAACCTTAAAACAGAGAGGGACCTGACCAGTCACGTTTCCCGAATGCAGGCATAGCATTAGACGTGTGAAACTCACTGTTTCAGGGAAGAGTGCACTCCATTTCAAAGTATTTTGAAAGTTCTGTATCATCAACTCTGCCCGACTGGCCCAATCCTAATCCATCCTGTATTTCTTGTCTGGTCTCCATAGCTGAGATCGAAACTCTCACCCTGGGCCCTCAAGCTTGTGTTTTCAGTTGCAGTGGATTTGGCCCCTGACTCATGGTGAGACCAGGCACAATATAATACTGTCTCATCCTGTGCAGTGCCCACGGGCAGTGGTGAGTTGGATGATTGCTTTCCACAGGGTTGTTATCGGCTAATTTCCAAAGTAGATCACCAGGCCTTTCTTCCCAGACAGGTTTTGTCTGGAAACCCACTGAACCCTGCACACAAGGTACAAACAGTGTGGCAGCGGTATCAGATATCCTTATTGAATGTCACCAGAGGGTAGGGGAGTCACTAACAGCAGCGACAGTCCTAGGCTGATTGTGACGCTGTGGAGCTCAGACTGCCTTCCACCCGCCAAGGTTTTGTTACCAGTCCTGACAGCTGTTTCTTCCACAGCACTATCTACGCTTTACTGGTAGAGCCAGCTTGTACCTGGAGAAACTAGGCAAAGAAAAGTCAGTTAGAACCAGACTAGAGTGAAAGGAGTAATGATGACCACAGAGGGAACAAAATAAGTCGAAAAAAAACAGTAGGGAAAATCAATGACATCCATATACTAAATTAATACTTGGATAAGGAAACTTTAAAAGTACAATTTAAATAGGATCCAAAACATATAAAATACACAGAGATGAATCTAACAAAATATGAGCAAGAATCTCTCCCTAAAAAACCCCCAAAACTCAACACACCAAACTCGCCGCCATCAAGTTAATGCCTACGCATAGTGACCCTGTAGGAAGGGGTAGACCTGCCCCGGTGAGTTTCCAAGGTTGTAACTCTTTATGAGAGTAGATAGAAAGCCCTGTCTTTCTCTGGTTTCGAACAGCTGACCTTGAGGTAAGTAGACCAAGAATATGCCACCAGGGCTAAACTACAAAACACTGCTCAAAGAAGCAAAGGAAGACCTAACTAAACGGAGAGACACCTTGTTCATGGGTCGGACACTCGATATTGTCAAGAAGGTAACTCTCTGAAGATCGATCTATGAACTCAATTCAATCCCAATGAAAATGTCAAGTGAAATGTGCTACCACGTGGATGAATCTTGAAAACACTGTGCTAAAAGAAAGATGCCAGGCACAGAAGGCTACATACTGCGTGCCTCCATTTCTATGACATGCCCAGAAGAGGCAAGTTTCTATAGACAGAAAGTAGATTAATGACTGCAACAATTAATGGGAGGCTCCCTCTAATGGATATGGGGTGTCTTTTGGGTGTAACCGAAATGTCCTGGAATATGATCATGGTGTTGGTTTTATAACTTTATGGAAATCTTTAAAAACACAGAATTGTGCATTTTAGACTTGTTACAATGGTGAATTCCATATCAATTAAAAATGTCTACCTGAAAAATATCCCAGCAGGTATTTTGATAGTAATTGACATGCTGATTCTAAAATTCATATGAAAAGGCAAAGGATCTAAAATAGACATGTGTGAAAAAGAACCATTTTGGAAACAAGCTCAGCCAGATCTGAAGATCCACTGCTGAAGAAGGTGTGGCGGTTACATAATTTTCGTGTCCACTTGAAGAGAGAAAAAGGTGTAGGGGTGGAGTCTAGCCTGTCAATCAAGTCAGAGCCTGATGGTATCTCCCGGGGTACGGGGCCCTCTCACAAGGAGGCTGCTGGGAACCTCTCCACTCTCTCTGTGCTTCACTTTCCTGTGGATGAGTCATTTCGAGCCAGGCAGCCAGAGGCCTGGAGGTGTGTCCACTGCCATTGGATCTACAAAACTATGTACCCACCGGCCTGTGCTCTTTCTGCATTCTGCATCATTGCATATGGCTGCGTGAGTCTAAAGAAGGACTTATGGTCTAGAATCAGAGTTATGGACCAGTATTGGACTTATGGACTTGACTCATATATGTAAAAGAAAGAACTTTATAACTTGATAAGATATATTTATAAGAAAGAGCTTTATATCTTGATACATCAAGATATAATGCTCTTTCTTTTTTTAACAATTTATTGAGGCTCATACAATTCTTATCACAGTTCTTACATATACATACATCAATTGTATAAAGCACATCTGTACAGTCTTTGCCCTAATCATTTTTTTCTCCTCTTTTCTTTTTTTACATTTTATTAGGGGCTCATACAACTCTTATCACCATCCATACATATACATACATCAATTGTATAAAGCACATCCATACATTCCCTGCCCCAATCATTCTCAAGGCATTTGCTCTCCACTTAAGCCCCTGGCATCAGGTCCTCTTTTTTTTTCACCTCCCTCCCCTTTCCCCCTCCCTCATGTGCCCTTGGTAATTTATACATCGTTATTTTGTCATATCTTATAAAGCTCTTTCTTGTACATGCATGAGCGTCCCTGGATTTGTTTCTCTAGTCAACCCGGCATAACACAGGCAGCATGGTCTTAAAGATGGACAAATAAATGAATGGAACCAACTTGAGAGTTAAAAAATCGATCCATCCATGAATGGACAACTGATTTTCAACAAAAGTGCAAAGCCCTTTGGAAAAACAATCATTCCTTCCACAAACAAACAATATTGGTTTTTAAAAAAAGGTAATTCAATCTAACCTGATACTATACACAAACATTAACTCAAAATTGATCGTTGGCCTAAATGTAAAACCTACCACTTCTCCTAGAAGGTTTATATATTCTAGGAGAATATCTTCACGACTTTTCCTAGGTAAAGATTTCTTAGTTATGACCCCAACATCATGATCCAGAAAAGAAAATAGTAAATTGGAATTTCAGATTATGTAAAACTTCTGGTCTTTAAAAGAACTGTTAAGAGCATTAAAAGGCAAGTAAGTCACAGACAAGGAGCTTTCGTGGCACAGTGGGTTAAGCATTGGCTGGCTAACTGAAAGGTCACCGGTTCAAACCCACCGGCCACACCACAGGAGGAAGATGTGGCAATCTGCTTCTGTAAAGATTTCAGCCCCTCCCCCCAATCCGATAGCGCACTTCTACTCTACCCTGCAGGCTTACTCTGTGTGGGAATCGGCTTGGCTGCAGCAGGAGAGCATATATTTGCAAAACACACAGCTAATGAAAGACTTGTTGCAATATAGATGAAGTGCTCTTCCCCCCGCTTTTTTTTTTTTGGTTAATTCTGGAGTCAGAGTTAAATTGATACGAAAAATGAGTCCTGGAAATGACCTAGCCCCATGTGCTGCTGCTCTGAGATTTTAGCTAGACTGGGTGTAGTGACAGGAGCTAATAAATTACCCACTTTGTGTTGAAGCTTGTTCAAGTAGGCTTTCTATTACTTGCAACCCAAACTAGGTCTTTAACATGAGTCACTTGCGAGAACAGAAGTACTAGAGCGAAGGCAAAAGAAGGGATGTGAAAAAAAAAAAAAAAGAAGGGATGTGAAAATGATTTTCTAAAAGGACGAGGCATTGGTTCGGAGTCTTTGAGTTCATTTTTACTGATTATGTATCAAAATTCTTAAAGCACACATATTTCAACCTGATACATCTGCCACACCCATATAAATCTAGAGACATACAGGCATCTGTGTGCACAAAAAGGTTTCCTTAATGATATTCACAACTTTGTTGTAATAACAAACAATTACAAATAACTGAATTGTCCATCAAAAGAATAGTTAAATAATCCATTGTAAATACATACAATGGAAAATACATACAATTGGGAAATCTGGCAGCAGTTAAAAAGAATGAGATGCATTGATTTATACTAACTTGGACAGAGCTCCAAGACGTAGTGTCATGTGAAACAAATACATCTCCTTCATTAGCATAATATGAAGGAAGTTTTGAAAAGACAGTTCACAGAACATGCCTCTGTATTTCTGTAGATGTCTATACGTGTATAGAAAACCTCTAGGGGACGCCTCCAACTGATAAGTCCATTTACCTGGAGGACTTAAAAGGAGCTTGTCATTTAATCAAAGAGCCCTGGTGGTGCAGTGGTTAAGCACTTGGCTGATAACCAAGAGGTCAGTGGTTTGAACCCAGCAGCTGGTCCTTGGGGAAAAGACATCCCAGTGTGTTTGTGTAGAGATTACAGTCTTGAAATCCCTCTGGAGCAACTCAACCCTGTCCAGTAGGGCTGCTCTGAGTCAGAATGAACTGTGTCACAACTGGTGCTTCCCTTTATCTGCTCTGTTTGAATTTTTTACAGATAAACAAATTCACCAGAACTTGTTCAAACAAATTAAAATAAATGAATATTTTTTTTGCTAAGCATAAACAGTGTACTAACTGTTAAGTGAAATATGTAAGATCCCTGCCAAATGAAAGTGGTGAAATGCACATAATTTTAGGGTCAATAAATTAGGGGCAAATGATGAAATAGTACTAAGAAACAGAACTTTGGGGAAAAGTCAGCTAGAGTATGTTATACAGAGTATAGATCTAGAATGATGAATAGAAATATCTGACTTTAAAGGGAAAGTTTTTTAAAGAGTCATGGGGATTTCTTTTTGGAAACTCAGAGAAGAAACAAAAAGAAGGCCTACATTTCCAAGTTAAACAATCAAATCCATTGTTTCAGCCTTCTTTGATAAGAAGCACATGGAACTCTCTGGAAACTAAGGCAAACATTTTATTGAATGTTATGGAAGGATCCACAGAATCTATCAAGAAAAACATAACAAACTCACTGCCATTGAGTTGGTTTTAGATCATAGCGACCCTGAGGGTCAGGGCAGAATTACTCCTGTGGGTTTCTATGGGAGTAAAAGCCTCATCTTAAGTCTGAGAAGCAGCTGTTGGTTTCAAACTGCTGACCTGATAGTTAGCAGTCCAATGTGTAACCACTACACCACCAGGCCTGCTGGCAGAGAATCGAAGGAGACTTTAATTTTCAGCCCTGAGGAACAACAAGAGCAAGAGTATATGCAGTTGCCATTGGATGGATGTCAACTCATGATGGCCTCATGTGTGTTCAAACAGAATTGGGCTCCACGGGGTTTTCCATGGCTGGCTTTTCAGGAGCAGAAGTCAGTCTTCCTACTGATGTGCCTTTGGGACTTGAACCCCTAACCTTTAAGTTTGCACCACCCAGGAACTCCTGCACAAAGGGAATCTGGATATACCATGGAGTTTGTGAGTGAATGAATAGATATAGATATATAGATATAGATACAGATAAAGATATATAATGAGGGTCTTCAAAAAGTTCAAGGAAAAATAGAATAAAAGAATAGATTTTCCCTCATGAACTTTCTCAAGGTTCCTCATTTATATATATTGAGGAGGGTACAAAACTAATTTGTTTTAGAAAGATTAATATTAGGGTGGTCCCAATGAGATGGAGATTAAAGAGGCCCCTAAGTCCAACTTTTCTAACATCATTCCTCATATCAACCATCACTCCTCCCCTTGGGCTATCCTCTCATGTTCCAGGGTTCATGAGAAACCATTAAAAAAATAGTTGATGTGATTGTAGAGGTGGTAAGTCCCAAATCCGAAGTTCAGACATCCATATGGAGGAAGCGCCTCATCCATAGGCTGTGGAAGCTGGGGAGTTAGGTCGAGGGGCGGGCAACGGCCTAAGTCCCAGGAACTGGCACTCAGGCAGAGGCAAGTCGGATGCTGGAGTCAGAGCAAGAGAGGGAACTTTGCCAACGTTGCTCAGCATGAGTACAGAGATGAGGAAAAGTCCGGAAAGTGAAAGCAGGTCTTGCTTGCTTCTCTCAGTCAATTGAGTTGATGCCAACTCATGGTGCCCCCATAGGATAGGATAGAATTGCCCCATGAGATTGTAACTCTTCTTGGTAGTAGAAAGCCTCATCTTCCTCCCCTTCATCAGGCAACACAGGTCTACTGAGACACATGTCAGGACCTGAGTCCTGGGTTGGCAGCCTTTTTGAGTGAGAACCGGTGTCTGCTTGGTGTTTATGACACAAGTCGTCTTCTGAGCTTGCTCAGTTGGGGAGGGGAGGTCACAAAGATGGTCTCTTGCCCACATGTGAGGCTTCGATGCAGCTGTAGCTTGTGCTTTCTGACCTACAGCAAATCTGCAGGTCATAACTCCAAGAAAACAGAGTGGTCACTTGAGTCAATCCCTTAGTAAGGTGGAGACTCAAAATATATCCCACCTTAAGCCTGTTTCACTAGCATAACATAATTCCCTCCAAAAATGGGATTAGAAGCACAGGTGTAAAGGGCAAGAATCGATAATACAGCACACAGTAGAAAACTATGGTTCAAAGGTTCATCTTAAGTAATGAACTACATTGCAAGGGGTTGTAAAAAGTTCATGGGAAAATTCCAGAATCTTTTAATTCCATTTTTCCACAAGTATTTTGAAGCCCCCTCATAAACATACACACACACACATACACAAATATAGAGAGACTTTAAGGAATTTGATTAAGACAATTGAGGGTGCTAGAAAGTTCAAAATCTGTATGCCATGACAGGCTAAAAACTCAGGCAGGATTACTAAATTAACTCAGTTGGTCCAAGAAATGTTCACTTACCTGTAAGGCCTTTGCTATGGAGAGTAAGCTCCTTGACTTAAACGCAGTGATTGTAAACGCGAATCATGTCTGTAGAACCCCTTCATAGCATCAGCTACAGTGGTGACTGATGAAACGACTGAACACCAGAGGCTAGCCAGCTGACTCATAAAATTAGCCATCACAGAAACTCTTGGCTAGCTTTCCTGGAACTCAGAGTCTTTCATCAAGGTCAGAATGAAGGGACAGAAGCACGTTGGCAAATCCTACAGTCTATCTGCTCTAGTCTCTAAGACAGCTCACACTGCATGGCCAAGCACTGAGAATCTAGTATTTGAGGGTTTAAAAGATTAACTTTTAAAGACTTTCTTAGCTCAAATCCCAAATGTACTACTTACTAATCATGTGACATTGAGCAAGCCACTTAGCCATAACTATCTTCACCTGTCAGTTTGTTGCACTGTGACAAGACAAAGGTGAAACGCAATATCATGAGCCAGAACAAGGACAAAGGCCAACTATGGAACAGAACATCCATGGCTCATATATGAGTTCAAGATGAAGCGGAAGAAAACATTCTAAAGTCTATGAGAGTCAGAATATGACCTTTAACAAGTCCCACCTAAATGTAGGGACCATCTCAAAAATAAACTTGATGCACTGAACACTAATGATGGAAACCATGTGGTTGAGGAAGAAAATCCAATATATTATACATGTAGACATGAAAGGTAATTAGAAAGATAGAAAAGAAAGAAACTTCCAAAACAGATGCCAAAAGAGTCTTGAAACTTGCTCTTGAACATGGAGAAACTAATGTGATTAGAAGAAAGAATAAAATATAAAGATCTGAACAGAGAATTGTAAAGGGCAGCTCAAGAAGATAACGTATTGCAATGAAGTGTACAAAGACTTAGAATTAGCTTAAGCTAAAAATAAAACTGAATAAAAACTTCATGCCTTGAGTTGAAATATGGAAGGATTTTACAGGAAAAAATGTTGAACGATGCAGGAAGCATCAAAAGAGAACAAGAGGGATACACAGAGTCACTGCATCATAAAGGATTGGTAGAGTTCAATGGTTGTAAGAAGCAACATATGATCAAGAACCAATGACATTGAAGGAAGAAATAGATCTACCCTGAAGGCATTAGTGAAAAAAGAGGCTCTCAGAATTGACAGAAGAGCCATGGAACTATTTCAACAAATTGATGAAGCACTGAACGCACTCACTTCTCTATACCTAGAAATTTGGAAAATCAGCTACCTGGCCAACTGACTGGAAGAGATCCAGATTTATGGGCATGCCACAGAAAGATGACCTAAGACACTATCGACCAAATCACTAATATCACATGCAAATAAAAATTTGCTGAAGACAATATTAAAAACCAAAGAGTTGCAGGAACAAATGAACAGGAAGTTGCCAAAAATGCAAGCCAAATTCAGAAGAGGGCATGGAACAAGGGATATCCTTGCTGTCAATCAGATGAATGTTAGCTGAATGCAGAGAATACCAGAACGGTGTTTACTGGTGTTTTACTGGCTACTGACCCTTGCAAAGAGCTCCAGAGCACGTCATTGTCTCAGGCTGCCTGTACTCACACCAAGAGGCAGCTGTTTAAACAAGATAAGGGGACACTGATCAGGAAAGGTGGGCATCAGGGCTGCACCCTTTCATCAAATGTATTCAATTTGTTTGCTAAACAAATCACGTGAGAAACTGGACTATGTGTGAGAATTGGAGGAAGACTCATTAATAACCTACAGTATTCAGACGACACTGCCTTGCATGCTGAGAGCCAAGAGGATTTGAAGCATTTGCTGATAAAAACCAAAGAACACAGCCTTCATATAGATTGCAACTCAACATAAAGGGGAAGAGGTGTCATCACAACTGGACGAATAAACATCATAATAAACGGAGAAAAGATTGGAGTTATCAAGGTTTCATTTTACTTGGTTCTACAATCAATGCTCATGGACACAATGGTCAAGAACCCACGTGATGTATTATTACAATGGGAAAATCTGCCCCAGAAAAACTTCTTGAAAGTATTGACATAGAAAGCTGTCATCTCGAGGACTATGGTGCATCCGACTCAAGTCCTGGTATTTACAAACGCTGCATGTGTACGGGAAAGCTGGACACTAAGCCAGAAAGATGGAAGGAAAATTGATACCTTTGACTGACGGTATTGGTGGAGAATATTGAATGTACCATGGACCGCCAGAAGAACAAACCAACTGGTCTTTCGAAAAGTCAGAGGACCCTTCCTGGATCCCATATTACTGATTTTTTTTATTCAGCTCATTAATCAATCTACATTTTTAGAAGGTGAAGCATAGTAAATATGCTCTGGACTGCCCCAAGAACAACCACAAGAATCTGTAAAGGAAGGAGCACCGCCAGGGGGCTCTTCAGAAGCCAGATAGTGAGACTTGGTCCCACATATTTTGGACATGTTATCGGGAGAGACCAGTCCCTGGAGAAGGACATCATGCTTGGTAAGCAAGTGGATCTGTGAAGAGGAGCCACCTCAACGAGATGGCTTGGCATCGTGGCTGCAGCCATGGGCTCAGGCACAGGACTGATTGTGAAGGTATCTGGTGCTGGATCAGGCAATGTTTCATTCTATTCTACGAAGAATCACTATGGGTCGGTGCTGACTAGATGGCACCTGACAGCAACTTGTAAAAAGAATGTATCAAAATGTTAAGCATTCATAACAGTAGGTGCATGAGGTGATCGTATTTCCCATTTTATAAAGTTTCTCTAGTGGGAGGGGGCCGGGAGCATTAGAACTGGTTGTGATGATGTACAGACAACTCTTTTAAAAAACACTTTTAACTATGGATGTATATGATAGATGAATATTTTATCAAGAAAACCACTAAAGAGAAGAAAGAAAGAAAGAAAGAAAGAAAGAAAGAAAGAAAGAAAGAAAGAAAGAAAGAAAGAAAGAAAGAAAGAAAGAAAGAAGCCAAACTTGGCCTATGGTGACCAGGGGTGAAGGAGGAAGAGTTTTTGCTCAGGGGGCATTGAGTTTATTTTAATGGTGGTGGAACAACTTGGACAGGGATATTGATAATGATGGTACAACACAAAGAATATAATCAATGGCACGGAATTATACTTATAGAAGTTGCTGAACTGGAAATGTTTTGTTGTGAATATTTTTGCCAAAATTGGAAAAGAATAATGCAGATAACATTGAGTACAAGGAAGATGAAAATGTTCTCAAATTGATTGCGGTAAGAGTGTACACCTCTTCTTGATGTGACTGAATCATTTAATTGTATGACATAGGTATGAAGTGCCAATAAAACTCTTTAAAATAAAGTTTCTCTAAAGATAAGATTTCATTGGATGAGTAAAAAAGAGGTTTAAACAACTTCTCATTGGATCACTAGAAATATTCTAAATGTTGACATTCAGGATCTTTGGCCCAAATTACATAGTTTGACTACCTTGGTGCTGGGTAGTAGTTAATGAGAAAATTGTGAAACGTTGCCCAGGTAAGTCAATAACCTTTCTGCCACCAAAGAAACAGCGAATGACGTCCTAGGACTGGCATCGCTTTCATTCAACCCATTCGAGGCAGTTTGAGAAGCGTCTGTCTCGTTTGGCTCTTTCTCCTGGACTCGTCTCTCATGTTGGTTCTGTCTTGGTCTTGAATAAACAAACACCAGAATATTTCAAAATCACTGAAGGGTCTGTCCTGGAAAGAAACTCCATCCGAAGGACTGCAGCGCAAAGGTCACAAGATGTTTCCCTTCATTTTGTTCGTTGACTTCAGATGCCCTGCTCTCCGAAGCCGAGCTACAGTCAGTGGCTATTTAGAGACCAGTCAGCCCAAATCTATCATTTAAAAGAGGAAATCAGTGGTGAGGACATTGCCTTCTTAAACTAGAACTTCTGAACGGAAAATTTTTGTTTGTTTAAATAATCCCAGAAGACAAGGGATCAGTTAGGGACACGTTCCCCATCACCGGCGGCAGATACCGTGAGCTGGCCCCCTCACCCACAGTGGGCCTACATCTCCTCTCAGCCCTACCTTGCATGGGACCGAAGGTGGCTACGGAACCCGGTTCGGGCCAATCAAGTGGAAATAGAAGTCTCTACATTCGACTTCTACAAAAGTTTTTTTTTTTTTTAAGGTCAACAGGGCCGCGGACTTCCTTTACACTTTGCCCTTCCTCCTTCCTCCCACTTGGGACACTAGCAGGATGTCTGAAGCGAAGCTATCTTTCAGCATGGGGGCCGAGCTCCGCAGAAGACAATGCTGAGTCACCATCCGGGCCCTGGATGGCTGCCCCCAGATGCCTTGCTGCTCCAGGCAAACTAAACCTCGAATGTGTTTGATTGAGCCTTCCTTTCTGGGCTCTCCATTGCTCCCTGACGTGCATGTGCGCAACTGCCAACGGGCCTACACCATGGGGGGGTGGGGTGGGGAGGGGTGGTGGTGGACGGGTTCTGACGGCAATAAATTATTTTTCTAGAGACTATAAAGCACCTAAGAAAAAAGATGTCTTATCAGATTTCACTGGGCATGTCTGAGAAACTTGATTTACATGCTGTGCAATCTGGGGCTGTGTGTGTGTGTGTGTGTGTGTGTGTGTGTGTGTGTGTTTTGCTTGTAACCAGAATCAAGCAACCCTAACAAAACAACACTTAAAAAGTTGACGTAAAAAGCTTAATTTTATCAATAAAATTCTAACATGTGGACGTATAATCATCAGTCTTCTCTTGTCTCTTTTCCTAAAGTTGAAAACATTTCTTTACTATCAGTTTGAAGCATCACTGCATAACAATTACATCATGTTTTTCATTTGGGGGGTGGATGGAGTGGGGTGGGGTGGAATGGATGAAGTAAGAAAATACGACAACCTTCTACCACTCCCTTCCCCAACTCCCTCTCCATGAGATGATGCCAATATTCCAGGCAACTTTTAGTTATTTCTCATTTTTATGATCATAATGGGATCTTTAACTGCACAAAAATCCACGTGGAATGTTCCTTAGAAGCATGGATGTTGTGATTTCATCTGATATACAGGAGAGACTGGTCCCAGGAAAAGGACATCGCGCTTGGTGAGCCAGCAGGGCAACAAACAAGAGGAAGACCCTGGATGGGATGGATTGACACAGTGGGTGAGACAGTAGGCTCAAACATGACAATCATGAGGATGCCACGGGACCACGGGGAGGGTTTTGTTCAGGTGTAGATAGGGTCGCACACAGGTACCTAGGTACGTATGAGTCAGAACCAACCCCACAGCACCTGATAACAACAGCATCACCTAGAGCAGTGGTTCTCAACCTTCCTAATGCCGCCACCCTTTAGTACAGTGACCCACAACCATAAAATTACTATTTTTTTCATAAAATTATTTTCATTGCTACTTCATCATGGTAGTTTTGCTACTGTTATAAATCAGCGACCCCTGTGAAAGGGTCGTTTAACCCCCCGAAAGGTATTGCAAGCCACAGGTTGAGAACCACTGATCTGGATTGTCTCAAATAACTGCTCCGAAAAAAGAGAAAGTTTTGGCATCCACCTGAGGCGTACACAGTTGGATACCTCGATCGGCTTTCCCAATCAAAGACCTCAGCCCCTGGACGTGAAGGCCGGGACTGGTCATCGGTGTGGGTCTACAGCACTGGGTTCCACCGAAGGAACAGACCTTGTGGGTCTATCTCCATCCTCACTGCACACCTGCAGTCAGAGTTGCTGTGTTTTGGGTAGTTATTCATAAGGTACTTTGCAGTATAATTGTATTTGCAGCAAGGTGGTGTAGCAGTAATCTATTGGGCTGCTAACGGCAAGGTCAGCAGTTCGAAACCACCAGCTGCTCCTTGGGAGAAAGACGAATCTTTCTAGTCCTGTAAAGAGTTACAGTCTCAGAAACTCACACATGCAGTTCTACTTTGTCCTCTAGGGTTGTACTGAGCTTGGCATTGACTCGACGGCAGTGAGTTTGGTTTTGAGTTGAGTACACGGCTTTAAAACATCAAAGAACAACTGCACAAACGCCTATTCTAATCCAGTTTAAATGAAAATATGATACTTGGGAGGGGTGGCGTGAAACCTCAGACACATTAAAATGCGTTGTCGTCGGGTGCCACTGAGCTGGTTCTGACTCACAGGAACTCAATGTCCAAGGGAGAAACAGTGCCCAGCCTGTGCCATCCTCCCATGAAGACAGAGTCGTTAGTCAATTAGCTAGAGAAGAGTCAAAGGGCAGTCCTGAAACTTTCATGCAACCCTGTGTGAGCTCTTCCACTGCACTCAATAGGCGAGGGAACTCGTGGATAGTCACTCAATCTGTCACTTAGCAGCTTCACACACACAAGCATGTGTTGTTTGCCAAAACATGGCTGTTATTCACCAGGTAATTGTTACTATGAGCACATGGGAAGCACCTGGAAGCACAGAAATCCTCTGATCCCAGGTGTTCTGAGCGCTACAACTCCTCCTGGGGCGGTGGAATAATAATAATCTGATGATTTTTCAGATTCTTCTGCCGTTAGCTCTGTGGAAGCCCTCTGGGGCTCTCATGGCTCCTATGACTACTTTCTCAAAAGAAAAACAAACAGACAAAAGCAAAGAAGAAAAAATCAAGCCAGCCGATTGCTGGCGAATTAAATCTGACTCACGGTGACCCTAGAGGGCAGAGAAGAGCTGTCTCCTCTGCCAAGTCATTCTCCTCTGGGGTGGCTGGTGGATTTGAACCCCGGCCTTTCAACTAACAGCCACAGGATTAACCAGTGGGGCACCAGGTCCTTTGTTCATGGTACTTAGAGCAACCATATCTTAAAGCCAGTTCACAGGTCTGATTACTCCAAAATCTAAGGCCTGATCTATCAATTCCTTCAGAGTGGTGACCCAGACCACGTTCAAGGATGTGTACATTTGTCATTCCTCTGTCCAGAGGGGTTGCTTGGTATTTGTTTCCTCTTCTGTGAGCCAGGCAAGGCAGAAGCGACAATTCTGTCTCCCCCACCCCCCAGGTCCTGAGTCTAGGCATCTTTTCTCAGAAGCTCGGGGCTCTGGAAGTGAAGACATTGTCCAAAAAGAGAGCGGGGCATTTTTCAAGTTCTGCAGAGGGGGTGGGTGGGTGACTCAGCACAGCAGGGAGAGCGTGTGGGCCCCTTTGTGCGTCAGAAGGGTGGTCCCATTGTGTTTCTCACAGGGTGGTATGCCCTAAATGTGGCTGGCACACTGTTCACTACAGGTTGGTCAGGAAGCACAATCAAGGCCATGCTTACCTTCTTTACCGGGTCCTCTGTCCCTGTCAGAGCTTGTCTATTTGAAAAGAGGCTGTGACTCCAAGAAGGCGCAATGGGGGTGGGAACAAGCCAGATGCCAGCCAGACCCAGACACAGAATCTCTCATGTGGTGCAAAAACCATGCAACTGCTCACTACAGATCATTAAGTAAGCACACTTAAGTCTGTGCTTACCTTATTAGGTGATCTGACACTGTCCATGCTACGTCACCGATGGAGGCCTATGTGTTGCTGAGACTTTCCTTGAATAGGTTTCACAGCAAAGCACAGGGGTTGAGACAGACTAAGAAGAAAGATCAAATTCTGAAGACTTGGATCTCATTGGGTCAAATGCTACAGCTTGGGTCTCTCATTTGTCTGACCTGTGATCCGTTATAGGGGTGGCCCAGGACCCGGGCAGCCTTTCATTCCACTGTGCATGAGGGCACCAGGAGCTGCCCAGCCGTTGACACAGGGCAGCTAACTATATAAATACATTTACGCGAACTGCTCTTCTGTTTGGGCAGATGGACAGATAAGAGGCAGGAGCGAGCGTTTTGTAAGGATTAGAAGCACCCACTGCTACACGTTCACAATTGAAAACCACAATCATTTGAGAGAAGTATGTGATGAATACAATCATCCCCACCTAGCTGAGGAGGAATTTCCTAGCTCTCCTGAAAATCAATACATGCCAGAGATTAATGTCTGCTGGCCCCCAGACTAGGACAGTAGGTTGTGGTGGGCAGGTTTATAATGCCTAGAAACATACATAAGCCACCCCCGCAGGGGCAGGAGGACCTGGAGGCCAAGAATCCGGTCAGGCCGTGCCATGGACACTGAGGGCAGAACCACAAGGAGCAATTCCAGCGCGGAGGAGCCAGGACCTCCACTCAAACTCTCCACTGGGAAAGAGCTCAACAGCAGATCTGCATCTGAGCTGTTCCTCGGGCCTGTGGTGTGCCACTGGGGACGCGCCGCTGGAGGACTCTGGACGTTCACTACGATGGGTCTGTGCAAAACATATCGTATACACAGTTGTTTATCTCTAAATAAAATTTGGTTTGACTACCCTACAATTATTGAACTTGCAAATGCAGATAATACCAGCTTACTACACTATCAAATGGATGGTTGGTTTTCTCTGCCTTGGGTGCATGCCCAAAACACAATTTTAGGGTCAGAAAGTTCTGTCTTTTAAACTTTCTGAGTCCAGCTTCCTTTTTAAAAATTTTTTCAAAAACACGAGAATATGTTTTCATCTTACTAAGTGTTTGCCTCTGGCACCTGGCCAGGCACACAGTGGGCATTTAATGCACATTAGTTTCCTTCCTTTCTTGTTGCCATGCGTTTCCGGCAAGGTGATTACAGCTGGAGACCTTACTGTGTGTTCAGTGTTCAAGCTCCTTCAGCTGTCATACATGTTTCCCGTGGGAAAGCAGAGGAGACCGCCTGGACTTTCAGAGGCATCGAAGAAAGCCCAAGAAGATGGCTAGTGACTTTAGTCTTGCTCTTGTTCTAAGTGTAATAAGAAACAAAACATCTTTCAGCGAAGTCCTTTTTGTTTATTTTATGTTTAGTTTTTTGAAAAATCAAATCGAGGAATTAATTTCTTTTCTCCTAAAAAAGAAAGTCATCATGCAAGCGACATCAATTCTCTGGATTACTTGTCTCGTGCATTATGCTCCTCTTCTTTCTGCGTCCATGTGTGAGCCCAGGGTGACTAAGAAACAAATCCAGAGACACTCATATATGTGTAAGAGAGAGTTTCATATCACGAAGTAATAATATCGTAAGTCCGGTCCTAGCCCCTAAGTCTCTCTTCAGACGCACGCAGTCACATGCAATGATGCAGAATGCACAAAGGTCACAGGCCGGTGAGTGGAAAGTCACCTGCATCCAAAGTCGGTGGAAACACGGCAGACCTCCCGAAGCTGCAGGGCTGCAATTTAAACCTCCGATTCACTGGCTGATGCTCAGAAACTGGGAAATTGCTACACATTCATAACTACTATCCATTTAGACGTTCGCCTGAAGACTCTAGCATATCAGAAGCAACTCTAAACCAAACTTTTAAAAACAAAACTTGGAAAACAGCCACCAACAATTAGCCTTCGTGCAGTAGAAGGGCAGATGTTAATGTCACTGATCACCTTTCCATGCATGACAGTATAAGCACCTTAATAATAGAAGCACCCTAGTAGAGCCCACATAAAGACAGGTATTGACTACATGCGGGTAAATCAAGAAATATTGGCGGAGGGGGGACTGAGGAGGGAGGGGCAAACATGAGGAGCTGATGCCAGGGGCTTAAGTGGAGAGCAAAAGTTTTGAGAATGATGAGGGCAATGAATGTACAAATGTGCTTTACACGATTGATGTATGTATGGATTGTGATAAGAGTTGTATGAGCCCCTAATAAAACTAATTTAAAAAAAGAAAGAAATATTGCTACTGTGAGTCCAGGTCACAAAAGCACAGGTGTGTTTTAAACAAAATGTGTTTAACTCTGTCTCTGTGATTAGTGGATCACAGAGGCAAGTGCTCTCAGTGATCCATTTGTCATCAGAAAACGACAACCACAGAACAAATTCCCTGCCGTGGAGTCAATTCTGACTCAGAGCAATCCTATAACACCGAGTAAAACCGCACCTGTGGGTTTCCAAGTAAAGAGTTAAAAACCAAACCAAACTCACTGCCATGAAGTCAATATCAATAAGATAGATTAGGCTAGAACTGCCCCCATGGAACCGATTACAGGGATCTACGTATAACCTCCTCCCTAGGGACGGACAACAGAAAAGTGGGTGAAGGGAGACGTCAGACAGAGTAAGATATGACAAAATAATAATTTATAAATTATCAAGGGTTCATGAGGGAGGGGGGAGTGGATAGGGAGGGGGGAAAATGAGGAGCTGATGCCAAGGGCGTAAGTGGAGAGCAAATGTTTTGAGAATGATGAGGGTAACAAATGTACAAATGTGCTTTATACAATGGATATATGTATGGATTGTGATAGAGTTGTATGAGCCCCTAATAAAATAATTTTTTAAGTAAAAAAAAAGAACTGGCTTCATGGATTTCTGAGACTGTAATTCTCCCCCACCCCACCCCAGAAGATTTTTCTTGGCACATAAGGGATATATCACACAATTCAAAAGTTCAATAGTTCAATCATATCAAGAAGAATTGTACCTTCATTACCACATCAATTTTAGAACCTCTCCCATGGTTAAATCGCCTTTAAAATGAGTTATACAGCCACAACTATTCCATAAATTCTAGTGCTCCCTCCCTCATCCCACCTCCATTGTTTACTCTGGAAATCCCCTTTCCCTCCCTGTAATCCACCCCCAACCCCACACCCCCTATAAACCCTTGTATCAGTTATTCTCACTGTGCATCCACTCCTCCTATGCTTCGCTAACTGGGAACCCCAAAAGAAACAATAAAAATCAAAATAAGGTGATAAGGATAAAATAATAATACATAAAAACAAAAATAATGAGTAAGGCAGAAAAGATCCCCATCAACATTCAAAAAGCCAGGGAAGAAATTTCTGTATTTTCACCCAGAAAAAATTCAGGTGGGGTCTATAGGGAGGTTAACTGGACAAATATTGCACTCCCCACAAGGTCCAATGCCCACCACTTCCCCAATCCTGGGGCAGCTATTCTCTGCTTCCTCTCCCATCCAAGTACCCCAATCCACAGTCCAAAGGTGCAGGCAGCTTCAAGGCATGGTTCCATTTATTCAGCAGGGCCTCTGGTGTAGCTCCTGAGACTGTAATTTTTTATAGGAGCAGAAAACCCTGTCTTTCTCCTGTGGAGTGGATGGTGGTTTCAAACTGCTGACCTTGCAGTTCAAAGCCCAACATGTAACCACTACACCCCCAGGCTTCCCTAAACTCTCCTTAAAGTGCCTTCAAAAACCAGGTCCAATTAGAACTATGGGTTCAGAGAGCTCTACTGGGGAGCTACTAGCAAGGCAGAGATGTCTGCTCAGAAGGTTACGTTGTTTTATGACATCTTAAATTGGCAATCTTGATAGATTTTGTGCAAGGACCCAAGACAACATGGGGCCTTATTATGGAAGAGTTGAAGGGAGTTAAAAACTGTACTAGTAAGAAATAGACCAGGAAAGTTGTACTGAGGTATATATATATATATATATATATATATATATATATATATATATATATTTGGTATATATATATTTGGTGTATATATATATATATTTTTTTTCAACCAAAATACACCTACTCATTTCAGGACTAGCAAGAGTTCAACTACGAGAATTTCATTGGGAAACTTTACCCCATCCACCCAATAGTTCTGATCTTGTAAACTTCAGATTTTGTGTTTGTTCCCTAAACTCAAAGAACATTTAAAAGGACATTGATTTGGGTCCCCAGAGGATGCTCACACGTCAAGTTCATTTTTTGTGCATTGAAGAGCATAGGATTCTTTGGGGGAAGACAAGAGAGACAGACCCTGCCTTCAGAAGTGTATAGACCTCTGTGGAGGATTGATCAAGAAATGTAGATTCACTGGCAACATGTGTACAGATGTTCTTGACACAACGGATATATGTATGGATTGTGATAAAAGCTGTATGAGTCCCCAATAAAATGATTTTTAAAAGGAACTATACATTCACATTTTGATTTTTTTCATTTAATACTTTTTAATGATTTTATAGTAATACTTTTGATTTCCTTTGTGTGTACATTATTATATTTAAAAAGAAAATATCTTTTCAGGAATAAGTGATTACTGATCAATACTAACCATTAGTAAAGTTTTACTTTTTTTAGTTACATAGTTCAATCAGCAAATGTTTTTTGAGCATCTTTTATATGCCCAACACCAAAAAAGGATCCCAAACTTTGCCATCGAGCTGATTTTGACTCATACCAATCAGAGATAGGATTTCTGAGGCTGTGAATCTTTATTTTTTATCAATCATTTTATTTGGGGCTCTTACAGCTCTTGTAACAATCCAGACATTAATTATAGGAAGCACCTTTGTACATTTGTTGCTGCCGTCATCATTTTCAAAATATTTCTTTCTACTTGAGCCCTTGGTATCAGTGTCTCTTTTCTCCCTCCCTCCACCACTCTCGTGACCCCTTGGTAAATGATAAATTATTATTTTCACATCTTATACTGTCCACTGTTTCCCTTCACCCATATTTCTTTTTTTCATCCCCTTTGGTGGTGGTGGTGGTATGTGTGATACCTCAATCATTGTGATCAGTTCCCTTCCCTTCCCCTCATTTCCCCCTACCCTCATGGTCTCACTACTCCCATTGTTGTTCCTGAGGAGTTTATATGTCGTAGATTCCAAGTGTCAAGAGCTCTTATCTGTACCAGTGTACATGATCTGGTCTAGCCAGTTTTGTGAGGTAGAACTGGGGTCATGATAGTGGGGGGAGGAAGCATTAAAGAATTAGAGGAATGTTGTGTGTTTTATCAGTGCTACACTGCACCGCCTGGTTGGTTCAACCTTCCTTGTGACCCTTCTCTGAGGAGATGTCCAATTCTCTACAGATGGGTATTGGGTCTCCACTCTGACTCCCTTCATTCGCATTTATATGATTGTTTGGGATCTTTCTTCTGATGCTTGATACCTGATCCCATCAATACCTCATGATTACACCGGCTGGTGTGCTTCATCCTTGTGGACATTGTTGCTTCCATGCTAGATGGCTGTTTATTTAACTTCAAACCTTTAAGACTCCAAGATATCTTATAACAGGTAGGCACCATCAGCTTTCTTCACCACATTTGCTTATACACCCATTTTGTCTTCAACGATTGTGTTAGGAAGGTGAGCATCACAGAATGCCAGCTTATTAGAACAGAGTGTCCTTGTGTTGAGGGAAGACTTGAGTAGAGGCCCAATGTCCATCTGCTACCTTGATATTTAACACGTAAGTATATGTACATAGACCTACATACCTATTGTTATATATTAATATATTTACATATATACATGCCTATATTTATACCTCTATAAATGTATTTTGCCTCCTAGTTCTTTCCTCTGTTTCCTTTTACTTTCCTCCTGTTCCACTATCATGTTCAACCTTTATTCAGCTCTCAGTAATTCCTCTCAGCTACATTGTACTTGATCAACCCCCATCAGGTGTTCTACACCCTCCTTGCCATTGATTTTAGTTCTCTTGTTGTTCCCCTGTCCCTGGGTTTGGCTGTGTATCTTTACAGATGGCCTCAACTTACTCCTGAGGAGAGGCTGGTGGGTTTGAACCTTCAAGCTTGTGATTAGCAGTTAACTCGCAGTGCCACTCACTCAAACTAACTGCTATGGAATCAATATATTAGTAAATATTGAGATCAGAGTGTGTGAAGAGCCGGGACAGAGTCCATGCAAAAATCAAGCTTATGTAATAGATTGGATTAGTACTTGTCATTCTTTCTGCTCACGCATGGCTACGTAAATTTGGAGCCCACTAGAGTGAGTGAGTCTGCACCCATAACTTGCTTTGGCCAATGGAATATCAGCAAAGGTGCCCTGAGCAAAGTATTTAAATAGACTTGAGCCCCTTGACTCCCCTTCTCACACTTACAGAATTGCCATGAGAAGACTAGGCTCCAAGTAGCTGCCTGCCTTTCAACCTGGGCCCCGGAGGGAGGCACATAGGCCATCATGCACTAAGCCACCCTGAAGTCTGAAAGCAGAGCTCCCCTGCATGAGCTGCAAGAATGAGTACTTTTGTGCGGACTTTGTGTGATTGCTGAAAAGTTGCACCAAGTTGTTTAAAATCCCCCAGAGCAGCAATTAGCAAAAATCAGTACAGTAGAACCCCGGACCACGGTGCTAATCCATTCTAAAAGGAGCGTCAAGATGTGATGCAGTCGAGTTCTGAATCAATTTTTCCAGTAAGAAATAACTGAAATGGATGAATCCATTCTTGACCACCAAGTTTTTACCTTAACCTTGCCTTTTTATACTAAACAGTACACAGAAATTTCAAAGTAAGTTCAGAGCTAAATAATATAATTTAAATGATAAACACAACATTTAAAAAGTTTTTAACAACTACAGCATGGCCTGTACCTTGAGACTGATGAGGATCTGGATCCCTGGACATGGATGTGGAGAGGAGGGATGGAGAGAGAGTCATTGTTTGGAAGGGGGATCCCCTTCCATAAAATCAACTGGTAGCTGCTTTTCAGGAGTTTTTCCCCCCTTCTTTGCCTTTTTTCACTAGGACCTGGCTGGCTTTCTCTTAAAAAAAAATCTGTCTAATGTAGTCTGCTGTTGGCGTTTCCTTAACTGTTTCTAAAAGGGTTTACAAAATTACCATCAACAATATCATTAACATAGTTAACCAGTTCCTTATAATGAGGATACATTTTTTTAAAAAACTTTCTTAGGACTCCCCCCCCCGCCTTTTTTTAAAATCTAAGAACAATACAAAAAGCCACAAAAACTAAGAAAATGATAGCAAAACGCTTGGAACACAGTCGCAAAAGGTTTAAACAACGCGTTCTACCAACACCAACCAACGACGAGTGACCTAAACACGAAATGCTTCTTTTATAAGAATCAGGTGCGTTGGGTCGGATTCCGATGTTTTTGTTTGAGCTCCGACGCAAAATGTTCTCCACATTCCGTGTCGAAATCCGAGTATGCCGTGTACTGATGCGGCCACGGACCGGGTCCCACTGTGCCGGGAGTGCGTGGAAAGTGCAGAACCGGGCCGTGGAAGATTGAAGCTACTATGTCACAGGCAGAGCTGGCCATGGAGAGCAGGCGCGTCCCAACGGCAAAGTGACACAGTCATTACAGTTGAATGCTTTCATCCTGCTAAAAACACAGGGTTTCGCTTTTCCGATCACAATCAACCCCATTTTCATAGATCAAAAGGATCTGGCTGGTTAATTTAATCCATGAGACTTGAATTAGAGATCAGTCTCATGCGAGAGACAAGCATGGTGAGGGTCTTTATTTCAGGTACTGCATAAAGAACAGAGGCAGCCGCATCTAAACTGCGCCCGATGTCCAAGAAAGCTAAATGTTGTCACAGCAAGACTGTGAATGAAGGGCTTGCAACGGTTCAAACAGAGCGCGATAGACACATGATTCCTTACGTACACATTTCTCTCTAGAACACAAAGGCATTTGAATCACAAAGCAATCTGTAACATTTTAGCGAATGCTTTATTGTGGGATCGAAAAGCCTCCATCCAGGTTGTTGGTCGTGAAAGGCTCATCAGGAGGCACCAGTAATGACATTTCCCTAATTCAGCTTCTCTCCGTCTCTCCATTCTTCCTTCTGTTGTATCATCTGTACTTTAAACAACAGGTTCGAACACTTTTGTTGAAAAGTCCTTGGTCACGTCCTCATTACTCCTGGCTTTTCTTCCCACATAGTGCTCAGCTGTGTTGGCTTAGTCTCCTTGTATGCGTACAATCTCTCCGTTAAATTTTTTTACTGTGGTGAAATCTATGTAACATAAAATTGGATCATGTAACCACTTTAAGCATATCATTCAGTCCTATTATTACAGACACGATGTTGTGAAACTCTCAGCATTATCCAATTTCAAAACCTTTCCATCATTCCAGGCAGAAACTGTCAGCGCTAATTTGCTTCGTTATTAAGATCCGTCGGGTAACCCCTGATATGTCCAGGCTCACAGCTTCCTTTTGACTACAAATTCCCGTGGAATGAGAGAAGGCAGGCTCTACACAAATGTTGGACTCACGCTGACTGAAGCAATCACTGTAATCAGGGGCAAATGATCCTGCAGTCACGGCTATGTGGCGCTTCCTTAGAAGCATACAGCCAGACACAGTTTACAGTTAGAGGTGGGGACAGAGATAAATTTCCCAAAAGAAATTAGGGTCTGTTAGCAAATTGATATCAGAAGTCATCATAGAAAGGAAACCCTTATGATGGGAATTCTGAACCTGGATCACCTGGTCAGACAGCAAAAAGAACCCCATTGGTGGTAGTGTGTGAGATGGCTATCGTCTTGGCTATAGACAGCCGTTTATGGCAGCTTGGAATGAGGGGAGGTAGAAGACAGCATTGGATTGTGCTATACCGCAACACTGGGACAGATGGGAGCACCCGTTATAATAATCATGGATTGCTTTGACTTTTATGTACTGCTTTTAAAGAAATTTACAGACTTATGTCACCTAACTTACAAAACATGACCCATTTAAAAAAAACCTTCCATGACATTGTTTAATGAGACCCTCAAATACGGTAAAAGATGGTCTTTTTGAAATTTGTAATAGATTCATTTAGGTGTCCATAAAGAAGAAAATGAACTTTGACTGTGACTATGGTCAGGGGCCACCCAGTCGGTTTCAACTCAGCGACCCCATGTGTGACGGAACGGACCGCTCCGGTCCTGTGCCAGCCTCCAAGTTGGTTTCATGTTTGAGAGCCTTGCCACAGCCACCGTGTCGATCCATTTCATTGAGCACCTTTCTCTTCATCGGTGCCCCTCCCTCGTCTACCAAGCACGATGTCCTTCTCCAGGGATCGGTCTCTCCTGACGACATGTCTGAAGTACGTGAGACAAAGTCTCGCCATCCTGGCCTCTAAGGAGCCTCTGGCCGTACTTCTTGCAAGACAGATTTGTTTGTTCTTTTGGCAGTCCACAACAGTACTTTCAACATTCTTTGCCAACACCAGAGTTCAAATATATTGGCTCTTTGATCTTCCTTATTCAATGTGATAACTTTCACTTATGAGTGAGGCCACTGACAATACCATGACTAGGGTCAGGCTCACTTTAATCTTCAAAGTAACCTCTATAGTTTTACACCTCTTTAAAGGGGTCGTGTGTGGCAGACTTACCTAATGCAATATGTCATTTGATTTCTTGACTGCTGCTTCCATGGGCATTGATTATGGATCCAAGGAAGATGAAATCCTTGACAACTTCAATCTTTTCTCCATTTATCATGATGTTACCCATTGGTCCAGTAATGAGGATTTGGGTTGTTTGTTTTTTTTTACATTAAATTGTATTCAGTCTTGAGGGCTGCAATCTCAGTCTTTATCAGCAAGTATTCCAAGTCCCCCTCACTGTAAGCAAGCAAGATTGTGTTATTTGCATACCGAAGGTTGTTAATAAGCTTTCCTCCCGTCCTGATCTCAAGTTCTTCTTATAATCCAGCTTCTCCAATTATTTTCTCAGCAAACAGATTGAATAAGTTTGGTGAGTGGATTAAACCCTGATGTGCACCTTTCTTGATTTTAAACTATGCAGTTTTCTTGCTCTGCCTGAGTATCATTGTAAATAATACTCATTGTAAATAATGCTCTAATGAAAATGCGTCCTATCCAGCCCTGCAAGGTAGAATTCGGATCATGGTAGTTGAGGGGAGGAAGCATCCAGGATCTGGGGGAAAGCTGTGTTCTTCATCGATACTACCTCACACCCTAATTAACCCATGTCCTCTCCTAAACCCCTCTATGAGGGGATCTCCATTGGCCGACACTTGGGCCTTGGGTCTCCACTCTGCACTTCCCCCTTCATTTAATATGATATATATATACATATACACACATACATATATACATATACACATATATACACATACATACACACACTTATCTTTTTTTTTTTTTTGCATGATGCCTTATACCTGGTCCCTTGGGCACCTCGTGATCGCACTGGCCGGTGTACTTCTTCCATGTGGGCTTATTTGCTTCTGAGCTAGATGGCCGCTTGTTCACCTTCAAGCTGTACACTGGTACATATGAGGGTTGGAGGTACAGGGAACCCAGGGTGGATGATACCTTCAGGACCAAGGGTGTGAGGGACGATGCTGGGAGAGTGGAGGGTGAGTGGGTTGGAAAGGGGGAACTGATTACAAGGATCCACATGTGACCTCTTCCCTGGGAGAGGGACAGCAGAGAAGGGGGGAAGGGAGACTCCGGATAGGGCAAGATATGACAAAATAACGATGTATAAATTACCAAGGGCATATGAGGGAGGGGGTAATGGGGAGGGAGGGGGGAAAAAAAGAGGACCTGATGCAAGGGGCTTAAGTGGAGAGCAAATGCCTTGAGAATGATTGGGGCAGGGAATGTATGGATGTGCTTTATACAATTGATGTATGTATATGTATGGATTGTGGTAAGAGTTGTTTGAGTCCCTAATAAAATGTAAAAGAAGAAAAGAGAAAAAAATGATTAGGGCAAAGACTGTACAGATGTGCTTTATACAATTGATGTATGTATATGTATGAACTGTGAAAAGAATTGTATCAGCCCCAATAAATTGTTAAAATAAAAATAATTAAAAAAAGAAAATGCGTCTAATAGTATCTGAGTCCTTGCTTTCAAGTCTTTTGGGTACATCTTGGCATGTAATTGCAAGGTCATACGATAATTCTGTGGTTAACTTTTTGAGGAACTTCCAAACTGTTTCCACAGAAACGACACTACGTCATAATCCCACCAGCGGTGGAGACAGGTTCTACTTGCCCTACATCCTTGCCAACACTTGTTATTTTCTATGTTTCTTAGAATAGCTGTCAGAGTGAGGAATATAGTGGTAGCCAAGTGTGATTTCAATTTGAATTTCCTAATTACTAATAAGGAGCCCTGGTGACACTGTGGGTTAGGCTGCTAACAGAGAGGTTAGCAGTTCAAACCCGCAGCCCTCTTGGGGGAGAAAAACAAGGCCACCTGTCTTATAAAGATTTATAGTCTCAGAAACATGATGTAGTATCATTATGAAGAAAAACCAATTCAATGGCAGTGGATTTAGGGGTAATGACTAATAAGGAAGACATGAGAAGTGTCGATATACTTGAATGAAGATGTTGGTGAAGAACTAAAATGTATCACAGACTGCAAAAAGAAAGAAGATTTGTGTTGGAAGAAGTTCAATCAAAATGCCCCTTAGATGCAAAGATGTTGATATCTCATGTTCTTCGTATAAGGTATCAGAAGAGACCAGTCCCTGACAAAGATGTCATGTTTGACAAAGTACAGGGTTGGCCAAATTATAGAAGTCCCTTTATGAGATGGATTAACAAAGTGGCTCAACCATGTGCTTGAGCACAGGAAAAATTGTGAGGACAGTGCAGGATCAGGCAGTGTTTGGTTCTATTGTACATAGCGGCACTGGGACATCTCACAACCGCAACATTGACTCATAAAGGATCCCTGGTGGCACAGTGGTGAAGCACTTGGCTCAATAAAAGTTTGGCAATGGGAGCTCACCCAGTGACTCAATCAGAGAAAGAAGTAGCATTCTGCTTGCACAAAGATGACAGCTCCCAGAGCGGTCTATTTTATCACAGGGGTTGTGATGAGTCAGAATTGACTCCATGGCTCCCACCAAAAAGGACCTGGAGTTCAGCATGTTCTTACTGACCATTCATGGCCAGTAAAATAGCTTCTTTAGCGAAGTATCTATTTAAAATTTTGATGGCTGGTCTTTTTGTTGTTGAGTTGTAGGAGTTATTTATATATTCTGGATATTTCATTCTTAGCAGAGAGATCCAAATTAAACCACAGCCATTGCTGTCAATTCTGAATCATAGTGACCCGCTCAGACAGGGTATAATGGCCCCAATGGGCTTCCTAGGCCGTAGTCTTTATGGAAGCACATCTTTCTTCCGCAGAGCAATTAGTGGGCTCAAACCACTCACTTTCTGGTTAGCCACCAAGCACGTCACCACTGGGTCACAAGGGCTCCTTTGATCAGCTACATATCCCTACCAAACACCTCCAACTTTTTTTGTAGATTGATACTTCCCTTTGCTGGTAAAGCCCTTTGATACATGAAAGTTTTAAATTTTGATTAAAAATGTAATTGTCTACATTTTTCTTTCATTACTCTGCTTCTGGTGTCATATCTAAGAACCCGCTGTCACAGACAATGTTATGTTTGTGTCTAATATTTTCTATGGGTTGGGTTCTCGACCTTTAATATATTTTGGGGAAAATACAGTAGATCAAGCACCCATTCAACAATTTCTGCACGTACAGCTCAATGACCTTGGTTGCATTCTGCATGTGTCACTATGCTTATTACCTCTTCCTATATTACTCCACCATCATAGTTTTAGAATTACTGCTTATTCAGGCTGTAGAGTTACTGTTTTCAATTTGATCTGATATAGACAATGCTTTAAAGGAGCAATGCTCAGGGTGCACTAATTCTTTACTAATTCAATTTAACTAATTTTGTTTGAAGATGACCTCGGGAGATAGTTTCAGTTCAAGGTCCAAAAGTTATCTCAGGGCAAGGCTAAGGAGTTCCTCTAGTCGCAATCAGCTCAGTAAGTCAGGCTTCTCCCTTTACATCAGAGTCACCTAGTGAGTCCTTGAAAAAATATATAGTTCAACAACAGTAATCAGACACCATCTGGTTCTGGTCAGGGAGGATCAGGGAAGCAGCTAGACCTGCAGGAAGTTTCTTCTCTGGCTCCTGGGTCTCCTTATTCCTTTGCTGCTCTGAGTGGCTAGAGACCTATTGTATTTTATATGACCGTTCTCAGGGGGCCTGGGGAACAGATCAGAAACTCTAAAAATAAACTCTAAAAATGGTGTTATGCTAACTGGCTAGATAGTTTCATGAGTCATACACTAAGAGAGCTAAAACCCCATGAAGGGTTGGGTGTACCCAGGTAGCACCAGCAGTTAACTTTTTGGGGGGTTATTGGTGGTGGTGGTTGTTTCTGCTGAAGTAAAACAATACCTAATACAACACTTGCTATCCCTCTTCCTCCTTCTGGTGTATAAGAGTGTTATCAGTTACATGTCAAGTTGTATAAGCATTCACTGATCTATTTTGAGCAAGGTTTCACATATGGCATGGGTATGGATCTGAATTCCTCCTTTTTCACATGGAGAGCCAGTTGTTCCGGCCCCATTTATTAAAGAGACTATTTTTTTCCATTAATGAGGGGGCTTGGGACTCTTGTTAAAAATCAATTGGCCAGAAGTGAATCGGTTTGTTTCCAAACTTTCAATTGTATTTCATTGGTCTAGATGTCTATCCTTATACCAATGCTATGCTGTTTCAATTACTCTAGTTTACACTGTATCTGAAATCCGGATCTGTGAACTCTCCGACTTTGTTCTTATTGTGTGCTCCCCAAGGAGTTTTGGGCTACGCAGGGCCCCTATGTTTCCTTAGGAGCTTGCAAGTGTCTTTTCCAGAGTGGGAAAAAAGAGGTGTCGGACTTTTGATAGCAGTTGCATTGAATAGTATTACTTTGAGTAATATTAGTATCCTAACAACTTGTTGTTGTCGTTGTTATTAGGTGCCACCGGGTTGGTTTGGACTCAGCAACACTATGCACAACAGAATGAAACAGTGTGCGGTCCTGCGCCAGCCTCCTAATTCTGAGAGCTGAGCTCCATGTCGCGGCCATTGTGCCAACCCATCTTGTTGTGGGGTTTCCTCCTTTTTGCCACGCTCTACTTCAAGTTCTTCCAATTCGAGAGTACAGATACCTTTCATTTATTTAACTCTTTACTTTCCCCTGCACCGTCGTGTAGCTTTAAATGTGCAAACCTTTCTTCACTCACCTTGTTTGTTCTTAGGTGTCTTATTCTTTTAGATGCTACTGTCAATGAAATAGTTTTTTAAGTCTCCTTTTCAAATTGCTCGTTACTCAGGCATAGGAACATAGAGAGCTTTGTGTGTTGATTGTAAATCCTTCAATTTTACAGAAATAAATTGTTAGCTTTAATAGTTTTCTTCCAAATTCTTTGGTATTTTCTATATTAGGATTATACCATCTGTTAATAGAGTTTTAATTTTTCCTTTCTGATATGAATGCTATTCATACCTTATTCCTATCTAATTGCTCTGCCTATAATTTCCAGGACAATGCTGAATACTAGTGATCAAAGCAGGCATCCTTGTCTCATTATTGATCTTAGAGGGATAGCTTTCAGTCTTCCATCACTGAGTGTGGTAATAGTGTGGGGCTCTTTATAAATGCCTTTTATTAAGTTTAATGGATATGGTGTTTTTAAGTTTAGAAAAATTCAGTGCAAGCTCTTGCATATGGGTCCTTATATTCTTTTCAATATTCAACAATACAAAGGAGTTTTAAAATGAGAATATCTTTACTTGAGAAGGATGTAAGTACATTTAACCCTTTGCTCCAGGGCTATGTAAACATTTTTACTCTGTTACAGTATAGTCTGAAAACTTCTTGATTATCTGACATGCTACAGAGAATCAAGCTGATCCACTATAACATCATGTTAAGTGGACTTGGTAAGTAGAAAGTAACAAGTCCTTTGAATGCCCTTGTAAGACCCATGTGTCAGAGGGTAGGAAAAGGACACTACAAAATCTAAGGGTCTGCAGGGGTAATGTGACCGAGAGGAATTACTGAAACCCTAATGAAGGTTGAACATGATGGTGGGACAAGAGGAAAGTAGAAGGAAGTGGAGGAAAGAGCTAGGAGGTTAAGGGCATTTATAGATGTCAAAATAAAGGCACGTGCATATGTAAATATATTTATATACAAGGATGTGGAAATATATCCATGTCCATAATATGTATAGGTTTAGATTTAAGGTAGCAGATGGACATTGGGTCTCCACCCAAGTACTCCCTCAATTCAAGAATACTGTGTTCTATTAAACTGGCATTCCATGATGCTCACCTTCCCGACACAATCTCTGAGGACAAAGTGGGTGCATAGGCAAATGTGGTGAAGAAGGCTGATGGTGCCTGGCTATCAGAAGATTTAGCATCTGGGGTCTTAAAGGCTTGAAGGTAAACAAGCAGTCATCTAGCTCAGAAGCAACAAAGCCCACATAGAAGAAGCACACCAGCCTGTGTTATTACAAGGTGCCGAAGGGATCAGTTATCAGGCATCAAAGAACAAAAAATCATATCATTGTTTGTTCACCTCCCTGATATGATCACTGAGGACAGATGGGTACATGAGCAGGTATGGTGGGGAAAGCTGATGGTACCCGGCTATCAAAAGATGCTATGTGGCATCTGGGGTCTTAAAGGCTTGAAGATAAATAAACAAGTGTCCATCTAGCTCAGAAGCAATAGTTCACGTGGAAGAAGCACACCAGCTTGTGCAATCACAAGGTGTCGAAGGGATCAGGTATCAGGCATCATCAGAACAAAAAATCATATCATTGTGAATGAGGGGGAGTGCAGGGTGGAGACCCAAAGCCCATCTGTAGGCAATTGGACATCACCTTATGGAAGGATTTGGGGGAGGAGATGAACCAGTCAGGGTACAGTGTAGCAACGATGAAACATACAACTTTCCTCTAGTTCCTGAATGCTTCCTCCCCCATCACTATCATGATCCTAATTCTACCTTATAAATCTGGGTAGACCAGAGGATGTACAATGGTACAGATAGGAACTGGAAACACAGGGAATCCAAGGTGGTGAGAGTGGCAATACCGGGAGAGTAGAGGGAGCATGGGGTAGAAAAGGGGAACTGATTACAAGGATCTACATATAACCTCCTCCTTGGGGGTTGGACAACAGAAAAGTGGATGAAGGGAGACGTCGTACAGTGCAAGATATGACGAAATAATATTTTCTAAATTATCAAGGGTTTAGGAGAGAGAGGGTAATGGGGAGGGAGGGGGAAAATGAGGAGCTGATGCCAGGGGCTTAAGTGGAGAGAAAATGTTTTGAAAATGATGAGGTCAATGAATGTACAAATCTCCCTTATATAATTGATGTATGTATGGATTGTGATAAGAGTTTATGAGCCCCAATAAAATGATTTTTAAAAAGAAAGAAAGAAAAATGTGTGACTGAATAAAGATGGTTTGTGCATTGAAACAAAAAAAAATCTAATGGTCTGTTATTACAGTGGAGCTTTTAAAAATTCAGTAGTTTGAAATGACTTGGATAGCCAATTGAAGGCATAAGAATTCTTTTTACCCCTACTTCTAAGAAAAGCGCACAGGGCTTGGTGAGTCTAGTAGATGGAGTCACTATTGTTGTATATTGTCAAGTCAATATTGATTCATGTTGTTCCTATAATTAGGGGCCATCAAGTAGGCTCCAACTTAAAACAATCCCATGTAACAGAATAGAACACTACCCAGTCCTGTGCCTTCTTCTCAATGATTATATTTGACCTCCTGTTGCAGCCATGGGGTCAAATCCATTTAATGGAAGGTCTTCTTTCTCACGAACACTTTTTTTTCTTTGCACATATGCTGCCATCATAATTTTCAAAGTATTCTCTTCCCACTTGAACCCCTAATATCAGCTTTCCATTTCTTCCCCCTCCCTCTACCATCCTCCCTCTCTCACGAACCCTTGATAAGTTTTTTTGTCCACATCTTACATCACCCTCTGTCACCCTTCCCCCACTTTTCTGTTATTCGTCTCCCTGGGAGAGGGTTCTAGTTTGATCCTTGTGATCCATTCCCTCTTTCTTCCCCCTCCCTCCCCTAATCCTCCTGCTATGTCTACTCTTCTTGTTGCCCCTGAGGGGCTTATCTACCTGGATTCCCTGTGTTTCAGTCTCTTATATGAAGCAGTGTGCATGCTCTGGTCTAACCCCATTTGGAAGGTAGAATTGAGGTCATGATGGTGGGGCGAAGGAAGCACCAAAGAGTTAGAGAAAAGTCGTGTGTTTCATTGGTGCTATACTGCACCGAATGGCTCATTTCTTCCCTGTGACTGCTCTGTGAGGGGATGTCCAATTGTCTACAGATGGGCATTGGGCCTCCACTACATGCCCACCTTGGGTATGGTTTTATTCTGGGTCTTAGATGTCTGATACCTGATCCCATCAACAACTCATGATCACACAAGCTGGTGTACTTCTTCCATGTGGTTTGTTGCTTCTGAGCTAGATGGCCATTTGTTCATCTTCAGGCCTTTAAGAACCCAGATGCTAAATATTTTGATAACCGAGCACCATCAGCTTTCTTCTCCACATTTGCTTATGCACCCATTTGGTCTTCCATGATCTTGTCAGGAAGGTGAGCATCACAGAATGCCAGATTGTTAGAACAAAGTGTTCTTGTGTTAAGGGAGTACTTGAGTTGAGGTCCAAAGTCCATCTGCAACCTTAATTATTAACATATATATGAGTACATAGTTTGATTCCCCTCTCATTATATCTATATTTATATATGCACATGCCTATATTTGGGCCTCTATAAATGTCCTTTGCCTCCTGGTTCTTTGCGCTATTCCCTTTCTACTTCCCTCTTGTCCCACCATCGTTTAGGAATTTCTCGCTGCTACCTTGCCCTTGATTGAACCCCACTGGACATCCTATGATCTTTCTTTCATTGATTTTAGTTCACTTGTTGTTCCCTTGTCTCTGGGTTGGTTCCCTCCCCCGCCCCACTTCCTTTCTCCCACCTCCCCTTTTCCCGTATTCCCCACCCTCCAACCATTGGTCCCATTCTTTTCATCTCCAAATTTTTTATCCCGCCTATCTTATCTAGATAGATATGCAGATACATTAATAAGTGCAAAAACCAGGCAAAGCCAAATAAAACAACAAAGGAAGTCAAAACTGACAACACAATAACAACAGCAGGAAGCAGTAACAAAATAACAATAACAAAAAGAAAGCCACTGACAAAAATGGAAAAACCTATAAATAGTTCAAGGTCTGTTTATTGGCCTTTACGAGTGTTTTCCAGTTGAGTCTGATGGGGTGGCACACTCTGTTTCCCAAGTCTATTTTTGGTATTCCTTGGGAGTTTCATCCCTCAGCTCCCCCTGATGCTCTGCCGCATGCCCTCAGTACCTCAGTCCAGCGTGATGGGGCAGACCATGCACTATTCCTGCACTGTGGCTCCAGTGCTGTCCCCTACAGCGTCATGGTTCAGTGAGGGATGCCATGTCCCGTGGTGGGACATCACTTGATTTTTAAAAATTGTTATTATTTTATATCACTTGATTTTTGACTGCTCTTTCCATGAGCTTTGTCTGTGGATCCAAATAAAATGAAATCATTGAGAACTTCAACTACTTCTCCATTTATCATGATGTTGTCTATTGGGCCATTTGTGAGGATTTTTGTTTTTACATTGAGTTGCAATCGTAGGCAAGACTGCAAGCTTTGACCATCAGTACATACTTCAAGTCCTCTTTGCTTACAGGAAGTAAAATAGTGTCACCTGCATATTGCTTGCTGTTAATGAGCCGTCCACCAATCCCAAACCCATGTTCTTCTTCATAGTCTTACTTCTTGAATTACTTGCTTAACATTCCAAGAGATACAATGAAGCATACACCCTTGGCTGGTCCAAGTGCAGTGGGGTCATAACTAATGGTCACAGCCTGTTACAGGTTCCTTTGTTCTTTCTCCACCTCCACCGCTTCACTTGACCGATCTTTTTGAGATCAGAGGAGAAGAAAGAGATGCTGTGAGCACATGACAAAGTAAAATAAACGGATGATTCATTGTTAAGAAAAAGAAAGGATACACCCTTGACACACACTTTTCTTGATTTTAAACCACGTGGTGTCCCTTTGTTCTGTTCAAACAAAACCTCTCGGCCTGGGCACAGGTTCCCCAGGAGCACAGTGAAGCGTTCTGGAATTCCCGTTCTTTGCAGTGCTGTCAGCAGTCTGTTACAATCCCACATGGTCACATGCCTTTGCACAGACCATACAATACAAATAAAGATCTTTCCAGCAGTCTCTTCTTTCAGTGAGGATCCAGATGATGTCAGCAATGACATCCCTCACTACACATCCTCCTCTGGATGCAGCTGGGATTTCTGGCCAATTCCTGCTATAACCACGAGCGTGCATTATCTTCAGCCCGGTTTCAGTCAGTTGACAGTGTGCTCCCAGTAAACTGAAGCATGGCAAGGGGGTTCTGGCATTTGTTTTCACCAGTGCCTTCAGTGTGGCATGGACTTTTCTTTAACACCAGCAGATTGTAATCATATGCAACCTCGTGTAATGCTTAAATGTGGACCAATTCCTTTTGGACAGTAATTCTGTGTATTCTTTCTTTTGGTGTTCCCTGAATTATTCAATATTTTGCCAATAGATTCTTTCAATACTGCAACTTTCTGCTTGCATTTTTTCTTCTTCATTTCTTTCCCCTTGAGAAAGGCTGAACAGTTTCTTCTCTCTTGATTTTCAAACTCCAGGTCTTTGCACATTTCATTCTAATGCTTTACTTTGTCTTCTCAAGCTGCCTTTGAAATGTTCTGTTCTGTCTTTTTACTTAATCAGCTCTCCCATTAATTTTACCTATTCTTTCATTTTAAATTTCATTCAAGTTTCAGAGTTTCTTCTGACATCCACTTTGTTTTTGTTTTCTTTCATTCTTGTCTTTTAAAAATCATTTTATTGGCTCTTACAGCTCTTATCACCATCCATCCATCCATCCATCCATTGAGTCAAGCACATTTGTTCATATGTTGCCATCATCATTTTAAAAACATTTTCTTTCTACTTGAACTCTTGGTATCAGCTCATTCTTGTCTTTTTAGTGACCTTCCTACTTCATTATAATGTTCTTGTTGTCATCCCAGAACTCACTTTGTGGTCATTAAGGTTCAATGTGTCAAATCTGTTCTTGAGATGGACTCTAAATTCAAGTGGGGTTTCCCACAGTCCTATTTTACTTCTCATGGACTTGTTTTCATTTTGTTCAGGTTCCATCTGTACTTGCAGATGTATAATTTATAGTCGGTTCCACCGTTGAGTCCTGGGTTTGCTTTGACAGATGATATTTGAGCTTCTCTGTCATCTCTTCCCACAAATGCAGTCAGCTTTAATGCAGTGTATAACACCTGAAGATGTCCACATGCATAATTGCTGTTTATATTATTGGAAAAGGGTTTTTCAATGAAGAAGCTGCTGCTCTTGTAAACTTCTATCATGCAATCTCCATCATCATTTCTATTTAAAAAGTCATATTTTCCTACTACTGATCTATCTTCTTTGTTTCCAACTCATGCATTCCTATCACCATTAACTATCAATGCACCTTGATTGCATATTTGATCAATTTCAAAATGAAGAAGTTGAATCAATTTTTCAATGCCTTTATCATTGGCTTTAGTGTTTGGTGAGTAAATTCAACTAAAAGCTGTAATAACTGGTCTTTCTTGTAGCTATTATTTATCTTGTAGATATTATCCTATCATAGACAGCATTTACTTCAAAATAAATCTTCAAGTATTTTTGATGATTAATGCAATACCATTCCTCTTCGATTGGTCATTTCTGATGTAATAAACCATAATAATAGCAGATTCAAAAAGGCCTATGCCAGTTTGTTTCATTCCACTAATGCCTAGGGCAGAGGTTCTCAACCTTCCTAAGGCCACGACCCTTTAATACAGTTCCCCATGTTGTGGTGACCCCCCCCAACCATAAAATTATTTTCATTGATACCTCATAACTGTAATTTTGCTCCTGTTATGAATTGGGCAACCCCTGTGAAAGGGTCGTTCAACCTCCCAAAGGGGTCTTGACCCATAGGTTGAGAACTGCTGGCCTAGGCTATTTTTTTTTAAACACTTTATTAGGGGCTCATACAACTCTTATCACAATCCATACATATACATCCACCAATTGTATAAAGCACATCTGTACATTCCCTGCCCTAATCATTTTCTTCTTTTCTTTTTTTTACATTTTATTAGGGGCGCATACAACTCTTATCACAATCCACACATATACATACATCAATTGTATAAAGCACATCTGCACATTCCCTGCCCCAATCATTCTCAAAGCATTTGCTCTCCACTTAAGCCCCTTGCATCAGGTCCTCTTTTTTTTTCCCTCCCTCCAGGCTATTGATTTTTATGTGTTCTATTTAGTTTTTGATGACTTCCAATTTTTCTGGACACATCAACTCAGAGTAACCTAAAAGGAAGGAGTAAAATTGCCCCGTGAGGTTTACTAGGCTGCAATCTTTATGGAACAGGTTACCAGATCTTTCTCCTGTGGAGCTGTGAGTAGGGTTAGAACTAACAACCTATCAGTTAGGAGCAACTACTGAGCCATCACGCCATCATGGTTCATGCATAACCGCTATACCACCAGGGCTCTTTAAGTACGTTATGCTGCAGTCACATTATAAATAAGATGAAGTGACAGAAATAGAAATAAGATGGAAATATGTTTAGAATATGACAAAGTGGAACAATAATTATGTAATATGACACATCTTGTGATTTAACATTTAATAGCATGGCTAAATCATAAAAGTAATACATTTATTCAATGAAGTTTCAAAGAGCATGAAAAATCACCTAAATTATATCAAGCAGATTATCCACCAATTATGTTCTATTATATCTTATGTAGGTATTGGGTCCCTGGTTAACAAAACAGAAACAAGCTCTAAATGCCAAACTTAATGTCTAGTTCAAATGCTCACAAAAGGAGTAAATGCTTGAAAACAATATGTTACACAAAAAGCTGGAAATGCAAGTTGAGAAAAAGTCCCAAAATCAGTTCGGAAAAATGTGAAAGGAAAAGGTAAGCAGAAGAATGGAACAAGAGCCACGCCCGTATGTGGCGCTCAACTGCCCCACGCAGGGCCTGGGGCACAAGTGAAAGTCCACGGCTTGGGTTTGGGAGGCAGGCTTCTTTCTACAGGTCGGTTTGAATGAGCACTCTTGATCACTTACAGCCTCTTTGTCATTGAAGGACTCACTCTCTCTCCCTCAGACTGTAAAGCTAGAGTGAGATAATGTACACAAGACACTTAGAAGCATCCTACCTTATTAAGAGAAGCCTCTGTAAGTGTTAGGTGTGGGCTTTGCCAAAAGCATCAAAGGCAACAAGCTTCCCACTCTCTGCTGGGCTCCGAATCCCTTCTCATCATTGGGTATTGAAAGAGTGGCTTAGAATAAAGCCTTGCATAGGTTTCTTTCCTGCCCTTCAAGAAAGGCTCAGGAGAGTTGCTTCATAGGAGCATAAACACCTACATCACCCTTACAGCTGTTAAAGCCGAGAATGATGACCCGGCTGGCCACAGCTTGTGTGTGTGGGCAGGACATCTAAACATCAGGACAGCCCCTCGCGTTCTGTTGTTTCTTCCCTCTCCTTCCTGAAGTCTTAGAATACAGATGCATAAGGCACTGCTATGATGGTGGCAGATAAAACTACCTTCTGTGGTAGTTACATAATTTCATGTCAACTTGATAAGTAAGTGCAGGGGTGGAATCAAGCCTGTCCATCAGGTCACAGCCTGATGATGCCTCCTTGGGGGCCTGGCCTGTTCATGAGGATTCAGGGAGCATCTTCTCTTTCCCCCTGCTGATCAGACCAGCGGACTCCTGCTAGTGCAAGTCCTTTGCCTCAACCTGTGGGCCGAGCCAACTGTGGTTCCTGTCGCTTTGCTGTGTATCGCTAGAGCTTGAGGCTCCATCGGGGCAGGTTTCTCTATGCTCCCACACTATTGGTCTCTGCTATCCCTCACCTTGTCATCTTCCTGCTGTGGCCACCTCCACCCTGCCCTGTCTACTGCCTGGGGGCCAACTCTGCTCGTCTGATGCATATTCTGCTTTCTGTTTCCTTGACCTTGGACCAGCAGCCGGAGTGAGTTGAAGGACCTTCAGTATATTAACCGTTCAAAAGTGAGTTGAACTTTGCCCTCTGTATTGTGTGAACTAATTAGGTGTTGTATTCCTTCTCACTATCTAAATCTATCCATATATATGTGTGTATATATATGTATATATACACACATGTATACACACATGTATACACACATGTGTTCTGGTTTTGTTTCTCTAGAGAACGCTTCCTAACCTACCTTCCTTCTCAGAATTCAAAATCATTTATGAGGGTACTTTTGGATGATTTTAAATAATCAAAGAATGTAACTGAATAGTCCTAGTTAAAGTGCCCTAGTGGTTCATGGGTATGCACTGGGCTGCGGCTCACAAGGTCAGCAGTTGGAAACCACCAGCCCGCTCAGCAGGAGAAAGCCTGTGCTGATGCTCCCATAAAGTTAGCAGTCTCGAAACTCACAGGGCAGTTCTACCTGTCCTATAGGGCAGCTGTGGCAGCTACATAATCTCCTGTGAACTTGAGTGAAGGGGGGAATCCATCCTGTCAATCAGGTCATAGTCAATAAAGCCTCTGTGTGGGCATGACCTTTTCCTAAGGATTCTAGGAACTCCTGTCGTCCTCCCTGGAGGCAGGACACACACTCCTTCTGCTTCACCTTCCTGTTGACAAGCCACATGGAGCTATGCTGATGGCAGCCAGAGACCGGGAGCTGGAGGAGCCACATGGAGACCCATGCCAACACTGAGATGCTTCCACCACCACTGGATCCCCAAGACATTCCACTCCCTGGCCTGTGAATTGCCTGCGTTTGGCATCATTGCATGTGTAGTGGAATTATAAGAGGAATTTATAGACTAGTATTGAACATATGGGCAAATATTGGACTTATGAACTTGATCTTGACTGGGAAGAGATGTTTTCTTAGCATACAATTACTCTTTGATATAAAACGCTCTCTTACACACATGGATGTCAATAAATTTGTTTCTCTAGTTGACCCAGACTAATACAGTAGCTCTGAGTCACCATTTACTTGATGACAGTGAGTTGCTGTTGTTTATTTTTGAATCCTAGTGTATTAGTTGCTGTAAATCTAGAGGAAATAATAACACAAATGTATTATCTGTGCATTCTAGAGAAGAGAGGTTTGGAATGAGTTTCAAAAAGCAAAACCAAACTCACTGCTATTGAATGGATTCCAAATCATAGCCACCCATACGACAGAGTAGAATTTCCCCCTTTGGCTTTTGGAGAGGGTAAATCTTTACAGAAGTAGATGGCCTCGTCATTCACCCTTGAAGCAGCTGGTAGTTCAAACTGCTGACCTTGCAGATAGCTGCCCCAAAGGTAACCAACACCCAGGGTTTCTTAAGGAATGAGTCTTCCTAGACGAAATCCAGCTATTAGCAGCACTATAACGCATCTGTGAGCTTTGCAGGGGTGGCAGGGCTGAGGGGTGGTGGTGATATACTCCTTGCATTAAACAAACCTAATAGCTGTATTGACATACCACTCAACTCACTCATTCATGCACTCAATTCAGTGGGTTTAAAAAATATCTTCACAGATATGTGTAGTCATCACCGCAGTCAATTTTAGACCATTTGCATTACCTTGCAAAGAAATGCCATTTTAATTATCACCCACTTATTCCTTGTTCGTCCATCCCTAAATAACCCCCAAGATACGTTTTGTTTCTAGAAACCACTGCCATTGAGTTGACTGTGACTCATGGCAACCCCATGTGGTACAGAGTAGAACTGCTGCATAGGGGTTTTTAGGCTATAATATTTATGGGGCAGTGTTGTTGTTTTTAAGTACAAGATGATTCCAACTCATGATGACTCCGTGTACAACAGAATGTAACATGCTGGTCCTGCACCATCTTCACAATTGCGGTGTTTGAGCCCATTGTTGCGGCCACTGTTAGCAATTCAACTTGTCAAGGGCCTTCCTCTTTGTCGCTGCCCCTCCACTTTACCAAGCACGACGTCCTTGTCCAGAGACTGGTCTCTCCTGACAACATGTCCAAAGTATGTGAGACAAGGAAAGTCTCGCCATCCTTACCTCTAAGGAGCATTCTGGCTTGCTTTCTTCCGTAGTATCTTCAACATAGTACCGGAACCGCAATTCAAAGGCCTCAATTCTTCTTCAGTTTTCCTTATTCAATCAATGTCCAAATTTCACATGCATATGAAGCCATGGAAAAGTGGCATTTTCCATGGCCTGGCTTGGGTCAAGTGCCACCTAGTCCTCAAAGTAACCTTGCTTTTCGACACTTTAAAGAGATCTTGTACAGATTTACCTAATAAAACATTATTTGATCTCTTGACTGCTGTTCCTATAAGCATTTATTGTGGATCAAAAATCCTTGACAACTTCAATCTTTTCTGCATTTATCACAATGTTATCTGTTGGTATGGTTGTGAAGATTTTCGTCTTTCATATTGTTGAAAATATATATTTGCTATGAAAAAAACATTAATCTTGTAAAATTCGACCATGCGTTCTCCAGCTTCATTTGTATCTCCAAAGCCACATTTTCTAATTATTGTCGCTTCCTCTGGTTCCAACTTTCGTATTTCAACAGCCAATAATTATCAATGCATCTTGATTGCACATTAAATCAATTCTAGACTCAAGACATTGGTAAAATTCTTCAATTTTTATATCACTAGCCTTAGTGGTTGGGGCATAAATTTGAGTAAGAGTTGTGTTGCCTAGATTTCTTTGCATGTGGATGGATATTATCCCATCAAAGATCCAGAGAGTTTGAAGTGTCCTTTTTGATGATGAGTGGAATTCCATTTCCCTTGAATCTGTCATTCCTGGCATAATGAATCATATGAATTTCTGGTTCAAAATGACCAATACCAGTCCATTTCAGCTCATTAGCACCTAGGATATTGAACTTTATGTGTTCCATTTCATTTTTGATGACTTCCAATTTTCTTGCATTTATATTTTATGCCAGTGGTTCTCAACCTTCCTAATGCCATGATCCTTTAATACAGTTCCTCATGTTGTGGTAACCCCCAAATATAAAATTATTTTCATCACTACTTCATAACCTTAATTTTGCTATTTTTATGAATCAGGTAACCCCTGTGAAAGGATTATTTGAACCCTAACGGGGTCGCGACCCACAGGTTGAGAACCACTGTTTTCTATGTTCCACGGTCTGATTAGTAGATTTTTGCAGCTGTTTCTTCTCATTTGCGGCATGTCCCATCATCAAATGAAGGTCTTCACCCCACAGGCTTTACTCCGCTCACATCATTACAGCCGACTCTACTTTGAGAAGGCAGCTCTTCCTTAGTCACATTTTGAGTGCCTTCTGACCTCAGGGGCTCATCTTCTGGCACATCTCTGAAAAGGCTCTGCTTCTGTTCAATAGGCCTTGAGTATCTGATAAGGTTTCAATGATTTTCAGTGGCAAGTTCCTCTGAAGGAGGCAGGATTCTTTTTTCATTGCCTGTAAGATATGCTGAAATTGTGTGAAATAAGATATGTGATCCTGCTGGCATTTGAAATACCAGTGACCTAACTCCTGGGATCACAGCAACACACTACACAACAGTATGACAAACTGACAGAAGCAAGTCTGGTTTTGCCATGCTGCTGCTGTTGGGTTCACTGCAGTAACTTTTAGGTTAGCAGCTGACTGCAAACCACTTGAGCACCACACTTCCCTTGTTGTTGTTGTTAGTGGTCCATCAGCAGGTTCTGACAAATAGTGACCCTATATATAATACGATGAAACACTTTCAGACCTACACCATCATTACAATTGAGTCCATTGCTATGACGGCTGTGTTAATCTATCTCACCGAGACTGTCTCTTTCTGTTAACCTCCTATTTTACCAAACACGATGTCTTCCCTTCTGATAATATGTCCAAAGTACATGAGGTGAAGTACATTAAGCTCCTTAGATTTCTCTATTCTGAACATTTCATATTAATGGAATCATATAATATTTGGTCTTTTATGATTTGCTTCTTTCACATCGTTTAGTGCTTTCAAGTTTGACTTATGTTGTAGTATAAGCAATAATTTATTCCTTTTCATGGCCTAAAACTATTGATATGGTATTATCACAATTTGTTTATTCATTTATCTCCATACATCTGACCCAAGCCATGGTATTGTCTTATATGTTTATGAAAGTTGGACATTGAGTAAGGAGGACCAAAAACAACAACAACAACAGAAAAAACCCAATGCATTTTATTGTGGTGCTGGCAAAGAATATTGAAAGGACTATGGGCTTCCAAAAGAACAGACACATCTGTCTTGAAAGAAGTACAGCCAGAATGCTCCTTAGAGGCCAGGATGACTCTAGTATATTCTTTAACCTCATAATACATAAAGGAAGCACTAAAGTAGGTAAGTGCTTTTTAATATAAAAACATAGTAATGAAACAGCATTAGGGGATTAGTAGTTATGTTGCCTACCTAGATTTAAGTCAGTAGTAAAAAAAAATCCCTTTGATGAACTTTAAGAAATGATCAAAAATTTTTTTTTCCCTTCTGTTTTGAGCGACATCATGGTTGGGGGCTGGGGGCACAGGGAATAAAACATTTTACTAAGAGATAATCATATAAAGATAACATGGATGATCTTCCATTTTATAATTTTATTCTTGAAAACGAACAGGCAAACCTATTTTAAATAAAAGCACATCCCCCCTCCCCTTAGAGTGTGCCATTTTGTGTTCAGAGAATTTTGTATGAGGAAGTCTATTCACGGTGCCTTCCCTATTGTATATCACAAAAATCACCCCTCATGAAAGAGGATTGCAGATGGCGCAACAGACAAGCAATGTGCGGGGGGCGGGGCACCCAAACATTATATTTTCAACAGCTTGCCTCCAGATTTTTAATTTTGACTTTATTATTTTTAAAAAAACATAATATGTATAAGAGTGAGAAAAAATAACTGTACCGAGAGTCAAGAGTAAAAGCAAGTTCTATCTCTTATCCTGAAGCCACAATACCCTAGTCCCTATCCCAGAGACCAGCCCTACTATCAGTGTCTAAGGTTCCTTGTGCAGAATCTCTTTCCACCCAGATGGACACCCACTCCAGAAACACCGTTTTGGCCTTGGCTTTGGTCACTCGCCTCCCAGCTTTAGAGAAACTCTGAGGGCCATTGTTTGGTTGCCCTTTGAAGTATTCAGAGTTTTGTTTATGGAGGGTAAAAACACAGTGGTTTCTTTGACCACAGGCTCGTGATTAGGAAGGTTTGACTCATAGTCAAAGCGCAATGGGATCGTGAATAGATGTAGCAGAAGGCATAGGAAGGCATCACCATCAGCACTGAAAACAGCAGGGCTCCCGCAGGTTAAAATACTTTCCTCGGGTATGAAAGGAGTCTGGGTAGCACAAGGGGTAAGTTGAGGTAGTTGTTTGTTTTGTTTTTTTTGCTGTAGGTTGAAATGGTTGATGGGTAAAGTACCAGTGGGAGATTTTTTGTAGAGAGTGAAGCCTTATTTTATCTTCCTTTTTGGGACTCTAGAGGCAGTCAAACTTGTGTAATCCCTTTGCAAAATTGCCTCACCCCTTCTGTGAATAAATTTTTGTAGAAGTGTACATTCTGCTATACTTCTCCTGGGAAGACAGAAAAGATAAGCTAGCTAGGGAAAAGAGCAATTGCCTAATTCATCTCTTCTCAGATTCCAGAGGAAAAGGGAACCAAGTGGTAGGTGGAAACAGTGGATGAGGCCTGGCTCAGCCTGGGATGATGGGAAAGACCCATGACCCAAGGTAGAACCCTCCTGAGAGAAGAAATGTAGAAGACCACTCACCTAGTGGCTTACAGCATTGGCTATAGAGCAGCGGTTCTCAACTTGGGGTCAAATGACCCTTTCACAGAGGTCGCCTAAGGCCATCGGAAAACACATATTTCCAATGATCATAGGAATTGAGATACTGCTCCTCTATTCGTCTCCAGGCAGGTCTGCCCACATGCAGACATGGCCACATATGAGTACCTGGTGTGAAGACTGTTACCCATACGACACCATGCTTCAAGACAAAATTTCATTTACTTGTCATTAGAAATAAATATTTCACAATATATAATTACATATTGGTTTTGTGATTCATCACTATGCTTTAATTATGTTCGATTTGTAACAATGAAAATACATCCTGCATATCAGATATTTAAGTGATGATTCATAACAGTAGCAAAATGACAGTTATAAAGTAGCAATGAAAATAATTTTAAGGTTGGGGGTCACCACAACATGAGGAACTGTATTAAAGAGTCACAGCATTAGGAAGGTTGAGAACCACTGATATAGAGTCAATCTGCCTAGGATTGACTCAGCTCCTTACAGCACCTGTTACAGAGTTCACTATGCTCCCCCTTAATATATGTTCGAATCTTAGGTAAGTACTCAACTACTTACTGAAAGATCAACAATTCCAACTGTGTCAGTCTGGGTACATTAGGGAAACAAATGCAAAGGAACTCATATGTATAAGAGAGAGTTTTATATAAAGGGTAAGTGCACATCAAGAAACCATCTCAATCCAGTGCTGTCCAAGCCCATAAGTCCAATATTAGTCCATATGTCTGACACAAATTCACAAAGTCCTCCTCCATCTCACAAAACACACTCAATGATGCCGACTGCAGGAGGCATCAAATCAGTGAGTGTGTAAGCATCTCAGCGCTGGCAGGGGTCTCCATGCAGCTTCTCCAGCAACCAGGGCTGCATCAGGGTAGGTCCATGTGGCTTCTCCTCAGGGATGTCTTGCAGGAAGTGAGCCTTGCCAGTTGAAGCAGGGAACTGGCTAAGGCAGCCACACCCTGGTCTGACCATCAGAAAGCAAGGAGACCCGAGAACTAGAAAAGCGAGGCTCACCGAGCCATTTATCCCTCTGTCCTTCAATTAACCCCACATGTGTTTATCAGGCAAGTTGGCACAATAAACTTTATCTCATCAACCAACTCAGAGGTGAATCCATAGCAAGGCCTGGCAATCTGCTTTTAAAGATCACAAAATTGTAAACCCTATAGGGTGGAGCTATGCTCTGCACATGAGGTTGCTACAAACCAGAATTGATTCTACAGGAACTAGTTTAGTTTTCAGTTGTATCTGTGGATGCAATTCCATTAGGAAATAGAATTTTGTTATTCTAATGAGGGCATATCAGTATAGGACTTTTCTGTCAGTTGAACCATGGTAACTTTCCTGTATCTCTGAAGTTGGAAGCTATGCCACTGGTATCTCAAATACCAGCAGGCTCAACCATGTTGGGCACGTTTCTTTTTTTCTTTCTTTCTTTTTTTAAAAGTAAATACTATTTTCTGTTTCATTCATTTATTTTTAAATACTTTTATTGGGGGCTCTTACATCTCTCATGACAATCCATACATTCATTCAGTGTGTCAGGCACATTTGCACATATGCCGCCATCATCATTTTCAAAGCATTCTCTTCCCACTTGAGCCCTTGATATCAGTTCTCCATTTCTTCCCCCTCCCTCTCCCGCTCCCGCATGAACCCTTGATAAGTTATAGATTATTTTTTTCATATCTTACATTGTCCTCCGTCGCCTCTCCCCCACTTTTCTGTTATTCGTCCCCCTGGGAGGGGGTTCTATTGATCCTTGTGATCCATTCCCCCTTTCTCCACCCACTGTCCTCTAATCCTCCTGGCATCTCTCCTCTCCTTGTTGGCCCTGAGGGGTTTATCTATCCTAGATTCCTTGTATTGCAGGCTTTTTTCTGTAACAGTGTGCATGCTCTGGTGTAATCTGACTTGTAAGGTAGAATTGAGGACATGATAGTGGGGTGAAGGAAGCACCAAAGAGCTAGAGGAAAGTTATGTGTTTCATTGGTGTTATACTGCCTGCTGACTGGCTCATCTCTTCCCTGTTACCCCTCTGTGAGGGAATGTCCAATTGTCTACAGATGGGCATTGGTTCTCTACTCAATCCCCCCCCCCCCACCTCATTCACCTTGGGTATGATTTTATTGTGGGTCTTAGATGCCTGACACATGATCCCATCGACATCTCATGATCACACAGGCTGGTGTGCTTCCTCCATGTGGGCTTTATGGCTTCACTGCTTGTTTATCTTCGAGCCTTTAAGACCCCAGATGCTATATCTTTTGATAGCTTGGCACCATCAGCTTTCTTCACATTTGCTTATGCACCCATTTTGTCTTCAGTGATCATGTCGGGAAAGTGAGCATCACAGAATGCCAGATTGTTAGAACAAAATGCTCCTGTGTTAAAGGAGTACTTGAGTGTGTTTTTGCGTTAAGGGAGTACTTGAGTCGAGGTCCAATAGGTGGGCAGGTTTCTTCAGAGCGTTTGTACTAAGACATTATGAAGAAGGACCTGGCAATCTATTTCTTTTTTAAAAAAAGCCTATGCAACCTTATGAATAGCAAGAGAACATAGTCTGGTATAGTGCTGGAAGATGGATCCCTCCCTCAGGATGAAAGACATTCAAAATATAACTGGGAAGAGTTGTTTCCTCAAAGTAGAGTCAACTTTAAGGAGTGGGTAGAGTAAAGTCTTCAGGACCCCTCACTGGTTGATGCATGACACAAAATGTGATGAAACAGCTGGAAACATCCTTTAATAATCAGAACGTAGAATGTATGAAGAATGTTTATTTCATTGGTTTGATGTCAAGGAGCTGGTTCCAATTCATAGAGGCCCTGTGTACAGGGGCTTTCAAAAAGATCATGGAAAACTGGAATTAGATGGTGAAAATTTAAAAACATAACCTTTAATGTGCTTGACACAATGGATGTATGTATGGATTGTAATAATAGCTGTATGAGCCCCAGTAAAATTATTTTTAAAAAGAGAAAGAGCAGACCAGGCACACACACACACACACACAAGGAAGAGGAAATGAGGAAATGTACTGGGATCGATTATAGTAATGGATGCACAACTCTAAGAAGGTGGTTGAACTATTGAAATGTTCAGTATGTGAAATGCATGTTATTGAATTGTTAAAAAAAATAACCTATTAAAAATTTTTAAGTTCATGGAAAAATAAATACATAAAAAACAACCTTTTTTTCTCAGCACAATTTCCATCGATTAATTTGTGTATGCAATGATCCCTGTCATGTAGTCCAGCCTTAAAGAACTGAGGGTTCTGGGAATGGAACCATGTCAATGTAGTTGTTTTTTACATTAAATGAAGGAAAACAGGATCCCTTCAAAGATTAAAAAACGAAATCAGAAGGAGCCAAATCAAGACTGTAAGGCAGAGATGTCTAGTGATTTGCCATTGAAACTCACAGAATTGCCTTTGTTTGGTGAGGAAAAGGAGAAGAGCATTGTCAGGGTGCAGAAAGATTCTCTGATGAAGCTTTCCTGGGTAATTTTCTGTTAAAGCTTTGGCTAACTTTCTTTAAAAAACTTTCATCATAAGCAGATGTTATTCTTGAGCCCTCCAGAAAGTCATTAAGCAAAATCAAAAAAACTATTGCAATGACCTTTGCTCTTGACTGGTCTGCTTTTGTTTTGACTGGATCACTTTAACCTCTTGATGGCCATTGTTTTGATGGTGCTTTGTCTTCAGGATCATCCTAGTAATACCATGTTTCATTTCCTTTTACAATTAATTCTTCCTTTTACTTTCCGCTTGTCCCACTATCATGTTCAGTCTTCATTTGGGTTTAGTAATTCCTTGCTGCTATATTGCCCTTGATTAAGCCCCACTAGGCATTCTATGCCCCTCTCTACATTGATTTTAGTTCACTTGTTGTTCCCTTGTCCCTGGGTTGGTTCTCTAGCCCCACCCTCCCCTTCTCCCATATCCCCCCGGAACCACTGGTCCCGTTCTTTTCACCTCTGAATTGTTTATCCCCCTATCTTATCTAGATAGACATGCAGATACATTAATAAGCGCAAAAACCAGGCAAACTCAAACAGAACAAAGGAAGTCAAGACCAACAAAACAACAAAAGAAAGCCACTGTCAAAAATGGAAACGCCTATAAATAGTTCAAGTGTGTTTGTTGGCCTTTACGAGTATTTTCCAGTTGAGTCTGATGGGGTGCCATACTGTCTCCAAAGTCTATTTTTGGTATGCCCTGGGGTTTCATCACTTTACACCCCTTGCTGCTCTGTTGCATATCCTTAGTGCTTTTCCCCAGCGTGATGGGGTCAGATTGTGAAAAACTCCTGCACTATGTCTCCAGTGTTGTCCCCCGCAGCACTATGGTTTAGTGAGGGACGTCCTGTTTCGTGATGGGGCTGGTCTTATGGTTCTCTCTGTGCATTGTGTGCTTCGAGTAGGAACATCATCCTCTGGGCTTGGTGGGCCAGGATGTCTTCCCCTTCCTCCCTACCCCTTTCTGTTTCTCCCATGTGCTTGAATCAGACACACCCCTCTCCCCAAGCTGTAGGCCCAGTGCTCTCCTCTGAAGTGCATTCTTCTGGGGGTGGGGGATCCACATAGTTTGGATTGGGGATGGCCCCGCCTTTTACAATTTTTCCAGGAAATGCTTTAGGACATTGATTTCACTGGTTTAGAATTTTGATTGAAAGCTCTGCTCTTATCTTCAGCTGATCTGGACAATTTTGGCTCCATCAAGAAGAAAGTTTGCTCAACTTTATTTTTTTAGTCAGAAAGTGTGTAAGCTGAAGCAATTGAGATATTATGTTGTTGGCTATTGTGTCTGCTGTTAAGTGTTAATCTTCTTCAATTAGAGAATAAACAAGATTAATTTTATTCTCAAAATTGGCATGGATGGTCTGCCATTGTGGGCTTCTTCATCAACATCTAATCCCTTTTAAAAACAAATTACTCATTTTTAAATGATTGGTTTCTTTGGGGAATGTCCCTGAAAACTTTTGGTAAAACTGCAATGATTTCACCATTCTTCTACCCCCAAAATTTGATGTTTGCTCTTGTTTCAATTTTACCAAAATTCAATGTTGTTCTGAAAGGAGCTTTTTCAAACAAATATCTTGCTCTTCTTGATATCTCAAACTAAATGCCATTGTGCTGCTATCATGTTAGTATGAGTTTATTTCTGTGCCATAAAAAATTGAATTTCATGCATACTAGGGGGTATAAAAAAACTAAGATTTTTTTTCAAAGCTATGCATGCAAATTATTTTACAAAACAACCTTCAAAATACCTTTCATTATACTTGATATATTTGTCAATTCTGCAGTTCCATTATTGGAAACATTTTTCAAACTCATCTGTTTGGATGGTTGACCGCACCTTGCTCGTTTTTACTTCACCTCTTCAAAGTCCTTAAATTGCTGTCCTTTCATGTCTCTCTTCACTCACAGAAACAAAAAGAAGTCGCACAAAGTGAGGACAAGTGAGTCAGGTGCATGGGGCAAGAGGCATGCAGTTTTTGCCCCACATTGGCACACTGAGATGGCTGTGTGAGCAGGTGCATTGTTGTGTTGGCAAAACCAATCCCCCATCTGCCACCAATCAGGCCTTTTTTGTTGTACACTGTTACCCTATCTTTTCAGAACCTCTAAATAGAAAGCCTGATTAACAGTCTGACCTGGTGGAACAAACTCCAAATGCACTATCTCCCTCACATAAAAAAACAAAATTAACAAATGAGCATCGTCTTGATCTTTGATTTCACTTAACAAGCTTTTTTTGGGGTGGGGGGGCAGCAAGGTGACGATGGCGTCTTCCACTGGCTTGATTGAAGTTTGCTTTCAGGGTCGTTAGAATAGCACCATGTCTCGTCACCAGTAATGACCTTGGGAAAAGGGCTGGGTTATTCAGAGCTGTTCTTTTAAAGCATGGGATGCTTGTACTCGACACCCTTCTTCCTGCTCAGTCAGAACTCAAGGCACAAATTTCGCAGCGAATCTTCTCATTGCAAAATCTTCCATTAAAATTCACTGAGCTGAGCTCCAAGACCGTCCAGGTAACTTCCCATCTCTTCAACGGTCTGTTGTCGGTCTTCAAGCACAAGTGCACACATTTTGTCAACAATTTTGTCTGTTTGGGAAGTTGACAGATGTCCAAAATGAGAGTTTGTCATCATTCCACATTTCACCTTTTTTAAAGCAAGAAAACCACTGTTACACTTGAGTTTTCCCAATAGTGTTGTACTTGTAAACTGTGTTCAACATCACAACAGTTTCTGTGGCATTTTATCAGAGTAGCAAACAAAATTTCACAACCATGGTCTGTGAATTGGCTATTACAAAAAATGAGGGTGGAGTGATACTGTTTTTTCAAAACAGTAATTGTGACCTTCCTAGCTGTGCTACTGGGTGCACTAACTCCAAATGAGTTGTTCAATGCTCATCTGGCAGGAAAAATGCATACTACAAAAGTTCTGCCTAGCGGACCTTTTTTCCATTTGGGGGTGGGGGGAAGGGGAGAACCCCTTATAGTTTTTTCTTAATATAAATTTTATATTACCTTTTTAATGATTCCTCATGCAACAGAATGAAACACTGCTCAATCCTGTATCATCCTTGCAATCATTGTTTTGGGTAAGGCCAATACTGGCGATGCTGTGTATTGACATTTCATTACGTCTTTCTCTCTTTTGATGACCAGCCACTTTACCAACCAGAGATTATCTCTTCCTGGTGACATTTACAATGTGTAGACAAAATCCCATCATCCTAGATTTTAAGAAGCATTCTGGCTGCACTTCTTCCAAGAAAGATATTTACTTCTTGCAAGACAGTTCATGGCATATTCAGATACTTTGCCAAGACTATGATTCAAAGGCATCGACTCTTGGTTGCTCTTTTTCAATTCAGTTTCTAGCTCTCACATGCATATGAAGCAAGGCTGGGATCAGGAGCACCGCACTGTTTGAAGTACAAAGTATGAATCTAAGAAAATGGCAAGTTGTGAAAAGTGAAATGAAACAATTCAAGACAGATCGGGAGCTGTTATGCTAATTTGTGAACTGAAAAGTACTGGCATTGCTCATTTTGAGTCAGACAATCAGGGTCTACTATGCAGGAATGGCAAATTGAAGAGTGGGATCATGTTTATGGTTTAAAAGGATAGGTCAATATCAACCCTGAAACACAACACTGTCAGCAATAGGATAATATCCATATGCTTACAAGGAAGACTAGGTAATACAGTGATTATTCAAATTTATGCAGTAACCATTAATGCCAAAGATGAAGAAATTGAGGAATTCTACCGACTTCTGCAGTCTGATATTGATCAAACATGAATATCAGGATGCACTGATCATTCTTTTTTTAAAATATCATTTTTGGGGGGCTTTTACAACTGTTATAACAATCCATACAGTAATTATATCATGCATATTTGTACATGTTGTCACCATCATTTTCTAAATATTTACTTTCTATTTGAGCCCTCGGTATCAGTTCCTCTTTTTCCCCTCCTTCTCACACCTTCGTGACCCCTTGATAAATTATATTCACATCTTACACCAACCGCTGTCTCCCTTCACCCTTGTTTCTGTTGTTCATCCCCCAAGGGGGTTAAGGGGGTGTTGTGTCAATCACTGCAATCGGTTCCCACCTTCCCCCTACCCTCCTGGTATTGCTCCTCCCATTTATGTTCCTGAGGGGCTTATCTGACCTGGATTTGTGTGTCATGAGCTCTTATCTGTACCAGAGTACATGTTCCAGTCTAGCCAGAATTGAAAGCCAGGACTGGGGTCATGACAGTGGGGGGTGAGGAAGTCTCAAAGAACCAGAGGAATATTGCGTGTTGCAGCCATGCTATACTGTACCCTAGTTGACTCATCCTTTACTTGTGACCCTTCTGTGAGGGAATGTCCTATATTCTACCAATGAGTTTTGGGTCTCTGCTCCAACTCTCCCTTGTTCTCAACAATTTATTTTATTGTTCATTTGTTTTGGGGTCTTCTGATGCCTATTACCTAATCCCATCGATACCCCATGATCACACAGGCTGGTGTGCTTCTTCCATGTGGGCTTATGACTTCTCTGCTAGATGGCTGCTTGTTTAACTTCAAGCCTTTAAGACCCTAGATGCTGTATCTTTTGATATCTGAGAACTATCAGCTTTCTTTACCATGCTTGCTTGTGTACCCTTTTTGTCTTCAGTGATCATGTTGGATGAGCATCACAGAATGCCAGGTTGTTAGAACAACGTGTCCTTGCATTGAGGGAGGGCTTGAGCAGAGGCTGAAAGTCCGTCAACTTCCTCCATGTATTGCCATATAAATATATGTACATAGGCCAACACATCTATTTTTATGAATATATTTACATATGTACATACTTACCTATATCCAGCTTTGCTTCCTAGATCTTTCCTGTTTCCTTTTACCTTCCTCCTGCCCCACCATCACGCTCACCCTTTTACTGCTTCTTAGTAATTCCTCTCAGCTAGATTGCTGTTTCTCCAACACCCCCAGGATCCCTATGTCCTCCTTGTAGATTTTAATTCCCTAGTTGTTCCTCTGTTTATAGTGTTGTTTGCTCACCACTCTTTTCCCCTGGCTTTTCCTCCCCCAAAGTTCCTCCTGAACCATAAGTCCCATTGTTTTCTCCTCAGGCTTGCTTCCCTTGCCTATCTTATATAGATAGGTAGGCAAAACAATAACAGACAGGCCCACCCCAATCCCAACGTGGACAGGCACCCCTCACATCAGAAAAATTTACTTCAGAGGACAGCACTGAAAATACAGCTCAGGGAAAGGGACATGTCTGAACAGAGTACATGGGAGCAAATTAAGTGGGTGGAAGAGAGAGCGGAGCACATCGTGGCCCACTAAGCCTTGAGGACAAAATCCCCACTCAGAGCAGCCAATGCACTGAGAGGACCATAGGGCCAGCCCCACTACAAGACAAGACATCCCTCACTGACCCATAGCCCTACAGGGACAACACTGGAGACACATTGTGGGAATTGCACCCGATCTGACCCCACCACACCAAGGCAAAACACTAAGGGTGTGCAACAGAACAGCAAGGGGAGCAGAGCAAGGAAGTCTGGAGGGGATACCAAGAATAGATTTGGGGCCAGGGCATGGCACCCCATCAGACTCAACTGGAAAACACTCCTAAAGGTCAAGAAACAGACTTTGAACTATTTATGAACTATGTATAGGCTTTTCGTTTTTTTGTCATTAATTTTTTGTTTTTTCTTTTGTTGCTTTGTTTTTGCTGTCTTGTTTTGTGCATATTATTATCTCTGCAGGTCTATCTAGATAAGATAGGCGGGATAAGCAATCTGGAGGAGACAATGGACTGATGGTTCTGGGGGACATGGGATAGGGGGAGGTGGGGGAATCGAAGTGGACGTTAACAAACCCAGGGACAAGGGAACAACAAATGATCCAAAGTTGGTGGCAAGGAGGGTGTGAGAGGCCTGGTAGGGCTTGATCAAGGGCAATGTAACCAAGAGGAATTACTGAAACCCAAATGAAGGCTGAGCATGATAGTGGGACAAGAGGACAGTAAAAGGAAATAGAAGAGCTAGGAGGCAAAGGGCAATTATAGAGGTCTAAATACAGGCATGTACATATGTAAATATATTTATATATGATGATGAGGAAATAAATCTATGTGCATATATGTATAGATTTAGTATTAAGGTACCAGATGGATATTGGGCCTCCACTCAAGTACTCCTTCAATGCAAGAACACTTTTTTCCATTAAACTGGCATTCCATGATGCTCACCTTCCCAACATGATCTCTGAAGAAAAGTGGGTGCATAAACAAATGTGGTGAAGAAAACTGATGGTGCCTGGCTATCAAAAGATATAGCGTCTGGGGTCTTAAAGGCTTGAAGATAAACAAGCAACAAATCCCACATAGAAGAAGCACACCAGTCTGTGTGATCATGATGTGTCGATGGGATCAGGTATTAGGCATCAAAGAACAAAAATTCCTATCGTCGTGAATGAGGGGAGTATGGGGTGAGGACCCAAAGCCCATCTGTAGGCAACTGGACATCCCCTTACAGAAAAGTCACAAGGAGGAGACGAGACAGTCAAGGTGCAGTGTAGCAACGATGAAACATACAACTTTCCTTCAATTCTTTAATGCTTCCTCCCACCGCCCTTCCCACCGCACCTAATTTCAACCCCAATTACCTGCCCCCCCTCTGCCTGCCACCACCACTGTCATGATCCCATTTTACCTTACAAATCCAGCTAGACCAGAGGATGTATACTGGTACAGATAGGAACTGGAAACTCAGGGAATCTAGGACATATGAACCCCTCAGGACCAGTGGTGAGAGTGGCAATACCAGGAGGGTGGAGGAAAGGTGGGGTAGAAAGGGGGAACCAACCACAAGGATCTACATATAACCCCCTCCCTGGAAAACAGACAACAGAAAAGTGGGTGGAGACATCGGACAGTATAAGACATGACAAAATAATAATAATTTATAAATTATCAAGGGTTTGTGAGGGAGATGGCACAGGAAGGGAGGGGGGAAATGAGGAGCTGATACCAAGGGCTCAAGTAGAAAGAAAATGTTTTGAGAATGGTGATGGCAACAAATGTACAAATGTGCTTGACACAATGAATGTATGTATGGGTTGTGATAAGAGTTGTATGAGTCCCCAATAAAATGATTTAAAGAAACAAAAACATAACAATAAAAGCAACAGAACAAAAAAGAACGATTGGAAAGGATGAATTTTAAAAAAACACCCCAAAAAAGCATTGATACTTACACATCTGTCTACTGACCTTTATGTCTATCTCCCCACAAGTCCTGGGGGCGTCCTGGGGACAGCCCTTTTAAGCCAGAAGTCTATTTTTGAGGGCTCCTCAGGGACTTTGTGGCTTGGTCTTGCTCCCATTGCTGATCTGTTATGTTCCCTTCACACTGGTAATTCTTGGTAATGGGCATGTGTACACAGGAAGTAATCAGGAGTTAGGAAATATATGATCTTGGATATGACATAAATTACACTAGAGATTAAATGATAGAACTTTGTAAGACCAGCAACATAATAACTGCAAATGCCTTTTTCAACTACATAAATACAGGGAGCAACTACACCTGCGGATCTCCCTAGATGGAATACTCAGGAATCAAATCAAGTACATAAGTGGAAAGAGATGATGAAGTTCAGTATCATCAATCAAAACAAGGCTAGCTGCCAACTGCTGAACAGATCATCAATTGCTCAAATGCCAATTGAAGTTGAAGCTGAGCAAAATTTTAAAAACCAAGAGAGCTCACATACAATCTTGAGTACACTCAGGGTAAATGTGGGGATTACCTCAGGAAAGGCTGTCATACATTGAACACCAATGACCACACACAGGACGAGCTGTGGGATGACATCAAGGGCATCATGCATGAATAAAGCGAAATGTTTTAAAGAAAAGTTAAACCACCCCCAAAGAGAGACAAAACTGGATGTCAGAAGTGACTCTGAAACACAGAGTAGATAAAGCAAATGGACATACATGATGAAGAGAGTTGAATAGATTTCAAAAGGGGTTTGAGAAGACAAAGTAAAGCACTAAAATGAGATGTGTGATGACCTCAAGTTAGAGAACCTGACGGGAAGCACACACTTGACATTTCTGAAAATGAAAAAACTGATTTTTTAAAAATCGGTCCTCAAAATGCAATATTGAAAGATTTTGTGAGCAAAATATTTGATGAAACTGGAAGCATCAAAAGATGGAAGGAATCCAGTCACTGTACAAAAAAAAAAAAACATCAACTGGTTGATGCCCAATCATTTCAAGAGATAGAATATGACCAAGAACCAATGGTAATGGAAGAAAAAAGTCAAGCACACTGAAGACATTCTGAAAAAAAGAAGTTTCCAGAAGTTGACAGGACATCAACGGAGATATTTCAACAAGGAAATACAAGGCTATAAATCCTTACTTGTCTGTGCCAACGAGTTTTGAAGACAGAGACCTGGCTGACTGACTAAAAGAGATTGATATTTGTGCCCATTCCAAAGAAAAGTGATAAAACGTAATAAAAATTATTGACCAATATAAACATCACATACAAGTAAAATTATTAAAGTGTATGTTAATAAGGAAGAGCTCAAAACTAAAGCCAGATTCACAAAAGAACATGGACTAGGTGATATTATTAATACAGAAGGATCCTGGCTGAAACCAGAAAGAGGTTTACCTGTGTTTCACTGGCTATTCAAGGGCATTCAACTGTGTAGATTATGGATAAAGCCTTAAAACAAGCAGCCATCCAAGTTAGGCACCAACTAAGTTCACATGGAAGAAGCACACCAGCTTGTGTAATCCAAAGATTGTAAATAATGAAATCCCAATCCCAAGGCAGCAATGGTATCAGAGTTTAAACTGTGAACGCTTGGTTTGCAGTAGACTATGGATGACAGTGGAAGTCCAAAATTCATTTGTGGGTTCCCCGTGTGAATTACACTCTGACCACAGTGGAGAAGAACATAAATGACTTTGCTATCAGACATGGAGAATTGTAACGTTAACTACAGCAGATGTAGTTAGGTTAAAGTGCAATACCTTATTATTTGATATCCCCCTTGACCCATTTTAAAGTTGTTTCAGACTATGTGGACAGCCTCCCCCCTCCCCCCACCTCCCCACAGAAGAATTCACTTCAGAGGACAGCACTGAAGCTACAGCTCAGGGAAAGGGATATGTCTGATCAGAACACACAGGAGAAAATGAAGGGGGAGGAAGTGAAATTGGAGCACACCCTGGCTCACCAAACCCTGAGGATGATATTCCTGCTCAGAGCAGCCAATGCATGGAAAGGACCATAGGCCCGGCCCCATTTCAAGACACAACATCCCTCACTGACCCATAGCCCTACGGGGTCAGCACTGGACACAGTGTGGGAATTGTGCCGGATCTGACCCTACCACACCAAGGCAAAACACGAAGGATGCGCAGCAGAACAAGGGGAGCAGAGGAGCAAAGCCCGGAGAGAACAGCAAACATAAGACTCTGAGGCCAAGGCGTGGCACCCCATCAGACACGACTGGAAAGCACTCCTAAAGGTCAACAAACAGATCTTGAACCACTTATAGGCTTTTCTTTTGTTGTTGTTTTGTTTCCTATTGTTGCTTTGTTTTTCTCTGTCTTGTGTTTGTGCATATTATTATCTCTGCAGGTCTATCTAGATAAGATAGGTGGGATAAACAATCTGGAGGAGAAAACAATGAACCGACATTTCTGGGGGGGCCAAGGAAGAAAGGGAGCCAGGGGGATGGAAGTGGGTGTTAAAACAAACCCAGGAACAAGGGAACAACAGGAATGTGACAGGTTTGCATGTGGTCCCTACATATGGTTAATCTGTATGTTGAGCAAATAATCCAAGAAGCTGAGATATATGAAGGAGGTGGCACCAGGATTGGAAGAAGCTCATTAACCTGTAATATGCAGATAATATAACCTTGCTTGCTGACGGTGAAGACTTGATGCATATATTGGTGAGAATCAAGGCTGGATTATGCCTAAACATACAGAAAACAAAAATACAACTAGACCAATAGGCAATATCATGATAAATGGAGACTATACTTAAGTTGTCAATTATTTCATTTTTCTTAGGTTCACAATCAACATTCATAAAAGGAGCAGTCAAGAAGTCAAATAATACATTTCACTGGGAAAATCTGTGCACAAACCCTCATAAAAGTGTTACGTTGAGGAGTAAGGTCCCCCCAAACCACACCATGGCATTGTCAGTTGCCTCGTGCACGTAAAAGCTGGACAATGGATAAGGACGACTGAAGAATAATCAACGTCGCTGAATTATGGTGCTGATGAAGAATAATGGATAGGTCATGGCTGCCACAAGAACAAATTTGGTTAGAAATAAATATAGCAAAAATTTTTTTTAGCTGTAAGGATGGTGAGACTTTGTCTCTCATGTTGCTGTTATTGTTAGGTACCATCTAGTCAGTTCCTACCCACAGCTACCTGATGCACAACAGAACAAAACACTGCCCAGTCCTGCGCTATCCTCTCAAGTCTTCCTGTGCTTGAACCCATTGTTGCAGCCACTGTGTGGATCCATCTCCTCGAGGGCCTTTCCTGTTTTTCACTGGCCCTCTACTTTACCAGGCATGAGGATGTCCTTCTCCAGGAACTCAACTCTCCTGACATGGCCAAAGTACGTAAGACAAAGTCTTGCCATCCTTGCTTTTAGGGCGCACTCTGGCAGTTCCTCTTCCAATATAGATCAGTTTGTCTTTTAAGCAGTCCATGGTATTTTCAATATTCTTCTCCACCACCACAATTTATTACTTTTATTTGTAGGTTGTTATTTTGGTTTGGGGTTTTTTTTAAATGTATAGTCATCACATCAGATTTTCTTTCCTGGAGGTCTTCTTTAATCCCTTCAGATTGCATTAGGGCATTCCCTCCGGGTCCCTGGAAGTCTTCTCTAGGCTGGGAGCTTGGGGAGTAGGCTGTCTCCCTGGCCTGACCCTGCAGGCTTGCAGTCAGGAAGGTGCTTGGCTATTATTGAGATCTAGCGCTACTGAATGGAAAGTGAACACCCCCCATTAATGCCTGCTGGCTGTAGCTTCCACATCAACCCTGGCCCAAAGCCATGCAAACTGCTACTGCAGGTCCCTAGCTCCCAGGGTCCTCAGAAGTCATCATCATCACAGATGTCAAGGTACACATCAAAAGCCTCCCTGTTGCAGTTTCCATTCGGAGTGAAGACGTATTTGTGGAATGTCCCGTCTACACAGATGGCAATGACGGAGTTGACATTCTGGGAAGTATTGCGTCCAAAGGCGCAGATGCAGGCAGACTCGGCAGGCACCGTGAAGCTCGCCAGGCTCCATTGAGAGTCCACGTACTGCCCAATCATAGGCCCCACTTTGCCCACACGAGCCAGCGCTGAGCGGCGGTTGAGGCGGGTGTCCTTGAGAGCAAAGATGTGCACCGTGCCCTTATCGCTGGAGGCGCACAGGAAGGAGGAGTCATGGCTGAAGTTGATGCAGTACACGGTGGCCGGGTCCGCGCCTCGGCGCAGTTCCACCAGTTTCTCCTTGGACTGTGTGTCAAAAAGGCGGATAAGGGTGCCCTTCTGGGAGGCCGAGGCCACGACAGTGCCTGGCTGGTTCAGGGACACGCAGGCGATCTCACTCTGATGCGCGTGGATGGTGGAGGGCGCGGACGAAGTCCCAGGCTTTGCGTTCGCCAGGTCCACCAGCTGCAGACTCCCGCACTTGTGTCCCGGGAACACGAGCAGTTGTTTCTCCAGGCCGGGGCAGAGGTCACAGAGCCCCTTGGGGTTGTCCCGGGTGTCAAACTCAAAGAGCTTCCGGGGACGGTCGGGGAAGGAGTACACGTAGACGCGGTGCCGCAGCACCGTCACAATCTTGTCGTGGCGCATGCGCACCGCCAGCACCGGCTGGGGGAAGGTGAACTCCAGCACCAGCTTGTCCTTAGAGTCCTTGCCTTCTCGGGCGTCGTCCCAGATCGCCACCGAGATCTCCGAGAACTTGGGGCTGCTCCCGCCGCCCACCAGGGCCAGCAGATTGGAGCGGTGCAGCATCTCCACCAGGCCCGTGCCGCCTACCTGCTCGCGGTCCAGATGCCCCTTCTCCACCAGCGGCTCCACGTTGTAGATGCGCACGCCCGTCGCCATGGCGCAGCAGAAACAGCTCTGGTCTTGGTTGAAGCGCAGGCTGGTCACGCCGCGAGGCGACTGCTGCGTCATGGTCCAGGATTGCTCTCCGTGCCCCCGCGCGTCCCTGACACCCCGGCTCTCGGTCTCCGTGCCACCGTGCCGCCCGCGGCCCGGCTTACAGAGCTCTCGGGACCTGGCGGCCGGCTCGCGGCTCCGCTGTTTACATCAGGTCCCACTTCCGGGGAGGGCGCTGGTGACCGGAAATGACTCATTCAGGCCGGAACTTCAGACCATCTTCCGCACCACCGTGTACATGGCGTCTACTCTTCTACGGCTTTCTTGATTCGGTGTCCAACTTCCACAAGCGTATCATACAGTGGAGAATACCGTGGCTTCGGTCAGGCACGCCTTAGCCTTCAAAGTATTACTCTTGCTTTTCAAGGCTCTAAAGAGGTTTTGTGGAGCAGATTGAGCTAATGCGCCCTGTGTGGCTTTTGATCTCTTTGTGGTGTGCGTGTGGAACTTATACATAAATCAGAGGCAGTTACGTGAACAGAACAAGGAACAGGAATGGTGTGTGACAGAGTCGTATCCTGCCATCATTTTTATTCCATCTGTATGCTGAGCAAATAATCAGAGAAACTGGGAGGAAAGTCAAGGGAAATAGAGGAAAGAGCTGGGAGGCAAAGGGAGTTTATAGAGGTCAAGATAAAGACATGTATAGATGTAAAAATATTTATATATGAGGATGGTGAAATAGTTCTATGTGCATATATTTGTAGGTTTAGTATTAAGCGGGTAGCAGAAGGACATTGGCCTCCACTCAAGTACTCCCTCAATGCAAGAATATTTTCTTCTATTAAATTGGCATTCTATGATGAGCACCTTCCCGACACAACTGCTGAAGACAAAGCGGGTGAACAACTAAATGTGGTAAAGAAAGCTGATGGTGCCTGGCTATCAAAAGATATAGCATCTGGGGTCTTAAAGGCTTGAAGGTAAACTAGCGGCCATCTAGCTCAGAAGCATGGAAGGAGCCCACATGGAAGAAGCACACCAGCCTATGCGATCACGAGGTGTTGAAGGGATCAGTTATCAGGCATCAAAAAACAAAAAATCATATTATTGTATGCTCACCTCCATGATACAATCGCTGAAGACAAATGGGTGCATAAGCAAATGTGGTGAAGAAAGCTGATGGTGCCCAGCTATCAAAAGATATGGTGTCTGGGGTCTTAAAAGCTTGAAGATAAACAAGCAGCAATCTAGCTCAGAAGCAACAAAACCCACATGGAAGAAGCACAGCAGCCTGTGCGATCATGAGTTGTCGAAGGGATCAGGTATCAGGCATCAGAACAAAAAATCTTACCATAGTGAATGAGGGGGGAAGTACAGAGTGGAGACACAATGCCCATTTGTAGGCCACTGGAGATCCCCTTGCAGAGGGGTCTAGGGGAGATGAGTCACTCAGGGTGCAGTGTAGCAACAATGAAAACTACAACTTTCCTCTAGTTCCTAAATGCTTCCCAACCCTCACCCCCACCCCCATACACACTATCATGATCCCAATTCTACCTTGCAAATCTGGCTAGACCAGAGGATGGACACTGGTGCAGATAGGAACCAGAAACACAGGGAATCCAGGGCAGATGATCCCTTCAGGACCAGTGGTGTGAGTGGCGATATTGGGAAAGTCAAGGGAGGGTGGGTTGGAAAGGGGGACCCTATTACAAGGATCTACAATTGACCTCCTCCCTGGGGGACGGACAACAGAAAAGTGGGTGAAGGGAGACATCAGGGTAAGATATAACAAAATAATAATTTATAAATTATCAAGGGATCATGAGGGAGGGGGAGCAGGGAGGGAGGGGAAAAAATGAGGAACTGATGCCAGGGGCTTAAGTGGAGAGCAAATGTTTTGAGAATGATGAGGGCAATGAATGTGAAAATGTGCTTTACACAATTGATGTATGTATGGATTGTGATAGGAGTTGTATGAGCCCCTAATTAAATGATTAAAAAATTCCCTCCCCCCTAAAAATCAGAGAAACTGGCTTATATGAAGAAAGTGGCATCAGGATTGGAGGTAGGCTTAGTAATAGCCTGCAATATACAGATGGCACACCTTGCTTGCTGGAAGTGAGGAGTACTTGAGGACCTGCTGGTGAAGATCAAGGATTGCAGCCTTCAGTAAAGAAGACCCAAATCCTCACCACTGACAACAAATGACATCATGATAAGTGGAGAAAAGGTTGAAGTTGCCAAGGATTGTTTTCTTGCTTGGATCCACAATCAACGTTGATGGAAGCAGAAGTCAAGAGCAAAAGACAAGTTGTCTCATACTTTGGGAATCTTATCAGAAGGTACCCGTTCTTGGAGCATGGCGTCATTCTTGGTAAAGTAGAGGATCAGCATCAAACATAAAAGAGTCCCTGGAGGAGATAGATTGACACAACAGCTGCAATAATAGACTCAAACATCACAATGACTGGGAGTATGGTGCAGGTCAGGGCAGTATTTTGTTCTATTGCACACAGGTGGTGTTGCTATGAGTCAGAACTGACTCAACAGCCTTAACACAACCATCAGTGCAGGATGAATCCTGAACCTAATTATTTCTGAGTGGGCAGCTCAAACACAGAAAAGCAAGTACAAAAAGGAAGAGGGGGCAAATGTCACAAGACAATTGTTAGAGCATCTAAAGCATCGAAGAATGCCCGGGCTATGCAGGCTGAGATGAGGATCTTCCCCCAGAGTTAACACAGAGCATTCTTCGAAAGCTGGTGCCCTGAATTTGGACCTCCAGCCTCTTCAACTCTGAGAAAATAAATACCTGGGATGAAAAGTCACCTAGTAGTGTTCTGTCACAATAAAACCCAAATTCAAAAATCATTGCTATTGAGTCAATTCCGGCTTATAGTAACCTTATAGAACAGAGTAGAACTGCTCCTGTGGGTTCCCAAGGCTGCGAATCTTCACAGGTAGAAAGCTTCATCATTCTCTTGTGGCATGCCTGGTGGTTTTGAACTGCTGACCCTGCATTTAGCAGTCCAATGCATAACCCATTGTGCCAACAAATCAAAACAAAGCCAAGCTCCCTGCTATGGAGTAGAAGCAACCCTACAGTTACAGCAACCCTATAGGACAGGGTAGAACTACTTCTGTGAAATTCTGAGACTGTAACTCTTTACAGGAGTAGAAAGCACCATCTTTCTCCCAAATGGCTGCTGGTGGTTTTGAACTGTTGACCTTCCATTTAGAAGCCAAACTCATAACCATTACGCTACCAGGGTTCCTTCTGATGTGACAGTAGCAGTAAACGAAAGACACCCTTACCGTGACTCAGTTTTCTAATCTGTGAAATGAGACTATATTTGTATACACTCCCTTGTGCATAGAAGCAGAACCACTGAATAGCAAGTTAAGCACATTGACTTAACCAAACTAAACCACATCCACTGCCGTGGAGTTCATTACAACTCATAGCAACCCTATACAAGGTTTCAGAGGCTGGGGATTCCTTTAGGAGGAGAAAGCCTCAACTTTCCCCCATTGAGTAGCTGCTGGGCTTAAACCTCAGACCTGGTAGTTAGCAGCCCAACAGTGACCCAATAGTGCTTCCAGGGTTCCTTTTAAATTTACTAGGTATTGCCAATCAACTTTTCAAAGCTCTATTAATCGATAGCCTCACCAGTAGTGCCAATCCCCTCTTATACTTCTACTAATTGATATCCTCACATTATTTGTTCTCCTTTTTGACACATTGTAAATTTGTTCTAGTCTATTTTCTTCTTGATTGAAGTCTTTATCTGTTTTATTTTGTTATTGCTGTTGTTTTATATATTTGCTTATATGAAATCCAGGATACATAAATTTTGGGTTTAGTAACTGCATTAAGACTGCCTTAGACATTGGACAGTGTAAGATTTGGAAAAAAATATACATTATTAAGAGTTCGAGGGAGGGAGGGGAAAAACTGATGAGCTGATACCAAGGGTTCAAGTAGTTTTGAGAATGATGATGGCAACAGATGTACAAATGTGCTTGACACAATGGATGGATTGTGATAAGAGTTGTACAAGCCCCCAATGAAATGATTTTTTTTTTTAAGTCTGTCTTAGGGGTGTAGTCGGAGGAGTTTGGGGGAAAGGGGAAGCCAATAATAATGAAACATGAAAGAAGAAAATGTTCTAAAATTGGTTGTGGTGATTGCACAATCTTTTTAATATGATTAAACCACTGACTTATATGATAGGTTGATTATATGTCCATAAAACAGTTATTAAAAATGGACTTGATGGCATCCCATGGCAACAGTGTAGAGACTGGGCTACAAGCCCTAAATTCCTTTCCACGGTTTGTCAAGGCAACACTCTATATCTCTTGTAAGATCTGATTCTTTAAAGATTAGAATGTAAGCGGCTTCTCCTTGTAATTCAATCTTAAGCCTCTCTCTCAGTTACAGGCCCAGGTGCACAACCTTGATCATTTAAAGAATGTTTAATTTCCCCATTGTTTCCTACTTCTGTTTTGACTTCTGTTTATTTCAATGCAATTTTAAATTCTAAATTTCAATTTGTCTGGACATTGCGGAAAATGTATAACTTATTTACTGATAGCAAAAAATGTCAACAGAAACTCATTTAATTTTGATAGACTATTACATTATATAATAATTTAATATAAAAATAATTTTTAAATAACTTAATTATAATTGGTAATGTTTAGTGAAAGAAACACCAAGTAATAAGCAAATGAAAAGCATTAACTTGAGCAATTCTGAAAACATGAAAAAAGGAAGTACACAAACAACTAAAGACATTATAATTTTATGGTAATTATCTTAGATATCCATAATTCCACAGATATAATAGGAAATATGATGATAAAATGCTATGAACAAATAAGGACATTTTGTTTCATTATTTGTTTTCAAAATTTACCACCATCCTATAAATAGGACCCTCTTTTAAATAGTACCCTCTTTTAAATAGTACCCAGGAGACCTGGTGGCATAGTGGTTTACAAGTTGTGCTGCTAACCCCAGGGTCAGCAGCTCAAAACTACCTGGAAGCACAAGGGAGAAAAATGAGACTTTCTACTCCCATAAAGATTTATAGTCTCAGAACCCCACAGGGGCAGTTCTACTCTGTCCTGCATGGTTGTGACAAATTGGAATCAACTCCATAGCAGTGAGTTGTTTTATTTTTAAAATAGCATCCATTACTTGTGAAGACAGATTGACTACAAATAGATGCAGTATACTGTTGTTCTTCTTAGATGCCATCAAGTCAACTTTGACCCATAGCTACCTCATGCTTAACAGAATGAAACACTGCCCCCATCTGGTGTCGTCCTCCCAATGCTTCCTCTGCCTGAGCCCATTGAGGCAGCCACTGGGCTCATCCGTCACAGGGCCTTCCTCTGTTCTGCCGCACCTCCACTTTATCAGACAGGATGTCCTTTTCCGGGGACTGGTTGATCCTCCTGATATGTCCAAAGTATGCAAGACAAATCTCGCCATCCGTGCCTCCAAAGAGGACTCTGGCTGTTCTTCTTCCAACACAGACTGGCTTGTCCTTTCAGCAGTCCACGGTTCATTTGCTATTCTTCTCCAGCGCCACAATTCCAATGCCTGGACTCTTCTAGTGTCTTCCTTATTCAGTGTCCAACTTTCACATATATACGAGGCAATGAAAAACACACTGGCGGCCCCTGTCACTGAGCCGCCCTGGACGCTTCTGCATCCTCCTCCTTGAGCCTCCTCGAACCCCCTTGCCACCGGACGCTCAGCCCTCTGCGCCCGCCTTCTCCTTCAGGCCGTGTCCGCAAGGAAAAGGAATTGAATCGTGTGCCCGCTATCCAGAACCTCCTTTCTTTCGACCCCTTTGCTGATGCCAGTAAGGGTGATGACCTGCTTCCCGTGGGGACCGAAGATTATATACATATAAAAATTCAGCAGCGCAACGGCAGGAAGACCCTGACCACTGTCCAAGGGATCGCTGATGACTATGACACAAAGAAGCTAGTGAAGGCCTTTAAGAAGAAGTTTGCCTGCAATGGAACTGTGATTGAGCATCCAGAATACAGAGCAGTGATTCAGCTCCAGGGTGACCAGCTCCAGGGTGGCTCAGCTCCAATGTGACACAGCTATGTGATGACAGCACATGCTGCTGGGGAAATGCAAGCACATATGCCAGTTCTTTGTAGACATCGGACTGGCTAAGGACGACCAGCTGAAGGTGCATGGGTTTTAAGTGCTTGTGGGGGTGTCCTTGCAATGAGTAGAAAATTCCCCTTTTGTCCCTTGAGCTTGTACTTCAGAGGGTAAGTCAAGAAGTTTTAATCCTTGAGCTCCAGTTCTGTCCGCACAATCAGTGGGTGACAGCAGACAAGTCCTCTCACTAATACCCTTAGTCTCTTTAGGGCACCCTAAAAAAATAATAAAAAGCACACTTGTTGCACAATGGAAAAAAAGAAAGAAAAACACACTGGCCAGGGTCAGGCACAACTGAGTCCTAAACGTAACATTCTTGCGCAGCAGATTTGCCTAATCAATATATTCTTGATCTCTTGACTGCGGCTTCCATGAGCACTGGTTGTGGATCTAAGCAACACACAATCCTTGACAACGTCAACCTTTTCTCCCTTTATCATGATGCTATTTATTGGTCCAGTTGTGAGGATTTGGGTCTGTTTTACAATGAGTTGTAATTACAACTGAAGGCTGAAATCCTTGAACTTCACCAGCAAGTGCTTAATTTCCTCCTCACTTTCAACAAGCAAGGTTATGTCATGTGCATACCACGGGTTGTTAATAAGCCTCCCGCCAAACCAGATGCCACACTCTTCTTCACATAATCCAGGGATTTGCTCAACATTCTGACTGTATCTTTTCCAAGACAGATTTATTGTGTTTCTGGCATTCCACAGTACTCTGGCAGTCCACTGGTAGTACTGTTAGGTAAGGGCTGAACTGCTAACCTCAAGGTTGCATGTTTGAATCAACCAGCTGCTCTTCCAGAGAAAAAATGAAGTTATTTGCTCCCATAAAGATTTACAGTCATGGACATTTTCTATAGGTTTCTATTTGATGCAAGCAGTAAGTGTGCAAATAGTCTTATAAAAAGTGTGAAATCATTTGAGAATTATCAAATGTGACACAGCTATGTGATGACAGCACATGCTGCTGGGGAAATGCCACTGAAAGACTTGACTGGCACAGGTTTGGCAGACGTCCCATCGGCGAGGAGTGCAGAAACTGTGGGGAGTTCAGTAAAGCAAAGCACAACTGAAGTATGCTTGTAAACTTCAACACAGCGGCCATACTCAATCTGTGCAAACGGTCGTAAAACTTAGCAGGAAACAAATCCTCATCCAAACCCAGAGCCTGTTCATTGCTCAGCTGAGACTGCAAGAATGTTAAGTCTCCCACCACCCACACGCCACCCCCTTGCACCCCAGGGAGAGATTAAGCTATTCTTGGAAAGGAGGAGGAAGCTTTTGGGAAACACATATGGAAATTCTTAGGTACATGCTGTATTGTAAATAACATCACTTGAAGAAAATCTCTCAATGAAAATGGGAACATTATCTTGGAAGCCTTTTGAATTACCATCCGGCCTCCCAAAACACCATTCTTTTCTTTGACCTTGCTCAAAGAGTCAACTTTGCAAAACTGGAGCACAAAATTTAAAAGTAAAACACACATTTTTCCTTTTTCATAGTATCTTCTTCATGTGACAAGTTGCAGCAAATGACCTTTATCAAAATGCTTGCACAGCACACTTAGTAAGTCACCCCAAGAGGCAGGAATGGCCAAGTAGGAAAAGGGAGGGAGTGTCAACGTTGTATCAGTAAGGGTGTAAGGGAAATGTTGTCTAATGGGAATAAAAATAATAACAGTAAATTTGACAGCCATGATAAGGAGCCCTGTTGAGTGAGCATCGGCCTTCTCACCACAGGGTTGGTGTTTCAATCCCACTACCTGCTTCATGGGAGAGAGATGAGGCCATCTGCTCTGTGAAGATTGACGGCCCTGCAAACCCTATATAGAGTCCCCATGACTTAGAATTGACTGATTAGGTAGTGTTTTGTTTTGTTTTGGGTCTGACTAGTGGCAAGTAAGTGCACAGATAAATATAAAACAGCATGGACTAGGAGAGGAAGATCTACAAATCACAGTTAAATAAACGTAGTAGTCTCAAGAAGCTGTGATATGAGAACATGCCAATAGCATTACACGTTCGAGGAACATGAAAGGATTAGCTTCCTCCTCTGAGCTAGTGACGGTCCTGGTTATTTGAGGGAAATTGTAAGAGCCTGCTTACCCCATTCGGTCAAACATAGATTTGGCTTGTCCTACCTGCTTGGAAGCTCACAGGATTGGAGCCACACCTGTAGGTTACATAACATAGGACATAATCCCCAAGGGACACAATGGCCTCCATTGATGGTGAAAGCCCTTCGTCTCCTTAGCGTGGATTATCCTGTCAGATCACACCACCATAATGGTCAGGCTGTCTTCCACTCCCATGTACTGACTACCTACCTCTTTCCTTCTGGGATGTGTTGTGAGCTGCCACGCGTGGGCCCCGGCTCCATTGACCCAGTGCCTATCAAATGACCCGGTAGGGGATCTTGAGCCGGCCCTCTGATGGGCTGCAGACAGGGCCGTCGTGACGCAGAGGGCTCTCACTGGCTGGTTTTCTCCTAGCACTTGAGTTCATTAACGGCACCACGCAGAGACTGGGAGTGTCCTGCGTGGGAAGCAAAAACTCCTGCCACGGAACCAGCGATACCTCACAGGCAGTCATTTAAGACACCGGAAACCCTAACAGGAATAGGAGGTAGACTCTTTTCTTTTTCCAAACTCGCTCTCTAGCAAGAAGAGCAGCAGGAAACAGTAACACACAATGCAACTGGATTTGCTTTTCTACTGATGAAAATTAGAAAGGATACTATCCCGCGTGAGCCAGCATGTGCGGAAAAGGGAGCATGGGAACACTGGTGCTTTGAAGTTCTGACTGATAACAGCTTTTCTGGAGAGCAATTGGAGACTGGATACCAAAAATGTAAAGAACAAAAACAAAACAGAAAGCAAATATACTTTTTCCTCAGTAGTTCTGCAACCCAGCCTGAGCAGAGGAACAGACCAAACAAGCCTGTAAAGATGTGTCTTTTAGGTTCGTTGTAAAAGCAACAGAGGGAGGACCTCAGGGTCCAGTCCACCAGTGCCTACTGTAGTCAAGCTCATCCTGCTTCATCCATACCACAGGGTACGATCGTTTCCATAAAGGGGCTGTGGATTTTATATTTACCTACTAGAAGAGATGGTTGTACCATATTTTGACTGATGGTTTCGAACTGCTGACCTAGCAGATAAAAGCCCAATGCTTAATCCATTATACCACCAGAACCCCAATAGAGCTGGAGGCTAGCTCAAACCCCAGTGTTACTAACTGTGATTTTGAGCTGCTGTTTACCCTTGAGGGAGCCCTGGCGGTGTAATGTATTATGAATTAGGTTGCTAACCACAAGGTAAACAGTTCAAAACCCCCAGGCCTCTTTGGGAGAAAGATGATGTTTTCTCTCTCTCTCTCTCTCTCTCTCTAACATTTTATTAGGGGCTCATACAACTCTTATCACAATCCATACATATACATACATCAATTGTACAAAGCACATCTGTACATTCTTTGCCCTAATCATTTTCAAAGCATTTGCTCTCCACTTAAGCCCTTTGCATCAGGTCCTCTTTTTTTAACCCCTCCCTCCCCACTCCTCCCCCCCTCATGAGCCCTTGATAATTTATAGATTGTTATTTTGTCATATCTTGCCCCATCCGGAGTCTCCCTTTACCCCTTTCTCTGCTGTCCGTCTCCCAGGGAGGAGGTTACATGTAGATCCTTGTAATCGGTTCCCCCTTTCCAACCCACTCACCCTCTACTCTCCCAGTATCACCCCTCACACCCCTGGTCCTGAAGGTATCATCCACCCTGGATTCCCTGTGCCTCCAGCTCCTATATGCACCAGTGTACAACCTCTGCTCTGTCCAGTCTTACAAGGTAGAATTCGGATCATGGTAGTTGGGGGGAGGATGCATCCAGGATCTAAGGGAAAGCTGTATTCTTCATCGGTACTACATCGCACCCTGATGGACTCATCTTCTCCCCTAAACCCCTCTGTGAGGGGATCTCCAGTGGCCGACAAATGGGCTTTGGGTCTCCACTCTGCACTTCCCCTTCGTTCACTATGGTGTGTGTGTGTGTGTATATGTTTTGTTTTTTTGGATGATGCCTTATACCTGGTCCCTTTAGCACCTCGTGATCGCACAGGCTGGTGTGCTTCTTCCATGTGGGCTTTGTTGCTTCTGAGCTAGATGGCTGCTTGTTTATCTTCAAGCCTTTAAGACCCCAGACACTATCTCTTTTGATAGCTGGGCACCATCAGCTTTCTTCACCACATTTACTTGTTCACCCGCTTTGGCTTCAGCAGTTATGTCGGGAGAGTGAGCATCATAGAGTGCCAATTTAATAAAAGAAAGTATTCATGCATTGAGGGAGTGCTTGAGCAGAGGCCCAAGGTCCTTCCGCCACCTTAATACTAAACCTATAAATATAGACACATAGATCTATTTCCCCATCCTCATATATATAATTGCATGTACATGTCTTTGTCTAGACCTCTATAAATGCCCTTTGACTCCTAGCTCTTTCCTCCATCTCCGTTGACTTTCCTCCTGCTCTACTACCATGCTCCGTCCCCACCTGGGTTACAGCTATACCTCTTCTTTACGTAACCTTACCCTTGATCATTCCCTACCAGGCCTGCACTCCCCCCTCACCACCATTTTGGGTCCCATGTTGTTCCCTTGTCCCTGTGTTTGTTAACACCACTTCCTTAACCCCCCCTCACACCTCCCCCTATCTTTCTTTTTTAACAGGTTTATTGTCACTTCATCCACGTCATACCATTCAATAATTCAATCATATCAAGAAGAATTGTATGATTGTCACCACCGTCAATTCTAGAACATTTTCTTCTAGTACTTATTGTTATTCATGTACTTTTTTCTAATTGTGGCAAAAAATACAGAGGAAAACATTCTCCAGTTCCAAAACGTCTCCATGTACAATTCAGTGTCATTGATTACAGTTGTACAACTCTTAGTGTTGTACAACCATTATTTACATCCTTTTCCAAATTATTCCACCACCAGTAAACTCAATGCCCTCTAAGCAAAAACTCCTTCTCCTTCACCCATGGTGACCATTGGTCGATTTCTTTCTTTCTGTTTATTTTAAGTAGGTTTCTTGATATAATATTCACATATCATAACTTCCATGGTGAAACCGCTTTTGAAGAGTTGTTTGCACATCATCACAATCAGTTCTAGTGCTCCCTCACCTTCCCTGCATTCATTGTTTGCTCCCCAAACCCCTTCACGCTCTCTACTCCACACCCCTTCGCATTGCTGATGAAGTATTGTGTCAGTTAGTGTCAGATGACAATAAAGGGGCTATGGATTTATAGAAAGCTTTCTACTCTGTAAAGACTTATAGCCTTGGAAACTCACATGGGCAATTGTACTCTATCATATAGGGTCACTAGGAGATGGAATCAACTTGATGGATGGAATTTGGTTTTTGACTTATTTCCCTTTGTTCCAATTTCCTCTCATGTAAAGGGATGCTAATGTAACCTATCTCCAGAGGATGAGAATTAGATGACTTAATTCATAGGAGGCACTTGATTTCCAGCATGCAACAGCCATGAAATAAATGTGGGTGATTAATATTTTCTCAAGCATACACATCTAGCATTCAAAATAAAGTCTTCCTTCTAATTTCTTACTCTTAAATAGATGACCACAACAACCTAGAAAAAATAAAACGTTTATCTGCAGATACAACATTTCAATCACATTAATAAGATCTGACCCTCACTAGTAATATTTTTTCCTATGGATATTTTATTATGAATTCAAAATTTGATTTCCCTGTGAAATCTTGAAGAACAATTTAATTGAAAACAGGAACTATTCATGTAAGGTTGCAAACATATATAAACCAGTTTACCAGAAAATTCTTCATTTTCTTTTTGAACTAAGATTTATTTCATAGGCAATTCATCTATTTCTATCTTCATAGCTGTTGCGGGTCAGGTGCCCCTGATCAGGACAAGCAAGAGGTGAATGAGTCTGGGATCTCTTGTTAGTGCCCTGGGTTGGCTCTTCTAGGCAGGCTGGCGAAAGCTCTGCAGCACTGTCTGATATTAAATGGCTACTTCAGGTTTCACCATATCCGAGGGCTATGCATAAACCAAACCCACTGCCGTCAAGTGGATTCAGACTCACAGTGACTTGAAAGAACAGAACTGCTCCTTAGAGTTCCTGAGCTCACAGCGCAGGGAGTAGCTGGTGAGTTTGAACCACTGACCTGGTGGTGAGCAATCCAGTGTCTCACCGTCTAACCCATAGCACTTCCAGGGCTCCATATGTATAGAAGGATCAATTTCCTAATGGTCGTTACTCAGCTAAGAGTCTTTGGTTTACATAGATAGAGTAGCAAGATCAATAAAATCAGTCTTTCAACCAGGAAGCAGATCCCATCAACTACTCCCTATTTCTCTCTCCAAATAAGGAAGAGCCACTGAGCCGTAAAGACCTGGTGAAGTTCTATTTATTTTAGAATTATTAACAACAACAACAACAAACAAATTGCTTGTAGAATTACCAGATTTTGCAAAGAAAATGCAGGAGGACTGGTTAAATATGAGTTTCATAAAAGCAATGAATATTTTTGTATGCATATCAAAACCAAACCAAACTTACTGGCATTCAGTCGATGCCAACTCATAGCAGCCATCTACGACAAGGTAGACTTGCCCCTATGGGTTTTTCTGAGCCTGTAGCTCGTTTACGTATGGTTTGAAAGCTTCGGCTTTCTTCTGTGTAGCGGCTGGTGATTTCAAACTGCTGACCTTGTGGTTAACAGAGCAACTCATAACCCACTAAACCGCCATAGTATTGTTACCTTTTAACTTAAAAAAGTCAAAATCCATGAACTTTTGGAAGCCCTGTGTATATTCCAAATACTGTATGAGATATGCTGACACTACTAACATGTGTTCATAATTAATCTGCCCCCATATTTTTTGGGAATGCCTATTTCTAGGCATATCATTGCCTATGTATAAACACATTTACCTTGAAGGTTTTGAAACTGCTTGAATTAGAGTACTACCAGTAATTCCCATTTGTGGTGGCATAAGAATAGAAATCCATAAACTCATGTAATATTTTATTTCTTATTTGGCTCTGTGTAATTACAAAATCTAGTGATTTCAATGCATTTATTATTGCTTTCTCAAAGGGAATTGGAGTGCAGGCCCTCGGGGTGCTTTAACACGAGTTAATACTGCCACCTGGAGATCAGACAGTGGTAAGACTAAGAATCAACACAAATCTGACACTTGCGAGTCTAATTTTTTTTCACCATTGGACATTACACATATCATTTACCCATCACTTGTCTGTCATTTTGTCACACTGTTGTGGCTTGTGTGCCTCTGGATGCTGGAAACTTTGTCTCTGGTAATTTTAAATACCAGCAGAATTGCCCAAAGTGAACAGGTTTCAGCAGTTTACAGACTAAGAACAGACTACAAAGAAGGCATATGCTGTCCACCTCAGAAGAACTGGCACTGAAAATTAACAGATAGCATTGAGACATTGTCAGGTACTGAAAACCTCATGAGCAGAAGCAGAGCATTACAGAAGTCGTTTCAGAAAGTGAGGCCTTCACGTGGGAAGGTGCTCTAAGGTTGGCGGAGGCAGAGCGACCTTCCCAAATCAGAGTCCGCCACACTGACATGGATGAGCAAAGCCTTCTGGAGCATCGTCTACTGAGAGGGCACAACTCACACTGAGAAGAAACGGATGCAAAAAGAAAGACACCAATAATTAGCACTTAGAATGCACCAAGTATGAATCAGGAAAAACTGGCAGTTGTCAAAAACAGAATGGAATGCATCCAGATCGATGGATAGTCTAAGGCTTCGTGAGCAGAGATAATCGTATGGCTTACTGTGCCAGGCATGACAGACTGGGGAGGAAGGCATGGGACAACATTACTTGCCTACAAGGAAATCCAACCAAGACAACCCTTATCCAAATGTATGCACCAACCACTAAAGCTAGTGACACAAAAAACGAAGAATTCTGCCAGCGTCTTGAGTCTGAAATTGATCAAACATGTAAGTGAGATGCATTTGTGCTTGGAATGCAAACGTTGCAAATGAAGAGGAAGCAACAGTAGTTGGAAATATGGCTTTAGTAATGAAAAAAGAAAGCTGGAGATCATGCTACAGGATTTTGCAACACCAATGATTTCTTTATCACAAACAACCCTGTTCAACAACCCAAAGGTGTGAATTTCTCTAGATGGAATATACAGAAGTCAAATCAACTGCCTCTGCAGGAAGAGACGATGGAGAAGCTCAGATCAAATCAGCTAAAGTGAGGCCAGCGGTCATCAGTGGAACAGATCATTAATTGCTCATATGTAAGTTCAAGTTGAAGCTGAAAATCGAAACAAGTCCACGAGCGTCAAAATAGAACCTTGAGTCTATCCCAGCTTAATTTTTAGAACATCTCAAGAATAGATTTGACACATTGAACACTAATGACAGACGAACAGATGAACTGTGGGATGACATCGAGAACATCGTTCATGAAGAAAGTAAAAGGTCATTAAAAAGACAAGAAAGAAAAAATCATAGTAGGTTTCAGAAGAGACCCTGAAGCTTGCACTAATTGCAGCAGAGCTGAGGCAAATGGAAAAATGGAGTCAAAGAACTGAACAGAGTTTCAAAGATGACACAGCACTATTATTATAACAAAATGTGCAAAGGCCTAGGGAAGAAAACCAGAAAGGAAGAACATGCTCAGCATGAAAGAACCCAAGAAAATGTCCAGGCCTCTTGTTGCAATATTAAAAGATTTCATGAGCAAAATATCGAATGATGCAGGAAGATGGAAAGAATACACAGTCATGAAACCAAAAACAACCAGTCAGCATTCAACCATTTCAAGAAGTAGCATGTGATCAAGGACCAAACAGCCACCTAATTGAGGGGTCAACGAGGTCCACATGGAAGAAGCACACTGGCCTGTGTGAGCCAAGGATTGCGAATAATGAAACCCAAATTGGAAGGACGGAATGGTATCGGGACTTAAATTGTGAAGAAGAAGGCTATGGCTGACAGTGAGTGCCCAAAATGCATTTGCAGGGTCCCCACCTGGATGAAGTCTCCAGTGAGCCCCCTCTGACCAGCGTGGAGGGAAGGGAATAGCCGCGCTACCAGTCAGAGAGCGCTGTGCGGTTGATTGTGGCAGATGCAGTGAGGTTAAAATGGAATACCTTCTCATTTGATCTCCCTTTTTGTTGTTGTTTTGTTTTTATCTCCCTTTTGACCCATTATAAAGTTGTTTCAGTTTTTAGTATTTTCTGCTTTCTCTTTGACTGAGATTTTTCTATGGATTTTGTTTGTTGTTTTTGTTTTTCTGTTTTGTCTAGTCATTTTTTCTTTATTTGCCAGCTTCCTGTTTGTATTTTGTATGATTTTCTGTGTGTGAAATCCAGCATACGTAGATCTACAGAGACATGAACTGGATGGGGCATGACAAGGGAGGATGGAGTGAAACAGGGAGCTAACAACAGCGAGTATGAGAAGAAACTGTTCTGAAATTGATTGTGGCTTTGGTTGTACAAATCTTCTTAATATGAGTAAGTGAGCCAGATGTATGATATGTTAGGTATATGCCAATGAAACTGTTTCAAAGGAAATAAAGATCTGATTGTACTGGAGGAAAAAGTCCAAGCTGCACTCAAACATTAGCCAAAAACAAGACTCCAGGAACTGATGGAATACAAACAGAAATGTTTCAACAAGCTGAAGAAAAATGGAAGCACTCACTTATCTATGCCAGGAACTTGGAGGACAGCTAACTGACGGGGCGAGGTCTTTATTTGTACCTATCCCAAAGAAAGAGGATGTAACAAAATGAACAAATTATAGAACAATATCATTGATATCACATGCAAATGAAATTAGGCTGAAGATCATCCAACAACAATTGCAATAGTACATTGCCAGGGAGTTGTCTGAGTCCTGCTCTGTGTTCAGAAGTGAATGTGGAACAAGGCATATCATTGCTGGTGTTAGATAGACCTGGGCTAAAAATAGAGAATACCAGAAAGATGTTTACTTATGTTTCATTGACTGTGTGGATCATAAACACAATGGATAGTCAGTATAAACGAGAAATCCAGAACACCTCATTGTGCTTAGGTGAAACCTGTACATGGAACAAGAGGCAGTTGTGCAAACAGAACAAGGGACTACTGCATGGTTTAAAATCAGAAAAGATGTGTGTCAAGGTTGACTCATCTCACCATACTTATTCAATCTGTATGCTGAGCAAATAGAGAAACTAGATTATATGAAGAAGAATGTGGCATCAGGAATGGAAGAAGGCTTATTAGCATCCTGTGATATGCAGATGTACAACCTAACTTGCTGAAAGTGAGGAGGAATTGAAGCACGAGCTGATGGAGAGCAAGAATTGCAGCCTTCGGTATGAATCATAGCTCACTACAAAGAAAACTCAAAATCCTCACAACTGGACTAATAGGTAACATCATGATGAATGGAAAAAAAGGTTGAAGTCATCAAGTATGTTGTCTTGCTTGGATCCATAATCAATGCTCATGGGAATGGCAGTCAAGAGATCAAAGCATGCATTGTGTTAAGATCATTGGCTGTACAAGCCCTCTTTAAAGTGTTGAAAAGCAAGGATGTTATTTTTTTAATCATTTTATTGGGGCTCATAAAACTCATCACAATCCATACCTACATCAGTTGTGTAAAGCACACTTACACATTCGTTGCCCTCATCATTATCAAAATTTGCTTTGCGCTTGGGTTCCTGGAATCAGCTTCTCATTTTCCCTCCCCCTCCCTCCCCACTCCCCTCTCCTTCATGAACCCTATAATTTATAAATTATTATTTTATCTTATCTTACACTGCCCGGCATCTCCCTTCACCCGCTTTTCTGTTGCCCATCCCCCAGAGAGGAGGTTATATGTAGATCCTTGTGATCGGCTCCCCCTTTCTACCCCACCTTCCCCTTCCGGTATTGCCACTCTCACCGCTGGTCCTGAGGGGTTCATCTGACCTGGATTCCCTGTGTTTCCAGTTCCCATCTATACCACTGTGCATCTCTGGTCTAACCAGGTTTCCAAGGTAGAATTGGGACCATGATAGTTGGGGGAAGGAAGTGTTTAAGAACTAGAGGAAGGTTGTGAGTTTCATTATTGCTACACTGAACCCTGAGTGACTCATCTCCTCCCCACTACCCCTCTGCAAGGGATGTCCAGTTGTCTACAGATGGGCATTGGGTCCCCATCACATGCTCCCCTCATTCATGATATGATTCCCCACCACCACCTCTGGTGCTTGAAACCTGGTCCCCTTGGCCCTTCATGATCACACATGTTGGTGTGTTGCTTCCATGTGGGCTTTGTTGCTTCTGGGCTAGATGTCCGCTTGTTTACTTTCAAGTCTTTAAGACCCTAGATGCTGTATCTCTCGATAGCTGGGCACCATCAGCCTTCTTCACCACATTTACTTTTGTACACATTCGTCTTCAGTGTTTATGTGGGGAAGGTGATCACACAATGATGGTTTTTGTCCTTTGGTGTCTGATACTTGATCCCTTCAACACCTCAAGTTCACACAGGCTTGTGTGCTTCTTCTCTGTGGGCTTTGTTGCTTCTGAGCTAGATGGCCGCTTGTTTGCCTTCAAGCCTTTAAGACCCCAGACACTATATCTTTTGAAAGCTGGGCACCATCAGTTTTCTTCACCATATTTGCTTACGCACACGTCTGTTTTCAGCGATCATGTCGGGAAGGTGGGTATCATGAAATGACCATTTAGCTGAGCAAGGTGCTCTTGTATTAAGGGAATACACCCGAGGAGGCCCAATGCCCACCTGCTACCCTACTAAACCTATAAATATATGCACATAGGTCTATTTCCCCATAATCATAAATATATTTACATATATACATGTCTGTATTTAGGCTTCTATGTGTGCCCTTTGCCTCCTACTCCTTTCCTCTATTTCCTTACGCCTTTCTTCTGTCCCACTACCATGTTCAGCCTTCATTCTGGCTTCAGTAATTCCTCTGTTACCTTGCCCTTGGTCACTCCCTAGCAGTCCTCTCATCCCCTCCCTCCACTGGTTTTGAACCACTTTTTCTTTGTTCCCTTGTCCCTGGGTTGGCCAACACCTCCTCCCTCCCGCTACCTCCCACACTCTCATGTCCCTCGGGAACCGTTGGTTGTGTTAATCCAGCCTATCTTATCTAGGTGCATCTTATATAATATGTACATAAAATTGGGGATGGCTTTGACAGTACCAAACTGACTCATAAGAACATGGTGACGACAGCAGCAATACCAACAAGGATGTTATTTCAAGGACTAACATGCCTTGACCCAAGCCCATGTATTTTTTAACGGTTTCATATGCTTGGAAAGTTGGGCTTTGAATAAGAAAAACAGAAGAAGAATCAAGGTGCCTTTAAATCAAGGTGCTGGTAAAGAATACTGAAAGGATCACTAACTGCCAAAACAACAAACAAACCAGTCTGGGAAGAAGTACGGCCAGCATGATCCTTGTAGGCTAAAAGGGCGAAACTTCGTCTCATGTCCTTTGGGCATGTTGTCAGGAGAGATCAATCTCTAGAGAATGACATCATCCTTGGTCAAGCGGGAGGCCCTTGTCAAGATTGGTCGACACAGTGGCTACCAACTAGACAGGCATCTAACAAGGCGGATAGGATTCAAGGGGAATTAAGTCCTGACCTAGGCATGAACTAAGCCATAACTTTTGTTTCCTGGTGGGTGTGGTCTGCCAAAAGAAAACGAAAACCCACACCTCCATAAAAACCATCCTTCGGTGTATTTCCAACCCAGAGAGAAATCCTCGGGCCAGCGGAAGAAGAGCATGTTAGAGCTCTCGGACTGGCATGGTGGAGCCTGCACTCAGAGACACCAGAGACCATGGCATGGAAAGTAGGAAGTAGAGCCGGGGAGACAGGCTGAGAGCAGAGGTGGCGGCAAGGAAACCATTAAACAGGACAGAGGAGCAGCTGAGGACCAGAGAGCGATTTAGCAGCTGGCTAAGGAGAGGTGCTGCTGTGGACCAATAAATGTACCCATAACCGAAAGTCCTGGTGGTGTAGTGGTTACACATTGGGTTGCAATCCAAAAGGTCTTCGGTTCAAACCACCAGCAGCTCTGAGGAAGAAAGACAGGGCTTTCTACTCCTGTAAACTGTTACAGTCTTAGAAACTCACAGGGCCTTTCTACCCTGTCCTTTAGTGTCACCATGAGTTGGCATCAACTCAATGGCAGTAAGAATGTTTTCTGATCCTGGTTTGTGGTAACCTGTTAACTTCTCCCATAAACCGCCTTACTTGTGAGTATTACCTGTGAGTTCCGTTTGGCCATTGCAGTGAATGATTGAACCCAGCATAGAAGCAGAGTGCTGGAGGGGGAACAGTTGGCATCAGAGTGAAGAGAGATGGAGGGCGAAGGCATGTCTGACCCCTTGTGGGACGACAGAGGAGGTCAGATACAGTCCCCACTCTGTTTACTACCCCTCCTCACTGCCATCCAGTGGACACCGACTCATTGCGACCAATAAGACAAGGGAGGGCTGTCCCTGTGGATTTCCAAGGCTGTAATCCTTTATGGGGATAGAAAGCCTCATCTTTCTTCCCTGGAGTGGCAGGTGGGCTCGAAATGCTGACCCGGCAGTTAGCAGTCCAATGTGTAACACATTAACCTCTCAGTGCCATTAAAAAGTAGTTTATTGGCATATACTTCACATGTCATACAATGTAATCCTTCAATCATATTAGAAAGAGTTGTTCAGTCATCACCACAATCAATTCGAGAACATTTTCTTCTCGTGCTTTGTTGTTAGCTCCCATTTCATCCCCACTCTCCCCTGCTAGAGTCCTAGGCAATTGTCTATCAGTTACTGTCTATAGGTCTGCCCATCCTGGATTTCGTATACAGAATACCAGAGAAAACAAAGAGAGGAAGCAAACAAAAACCCAACAACAATGACCTGACAAAACGTAGAAAAACCTCACTAAAAAAGAATGCAGAACTTAAAAACATATCATTGGGTGCCCACCTTCCTGGTACGATCACTGAAGACAAATGTGTGCATAAGCAAATGTGGTGAAGAAAGCTGATGGTGCCCGGCTATCAAAAGATATAGTGTCTGGGTCTTCAAGGCTTGAAGGTAAACAAGTGGCCATCTAGTTCAGAAGCAACAAAGCCCACATGGAAGAAACACACTAGCCTGTGTGACCATGAACTGTCAAAGGGATCAGGTATCAAGCATCAAAGGACAAAAAATCATATCATTGTATAGGTGGGTGAGTGAAGAGGGGAGACTCAAAGGCTATCGGTAAGCAACTGGACACCCCCTTACTGAAGGGTTGTGGGGAGGAGATGAGCCAATCAAGGTGCAGGGTAGAAACAATGAAGCATATAACTTTCTTCTAGTTCTTAAATGCTTCTCCCCCCTCCCCCCCGACACACACACTATCACTATCATGATCCCAATTCTACCTTACAAATCTGGCTAGACCAGAGGATATACATTGGTACAGATAGCAACTGGAAACACAGGGAATCCAGGACAGATGACTCCTTCAGGACCAGTGGTGAGAGTAGCGATGCCTGGAGGGTGGAGGGAATGTGGGGTAGAAAGGGGGAACTGATTTCAAGAATCTACATATAGCCTCCTCCCTGGGGCATGGACAGCAGAGGGCAGGGGTAGACGCCGGACAATATAACATATGACAAAATAATAATAATTTATGAATTACGAAGGGTTCATGAGGGAGGGGGGGAAATGAGCAGCCAATATTAAAGGCTCAAGTAGAAGGCAAATGTTTAGAGAATGATGATGGCAACAAATGTACATGTGTTTGACACAATGGATGGATGTATGGATTGTGATAAGAATTGTACGAGCCCCCAATAAAATGATTTTTTTTAAATAATGCAGAATAAAAGCAAAATCAACTTGAAATGGGTCAAAGGAAGATCAAATGATAAGGCATTAACCTAAGGCCATTCCATTATCGACTTTACAGTGTTCTCTGTCTGATAGCAAGACTAGTCACATCCCTTGACTATTGTCAGAGGAGATGCACCAGAGGCTCAATCCATATGGAGCTCTGAAAAATAGATTTTAGTTTTCCACCGTCATCAACAGTCTTCAGCAAACTGGGCATTCACCATTGAAGTGATATCATTCCCTCCTTCATATTTGGGTTCAATTATTTACAACACTTGAATCACACAGGTTGGTGTGCTTTTTTCATGTGGACTTAGTTGAAGCCTCACTTAGATGTCTGTTTGTTTGAAGACAAGCCTTTAAGATCCCAGACACTATTATTCTTCACCACACTTTGCTATAGCACCTTTATCTTCAGTGATATCCTCAGGAGGGCAAACATGGAGCAGGGGCGTGTCATAAGAACTAACTGTTCTTAGACTGGGGTTGGAGCTCAGTGCAAGCCTTATAGCCATTCATACATCTATGGTTTCTATCTGTGGCTGGTTAACTTAGGGATATCATTATCATCTTTTTTTTAAAACAATTTATTGGGGCTCATACAATTCTTATCACAGTTCATACATATACATACATCAATTATATAAAGCACATCTGTACAGTCTTTGCCCTAATCATTTTTTCTCCTCTTTTCTTTTTTTACATTTTATTAGGGACTCATACAACTCTTATCACCATCCATACATATACATACATCAATTGTATAAAGCACATCCATACATTCCCTGCCCCAATCATTCTCAAGGCATTTGCTCTCCACTTAAGCCCCTTGCATCAGGTCCTCTTTTTTTTTCCCCTCCCTCCATCATTATCATCTTATAATAGAGAATATTATAAATCATCCCCCTAGGGAACAGGACACTAACCCACCCAGGGGGAGGGTGTTGTTTATATCTCCACAGGAGAGGGAGAGAGGGACCAGACTTCAACCCGGTGTGCCGAGATGTGAACCCAACATCCCTGCATGAAGCAGCAAACCAATAGAGAGAGGTCTGCAGGGCTGGCCCCAATCCCAATTATGTGTACACACGTTCCCCTCCCCTCAGAAGAATGCACTTCAGAGGACAGAGCTGAAGCTACAGCTCAGGGAGAGGGGCATGTCTGATCAGAGCACACAGGAGCAAATGAAGGGGGGAGGGAGAGAGAGTGGAGCACATCCCAGCCCATCAATCCCGAGGACAATATTCTTGCTCAGAGTAGTCAATGCACAGAGGACCAGAGGGCCAGCCCCACCACGAAATGTGATGTCCTTCACTGACCAATAGCACTAGGGGAGACAACATTGGAGACACAGTACGGGAATTGTGCCAGATCTGACCCCACCACACTGAGGCTAAACCAAACACAAAGGGAATGCAATAGAGCAGCAAGAGGAGCTAAGCAATGAAGTCCCTGGGGAGGGGGGTGAAATACTAAAAATAGACTTTGGGACCAGGGCATGGCACCCCATCAGACTCAACTAGAAAACACTCCTAGAGGTTAACACAGACCTGGAACTATTTATAGGCTTTTCTTTTTTGGGGGTCATTTTTATTTGTTTTGTTTTCTTTTGCTTTGTATTTTTGTGTGCATATTATTGTCTCCGTGTGTCTATCTAGATAAGATAGATGGGATAAACAATCTGGAGGAGAAAACAATGGGACCGATGGTTGGGGGTTATGAACATGGGTGAGGGAGAGGCGGGGGTGGGGAAAGAAAGAGGGGTGTCAACAAACGCAGGGTCAAGGGAACAACAGTGATCTAAAAATCAATGGTGAGGAGGGTGTAGGATGCCTGGTGGGGCTTGACCAAGGGCAATGTAGCTGTAGCTGAGAGGAACTACTGAAATCCGAACAAAACCTGAACATGAGAATGGGACAAAAGAAAAGTAAAATAGAGGAAAGAACTAGGAGCCAAGGACCTTTATAGAGGTTGAGATAGTTTGTACATACATAAATATATTTTTATATAATGATAAGGTATATATGATCTATGTACATATATTTATATGTTAAGTATCAAGGGAGCAGATGGACATTTGGCCTCTACTCAAATACTCCCTTAACACAAGAATATTTTGTTCTAATAACCTGGCATTTTGTGATACTCACCTTCCCAACATGATCGCTGAAGACAAGATGGGTGCATAAGCAAATGTGGTGAAGAAAGCTAGTGGTATTTGGCTATGAAAAGATATAGCATCTGGGGTCTTTAAGGCTTGAAGCTAAATAAGCAACCACCTAGCTGAGAAGCAACAGAGCCCACTAAGAAGAAGCACATCAGCCTGCGTGATCATGAGGTGTCGATGGAATCAGGTATCAGGCATCAGACTCAGAACCAAAAAAAAAATCACATCATTGTGAATGAGGGGGAGGGTAAAGTGGAAACCTGTCATGGTAGACCAGCCCCTAACACATGATCACGGGTCCAGTAGGCGCAAATGTTCAACGAAAATAAGTAGAGATTATAGTAAAGTCATAAAGAGCACGAGAGATAGAAGAGAGATTGAAATAACGGAGTCAGACACATTCCATGACTGCATGCTCTACTCTTCCTTACTTGGTGCTCCACGTGGAGAGAGAGAGAGAGAGGTCTTCATTGCTAACCAAGGCTTTTATAGTCTCTGGGAATGTGCAAGCTCCCTAATTACAGGTGAAGATTTTTTGTTGTACTATAGGTAACACAGTAATGGGCGGGGGGGGGGTGGTGATCTAGGGGTATCCACGCAATAAGAAGAGGAGGGATTGGAGGTATACCTGTGACAAGATGGGCAGATCCTAGATTCAGGATGGCAGCCTAACTTTGGATGTCACTGAGCCGGTTTGACCTGTTCTCTGGCCCACCATAGAAATCATTATTAATAGGGTGTAAACCCACCCAACAGGGACCAAATTGATGGCCGCAAGCCTTTAGGGAAAAGTAGCCCATTGTCCTTAGCAGCAGGGAGTGGGCCCTACGTGTGGTGGTACCAACAGTAGTCTGGCAACTGACTGCCTTCAGGGAGGTAACCCAACAATCATTTACCATAAGCTGCTAGCAGGATCCTAAGTCTAACATTTATTTGGGGGAGATGACTTCAGGGAAATTTTTCTGTTTCCCACAGAAACCCAAAGCCCATCTGCAGGCAACTGGACATCCCTTTACAGAAGGGTCACAAGGAAGAGACGAGCCAGTCAGGGTGCAGTATAGCATCGGTGAAACATACAACTTTTCTCTCATTCTTTAGTGATTCCTCCCCCCGACTATCATGACCCCAATTCTACCTTACAAATCTGGCTAGCCCAGAGCATGTACACAGATACAGCTAAGAGCTTGAAACACAGGGATCCAGGACAGATAAACCCCTCACGACCAATAATGAGAGTAGTGATACCAGGAGGATAAGGGGGAACCGATCACAATGATCTTCACATAATCCCTGTGTTCGTTCAGGTAGACTAGACAAACAAAATTCATAGACACTCATGTGTATAAGAAAGAGCTTTTTGAAAAGAACTTGTCTGCAGCCATCTATATTCTGATTGCAGGGGCATGCTTACACTTGTTTAGTTTGAAATAAAGCTGTGCTTGAATGAACTGGAAAAAAAGAAAAGAAAGAACTTTATGTATAAGAGCAGTTGATTATTGAGAAAACATTATAGTCCAGGCCAGATCAAGTCTATAGGTCTAATATTAGCTCATATGTCTGATACCAGTCTATAAAGTCTTCTTCAGACTCACGAAACACATGCAATGATGCCGAATGCAGGAAGATCACAGGCAAGTGGGTGGAAGGTCTTGTGGATCCAGTGGCGATGTAAGCATCTCAGCATTGGGAGGGGTCTTCACATGGCTCCTCTGGCTCCAGAGCTCAGGTTCCATCAGGATCTCTCTATGGGTCTTCTCCACAGGGATGTCTCACAGCCTGTGTGCCACCCCAAGTGAGCTATTTATCTCCTAAGCACCTCCAAGTCAGGTCCTCAAGCTGTGACATGATTGACGGGCTAAACTCCACCCTTCACTTTTAATCCTCTCAAATTGACAACAGATTATATAACTACCACAACTCCCTCCCAGGAAGACAGACAACAGAAAAGTGGGTGAAGGGAAACAGCAGTCAGTGTAAGACATGGAGAAGAAAAAAAAGATAAATTATCAAGGGTTCATTTATGAGGGAGGGACAGTGTGGGAGGGGGGAAATGAGCTAATATCCAGGGCTCAAGTAGAAAGAAAATGTTTTGAAATGATGGAAACATATATCCAAATATGCTTGACACAATGGATGCTTGATGATAAGAGCTGTAAGAGCTCCCAATAAAATGATAAAAAAAGAGAAATCCAAAGAAAATAATAATAAATCATCCCCCTAGGGCACAAGGTAATTTTACTGATCAAAACTCAAACTCGCTGCTATGGAGGCTACGTCTATTCATAGTGACCCTCTAGGGCAGGGTAGGCCTGGCCCTGTGAGTCTCTGAAGCTTATAAAGACTGTGTCTGATTAGAATAACTCGCACAAGTGTGCATCAGTGAATCCTATGGAGGAATGTTTGCTGTTTAAAGGAAAAGCTCGTAAATCCAACATTTCTTTTTTGTGTGTATGTGGTTTACAGAATTTTATTAACTTGCTTAAGATAACAGAGATCATAACTAGCAGCGTTAGCATTTGGTTCTAGGTCTATTTCCCGTTGTTGTTGTTGCTGTGCAGTCAGTTCCAACCCAGAGCAACCCTGTGCACAATAGAACAAAGCACTGCCTGGACCTGTGCCATCCTCACAATTGTTCTTAGTTTTGAGTCTACAGATTCAGTCACTGTGTCAATCCATCTTGTTGAAGGTATTTCCTCTTTTTCGCTGCCCCACTACTTGACCAAGCACAATGTTCTTCTCCAGGGACTAGTTTTCTGGCAACATGTCCAAAGTACATGAAACAGTTTTGCAATCCTTAATTATTTTCCGTATGTACTGCATATTAAGTCTAACATTTCTTCCAGGGAGAATAAATCAACATGTAAAGTCTTGTTGCATCTATTTTATTGAATAACACTGACCCTGGGTGAGTACAACCCAGATACTGCCTGCCACCTTGCTTCTTTAAACATGCCCAACTCATATTTATTGAAGGATGCAAACTCCAGCCTTACAGTCCACGTGGGGGCACTCTTCTCTCAGTTCATCCTGTGCTGGCTCCTACTCCTCAGTCATGCCTCCCTGCAACAAGTGCCCACAAGAGTCCTTCCTTGACACCCTTCTTCAAGACTCTGCCTCTTCCAGTACCTCTCTCTGACCTCACACTGTTATTTCAGCAAACTTGTCATTATTCGTTTACTTATAAATAAATAAAATATATATGATTTCTGACCAAAGGGCTCTTGTCCACAGTGTTTGTGGATGCATTCTGACTTCCTATGATATCAAAATAATGATTTAAGAAACAATGCTGAGCATTTGGGGCATGTACCTTTGGCAGGGTACATTCCTGTGTCTCACATGCCATCAGGGATTACAACTCCAGTCCCCCAAGGATCAGACAGGGAATCAAGGCACTCTACCTCAATTGCCCCAATCTAAAGGAGGCAGGTGCCCTTGACCTTGAGCCCCCGATGCTGATACAGTACCGTGCTGATACAGTATGGTTAGATTTTCCCATTTTTTCACAGGATGTCCGAAACCCTAATTTTAATAGTACTTACTTTTTATTATTAGCAGTTTTAAAAAGTTATAGTAGCATGTGAATTGTTAGCTTGTAGACTCTTCCAGAGATGAGCCACCAGAAGGTATTAAGCGAAAGTCCTGGGAAGATTATACCCTACCATTGTTTGTCATGGTGAAATCTGGCAAACAACCTAACAGCGATCATTATGAGATTACCAAATAGTGTCAAGCTCATTTGATAGACTATTACATATGGATTAAAGAAAATAGACTGTAGCCATGTGTATCAATACAGATAGTTCTGAAAATAGAATTAGTGTGTGTGTGTGGGGGGGAGCTGCAGTTGAGTCAACACAACTGAATCACATTTAAGAAGTCCAAGACTATTCCATATATGGTTTGGGAATGCACAGGGATGGTAAACTATAACAGCCTAGATTAGTAGGATACATATCCAGCTTATAATTTTGGTTGCCTCTCAAAATGGACTAAGAGAGTGGGTCTTTGAACATTTGTAAATGTTCTACTTCTTTAGTTAACAATATGCAATGACAAAAGGAAGCATCAATTGATTTTGGATGGTGGGTTACTAGATGTTTGCTCTATGCTTCTCTGTGACTACATTTCAGAAAAAAACAATGTAAAACTGTATTTACTTATTTTTTCAAGGAAGTGGTAGAGAAAGGTCTCACACTAGAAGCCAGGAGTGTTGGGTTCCAGTCTCTCTCGGCATTGATATAATTCCTTTAACAGTTTCATTGGCACTCCATCCACATATATACAATTCAATAGTTCAACCATACCAAGAAGAGTTGTATAATCTTCACCACAATCAATTTTAGAGCATTTTCTTTCCCCCTGTACTCACTGTGTAATTTTTTTTCCAGAAAAAATATACACAACTGTCCAAGGTCTACCTTCACTCACTTTTCTGTTGTCCATCCCCCAGAGAGGAAAGTTATATGTAGATCCTTGTAATAGGTTACCCCTTTCTACCCCACCTTCACTCCATCCGTCAAGTATCACCACTCTCACCACAGGTCCTGAAGGGTTCATCTGTCCTGGATGTAAGATATGGCAAAATAATAATAATTTGTAAGTTATCAAAGGTTTCTGAGGGAGGGGTGTGTGGGAAGGGAGGGGAGAAAATGAGGAGCTGATACCAAAGGCTCAAGTAGACAGCAAATGCTTTGAGAATGATGATGGCAACAAATGTACAAATGTGCTTGACACAATGGATGGATGGATGGATTGTGATAAGCATTGTACAAGCTGCCAATAAAATGATTAAACATATATATATACACAAGAAAACACTCTCCATGTTGCTATAGTTTCTATATATGGTTTCCACATTAATTAGCAAATGAGGGAGACCCATGATACCCTCCAAAATCACTTCAACTATGAATCTAACACGCACACACAGACACACACACTCTCACACTCCCACATGTATGTGAAACTTTCCCAAATCTCATCAATCTAAGAGACGAGAAATCTAAGACCTTCCCATCCCCCAGTGTACATACACACACACATACACACACACACACACACACACACATTTTCCAGACTGGGAAATGGTGGTTTAATGGTTAAATGTGTGGCTGCTGATCCAGTTTGGTAGTGAAGACCCACCAGCCACTCAGCAGGGGGAGGAGTTGTAGTTGGCTTGGCAACGACATACAGCTTTGGGACCCCTCTGGAGCAGTCCCACTTTGTCCTAGGTGCCTTAATCCAAGAGAGCAACCTCAGGAAAGGAAACATGGATTTAGAACGGACCCAGCCCTCTCAGTCCTCACCGCCTTTTCCAGAGACAGCATGTATCACGGGAGAATTGTCTTTGGTGCCAGAAAAGACCTGGATCTATCAGTGTTTCTGAATCTCAGAGCTCTCATTTCTACAATGAACTCACTGGCATCCAGTCAATAGTGACTGGACTCATAGTGACCCTGTGGGACAGGGTAGAACTGCCCCTGTGAGTTTCTGAGACTGTAAAAAGGGCTTTTAAAACTCAATCTCAAAGGACAAGAGTGAGGTTTAGAAATGACGTGAGAGTTGGGCATACGAAGAGGAATCTTTGTATTTGAATTGTGGGCCAGAGAAGAATACTGGAAGTACCATGGATTGCCAAAAGGACAAACAAATCTGGTCTGGAAGAAGGCAAGGATGGACATGTTGCTATGAGGTACCAGTTCCCGGAGAAGGACAGCATGTTTGGTAGAGGGGCAGCGAAAAAGAGAAAGCCCTCTAGCAGTTGGGCTGACACAGTGGCTGCAACAATGGGCTGCAACAGGAACAACTGTGAAGATGGCGCAGGTCCGGACAGTGTTTGGTTCCCTTGTGCATTGAGTCGGTATGGGTCGGAACCGACTGGATGGCGTCTAACATCAACCGAGCCCGAAGACAGCAATTATAGCAGTAATAAAAATATTAAAATTCTACTTTAAACAGAATTAAAACTTAGTAGGCTCAGCAACAGGTTCGCTGAACAGACCGTCCCTTTCCAGCCGCCCGCCTAGTAAGGGCAGTACGGAGAGCCAACAGCACTTCCGAAACAATCCAGAGGGTTTCCATGACGACCTGGTGGTTTCCGCTCTGGGTTTGCACCGTGGCATGCCGGGAATTGTAGTGCGTGCGCGCTGCCACAGAGGGGGCGGGGCCGCTTCCGGAAGGGTCCTACATTTCGCGTCCGGCCTCCCCCGCCACCCACATGTTCTCCCTGCTTCGGGGTTATCGACTGAACCTGGAAAGCCCGGTGAGGGGTTCTCCTTTCCACGCCCGCTGAAGTGACAGCTGGAGGCCGGCGAGCGAAGGACATGCGCTGCCAGGGGCGGGGCCGGAAACGGTGCCTACGGAACAGGAAGAGGCGGGGTTCGCTCCTGGAGCGTGGAAGCTTCGCCTTTCTACGTCACTTCCGTAAACAAAGCGGGCTGCCCCGGCGCGGGGACCGGGATGTGAGCCCGTCTCTAGCTGCGGCTGCAGCTGAGGCGACGCTCTCGGAGATTCCGGAGTCTGTGGCGACCGGGGACTCCGATCCCCTTATCCCTCAGGTACGAAGCGGACCCCCAGGCGCCCCGCCGCGTTCCTCCAGGCCCTCCCTCCGCGTCTGGTTCCCGCTGGGCCTGGGGACGACGGTCGCTGCGTGGGCTGCTGAGGGCTCGGGAGCCAGGGAAGCCCGGAGGGACTCGGTGCCCGCGGGCTCTGGTGGGTAACTTACTGCGCGCAGGTTAACGTCTTCTCTGCAGGGCTCCTCGCTGCGTGATGTGCCGGAGCTGTTACCTTGCTCAAACGGATAGCTCTCGATCCCCGCCCCCTTAAAACTCATTGTTGACTCGCATGTCTTTGCCGCCCAGTTATTGTTCTTGTTTTTCTTCTTGCGATTGGCGTGGGAGCTCCGTGAATTTGTGTGTATTAGGAATCTCTGCAGTCTTGCCTCTTAAGAGGAGATGGCCCGTCTTCGCTATTCGTTCGTCTTTCAGAATTCCATCTTAAGATGTGTTACATGCTGAACCCAAACCACAATGACTCCTAACCAAAAAAAAAAATTTTTTTTTTCTGAAGGAAACTCTTGAGCCAAGGTCTTCAGCAGATTTAAAAGCTGGCATTGGGGATTAGGTATTTGAGCCTTTCCTGTAAAACCTTTGCTTCTCTGGAGATAAGTTAGAGTCAGCCTGAGGCAAGCTAAGCTGAACAGTTTGAATTCCAGTGACAAGTCCAGGCAACAGCAAAAACATCTGGTTTCATGAAGATTCTCGAGTTTTTAGGAGTGACTTCAGTTTCACTGTACAGAGCTTCACGAGAACACAAGAAGTAACTGGGCAAAACCCAAGTTACTGCTTGGTCATTGAAACAAGATTTCTCGCTGTTAAAGATGCAGACACCTTTGTCGCTTACCCATCTCTTTGAAACTCATTGGTTGATCTTAAATACACATTTTCGGAAGGTTAGACGGAAGGTGACCAAAAGTGTGAGTCAGGCTGGGAATATGACATGGATGATTTGTTTGTCGTGTAAGTATTGTTCCCTTTCTGTCATATAGGCTTTGGAGGACGAGGACTTTGTCTCTTGCTAGAGTAGGATCTGGCACGTGCAAGAGCCAGCAAATAGCTGTAGAATGAGTGGACAAAGAAAATGGTCTCAACCAAAGTGCTTCCCATACAGGGTTGCTAAGGGCTCCCGGGGGTGTGGTGGTTAGAAGTTGCGCTGCAAGATCAGTAGTTCGAAACCACCAGCCATACCTCGGGAGAAAGATGGGGCTTTCTGGCTTGAAGAATTACAGACTCAGAAAGTCACAAGCCGTTCTGCCCTGCCCCATAGGGTCGCTTTGAGTTGACTTTGACTTGGTGGCCGTGAGGGTGGAATTTTGGTTTTCTGTGTACACTGGGCAGCCTAGTAGTGCAGTGGCTTAAGCCTTGAGCTGCTAACGAAAAGGTCAGTGATTTCAGCTGCTCTGCAGGAGGAAAGTGAGGTAGTCTGCCACTGTAAAGATTGTAGTCTCTGAAAGCCCTTTTGCTCTGTCCTGTAGTGTCACCTTGAGTCAGAATCGAGTCGATCTTAATAGGCTTTCCAAATATCAAGATCCCTTTTCTAGTTTTCCGTTTCCTCAAATTGTTGATTCTCTTTCAGCCTATATATCTTGCATCGTCGAGCCATGTTGATGTTTGCAGAAGATGACATTCTGGGATAATCGCTGTTTTTCCTTATCTAGGTTGCAACAAGAAGCTGGTCTTGGTGCAATAAGGAGCTTAAAGCAATGGAAGAGCGGAAAATGAAGAGGAGGAGTCCAAAGTCTTTCAATGCCCACTCTACTCAGGTGGTTAATGCCAAAAAAAATGCCCTTCCAGTTAGCAAAAGCATGGGGTTTTCAAACCCAGCAACACAGTCAACATCACAGCGACCAAAGTTAAAAAGGTGAATTCTCATATTCCGTCATGTCATACCAAGCTACTAGTAGGCCACTTCTTAAAACGTTTGTTTCCTGGGTTGACTTTGAAAAATTTGAGGTTCACATTGTATGTGGTTCTGAAAAAAACAACAAATATTTATGATGGTTATAATCTACAGGGATTAGAAAATTCAAAATGAATCATTGGTTTTAAGGCTATAGCTTTGTCTCATAAAATATCCTGAGTAAGAAAACCAGAGGTACGTCTGCCGTGGTAGTTTCTCGCCTTTTTAAAGAAGAGTCATTTCATTATTTTCATAAATGGTTTGTTTTATTCACAAACGCAAACACAGGACAATTTCAAATAAGAAATTAAAAATGCAAAAATGCCCCCACTTGGAAATTTCCATTATTATTAATAGAGAGTTGCTTGTCTCGGGGATATTTGAAGGGAACAAGAACAAATGGAAATGTGGGATATATGCCTGTTGCATGCACCCGAGTGTTTTGTAAGATGGGAGCTGTGGGAAGTGAGACTCCGTTAGAGGGAAAGAACTTCACTGTCTCAGCACGCTTTCTTAGGATGATCACACAAGCTTGCTCTCAGACGTCCAGTCCCCGAGGAGAGCCAGGGGTGGAAGAGGCAGGCAGCAGTCAACTCCTGGAATGGCGCAACAGACCGTGCTCCGCTGCCGATGCGCCTGTCTGTGAGGAAACAGAAGGGCAGCGGAGATACAGGAGTACTGGGAGAATGATATTCCAGTGGGTTCTGAGTGGTAAACAGCAGTTTGAGGGCTTCCTTTGATTAAGGGATCCCATGGAAAGGGCTGGCCTCCTGCGGGAGTTCATAACTTGGGTTTTCAGTGTGATCAGAAATACACATTAGGGGGAAAAGAAAGGTAAGCGATTTTGGAGTTCATTCTTTCCTTGTATTTATACAGCATGGTATGTCTCAATGTAATTGCATTTCTAGACCCATTTCTAGGACTCTTAGTAGCACTGTGGGTTAGGTGGTGGGCTTCTGACTGCAAGGTTGGTGGCTCAAACCCACCAGCTGCTCCACAGGAGGATGAAAGATGAGGCTGTGTGTTCCCATAAAAAATGTGTAGTCTCAGACATCCTGTATAGGGGCATTCAGAGTTGGAATTCATTCAACAGCAGGGTTTTTTTTTTAAGCGAGTTAAAAAAACAATTATTTAACCCTTTCCTAGAGTGGCATAAACCTGAGATGTGTTCTTGTTTTGATTTTAGCAGAATTCATGTTGCTCCAGTAGGGGCTTTTTGCAAACTGGTTTCTTAACCCTTCTGAATGCCTTAAAGCAGATCTTCTTCAGATATGTTAGAATGGGTTAATATGGGTTTCTTCTGGTGGGGAAAGACATGAAATGTGTGCATAGTATTTTCACAGTAAGCATTGGCACGGACTCTTTTGAAGACTACTCCATATGCGTAGTAGTTTAGTTATGTTTCATACACTCATTGGGGATGTGCATAACTTATTCTTTGGGTTTCTGGCTTGATGTATGTAACTGTTTATTTAATATTGCCTTTTTATGGTTTCTTGCTTGTAAGGCAAATTCTATTTAATCTACTAGTTTTGCTTAATGCAGACACACCTGAAAAGGTGTAATAATGTTAATTGCATCGTTTCAGAGTGATGAAGGAAAAGAGCAAACCCCAGGCTGGAGAAGGAAAAGGCGTCCCGTCAGCTCCGATTCAGCACTCCTTCCTCACCGACGTCTCCGATGTGCAAGAGATGGAGAGAGGCCTCCTCAGTCTTTTGAATGATTTTCATTCTGGAAAACTTCAAGCATTTGGTAAGCAACGGGTTTTTCTTTTTATTACCTGTTCGATCCAAGGTGTTTGCATCCTATTTCAGTTCTGCGTGGATCTGTGTGTGTGCTTACTGCCCCTCTTAGAAGCACCATTTCCTCTTATTTAAAAAGAAAAAGAGTTCACAGACAAAACGCAGTCATTCCAGATTTTGAAATGAAACATAGTTTACCTTCTAAAATTTCAGGAAAATTGTATATGTATAAGGGACAGGTAAGATTGTGATGGTTAGGTGCCAGGCATTTCTGGCTCAGAAATTATATGTACAGCAGAACAACACACTGCTTGGTCCTGCACTTTCCTCGCAGTTATTCCTGTGGTTGAGCCCATTGTTGCGTCCACTGTGTCAGTCCCTCCATCTCACTGAGGGTCTGCCTAAATGAAATCTGTGGTATCTTCAACCTTTTCTCTGATGATGTTGCCCATGGGTCTAGTGGTATTTTGTTGTTGTTGTTGAAGTGTAAGACTGAATGCTAGTCTTTGATCACCATCAGTAAGTACTTCAAGTCCTCCTCATATTCATTAAGCAAGGTTATACCGTCTGCCTGTCCACGGTTGGTATTGATTCCTTCTGCAGTTTCCATGCCACCTTCTTCTTCGTATAGCCCAGCTGCTTGCATTATTTGTTAGTGTACAGATTGCATCAGTATGGTGAAAGGATATTGCCCTGAACTATACCTTTCCTGATTTTAAACCACTTAGGATCCTCTTGTTGTGCTTGAACTAGTGTCGTTGTGTTTGAACGACTGTCTCTTGGTCCGTGTTCAGATTCTGCAGGAGCACAGTGAGAGTTTCTGGAAGTCCTATTTTTTGCAGTGGGGTCTGTACTTTATTATGAGCCACTCACTTAAGTGCTTCTGTGTAGTATCTTGAAAGTGAATAGCACACTTTTCATCAGTTAAAATATGTTTTACTTCGTGTCGTAGATTTTGGGGGAGAAAGAAACTCGGGGCAGTTCTACCCTGTCCTGTAGGGGCACTGTGAGTCGGCATCAGCTCGGTAGCAGTGAGTTTGAGAGTTCTATCATAATTTAAAAAAGAAATCTCAAAATCATTTTTGTGATTTTGTAAAACTGAAACTGTTTCTTGCCCAGGATCCCTACCTTTTGAATGTAAAAGGAGTCAGTGTTCTGGTTCTTCCGTGAAGATAGATGGAACTAAGCATGGTTACACATGGCCGTAACTGAAGCTCTGCGAGTAGGTGTTGCTGAGAGCCAGTGAGGCGCTCAGCTGGGAAAGAGCTACAGCCTTGGAACCCGCCGGAGCAGTTCTCCCTCCCTCCAGGGCTGCTGCGGGTCAGAGTGACGGAGTAGCAGTGAGGTCATTTTTCTAATGGTTTCATAAATGATACTGATATTGAGTGTGTGTATGTATGTGTGTGTGTGAATTTTCTATAATTAAGGGATGATTTTTCGTTTAAAAATATTTTCTATGTGATGCTGTCTTAGTTTGGGTTCTCTAGGGAAGCAAAACCAGTGAGGTGTATGTGTTGTACATAGAAAGAGATTATATCAAAAATGGCATACACAATTTTAGAAATAGGTAGGTCCAATCAGGCTTCTCCCCAATCGTGGAAACTGATTAACGGGAAGCAGAAAGACCAGGCGAGAGAGCAGGACGCACCTGCTGGTGGATGCAGAGGTTCAAGGTTGATGGAATGAATCTACTGTAGGCAGTCTGCTCCTGAGATTGGGGGGTGACACTACAGGAGATCAAGGAACCAGCTCTGACCGAAGGTGAAAGGTCAAAGAGAATTCAACTCTCCTTGTTCTTTTGTACAAAAAGCTTAGGACACAAAGAGATGTCATCAAGCAGTGACACAACTGATCGGTTGAGCCTTGCCCCTACCGTTCCCAGGAGTGTCTAGTTGACATAATCCCTAACCGTCACAGATGCCCCACATTATTGTTTAGGTCCAGCATTGATTTCATAGTCATAACTTTGATTTGTCATTGTGCACTGGGAATATACAGTCATTAAACAGGATCGTTTTTAAAAGAAAGATGAACGGTATCTTTTAGTGCCTTTATTTTAAAGTTTCCCTCAAGGTTGTCAGTTTTTAACTTTCCTCACTTTTATTAATGCTCTGTAATTTCCCCCAGGAAATGAATGTTCCATTGAACAGATGGAACATGTCCGGGGCATGCAAGAGAAATTAGCTCGCCTGAACTTGGAGCTCTATGGGGAGTTGGAGGAGCTTCCTGAGGAAAAGAGAAAAGCAGCCAGTGACGCCAATCTGGACAGGCTGCTGTCCGATGTGAGCCCACTCTTTTCTTTAAGTTCACGGAATGTAAACCTCGTCCTGTAGACCCTGTACACTGTCTACCTCGGTGACTTTGTGTATATTTGCAGTGTGGTGTGACCATCATCACGATCGACTCCAGCCCTGCACCTCCCCTTCTTCCTCCCACCTCTCCCTAGCAACCCTTCTCTGTCTTTATAGATGTGCCTGTTTTGGACATTCCCAAAAAATGGTGATAAAATATGTAGCCTTTTGTGTCTTAACTGCTTTTACATCGCATAATGTTTTCAAAGTTCATCATGTTTTAAAAATATTCTCTAAGGGGATGATTCTGTTTAGATCCGAGCGTGTATTCTAAGCCTTCTGGGATATCTAAAAGTGAAGTATTTGATTCTGTGCATGTAAGATCTAAAGAGCAGCATGTCAAGATAGCTTTTCCTGACAAGATTCATATGTCTTGGGTTATTTATTTTGGTGATAGTTTATTACTTTTAAATAAAGAACCATGGTTTTATGGTAATTTGGTTCATTTGGCCGTGGTTACAAGGAGAGTTAATCTGTGTCCTCCTTTCTATCTTTTAAGTAAGTTACATTGAGGGAAATTGTGTGGGTAGACGTTTCCAAGTCTGCTGTGTTCAGCTTGCAAGTACCGTATATGCTTGTGTACAAGCCAAGTTTTTCAGCACACTTTTATGCAGTTTTTGTGGTAAAATTAGCTGTCTTGGCTGATACTCGGGTTGGCTTATACTCAGGTATATACGGAATTTCCCTTTACCAGTTCATTTTTCTTCTTTTTATCAAATGAATGCTTGATTTGGTATACATTTAGAAGAGCCATTTTAGTATGGTGAAAATATCATGGACTTTGAAACTCGGATGTTTTTATTCAGTTTAAGTTCTCCATTTGCATCGCAGCGGTAACACGGGCAGTGTAGTTAACAGGCCTGTAGCTCCGCTGTCCTGTCTGTGAAAGAGAAGTGAGGAAGTGTGTGTCGTTCTGAGGACAAAGGGCCTGTGAGATCTTTTGAAGCCATAAATGTTTAAATGATTTTGATCATTAAAATGTCAGCGGTTAAAAAATAAAACTATTATGAGAGACTACCTTAAATTATGCATAGTTTTAATAATTTATAAAATGTCCAATTTTAGTGAATGTTTTAAATCCTCCCTAATATCCTTCCTTAATAACTATTAAAGCTACATTATTATTATTTGCCTAAGTGAATTATCCTATGCTGGAATGTTTAGAAAGGGTTGCTTTTAAGTTTTAAAAAATGATAGTTAACAAGGCTCTACTTATAATTGTCTTATGAAAATTAAAATTATTTTTTTCCTCTTTGTTACAGTTAGAAGAATTGAATTCTTCCATGTATCCTTTGCCTACTCTCAAGAGTAGAAAGTATATGATTTGTAATTTCTGGTGAATAGCCAACCACAATCAAGTTTTGGAAAGCTATGTTGTCCAGATGTAAAGACCAAAGATACCTTTCATTATTCACTGGGACTATTTCTCTTTCCTTTAGATTTCCAAATGGAGTTTTCTGATTGTTTTTGATATGAAAATATTGTTTATGTTTAGTTTTATATTCTTTTGAATTTTAAAAACAAACTATTCCCCCCCTCCCCAAATCAACAGAATTGGGGACTAGGCCAGTTGCCATGTAATTTATTTTTAATCTCATGATTCAAGGCTAAGTGGTGGTTGGTTATCTAGAGTTAATACTGGACTGACTTAAGATCATTCTATGGACTCTTTCAGAAGTATCCGTTTGAATAATAGTTGTAACTGAAATGCAGCCTTTCGTCGAGGGATGCTTACATAGCTTGTAAAATGGCGTTTGAATAATATAGTGTACAGAAGACACGCGAGGACCAACGAACACATAAAAAAACTTTTTCTCCCTCGTTTCATTTTAGAACATTTCTTCCAGGGACTTTCCAAAAATGTATTTCTGAACTTAACGATGGGCTCAATGTGCAATGCGTAAGAAGAGTAAGAACCGCTCTGGCTAGACAGGAGCTGCATGGGAGAGGCACAGCGGGCCCCTCGGAGCCGTTAGTCAGCTGGCAGATGGGTTCTTGAGGGAGGGATATGAAAGAGATGGTGTTTGGAATTTGGCCCTTCCAATGTTTAGAATGTGGCTTTGGGCAAATTATTTAACATTCCCAAGCTTCCTCTGTAGGTTGAGAGGGCTTCAAGAAGTTACAGAGAAATTCCATCATCTTTTAATTCCATTTTTTTCATGAACTTTTGATGCCCCCATAAGTATATATTTATATATATTTATATACATACACACACGTGTAATGTACATGTGCAATTTTCTGGACTATTTAGGGTATATGAAATCAGTATTCTTGCTACAACATTATATACTATTGTTATGGCTGAGGGTGAGCTATAAAAATCCAGTAACAGTAATGAATAGCTAATCTTTATTGAACACGCACTGTGCCAAGTTTTATACAAATGATCTCATTTGATCCTTCCCTGGGAAGAGGTAGTCTGCTTCCCGTTTTACAAATGAAGAAAAAGGCATCAAGAAGTCATGTGAACTAGGAAGAAAGCGCTATAAGATGTCATTGTCAGGGAGGGCTGAAAGGACAGGGTCAGATGTGAGTTAATGGAGATACTTTTCTTCGGGGTAGCCCTTGGTTCTTTGCTGTCGTGTGTGCTACTTAGTATCGCAGTCATGAATTCTGTCGGCTTCTTTCAATGCTTTCTTGTATCTTCTTGTTTGAGCTTCTTTTAAGTATTCAGACTGACTGCCCCAGCACTTCTTCTGTCCAAGAGAAAGGAAGGCAGTGATGAGAAAACAGGAGCAGGAATTCTATTCTTTTTCTAATTTTTCAAGGAATAGTTAAAAGTTTAGTGTTGAAAAATCTTGAGTTTTACAATTCTTATTTATCAATTTTTTTTCAAAGAAACTTTCCCAAAAGGTGATTAATACCTTCTACTCACATGAATGTCTTAAAAATCTAGTAAATATTTTTTTAATTGTCTCTAGTCCACTTCTTACCCTGAAAATGATTCTTTGCTGCCTTAAAATAAGTCTGCTGTATTGGAATTCACAATGTAGGTTAATCCTGTATGTTTTAAAAAAACAAACTTTAAATTCTAGACAGAATAATTACTTGACTGCATTTTAAAATGATCTTAATAGGTTTCTTTTTAGGTTTCAGTCTTGTAAAACGCAGCACAGGCCTTCTCCCTTGAGTCTCCCTGATTTCTCTTAGCTCCTATTTTCAAGCCCCTTGGGATAATTTCCAGATTACTCATTACGGAATGACGATTTTCTTAACTCATGAGTCCAGACAGAAACTCCACTTGGCAGATGCACAAGATGTTCCCAATGCTTCTGCCCGCTAAAAAGGAACACCGCCTGCTTGCTTGTGATTTGAAGAAAAGCAGTGTTCTTTACTTTTCCAGTGGATGCCAGTAGCTCACGGGCCTTCTACCACAAGAAATTAAAGTGAAGTGCAAATGCATTGAGTGCTTTCGCGTTGTGCTTGTAGTACATTTGACTTGCTGTAACTCACTGTAACTGGAGGCCGAGGCCTGGGGGGATGGAGGCTTTATCAGGAGATGGGGTGCAGGGATTGTGCTGCTACGCTTTAAATCGTTGCCTTATGGGGTGATACTTGAAATGCATTGTGCTAAATGTCTTGACAGGGCTGAAGGACCCATCCTTCTTTCCTAGCTCACCAAACTCTGCCGCAGTGTTGCTGTTAAGTCGATTATGCACAGGCTTTTTGTGGCAGCTTTGCTTCAGACAACAGTTTACTTTAGACAGTCAGGGCACACTTCCGGTACCATGTTTCTCAGTGGCCAATGATGATAAACTGCTAAATAAGTATATGTGAAATTTGCTATTTTTAATAAAAGTGATGGTTTTAAATGAATCTTGAGCGTCTGTTCTGTGATCTGTAGTCTTTGAGGAGGAAATACAAAGGTCAATCCTTAAAAATGAACCCAAGCTTTACTAAATTAGAGATTCCAAAATGAAGTTTGTCTTGCAAGTTGTGCACATGTTTAAATTCTGGCATAGGAGGGGACTCTGTGGGCCCTCAGACCCACAAATATGAACCTTGGTGTGAACTTCATTCCTGCATCAGTCTCTCCAGGTCTTAATTCTCAGTAAATCTAGAAAATGAGATTAACAACTGCCTCACAGTAGGAAGAGGAAAACACATGTTGGCAAGATGCAAGCTAACACTTTAAGGTTCAGCATATATGAACATCAGCATAAGGACCTCTTCTAAACGCCTTTATTAAGATAGATTGCATATGTCATAAAATGCACCCTTCTAAAGTTTATAATTTAATGGTGCTCAGAGTCATGCAACTCTCCTCCCCCACCTCTCAAAAAACCCTCATTAACCATCATGCCAGCCCCAGTAATCTACTTCCTGTCTCTCGAGTTGACTAAGATAAAGGAATCAACCAGCAATACTATTTTGTGACTGGCCTCTTTCACTTAACCCCCTGCTTTCAAAGTTCATCCATGTTGTATGAATACATATGTGTACATTAGTTCCTTTTGCGGCCAAATAATATTCTGTATGGATATGGCACAATGTATCCATCATCGTTGGTTACCATTACTCTGTGGTAAGAAAACCAAGTTTCTGCCTAGGTGTTGCGAGCCACAGAAACGCCTACCTGGGAGCAGGGCTGGGGAGGATGCGGTTCATACCCATGGAATGAAACGAATTTAGTAATTTCGGTATTTTGATTTTAAGGACTTTTGATGAATTTATCTAATGTCTAGGTTCCCATACTTATTTGACCTACCACCCCCTTTTCAAAATGCTTAAAAGCATTTACCCAGCATTCCCGTGCAATGGAAAATTCTTGTAAGATAACCCATAATCCGGATGAAGTGTGGGCATTTGCTTTTGCAGCGCCCCCTCCAGCCCCCCTCCATCGCTTGCTTTAGGAAACACCGAATTGGTCTTTCTGGAAATGAGAACGTCACCAACGTGTTGACTGCCACATTTCAGACCTGGCGTTGGGTTGAGAGAATGCAGGTTTACTGGGGGAATGGTGATTTTCTTGGGTGTTTCCTGAAAGAGTAAAGCAAAGGCTGTTACCTGTGGATTTGTGACAGCCTTGTGTAAGTTGATTCGTTTGTCCATCTCAGGTAGCCAATTTTAGTGTCTCATTTATATCCTCTTCATTCACCTTAACCACGTTACAACCAGGCAACCAAAACTCAGCTGCCTAGATGAGAAGAAGAAGCTGTACAGTCACTGTAGTTCATTATCTATGATGTAGAAAACACTGAGTGTCGCTAACACGTTTGTGCATATCCTTCTGGACTTGTTTTTAGAACATTTTCCCTGTTCTTGTATTCACCGCCATTAGCACCCCTTTCCCCCCCAACCTCTCCTAGCATACCACCAAGAAACAATTAATCCAGTTACTGTCTCTATAGATTTTCCTGTCCTGGATTTCATACACAGAAAATAAAAACTAGCAACAAATAACAGGACCAGAAGGTTTCCACATATATTAATCAAGTTTAACTGCACATAATATTCCCTTTCTCTCAAAATAATACTCTATAGGGTGCTTTAGCCTGAGGAATATACTAGGCAAAATATTTAGACAACCTTCCATTTCTGGGTTTCACGTCTTCAAATTTTGTGTCTCAGCCCAGTCCTTCCTTGATGCAGATTCTCCATCTCCCCCCGCCCCTCCTCTCATTAATCTGGGACGCACCATTCCCTCTCGCTTCATCTCCTCTCAAGGTAACTGGATCCCCCTTCTCTGGGTAGGTTTCTCTGTCCCCCTCAGCTCAATGTGAGTTTTCCTTTATTAATCACTTTAAAGGGGGCTCGTACAGCTCTTCTCACCATCCACCCATCCGTCCATGGTGTCAAGCACTTTTGTACATTTGTTGTCATCATTTTCAAAACATTTTCTTTCTACGTGAGCTCCTGGTATCAACTCCTTCCGGACTTTTTATGCATATTTACACAACATAGATCTGAATACTCAGATTTTTCACCTGCTTTTTGTGTTTAATCCACCGAACAACTCATGGCAAAGAACGGTTCATCTGCGTGCAGAAAAGCATTCGGCCAGGAACATTAGGACCCAGTTGGGAAATGTCTTGAGTTTTCTAAGGTGGCCAAAACAAAGTGCCAGAAAGTGACTGAGTTTGAAGCACAGCTTTATTGTCTCCAGGTTTTGCAGGCGAGCCTTTCCTACCAGGGCCCCTCCTACTTTCTGTCAGTTACCGGCAGTCCTTGGTGGTCTTTTGATGTATCTGCCTCTGTTGTCAGAGGAAGAATCTAGGGCGAGGCCTGTTTTAAGGTACAAAGAGATGCCACCTCAATTCTAATTTAGAACATTTATTAAGCCTTAAAAGAGACAAAGACAACAGAGACATCTCCAGTTGAGGGAGGCCATTCGTACAAGGTCAAAATGGTGTGGGAAGACTCACAATCAGGAAACTAGAGAAATGAGGCCCAGAAGAAAGGGAGTGGTTACAAAGTCATGATTGGTGGCAGATTAGTTCATCAGTTACAGGCGGGACTACAGAAGCAAGAAGAGACCGTGATTGGGGCAGGTAGAGGGTGAGAAGGGTGTACAACATTGGTCCAGGGCCCTTCACCCAAGGCAGACTGATAGGGCATGACTCACCACTCTGCGACTCCTTGAGCTGTCCCCAGTACAGTGACGGCCATTAAAGAAGAGAGAGCCTGCCCTCCCTGGGCTGACTGGAGAGGGGTGAAGGCAATCTACTTTCCTAGGCACTCTGCTTCTACATCCTTGCAAAATGATCAGCATGAAGTCAATTGAGGCTTAAGTCATCCAGGGATGCTGCAAGTGGGGTTGGGGCTGCCCCTGCCACCTGTAGGCTTTTACAAACTGGTGGTGGCGGGGGTGTTCAGAATTTAAGCTCTATTACAAGGTTCACCTGTCTCTGGTATGACCTTATCTCCTTTTCACAGCTACAGGGGCTAGGACCTCAATAAATCTTTTAGTTTATTTATTTTGAGTGCAAGGGGTGGAGAGACCATTCAATTCGTAAAAGGAAGGGATGTTTTTTGCTTTTGTTGGGGTGAAGCCTGCCTCCTGTATAATGCTAAATTGGCCACAGTCTGAGAGTATTCTGAGTATGTGCTGGAAAGAAACCTGGTAAGGAAGAAGACCCCCGCGGTAACCTTCCCATAGACCAGAATAGCTGGTTCTGAGACCGAGCAGATGTGGCCTTGACTACCCGACTCTGTCTGCTGCCGTGGTCCAGCTGGAACGTCTTCTCTGGCTTTAAGGGGCTTCTGGGCTGTCCAGTGACTCGATGGGTCCCGCCAGCCTCCTCATCACAGATTCCTGAAGGCTGGCACCTAAACCCAGCAGGAATCTGGCTGTGGTACTGACAAGAGGGGTGGCCAGCACTTGCCTGGTACTCGGGGTGGGCACCCCAGGAGCCCGGCTTCCAGGCAAGGGCGCTGCGGCCTGGGAAGGCCATGTCCGGCACCCACCGCATATGAGTCCTACCCCAGCCACCCTGGGAGTTCCCTAGGTTGTTCTGCTTCCCTGAGCCGGGGCGCGGGGCGGAGCTGTGGCCACAGACCAGGCTGGGTTGGGTGCTGGGTCTTTGTTGTCAGGTCCCTATGGAGATGGCGCTGCCCTGCCCCACCCCCTTTCCCAGGGCACCCGCAGGAGAACCTGAACTCCAGAGGGACTGGGGAGACAGCCCTGTGCTGGAAGACCCTGAGACTGCTCTCCCTAGAGACCTTGGAGAAGCTGACAGGTGGGTAATTCACCCGCCACCCCCACCCCCGAAGGGCTCTGCAGAGAAACAAAATCACTGAAAAGGGCAGATTTCTATTGGGCTCTGGTCAGATTACCTCTGCTCTAGTCCTTTGCAAGACAAACCAAATAAAGTTCCTGAGAGTTTGGGAAAGTGCTGATTTGCACAGAGCTCTGCAGGACAGCAACCAGCTCCAGTTCCTCCCTCCTCCTATCAGTTAGTGAATGTGTGTGTGTGTGTGTGTGTGTGTGTGTGTGTCCACCTGAAATACAGTGCGTGGTCAGCAGGGTCAATAGGTTCTTGCACCACGAATAGGACAAAGCCTTAAAATAACTTAGAAAACTAAAAACAAACTCTCTGCCATGGACTTGGTGCCGACTCATAGCAACCCCATAAAACAGACTAGAACTACCCTTGGCGTTGCCCAGATAGTAACTTTCTATGGAGTAGGAAGCCCCAGGAGGAACCAGTGGTTTCAAACTGCCGACCTTACGATCAGCAGTCCAACGGGCAACTGCTACGCCAACAGGGCTCCAACTAAAATTAAAAATGGGTACTTCTAAGTGCTTTAAAATTTTTTTCCGAATGCTGTGCTTTTGGAGTGTCAGAACAGAGGATCATGACATTTTCCGCAGAACTTGCAATTACATTCATATCCATCACACTCTGTTCAGAGACCTGGAAATTGCATTCCCAAGGAACTTCAAAAATCATCTTCTAAAAACTGCTTTCAGTTGGAGAAAATATGGGTTGAGGACTTGAAAGTTCAGCGTCAGAATAACATCACATTTCTTGTACGCATTTAAAAATAGTTGGAAAAATGAGAAGCTGATACCAAGGGCTCAAGTAGAAAGAAAATGTTCTGAGAATGATGATGGCATCTAATGTACAAGTGTGCTTGACACAATGGGTGGATATATGGATTGTGATAAGGATTGTATGAACCCCCAATAAAATGATTAAAAAGAAAAGAAGTGAAAACCTTCACATTGAATTAATAGACAGCATCAAGATAAGTGGAGAAAAGATCAAAATTGTCAAAGATTTCATTTTACTTGGATCCATAATCCAAGTACAGGAACAGCAGTCAAGAAATAAAATGATACATTGCATTGGCCATAATAATAAAGTAAAATAATAAATAATACTTGCATCTTGCTGGAGCTTTACATTTTTTATCTTTACATCTGTTTATCAGTGAGAAAGCCCAGCATTTGTCTACCTAGCTTTTGCTGAAAGGTATGACATTTCCTGTCACCCCAGCCAAACCAAACCCAGGAGTATCAAACCAAACCCAGGAGTATCAAACCAAACCCAGGAGTATCAAACCAAACCCAGCTCACTGCCATGGAGTCAATGTGGACGTACAGAGACCCCCTAGAACAGGGTAAAACTGCCCCTGCGAGTTTCTGAGACTGTAACTCTTTATAGAAGTGGAAAGCCCCATCTCCTATGGAGCAACTGGTGGTTTCGAACTGTTGACCATGCAGATCAAAGCCCAAGGTGTAACCACTATGCCACCAGGGCTCCTCAGGGGGCTTTCCCTAAACATGTTGTCACTTTTATTACCCATCATATGCACATGGAATAAGAAGTATATATCCATTTATGTTCAAACTGAGTTTTAAAAACCTGACCTGAATATAACAATTAAACTGAATTGGAATAAACTTTTTCTTTCCTGTGTTTCTACAATTCACACTCCCTTTTCTTATACTTCAGCTTTCTTTAGAAGGTTTGAGAACCAGCTAGCCTCTTAGGAGGAATGTTCCAGGCATTAAAGTTCAGATAATAAAATAAATGAATTATTGCACAACTTCTCCCGGTAAATGACCAAGATTCCCAACTTTGCCTGCGGGGTGCAAACAGAAAGACCTCAGAAGAAAGGCCTGGCCATCTACTTTGAAAAGTCAGCCATTGTAAGCGCCCGCCATGGAGCAGCACTAGGCTAATTTCCATTTCTCCAGGTATGCAACTCCCCTGTGCCAACCTACAGAGCCCGCAACAGGGTCCTGGTTTCTCCCTGTGGTGACGGATCTCCAGTAATCTGGACGAGATGATTCAGTGAGCGAGGGCATGGCAATGAGTCTTCCTCGCATAGCAGCAGCAGAGTGGCCACAACCCTTGAGATGTGAGGCACAGCAGCTATTGTATGCATGCCTCTATTTTGGCTTTGCACTTAATAGGTTTGCTGCATCCAAGTCCAAATGGCTATAGAGTTGGGTCTCCTCCACACCCCCCACCCCTCTGTCTGCAACACACTTTAGAAACATTCTAAACGGTTTGTTTGTTTTCTGTAGAAAGAGGTTCTTAGGTTGGTCAATTCATCAGAAAGAGCTGCATTGGAGCAGCAGCCGGGCTGTTGCCCCTCCCCTAGTGATACCCTCATTTGTGCTGCTGTGGCTGTTAGGTGCCCTCCTGTCAACCCCGACTCATGGGCACTCTGTGTACAACCAAAGGAAACACTGCCTGGGCCTGCACCGTCCACACAATCGCTCTTACGTTTGAGCCCGTTGTTGCAGCCGCTCTGTCAGGCCATCTTGTCGCGGGCCTTCCTCTTCGTCCCTGCCCGGATACTTTACCCAGCATGGTGTCATTTTCCCGGGCTGGTTGCTCCTGACACATGCCGAAGTACATGAGGCACGGCCTTGACATCCTTGCTTCTGAGGAACGTTCTGGCTGAGCTTCATCCAAGGCAGATCTGTTTATTCTGTTTGCTGAGAAAATCATCAGAGAAGCTGGATTACATGGAAAGGGGGGCAGCATCAGAACTGGAGGAAGGCTTGTTAACAGCCTGTGATATGCAGGGACCCAACCTTGCTTGTGAGAAGGACTTGGAACACTTGTTGATGAAGATCAAGCTAAATTCAGAGGATGGGGAAGGAGGGGGAGCACTACTGATGTCAGATGCTTCTCGGTGGAAAGCAGAGAAGATCAGAGAGACACTGACCTGTGTTTACTGCCTCTGCAAATATGTCCTTGATTTCTAAACTGCGACTTCCATGGCCTTTGATTGTGGATCCAAGTAAAATGGAATCCTTGACAACTTCACTGTTTCACTGTTTATCGCGATGTTGCTCATGGAGCCGGGTGTGGGGATTTTTGTTTTCTTTATGTGCAGGTGTCCTCTGTCCCGAAGGGAGTCCTCTGACCTTCTGTGTGAGTGCTTCAGGTCCTTTTCACTGTCAGGAGGCAGGTTTGCCATCTGCATATCAGAGTCTATTCGTGGCTTTTCCTGCAATTCTGGTGCTGCTTTCGTCTGCACTTAGTCCAGCATCTCAGATTACTTGCTCAATATACAGATGGAATAAATATGGTGAAAGGATACAACCCCGACACACTTCTTTCTTGATTGTAAACCACTCACTAGCCCCGTGTTCTATTCAAACAATGGCCCCACTGGACTGTGTATAAGCCCCAGATGTTCTGGAGTTCCCACTTTTCTCAATGTTATCCAAAATTTTTTGATCCACACAACCCTGTACACATTTTCTCATTTTAAACCATGTAATATTCCCTTGCTCTATTCCCACAACTACCTCTTGATCGGTGTGTAAGCTCCCCATGAGCACAATAGGTGTTATGGAATTCCCCTTCTTTTCAAGGTTATCCATAGTTTGTTATGATTCACACAGTTGAATTCCTTTTCATAGTCAATATAAGAGAAAGAAACATCTTTCTCCGCTTTCATCCAAGATCTCTCTGGCATCAGCAGTAATAGCCTTTGTCTCACATCCTATTTTGAAATCTGACCTGAATGAACCTCAGGCAGCTCCCTGTCAATGTGCTGCTGCAACAGTTGTTGGATGATCTTCAGCAAAATTGTACTTGCTTGCGAAATTAATGATACTGTTCTACACTTTGAGCATTCTGTTGGGTCCCCTTTCTTTGGACTGCATACAAATGTGGATCTCTTCCATTCAGTTTACCTTCCAAAATTCCTGTCATAGATGGGTAAGTGCTTCCAGTGCTTCATCAGTTTATTAAAACATTTCAATCAGTGTCTCATCAATTCCTGGAGCCTTGTTTTTGGCTAATGCTTTCAGTGAATCTTGAACTTTTTCCTTCAGTATCATTCTTATTTTCTTATAAATAGCTTTACTTCACATATCATACATTTTCATCAATCGATTTGTAAAATCATAACCATAATCAATTCCAGAACAATTTTTCTCCCCACTTCCCCTCATCCGACCTTATCATGCCCCTATCCAGTTACTGTCCCTATAGAGTCTTTACCTATGCTGGATTTCATATACAGAAAATCATACAAAATACAACCAGGGAGCTAGCAAACAAAGAAACAAAAAATCCAGCGACGGCTACAAAAAACAGAAAAATCTCAAAGAGAAAGCAGACAATATTAAAAATTGAAACAACTTTAAATCAAAGGGAATATCAAATGATAAGGTATTATATTGACACCTAACTACATGTACCATAATCAACTTCATAATGCTCTTTGTTTGATAGCAGGGGTTCCTCACACCTCTTCCCTATGGTTAGAGGGGATACACTGGAGACTTGACCCTGCAATTTGATTTGGGCATCTTGTATTGTCTGCAAACTGAGCCTTCAGATTTGGGTTTGTTTACCGTCCTTAGATTACACAGGGCAGTGTGTTTCTTCTATGTGGACTGAGTTGACTTCTCAGTTAGACGGCTCCTTGGTTCTTGATCATATACTCCCTCTTGAAATGGTTAAATGCTGACAAGTTCTTTTTGGTAAAATGACTGCACTTTTTTCCATCATCCTGTGATGCTTCCTGCATCATTCAATTTTGAAACCAGAGGTCTGGAATTTTCCTTGAGTTCTTTCATGCTGAGCATACTCTTCCTTTTTGGTTTTCTAACTGTAGGACTTTGCACATTTCATATTAATATTACTGTTCAGTTCTTTGACTTCATCATTTTTTCCATTTGCTTTAGCTGTGCTACAATTAAGTGCAAGTTTCAAAGTCTCTTGTGACACCCACTTTGATATTTTCTTTCCTGTCTTGTGAATGGCCTCTTGCTCTCTTTATGAATGATGTTCTTAAAGACATACCAGAGCTCATCAGGTTGTCTGTCATCAGTGTTCGATGTGTCAAATCTATTCTTGAGATGTTCAAAATATTCAGGTGGGATAGACTCAAGGTCGTATTTGGGCTCTCATGGACTTGTTTTGATTTTCTTCAGCTTCCACCTGAACTTACATGTAAGCAATTAATGGCCGCTGTTGGCCCGAAGCTACTGATACTGAGCTTCTCCATCTTCTCTTCCCACAGAGCAGCCAATCTGGTTTCTGGATAGTCTATCCAGAGAAAGCCACACCTTTGAGTTGCTGAAAAGGGTATTTGTGATAACGAAATCTTTGGGGTTCCTAAATTCTATGATGTGATCTCCACCTTTGTTTCCATCACTGTTTTCCAACTATTGTTGCTTCTCTTTGCTTTCAACTTTTGCATTCTAACCACCAACAATTATCACTGCATCTTGATGGCATGTTTGATCAATTTCAGGCTCAAGACATTGGTAGCATTGTTCAGTTTTTGTATCACTAGCTTTAGTGGTTGCTGCATACATTTGAATAATAGTTATATTGGCTGGATTTCCTTGTATCCTAGCACAGATCAAGATAGCGCGTGAAACAGTGTTTTTGATGATGAGTGCCACTCCGTTCCTCTTGAGCCTGTCGTTCCTGGCATCATAAGCCATGTGATTTTCTGATTCAAAGCAGCCAACACTTGTTCATTTCAGCTCACTAATGCCTAGAATATCAATCTTTATGTGTTCAGTTTCATTTTTGACAACTTCTAGTTTTTGTATATTCAAACTTAGTACATTTAAATTTCTTATTACTAATAGATTTTTTGCAGCCATTCTTTCTCATTTTCAGTTATAGCAGAGTTACCAGATTTTGCCAAGAAAAATCCAGAAGGGCCAGTTAAATTTGAATTTCAGAAAAGCAATGAATATACTTGCTTGCAAACCCAAACCAAGCCAAACTTACTACCATGGAATTGGTACCAACTCCCAGAGGCTTATAGGACAGGGTAGAACTGCCTCCTGTGGGTTTTCAGAGATTGCAACGCTATCCGGGAGTAGAAAGCCCCATCTTTTTCTCTTAAAGCAGCTGGTGGTTTTGAACTGCTGACTTTTCAGTAACCACTATGCCACCTGGACTCTTTACAGGAAAACTGTTTTTGCTATGTGCTGTTTTATCAGTTCTGACCCATAGCAACACTATGCACAACAGGACAAAACACCGCCGGGTCCTGCACTACCCGCACAATTGTTCCCAAGCTTGAACTCATTGTTGCAGCCACTGTGTCAATCCATCTCAGTGAGGGCCTTCCTCTTTTTTGTTGGCCCTCTACTTTGTCAAGCATGATGTCCTTCTACAGGCATTGGTCTTGCCCATCAACATATCCAAAGTATGTAAGACAGAGTCTCACCATCCTTCACTCCAAGGAGTAATCTGATCATACTTCTAAGACAGCTTTGTCTTTCCTTTTGACAGTCCACAGTATTCCCAATACCCTTTGCCAGAACCACAGTTCAAGTGCACTGACTCTTTTATAGTTGTCCTTAATCAGTGTCCAACTTTCACATGCACATGAGGCAATGGAAAAATACCATAGCTTGCGTCAGGCACAACTTAGTCCTCAGAGTAACAGCCCTGCTTCTCAACACCCTAAAGAGGTCTTGTGCAGATTTCAGGGAACCGGAAAGGATGAAAATGGGAAAGGGGAGGGTGGGATGGGGAGAATGCCTCCCCACATTTCAGGGACAACAGCCAGTGTCACAGAACAATTTGTGGATTGTTGAATGGGAATTCAATTTACCAAGTATCCATTCTCCTACAGTGCAGTAAATACAGGGGAGCAGAAAGGAAAAAGAAAAGTCCAGAAATGCCAGGGCTACAGTTTAGGGAGGGTTGTTCTCTGGCACCAATGTTCTGATCTGAATTTTCTTGCCTCTGAAATTGTGGGACAATCAAGTCTGTCTTTAAATCACCCAGCTTGCCATGTTTTCGTTATGGCAGCTGTAGAAGCCCACGATGCTGCATTGGTACCCCGGATGCCTGGCTCACAGAATGTTTGGGGAAAATAGTGTGTATTGCTTTACACCCTTGAGTCTTAAGATAACCAGTCCCATATCAGTTGGTGAAGAATATGCACAGCGGTAGCCTCCACGCAACAACAACCAAGAGAAACGCTATGTGTGTACTCCTGTCATGGAGATCCTGTGGTGACATTAGCACATCGATGGTCCCAAATGTCCAGGAACACAGGAACCTCTTTGATCAGTCATGTCCAAGGCATCTTCAACAATCGATCTGGATTTTTCTGGGGGGGGTCCCCCAATTTATATTTCAGTTATATAGCAGCCATGGAGTTGATTCCGATTCAGGGCGACCTCGTGTACAAAACAGTGAAACCTTACCTCATCCTGCATCATCCCATCTCACGCCGCTCAAGCTCATGGTCAGGGCTTTTGTGCCATTCTATTGCATCACCCCTGCTGGTCCTCTACATCACCACCCCTGAAACCAATGAGCCAGACAGTGTTCTTTTGGACCCACAACAGTTTCATTGGCTAATTGTCACATGTAGACAACCAGGCCTTTCCCCTATTTTCCTTCAGCCTGAAAACTCAGCTGAGACGCGTCCACCGTGGGTGACCCTCCAGTTATGTAAAGTACCAGTGCCATCATGACAACATGCAATCTATCACAGTTTAAAAATAACTGACAGATAGGATGTGGGTTGATATTTTATGGGACTACTGTTTGGAATAAGAAATCATTCTCTCTAAAGTAGTCATTATCAGCATGACACTGGTCCCTGAACTCAATACACCAATCAGATGCATTGACATTTTAGATAATGGAAATAATCTGGTGCAAATTATATAGCTAGAAGACCTGCTGTGGTCACATACTCGAGCCCACCAGCAGAGACACAGCTATTCTCTCTGTAATGCTCCGCCCATGTGTAGCTCAGCAATCTCTCAACACAGAGGATAAGGACAATCTTGGAAACTTGCTAAATAAAAATCCCTTATGTTGATTCTTGGAGAGGTTTTATATAACAACAGCTGGGCATTGATGAAACAGAGGATTTGTTTTGATTTAGTGTTGATTCAGAAGGAGACACTTAATTTCTTACATTGCCATGAGGTTGTTATCTGCTCAACACATTATTATACAGCACTTTGCCAAGACACATCATTGGCTTGCTTTATAAATGAAGAAACGGAGGTCTGGATGTTAAATTGCTGGTAAAGTTTTAATTCTGGAGGCACAGGACAGACATTCACATCTGACAACAGGGCCTTGAATGGGTTCCAAAGAGTTCTCTCATGGCCAACAAAGTGAAATCAGAACAGACTCAGAGTTTTTAAGATTTGGACGATCCCGAACAGTAATTGGAATAGGAAACGTTCCAGGTCAAGGCCCTGGGACAGGAGATGTGGAGAGAGTAGCGAACTCTCGCAGGAGCCTGATGCCTGGCACTGAATGAATGCTGAGGGTGTGTAGAGGGACGTGTGTTCAAAGGCGTGCAGGCCGCCCAGTCTTTGCTGGGCACCACGCCAGTAAAGAGATTTGGTAGTTATGAAATGCACGCACTGCCCTTATTTTCTGAGAGGAAGACCAGCTTCTTAGGAGGGCATTGACCTGTATTTTTCCCCACTCCAGTTAGCATTCTGGTTCACTGACATTTTAAGAATTCTGGTATGTTGTGATTTTGCTTCTCCAGCTGTGACTGAACCAGGCAGTACTGGTCTGAAGGTCTGTCTGATACTCTGCAGTGCTGCCTTTGTATTGTATTTCTGAAAATATTTTAATACATGTCTTTCTAATGTAATCATCTAAAAACACACATCTTTAATGTAATGGGAGAAAGGTGTAGAGCAAAATTCAAATTCCGGGGTTGCAGATGGCAGGGGCTGTGGGGGGAAGCATGGAGGTCAAACTTAGCAGAACTGATAGAGACTAGACAAATCCCTGGAGCTAGCTATCCCCTGAGATACCTCTCACTTGGAATTGAAGTCATTCCCTGGAGTTTCCTCTTATCAAATGTTTATAAAATAAACAATTTTACTCATGAGGATTAGGTCCCTTGGTCTATAAATTATATGAGCCCAAAGAGCCAACATTTACCCAAAAAAATCACAGATGAAAATCATGGAGGGGGCAGGATGCTAGATAAATGGAAACAGAACAAGTAGAAGGAAAATAGAGTGCTGACATGTTGAGAAATTCTAATGAAGGTCATGGGGTAATTTATTTGAAAATTGCTAAATAGGAACCCATTTTGCTGTGTGAGCTAAGTCACACACAAAATATTTTTTAAATGTGGTTCTGTTTCATGGAGTGTAATAAGACTACTCAGCAGGTGATGACATCAACTCCATGTCCCTCACAGCCACCTTACAGGACAGGGTGGAACCGGCCCTCTGAATTCCAAGCCTGTGACTATTTGTAGGAGTAGAAACACTCCTAAGGAGTGACTGGTGGTTTTGAACTGCTGGCCTAGTGGATCACAGTCACATAAGTAACCACTGGGCCAGCAGGGCTCCAGAATAAGAGTCAAGGCACTAAGAATATTTGTGATAGTCTCAAATTATTTTGACTTTCCAATAAAGTTTTCCTCAGCTACTAAGTCCACATAATTCTCTATCTTCTTGGAATATAGAGCAACACAGGGTTGGAAAAAAATTGGGATGTGTGGATTCCAGCTAGCACGTCCCTGAGAAGTGGCTGAGCACCTAGTGTTTAGCTATCCTTAGTTAGAGGAGGCCCCGAGTTATGAGTGAGCTCTGCTCCCAAGACTCACATCTAGTTTGTAAGTAGAAACAATTTGGTATGGTGCATATCTGTGTCAGCATGTCCAAGATTTGCCTTAGAATATAGTAGGCAGTGTACCTTTGTGCACAGAAAGTTAAAGAAGCACTTCCAGACACACTAACTACCCCTTTCACCTAATAACACAGGATTGGCAATAATGTTTTGACCCATATTGTCAGGAAGCGTCTGTGAACCAGTCCACGATGGGGCTTCAACATGTTTATGGAACAAATGGAATGAAAAACCTAGGGCTTTTCTGAAGCCCCATTCTTTATATCTTGGATTTTAAATATAATAGGCCTTATGGGGTTGTGTTCAAACGAATAGGCTCTAGTTAAGCTGGACAGTCAGAATCTTGTGTAATGACCGTGACCTCCTGAAAGCTCCAGCCACTGGTTTGATGTGTTTTTCCACTGACACGAGCCAAGCTCCTCCTTTGGCCTCGCCCATCATTCTTAGTTTTGCCTTTTAGGGATTGTCAAACTGTGTTCCTTGATTATCGCTATATGAAAAGCCTTCGTGCCACCTAGGAACTCCCAAAGTAGCTAATATATTAGCCTCATTATTCTCCCACATCCTCTGACCTTTGTCCCCAAAGGTAGTCAGTATTCAATAAGAGCTTTCTTCAAGCACTCTAGGTTCTTGCTGTCTTAGGTTGTGTTTTGTAGAGAAGCAAACCCAGGGAAGCATGTATCTCCAGAGAGGTTGATATCAAGGAACAGACTCAAACAGTGGTAGAGGCAGGAGGCTTCTCCTGACTCCCGGGGCTGCAGGGGCTGATGAGCCCAAGATTGGCAGGTCAACTGGCAGGCTTCTAGCTGCAAAGGTGAATCCAAGGTCAGCAGGTAAGATGGAGGGCCGGGGAATGACTCTCAGGACAGACAGGCAATATATCAGGCTGCTGGCTCATGGCCAAAGAACTGGAGATTAGATGATAAGTTAGAGGCAGGACCCAGACCCAGCAAAAAACAAGCACATTTTCCTACAATGTCCACATCTATTGGAAGCAGCTCACACCTCTGAGGGGAATTCCTTTCAAACGATTGGCTGATAACAGTAGATCTCATCGTGGAAGTGATTACATTATATTAGATCTCCTTGGGTGGAGACAAGGGGTTACTACATCCTAAATGTCAGATCACTGGGAATCATGGCCCAGCCAAGATGGCACAAACTTAATTATCACACCTAATTTTTGGAGAACGAGTCAGTTTTTCTGGATGATAAAAAATAATATGAATTCCATATTCATTAAGAGTGCCTCTGGAAATATTTCTTTCTTGCCTTCCACTTCTCTAGCAAAGTAAAAACATCCTTGGTGTGGATTCAGACTTGGATGCAAGGAGAGGCTGGGAAATAATTGCAATGTTTGGCATTCTTGGACTTCCCCTATGGAGCATCGTCAACAAAACTATGGATGTTGTTGTGGTGGTCTGTCATTGAGTGCAGTCCAACACAGTGACCCCACATGACAGAGTAAAGCTGTCTCAGTGCCACTGAGTGCAATACAACACAGTGACCCCATACGACAGAGTAAAGCTGTCCCAGCGAGTTTCCCAGGCTGTGATATTTACAGCAGAAGAATTCCTTGTATTTTCACAGGGTGACCAGTGGATTTGAACTGCCCTCCTTTTGGCTCACAGACAAGTGCTTGAGGAAGGCAGGAGAAGGAGGAGGAGAAACCACATTTCAGGGGTTGATGGGATATTGGCATCATTTTGATGAGATGGACTGTAACATGCTTCTGTTTTCCTCGTCTGTGTGATATTCCACAAATAAAAGGGGAAAATGAATAAGTTTTTTAAAATTTATGAGAGAAAAGGGTCCCGGCCATAAAACCCTCCAGATTCCTTACCCATCTTACCTAAACACTGGTCTAAGGAGGAATGTTACAATTGAAACTGACTTAAATTTTTGTGTGACACACAAACTAGTTTCAGACAAACAAACAAATAAAACAGATTGATGTCATTCTTATAAATCTAAAGATAAATACATGTAGTTTCTACATGGCAAACACTAGTCTATTGACTGTTTTCAGGTGACCTTAAATATCTATTGAAATGCACTTATCTTTCCCAAGACTTGAAGAAAATCAACTGCCAAGATGTCCGTTGGGGAGTATCCCAGGAAAACTCTGGAAACAGAGAGCTTCCACACAAGATTCAGTGCCTGGACACCTTTTAACAACAAGCCATTAAATAGACAGGTAAGTTACATGCTCTCAAATAAGACAAATTTCATTTATACAGTTCATTTTACTTTATTATAGAGAATCTCATATTACCACATTGTAAAAAAGTCTATAAAGGGCTACAAAAAAACAAACAAAAAACAAACCTAGGTTTGTCTGCTTTGAAGACAGTCTCCTCTCAGTCCAGCCCCCAACTTCTACTGTGTAAGAGCCTGAAGATGGCTTCTCCTTTTACTGTGTATCCTGAGGGTCAAAGTAGAGCCCTCTGGGACACCCACGGAGCTGCTGCCATGCGGAGGAGAAACAGGATGGTGCTTTGGGTAGTGGTGGCTGGCAGGATGTTGATATCTATTTCTCAGGGCACTTCTTTGATTGCTCTTCTCTGTTCTCTTTTACTCCGATTGTATGTGTACAATTGTGATCCCTGCCCCTTCCTTTGAAAGGTAAGACAGGAAAAGGTCATTGAATGACATAGAGTAGTTATGACCATCATGGGAAGGCCAGTTGATTCCCGAGTACCCCATTCACATGGAAGGAGACAAGCCAGAGCAGGACTAAAGCCTGATTTAGTAACAAGTGCAGTGAACTTGGCTTTGTTCATCTGAGTAAAGCTAGATTGAAATCGGTTTCGAACAGATGCTGGCCCTTGGTCTGTGTCTTTCTTGAGACGTAGACACTAACAATGTCTCCGTAGGAATATTTATGAACTTTCAGTTCAGTGAGTTGTATTGAAGACTCGGGGGCTAGTAAAATCACACCTACCTAGAAGGGTCTTGTTTTCACATGAAACCAATGCAGACAGGATGAAATGTATGGACTATGCACTTCTCCAGGCCAAGTGTTGTTGTTCGAGTCTCCGTAGCAACACTTTGCACAGCGAAAGGAAACATTGCCTGGTCCGGTGCCACGCCCCCAAGTGTCCTTAGACTTGGGCTCATGGTTGCAACCCCAAGGTCAAACCATTTCCTTGAGGATCTTCATCGGTTTTTTGCCTCTTCTCTACCAAGCATGATGCTTTCTCCAGGGACTGGTCTCTCCTGACAGCAGGTAGAAACACAAGCCAGGATCCATCACCTCTTTGTCTTCCAAAGAGGGCCCTCTCATGACATCCCTTACCAAGTTTTCCCAACAGTGCACTCAACTAGCCCAGGCATGTCTGTCTGTCAGGATAAAAACAGATCAAGCTAAAGCAGGAGACCCCCATGACAGAGGTGAAAGTGCCTTGTAAACTTAGTTGCTATACAAATATTTGCTGTGAGATCGGGATTGCTTAGCAATGAGGAATACCCTGTACATGAAGTGCAATATTGTTTTTCTTCTAATAGCTCTTTCAGGAGAGAGTGACCCTTGTAAGTCATTGGTTTGACCTCTGGACTAACAAACAACGCCAAGAATTCTTACGCACGATCTTTTTACGCTGTACTAAGTCACAATTAAGGTAAGAAATAGCCTAGCAATATGATTGCCACTGTTTCTTAAAGAAAATGAAATATGGTAAAATGAGTATATAACATTTAAAGACACCCCTCCCCCTACATATCCCCCCTAACTAGGGAAACTTATCAATTAATTGACCTTTGAAAGTCTAGAAACAAACTCCTCTGGTGCCTGTATTTCCTTTTGGAGGGTGGAATAGTCTGGGAAATTTTAACCCCTTCATGCCACAAAGAGACTATAGGTTTGGCAAAAAATTGTAAATTGTTTTAGTCAGTGAATTTTTAACAGTCTCTTAGTGTACTCAATTCTCATGGAAACTGTCCGATAATACATAACAAACCCCAAACAGCTGTCTGGTAAACTGTTGGCGACCCATAAATATTTGTTTAATGGATGCGTAAGTCTGAAAACACATGAGCAGTGATGCCAATCACAACATTCAGCAATAGGAGCAGACTTGTATAACAGCAGTCCATGATTACAGATGGGGGTCCTTGCTCTAATCCTTCCTGTTGCCTCCCCTGGTTATGCCTGTCCTGCATGTTAGAAGACTGCATCCCAGACAGTGTTGTGTGCAGATCTGTTCATGCGCATTGTGCCCAGGGGAAGCTACTGTTCTGATCAGGTGCACACACTTCAACAACTGCCAACAGCTAGCACAGTATTGGGGGGCTCTTGGCTATCACCAGATAGACACCTTCCTCACTGCTGCTGTTAGGTGCAGTTGAGCTGGTCTTGATGGCAACCGCATCGATGTAGGACACAATGAAACACGGCTTGGTCCTGTGCCATCCCCACGATTGTTCTTATGTTTGAGTTCATGGCTCCTAGCATAGGAAATATCTGAAACTCGTTATCACCCTACCAGTTAGGGGCCTGACAGCTAGATGAATGTAGAAATAGACTACCTTAGGTAAAATCAAAAAGGTATTCAATATTGGTGGGCTAACCAAAATCTTCTAGAGTTCTACATAATGCCTTGATTTTGTAGAAGGACCAAGTCAAGCCCACAAGAGGTGCTTGCAAGGCTGTTGTATAAGCTTCATGACCCCAAAAAAGTAAACGGGGGGACTTCTGGTAGCCTGAGTCTAACAAGAGTCAACGAGTTCTGTTTCTGGATCATTCTGAATAGAATGAAACATTGACCCAAAGGACAGAGAGCTTGGACTTCTTTCAGCCTAAGGGGAAGAGTGCATGGGATGGTTTGGGCTTATTTTTTAATATTTGCTTAATGAAACTCTAGATATGGGATAGTTCATTGTTAGTAGCTTTCATTATAACCCAGTCGTGAGGTTGGGGAAGAGGCGAAGGTTACTTTCAGCATCTTGGGTGGCTATTGAATAGCATTTATGAGTTGTGCATGACCAAATAGGGTAACTTTCGTTTTCAATGTTTATCTCTTTGGGCCAGCCATTTCTGTCATTTCTGCCTACTCACAGCTTCCTTTGCCAGTTTACAACGGTGAGTGTGTACTGGTTTGGAAACTGAGTTTGCCCTGATGGAGTCACTGAACGGAGACAGGCACCTCCTTGGCTGAGTTTAAAGATGCTGCTGAGACAAACCACAGGAAAACAGGCACTTTAGCGAATGCTTACAACTGAGAGGAGGTGGGATATTTATGGCAGGCATTAACTATGCTGCCTTGTACCGAAACAGGCAGTTCACGAAATAAGGAAGTAATCATTGTTTGTGGTGCACCTGGTGACAGTCTTGTGCATCATTTGCAAGCAATTTCAGTTCTAACCACTGGAGGTCATAAGAGCTCTTGTGGTATATTTTGAGGCAGAGAGTATCCTCATTCAATCTGTATGCTGAGCAAATCATCCAAGAGACGGAGACAGAGGAAGAAGGCGGCATCTGGATTGAAGGAAGACTCATGCACATTGTGTGATAGACAGCTGACATCAAATGCTGGCTGTGAAACTACTTCCTGACAAGAGTCGAACCTAAGGCCTTTATCAACCTCAAGAGAATTAAGAGCTTTACACCTCGGCCAGTAGATGCCATCATGATAAATAGAGGAGAGGTGGAAGTTGTCAAGGATTTCATTTTACTTGGCTCTGCAGTCGGCAGCAGTGGAGAATCAGACGATGCACTGAACCAGGGAATTCTACTGCCCACAGGACCTCGTTCAAGGGTTAAAAACCAATGCTCTTCTGTTGGGAGCGAAGGCCCACTTCACGGAATCATGGTGGTTTCGGTCACTTCCTGTGAGCGCTGAAGAGTGAAGGAGACCAAAGGAGCCTGGAAACATATGAATGGCAATGGTGATGGTGGTGGTGGTGGTGGTGGTGGTGGTGGTGGTGGTGGTGGTGGTGGTGGTGGTGGTGGCGGCGGCAAAGAACACGGACTATTTACTCTCTGGTGGGATGGAAGAGGAACGAGTGTGTCTTGGAAAAGTAGAGGGAGAATGCTCCTTTGAAGCAAGGACGGTGAGATTTTTTCTCATGTACTTTAGACATGTTGTCCGGCATGACCAATCCCTGGAGAAACACACTGTGCTTGGGCAAGGAGAGGCTCAATGAAAGAGAGGAAGGCCCTTCACACAAAGGAGTGGCCCGTTGGCTGCAACAATGGAACTACACATAACACTAATGGCGAGACTGGCAAGGGGTCGGTCGGTGTTGTTGTCTTATTCTGACTCGGGTTGAATAAGACCGAGGGCAAGGGCCCACATAGGTGACCTAGAGTACAATCTTTCCAGGCAGGAGCCCTGCTGGAGCAGTGCGGAGGCACTGGATTGCTACTTAAAAGGTTAGTGCTTTGAGTCCATGAACCATTCTGAGCAAGAAAGTCTGTTTTGGTGACCGTTAAAACGGTGGATACTCTACTGGGCCATTCTTGTGCCTCCTAGAGGGTTGCTGTGTTGTGATAGACTCCATGACAATAGGTTCATCTTCATGGGAGCACATTGTCAGATCTTTTCTCCCACAGAGCAGATGGTGGGTTTGAACTGCTAACGTTTAAGTTAGCTGCCAAGTGCTTCATCACGGTGCCACCAAGGCTCCTTCGATGAACATTAGCACTGACATCTCATCACTGGAAAGTACATCCTGAATACTTCTTCCTTTGTGGCAAAATAATGGAACTAGTCTGTTCAGTGGAATTGCTTCGCTTTGTTTGAGAGCAGCTGTGTGTCTGCAGAGGTGTACATATTTCATAGTTTCATGAAGTGGTTATTATATGTTCTGGGCTGCTGATTTCAGGGGAAATTACACGTAAATTTCTGGGCTCTAGATTTAGCATGGCAAGCCCATCTTTAATTTGTAGGGACGGCGGTTGTTGTTGAACTTCTGTTCATTTCTCAAAGACTGCTTAAGTCTTCCTTATCCCTTTATGAAGGAAACATTTTCTGCTTTGAAGTTTTGGGTCGAGAGCCTGTGCTTTCAGCAGCGGGAGGTGTTCTGAAATCTAGGAAAAAGCCTTCTGTGCTAACGTTCGGGTGGTAGGACCGGAGGAGTGAGGCTTCCGTCTTTAGAACCACAGAGCTGTGGAGGCTCAAGCCAGGCATGGACTGAGACTAAGAACTTCTGCAGACACTTGAGAGGCTGACGAGCTTGGTTGGCAGGATGAGGAGCCTTCCAAACATTTGTGGGAATTTTCCATTCTCTTTTCATTCCATTTTTCAATGAGTGTTTTGAAGCTCCCTCCTATAGCTCCCCGGGAGCACTGGGGGTATAATGGTTAGGCATTGGGCTGCAATCTGCACAGTTGAAAATTCAAAACCGCCTGCAGCTCCTGGGGAGACAGCCTGGGCTTTCTACTCCCATAAACAATAACCATCTTGGAAACCCACAGGGGGTCACTACGAGTCAGCTCTGACTCGATGACAGTGGGCTTTCATTGTGTGTGTCATGTGTCAAGAAAGGGTTAAATATTTCCCTCGCCATATTTTTGACCTACCATTGGGTTTTTTTTCCTCTCCTCTAGATATCTATGCAAACCACATGTCGTAGGATGGCAGGACCCTAATCCAGTTGAGCTCTGCATAATTTTACTTAAATCTGAAAGCCTAACTTGTTCTTTAAAAAGTAAAGTATGGGGGTGAAGGGAGACATGGGACAGGGCAAGATATCGCAAAATGATAATTTATAAACTATCAAGGGCTCATGAGGGAGGGGGAGCGGGGAGGGAGGGGAAAAAAGAGGACCCGATGCAAAGGGCTGATGTGGAGAGCAAATGCTTTGAAATTGATGAGGGCAACGAATGTACAGATGTGCTTTACACAATTGATATATGTATGGATTGTGATAAGAGTTGTATGAGTCCCTAATAAAATGGTTGTTTTTTTAAGTAAATTATGGGAGGGAGGGGGAAAAAAAAAGAGGACCTGATGCAGAGGGCTTAAGTGGAGAGCAAATGCTTTGAGAGTGATTAGGGCAAAGAATGTATGGATGTGCTTTATACAATTGATGTATGTATATGTGTGGATTGTGATAAGAGTTGTATGAGCCCCTAATAAATTGGTTTTTTTTTAAAGTAAAGTATGTCCACACAACTTTGAAAAATGTCTATTAAGGTGGACTTCACATGACAGAGAATCCCCCATTTCACGAGGGCGGATGAGTGGTCTTGTGTGTTCACAGTTGTACAGCTACCACCACAATCTGTCTGGGACATTTTCATCACCCGGAGAGAATCTCTATACCCAGTAAGCACCCCTCCCCATCTCTCCTTTCCCTGCCAAAGGCAGTCAACCACTACTCTACTGTCTGTCTCTCTCCATCATTGACTTTTCATTGACATGGAATTCTGGGCTTGTCAGATAAATGGATCATGTAGGGTGTGCTCTGTTTGGACTGCCTTCTTCGACTTAGTACCATTACCTCAAAGGTCATCCATTCTTAGCCTTCATCAGTACTGAATTCCTTTTTCTTGACAAATAGGACTGTACTGTGAGAATATACCATATTTTATTTATTCGCTCATCCAGTTGTTGGACATTTAGGTTGTTTCCACCTGGTGACTATTGAGAACAGGCTTCCATGGAGCCTGTGTGTGAGTTTTTATGCATGCATGTTTTTATTTCTCTTGGGTTTATACCTAGGAACGGAATTGCTGAGTCATAGGGTAGCAGCACAATTAACTTTTAATTGTGAAATTTTCTTTTGAATCATCTTTCTGTGTGTAGTTTCTGGCCCTCCCTAACTGTAAATAGGCTCATGAGTGGGTAAAATTAGTTTGTTTGTTTTTTTGGAGTGCCTGAAATCTTAACCATAAACTGAGCTATATTTGTGCTGTACCTTTTTTCAAGGCAGAGAAACCATTGATTTATAACTTCTGAACGATTTTGTTTTAATTCAGGCTGTAGAAAGTTTAAGCAGGATCTTATTGTACTGGTGGGGAATCAGCCATCACACTTTTCCCTAAGTGTCCATTGAATCTCTCATCTCTGGGAGATAGTTTCCAGGTAGCTCTCCTCCCAGCCCCACTCCCATCCCCCTGTTGTCCTGATAAGTATTCCATTTCTTAAGTTTTAAGATTTCTTGAAGGGGATTTTTGTGAGATTTTCCCCAAAATCCCACTTCCTAAGTTATTCATCTGGTAAATTCTCCCTCTCGTTTCAACCTGCCCTGGTCATCTTTGACCCCCTCATTACCTACCTCCAGCCTACCGTTCCCCAGGTGTATTACTGGAGAGCACATAGCTCTCTGGGGTTTCCACAGGTGGCTTTGTCTTGTCCTACAAGGGGACTAGGCCGACCTTGCCTGTGACTCCTTAATGGAATGGGGAGTATTCTTGTCTGTCAGCGTTGGAGACACAGATGACAGGTTCGCCCAGGCTTCCTTGCCACACTGGCAGAACCAGTTTCAAACTGCCTCTGCTCAGCAGGTGTCAAGCTACAAAGGCTGGCCCTGTTGGAACTTGTAGCTTTCCTCAGTGGGTGGGGCAACCTTTCAGGCCACCGCATTCCTTCTGGGGGAGAGGACGATTACATAATGACCCTTGTTAACATCAGAGCGGACCAGACATGGAACTGACGGCAGAGAAAAACTCCCCCAGGAACGGTCCTGGTCCACCCTTCTAGCCTGCGATCTCTGTTCTGGAAGGGATGATGCTAAGAAACAATAGGCTTTGTAGCCCACTCTGCCCACAGGGCTCCATTGCTATGGTCCAGAGATTGGACTTTGCCCATTGACGGGCATAGATCCACTTGGATCACTCAATAGGAAGGGTAAGCAGGTGGTGGGCGGCAATGCAAAGATTTACTCATTTAGCAACCATTTACTGATTGTTTCAACAAGTTCCAAGCACAGTTGTGAATGTATAAGATTCAAGAGTAGATTATTGTAAAATAGCCCTATCCTCTGTAGATTATAGCCTGGTAGAATAAAACTTGTCCTAAAAGAGAAAGACTGGCATGTCCATCTCTCTCACTAGATGTTTGACAGTATAAAACAGTGCCTCTTTAAGTGAACTATTCCAATGGCCTAATGGCCTATGGACTGAGCTGCTAACCAGCAAGGCCAGTCTTCAAACACACCAGCTCTTCTGAGGGGGAAAGATGAGGCTGCCTGTACCTATAAAATTTTTTGAAGTGTTAGAAACTCACAGGGGCAGGTCTGCCCTGTCCTATAGGGTTATTCCGAATCAGAAGGGACTCGATGGTAGTGAGTTTGGGTTTTGGTTTGAGTAGGCCGATGAACTGTTTTTAAATATTTGCCACTGTGATGATGGAAACTGAGGGAGAGATGGGGAAACATTTGAAAATGCTATGCTGCTGCTTTGAAGACAGAGGAAAGGCCATGCCCTAAGGAAGACAAGTAACCATCCACTCACTGCCACTGAGCCCACTCTGACTCACAGTGACCCCGAAGGACAAGTAGAACTGCTCCTGTGGGCTTCAGGGACTTTAGCTGCTTATGGGAGCAGAAAGTCTTTTGTCTTTCTCCCGAAGAACAGCTGGCAGTTTCAAACTGTTGCCTTTGCAGTTAGTGGCCCAACACGTAATCACTAGAAGCAGAAACAGACCAACAAATGGATCCTTCCCTCCGAGCTTACCTGGATTTCAGATTAGCATAGTGAAACTACTTTCATATTTCTGAACTCTCAAATTCTGATAGGGTAAATTGTTGCTGATCTAAGTCTCTAATTTTGTGACAAGTTGATACAGTGCCAACTGTAGGAAAAGCAATTCAAGCCGTGATTTTCTTTTCTATTTTTCAACTTTTCTTAGTTTTTCCATCTTCATTCTAATTGATACATAAGCTGAAGCACTATGGTAAGTGCTGGGGATAGAGCAAAGAATGCCTCCCACCTGTCAATCATCGCCCCCCACCCCCCTGCCCACTTCCCATCCCTGCTTTTGTAGGGTATTTAGTCCTTTGGAGGATACAGAGTTTATATGGTGAATGAATTCAACAAAGGGCTGACTGTGAGGATCAGCAAGAATGAACACTCAAAACCAACTCAGATGACACCATAGTGCACTCCAAGCACAGAGCATACAGGTTTCAGCAAAAGAGATGAGGTGGCAATGAGCAGGGCATGCTCAGTGAGCGAGTCAGACTCCCATTGGAAAGTGCTTGGGCAGGAGGAATGATCGGCCCAATGGGAAGGCAGGGGGGGGGGGGTCACAGCAATGCTCCCAGACACAGTACCTCAAAACCCCCAATAGTCATTTTACATGGCTCTCTTCTATGCCAAGGAGCCCTGGTGGTGTAGTGGTTATGCATTGGACTGTGATCCGCATGGCTGGTAGTTCAAAACCACCAGGAGCTCCGAGAGAGAAAGTCTGGGCTTTCTACTCCCCTAAACAGTGGCAGTCTTGGAATCCCACAGGTAGTTACTATGAGTCATCAATGACCTGATAGCAGCGAGAGTTGAGAGAGACCTTATACACCTGTGAGCAAACTTACCAGCCACATGAAGTGACACCGCCATGCTGGCTCTAGCCATCCTTCCTTTCTTTTCTTTTTTAAAGATAGTTTCATTGGCCCATAATGCCCATATCATACAATTCAGTAGTTCTATCATATCAAGAAGAGATGTTCATCATCACTACAATCAATTTTAGAACATTTTCTTCTTTCTTGTACTCATTGTTACTGGCTCCCTACTTCCCCCAAACCTCCCCTGCCCATATCCCCAAGAAACCATTAGTCTACTTACTGCCTCTATAGATTTATCTATCCTGCATTTCATATACATACAAAACAACAACAATGAAACAAAGCAAAACAGAGAAAACCCGCAACCAAAAAGAAAGTAGAAAACATGAAAAACTAGAACAACCTTGAAATAGTTCAGAAGGGAGATCGAATGATAACATGCTACATTTTAATGTAACAGCATGTGCAATAATGCACTGTCCAGTGCACTCTGTATGATAGTAAGCTGTCCAATCCCTGGCCAATGGTCAGAATGATGTTATATTTGCAGCCCCTTCTCCTGGGGCATCTCATTTTCTCACCAGCTTTTAAGTTTGGGGTCACTAACATCCTAGGAGCTTTGATTTGGACCCAGTGTCATGTAAGCCTAAGTATTAAAAACTGTCCCCAGATCTCCCTTTCTTCCCAGAGGCATGCTCTCCTGTGTCTCCCCATGGGGCCTGCCATCTTCTCAGTAGGAGAGCTCAGCCCCAGATGCTAAGATTGAATCTCTGTCCTGTGAACCTCTCAACTTCTTATCCCCCCCACCTCCTTCGCTGCTTTTCATTTCTGTGATCTGATAATGTCCCTTTTCATGACTTTTCCTCTTAAATAATGCTTTAAGATGCCTCTAGCATCATTTTCCAGTCCTTCCAAGTATGTGAAAAATATCACATGGATTCCTTTTATGCTCAGTACACTTATTTTTGAATGGTCTATTTCCTTTCATGTGTTTATTCCATCTAGCTCATCCATTTAACACATTTAGCTTGCTGCCTAGTTTGGTATTATAAACAACATTTGGGTGAAATCTTTAAGCACCTGTTTAGGGATCATTTTAGAAAAGTAAAACTAAACTCTAAAGAGGAATTGTTAGGGCCTGAGGCACAGATGTATGACTAGGAATACTGAGCCAGTATCAGCTTATCTTTCTTTTCATGAGCTTCCGGGTTCACCAATCCCTATGGTTGGAGTTGTGTATGCTCCACTTGCTTCTGGTCCTCTCCTTGAAGTCCCAATAAAACCCTCACTGGGGATTGAAACTAGGACACGAACATGACTGAATACCCTCGCCACACCATAAATGGTTGTATAAGGTCACCAGAGAAGAGATTTGGCCTAAACAGCAAGAATCCGGGGACCTTGGCCTAGACGACTCATCCTTGTACAGGCTACCTTTCCAAGCTGTCCTCTCAGTCATTTTCAAAACAGTTTTGGCAGCTTCTCTCTTTTTCTTATCAGAAGTGCAAGCTTGAGATCCTACAGTACTAAGCCCTGTTCTTTTTCGCAAAGTACACTCCGTACATCCAGTAGCACGCAGCAAAGCATTATCATGCATTATGTAAATGAAACGATCCTTGTCGCAATAAACGAGGAAAGCACGTTTTGCTCATTGTCTCGTTCCATATTGTTACTTGTCTCTGCGGAGTCCTAACTAAAACGCAGTGAACCGCACAGTCATGACTGCGAACGACTGCAGTTCCCTTTCTCTTCAGGTGCTTTGTCCTTAATATGACGGAAACATTTTTTGCTCCTTTTGTGCTGCAGATGCACGACACTTGAATATGTCCTTGTATTGGTGCAGAATTGGAACAAATGTAAAATCTATATAATTGATGCTAACTTTAAAAACAAACTACATTCAGCTCTTCGCATTTGTCTGGGAAGTGGTGGGCAAGGCAAGGGGTGGGCATGAAGACTTTCTGACAATCCTGCTTTCTCTGGGTAAATTGTTCAGACAGTGTCTGGGACCTTCCTGTGTAAAGGAGGCTAAACGTATTTTTCTTTTTACATTTTATTAGGGACTCATACAACTCATCACAATCCATACATATACATACATCAAATGTTTAAAGCACATCCGTACGTTCTTTGCCCTAATCATTTTCAAAGCATTTGCTCTCCACTTAAGCCCTTTGCATCAGGTCCTCTTTTTTTTCCCTCTCCTTCCTCCCCCTCCCTCATGAGCCCTTGATAATTTATAGATTGTTATTTTGTCATATCTTGCCCTATCCGGAGTCTCCCTTCACCCCCTTCTCTGCTGTCCGTCTCCCAGGGAGGAGGTCACATGTGGATCCTTGTAATCGGTTCCCCCTTTTCAACCAACCCACTCACCCTCTACTCTCCCAGTATCACCCCTCACACCCCTGATCCTGAAGGTATCATCCACCCTGGATTCCCTGTGCCTCCAGCTCCCCTATGCACCAGTATACAACCTCTGCCCTATCCAGTCCTGCAAGGTAGAATTTGGATCATGATAGTTGGGGGGAGGAAGCATCCAGGATCTGGGGGAAAACTGTATTCTTCATCGGTACTACATTGCACCCTGACTGACCCATCTCTCCTAAACCCCTCTGTGAGGGGATCTCCAGTGGCCGACAAATGGGCTATTGGGTCTCCAGTCTGCACTTCCCCCTTCATTCACTATGGTATATATATATATATATATATATATATATATATATATATATATATATATATATATACACTTCATTCACTATGGTATATATATATGTATATATATATATACCATATAGGGATGAACAAACTGTACCAGACTGGTCACAGCTGCACCCACTGACCTGAAGTGCAGCCCAGTGCTTAAGTCATTGTATAACAATGGTTCTTGAGATCACATCAGGTATAATTAATTTTCAGCTTAACTCTGCATCATTGGAGGCAGGCTTCTGAATCATTTCCAGGCCCTGTAGGTATATTTTATTATTACTTTACTGTAGAAGTATAAGACAGATTTAAAAAATGAATGCACATGAAAAATACGTTTAGATGCTCACCCTCCCGACACAAATGCTGAATCCAAAGTGGGTGAACAAGTAAATGTGGTGAAGAAAGCTGATGGTGCCCAGCTATCAAAAGAGATCGTGTCTGGGGTCTAAATATATATATATATATATATTTTTTTTTCATGATGCCTTATACCTGGTCCCTTTGGCACCTCGTGATCGCACAGACTGGTGTGCTTCTTCCATGTGGGCTTTGTTGCTTCTGAGCTAGATGGCCGCTTGTTCACCTTCAAGCCTTTAAGACCCCAGACACTATCTCTTTTGATAGCCGGACACCATCAGCTTTCTTCGCCACATTTGCTTATGTGCCCGTTTGTCTTCGGCGATCGTATCATGGAGGTGTGCAGCCAATGATATGATTTTTTGTTCTTTGATGCCTGATAACTGATCCCTTCGGGACCACTCGATCACACAGGCTGGTGTGTTCTTCCATGTGGGCTTTGTTGCTTCTGAGCTAGATGGCCGCTTGTTTATCTTCAAGCCTTTAAGACCCCAGACACTATCTCTTTTGATAGCTGGGCACCATCAGCTTTCTTCACCCGCTTTGGATTCAGCAGTTGTGTCAGGAGGATGAGCATCTAAACGTATTTTTCACGTGCATTCATTTTTTAAATCTGTCTTATACTTCTACAGTAAAGTAATAATAAAGTATACCTTTAGGGCCTGTGAAATGATTCAGAAACCTGCCTCCAACGATGCAGAGTTAAGTTGAAAATTAATGATCCCTGATGTGGTCTCAAGAACCATTGTTGTATAATGACTTAAGCACTGGGCTGCACTTCAGGTCAGGGGTTCAAAGGAACCAGCTGCTCTGTGAAAGAAAGATGAGGCTGTCTGCTCCCATAAAGACGGACAGTTTCAGAAACCCAAGGGCACAGTTTTACTTGCTCTTAGGGGTCACCTTTGAGTTGGAATCAACTCAATAGCAGTGAGTCTGGTTGGATGTGGGGGTGGTCACAGCAGAGCAGTGGTTAAGGGCTCAGGGGCTAATCAGAAGGCTGGTAATTTGACTCCAACCGACACACCCATGGAGAAACAGTGCGGCCTGGGAAACCCTGTGGGGCAGCACTCCTCTCTCATAGGGTTCCTATGAGTCAGATTTAACTCAACTGCAGTGGGTGCAGCTGTGACCAGTCTGGTACAGTTTGTTCCTCTCTATATGAGACAAGGGTGGTGATTATTACATACATTTTAACATCAAGACTGAAAAAAAAAACCAACCCAAATCACAGGTCCTCCTGTGGGCTCTGGGAGGGGAACTTAAAAAAACTTAATGCAAAATGGTGCCGTTACATACACAATTTCATTCTTTGCCTTCCTATTTAAATAAACACATACAGACACACACACGCTCCTGACTGACATGCCAAATGACTCATTTTAACCAATTCTACTTTGTGTGAAATACAAAATTGGAAGGAAAACAGAAGGATCCCAAACCAAAATCTAAACCACTGCCATCGAGTCCATTACAGTTCAAAATGACCCTATCTGACAGACTCTAACTGCCCCTCTGGGTTCCTGCGCCTGTAACTATTTACAGGAACATAAAGCCTCATCTTTTCCCTTGGAGCAGCTGGTAGGTTTAAACTGCTGACCTTGTGGTTAACAGACCAATGTGTAACCCATTAGGCCACCAGCATTTTTAGTAATGAAGGATCAGTGAATGGAAAACAATGACTTTGGTGATTCCAGTGATGCTGGAGATTACAGGATAGAATTCTTTAAGACAACAATTTATTTACTGGAAATCCCATTTCCAACGATATAAATGACAAGTCTGCACATGGACCTCACCAAATGAAATGCACAAGAATCAAATAAACACCATCGATAGGAAGAGAAGAACACCATTGATAAGCTTGATATCCTCAACGAAAATAAGACTGGGGGCCTGGGTAAAAAGTAAAGCATCAATAGCTCCTATGTAACTTAAGAAAATTAAAACAAGTGAAACTTAAGAAAATTAAAACAAATGAAACTTAAGAAAATTAAAACAAGTCTATGAGTACCCAAGTATAACCCTGAATACACCACACCTTAATTTAGAGACCATCTGAAGTGTAGATTGAGGTTTTACATACTAATACAGAAGACCACTTACTTGAGTTGTCAAATAACATTTAAAAAATCATATGTTAAGAAAGCAAAGAGCCATTTAAAAAAATACAAGACAGGAAAAAAAAAAGACCAAAAATGGATGTCAGAAGAGACTCTGAAACTTGCTCTTGAATGTATCATAGCTAAAGCAAATGGGAAAATAATTATGTAAAAGAGCTGAACAGAAAATTTTGAAGGCTCCTCAAAAAGTTACATGTGGGATTATAAAGAGACTTTTCCCCAGCTTTGTCTCCCCCAAAGACATGCCAAACATTAGGGGCTTTTTGCCAGCATATGGTGGGAGGTCAGATACTTAGAGACATCCTCCCTGAAGGCAGTCAGTCACCAGACAACAGGTAGGCCCCGCTCCCTGCTGTTAAGGACAAGGGGCTACTTCTCCCAAAAGGCTTGCGACTATTAGCTTGGTTCCTGTAGTGGGGTTTATACCCTACAGATAATGGTTTCTATGGAGATCAGAGGAGAGATCAAACTGGCTCATTGACATCCAATATGAGGCTGCCATCCTGAATCTAGGATCCACCCATCTTGTCACATGTATACCCCCAATCCCTCCTCTTCTTATTGCATGTATGTCCCTAGATTGTCCCCCTCTCATTGCTGTATAAACTATAGTGCAGCCCCTTCCTGTGATGAATGTCTCTACCTGTAATTAGTGGGCTTGCACTCCCCCCAAAGATATATAGGTCTGGGTTAGCAATAAAGAGGTCTCTCTCAGGTTCCCCCCTTGGTCTCTCTCGGACTTCCCTCCCTTGGCCTCTGGTCAGCTCCTCTTCCTCTCCCATCCTTGCTTCCCTGTTCCCTTTCTCCTTGTCCTCCTTCCCCACCCTCTCACTCCACATGGACCACCAAGTGAGGCTAAGGTGAGCATTGCTACCATGAAATGTGTCTGACTCCATCATTTCTGCCTCTCCTCTATCTCTCATGCTCTTTATGACTTTATTATGACATTTATATATAATAACCATACAATTGTGCCTATCGAATCCATGATTAGTGGTGGGGTGGTGGCACCCCTACAACCACAGTTACAATATTATCGTGAACTGTGCAAATATGTGGAGCTAAAACACCAAAAGGAAAGCACATGCGTAACATTTCTCCACCTGAAAGAACTTAAGAAAATAATCAAGCCTTCAGTTGCAATATTGAAGGATTTCATATGCAGAAAACCTGAATGATATAGAAAGCATCAAAAGAAGATGGAATACAGTCAATGTACCAAACAATTTTAGGAGGTAGCATATGGTCAAGAACTAATGGTACTGAAGGAAGGGCAACTTCACTGAAAGCTTTGATAGAAAACAGGAGTCCAGGGATTGATGAAGTGTTCACTCATCTATGGCAAGGAATTGGGAAGACAGCTAGTTGGGCCAAATGGAAGAACGTTATATTTATGCCCTTTCCAAAGAAAGGTGATCCAATGGAATGTTGAGGCTATCAAATAATATTAATATTATATATGAGAAAATTTTTGAAGATAAGAAAAAAATGGCTGCATCAAGTGCATTGACAGAAAACTGTTAGAAATTGAAGATGATTCAGAAGAAGATATGGAATGAAGGATATCTCTCTTGATGACAGGAGGATCTTGGTTGGAAGTGAAGAATAGTAGAGAGGTTTGCTGATGATGCAAATGAATTTGGCTGTGTGGGTCATAATAAATTATAGACAGCATTGCAAATGGGAATTCCAAAACAATAATTGTGAACATGTAGAACCTGTCCATAGATCAAGAGTCACTTGTTTGAACAGAACAAGTGATGTGATGTGTTTTAAAATGAGAGAAAGCGTACATTAGACTTGTATCCACTAGTGGGAATTCAGCTGATTCAAACCAGTTGGGAAGAACTGACACTTCATTTGTCATTGAGTTCCACAAATCTATTGTTAAATGGCACGCGTGGTTCTCTCTAAGTTGGGAGGCTGGCAGCTGCCCAATGTGGAAATCCCAAATGTGTATTTCTTACTCTTTTTTTAATGTTTATCTATGCAACAACCTATTCCAAGTGTCTGTAGTAATGTTGATTCCATCCACAGATATAAAAAAAATTTGACAGATTTATTCTGTTAATTCATTATACTTTTGATGAAATGCTACAATTTTCTTCCCTTGCATTTATTACTTCACTAACCTAACATAAAACATGAAGATAAAAAGTAGCAAACAACCTGAGTGACACATGGCCATTCGTTTCAGCTTGGTGCTATGCTGAATGAATTATGCAATTATGAATGAATTATGCAATTCCTGAAAGGGTTCAAAGACCTAAAAAATATTGTCAGAACAATTGCTGTAGGTTCAGCAGAAGCGGAAAGGGATTTTTCAATGATGAACATAACATGTTCACAGAATAGGTGTTGCCAGTTTCTAACATATCAAGTTCAATGACTACTGTCTAACTGGTCTATCTCAAAAGGAATGGGATCCCACTCTTGCCATGAAAAGATGGTTAAGGATAAAACCACACAGGTGATGATGCTCGGATAAAAGCAAAAAATACTGCAAAATGAAAATGCCAATCAAGAAGCAATCCGGGAATATCTCAAATAATAATTTTATTGTTTTGTCAGGTGTTTTTTCATTAACATTTTAAAACTTCCTTATAATATAATCTACTTTTGTGTATTTCTTTTATTGTTCTTATTTAAGTATTAACTGTATGAAATAATGAACAAGCTTTTGATATCCCCCCCCCCACACACACACACACTTAAAGTATCATTAGGGCAGTAAATTGGTTGTGAAATTATTTGAATCCCAGCGCTGCTTTCCTGACTGCCCTCTTAATGGAAGTCGATCAGACCTTTCTTGCATGGCGCTGCTTGCTGAGTGGGAGTGCAGGCCATTGGCACTGCTCACGGCTGGGCGGCCAGTGACTAGTGTGGGAGCAGGGAGACCCAGCACGCAGTTGTACTCGTGCAGGGGAGAGACGTGGATGCGTTGGGCACAGAAGATTGGGAGAAGTCATTGAGTTTGGGGATATATTTTCGAGGTTGAGCTGTGAGGACTTGTTTTTTTTAGAGCAAGAGGTAAAGGAAAGATTGAATTAAGAATTAACAAGTAGGTGGATTTCTGTGGGTCAGTTGTTTTTCATCTTCTTCTTTATTATTTATTTTTTGGGAGGCAAATAATATTATTCAGTCATCTTCATTTATAAGTGAAACTCTGGGAATTAAAAATTGGCATCCTTGCCCGTGAACTTCTTATAAACTTCAGGAAAGGTTTCAACCTTGTGTTCTACATTGTTCTGTGGGGCTTTGTACAGAGGAACCTTTTAAGCCGGCTGCTATCCAGCTTTACCTGGATTCTCTTGCCCACAATTTCACTTGGGAAGCCCAAGTCTTCAAGGACAGCACCGTGTTCAGCAGTCGGAGTGTGGTTCCCAGGACGCTGTTGCTTATTCTGTGTACCGCATTTCCGAGTTGGTGTAGAATTCACCTCTGAGCAAGAAAGACAATGTGGAGGGACAGGAACAACGATTCTAATAGCTTTCTGCCCATGACCAACTTCCATTTCCTTGGCTGCCTTTACATTCAGCTCACTTAACTGAGCCTGCAGGTCTGAGTTCCTCTCCAGCTCAAGAAGAGCTGAGAAATGGCCGTCTGGAACCCATCCGGCTCTTCGCTGTGGGGCTTCACAGCGTGTGCGCGTGCGCCAAGCGTATCCCGGAAGAGGCCAGAGTCTCGCGAGAGCTCGTGGAATCTTGGGGCGAAAAGGAAGAGGAGTCATCTTCTTCAGAATGGATCAGAGATGGCAAATGTGCTCGAAAGAACAGAGCCTTAGCGGATTTAGGATTTAATGATTATTTGTCACAGGGGAACCTTAGAGAAAGAATAATGTTTACATCCGACTTTTAGCTAGTTTTATATAGTAAGTGTTCTGAATTAATCACTGTGCTTTTCTTTTTAGGTGTGTCCAAGAGTGGTTTGCACAAAGGACAGAGGTGCCCAGTGTGGATTTCTCGACCGTGTTGCCGCGCTTCATTTCTCTCTATATTTTTTCTTTTCTGAGTCCCAAAGATCTGTGTGCAGCCGCGCAAGTCAGCTGGCCCTGGAAGTTTTTGACGGAACAGGTTGACTGCTTGTCATTGTCTGGTGTAGAGCATGATTATTGCTGTCATTTGTAGTGAGGCCGTTGGGGCAGCTCTCTTCCATGAAAAGAGCACGGGTCGTGTGATGGGGAGCCCTGGTGGTGTAGTGGTTATGAGTTGGGCTTTGATCCACATGACTGGTAGTTCGAAACAACCAGCAGCTCATTGTGGGGAGGGAGATTGGGCTTTCTACTCCTGTAAATAGTTACAATGTCAGGAAACTCACATGGGACTTACTATGAGTCAGCATCACGAACCTTACAGGGTAAGTGTTGAGCTGCTAATGGTTCAAACCCACCAGCTGCTTTGAGGGAGAAAGATGAGACTGTTCCCATAAAGATTTATAGCACTGGAGACCCTATACGGGTTTGCTGTGCATCCATATTGAGCAGATCAATGGCAGTGAGTTTGGCTGCGTTAGGTTTTCCCTTCTCCTGAACATGCTTGTTAAGAGTGCCTGAGAGAGTGGGGGGAAAGGCATTAAGTTAAATGTAGTAATTTACATATAGGCATATATTACTCTTTCAGCTAAGAACCCTGGTGCATGGACTTTGAATGACAGGTGGCAGTTGGAAACTACCAGCCTTCCCTCGGAGAAAGACTGGGCTAATTAGAGTCTCAGAAACCCATCGGGGCAGTTCTACCCTGCCCTATGGGGTCACTAAGTCGGCATGATGCTGTGACAGTGAGCTTGGTTTGGGCTTTTGAGTCTTTCAGCTACAGCTTCCTGCTGTGCTTCCTGGCCCAAGCAGCTTTGCTTTGGCGTCAGCACAGGCTCTGGTGGGTTTTTCTTCTCTCTGGAGTCTTGGTACCTTTCTGCCTCAGTAACTCTAGAATCCTTGCTGTAGTTATTTTTGTTTTATTTTGTCTAGATATTTGATTGCATATGAAAGTTTCTGTTTTTACATGTCAAAAATTATGGTATACTAGCAATATCCTTCCGTCCTGCCAGAAGTCATTCTCAGTGGATGAGTTAGTCAGAAAATAATTAAACAAACAAAAAAACAATGGCATCATCATTGGCAGAAGCAGAAATTTCAGAATCTAGAATGAGAACAAATGCTACAGCTATGTATAAGTGCTGGAAATCAGAAAAGCATTTTAAACACACACACACACACACACGGGGGCTTTAAAAAAAGTTCATGGAAAAAATAGAATGAAAATATTATGGACTGTTTCCATGAACTTTTTGCAGCCTCTTCGTGTGTGTTTGTGTGCGTTCCTTAAGAATATTTTCCCTATGCAGTAGTATACGCTTATTTCTCAGGGTCGAGTTTAAATGCCCAGTCACCTGCAGCAGATACTTCAATATAATAAAAAATTACCTGAATACATTATTAGTAGGTAAACAAATAAACCTTGAGTTGATTCAAACTCATAGTGACCCTACAGGGCAGAGTAGAATTGCCCCCTAGAGTTTTTGAGACGGTCAATCTTCATGGGAGCAGGCAACTTCATCTTTTCCTGTGCATCACCAGCTGGTGGGCCCAGACTGCTGAACTTGCAGTTAGCAGCCCAAAGCATAACCCACACCACCAACAACCCCCTCTCCCCCAAACCCAAACTCACTGTCAGAATTATAGCAATCCTATCAAACAAAGGAGAACTACCCCTGTGGATTTCTGGGACTATAAATCTTTACAGGAACAAAAGATTCCTCTATCTCGCATGGAATGACTGGTGGTTCTAACTGCTGACCTTTTGGCTAGAGTCCTAGTGTCAATTCCCCTACACCACCAAACTAAAAAACCCAACTCACTGCCATTGAGCAAATCTCGACTCATGACAACCTATGCCACCAAACTAAACTCACTGCCATTGAGTTGATGCAACTTATAGACCGTCTAGGACAGGATAGAACCGGCCCTGTGAGTTTCTGAGACTGTTTATCAGGGTAGAAAGCCCGGTTTTTCTCCCAAGGATGTCTGATGGTTTTGAACTGGGGACTTTGCGGCTCACAGCCCAACTTGTAACCACTATGCCACCAGGGCTCCTTTATTACCAGAACACTGTCTTTTAAAAAGATTTGTCAACTTCCTCTCTCTCCCCACCTGAAGGATTGCTTATGGAGGCCCAAATGCATTCAGTTTGGATGGTTTCTGCCCTACACGCCGACAGGCAATGAGTATGGTGCCTGGAAGCACCATTACCTGGCCTGTGTGTCCCACTTAGACTGGCTGACGCCGCGGGAAGCGGCTGCTGTGTATGGGACCCTGAATAAGCCCACAGCAGGAGACGAGGAGCTACAGGAGAGACAAAGAGAAAGGTGTCTAAGACAAATAATCTGGGAGAAAATCGCACTACACAAGAGTAAGTGGTATTTTAAAACTTTACATAGTCTCTAAGTATTGTAGACGCAAATGGATTTCCACACAAATTCCCTTAGAGGAGGAAGTGTACTGTCTTTCTAGAATGCCCTGTGGGGAGAACTTTTTTAAAGTATATTCAGGACAAGCTTTCACACTGCCCGACCCCCACAAGCCCACCCGCCAGTCACCCGTGCAAGTGATTTGAGAATAAAACCAAAAAGGTTTCAGATGAACTATAGAATGCCAAATATCAGTTCCTCCATGGTCGCCCTAGTTCCTCTCAGATGTCTAAGACCTAAAACCAAAGAGAAGAGAGAAGAAAGAATACTCCCCCCCCCACCCCAACCCACTGCCTCTGAATCAGTTCTGACTCTTAGCGACCCCACAGGACAGAAAACGACTCCCAAGGAAGGGTTTCTGGGGCAGACTGCCCCATCTTTCTCCCACAAAGACCAATGAGCAGGTTCAGTACAGAAAGGGGAGCGGTGGAAAGGAGAAGCGGTGGAGATAGGAGTAGAAAGGGAGCTGGGACCAGACAGACTCTCAGCGAGGCCTTTGATTTGTACCACGTGTCACAGTACACAAGGAAACCAGTGGGCATTCTTCCCTCCCCTTTTTTCACCAACTCCCCCTCTGGGGGGGGGGGACGGACAAATAGGACCTTCTTTGTAGCCCAGCAGCAAGGTAGAAATGGATGGGAGCCTACACACGGATACACCAGTCTGCGAGGAAAGCTTTGCTCATTCTTTGAGCTTTGTGACTTGACCCCAAAAGGCTGGCCACTTGCAAGCCCAGTGCCCAGAGGATGAGAAATCCCCACAGACCCTGGGAAATGGGTATAATGACTGACATTTGGAATCCGTCCCTGGCCCCGCTTGGAGCGATGCCTGTATCCATGTGGCCTCGGCTGGGGAAGGAAGCCTGAAGGAAACAGCCGTGTCTGTCGCGTTTGCTTTTCAGAGGAGTTATTCAAAGCCCGGCCTCCTTGGGTGAGCGGAACAGGCTGCCCTAGATTGTTAAGATCCAAATGCCAACCACGTCTCTCCCAGACTGTGAGGGATCGAATGGGACTACACGAAGCTTTGGAGAAACAGCTTGTTTTGGCATCCTTAGAAGCCTTGCCCAAGCGGTAAGCAAATCCCCAGCTCCCAAAGGCTCCAAACCATCCCACAGTGCCATGAACCCTTGCCCCATAACTCAGCGACTACGCAGCCATCTAGGAGGATGGTATGACTCGTAGCCTATGGAACATCTGTAGGACTGCTGAAGGTCTTCACCATGCTGTCTAAGGAGGGCAACAGAACAACACGCAGAACTTGTTTTAAATATTCCCCACCACGCAGGGAGGCTTCCTGGTGGGTGAGTGCATTTTCTGTGGAAAGCTTTTAAGGAAAAATCAGGGTTTTCCACAAGATAGTTTTCATGGGATGCTGTTCTTTTTGTTAGGCATGCTGGAGTCAGTTCTGACTCACAGTCGCCCTGTGGACGGCTGAATGAAACACCCCGGGTCCTGTGCCATCCTCACATCTGTTATCTTGGGAGCTGCTTATCAACCCATTGTATCCAATAAGACAACTCACTGCCGTGGAGTTGGCCCCACTCACAGCTACGCCGTAGGAAAGGGCTGAACTGTCCCTTTGGGTTTCCAAGACTCACTCATTAAGGGAGTGGGAGGGTTCATCCTTTTCCACCAGAAGAACTGCTGGTGGTTTCAAACTGCCAACCTTACCAGCCACATGCTCAATCCACTGCATAACGAGGTCTCCTGAGGGGGAGGTGGGGTGAAGGGAGATGTTGTTCCGAATGCCCACTGCCCACATGGCTAGGGTTATTCAAAATCTCCCAAATGGTCTCTCCCCTTCAAATTTTATTGATTACATTGCTGTGTTGAGGGGCTTCAAAAACTTTTGGGGAGAAATTTTTCATTACCCTTTCATCCCGTTTTCCCACGCTGTTGGAAGCCCAGACAGCAACAGTTTCTCCATGGACAGTCTAGTCCCCTGGGTTATACCTGAGGAGAACAACCGTTCTCATGCTGTTTTGCTGAGCTGCCCTCCCTCATGAACATAAACCCACTGCCCGCCCAGAATCCTGGCTAATCACCTGATTGGCTGTTGTCCATTTTATCCCATATAGGTACTTCCTGAAAGAGTATAAGGTTCAGGGCAGCCTTTTTAAAAAAATTACTTAAGCTCTTGTTTGGTTTTAATATTTCAGAGAATAATTTTGGTTTAAGACTTCAAGATGAGATCTGGACTCTCATTTCAGGCCAGAGTTCACCCACCTTCCGTGGCTCCTGAAAGGGTGGAGTTGAGAAACAGGCCTGGAGACCCTGGTGTCCTCTGGCTATACAAGGGAGGGGGAGAATCAGTCTCTACAGTTTCCCCAGACTGATTGCCACAAGGCAGAGAACAGAGTGCCTCCAGCCTCTGTGTTTCTGACACCCACCGTGCCTCCCATAACAGTCTGCCTCTCTGCTTTTCTGCTGGGGTTCAAGAATCTGTTGCAATGACCACGTAGAACTCACAGTCCCCATGATTTGTGGTGGTTGACGAGGAAAGTTAACAGGTTAATAGGTTCTGGATCAGAAACCATTAAGGTCTTTGGCCCACAGTCACATGTTTCTTCAGTCAGCAGTCAAGTCGTTTTTGGGTCCTCAGCCTCTCAGCAGCTTGGTTCCCTGTCTTCTGCCTCCATGGGCCAGACAGCCAGCCCACGACCCTGCCTCACAATATCATCGTCTTAGCACGACTCAGCTGTTCTGCCTCCCGGTCTCCTGGCTTTGGCCTCTGCTCTGTCCCATGATGTCTGCGCCTCAATCCTTAGTGCCCCTATTCTCAGCTTCTGCTACTTTAGACAGAGATCGGGAGCAAGCTGCACTGGTGGCTTTTCTTCCTTGCTGGTCCTGAGAGTCTCTGTGTTGCCGCGTTGGAGGTAGCGCTCTTATTTTCAGGGGACTAACAACGAAATGGACCAGTCCCCTCTATGAGTGCTTCGCATGCCTTATTTGCATCATCTCATCCAGCCATTGGATGAGATTTACAGAGATGCATAGAGGGGCCCTGTTAAGAAATTTCACTGCACCCCAGAAGCCCATAGGAATGTAAAATTCAGTTGTCTTTTCTGTCTTTTTGGACAGAATTCTCCAGTGGGATCATTGATCTAAATGTTCAGGAATGATAGCCACTTCTTCAGGTCTTGTGGCAAACAAAGCAGGTGTTCATGGAATCGATCCGCTAACCCTCCCTCTCTTCTTCCTATGCCTGATCTCCTTCATCTCTGCTTCAGGCAAATATAGACGACTGCTGAGCCATGGATGACTGGGTGCAAGGTTGGGAGACCTCAGGCACTCTCTATCAAATTATGAGATAAAACAAAAGTGCTAAACATATTATTAGGTCAATGACCTGGAATGTCCCATAAACTATAACCTATATTTCCAAACTAAGGAAACAGTCTTATGAGGTGTTTTGCTGCACATAAGCAACTTCAGCAGTTAAATGTGTTTTTTTAACTTTTAAAAATGATATTTTTATGATAATTGTAAAATATCTATTTAAAAAATTTTAACTTTTGCGGATTCATCTTTTTTTATGTGTTGATTCATCTTTTCACAAATGTACATTAAGTGACTTTTCCACTTCCATCCTCCATGTCACCCCTGTAACCTCTAATAAATTTCCATCTTAATATATTTGCCTGTCCTTGTCTTTTCATATAAACTGTTCTCGTAATATCTGCCCTTTTGTGATTGACTTATTTCCCTCAGCATGTCTTCACGCTCCACCCATAGTGTAGGCACGTATAAAGACTTCATTTTGCCACCTGCCGAGTCGGGTTCTACTGTATGTGTGTACCACATCGTGCCCATACATTCAGCTCTTGATGGGCATTTAGGTTTTCACCTTTTGGCTATTGTGAATTATGCTGCAATGAACACATCTCTGTTTGAGTCTCTGCTTTTAAATCTTTTGAAAATGTACCTCGGAGGGAAATTGCTGGTCTTTAGGTAGTTCCATTTTGAAATTTCTGAGAAAGAGCCACTCTGTTTTCCATCATCTCTCCCATTGAGTCAATGCTAACTCATGGCAACTCGGTGTGGGTTTCCAAGATGGTAACTGTTTATGGGAGTAGAAAGCCCACCTTTGGTCCTATGGAGCTGCTGGTGGTTTTGAACTGCCAACCATGCAGATAGTACCCCAGTATGAAACCACTACACCACCAGGCTTCCTATATTTCCATAATGGCTGTACCACTTTCATTCCCACCAGCAATGGGTACCAGTTCCAATTTCCCTATATCCTACCATTTGCTATGTTTATTTTTTAATGTTAGCCATCCTCGTGAGTGACAGGTGATTTTGATTTTGACATTGTGATTTTGATTTTCATCTCCGATGGCGGATGACGATGAGCATTGGCTAGTTGAATGTTCCCTTTGATGAACTGTCTATTCAGGACCTTTGTCTGTTGTGTGATTGAGTTGTCTTTTTGTGCTTTCCAAAGTTATTAGATTTCTATCGGATAAGTCATTTTTGAAGGTATTTTTCCAGGAGGTATATTGTCTTTTCACTTTTTTAAAATAATGTCATTGGCAAACCAAAAGCTAATTTTCATAAGGCCTCGTGTATTTATTTTGTCTTTGGGTGTTAGTGAGTTTCCTGTTATATCTGAGAGTCCACTGTGGAAAGCTAGGCCTGGTAATAGTACCCCTGCATTTCCCCCCTAAGAACTGCATGGGCTTAGTTTGCACATTGCAGTCCATTTTGACTCTCTTCCTGTGTGTGGAAATTCCATTTTCTCAACATTATTTATTGAGGAAACAATTCTTTTCCCATCGAATGATTCCAGCTGCTGCTTTTTAAAGTGTCATCTTGAAGCCCTAAGTATGTCACTACATGCATCTTGAGTGTTCCAGATAAGCTAAGGAGGTCCCAGGACATCACTGCAGCCCCTTGATGTGGAAGAGGAGAGGCTTGGAGGACAGGGTGGCCCTGCCCTGCCCATGAGTCCCATTGCTGCTGTCCCCTTGACAGACTGAAGCCAGGTGTGCTGTCCAGAATAACTGATACCAGATCATATGGTAATGCTTAATAAACATTAAGAGGAAATGGAATTTTCATTTGATTTCCTTTATTCCCTTATAGAAGTAACGTTTCTGGAAGCCACTCTTACCCTTTATTGTCAAAGAAAAACAGGCACGGAGTATACAAACGTTATGACTGCCCTTCAAGTGCTTCCAAGTTACATTGCATACTAATATCATCTCGGATTCCTGCATATGAGGTACGAAGGGTGGCATCAGGCCAGTGCCTTTCGGAATCATTGTGCTCCATCTGGCCTTGAGGGTGTGGGGCAGGCTTCCCGGCTCCATATACATAAAAACGATTCATTCCCCAAGAGCAAAGTGCTCTCACCTCAGTGGATACAGGTATAGACCCCTAGCAGTTTCAAAACTTGGAAGCAAAAAGGTAACCAGAAATCAGTATTTTTTAAAAAGTCATTTTTTGGGGGGACTCATACAACTCATATCACAATCCATCCATCCATCCATCCATCCATTGTATCAAGCACATTTGTAGCTATCATTTTCAAAATGGAGGACTTGCCCTACCCAATTTTAATGCCTATTACACAGCTACGGTGGTCAAAACAGCGTGGTACTGGCACACCGACAGACACTCAGACCAGTGGAAAAGAATAGAAAGCCCAGGAGTAAAATCATCAGCATATAGACAACTGATCTTCGACAAGGGTCCCAAAAACATCGAGTGGGAAGCAGATGCCCTTTTTAACAAGTGATACTGGAAACAATGGATATCCACATGTAGAAAGATGAAACAAGATGTTTGCCTTACCCCATGCACAAGAATACACTCAAGGTGGATCACAGACCTGGAAGTTAAACCCTAAACCATCAGGACCATCAAGGAGGAAATTGGGACTAACCTCAGAGCACTGGCCCAGGGAGCCCATAGGCTCACTGCAGTAGGGAAGGGTACACACACAGATGAACTGGAAATTCACAAATGGGATCTAATAAGAATAAAGCACCTGTGCACCTCAAAAGACTTCACCAAGAGGGTGACAAGACAATCCACAGACTGGGAGAGGATTTTTAGTAATGACACATTGGACAAAAGGCTCATTACTAAAATCTACAACACCATCATGACCCGCAAAAAGAGGAAAACAGTTAACCCCCTAAGGAAGTGGGCAACAGAACTGAAAATAACTTTCACTAGGGAGGAGACCCATATGGCCAATAAGCATATGAGAAAGTGTTTGAAGTCCCTAGCCATAAGAGAAATGCAAATCAAAACAACCATGAGATACCACCTAACACCCCTGAGGCTAGCCCAGATCAGCAAATCAGAGAGTAACAAGTGCTGGAGGGGCTGTGGTGAAGTAAGAACCCTCCTCCACTGCTGGTGGTCGTGTAGATTTGTACAGCCACTATGGAAAGCAATTGATGATACTTAAAGAAAATGGAAATTGATCTACCTTATGACCCAGCCATCCCTCTACTGAGCATATACCCAGTGGAAGCAACAAATAAAACACGACCAGTCATATGCGCTCCAATGTTTATTGCGGCACAATTCATAATAGTAAATACTTGGAAACAGCCAAGTTTCCATCGCTAGATGAGTGGATTAGTAAACTTTGGCACATACACATAATGGAGTACTATGCAGCACTGAAAAGCATGGGCAAGCACATGAAACATGTTATTTCGTGGGAAGAGCTGTAAGGAATTATGTTAAGCAAGGTAAGCCAGACTCAAAAGGACAAGTATACCATGAATCCCCGGAGGTAAGTACAATCAGCATGCCAGGAATAGAAGAATAAACATCTATCTCACAATAAACGGGTGGAAGCATAAATAGTTGGAGGGAGAGCAGGCCACACCTAGGGAGGTACATGAGAGCCCAGCATAAAGAAGGGGAAGTGGGGCAGGGGGAGGGAGAAGCAGGGTGGAGAGAAACCGAGTGGATGGTATGGGGGGAACAGGACACTAACCCACCCAGGGGAGAGTATTGGTTGTGTCACCACAGAACTGGAACATGCATACGGACCCCACCATGACACGCCAAACTAGGAGGGCAATGTAAACTATGGAGGGATACACAGGCTGGACCATACGCGGGCCCTATCCAGAATTAGCCCGACCCCCACAATCGAAGGGAGTACCACAGGAAATGAAAATAGATCATCTGGTGTGGGAAAGGAACTGACCCACCATACCACACCCAGAAGGAAGCTGAAGCAAAGGAAGGAGGAAGAATGGAGCGGAGCACACCTGGACCCACCAAGCTCAGAGGACGATAGCCCTGCTCGAAGGACCCATCGTACAGAGAGGACCATTACAGCCGGCCCCACGGTCAGATGCGACATCCTGCACCGACCCATGGCCCTACAGGGGACAGCACTTGAGAAACAGTGGGGGATGTGCAACTGAGCTGACCCCACCACACTGAGGCAAACACTGGGGGCATGCAATGGAGCAGCGGGGGAAGCAGAGCAAGGAGATCCCGAGGGAGTATAAAAGATGAACTTCGGGGCCAGGATGTGGCACCCCATCAGACTCATTCAGAAAACACTCCTAAAGGCCAACAAACAGACCTTGAACTACTAACAGAATTTTTTTTTTTGCTGTCTTTTTGTTTTGTTTTTTCTTTTTTTCCTCTTGTAAATTTTGTATGTCAGTGGCATTTTTGTCTGTCAGCGTGTTGGTGTTGCTGCTGTCGATCCCATACTCTTATGTGCCACTTGGGTGCTGTCAAAGCCAACTGCATTTGTATGCACATATTACTCTATCAGCAGGTCCACCTAGATAAGCTAGGCTGGACAAACAATGAGAGAAGAAAATAACCCGACCAACGGTCCCGGAGGGACATGAGAATATGGGAGGTAGGGGAAGGGAGGAGGTGTTGGCCAACACAGGGACAAGGGAAAAACGAGTGGTTCAAAACCAGTGCCAGGGAGGGGTTAAGAGGACTGGTAGGGAGTGACGAAGGGCAAGATAACAGAGGAATTACTGAAACCAGAATGAAGGCTGAACATGGTAGTGGGATAGGAGGAAAGCATAAGGAACTAGAGGAAAGGAGTAGAGGCAAAGGGCACACATAGAAGCCTAAATACAAACATGTACACATGTAAATATATTTAAGATTATGGGGGAAATAGACCTATGTGCATATATTTATAGGTTCAGTAGTAGGGTAGCAGGTGGATATTGGGCCTCCTCGTGCATACTCTCTCAATACAATAGCACCTTGCTCAGCTAAACGGTCATTCCATGATACCCACATTCCCGACATGATCACTGAAGGCAGACGTGTATGTAAGCAAACGTGAAGAAAGCTGATGGTGCCCGGCTATCAAAAAGATATAGCGTCTGGGGTCTTAAAGGCTTGAAGGCAAACAAGCAGCCATCTAGCTTGGAAGCAACAAAGTCCACAGAGAAGAAGCACACAGCCCAAGTGAATGCAAGGTGTTGAACGGACCAGGTATCAGACACCAAAGGACAAAAACCATCATTGTGTGATCACCATCCTCACATAAACGCTGAAGACGAATGTGTGCATAAGTGAGTGTAGTGAAGAAGGCTGATGGTGCCCGGCTATTGAGAGATATAGCATCTGGGCATTTAAAGTCTTGAAAGTAAACAAGTGGCCATCTAGCCCAGAAGCAACAAAGCCCATGGAAGCAGCACACCAACATGTGTGATCATGAAGGGCCAAGGGGACCAGGTTTCAAACAAAGGTGGGCGGGGGGGGGGGGGAATCACATCACCATGAATGAGGGGAGTGCATGAGGGGGACCCAATGCCCATCTGTAGACAGCGGGACATCCCTTGCAGAAGGGTAGTGGGGAGGAGATGAGTCACTCAGGGTTCAGTGTAGCAACAATGAAACTCAAAACCTTCCTCTAGTTCTTGAACGCTTCCTGTCCCCCAATTATCATGATCCCAATTCTACCTTGCGGACCTGGTTAAACCAGAAGATGCACAGTGGTGCAGTAGGGATCTGGAAACAGGGAATCTAGGACGGATGAACCGCTGAGGACCAGCAGTGAGAGTAGTGACCAGCAGTGAGAGTAGTGACACCAGGAGGGAAGAGGGTGTAGAAAGGGAGAACCAATCTCGGGGATCTACATGTAACCTCTTCTCTGGGGGGATGGGCAACAGGAAGGTGGGTGAGGGGAGACTTCGGGCAGTGTAAGATAGATAATAATTTATAAATTATTAACGGTTCATGAGGGAGGGGGGAGTGGGGAGGGAGGGGGAGGGAAAAAAGGAAAATGAGCTGATTCCAGGAACCCAAGTGGAAGGCGAATTTTGAGAATGACGAGGGCAACGAATGTATAAGGGTGCTTTACTCAATTGATGTATGTCTGGATTGTGATACGAATTGTATGAGCCCCAATAAAATGATTTATTTAAAAATAAAAGGCCAGATGGGAAAAAATCATTTTTTTGTATGGGGTGCTCATACAATTCATATCACAATCCATCCATCCATCCATTGTATCAAGCGCATTTGTACATTTGTTGCTATCATTTTCAAAATAATTTTCTTTCTACTTGAGCCCTTGTATCAGCTTCTCATTTTTCCCCTCCCTCCCTCATGATCTCTTGATAATTTATAAATTATTTGCTCATGTCTTACACTGACTGATGTCTCCCTTCACCCACTTTTCTGTTGTTCATCCCTCCTGGGAGGGGGTTATAGGGAGATCATTGTGATTGGTTCTCCCTGTCCCCCACCTTCCCCTTACCCTCCTGGTATGGCTGCTCCCAATATTTGCCCTGAGGGAGTTATCTGTCCTGGATTCCCTGTGTTTCTAGCTCTGATCTGTACCTGTGTACATGCTCTGGCCTAGCCAGATTTGTAAGGTAGAATTGGGGTCATTATAGTAGGGGGGATGAAGCATTAAAGATCTAGAGGAAAGTTGTATATTTCATTGGTGCTATACTGCACCATGACTGGCTCGTCTCCTCTCTGCGACCCTACTGTAAGGGGGTGTCCAGTTGCCTACGGATAGGCTTTGGCTCTCCACTCTGCACTTCCCTTCATTCACAATGATATTTTTTTGTTCTGGGTCTTTGATGCCTGATACATGATCTTATCGACACCTCATGATCACACAGGCATATACTTCTTCCATGTGGGCTTTGTTGTTTCTGAGCTAGATGGCCGCTTGTTTATCTTCAAGCCTTTAAGACCCCAGACGCTATGTTTTAATAGCTGGGCACCATCAGCAGAAATCAGTATTTTAAAAAAAGCTTTAAACGCCAGAATGTCAGTGGAGGCAGAATCACATGGGCTCAAGGTCTGTGGGAGCATGTGCAGGACACCCACAGCCAGCCCCCAGGGTTGGCAGCCCACATGGGGCCTCCCCTGGAGGCAGACACCGAATCCAAGCACGCACGGAAGATGAAGGGCCTGAGAGAGCGAGTTGCCCAGTGTCTCTCATTACCAGAGGCAACATCAAGCAGTGACCTGACTGGTAGGTTGGACGGCACCCCTATGCTTTCACTCTGTTACAAGTTGACCTAAGATCTATCCACCACACAGGGTCTTGCCGTGCAGTGATGTTTATGCCATTCAACTGCGACCTCCAGAAAGTAATGCCACGAGTTGAAAAACAAACCAGCCACTTCAAAGGTTTTACAGGCTGCCTGTCACTGTGGACGACCTTTGCGACAAGGAAAGTTTATTCTGCTATTAAATTCGAAGAACAGTTGTCGTCATATGTATTGCAATGCGAAAGAGTTATCAATATTGTAAAAACGGCACTATTCAGAAACAGAAAAACTTTCCAATCCCCTCAAGCAGCCCATTTGTAAAATTACACGATCTAAATTTTATTATTTTTATTTGTATATGTGTGTCTGTGCATGAGTACGTGCAGGGAAAAAAAGATGGGGAGAAAATCAGCTAGAGTGGTCATATTATTTTTCTGAGTGATGGAACGATATGTGTTTGATTTTCTCCCTATATAATTAAGAAAGAGATAATGTTAAAAATAAGCCAATGGAGAAAGAAGCTTATCGTCCTCTATAAGTTCTGAAAATAGCAAGGCATTCTTTACAAATCACAGCATATACCGTCCCCGCTATATTTCTGTCATTAACAACACTCCTAAACTAGTGGGCTTGCTCTCTATAGCTTTGGTTCTGTTTTCCAGATGGTTGTGGATAGCGTGAAGGCCGAGGTCATCTCCGAGGTCTATGAACACTGTGGCTTGACCTTGGAGAGCCTGCTCTCGCTCTTGGAAAAAGCACTGGGCGGGCAGAAGGCACAGAGCCTGGGGATATTTAGCAACGGCGATAGCAGAGAAATCAACTTACTGCAAGGTAAGGGGGCTGGTAAGGACCAATCAAGTATCTTTGCCCTTTTGTCGTTTTTTCCAGAGGTAAGTTCTCATTTGCTAAGGAGCACTGATGTGGCTTCATGAAAGGCTTAAAAACCAACCGCAAGATCTATAAATCAGTGAGCAAGGATGACATCTGTGGGACCTCCACTTAGTTTCGACCACGAAGAAAACCTTTAGCCGATGCCATTATGTTCTTATGCAGCATTCTTGCAAAATCGCAGTGTAAAATTAAATGCAAAATTCCAAATCTTATTTTCCCAGGATGATGATGAATGATTAGAACTAGCCAAGCAAATCTTCCTCATAATATAACTTGTCTTCTTCTTTATCACCTAGAATCGAATATTTTTTTAACCTTATCAACACAAACTCTTCCATCCCTTCCATTCCATCTGCCAGGGAGCCTTGGCAGTGTAGTGGTTGCAAGTTGGGTTGCAACCCACAAGGTTGGCAGTTTGAAACCACCAACCACCCCGGGAGACAGATGGGGCTTTCTACTCCCATCAACAGTCACAGTCCCAGAAGCACAAAGGGGCAATTCCACCTGGTTCTATGGGCCCATTATGAATCGGCATTGACTCAATGGCAGTGAGTGATTAAGGATTAAGTGAGGAGGATTAAGATGGATGTTCACCTAGCTGGCAGGGAATGCACAAAATGGCAGAGTGGGTCTCCAAGTTGCCTGTCATCTTGCTGAGTTTTATTATTAGCAAAAACAAGCTGCTTTGTGTTAGTTTTAATTTAATCTTGGCATTCAAATCGTCTAGATGGAAGTGGCTTTGGTTAGATTGGTTTCTTTTTTCAGTTCACTTTGTGTCTACAGCAAGCTGTGGTCTACATTTCACCTTCTGTCTTTCTCACCTAGGTAAAGCACAACTCCATTTTCTTTGGGAGTCAATATACAATTGCCTCGTAACACTTATCTGGCTGGTGCAGATGGCTTGCCTTTGGCTATTAACCTAAAGGTTGGCAGGTTGAGCTCACCCAGTAGCCCAGCAACAGGAAGACCTAGCAACCTGATTCTGTCAAGATTCTAAAACTCACCGCCTTTGATTCTGATTCTTAGTGACCCCACAGGGCCAAGAACTGCCCCACAGGTTTTCTGAGACTGTGAATCTTATAGTCAGACTGCCTCCTCTTTCTCCCAAGGAGCAGCTGGTGGGTCCCAACCTCTGACTGTTTGATTATGCTTAACCCAGTGGGTTACCAGGGCTCGTGCTGGACAGATCAGCATCCAGGAAACCCGATGAAGTGGTTCTACTTTTAACATGCGGCGTTGCCATGAAGTAGAACCTACGTGGCTGCAGTGGGCTTGGTTCTCTGGTTTGGGTTCCCCTCTCCTCTAGATGGTGGCGTAGCGGTTATGAATTGGGCTGCGATCTCTAAGGTTCGAAACCATCAGCTGTTCTGAGTTACAGTCTCAGACATTCACAGAGCTAGCTCTATCCTGTCCTACAAGGTTGCTATCAGTTGGCATCGACCTGATTGTCAGAGTGAACCAGCCTCTAACCACCACAGGGTCCATAGGTGCAATTGTACGGCAACAATATGTAAAGGTTATAGTAAAGTCGTAGAGAATAGGAAAGATAGGAGAAAGTAAAATAAAGGAGTCAGACACATTTCATGGTAGCATGTCCACCCC